>NC_136666.1:13957069-15352646 GCF_903797595.1 Erithacus rubecula
TGTACAACTAAAAATAGTTACCAATATAGTTGATTATTCATTACAGCAATGTGAGCAACATGTCAACGCATTGCCTTGCCCCCATGGAGAACAATAGACATCAATACATGCAAGTCTGTAAACAGTATTTCTAAAAGGACTGAAAGTAAAAGGACTAAAAATACAGTCTTACACTCTAACTCTCCAAACTCAGATAGATAGAGCCTATTCTAAAAAGTATTTTTTAGGAAGGAAGCAAAAATTAATATTATCAGAAAATAACATTCAACAACAAATGTACTGTGAGAGATCCAAAGCACATTTAGTACTTAGAAGGTTAAAGACTCAGCTGTAGTGCTAGTTGATGAAAAAGTAGGATTAAGGCTTTAGTATGAGTCTTGACATGATCATGTTGTCTGCCTGCTGTCTTAAGCTTTGAAAAACAGCTGGGATCATCTTCTTATAAGCTCCAACTCAAAGATGTTTAAGCAGTTCCAAATCCAATTAAACAGAGGTAAATATAAGGAAGGGCCCTACTGAGCCAAATCATCTTATTTTTTAATGAAAACCAGCATAATTGCAGGTTACACAACTCCTTAATCTCACTTTAAACCTAACAGACTGCTGCCTTACAGTGCACATGGCAAGTCCAGTTAACCCAAGCACTCTGTATTGGTGTGCTTAATTTTTGATCATTATCCTTTATTATGTTACTTGTAATCCTAAAAGCCTATGATTGTGTCCAGATATTTGGCAAGGATTGTACCTGGATATACAGGGATTCCTCTTCTAAGAGTAATGGATTAATTGGATAGCACTGTATGACTAGTAGGTGGTTTGCAGTGAAACTGCTGTGCAGTTTTTAATTTGTGAACTCCACTTCCTTCTCCTTCTGTGCCCATCCTTTAAACAAATTGCCTTTTTGAACATTAGCAGTATTGCTGGAGTAGCCTATCTATTCTCATCCCTAACGTGACAATGGATTAGAAATAACACTGCCATTTAGAGTGGGCTGCTTACTAAAATCCTCTTCATAAAAATTAATGGAAGATATGGAAATTGTATTTTTCACAGGGAATTGAATATTCAGTTTAAAAGTGGCTGTCTTATGAACATGACCCAATCAAACTATGATTGCTTAAAGGCTTGGAGCATTAGACCTTTTATTTTCCATAGTGTCAAAAGATTTTTGAGGTGATTGTACCATATTGTACCAAGGTATGTATTTTTTACATTAATACATTTAATACCCTGAAAGCAAAAAACACACATCAGTAATCCTTCTACTTTGTCCTATAAATATGTACAAGGACATTCTCCAAGGATGAAAAGGAAAAATCTCATCAGGGACTACTTCAAATACAAGCTCCTCATGTCGGTAAGAGCAAGAAGGAAATTTAAATGATCAGGAGTGGAGTGTTTGCAGAGTCGTGTTACATTATGCATGATTCTTGGCTGCACAGGATTTAATTAATGATTGCCAGTTACATGGCTAAGATTTGTAGTGAATTGGTGTTTAGGGCAGCAAACTAACATCTCAGACCATAATTTCATATTTTTTCCCTAACACCAGTTAGCAGGGGTTGCTGTTCCCTTTGTTATTTTGTAGCAGGAAATCAGTTTTGTATTTATGGACAATAATTCTGGGCTCTGGCACAGAAGCATGACTTTAGATAAATTTCAAGGCAGTTATTCTCCTGATGCAATTTAGAACAAAATTTGGATTTCACTATTCTCTGAATTAATAAGCAATATCCTTTGCTATGAGTAAATATCAGAAAGGTGCTTGTTGAACTGTTGGATGATACATACTTATATTGGTAATGAATGTGGAACATCTGTTTCAGTTACCACAAAACAGACAAAGGTTTGGGAAACAGGCTGCCCACTTTAAGCACCACTGGATGTATCTCCAGCAAATGAATATGGCACTCCCTCAAATGAACAGATATGCAAGAATCTGTGAAGTACTTAATGGGTAGAAGATGACCACAGCCAAATACTGCACCTTCACCTACACTCAGCCTATTCTTCAGGTCATCAGCAAGAGCTACCTGTAAGGGGACAGAAGAGGCTGAAGCCTCCCCTTTAAGACAGGTAATAAAGGGGCAAGACAGACACCACAGGCACTTCCAAGAACAGAGACATCTAAGGAGGTAACTGACAACTGTCTCTGTGCTCCAGAGGCTGTGTGAATCCACATGTGTGAAGACCTAAAAAGCCTTGCCAGGTAAGATATTATACAAGACCACATTCTTACCAGAGTTGGGGATCATGGTGGAATAAAGAGCCAAGGAATGTGAGCTTCTCCATAATCTCTTTAATGCATTCGAGGGCCATGTATGTGCAAGGCAAAAATTATCTAGATGGAGAAGTGGCAGGATATTTTAAAAATGTCAAATTTACTGCGCTTTACTTAAATAAGTTTGGTCAAATGTAACAGGAAGATGATGCTCAATGCTGCTAAACTTGTCTGTAATCAGTTTTGGTATTGCTCACTTTCAGCATAGGACTCAAGCCTACAGAGGTATGAGGTTAAAAAAACAAACAAACAAAAAAAAAATCCAAAATAAAGAAAGGACATGAAAAATGTTTCCTTTAGGTTCTTTTTTTCCACTTTTGTTTTTTTTTTCAAATGTTAGCATTTTGGGGTGTTGAGCCTTTATTCCTCAGGAAGAATAATTTGCTAGAGCAATAATTACATACTACCAGTATGTCATATCTTTTGGGAAAGAAAAACAAGATACCATAACATTTACCATAAAATTATGAGTGTTGGTGAAGCATTACATTCACTGGCTGTATTTGTATTACCATAGTAGCCAAATCATTGATTAGAATTTGATTTTTCATTAATGACTGATCATTAGTTTCTTGTTAGTTCTGAAAACAAACATTTCTATTTCCTTTTGCACTATACCACGTCAAAGGTATCTGGAATATCTTTATTTAGATATTCTGAAATTTTAGCCTACTAGAGTTTTGTTCATTTGTGCACACCTATATTCCAATTCACACATAGAAAAGGTAGGTATACATTGACTATTGGGAAATTATCCAGGCCTCCACAAGGAATTCCATATGGAAGTGTGTTAACACTCTGCTGCAGATACTTCAAACTGTATTGCTGGTGTTCTTCTCTTTTACTGGTTGACTTGTTTCTGTTCCTATTTCCTTTCAACTACCAACTTGTCTGCACATTCAGAGGTGAATCTAGGGACAGTCATGTATATATCCTTGTTCATATGGAAGGATAAAAACAAATTTAATGTTTCAGGATACAAAACTGCCAGTTCAGGAGACCACTGAAGGTTGCACTCCAGCTTGTTTGATGAGTGAAGTGGAAATGCCAAAAGGGCTCCTGCACAAAAAAGGCACAAATGTGCAGCGGGACCTTGACTGCAGTTTCAAAAGCAATGTGCAATGGCTGTAGCATAATTAACAGAAAACACAGCAGTCTTGTAAAATAAATCACAGAATGCTCACTCCCTTCCTCACCTCTGTGTTGACTAGGTGCACTTTTATAAAAAGCAATAGAGCTGCTCTTGATTTAGCACAATCTGAGTTCAGCCAAGGTGACCGAGATGAAGCAAGCAGAAATTCTAATGGATATGTGAAAAGGGTTAGAACAGATATTGTAAAAGTAAGATGACTTTCCATAATTATGTTCTGAAGAACAGAATACAAGTTCACTTATAACTGGCTCTCGGGAATCTGTGTAATCTTTTCCAAAGTAACCCAAGTAAACTGTGAGCTTCAAAACAGAGTTTCAGACTTCCTATTCCAGTGATTTGAGACTGCACAGCTGTAGCACTACACTGCAACTGCTTTCAATTATTAATTAAATGCACAGAGCTCATTGAAGGTCACAGGCACCCCCATCTCTGCATGTCCTTTATCACAAATGACAAACACAGGTGAACCTCCAGCCATAAACTGCTCCCATAACCCAAAGCCTTTTCCAGAAGGGAATAGCCTGCCTCTGGCAAGAGAGCTCCACATCTTCACATTGCTGAAGAGCTGCCAGAAATTTTGTGGCAGTATCTGAAAAAATATCTACAGTGCATGTGGCCTGTTGGACTTCAATAGTGTGCAAACAGATCCACAGGTGTGTAAGGCATTAGTACCTTGGGGTATTAACTTAATTAGAGGCATTATTTTTCCTAGAAAACATGAAAGGCTAAAGAACAGATTTAAATAGTTCTTACAATGGGAAATACTAAATTCAGTATTAAAAAATTGGGATCACAGCAGTATTTACCATACTGTATTATAAAAAGTATTACCTCTATCTACCTGATACTTTTATAGCTGCATTCACAACTTCTACTTCAGGTTCCATTCACAGGGAATTATTGATTCAGAGCTAAAGGAAAGTGAAAATGTGGTTTAGAAGAACAAATTACTTGATTCGTTTCAGCTCATGAAAACAGCTACAGGGTGCAAATGAATAGGCATGGCTCACTTTCCTGGTCTTATTTTTTACTCTAACTATCTAAAGAGCAGATTTTTTTATTGGTTTATTTGAGACTGCACCCTCTTTTGGATACATACTTATTTTCTTTACTTTAGACTTCACTTATCACTCAATGTAAAGACAGTAGAGGGGTTCTCCTTTCTCTTCGTTCATTTGCTTGGTACACGTAAAGACAAGTCAATCTTTGCTCAGTTATATGTTTGTTTAAAAAAGAAGATGAAATTTATTTTTTCATTAACATGTTAAATAATGTTTTCTATGTATTTTTCTGCTCATTATATGTCTGCAAGTATTATTTGCTTTTCACTTTAACTAGCAGTATTACTTTCTTTCATCCAGCAATTAGATAGCATTCTACACATTTCTTAAACCTAAATTTTAGAACCTTTGAAGTGTTTTTATGACACTATGAAATCTAAATTTGGCCTCTTATGTACACACATCTCCTGCAAATTATCTTTCATGGACATGTAGCATTCATAATGTGCATAGGGAAGAATTATAAATGCCTTTTTTCAATTTAAAGGCCAGAGAAGGACCGGGGGTTAACTTGCATATGGCAGCACATGGCCATGTCTCTAGAAGATTCAGAGGAAGCACTGAGAACTCTCCACAAAGCTCATGTGTACTAAAAACAGGTTATTTATTTGGGAGCACAGTGTGTAGGTAGAAGCAAACAAGTATGATATATAAAATTACAAAACACCTGCAAGATACATAACTTGTAAACAAGATAAACTCTGCACTTCAAACACTCACAGGGATAAATCCTGAATTTCATTAATACCAAATGGCTTCAACTTGCAGTTTAAAACAACCCAACCACAAAACTCTTAATGTGCCATCAAGACTGTAATGAGTACAAGACTGTTATTAAAGCTAAGGAATTTGTTAAAAGGACTACTGCTCCATGTTACAACTCTTCCTACAACAAACAGACTTTCAGCTTACCACAGTTAGAAGAAAACACTTCATTCCAACCAAATGTTATGCACACCTTGACAACTCACCAGTATACCATTTTTTCTCTCCTACTAGAAATACCAGAAGAGAAGAGCTGATAACTTTACTGAATACTAATTAGTGACAGAGCTGCATTTACAAAGGTGATTGACTACAGGTATTTGAACCACCAGAAACACAGTATTTACAACAATTCAAGTACCTACATGAATACAAATGTCTTGGGGTTTTAAATATAATTTAAATTTATCACTACTTGCCCATAGCAATTTTCTTCATTTATGTACATATGATTGGTCATATTTTAGATAGGTACAAATTCTGTTACTTAAAAGGATTTATTTTACAGCAGCATTTAAGAAACCATAAATTTATGACAGTATTACTAGATGAAATCTACTTCTATGAAAGCTGTATATTTGCAATACCTCGTTGAAGTATATATTGCATTAATACTTCCCTGTGCTTCTGAACGTTAATATAGGTTATTTGTTTATTACTACATCAAGGTTATTCATCATATGCAGTGTCAGAAAGCACAAGCTGACATCTCATATTGTCTGCTTCAAGGGCAAGACCAATGTGACCTTTGGCTCTTTCTTTTAAAAAGGATGAAATCATTCCAGAGGGATAATGCTGAACTGCACAGCTCCCTTTAAGAATCAATCTGCCATTTATGGTTTCCAATTTTCCATACTGTAGTATGGCTTGTTAAGGTCTCATGGCTAATTTTCTCTTCAAAGTTTAGTGTTCTAGAATTCCCCAAATATGTTCCTTACTGCAATGACATTTATGCTTCCTATTTTAATAATCACAGAATTAAAATTCCATATAGTCATTTATTTTTAATTTTACCAGGGTGCTTCTGGATTGTGTTTGAACTAAAATCATGCTGTCCAGTGACTTCCTAGATCTAGATCACATCTTGAAACAAAAAATGTTTTGGACTCTGTGTATTTTCTTTCCAGATTCTGTTATAATCAGGAAGAAAAAGTCTTCATATTTATTGACTTTTCTTGCTTTACCATGCATTTAAGTTCTCCTTAAAGAAGATACAGTTACCAATGAAAATACATCAAAAATAGAAACAGCTAAATAGGTAACAGTGTAAAATGTATAGAAGTGACAAAAATGAGAGGTCATCTATTAGCTACAGAGCTCTGCCTTCAGCTGCCTCTGTACCAGGGGAAAGCAGATGCACAATCAAATCATGAGCTAGATTTGAAGTTACATGTGTTATTTCACAAGGATGACAAGGTGCCTCCATGATCTCGAAGCAGACATGTTTTTACAGGCAACTCTTCCAACTTCATCAACCTCAAAGTGAGTACATTTTGGAGAGAGAGGGTTGAAATACACGTGTATTGGTAATTTTATTATCTGTGCATGATACTGATTTCACTATAAAATTCGACCAAGGAGAATGCAGCATTCTTTGACCTAGCTGATAAAAGGTCAGAAAGCAATTTTGAATAATAAATGAGACCTGCTGACCTCATGACCCAAGTCTGGCAGGGTCAGCAGCAGCCCTCTCACCAGATGCTGATGGCAGATATACAAATGCAGACAGCTCAACTAATGAGCTTCCCGGATAAAGGTTTTAGATCCAGTGACATTTAAGTGCTATGCAGTATATAAAACAAACTTACAAATAATCTGTGCTATAAAAAAATAAAGTGATATTTACAGTCAGGTGCAATACGACACACTTTGTAATTGTCACTACAATGATTATTTTACTGCTTCTCCTAGGTGGCCATTAACCAGAAAATATAATACCTGACTAGCATTTCCTCTAAGGTCTTTTCACGCTTATATGGTTCCCATTCAGTGGATGTACTTTAAAAATACAGACTTGGATAGTGCATTTTCTTGGCACCTCATTTAATAAAAGTCAACAAAAATTACTTTTAAGACAAGTCTGAATTTATTTTATTTAAATTCAAACCAACATATTTCTTCCTAGTGAATAAAAGACAAGCTAAGGGTATGCAAGACTAAGAACTATTGCTTCATGAACACTTCCACAGAGATGAGTTATACAGTTCATCTGTGAAGAAGAGAGGGAATGTGCTAGAATTCATTCTCTCACCTACCTTACATTTCACTTTGCAAATGTTTTACTCCATTTCAGACCTCAGAATCCCTGATTTTCAACTTCACCCTGGGTGCCGGGTCTGAGCTCCACAAACTGTCATCTCATTCCTCAGGTATACTACTGTTTGGATTAGTAGGAAAATAACTATATATTTATGTTCTGCATGGATTAGCAGTGTAAGGCCGAATTTCTAAATATCATTTTTGAGATCTGATTTGTAAGGAAGGATAATTGATTAGGTTCTCTTCATCTGCAATAATTCACCATGAATACAATTAACTACAGGAACCACAAACACTAGCTTTTCTGTCCTTTTAAAGGCACTATTATTAATTCTATGGAAGATGTCTTTTAGCCACTTACTGAAGTCTAAAGACTACACTAAAAATGCTATGGAAAAGTTATTGCACTCTATTCAATTCTCTCTTCTTTTGCATCACTAATTTTAACTTATACAACAACTGGTGTTTAAGAATTCAGAAAAATTCAAACAGTTGCCGGAGATGGAGAAAAAAATATACTGTCCCATTTCATTGAAAGGAAGAAATATTTTCTTTTAAACTTCCTCAAGTTTTAGCCTTTCAATTTAATTGCATTCCTGCATGTTCTTGAATTGTGAAAAAGGATAAAGAATTGATTTAATTTTGTCAAACAATATGTATACTTCTACAATATTATTTCCCATTTATCTCCTCTTTAAGCTAACCAGCTTTTAAAATTACATTTATATTGCTAATTTTTTTTTGCCTGTCTCTAAGGTGTCCTCTACTTAAACCATAGCTCTTCTGAGTTAGTAAAAAGAACATGACCTCTCCAAAAGGTCTCCCAATCAATGTACATAATAAATTTGTAATATTTGCAGTGTTATTTACATTCTTATATCTTCACAGTACATCAGCTCTTCTGAATGCCACTGTACAACTTTTGACTGAAATGTTACCCCTGACATTTATAGATGGAATTTACCTACCCAGTGGTGACTGGCATACCACTAGGGAGAGAGCATCTGTATCCTTCTGATCCAGGGGCTGCCAGGAGCCATTTAGATCTTTTTAATCAGTCCTGATTAAGGCAAGTCAGATGAGTACCCTCAAATTTATCACTGCCTCTAAAGACCTTGTAGCCTCCAGTAGCTTGGGCAGCTTGTGCAAGGGATTGTCTTGGCGACTCGCCTTCCCTCTGCACTTGTGAGGACTTTGCAAGGGGAATTACACACTGTCTCCACATAATCTATCCCAATTTTTCACTGAGTCAAGTGTGTGCCCGGAATACAATTTTGGGACTTCAGTACTGTGTGTAGATACCAATTAAACTCACTGTTAGTGAACCCAGCATCTAAATCTTAGTGCATTCATTTAGGGAACCAGTAACGGAAACCAGCTCCTGCACTCTCAGCCTGCATGCAATTGAAATAGAATTTGATTATAAATAAATTAAATTATAAAAGTTGCTCAAAAAATCTGCCTGTAACTTTGCCTCATGTATTTAAAACAGCAATAGCTTCCACTACCAAGAAAGATTTTCTTACTGCATCCAGTGCATCAGTAAAATGTACTTAGTCTTGCTGCTTTGATTTCTGTCTTGCTACTGGACAATGATGTGTATTGTTGTAAGTTTGCTAGATTACCTAAAAAGCATTACATTTAAACTGCCTTAAAACGACTTCTCCATTTCATAGCTATGAGAGTATAAGAAATTTTGGAAATCAAGAGTTGTTCACAGTAGCTTCATGCCCATTTTCCTCAACAAGACCCTACAAAGCTATGCACCAGTGGAAGCTTCTGCCTAGCAGAGTAAATCTTCCATCACAATAATCAGCTGGACTTATGTTAATTATTTACTGGTGAAACAGTGTGAAGCAGAACAGTACAATCTGGAATTAGATTCAGGGTTTGGAGATACATCTCTTAATGAACACCTGAAAAGGCTTTAATTGAAGAGAGAGAGGAGGACTCAAGAGATCCACCCAGTGGGATCACCTATGAGAAGAAATCCCATTTAGCTTTGCTCAGCAGGAGAAAACAAATGCAAATGACAGAGTGGATCTCACTATAGGCTTGCAAGATTATATGTACGAAAAGGAGAATCAGAAAAATTACTGTACCCAGCTGGTACTGTAATAACAGGAAACAAGTCTCTTGCAGAAAATTGTCCTAGATAGGTACTATACACTGAAATTGTTAAACAAATCTAGCTGTGTTTTGATGTACCCTCTGCCCTTGCACCATTGTAATAACAGCTAATGCATGGTAGGCTGCTCTTTTCCATTGTTTGCCCTGGTTTTCATGCAATACAACACCACCATCCCATTTCATTTTTTATTCTGCACATTTATGCTGTGACTACATCCACCAAAGGATCCATTTTACCTCTGTACTCTAAATGAGGAATGTGTAAATTAGAACTGTTCACTAAAAATCAACATGCTTTTCAGAGTGTACAATATTTATTCTTCTTAACCTGGAATAGCGTATTCCCAAAAGTAATTAACATGCCTTATGCTCTTTCCTCTTCTCCTCCTAAAATCACCACAAAGAAAACTAGAAATTAGATCTTTGTCTTGGTATGTTTTATCCAAACACCAATGCCCTAGTTGCCAGCTTCCTAGCAAAATTATACTTGATAAAAGCCACATTCATATATTCCAGCAGTTTCTGCTATCTGTGGTTTTTGTTTTCTTATAAGAAATTAAAAATGCCACTTTTCCTTGAAAAGATTGCTTTGTTCTGATTCTGAATGTGTACTACAGTTTTGCAACTTGAATGAACTAATCAGCTGTGAATTTTCTAAGTAGAATTTGAACATTATCACAGTAATAAACATACTGCAATTTTTTTTTATTTCAAAGAAACAGTTTCTCTGCATATAAGCTCCAAGATATCTAACAACTGAAAATATAAAGCTTTTACTTTTATTCTTGTTTAGGACCTTAATTACTATGACAGATTTTACAAGTATTTTGTCATAAGTCATCATGTCTTTCTCAATCCTTAAACTACACTTAATTTCAGTCTTCTTTTTTGAATTTCACTTAGAACTGGCTCACAAATTAGAGGGAAGGAAACAGTGGTCTTCATACATACTTGTCTTAAAAAGTATTAAAGATTTATATTTCTTATTCACACAGATTCACTTTTAATTTTATTCTTTATACTAGGCAGCTTATTCACCAAGTAAAATCTAGTTGTCTAGCAGTCTATTGAATGCAGGGCAGCTTTGAAAGGTTACCACTGCCATAGGATAATAGGAAAAAAAAAAAAGAGAGAGAACCAGAGCCTCTGGAATAATAATTGGCAAAAAAAATTGTTTCTGATGAAAACAATTAGTTACAAGCACTACGAGTTGAAATTCAGTTCAGTGTTAAAGAGACAGTTTCGAAGCACATGGTACATTTATCACAGCTCCACAGACAAGTTATTGAGCTGTCTGTGAAAAACAGAGCCAAACAGGAAAGCTTTCAGCAGAAAGCAGTGGTTGAGGTCCTTGATTGATAGAGTTAGATGATGCAAAGCTGTCTGATGGCCTTTCTGCAAAATAAAGTGAAGGAACTCAAGGTCTTTCATGACGATCTCTGACCACAGATGAACAGCTACTTTATTACAGCGCAGATTGAGGTTGCACCTTAGTCCATATTCTGCCACTTTTGGATGCACACGGTTAACTTTACCAACAATCCACTGTGTTTAACATAAGTGTCTGCCATCTTTATATTGTTTTAAAAGGGCAGCAGATTGCAGTAGTTAAAAGCTTAACCTCTTTTCTGTTTAACTGTGGTGATTGAAAAAATACAATCAGTTTTATCACAGGGTTCTTATTGCAGTGATAGGGCTGATTGTTCAGGGAGAAGTGCCTCATTTTAAAAGATACAGCAAAATCCCTGCTATGCATAAGAGCCAAAATCTTTCTCAGAAATGAACTGATTTACTTTTCCCAAAATGTAAATTCTATCTCCCTAATGACTTGGGGGTGGTTCCATTCTTCACTGATAAGATGCTAGAATCATCTATGTATAACTATCATAGAATACACCTTTGCAAAGCCTGAGGATGATTATAGCACTTTACTTTTAGCAGAAATTGAATACTTATCTCCATGCTTGTGATATTTAAAAAACATTATTTTTAGGAAAAGATACTACCTCACCAATATGAAGTACTTACAGTCACCTAAACAATCCTGCCTTGTGGGGCACAATTCAGGCATGAGCATTTTCTTCCCATTGTTGAGCATATTTTGTCTGGGGTTCTCATCATTTCTGATTCACACTGGCTAAGGCTGAATGACTCTTTCACTTGGAAGTCCAACTTGGAACCAAATACTATGACCCAGTCACTTCTGTACTTCCCACATTGACTGACACTTCTGATTTTAGAAAAGCAAAAAATTCCACAAAGAATTTTTTAGAGTACATGAGCTTGACTCTGGGCCATATTTTAGTTAAAGTTCCTCTTAGCATAAATGGCTAAAGCAACTTTCCAGAAGTTACTCTCATTCACTCTCTTCAACTGTCCTTTGAAGAAAAATATGTTTTCAGATATTTAAAGTCCTTTTTCCTTAATTATAGGTCTCTCTCCGTCACTGACAAGGCCAAAGTAGTGTCCTGGACTAAACAGCTGTTGTAGGCTCCTACCAGATGAACTATTCCAGTCTAGTGCATTTTATATTTGAAATGCTTCAATTCATCCTCACATTCATTTGTAGACTTCACTCTGGGTTACTCTCTCAGCTTTAGTGCTCCACTGTGAGCATCCTCAGAGCAGAACAAGTCACAGTAAAGCAGTAAGCATCTCTCCCCATGAAGTGTCTCAGTAAGCAACCAAAGTGGCATTGACAGCAAAAACCTCAGTTCTAACAAGGAAAGGTTCATGTATTCAGACACTGTCTACAAGAATTATTCAGTTTTCTAACATTTTCTGTTCTGCAGTGATGAGTCTTGCTAATACCAACATATCTATTCCCCCTGTCTTCCACAGCTTTGGTTTTAAACTCTGTTAATCTCTACTCCCCAAACTCTTTTCCTCAGAATCGCTTTTTCTTTCCATTACCTTAGTTTAATATTTACTTTAGAGGCTGCTGCCTAAATTGTCTGGTTATGGAATTCAGTGTGTCATCTATCAAAGGACTCACAAGAGGAAGCTTGCCCTGAAATTCTGACTTTTGAGAGGCAAGTTTTCAAATGCATTTAGAACTACAATTCTAGCACTTCTCACTGGCTGCACACTTCAATATGAAAAATGTTTTATTTTGGTATTACACCACAACAGCTACATAACTAGGCCAACATAACAACTGTGAAACCAGTAACTGATGAAGTAAAGAAAAGAAGTTGAGACAAAATTAAATAACAGCAGAATAGATGCCAGAATTCAGTGTTCAAAATAAACAATGGCTTACTTCAGGAAAACATGTAGCTCTATGAGGTATTCAATCAAAGTGCATGCAGTACTTATGCTTTTTAATTAAAAAATGCATACACAAAAATATGATCATTAATTGAAGTCTGTGTGAGTATTTTTCAGGGTTTGAATTCACAGAACTGCCTAGCTCCTTTTGTTGAAGTAGCATACAGATATTATGACCTATGTAATCAACTTTCAAATTAGTTATTTTACCATTTTTAAAATAACATACACCAGTATTATTTTTAAATTGCAACATTTTAAACAACCTCACTTGATATTATTTGGTTGGATCTCTTCTGACTGCTGGCAAAAATGCTGCAAGTATTATGCAAAAAACTCCTCAGTACACTACTACCTCATAAAAAGGAAGAGGGTCTCAGTTTCCTGGGTTTGATACTGGTCCAACAAAGTCGAGGAAAATAAAAAAAAAACCCACTGAGTGCTGTCAGTAGAGACAGGCACTGGGAAACAAAAAAAATATTTCAGTCTTAAACTTTAAAGTTATGTTATGTGTTTCTAAACACAAAGCTGTAAACAACTTCTAAAGCATTTAATATTATCTCAAAGTAGTCTTCCTCTCTGATTAACATTAGGAACACTATGTTTTGACATATTAGAGGCTGAACTACAAAAAGGATTGCTTTATTATACCTTGATTGCATAAGTTCAATCTTGAAATAAAAAAACCCTTTAAAAACAAAACACCATGTCTGGTTGATATAAATAAAGGTGTTTTAAAAACATGTATTGACTTTTCCATGTTATTAAGCTTTTTAGGTGAATCCAGTTGTTAAATGGTTGTTCTAGTAACTGGCCTGTCATCTGGAAATGTTCTTAGATTGTTTTTTTGACACAATGTCCCTGCAGAAAGTTGGGCAGTGTGACACAGAGAGCACAGGTTTGCCTATCACACTGATTACTTGATGTAATAGTAAGCAAGCTTAAGTGAACTGTGTGTCTTCAATCTTTCCAATCACTTAGGGATGGGCACCAGAGGATACCATCCATCATCCATGGCCTGAAACATATGGTGCATCAGCAATCTTAGGCTGACCTAAATGATAGTAAAAGCTGCTATGCTGTTCACAATAAGGAATTGTTGTCCACTGAATTACAGGATTGTGATTAGATTGCTAACATGGCCAACTTGATGTATAAGTGAAGTGTCCAGGAAAGATATTCCCTAGGATCCTTTGAAGATTAATTTATACCCTTGAAATGTGCACCAATCACAGAATGAAAAAATATGTCAAGGTATTTTTCTTGTGAACAAAAAAAGCACTGCAGTGGTAACAGCTATTAATTTATTTTTGGCAGTTTTAGCCAACAGAATTCAATAAACAATGTTCTTAAAGGTTTTTGTTTTGTTGCAAGGTTTTTTCCTGCTACTCCTAAAACTGAGTTCTACAACCTCTTTTATAAGGGGGACAGCTCCCCTTCAAATGCTATTCTAAAATCTCATAAAGAATTGTAAGTATTACACAAAGGCAGCAAGAAAAAGACTGAAAATTTTTCATTTTATATTAAAGTATAACTATGTAATGGATATATAAATATATTGCAATTGTATGTATCTATTTTTAAGATAAAAAACATACATATCTGACCATCTGATCCCAAAATTATCAATTTTGTCTCTCCATAAGTTAGATTATTCTTGTCATATTATTCATTCATCAATTTAGGAAAAAATCACCCACATCACAGACTAAGGCTTCAACTGCAATATCAACTTCGGTGTGACTCAGGGTAGGGGGAAGCAAGGAAAGGGGGAGTTATTATTTCAGAGTAGCTCTATCCCTTAAATCCTCTTTAGATAGCAAAACAAATAGTGAAAAGCACATTTTAGGAATCACAGGCAAAGAGTGAAAGAGCATTACCTTATAATAGCTATAAGCTGTATTAGAACATAACTAAAATCCAGCATATATTTGTGCTGACCACCCAAAACCATTCAAAAACCTCACCCCAGGATGAGAGAAATTACTCCCCTCTAAGATATAGAACTTTAAAAAAATTGTTTTGCAAATACGTCTGCTATATGCAATTATCACAAGAAACCTGGAAACAATTATTTTTTTTGGTGACTTGCTTTGCTTTTCCCAGAACATCTGAGGCAGATATGGTTGCTGTGCCTGTTAGCTCAGACCTTCTGCTGGTGCTTTTACTTTATTTCTAGTGTGCTTGTCACTAGCATAAGTCCTGAACCACATACAAGTCCTACTTTTGAACATTCCTAACCAGGAAACTAAACCAAGAAATTTCATTACATAAAAGCACAGGTTTAAAATCATGGCCTTTTTTTTTTTTTTTTTTTTTTTTAACACTATTCCCCAATATAATCTGCTGGCAGAAGTGTAATTCATATAATATACTATATATCACACCTTGACACAGATAACAATGGTCACTAGTGAAGGAGGCTCCTATTGAACCTTTCAAGGGGACTTACTAATTAAATAATAAATTCTTTCCTGTGCCATGAGAATAGCCTTAATCTGCTAAAAATATCTGAGACATACCTATTAGAACAATCAGCCTAACATATTAAAATGCTACTTTTCAATGAAAACACAACCTAGGACCAGTGTCTGCTTAACTTATATTAAAAAAAACAGATTGTCTTTTGTTACAAGACAAAGACACATATTCATTGCCAGAATTAAACTTGAAAGTTTGGTAAGATGCAAAACCCTGACAGTACTTCATGTCCTAAAGAAACGGAAAAATTTTAGCATTAGCATATTATTAATACATTAAATTGAACTTGCATGCTTTAATTATATCAGATAGGTTCTGCTTCTCGCTCTTTGCATTTCTGAATAAAAAAGAAAAGGAAAAAGGAAATCCAAAACCTATTCAGATAAAAGGGTGGTAGAGAGAAAAGAAAACACAGTCAAGCTACTAAACAGCCTACAGGAAATACTTAAGGTTCTTGCTTCACCCTCTTCACTAGGCTATCTGAGCATCTCCTAGTAGTGCAGCAGGTGATGTGACTAACATCCATCATATGAGAACAATACAGGCACCTGTTCTTTAGGGAATTAGTGATGCATATCTTAAGTGTGATATAAGTTGGATTTTTCCAGGAGTAGGGAGAAAAAATTCCTTTGCTGAAACACTTGGAATTTGACAAAAAATTTCCTTGGATACACCAAAAAGGTTTCTATATTCTTTAACTTTTGAACAGTCATCTTCCCTAGCAATGCAAAGAAACATGATCTGAAGCAAGGCAAGATACTTGGTGGACATAATTTCAGTCCTTAAAATAAAGAATATAGTGAAACATTAAATATGAACCAGTAATGAGAGAATACAAAATCACTGAAGTTTCAGAACTGGGGAATCATCATGTGCTGGTTGGTTCTGGGCATCATGCAAATATGAAATACTATTTCTATTAATGATGCTTACTTGCTTTGAAGCTACACTGAGTTTACTTGTATATAACAAAGAGAAATAGATTCTTTACACATGAGAAATGAAATACAAATAGATGCATTACGCCTTCAGAATTGTGCCCAGAGATAAACTCATTGACCATCCTGAAATGTAACAGTTCTGTTGAGATACATTCTAGTAGTGATGGATATATATGTCCTTCCAACTGGTTCAATATTTTCTTGATAAGCTTGGTAGGCAGGAAAGGCTCCTTTTGAGCTATTTCCATTTTTTGTTTGCTGAGACAGATGCCTTGATCTCATTATTACAGACAAGCACTGTTCAGTTGTGTTAATCTGCTGTGTGTTAGCTGGGACTCTCTACTTCCACACTAATAATGACTTGTATAAATAAAGTGGTTTTACCTTTCAGCATGTTTTTCACAAAACACGTAATGAAAAATTTCCATCTTACTGAAAACTATTGTGAGAAGCTTGAAGTAATTTCTCTCTTTCTGCAAGGTATTTTTAAACAAACAAAACTTTTAAAACATTTAACTTGTCTTTCTGCCAGATAATATTAATAAAACTGTTGGTTCAATATTTGTGTGATTTTAATTTTATAATTTCTTTCCAAATAAGGTAGGTCAGTCTGTTATTTTGTAATTCAAGGACAGAAACCATTCCAATATATATAGTTATAGACCAGAGGAAATGCTAGAATTTAAGGACTCTATTTTTGCCATTTTATTCACAAGATTTTACAGAAATTGAGTGAGCAAAAAAGGACAGAGAAATAGGGAAGCATCATTAAGGCCTATGTGTTCTTTAACAGTGTAGACAATAAAGAGGACAGTCTGAGCAGCTAGAGATTGATTATTACCAAGTTAAAATAGTAGGACAAACTTCAAAATATAACTGTACCAAGGTGAAAACCATCAGATTTTGTTCTTTCTACCTTTGTGAATAGAAAATTAATTAACAAAACAAACTTAATTCTGTTATACAGACACAGATTGATTAAAAATGTGAGTATGACACAAGAAATTAAAACAATACTTTGTAACTTATACACTTACTTCTTATAGTATGTTCTCATGTCTTCCAGTTCTAAGGATTTATTTGACCCATGGCTCTGTTTGATAAATTAGTCACAAGAAATCCTGGGTTCCTATTAAACTATAAGGATTACAGATAATACACTATCAGCAAGTCTGAACACTGTGTTTAACTAAGAGCAATGATACAGGTAAGGAGACATTCAGACTAACTAAACAAGATGTGACAAGGAGTGGCTCCTCAAAAAAACCTCCCAAATTAAACAAACCCTAAACCAAACTAAATAACAAAAACAAACAAACAATAACAAAAAAAAAAAAAAACAACAAACCAAAAGTTGTAGAAGATATTCTTAGAGGAGACAAAGTAACAGGGAGTATTTGCAGTTCCCTCACTTATTTTGAGGCCCCAAGCCAGAACCAGCAATGAAATCTTTCTAACATTAGCATTGCACTTTGCCTCACCAAATGAACTTCTAAATAAACAGAAGAGAGCAAAAATGAACCAATGATAATTTTATATGTCTATAGTAACATCTACTCTCCTCCCAAAGTATTTACCTTTAAAGGTTTAGATAGAGCATTAGAAATTCTTTGCATAAACACTGAAAAAAGCACATGGAAACCAAAACTGTTTATTGTGAATTTGAATTTAGAATATATGTGATCCTTTTGCCTCCTTGACCAGTGAATGCTATCTTTCCTAATGTTTTGTAGGTCTGAGATGGCGCCTTTAGAATTTGATTTTGTGTAAAAATACACACCAAATCTGATTTCTGCTACATTAAGGAGTCCTCTGGTAAAATACATGAAGCATGAAATGAAATAAACTATAGTTCCAGAATGAGTCCTTAAGCTTACTTCCTTTAGTACTTCACCACTAATATTAAAGACTACTGGATCAAACTACAGTTTTAATTGGATATATAGGACATGATACAGTGGTATAGTTAAACTGCAAGTTAGATGCTAAAATAAAGCATTGATTTGTATTCTTTTACTGGAAATATCTGTAATATGAAACTAGGATACAATACACTCATTTTTAATGCATATTCCGTGCAGAGAAAAGCTACTGCTGTCACCAGGTTGTGCTCAAAGTCCATTCATCAAATAAATGTTAGATTAATTGGTTTGCTGTTTCTCAGTCTAAAATGAGATTACAGATTAATCTAATTCTCATTAATAGTGATGAAATGTTGATTATACATTTCTTACACTGCTTATTACTAATGCACACACACAAAAATGGCCTGCCACATCATTTTTTAAAATAGCCTGAGGTCTAATAATTTAATGAATTGTTATGTATAGGAACTTGCCCAAGAGCAAAAGTATCAGTTCCACCTGAAAACTTTGTTTTATTGGATGAAATGTTTGTGCTAATAAGAAGATCAGATCACATAAAGAAGAGAAATTTCATTGTAGAGATAATTTTAAACATTCTTATTTCTTGGTAAGTACAGGAAGTCAAAGATGGGAATGTAAAGGAATAAAACAGGTTGGAAGAAATTCAGGTGGAAGATCTAACATGCTAGAAGAGGGTTACACTGGAAAAATGTAAGAGATATCAGACAGGAAGATATCAGGAGCCAAAAGTCAAAACAGCTGAAAAGTACAAGCTGCAAGAAAATATGAATGTAGTGTTGGGTTCATATAGGGTACATGGATTCATAACTGCTTGTGCATTTAATGGTCTCTTTTCTCAAATTCTTTTGATCCAAAATAATACACACTGTAAAATTTCCTTATTTCAGTTAATCTCAATAATCCCTGTCACATCAGAAATGGGATCAACTTCTATTCTTCCATTTTTTAAAATCAGCAACCAGACATGATTTTCACTGGAAAACTGGCACTGTTTTGTACCTGTTCCCAGATAGATTGCCATGCATCTATTATAATCTTCCTCTTCTCCATATTCCTACCTTTTCTTTTTAACCCTGACTCTTTTGTGTTCCATTCTCCTCTTCTCTGTAGCCTTTTTTTTATTAGAAATGCTCCCATGAGTTTGTTGTGCATCCCATTACCTCCTCACCCCTCCCCAATAATTCCTGATCGTACAAGCAGTCAGTTCACAGGAGAAGAGGAATTTCCCAACAGCTGCACTGGTAGCTTTCATTTTCTGGTTATGTGCATTTCTAGGACTCCAACGTATTTTGCCTGGACACCATTTTGCAGATTGTGTTTGATTACTGGATTCATAATTGATGACTGGATATGGAACCCAGCCCCAGCAAGGCAAGCAGTTCAAAGACTGAATACATTACATAAATCACCAGTCCAATTCCAAACTTGAAACATGGTAAGGGTGATGTAAGGACATGAGAACAGCTGTACGTTTATCTGAATTCAAAGTGTTAGACCACAAACTGATTCCTCGGAATCTGTTGGAGTTTTCTGGGCATTTAGTATCTCACCAGAACACAAATAATATAAATTACATGAATGTAATTATAGTAAAAAAGTGTCAATGCATTTACACCCCAGAAAGTTACTTCCCCAGCAGTCAGGTAACAGAATTTTTCATTAAAATCTTGTGTAACCTTTGCTGGTACCAGTGATCCAAACAGGCTAATGCTCCAAATCAGGATTATCTTTTGGGTCTTTGTTTAAATACAGGGTCAGAATGTACATCTGGAATAATATGAAAATGCAGTAGGTTGTAACAAGATGTCAATGTGAAAAAATATATCAGAGACAGAACAACCTTTCTCTTTGGCTGCACTTTCTAGACAAAACCTTCAGACTTAGCAAGCAGGCAAGGAGTTTCATTTGCTATACAGAAAGACAGACATAGGATTACTTCCTAAGAGCTGACATAAAAAAGTGTCTGTGGCTGGACAGATTTCTGAAACCCTGACAATGGAAGTGTTCAAAGCCCTGTGTTGCAGGTCACCATTCCTCCCTAGTGAACAGGAGTGGTTATATCCCTCCTTTCATTGATTTACCATTACTGAACGGATTCCTCATTTTAACAAAACATATTGTTATATTCTAGATAAGTCTTTGACAATTCTTTATACTAACCTATGGAATTCAATTGCCACCATTAATTTCAGTCTGGTATTTATCAGCAGAAGCTTTTTTCCTGCAAGAACCAATTTATTTAATTGAATAGTTTAAAGGGCTCCAAAACCACATACAAAAGATGAGGTTATAGCTAATAGCTTTCAAATATACTTAAAAGCTTGAATCATTAGCAGTTGCTTTAACTAGAAATTTTTAAGTGCAAGGCAGAATTTATTGCAAACTAGTCTTAGTGGTGTGATTTTTCACATTTCATTTTTTCACAAATACAGGAGGCAGTTAAAACATGCTGTATTTAGAAATATAGCCTGTACTTTGCTGTCCTTCTACTATTCCAGTTTTTGGCATTCCTAGAATACCACATGCATCATTTCTTCAATTTATTATCTGAGTATTAACACATCTTAAACACATTTATCTCCAAAATTTTCTTAAAAGGTAAATAAATCCAGTTCCTCACATTTTACAAAAAACTGAGGTGTGCAACTCCAGAAGACTGGAATGCTGTGATGCTGTTCCAGATAACAATTTTTTGGCTCCCTAGAATGGCACATGGGAAGCTGCTTCAGTGCAGTAACTATTGGGAGATTGCAGTCCTAGACACAAAATGCACCTGGAGGTGAGAGAATCTCATTTCTAGGTCTTACCCATGCAAATATTTTGATATTTCCATGAAAAAGGAAAAAAGTTCTGTAGATGGCTCATTGCTGAATGCCCTGAGGATAAGCAATGAGTTACCACTGAAAAAGATACAGGTTCAGATCTACTCCAGGAGGGAATATCCAATTTCTTTGTGTCCAATCAGTGAACTAGGGAATGACAACAGTGGTATTATCCACACACTTCCTCTGATCAAAGAAGTTCTGCACGTGACTGGGTATGGATTAAGTATGTATGTCATAAGATCAAACACTACAAATGAAAAATGAATGCCAGCATAGCTCCTCTTAGCTTTATGCTAAGTAGATATAAAAATAGATAAATAAATTTTCAAAAAATCACTGCCTCTGACTCAGAGTGGAAAACAAGACCACACTGACAACCTGTTAAATGGTATTATTAACCTGAGATTATTGGTGTGTAGAAGAATGCAAGAAGGGATACAGTCCAATATACATTTTCAGAATTATGACTAATGTCAAAAAAATTAGGGAAAACCTAATCTTCTTTGAAGAACTGAAAAAAATCCTGCAGAAATCAATAATAAGATTGCTATCAATATGTTTGGAACAGGTCCAGAATTATTATTTCTGACATTAACATAAAGAAATTGCAGCTGTTTGCATTTATATTTCCTTTTAGCAACAATGGAATAATGTACTAGGACAGACCAGAGTTAACCCTTTCTCTGGCATGCTTTAAATGCACAATTTGGGGTTTTTTAATTCTTTATTTTGGTTTCTGGAAGAAAGATGAGTTTGGTAACTTGGGTTTTTTCTTTTGGTATTGTTGTGGTTTTTGTTTGTTTGGGGTTTTTATTCAAATAAGCAATTCTGTCTGTATGGAATCACAGAAAAATATGGCATTTTAAATTATTCATCAAGTGAAGTTATTGCCTACATCTGGTCAACCTTAACCATGAAGCAAGGATGCAGGAGCTTCAAAGGAATAAGGACCTTTCTGACCAAAAAATGAGAAAAACCCAATTATATAATATACTATCAAATTTAAAGATTAAAACTGAATGACAAATTCTGAAAGTTTGTCTTTAAAAAAAAAACCAAACTAACTTTTATTCGCTTCAGTGGACATTTTTTGAGGTAAATAAGATTAAACATCTCTAGATCTAATCTATTATTTCCAATTAATGAAAAATGCAATATATTGCAATAACGATGGCTGACAATATTCAGATTACTTTACTTTGGATCAGAGGGCACAAAACCAGTCTTGAATTATAACTTAAAAACCCAAAACAATATTTAACCTTTACCTTGATACTGCACAAGATGCCAACTACTGTACAACCCATAAAAACAGAGTATTTAATAAAATATGACATACCTGTCAGATAAATTACTAAATCCAGATATAATCACTCATCCTAACAATTACAATGGTTGTGGACTTACTCCTGAATGGGTTTTTAACCATATCTGCATATTATTAGAAGCCAAAACTAGTTATACTCTTTCATATACTAGAAATCACAAAAAAATTTGTTCAATTCTCTATGATTTAACAAGTTCTATGACACATATGACAAAACCATACAAGCCAAAACAAGAATACTTCTTCTATTTATAAACCTCGACAAATAATGCAACAAACATGAGTAGAAATGAGAGCAATAAGAAATCTAAAATAATATTAAATACAGTGCAAAACCTCTTTTCCAATCATTCTGTATGTTTTCGGCCTCTTTCTGACTACATTAAGTTCTGAATATATTAAAAAATCGACTTTTCCTTACAGCATGTATTTATATAGTGCAGATCATGGAGTATGAAAAAGACATAGCCAGAAGAAAAGCTTATGCATATGGTTCTCCTAGTAAAGCAATTTTCTAGTTGTTTTTTGAATATCCATCAAATAATTGGGTTAAGAACAAAATGGCAGTAAAAACCACAGACATACAAACGAATCTCCCTTCGTAGAGTAGAGGTAACTTACCTGAATTCATGTCTGGGATTTAATTAGAATTAAACATCAATTGACTACTAGAATCATACCAGCCCTTTTTATGTAACAGAAATGTGGATTTTTTTTCATCTACTATAGAAAACTTTGAAATATACCCAAAGATCTAAACACATTTGGAGTATGGAGACATCTGCATTTGAAACTTTCAGTTAGTTACGTTTTAGCTGTAAACCTCTGTCATAATATTTCATTGAAATACACCCTGAAAATTCAGAAAATTGGAAATTAAGTCCATACATGAACTTTACAGCTGGAGTTGCTTAATTACAATGCACCTTGGGCCAAACCACATAAACTAAATGATTTGAAACAATCTTCAATGTAAGCAAAGTATAAACTCATATATGACAATCATTGAAAGTGTCTTGCATTTCAAAATTATAGACACTGTATTGTGGCCTGAAGCAAGTATCACTGATCATTTTTAGTATGCTGGAACAAGGATATTGGTAACAAATTTTCATGACAGACACACACACTGAATGAGATAATAAATTAGTTTCCCAAGTGAAGGCTCACTAATAAGATTGGATCTAAAATTTAGGTCACTTAATTTTAAGACTCAGCTAATGGGCTAAAAAAAAAAAAAAAGAAGAATATAACTTCATAACATAAATTCAGGTTCAATCTTTTTTACCATAAACATTAGCACCATTGTAAAGTTGCAAAGAGTAAGCTTCTTGTAAAATGAAATGATCTAATTGTAAA
Organism: Erithacus rubecula; assembly: GCF_903797595.1. Taxonomy (NCBI): domain Eukaryota; kingdom Metazoa; phylum Chordata; class Aves; order Passeriformes; family Muscicapidae; genus Erithacus; species Erithacus rubecula. The sequence goes on from NC_136666.1 coordinate 13,980,808, forward strand.
AGGCTTTTGATATCTCCTTGCAGGAGGTTATTTCTAAAATAAAAATAAAATATTCTATATTACATTATGAAGTTATAAAATTTAGGCAATTAATTTTTAGAGCTGTGCAAGGTCTGATGTCACTGGAAAGACAGATTTGTAAAACTTCTTTCCAATATGATTTATTGATTCTATTTCAACTACAGTGTTTCTTTTATTTGCAAACACCAAACCTATTATACAATCAAAGAAACTTTACCTTTTCTTCTTTAGTATTCAGAGGTGAAAGCCCTTTAATTCCTTGACAATCATATGAGAAAACTCCTAGCCTGATAAGGTTAGATATAGGTCATTTGGCCTGTCTCACACTGAAGTAAAGTATTGTGAACTCATACTCCCACTTGTTCTGATTACTAGAGGAAGTTCTTTTAAAATAATATACCAACAGATTTTCCATTTACAAGGCAAAGAAAATTTTCTGAAGAATGTTTTACAAGGTCATAGTGATAGAACAAGGGGTAATGTATTTGAACTGAAGGAGGTAGATTTAGCTTAGATCTAAGGCAGAAATTCTTTATTGTAAAGGGGGTGAGACACTGGAGCAGGTTGCCTGAAGTTATGGATGGCCCATCCCTGGGAGTGCACAAAGCTCTGAGCATTGTGGCCAAGTGGAAAATGACCCTGCACGTGGCAGGCAGCTGGAACTAGATGATTTTTAAGGTCCTTTCCAACCCAAACCATTCTGTTATTTTTAACACATTACAAATCCCTCTCAGTCTTTGACAGGGTCCAAAACTTACCATTTCCATTCTCTGCTCTGGCCAATGGCTCCCTGCAAATCGCTGTTGTTCTCAAGGGATTAAAAGTCCTCTGAACTTCTGCCAGCAGCACTGCTTGCATTGCCTCAACAATCTGTCAGAAATGCAAATTATTGTTGGATGGTAGCAGTACCTCAACTATTTATCTAAGTATTTGACAATTTTAACCAACTAGCACAAAATCTGGAGACTGTCCTGGTGAATGTCATTAGAAAGTCGACGTTGATTAGTCTTTCAGACAGTGACAATTATGTGTCTCGACATACACATTGAAAAAAAAAAAGCTTAACTAGATAGCAATAAAATAGTGTTAGTTGTCAGTCAGGACTGCTCCCCAATAAACATTCATTTTCTTTAATGTCAAATCTAGAATCAGTCACCTACTGCCTCCTTGATTTCAAGGATAAACAAATACTAACAAAATATGCTAGTAAAGCACAAGGTAATAACAGCTAATAAGTATCTTTATTCTTTTTTCCTGATGTGTGCAAAATTGCTTGATAGACTGAATAACGACCTTGTTGTCTTGGGTGACATTTTATGATTCCTGGCATCTAATTTCTGATAAAATTAAAGAATGTTTTATTATTAGTAGTGATGATCCATTCCTCTAGCTCAAACATAAAATCCCCATATGTTTTTGTCTAACACATTCCTCAAACTCCTTTTATGCAAAAGGAACATCTCCTGGAGTTGTGAGCAGCCTGTAAAAGGCACTTGCAAAGCTGATACACCTCATGTGGGCATTAGGACAATGCAGTGTAAAGACTGTCTGAGTTTCCTTCTCTTTAGCAAAATGGTGCCATAAGAACTAAGAACATTTAAAGATGCAAAGACACTTACATAGCGCATGAAGGCCTTAGACAAAAGACCCCAAACCTTTGTAATTCTTAGTTTTAATTTCAGAATGGTGTACCTTCTCTGCATTTGGTATTTCCTTCAGAAAAAAGAATACCATTTTTCTCATTTGGGAATATATTAATTCTCAAATACAAGAACTTTCCTTAAAAACAGAGTGAATCTAAGGTTCAACTTCAACTTAAACATTAATTCAAATTGAATACAAAAACTTTAATATATTTTATTATAAAAATTTTAAGGTTATACACTATTTATATTATAAAATGCTTTTGAAATTATTTTAAATTTCGCATTAATTGAAGTTGATATGCAGGATCCATCAAACTGCCTGGAAAAGAGAATGAAGTACCTGTCCTCAAAAACATCTCTAACTGCCCTTGTAAATTGAAATCATTAAGTGGAACAAAGGCTGAGGGTGTCCTTTGTGACAAAATCCTTTATTGTAGACAAATATACCATAGTCAGGTCCACAATGTGAAAGTTCACTGCGAGTGAACTCAGCCCTACGTGATTCAACATAGCACAAGCCTTCATCTTGCTATAATAGAACTTTATTTTACAGGGAAAACCAAAGGCAGTTTCCAGTTCCTCACATCTATACAGCCCTGAGCTTTGGGGATTACAGATCCTGACTTTGCAGCAGACTCTTGCAATATATCTAGAATAATTAAGAAAGAGAACAAAACAGGGACATGTTCTCATTGTCCTAGGGAAATTTTTGACCAAAAATTCTTACAGAGGTACACAAAAGAAATCTGCTAAGAACCTGTCACTAATCTGGATCAGATACTCTTTGCTTGTATCACTGCTGTGCATGGCAGGCAGCATTTGCAATAACTTCCTCTAACATCTTAAAACAAAAAACTGTTACAAATGGCACAATGTGGAATTACTGTAGAGGCACCTGTAGATGCCTCTGCATGTTACTCAACTGTGTCTTTGTTGTTTCTGCATTTCCAAGTGCTTGGTGTGCTGGTTTCATGCTTAGTTTCATCTTCTCATGGAATGTTACCCTGAAATTCATAAACCTCATCTATCCTTATCACCAAGTTTAACAATCTCCAGTAGATTTTCCTGTTTCTAACACATAACAAATCAACATTAGTATCTTTTATTTTCTCTGATCACTTCCACTTTATCTTTAGTGGCCTTCTGGACATAAATTAGCTGCCTTGTTGGCTATATTTCCTTTCATTTATTCCTGACTATTGTAATTGCTGTTGAAATACAATGTGTTTTGTAGTTGGGATTGCTAAATCTGACAAATTATGCTGCTTCTTTGACTGAGGAAGCATAAATAGCATATGCCCACCTATAAATACTGATATTGAAAGTGAAAGGTAATTGTTTGACTCTGAAGCAGCAATAATACAGAATAATTCAAAAAGACAAGGGAACAAAAGTTGAGGTAAGTTGTACTATTACATCTATACTAAGTTATCCTGGCTTTCCTGTCCACACTTTATCAATTACTTCCAAGGATTACTATTCTCTTTCTGATGAGAGGGTTTAAGGAGAGAAGTCAATAGATATCACTCCTGGTTATTGCTCAGGCCTTAACCTCTACAGGTCTGAGCCTTGCAGAAACTGCCTCCCAGGTGCCTCCATAACACAGCCACATCACAGGGCAAAAGATTCACATCAAACATCAACCTGAATGACCCAGCCTACTTTGCTCTAATTCTGCACAGTAATTGTCACAACAGTTGTCTAGATACTTCTACTGAACTATATATTTTTCTTCATGTATGTATCTGGAAAGATGAACACACAAGTTATTTCTGGGTGGGATGGGAGTGTGACAAGGAATGGCTATATTTTATCTGAAAGAGCAGCAGAACAGGTGAAGATGACATTTCCTTTCAAATCATCTGGGGAACAGAAAATACTAAAAAAATATTTTAAAAGCATACATAATTTTAAAATTTGACTCAGAAAATTACCTCCCCAGAGCCTTGAAGTTCAACAAGTCAGTAGACCCTTGACAAAACATTTGCAGCAGGATTTTTCAGCAGTTTTTTTTCAGTTTTATTGTTTGCATAGAATCTGTTACAGTGCTGTGAGGAACCAATAATTGGTATCTCCTTTTGGTCATGTCTGAGAGTCAGTATCCTTCATGGAAATTACAATAGAAAAAGTATTTTAAAACATCCTAAATAGTGATGATTTTTTGTAAATATATGAGTGCTTGATCAGGCTGCTCAGGATTAATCAATTGGCCATTAAACTGTGATTGCATAAATAAAGTTTTAACGAAACCATCTTATTGTCAAAAAAAGCTAAAATTTTGTATAAACTGGTGGTCACTAAATATCATACCTACTGCCAACATTTTTTTTTAATCATAAAAGTTCTATGGCACTTAGGTGGCAAGCAATCCAAAATCTGTGCTATTAAGTGGGTTAACAAAGCTTACTACAGCCACAATGTTTTACCTGAATAATGTAAAAATTTGAGAAGCATTGAGAGCATGATTTTTTTAGTACTTGAAAATTTCAGTGTCTTAAATTTAAAGTTTTTTCAGGTAAAAAAGTGAGAGGCAGCTTATTCCATACCTTATATTCCAGAACACTAACCTCCTGTGCTAGATGAGACCAGTATCAATGCATTCACTGATCAGTAGCTAAATACACTCAGAAATAGAAATACCTGGATATGACATATACAGCTATGCTGCAAACACAAATTCCATAAATATATGAACTACTCTCTAAGGAGTTCAGTGGCTGACCAGGTCAGCAAGAAATTATATGCATTCCATATGACAATTGCAGTTATTGAGGTTTCAAAAGAAGATGAAAATCTCTTACTTTAAGAGAAAGGGGAGAGCAAAAGAATTCAGAAATAATAAGGAAGATGTGCAGGCAGGAGGAATAAAATAAACTGATAAGCTCAAGATGAAATGCTAGAATCAATTGAAAATAAATATTTGCAGAAACTATTTTTGTCTAACAGAAGAGGGGACTATTACTGCAGCACCTTTTCTCAGCTCTGGAAAATATTCTTTGCATTTGAAGTAGGAGAGAGTTGCATTCAATTTCAAAAGTAATATCAAGAACTAGATTTGTAACAGGTATTTCCCCTTTCTGAAATAAAATCCATTGTGGTCAGAGTATAACATTTTGAGTTATTTATCCTGGAATATTAACTCAAACAACTAGACAACTTTATTTAAATACATATTTTCAAAAAGAAAAATGGCCTCAGATTTCACTGCTTAGATTGTTTCCCCACTGCCTGTCAACTCTCAAAAAAGTTATTAATCTCTCAAGACTTCAGATTCTTCACTAATAATAGGGAGGAGCATCCTATTGGATCATTTGACCTGAAGAACCCATAATTACATGACTTGTAAGTTGTTCTTAAAGACTGTTGTCATAATTAAAGACTCAGGATTTTTGCCCATCACAAAGGCATTTTCAATTTCTTCTATAATAATACATGAACATAAGACACTGCCTTTATTTTGCCCCTTTGTTTTCCTGGAGCCAAAGATGGTATTTTTGATGTAAGTTTCATGTGGTTGTTAGAGAAGAAATAACTCATTTTTAAAATAAATGCTATAACACTTAGATAAAAGATTAGTAGGAAAGTTACTTTGTCACATCTAAACATTTAAGGCTAAATAGTTTAATGAGTGGCATACTTCATACTGTAATACTAATCTGCTTTCCAAAGACCTGAATGGTAGGACTTATGTAACAGTTTCCCCAGAAATTATAACTATTAGTCACACTATGGATTGCAAATACTAAATTACAGTAAATGGCACTTAAGGATTACATTGCTACAAATGACACAGGCTACTTCCTACCTTTACAGATTGGTCATTCCAACAGCAAATGAGTTTCAGCAATGAAATGCTCCCAAAGTCTGGGGAATATCTGCTCTTACCTGAAAAACACATGTATAATTTATGAACTGACAATATATAGAGAAGGAGACAAACACAAAAATATTTTAGCATTTTAAAATTTTCATTTCAGCCACATACCTGAAAAGATGGGAAAAATGTTCTTAGAACATGCTCTCATCTGATACAATAAACACAAAGTGTTCAGACAATCTATTGCTTTAACACTTATTCTCATCCCAAATTAGAGTTGGTTTTTTTGGTTTTTTTCTGGTTTTTTGTTGGTTTTTTTTTAACAGAGAACTGATATCCAATGGAGTACTCTTCCATTACAATTTTTTATATATATCAAGAATACTTTTAGTTTTTGGACTACCTAACCACCCTATTCTGCTGTCCAGTGTATCCTTCTTGCTAAAGAACAAGTTGTTCCTAGAACCTCCAAGATCTGCAAGTCTTAGATCAGACTTTATTTTGCAAATCTGAACAAGTGTATGAACTGGGAAGTAAGGCATAAGATTTAGATTACCTTAGAATTTTTTTAGATTACCTTAGAATTTTTTAATATATAAATATATATAAATATATTTTTATTTTCATGAACATTGTAGTCACCACTTCCATGCCTTTCCCCTACTTTTCAAATGTCACTTGATTTTATGTTCCATCTCTTTTTTCCAACTGACATTTCTGCTGTCATTACAAGTTCTACAGTTGTGGTGGATATTAGACTCAGAGAAGGAACAGTAACTAATTTTTGATGGGAATATTAATGTTTACCTACACAGCACAGCATCAAGATTTGATGGAAAAGAATTTGTGTTTTCAGTCTAGACATGGCTAATTCTGTAAGAAGAACACTATATTTTTCAGACAGGTAACATGTACTGACAAATGTCCATATTCTGTCAAGGTTTTTATTTAAATGTTCTTTAGTTAGTTACATACTGTAAACAAACCAAGGCTGGCTTGCAAAGCCAAGATTGATGAGCAATGGCCTGTGGGACATTAACAGGAACAGATTACTTTATTCTGCCCTGAGCCACAAGTCTAAAGGCATTATTGAACAGTCAGGATGGCTCTTGTATTACTAAGGCAACAGTTTGCTTGGAGGGCTGTATATATTATTGGGTGGGCACATCATGGTGATGAGGGAGATGGGGGAAGGGGGTGAGGGCAGTGTTTGTCTTATTACATTGCTGTTTTTCTGATTGCTGGAAAGTGTCTTTAGAAACTCAGCTAAATGTCTTGTCATAACAGGAAAAATATCATTGATTCTGGTTAACACTTTGTTTGTTTACACATTTTTCAGTTTCTCGGTTTGCAGATTGGACAGCATAAAGAGAAACTTTTTTTATCATTATTGAAATTAAATTCTGTATTTTAGCAACAAAAAAAGCATGCAAAACCAGAACACTTAAAAGTTAGTACTGTCAATTCACATACTTACTGCTTGGTAACTCTCCATAAAAACTGGGGCATGGAAGTGTTACTGCTTCTACATTTTGCCATTTCTCATGTACAGATTCTGGTTTCTGTGGACTAAAAGAATATGAAAATATTAAACAAAACCTGACATATATATGAAAAATCTTTTGTATTAAAGTAGGGTTGGGGTTTTTTTACAGTAGGTACTCTGATATCAATTACTATCAACCTTAGTGAAGTTTCTCCTCAGAAATCACTTGCATTCTTTTTTCCTAAAACTTGATATTGAAAAATTCACAAATATACATCACTGAGAAGTACCATCTAAATGAGCCTAATAAGTTTTGAGCCAAATGTGAAGCTTTATCTTGCAATAAAGAAAGAAATTCATATGTAAAGAACTGAAAAACACCATTTCCACAAAAGAATTTGTCTGGTTTTTTTTTTTTTCTAACACATAGGACAAAAGTTCAAGGGAAATTGAAAGGCTTTTTTTATAGGTTCCTTTTTTTTTCCACAGTGGTAAATAATTTAGAGTATCATTACAATACTTGGGATTTCAGTGGATGGCTACAATTTAAGAGACTAGTGTGTACATATGCTTGCTCTTTCTGAGTCATGAACTCAGCAATCTAAACAAAGATATGGACAGTGGAGAAAGTGAAAAAAACCACTCCAAACCCTTGCACAAATTCTTTTAAATAAATCACTATAGTGATCTGCAAAAACTACATTTACATGTCATTTTAAAAATATTTTTGCCTTTCAAATTCACTACAATGAACAGTGAGTCATAACATTTCAAAAAACTTTACAATACCAAGCAACTCTGAAAGCTTGCAGCTTGAGATTTTTAAGTTATAGACACAAGTGGCAAAAAGCATGAGAAAAATTCTTTGAACATCTTTTCTTCCCAGGTTCTTCCTGTTTCTGTCCCATTTTTATGATCTGACACATTTTGCACAGGTTCCTTTATTTTCACAGGCTGTGTCAAGTTGCAAAAAACTGACAGACAGACACCAGAACCTGTGAGAACTGTCCTACTAACTACTTCTGTAAATACTGTGGTGAATTAGAATTCAATATATAGGTTTCTTTTCCCTTGAGTATACTGCAGTTTTGGATAAAGCAACTGCCCAAAGAGCTTTGGCTGCATACTGTACTTTTTGAAGGAAAATTCATCAAAATAATATTTGTTAAAAATGGTAGGGTTTGTCTTCACATATCCTAGAGAAAACGTAGTTATATAACATTGTTCTTTAAAAAAAAAGAAGAAAAAAAAATTTTTTTTTTCCTTGCAGCAACTTTAATACTTATAGGCTATATGTCCCAAAGCCAGGATGTGCACATCTGGGAAAAATGTTTGATTCTGGAATACTAATTAATTTCAGTTACACAATGTCTTTCCAAAAGAGTGCTGCACAAGGCAAGCATGAAGTACTGTTTTGCATGGAAAGGAATTCAGGTTCAAGCTGGAATCCTGAAACAAGGACTCATATAAGAGCTTGTATTGAACATGGACCAATAGGCAGCACGATTAGCACAAAAACAACTGAGAAATGTGCATTTGTCCTGTGGGATGGTGCACATGTCTTGAGAGACACTGAGTGCCTAGAGATTTGTGGGAGATGCAGATATTTGCTGCAAGATCAATATTTTCTGCACCCCCCTCTTGCCTTGGGGCCATAGCATCACCAACACTGAAGTTAATTGTCCCTAAAAAACTAAATACAGACCAACACTATGTTTGCCAAACAACAAAAAAATCTGTGGACAATATCCATTGCCTGATTAGCATGCTCTATTTGGCCTGGTCAAATAATGTTGAGCACGTTATTTTTCCTTTAATGCTGAAAAAGCATTTAGTCAATAAATTTGCTTTGAGTAGCATTAATGTTATTTGGGATGGTCCTCAGAACATAAGGGCTGATGAGACATTCATTCTCAGTGGCTGCCATCATTACTGGGTGCACTGTACTTCAGATAGCAAAACCAGGGCATATTCTTGTCTCTTGTTTTATTTATCTGTGAAGTCAAGGGTTCCATGGCAAAGGAAGTATATTGCTTATAGGGAGTGGAAGTTTAAACAGCACAAATGTGCTTAATGTACATCTCACTATATGCCTAAAGAGAACTCATTATTCTACTTTGTTTAAACTGCCTCTGGGAAAACTGGGTGTGAAGCTGGGTAATTCCAGTTCTTGCTCTTATGAAAAAAAAAAAAAATCGTTCAACAGTTCTCATTTGCTAAACAGAAAAATGTAAAGACCATTATATTCTGATCTCCTTTTCTTCAAAAAACATCTGTCAAAAAGCTCCAGAGAAAGAACATAAGCTCTATTAAAGAAGTAAATATTTTAAAAAGTTTGTTTCATTTTTCATTTTTTAACCACTACAAAGGAAAAGAAGACTCAGAATATTCTTAGTTGGAAGGGACCCACCAGGACCATTAAGCCCAACTCTTAAGTGAATGGCCCATATGAACCCACAGCCTCAGTGATATCAGCACTGTGCCCCAACCAGCTCACCCAATCTCAGGGTCCTACAGAAAGAGCTCAGAAGCTGAAAGTATGGAGACATACTTGGTGAAGATCATTTTTCCAAAAATATATAACTGGCTGTGTGTTACCTAATAAGCTCTTCAGAGGTAAGGTTTGGGGCAGGAATAATACCAATTTAATATTTTATGTTTAGAGATTGCTCTGTTCTGACTTGTTCTTTGAAATCAAGGTGTCAGCTTGGTGTTTTATTTTAAGGCATGCTTCATTTTTCAGGAAATTTTCTGGTTTTGGGACAGAAAAGTATAAACAAGTGCATTAGTGTGACTAGGAGAAATTGGATTTGGATGTAGAGACATTAGAAAACATAATCCACTCATAATGAAGAAGTTCTTACCTTTCGATTTCATCTGTAACTGCTGAAGGTATGTTAATTATCCTGTTGATTAAAGCTATTCTACTAAATAAAAAAAATATTGTTTCCAATTTCCTTGTTCCATAATCATTATTCTCAGGTCCATCCTTCTTTCCAGACTGCCCTTCAGTTGCAGTAAGGTATTTGTTTGATAAATCAAGGACTCTTTTTGAAAACAAATTGAAAACTTCATGTTCTCCTAGCACACCACAATCAGTACATCTCCATCCTGGCAACATCAGTGAGAGGTGGCTTTCATCTGACATAAGTCCAAAAGAAACAGGACACTGAAGCCTCAAGATATCCAAGTGTCCTGCACAGAGATTGTCTATTTCTCTGTCTACACCCCATGGTAGGAGACATGACAAAAGCAGTTTAGCTGTATCAGTGGCAAAGTTCACATCGATGTTTCCTGATGGCTGCATTCTGATCTTTCTTGAACTCTTCATTTTCTTCCGTCTTTTCACGCCACCACTTTCTTCCACAGGCCTAGCTGCAGTATTATCCCTATGAACTTGGTCTGAACAAACAGTCTCTGCCTGCCCATCTACTTGAGGTACAAAGGCAGCAGTTTTATTTCTTTTTAATGTCAGTGCCCTTTTCTCAGTATTACTTTTAACTCTTTCTAGAGTGCATTGGTTGTGGAATGATTTTGATGACTTTAATCCATTGAATTGAGATGAGAGAAGTTCCTCAAGTTTTTCCAGGTCAAATAAGAGGATATGAAAATTTGCATTGTTCCATTTTGTCTTAGCTGGTAAAATAGTAAAGGGATGTTGGACGCAGCTCGTATCAGTCAACTGAAAGAAAAATATTAAATGCCCAAACAAAAATCCAACAGTACTTTGTAATTTTCAAGATATCAATACAGAATTGCCTATGGAATAGACAAAAGCTATTAACTCTGCTAAGTTCAATTTAATTATATTTATTCAGTTTTGATTACATAAAAAAGATTTGCCTCCAAATAGCTTAAGACACACAGACACATCCAAGTGTAAATACTATAAAACAGGATTCTTAATGTCTTCAATTACACAGCCATACTATAGGTTGCATGTATCTTTGCAGAAACTCTAGGCTGGTATCTTTCCAAAGTCTCATTTCAAGCTAAAAGGATTTTTTGAAAATTTTAAAGCATAAAACTTTGTTTTTTCAAAATAGAGCTAGAGAAGCAAATCCTAGAATGCTGCAAAATTCTTGCAAACCCTGAGTGTCTGTATGCCTTTTTGCAATTTGCTGTATGGGATATCTCTCTCTCTGTATATATAGATATTGGATTTCTATGGGATAAAGACTATATCTTCTGCTATTGCAAAAGATGCAAAGATATCTAAAAGTCACTTCCTTCTGAGATAAGTCACATATCAATATGACAATAAAGAACCTAGGTAAATAAATCCCCACATTCACAATTAATTATCTTAGCTGAAATTAATTAAGAGAAAAGGGCTACTACAATGTTTGTGAACATCTGCCTTTATCTTGTGCCACCCTATTTCCTACCTGCATCTTTCTAGAATTCTCCACACCTTTTCCCCCACTTCAAAGCCCATTCACAGTAAAAGCAATTTGTAAAGCATAATTTCAATTCTACATACTAACATGATAAATTCACATGGCTAATTACTGTTGCTAATAAATGCAAAGAACATAGTTTTTGCAACCAGATTTGAGAAGACCTACAGCTGCTCTCAATTTTAGACTCACACATTAAACTGTAGAAGTCACTTAATGATGAACTGTCAACTGAACAAAACAAAAAGTTCAAAATAATCATCACAAAAAAAATCCTCTATTTTAGCCTTGCATTTTCATTATTTAATGATAAACAGTCATTAAAAAGAAAATTTTTCATCTTTTCTTTTACCGGTGCACTCGGCATAGGGTGGGCACTATGCTGTGACAAACTCCAGTGGAAGGGATGGCTCCAGGCACTTTGAAAATGAGTTGATGAGTCCATACAGTGACACAACATCTTATCATAATCCTGCTACATCTACTGAAGAAGTATGTTTTCAGGGGAACACCAGAAGTGAGAGAACATAAACTCCTTACTGACACTTCTGCCCGTTTCTTTAAGCATTTATGACTAGTATGTTCTTGTTGTCCTGCACAGGCTTATGCTCTCAGCACCATACTTAGCCTATTTCACCTTTACAAGGAGAAAAACACATCAAGAAGTAACTTTTCATCTCAGTAATAGTTTTTCAAACAATCATGCCAGCTTCCACATCACAGGTGATACAGAATTTTCCAGATCACTCTTAGTTTTAGTTTTCTTTTGATAATTTGAAGCATTACACTATTGCAAAAAACTTTCTGTTGAAAATAGTTAAATCTCAAAATAAACCATCAAGTGTTGGCAAACAGGGTAGCAACCAGGTCTTGCTGGAATGCAACATTATTTACCTCATCTCTCTCATGGCCACCTTACCTAACTCCTTTTACATTACAAACAATGATATTATAGGGTAAGTTATTTTTAAACTTTTGATATTGTAGTACAATATCAAAACTGTTGACATTGTAGTACAAATAACACACGAAAAGAATTGACTGCATAAACTCTATGTCATGTGACTATTTAGTTTTGGACAGTAATTTTTTTGTTATTTTGTTATTTAGTTTTTTTGTTTTTTAGGGAATGATGCTCCTAAGCAGATGAGGATGTACTCTAAATACATAATCCCATTTAAAGATCTCCATAGGGAGTCATAAGTAAGAGATTATAACTGCTTGTTCAGGTTTTCTTTTTATCCCTTTCCTTTTTCCTTTTTAAAAATAATACATTGTAGTTAAGTACTAGGATTATTTTAATCTTTAATTATGCTGTTTCCTAATAGACAGCGAGAACCCCATGGAATGCAAACACTGGAATTCACACACTAGCTTTGATATTAATTGAAGCTATTATCACTTAGCCTATTATTTTCTAATTCTGTACAGTTATTTTTGCTTGATTAACATTTAGAAACCTTTAGTGAAATCACTATCCAAACAAAGGTAAACAGCAACAATATCAATCCATTGAGACATCAGCTGATGCTGCTACATATGAAATCACAATAAACATTCATGGCTTATTGACATTGATCCTAAAAATATCTGCCAAGTTATCTTAGGTCTCTGCCACAGGCATTTCATTCTATGAAAGAAGGTGGGCATACAAACTCTAGACATAAAATGCTATTTAGGACATATGGGCGAGTTATTCTCTCAATAGAAGATTACAGAGAATGCAAAGACACCCATAAAACTAACTACAAATTAGAGAGCTGGAAACTGCATTTGTTAAATACTGAAAAACAGATCAAGAGATATCTACATTATGTATTGGTACCTTTCCTTTTCTAGTTTAACATTTCTAGTTTTAAAGTTTATTTTTTACACAGACAATCTAGTGTTAACTTTAAAGCAAAAAGTCTGACTACAGACTAAAATTATATCCTGAGACTTGTGAACCTCCTGTGCATCACTGACCCAGAGCAGAACAATCTTTCTATATCCAGCAAAGAGCAAGATTGAGGAAGGCTTTGCAATGCTATTTTCCATGCATGGCCAGGATCCCCTAAAATGTCTCCATGCCTGTTTGCTGCTGAAGGTGCTTGAGCCAGGATCAGACAAGCTAGAACAGATTATTGCAGTTGGAAGGGACCTACAAGGACCACTGAGTCCAGCTAGAGTCTCCAAATGCCCCTTGAACACTCACTGCCTTGGGGCATTGAACACCTCTCTCAGGAGCCTCTTCCAGTTTCCTGGCATGCAATTCAACCCTGCTCCTCTAGGTCTTTTCCCCTTTACTCATTCTCAGCTCCCAAGGAGAAATGTTCCTATGACTATGGGAAGGGGGCAGCAAGGGGCTGTGCTTACTGTGGCCCCCAACTGCATCAATACATCCGTAATCTTTAACAGATTTAAGACAAGACCTCTCACATAAAAATTTCATGGGAAGTACAATTCAAATGTTATTTTACCTAGCTGCCTTCTCATCTCTAAAGGCCTTCTTCCACTGGGATTCAACTTGTTCTGGGAATGGTATTCCATTAAAATACACACTTCCATTAGCTAACAGGGATTCCCATACTTTTTCAGCTCCTCATATGTATGTACTTTTTCCACATATCTGCTTTCTTTACCAGAAGTATTCTATTGTGGGTTTTGTACTAAAAACAGACTTGACAAGAACAATCTTGACATTCATTTTACATAAAGGAAATAAAGTAGCAAAGAATCACAAGGTAGAAATTTTAGAAGGCAAACAAAACTCAAAATACATTTAGAGGCTGCCTTGATAGCACTGCATAGAAGTTCAGTTCTCACAGCACAAGTAGTATCAATTCCTATGCCAAACAAATTCTGAAGTATTAACTGTGGCTTTTCTTCCAGACTTTTGGCATTCTTTATCCACTGCACTCCCACTTGCTTGCCACTTGCAAAGGCTCAAGAAAATATTAAACAAACTGAAGAACTTACTTTAATGAAGCACTGCTGTTTGATTTTTCTTGAGGCCTATTTCTGATTTGCTTGAGAGTTTTGGTTTGTTTTGTTGGGTTTTTTTTTTTTTTGGTTTTGAAGTTATATACTTTTCTATTTTGACAGCAATTAGGCCATTGGCTTTTAATACAAATACAACATAACAGTCCACTGAACTACATGATAAAAGTCTTATCTGACAGACTTTTAAAGAGTAATTGTTTCATTATTGAGTATACTCACTATTACCAAATGAATGCAAACTGCCATTAAAATACAAGCATCCTATTGTTTGCTCAATAAAGATAATCTGTGAATATCCACTTGTAGTCTATATTTTCAAACAAGATTTTTTAAACATTTTTTTTTAAATAGAATCATCAAAACCCACCATATCTTAAAGGCTCTAGGAAGTTTTTGACACCATTATTTTTGAAACATGACAATGATGTTTGATAATACAATATCAATATGCTTAATTTCAATGAAATTAACAATTGGTTTTGTCATCTGTGTTTACTGTAGTCTAACTTTTTGTTAGACTACAAAGAAAATAGCTATATAAAGTGTCTGAATTTGTCTTCATTAACTCTGTAACAGTCATCAACATGAACAATAAACATTTGATTTTAAAAAACCAAATTGTGGAGAACCTGTTACAGAAATGAAAGAGGAAGGTAGTAGAATTTGTAAAAAAATTTATTGATGAGTAAGAATTTTCTGTGTCTTGATCAGGCCAGCCACTGGATTGTCAACAGAAGTTCAGAGGTCATAATTTCTCAGAACCACATCTCATCACTGATCTGGCTCTGGGATCACAAAAAGTAAGTACATCACACATCTGCTTGTAAAAGGTATTTAGGTACTCCTACCTTTCTGTTATATTTGCACTTTGTGGAAATTGAAGAACTGTTAACTGAAGCATGGCTACCACACCTAAGGGTCTTATACATTAACTTACATTGCCAGTGATAGCTCCATTTTATTCTACATAATGATGGTGGGAAGGAATATCTGTGCCAGCTTTTGTTGGATTTGGGTTTGTATTTTTTAGCTGTTTTTAACTACTGAATAGGTTAAATTTCATTCTCTTCTTGCAAAGATATTTTTCTCTTCAACCTTTTTAATGAAAATAGCATAATAGAAAGCACCTGCAAATGTGTCCCCAAAATGTGAATCTCTCTCATGCATAGTTTTGCAAAACAGGAAACTCGTAACCGTCTTTGAATTGTCACAGAAAACAAATACAGACACAATGCACAAAATGGCTGGCATAGTGTAAATTAAAGCATTAAATTTATTTCTAAATCCTCAGAGCCGTCAGTTGCTAGAGATGGTAGTCGATAGGAGTAAAAAAAAAAAAAAATTGCCTCCTTGAAATGTGCTTGGTGAACAGCAGCTTGATGATTGGCAGCACAAATAGAAGACAAACGAGAAAGCCTTCAATCTGCAGCTGATGCACAGGAAGAACATGGGGAGCTGAGTTTACAATAGAGAAAACATTACCAAGCTAATGGCACAGGCAATCGTTTGACCACCATGCATCTCTGATAGCAGCAGGGCATCCATTTTCAGTTAAGTGTTAGAGTACCTTTTTGCTTTCTCTGACCACTGCAGGGGTAAAACAACCCAGTGCGTGAAACCCACTGACTGGTAATAAATTACTATATTGGATACTTTTTGTTTTCTTTCAGCAATGACTTTACTGTGTATTCTTGCTATCATTACCAATTAAAGTGGAGCTCACGTTAGCAAGCTGTATCTAACTGTATATCAGTCCCCACGCTCCAATTGCTTTGGCAAGAATCACGGGGTCAAGAGGCTCCTTTGACCTTTATCAGCTATGTCTCTCTGACCACTCACTATTTGAAGCAATCTCGACTGAACAGATGGACACTTTTGCAGACTCTATAAAGCTTAGAATATAAAGATAAATGAAATTGTGTTTGGGGCTTCAAACTGGTTTATGAGCATAAAATATAGTTAGCAAGTTCCACAGAAACCTCAGATTTCAAATGGCACATCTTAAACCTACGCCATGAACAGAACACCTCTGTCTACTGAGAAATTGTATTTTTTGAATGCATCTTCTACAAATAAAATCAAAAACTTGATGTAACTTACACATCTACTTAGCATTAAGTCGCTTCCAAATTTAGGAAGCCTAATTTACTTTGATCATTAAAATGCAAGCAAGAAGAAAAGCTAGTATAACCTTTTCCCATGACAGCACAGCATACAGCACATGATCAAACATCATTCAGTGGAAGAGGACTAAAAGTACAGATCACTGATGTATTTTATGACTAGAATTTTGATGCAATAATTTAAAAAGTAAGGACTTTAAGAAATGTAAGATAGAGCAATCTGAAATGAGGGTCCAAATCTTCCCTAAAAGAAACTTCAAATTCTCAAGGTCATGCTTCAAGAACTGCTAATAATTAGATAGAAATATGGTCTTTCAAATCTATTTAGGTATTTGTAACTTAAATATAATCTAAACATTTAATGGTGTCTTATTTCAGGTAAATCCCATCAGCAAACCTGCCTCCTTCAGTTCATAACCTTTTTGCAAATACACAGCTACCTTATTTTCATGCTCTGCTGAAAGGACAAGCAATCTAAGATATGTGCAAGGATGCATTTATTTAAAAATAGTTACAAGCAGCAGGTATATAATTGAAGTAGCACTTAAACATACACCATACACTATCTCAAAAAGAACCTGCTGAGGAAGAAAGGATGCAAATTATTGGCTACACTTTCATCTCCACATAAAAAGCACTTCCTAATCCAATATTAGGTCCTATCAGCAGTCCACATATCACACCCCAGCCTTACCCTGCCCACCTCCCAAGATTCAAATTTAGGGAGCATGTGAAGAGTTTCTGTCACCAAGAGTATCCATGCTCTCCCAGAGGGCACAGAGAGGCCAGGCCTACCTGCCAAAAAGCAATGCTGGCCTCAGGCACAGGGTGAGCATCACACAGTTATGGTGTCACTATCCCAAAGTCATGCATTTTCCTTACCTTCAGACACTTCACCTAGCCATAGGACAGAGGATCATTTGATGGAGGCATCCAGAACTTTTTTCTTATTCATTTACCCTTTTTATAGCTCAGTACTCACATACAAAGAACTATCTGTAAAAACCCTGGAGTCAGTAGTAGTGTCCCAGTTTGCTTTCACATGTAATTTATGCTTGACCTGAGGCTTCATCATTTGGACAATACAGTCCCAAACAAAAGTGTCAATTCATGATGAATTTTACTATATGAACTAGCATAAACAAACTGTTTTGAACTTGCCTTGCTTTACTTTTATTATGGTATGCATTACAGCTCCAGCCATATTACTGAAGATGCCCAGATCCTCCAAAAAGAATCCACTCCAATGAAGAAAAGGCTAAAGTATTTTTTGAGTTTGCACCAGTGTTTATCTATCAACTTAATTGCAACATAAGCAGAGACACCCTCTTCCCTCCCAACACTGCAATCTTTCTTTTTTCTTTTGTTAAATCCCAGTGGAAGGCTTTACTATCCTCACAGCACTTTGAACAGTAACTGTAGCATCACTGCTGATGCATCTGTGGCACAATGTAAGTAATTAAGCCAAGGAGTCTTCAGGCTCAAGCTGTGTGATGAATAGTCTAAGCAACTGAATAAACCCTCTTTTTATCATGTATGGAAGGCCACTGTCAGGCAGATTGTAGTCCAGATGGATCTACTGGGCACAAAAATTTCAATTGTTCAGGAAGAATTGCTAACACATCTATTCTATTGCTCAGTGTGGAAGTCTGATTTGGAAATATAATGTTTTGCACATTTGGTTTTCAAGTTAACACACTCTCTCCCCATGACACTCAACTTAGAGTTTTCAACTGGATTTAATAAAAGTATACATATAAAAGTGATTCTGGAGGTAAATATTTAAAAGACATCAAAGAATAACAGGCAAGTAAAATCAATATCATTCACAAAATTTCAACACTAGGAAACAAATCGACACTTTATTTTTAGACAAATATTTGAAGAAATGTATGGACTATTTTATACAGAAAACTTTTGCTTTGCTTTAGAATTCATACCACTGCTTGCCTGGGCACACTATTAGAAAGGAAATTCTACACAACACATTTTACAAAATCTTGTCTAATAATAAAATTTTAGAAAGAACATAAAAGTGAACTGGAAATCCACTCATCTCTAGCTATCATCCATTTCTGACATGGACAGTCTCGGTCAAGAAAAGTTTAGATTGAAAGAAGGAATAGATAGAAAGAAGGAATAAGATACCGTTTAAAATTAAGTGTTATTTATACACTCAATATTCAAACACTCTGCCTGCATCTTAATATATTAACTTATTTTGAATGTAAAAGTAAATTTCCTAACCATATCTTTAGAAATATTTACAGCTCAGTGGTGGGTGGTAGTGAAAAATTTCCATCCTCACTCAGCACTTTAGAAAAAAAGATGGAACATCTCCAAAGTTTTCTTGATCATCAACTGGACAAGAAATGTTATAGCAATCCAAAGCCACAGACTGCTGGCTCAGGATTTAGGAATTATCATATTGAACAATTTACTGGATGAACAAACATCCAAATATCTGTGAGATACAATGCTGAACACAGAGAGACTGCCAACAGGACCTTTGCAGGAGCTTGAGAATATTGCTTTATCCTAAGAAGAACTGATGTATATAAAAATTAAGTTAGCAATACATGTCTGAGTGCTGACTCCAACAGAAACAAAATTTTCCCTGGGCTGCTCTAAGTGCATTTCCCATCTTGAAATATAAGAGTCCCACCCAGAAAATTTATTTATATAAAAGTTCTAGATCAATTCATAAAGAAGTGACTTTCTACTAATGAAAAAGAACAACAACAAAAACCATGTGTATTCTATAAAGTGACATTCTTAAGATTTTAAGAATAGGCAAGAATTACAGATTTGAAGAATAAGCAAGAATTTCTTCAGACCCTATAGCATTTTAGGATGTATCAGAATGGCAGCTAAGTTTCTGTATCCATAAATTTGATACTATTCTTTTCTTGCAAAGTGTTCAGTCTTACTGCAGAGGCTTCCAAAAGGACAGGATTTGGAAACAAACATTCTCAGGTGTCTGCTCAGATGATTCATCCTCTCCCATAAGTATTGCAAGAACCAAACCTGACCACGAGAACAAATTAAGGTTCAAGTATTAATATACAAAAATCTATCAAGAGAATGGACATATAACCACTGCTCTTGCTTGCTTTGTTTGAAATCAAAGCATAGGTTAGCCAAGGATTTTATTTCTGCTGTATAACTGAGACAGGTGTTTCAATTAGCCATCAAAAGGAAGCTAGCGCATAGCAAGTCTTTCTTTTGCAGCATAAGCTTTGTTTGTTGCAATTCCTGTTTCTAAAGTTGCAAGATGATGATATGCTTCTGAAAAAGTCACTGTTGTTTTTTCAAATAGATGTGTGAAATGGAAACCTGGGAAAAGGTCTCGCACTGAATTCACTTTGAATTCTTGTTAATATTTTGCTTCACTACAATAATACTAATTAAACTACAAGAGGCCAGGGAATTAATGCTTAGAATAGGAAAGATGATTATCAGAACTGTAAATATTCCATCATGTCATGAATGATGAAGAATTTAAAGAACACCATTGAATAACACAAAAATAAAGGTTATTAAAAAGATCATGTGATTTTAGAATTAGGCAGAGCACTTAGAAGGAAAATCAGCTAGACTGATCTACAGAACAAGTCAAACCTTTCAGACTACTGAAGTAGTAAAGGTAAAATCCAAGATAGGAAAACTCATACTGTGCCAAGCTCCACACCCAGACCTAAAAGAAACAGTCCTAAGTGGCAAATATGATATCATGAACATCACTTCCATAAGATAGAAACTATATGTTTTTAATTATAAGTGTATATCCCTAAAAAAAACCAAAATGCAAACTTTGCTAAGGATTCCAAGAGACAGAAGGAAAATACAGCACAGCAGTAGAGGTATGGGAAAAGACAAAGACAACAATAGCTAGGTTAGCATCAATAAATCATCCTTCAACATGAAATACTTCACAAGGACTGTTGATATTGACCTTAGATTTATTTCTAGTAGGATGCTATAGCAGCCTCTTCAGCTTTATTACACAGTACAATTAGTTGTCCAGGAAGGGAAAGAAGTTTTAAGTCAGTCACCTTCAGTACAGTGACAGACTAAAAAATAACGTCAGAAACATTGAAATAAGTAGTTAAGATTTACCAGATTTCTGCCATCCTGTGTTAATTACTATCTACATGTGTAAGATTAAAATGTGCTACAATATCATAATGACAAGTTTTTGGTTTCATTTGGCTTTGAGGCAATCAATGGAGAAAACACAAATCAACAAATTCTTGACTTGGTGAGCCAATTCAAAAACTACAGTAACTTCCATCAAAGATGTGGTCAAAGCTATTGACATCCCTCAGGATCATGGTTCTTTCTAATTGGCCCCAATTTAATCTCATAAATCCCAAGTTATTACTTCACTGTAGTTATGTTGCTACCTTGGTCCCTTGATAAAATACTTAATTGTAAAATTTCCCAAGAAATGTAGTACTAAAATATTTTGCAACTGAATTACACAGAAAAAGAATCAGTATTTATTGAGTCCTTTTTCCTTCACTTATTTTCCCATCATGATGACTTAATAAACTACTAAATATGGCTACTGAACACTAGTCCTGGGGGGAAAAAAATACCCTAAGTGCAGCAATGTGATGTTACCAATTTTAAGGAGAAATATTATACCACTTTCTATTTTCCTTATTAATCCACTTCACATAAATCATCAATATCTGCAATTCCTCATAATAATGCTCTAAAATTATAAAAGGAAAGAAATTAAAGGAATCCATGTCTGTGACATCATTGTTTATGGTATCACTCCTGATTTCCTATTTGCTAAGTATTATTTCTGTATTTGTGCTTGTATCTTATTTCCATTTTTCTATCAACTTTGCCATCAGTAAGATTTAACTAGCAGTGATTTTCCAGGCTTCCAATAACAATTTTATTTTCATATTGCTCCTCTTGCTATACTAAAACAAATAGCTGCTATTGTCCTACACTCTTCATTTGTCTCTTATTCTGGGCAGCAACAAAGTAGATATTTATTTTATTTATAACTTCTTGACATTCTTGCCCTTACATATTTTTGTTCAGAGCAGAATATGTATACTGTTATGTAAGTGAACATCAAGTTCTGAAGGACACTTATTACAACATATTTCAAGAAATTGCTGAGTTTATATATAAAAAAATACAAATACTTATAAAAGTCCACATATAAATGAATGTTTCTCACTCCATATTTACATTATCTTACATACACAGTAAAAAAATCCCTTTTCTGATCTAGATTTTCAGTATAATTTAAGAGTTCAGGCTTCAGCAACTATTGCATAGATTTTATAAGCTGCTTTTCCTCCAATGTTTCTACCTAGACCATTCTGATTACTCCACTGAAATCACTAGAAATATTAATGCATTACAAACACAGATTTATAGCCAAAGTACTGAAGCTGAAAAGGTAGGAAACTTTTCAAAATAAAGGGTTTCTGGAACATCAGGAAAACAATTCCCAGACACATCCAGATTTTTATGCGCATCAATGAAATCTCCATACGATGCACTGAAGCATTTCAATTTTTTAAAATCAGTTTTTCACAGAGCTCCAATTTTCAAACAGAACCATGACTTAAAGGTATAATGAGAGCTAGTTCCATATAAACACTATGAGCACAGTCTAGTGTGCATTCTATTGTAATTAAGACCAGTGATTCAATACCTATTGCTACTGGCCAGGTATCATAGCAACCTTGTGTCACTGAATACTGCTGGAAAACTGTTCAGCACTAGCAAGACCATGCTTCAGGAAAATCTACAATGGCACTACGGATTGTCAACATCTGTGGGGGTTGTTACAGGGAGAACAACAAAGAAACCTGCTTTAAAAAAACCCTATACTTAGAAATTGACAGGGATACTACAGTAGCACTACAAAAAGAAAAGAAAAAACAAAGGAAGGAAAGAACTTTTTTTTGTCATTAGTCAGACAACTTATGCATCCACATCCTAACATTTGTCCCTATAAACAGAGTTGCAATAATGCTGCATCATCACATTGTGTATATCCACAAAGCACTATCTTTCTTTCTAACTAAACACAAGCATCATTCACCACCAACATTAATCTGAAAATAAAACAGCCTCACTTTCAAAATAATATTTAAACTTTCACAAATGAACTCTAGATAGTCTTGTATAAATCTGAAAAAAAAAAAAAAAAAAAAAAAGAAAGAAAACAGGTTACTATGAACAAGAACCCAATATTGATTTTTCTGCGGTGCAGTAAAGCATCTCCATTCTATTTGGCTGCTGTCAAAGCCACTCTTTAACAGCTGGAGTCAAATTGCACTATTTACAGCAAGAGCCCTTGTCAAGTGGACCATAAGTATTCTAACAATACACTATTCAAATGGCACTTTGCCACACAAATTGCTGACTTGATGAATACCCTATGTCAATGACTAAGGCCAATATAAAAGTTTCATTTTTATGAGAGGTTTTACATTCACATATTAAGTACAGCTTTCTTGAAGAACTATTAAGCTATATATTTTGGGACTTTTAATATTAAAAATAATTAAAATCTGTTTAAATATATCAAGAGGATTTGACAACATTAATATGGATCTTGTGTTAACTGAATTTGTCACAGTCATCTGTTATTGGTACTCCCACTGGCACGTGCAGCACAATAAAAGAATTAAAATGGTCAAAACACCATGAAATCAAAACATTCTGCTTTTGTATACGTGATTTACATGATGGTAAAAGTTTTGAAAGAAAGCCTTTGAAACTGGACTACTATGTGAGGATATTTATCTTTCTTAGGATGGGGGAAAGAGAGACCATTATTATGAAAACATTCTTTCAACTTAAATATAATATGAATGATAAAATAGTGCAATAATAGCAAGAATAAATGCTGGATTTAACTTGCAATCTTCATGTGGATCAGTCATTGGATAAAAGGATCATTCACCATTACAATACCAACAGGACAGAATAGCTACCCACTCAATTTTCCTCTCACATAAATCTTCTAAAATTGAGTTCTTTAATATATGCTAAAATAGATGATGGGTTTTTTGATAGAAAAGTTATTAAAAATTTAGTATGTTGTTAAATTTCTAATACACAATTTGCCAAAGAAGGAAATTGATAATGAAATACTCATTCTATATTAAAACCCTCAGATAATCTGAAACTTTTGTGATAGTTTTACATGTATAATAATATGCTTTAATTAATGGGACATGGAATGTTGAAGTCTGATAACCACAGTCCTCTCACTAACTACATGGGATCTGAATTTTTAGAATATCTCAAGATGCTTAAATACAATGATGCAAAAGACTCAATAAAGCACATTTTGAAAAACCTAAAAAAACCCCCAAACATTTCCTGCATAAAACTTAAGAAAAACAGCAGACTTCATAACAAGCCTTCAATTCAGCAATAACAGACCAGTGGTAAAAAAGCTGCAGAGTTCCATTCTCCTTTTGTGTAGCCAGCACTGGGCTTCTGCAATAGCATTAAGGGGACTTCCATTGTTATATTTTTCCCAGGTTCAGCTACACTAAATACATTCAGGCTCCAGCATCTCCCAAACCAATCTACAGAACCTCCTCCAATGCAGGTGCAAGGGGGAAGAAGCTCTGAATGTACTGGACGACATATTTGATGAATGAAAAGTGCTTTCCCAAGTACAGAATTTATTATGAATTTAGACAAATCTAACAGGTTTGTAGTGACAAAGAACAAGAAACTAAAAAAAATTTTTTGACAGAAAAAGTCTAAGAGATATCAATAGTAATCTTAATAAAACTACATTTAGACAACATAATTAATAAACAACATTAAAACATGAAAACAGAATATTCTTTTGAGAAACCACGGCAGACAAGATGTATATCAGACCAAAAAAGCACTACAAATCATTACATTTCCATGGTTTCCTAATATTGTAATATTTCTCCCAAATTAAGATCACAATAATTCCCAAAGCATGTTAAACTCCACACTTCAAAGTTGATAAAAACCTCTTTTCCCGCATTTCATAATCAGCACATTTTCTTTCCTCCCACCTTGTTAAATCCATGCAATTTTCAATTTAATAGATGTACCTAAAACTACTTACCAAACAACTACCAAAACTTTTTTTCTTTTGTTCCTATTTAAGAAGGCAAGAAGAAACTATTCCTTTTAACAAACTAACGGGGAGATCAGATTTTGTGTCAATGGCCAACTAGTGCACCATCTGCCCCACAACATGCTCAGCAGGATTACGCGCTAATAAGACTTTTCAGAAAATGGGATCAAAAAGAACTTTAGAAATCAGACTAAGGTTAGTAAAAGGTCAAAGAAAAATATTAAAAGTTAAACTACAATCATTAGAAACTCAATGTTATATGTAAATTTGAAGATAGAATGAAGAAAAGACTAAAATTCAAGACTGAGGACCAGGACCAAGCTGTACTTTTTCATTTTTTAAATACCTGCTAGTTAATTTATTATAATTAATAAGGCCAAAATAAAAGCCATTCTGAAGGCTGTTTCTATGTGTGATTGAGGGAAAGCATTTTTCACTAGCAATGGTTGTAGTAAAATACCTTCTATGTACATTGAGAGCTAAGGAATAGCAAACACGGCTTCCCCTATTTATTGCAGAGAACAAAACTCACAAACCCCATGAATTAGAAAGTAGTAAGGAAGAACAAACAACACAAAACCCCTACTCATAAGATACATTTTTATCAAGAATTCAGTGAATTTATTACCTCCTGATGCATAAATACGGTTTAAGAAAATAAGCTCATAAGAATTTTTTTTCTACGTGAAAAAAGCAATACCCTTTGAAAATGCATTGAATTTGAAATGGTATTAAATTAGAGACAGCTATAATAATCAGTTATTAAATTAACAAATGTTCACTATATTAAATTTTTAAATATCTACAAATAACTGATAAAGTATTGACATATCTAGTCCACAAGAAAACAGAGTGACTATTACATTTTCAATCTTACTTCTGATGATTTGATGTCTCTGTACTCATTTTCTCCATTTTAACAGCACATTACCACTACTTTAAGCATATGATTTCCTTCTATTACTTATTCAAAACAAAAAGAAAGAGCACATCTTCTCTATCAGTCACAATTAGTCAGTTTAATGATTTCAGTAGAAAAGCATTTCTAGATAAAGGTAAATACAATCCTCTCCTGAAGATGGTCAAACCTATTTGCAGCCCAGTACCTCACAATAACACTACCATCTTTTTTTAACCAGTAAGGTGCCAAATCTAATCACACTAATACAAAATAGGGCATTTGCAGTCTATTCTGTGATGATGCTAACAGAAAACACACACCCAGTAAAAACTATCCCTGAATGACAAGAGGGATCTGTGTTGTCATTAGAAGAGCAATAAGAGGAAGACCAATAGCATTGTTCACAATGTGCTTGTTCTCAAGACCTACATGTTTGAATGGGTGTGAGGTGCATTCAGTTGTTCTCAGGATACTACTGACAGGTGCAGTCACAAGCTAGAGGCATGAGGAAATAGGATCTACATACAGGTAATAACATCTGATAAAATCATTTTGAGATTATCTACTAATGACCCTGCATAAGGCCCTCTGCCCATTTTCCTTATTCGTGTATGAAATGGGGTAAAGGCATAAAAAAGAAGCCAGCCAGAAGAAGCATTATAAACCTAAAACCAAGCCACCATCTCACTTACACATTAGTGGGAAAAGGATATAGAATTTGAATCACAACTAATTGCTCTGGAGAAATGCTCTACTCTACACTCTTACCTTATCTGAAGATTTCTCTGTATGAGCAGGATAAGGGCCCATGCCATGCTTATACAAGCTGGAGTGTTTGCATCCAGAATTCTTGCTTCGTTTTGTCTCCTGAGATACAGGAAGTGGAGAATCTGCCACTAAGTATTCTGAATCTTCAATTGCAGTAAGAATTGCCCTTGCTGTTTCACCAGTTTCATGTCGTTCCAGTGTGCCTAGGGAAACACAACAGAAGTTGTAATTTTTCAATGAGTTATAGTATCATGTCTCTATGTAAGCACCATAGTATTAATATGGTACACTACATGTGAGCAAATAAATCACAAAATATTTACAGATGAGGCAAATAACTCATTTTTTAAAATTAAAAATGTATTCTACACTATTGCTATTTTAAAAATAAAGCTTAATTTCTAAAGAAATTGCTGCAGCAAATAACTTTGTTTCAGACCACAAGCAGCCCCAGTTATTTTATACATGTGGAGTGAGATGCAGTTTACAAAGGGAGCCAAGGATATTCACAAAAATCCCTTGCCCTAACTGTTCAAAACTGCAATTTGTTTTCTTCTCTTGAAGCCCTTCCAGAGCATCGGTATCATTAAGAGTGTAAACAACACATTTATGTAATACTTAAGTGCTGTCCTCTAGTGTTCTGGATTACAAATAGCAAGAGAAAGCTCAATTTTCTTCATTCAATTCCTAAAAACTGTCATATGTAAAGAAGGTTTATACATGAATATACATGTAGCTTAGTCATCAGCAATATTAATGTGATGTTTCAGAGACTTTTTAATCATTTGTGTGACTCTCTGGAATCTAAATCCTCTAGATATTATACCCAGTTGCATTACTTCAGTAAAAAAATTATCTAGTAATAATTTTAGTAATACTATTTTAATTATAACTAACATGAAAAGATATCAAAACTGAACTTAAATGTATTGGAAATGAGCTACTATTATATACTACACATTTCCTATAGGAATTAAAAGAAATTGCTGAAAAAGCATGTTTCCTATAAATATCAGAGATAAAATACATCTGAAGGATTTTTCAAGTATTAAATATCAGCTATAACATGAAATGTTTTTCCCTTAAGTTTGAATTCTTTCTACCCTCAAGTAATACAACATGAATTTTCCCTTTCACCACTACAAGAAAAGAATGTGTAACATTGAAGTTCTATCAGTAACACCTGCTAAAAATATTGGATTGGGATTGAGGGATCTCATACAATAAGTGTTTGTGTGTATATGTGTGTATAAAATCTCTTTATCTGAAATTATTTCTCTGAAACTCATCCATTTCTGTTCACTGTAGTATCTGTCCTACTCATACAACAAAGTCTTTGAATTCAGAGCAGAAGAAAATAGGGCACCTGATCCTTTGTCCCCTACAGAAATCAGTTGAACGCAGATTAATGTAATATTACACTGAAAGAAATAAGAATCAGCCCCAATTGTTTTTAACATGCCATTTTCTTAATTCCTCCCCAGGACTTGTAGCCAGTGCCAGGGATCATTACAGAACAGGATGGTTACTGAAAGGAAGCCCAAAAGATTTGACAGTTCAACTGCCTACAAAGTTCCCAGCACTGACAAATTTCAGTATTTCAGGAACACAAAAATAAAGTTTATAGAAGCCTACAAGAGATGATTATACAGTTCACTCTGGGCATGAGCAAACATTGCAAATGCTGTCGTACTTTTAAGAAAGTGAAGAAGTTTGGAAATAATGCAGTCACTCAACTACTATTATTTTGGCTTTATATATGTAAAGTAGGTTTTGAAGCTAAAAACATGCCACAGAACTCTGTGGATTATTCAAGCAAAATAAGAAAAATTGAAAGAAATCATTGCTCTTCCTACTTTTAAGTGGATGGGCTGAAGCTTTCTCTGTCACCTTCTATAGCAAGTCCACTAACTGAATATTTGTATGCATGTATATACATACATAAATCAACCTTGTTTTCTGTAAAACTTCTTTCAGTGCAATTCACTGCTGGAGTCACCAAGACTATCACAATATCCCTGTGAAATTACTAGGTATCATCTTCCTTTTAAGAGAACTTACAATAAGTTTTTAATAAATGCAAGACTTTTGGGGGCATGATACTAAATTTCAAAGACCTGATTATGCATAGTCTTTGGTATTAGACAGAACTTCCAAACATGTCTTGGTAGCTCCAGATGCATATGAGTACCTTAGCAGCAGTCATCCCTCAAGAGTCAGACCATTCTGTGGGATAATCTAGTGGATATATAATATGATACAATTTAGTTAAGGCTATCATAGTATAGACTTTGATTATTTTCCATATATCAGAGCTTTTCTCTGGCAACAGCTTCAAAGAATTTTTTTTCTTCAAATTCTGGTTGAAGAAAAAAAATTAGTTGACAGAAAAAGAAACATACCAGAAGTGGCAAAAGGTACAGAAAATGGGACAGCAGAATTTAACCTTGGAAGGCAATGGCCTAATAGAACATACATATATTTTCCATGTACATGAAAGCAAATTCACATTTTAAGCAGATGATAGATATGCTTCTACATATTATAGACCTACCAGATACGAAGTGAGAAACCACCAACAGGTTGTTGGGTTACTGAACATGTCTGCCCCTAAAAAACTCTTTTCAAATGTCTAATCAACTGAAAAAAAGCCCTTGTGGGTTCAAGAAGCAAGAAACAGAGCTTGGCTTCTCACACAGAGAAGTTAGAATGGTTTTTTTTAATTTTTAAAGCATGTATTTAGAGAGGACCATTGAATAGCAAATGCCCTGGACAACCAGCTTATCTTCTTACTAAGAGAACATTATGGCACCTTAAAATCGATTGGAAAATTTTCTTTTACATCTTTAAATCACTTATATATCACTCATAGCAGCTCTCTCAAATGCCTTTTAAGTAGCACCTTCCAGAAGATGTCCATTTTCTTAAATAAACCCCATCCTTTCTTGCATATGTTACCCAATCCCGTTCCCTATTATGAACATGTACAGGTTTGTGTGTACAGCTGGAGCTGCAATAAAA
Organism: Erithacus rubecula; assembly: GCF_903797595.1. NCBI lineage: Eukaryota > Metazoa > Chordata > Aves > Passeriformes > Muscicapidae > Erithacus > Erithacus rubecula. Next base: position 14,010,092 of record NC_136666.1, read on the forward strand.
TGGCAGAAAGTGCACAGGAAAATATGTGATCATGATGGTGTCACAAAGTATTTATGCTTAACTTTACTCTTCTGAAAAGCCCAAAATACTCATTTAGTGAACAAATAGTTGGCAGAGAAAATAAAGGAAGAGACCTATATACTGTGATGACTGAATACATCTGAGAAACAAACAGGGAAGATGAGGGGAAAGGATTCAGAAACCTATGTATATGACAAACACTGTCTGACCACTGTAAAGAGTCAAAATAATTCTGGGGCAGGGTTGTTATTGTTCAGAAACTGTTATTTGTTAGGAATATGCTGTCTCTGATTTTAAAGGAAAATAAAAATAAAGAGTAAGAAAATACAAAGCTTACACATGAGAGTATAGGAAAGAGGACAGAAATAAAATTCACTCTCAAACCTGAAGTATTTAAATATGAATAAGCCCAAAGGATTTTGATTGAGCAGCATAAAATAACAATGGATGAACAGGAAGAGCTAGGGGTGTCTACACAGCAGCAACACCACTGCTATGACCCCCTACTATACATACAAAATACAGGGAAAGAAAGTCTTTATCTCTCTAAAGCTGTGGCCATGGCAACCAAGTCTCAGGAACAGACAAGAGTGGAGTATTTCACTCTCCTGGGCAGCTCTGGACCACCAGATGAGACTGGCTAGAGACTGCTACAACATCTTATTCTTCCTGTGGACCAAGTACTACAAATTGTGTCTCTTGGTGTTAGTGCTGTCCACACAGTTCTCTGGGTTCTGCATAGTGAGAGATGCATTTTTACTGGAGAGGTCACGCATATCTTCCTGCCTCAAGATGATTCACTGTCATCACATGACCTGTCATATCATCAGGCTCCAGTGCTTTCTGTTTGCTGTCACAGCTAAGGCACCAAAAATCCTCAATATTGCAATGCTGTTGTGACCTGGTAACTCATGACTCTTACAGCATAACAGTGCTCTGTGAATGAGAAATTATTTCAGAATAGATTTTATTTAAAAACAGCAAGTGGTCAAAAATCCTTTTCTTTACGAGTAGTCAAAACAGAAAACTCACCTTTCAGAACAAGAACCATCTGTAACATTAATTGGTTTATTTTCTGTTAAGATCACCTTATCTATAAATACCTGTTTCACCTAAAAAAGCCTCCCAACATGCATTCTTCTATGATGGTAGGTACAGAATACAGAAATTTTATGTTCCTTGCTACAAAAATCCTTGAATTTTACAATTCTACAGTCTTGCTCCAAGATAGTTATCAAGCACTTTGCTTGAAAAATTTCAGCTTATTGCTAGTGCTACCACTGCAATATCAATTGGCCCAAAACAGATGGAACAAATATTACATTAAGAATATACATTCCAACCAATACCAAGACAAAAGTAAATGCCCTCTAGAAAACAGAAATGGCAATCACAAAATCCAGTCTATTGAAATAATCTAATAATATTTCAAAAGGTATTTTACTAATAGGAAGAGATTAAAAATTGAGATGCCCTGTGATGTGTGCAGACCCTCCTTACTTATTTTTTGCATTTGGAAGATTTCTGTCATGTCCAACTCTGTGTGTTATTGACATTCTTCAGAATACACACTTTGAGAAGAGTATTAGCAAACTGCTGTCAATATCCTTCAGTTGAAAAAAAAGCAATGAAGAACAATACAAAAAACCCTACTGAAATCTAATTTATAATGGTGGTTTATATATGTGGGTAAAAAGAGCAATTCCCCAACGCAGCCAGTCCTTACCTCAGGATTTCTAAAGCAGGCAAAAGACCCCAAAAGAAAGGACACTCCCCTGTTCTCTCCCTGACTCCATCTAAACTATTCCAAACAGTAAAGGACAATAATCCTTTGAATGAATTGTTAAGACACAATATTTGGTGCTGAACTGGGCTAAATGGAAGAACTTACTGGCTCTGAACTTAGAAGATATGCAAGATATTCCACCTACTCCTTTATCACAAACTGAAAGATGGAATGAGAATCTTACCCTTAGCATTTGGAATGAAACCCCTCACTGGCATGCACTCCTTTGACTGCACTGGATCATTGCAGTTTTCAGTTACACTTCTTACACATCTATATATATACACACATATGTATAAAATCTTATTAACAAGAACATTTATCAGCTGGAGGGAACATATACATATAGCTAAATTCCATACATGTTCCACCAAGTATACATAAAGTACATAAACATACATGTGTGCATGCATACATATGAATATAAAGACACATTCTTATAAATTTAAAGACACATTCTTGTACACTGACAAGAGTCAGGGATTCTCAGCTTCTGCAAATTGGGCAAAAGATGACACTGCCTTTTTATTTTTTTTTTTATCCTGAGACAGACCTTCCCAAGCTCCACTACCTTTTATTATTCTATGTCAATAAGTATTTACTGAACGATGATTCAAATTTAGAGAGCTATGAAATATTCAAGTACAAGCTACAGACTGACCTGAGGCTTACACATATAAAATATAAGATGCAATAAAAAAGGGGCAAAACATTAGTTAAGTCTTACCTTAAGACTGACAAATAAAATAAAAAAAAATGCCCCAAACCCATTTCACAAGGCATATGTATTCATTTTTAAATCTTATTTGGAGATTTGCAGATCTTTAAGCTATGCATAACTCATTAAAAAGAAACAAGAAGGTAGTGACTGCTATGACTTTGACCCTACACCACTGCCTCCAACAGATCAAACACAACCACAGAATTTATCAGTTAGGCCACATTCACCCACTCAGATCTAATTCTGACCAATGATCTGAAGACAAAAAGAGAACAATGGAGAGACAGGGAAAATGAAAAAGATATCAAAAAGACTGTAAATCTCTAAATTTTACAAGGACAGAAAGGTCACAAAAGTGGAAATATTCTTGGTTCTACAATTACCTAGGCATAAATCTTAGTAAAGTAATGACCAAATTTACTTTGATAGAGTTCTAAGTTCCATTAAAACTATACAACTTATTTTCTCACAGCCACCTGACAAAATGTAAGCCTTAACTTTTTAAGCAGTTTAATCCCTAATTTCTCTATGGGATGAGAAAAGTTGTCAAACATAAAAAAAAAAGCCAACCAAACAATCCAAACCCCACTCCTTAAATTCTTCAACTCATGTGATACTTGCTGTTTTTTTAGACATTTAAAAGTCTCATTGTTGACACCAATTCTAAAAATATTAGAGCATACACAACTACAGAAAATTATCTTTAAACAGTGTTTGAAAACCTTCCAGCATGTTTGATCATCAATATGATCAAAGGCTTGATCCATAACATCACTAACTGCAGAGTAATTTCATTTTCTCCATGGAAGGTGTGCTTCTGAAACAGCAGAGGTTTTATGCAACATTTAAATTTATTGATGTGACATTAACACAACAAGACTTACTTTCAGAGAACTCTGAACTCTTCTCTATTTTTCATGAAGTTTCTTATGATCATACAGATGGATTTGACTAATGCACTGCATATTTTATTAGGGTAGTTAGACACTGCATATTTTATTAGGGTTGACAAACTCATTAATAGGCTGGTTTGTTTTATTGATACCTGTGGAGATTTTAAATGCTCGACGTAAAATTTTCTATGCTTGACAGCTATCTTAAGGTGGTATGATTTTTTTTTTTTCCTCTTTCTCAGCTAAGTGTCTCAAGCCATTTATCACTCTTGTTAAAGTCATGAAAAACAAGTGTTTCAGAAAAACTTAATGCCTTAAAGTATGAACTCAAAGGTCAACATTCCCCTTCTGTGAAATGAACCTCCAAGTTGATGCCTTGTTCCCACCACAGTGGCAGCCTTGTTTGAAGCACTGCTGCTTTTCCTGCTTCCTCGAGCAAGAGAGGTCCATGCAGACCATTGCACATGGTGGCAAACAGAACCAGGCTCATCACAGTGAATGAAGGGATGGTCATTCATTTACCTTTACTGAAAACCCCATGAGAAACTCATCAGTATCACCCTCATACTGATGTTTGCAAAAACAGGTAGAAATAGCAAAGAAAACCTCTGAACTGAGATAGCAGGTACTCTCATGTATATCTCTGGTATACTCAATACACCAAAACATGGGGGTTTAAAATTACATATCACCTAGAGTGTTCTCAGAATAACTCTATATAAAACACTCTCATTCTTAGGATTTCTGATTTGTTTAGATGCAGACGTTAGAAGCCAAGACAACTGTAATGCTTGTAAAGAAAATGGCAGAACTATTGTTACTAAGCACTCAGATACTGTGAGAATAAACATGTCAAAATACAAGAAAATGTATTCTACTCAGGAAAGGATTCAGGATAGAGCATAAATAGGGAAAGCAACACACGAACAGTGCAGATGAAACAAAATACTGTATATTTAGTTATCTATTATTTACTTAATATTTTTTATCTTTTCTAGTAAGGATTGTAAGCAGAGTTAGTTTTGACTATTCAGGAGATCTGACCTCATAAAAATACTTTTTAGGTGTATGTTTCAATTTTTTATTTTCTCCATGTTGGAGCTAGCAGCATGTAAGACAGTTCTGAAAATTTGCACTTCCTGGGGGACTATGAAAAAACAATAACATAGCCAATGTAAAGCTAAATAACAATAAATTGAAGTTTTTCTAAGTGATGTTATTTTATCTTTAAACCCAAACTAAACATATCGTTTGGCAATAAAACAATAAAACAGAGCAAGGCCTGCAACACAGAAGAAAGTAACAGGAAATCAGCAAGTGATTCATTCTGCAAGTATTATGAACTTCAAAGAATAAATTCACTTTAAACTCGTACTAATTGAAAAACAATTTATCACTGATAAATGAAGATTATTAACTCTGAGCAAAGAAGATTGCTATTTAAAGTCCACCTATTCATTTCTCACTCTTAATACACATTGGATCTAAAGGTGGCTCAGCAGACACGTTGCCATATGTTGTACACAGCAAGCAAGAATCCTTTGATCCTTTTTATTACTGTATCTTATTGTAATATTTACTTTTCTAAAACAGCAAAGATACCAACTGGTTGGGAAAATGTAAAAGCAATACAGATAACAGCTAATTTCCTTATTGAAGGGGATTTCAAGTGGTAGCTATTGGAAGAAATATTCTGCACTTTAATTAGAATAAAATTTGTTATTGATTTTCATATTTGTCTTCTAGCACACAAGTTTGGAGCCTATCCTGTACACATACTATATTAATATTCCAAATGTATGATTAGATCAATATTCATTGTCATGGAAAGATATTCCACTGTAATGGAAAGTTGCTGTATCCATATATTAAAATTTAGGTAAAATACATTTAACTACACAGATATTATTTCATAGCCTCTTTACTGTTTTTATATCACTACGCACACGCAATATCAACAGTTAAACTTAGAACAAATTTACTTTGCTCTGTAAATCAAGGGAATAAAAGAATATCATTAAATTTATCTTATTGTAGACCTGCAAGAGCAACAGTAATTATCTTTTCCCATCCCCACACTTTTTGTAGACTTGTAGTCAGTGGGGAAGAGATACAGACTTAAATTACACTTGAAGTCAACTGTACCCCTGGTATTCAACATTTCGTAACAGTTCATAAACTATGATGAAATACTATTTATTTAGAAAATATGCAGACTATTGTACTCAGAAAACTTCCCAGGGATCATGTAAAATAACCTTATTTTTGTAAATCTCATGAAAAGAGTACAAGTTGTACATGAAGTAGCACTGGTTTAGAGTTTAACCTAGGACACAAAGTTTCTTCTGCTCCATAAGGTGATGATTATGAAATCCTGTTGAGACAAACATTTTTATATCCTTTGGAATGCTTTCTGTACACGTGTGTCAGCCTCTGTCACAGGAAACTGGACAATGAACTGCTATGCACAATGAAATCTTCTGTCTGCTTTAGGGGTCACCCTATTAATTACCTGATGGAAGAACCAGTCTAGAGTCAAAGTGGTATTAGGTCTCAAAACTTTTCTGAAGTCAGCAGCCAAATTCAACAGAATTATTGCTGACTCTACAACAGTGTAAATACTGAAATATTCATAGAAATTTCTTAATCCACAGCCTGAAATTATAAACAGACTGGCTGTTTTCCCAGCCATCCATTACCTTTTGCACAGGAACACTGTTCAGATTCAGCTTTTTAACTGCAAACAGTGATATATGAGTCTGACACAATACTCCACTGACTTTAACTTAGAGGCAAAGCCTAAATCACAAAGCTAACAGCATAGCCAGAAAAACTTTTTGACTGTAGAAGCAATAAAAGCTATCCTATGCCCCTTTCCATAACGGAACTCAAGCACAAGGCTACCACTCGGATTTTATCCTATTTAACTGAGTTAGGGAGCATGTTCAGAGGTATTATGTGTGGTTGCCCATTCATTTGCCAACAGATGAAATCCTAATGAAAGGTGCTGTGCTCCTGCAGAGGTGCCTCAGTGATGCAGTGCATATCTCTGTCTCACACTGGAACACTGCTTTGTCTGCCTGAGTCCCACTGAAGTATCTGCATGGCTCTTGATCTAGGTCAGGCCAATTTCAAGGATCAACGCCATGACCTCTTGTGTTCTGCTGCAATACAGATGTAATTCAACATTAAAGCAACTACAGTATATCCTACTAGGCTTTCTCAGGTGTTGACCCTAGATGGCACCTTTTTGTCAGCAATGCATAACAGGAATAACAACAAAAGATTTGTTAATTGCTACTGTATAGCAAATAATGGATTCTTTTTCTGTGTACCAGCTACTCTTAAAGAGGTGGTGATTGTGGCACTCATTCTTCCATGATACTGGTAACAAAAGACACTTTCAGCCATCTGCACCCTGTCTGAATATGTAATACGCAATGGCATCAATTTTACTTCCTCTTTAATCTTGAAATATACAATGATTTTATGAGTAAAGGAGGGACAGTTCAAATATATTCCAATTTTTCTTGGTTTTGTCTAAAGTACAGAGTGTAGATAGTGGGTTGTAATAACCTGTAAAATAAATTGTGATCTCAGTGTCCAGTTAGTAAAACTGGGTTTTGATAAGTTTTGACATGATCTGCATTTCAGTGGCTCTGGACTCAGTGAATCTTCCTCCTCTCAGGACACACAGCCCTGAATTGTTTGGACACTCATGCTGTGCTGTCTAAGACCATGACAAATGCTAATCATTCTGTCTGTCCAAGCTCAAATAACTACATTTATAATCCATATGAATCAGGATTACATTCTCACATCACCTGGGAATCAACAGCTTAACCTGAAAACACTTAGCTTTAGTTTTGCTGACTGCAGAGTTGTGGGCTTTGCAATTATCTTCCACTATTAACTGATGATCAATTAAATCAAAAGATCTCAGATTATGACTTTTTGGAAGAAAGACTAACTTCGTGCTCCAACTTGGGGCAGTTTAGACTGAAAATACTCTTTTTAATAAGTTTGATTTTTATTTATAGTTCCCAGGAGTATTCTACTCAATTCACTGCCATGTCAGCTAAACTTCTGATTCTCAGGATGGGACTTAAGTTGTTCTATTTTACTAGTGGCATATCTTGAATCATAAAAAATTTTATTTTTATTGTTTATATTAGCACAAACTCTCCAATTCACAATGTGTTAGTATTTCTACTACTGTTTTGGCCTTCTATAAATTATGCTCCTATAACACTACATGACAGACAAACCTTCAAGAAAATGAGCAAAACACAAAAAAAACCAAGATGACCCCTTTGTATTATTACCTGTTTCAATTTCCCAAATATAAACTGAATTGTCTTCACATCCAACAATTAGCACATTCTCAAGAGGGTCAAATTTTATCTTCTTCACTGGAAACAGATGCTTTCTGGCATGCAAGAGACATTGTCTCTTCTGAAGGTGTAGAATTGCTACGGAGTGGTCACTGCACACACAGCACACTATACTCTCATCTTTTAACTGCAAAACAGAAAACTCCACTTTCAACACTTTAACCACATTCATAACCACATCATTTTATAAAAGTATTCCAGTGATCTCTACCCCAGAACATACTCACTTTAGAAAATTATGTTTTATTTCAGCCAACAATTTCAACTTGTTTTCAGCAGGCTGTCTATACAACTCATTTCCTGGCAGGAAAACATACCTTCAACTTTGGTTTTTCACTATCTTAAATATAATAATTTAAATTCCATTTATTCAAAATACTTAGAATATTAAAGCAGTCATTATATAACCAACTATATAGTAGCAGTTGGCTTAGAAGAGAAAGTAGTAAAAAAATTAAACCAAACTGGTGTTCACAGGATATAAAATTATGTCAGGTCTAAAAACAAAAGCCAAGGGTAATGTAATTCTAACAAAAAACTAAGTTATAAATTTATTCCAGATTGTATGGATCTGGCACTGCAAAGCCTTCCCTTCCTGCAAGTTATTTTTGGTGACACACAGAGGAATTCCCCTACAGAAGAACTCAGCTCTTTAAACAAGGCTGAAACACCAGCCAGGCAGACATTAAATCCTACTCAGTTTTCAGAATAAAGATAAAAAGGAGCCTTTCAAATACTAAAAACTTTGTTATTTCAAACCATTTTTTGACTACTTAATTTTGGCACATAAGCAAACTCTGAGTCATTCAAAAGTATCAAAAATCTTTGCAGGTTCCTAAGAGGAAAAATGGAAATCCCAGCTTCATGGAATAGATGTTCAAAAGTTAATAGAACATTCAGTACAGTAAATTTTCACCTAAATTTAACTTCAAAACTCAATTAATTATAACACAACTTTAAATAGTTGTAAATATCATAAAATTCAAAGACATACACACAAAGGACCAAAAAGACATATCAGGAACCAAAATGACTTTTTTTTTTTTTTGGACTAACTGAGAAGATTAAAACACTATGTTCAAGCTCCTAGCCTTACTGAGTATGTTTTTTTAAATTTCAGGAGGACACTTTAATCAGACTGACACATAAATTGATAACCATGATATTTAAAATGGTGAATGAAATGTTAAGAGCTTCCATTTAATGTCACAAACTCAAGAACTCAACTCCCTGCAATTTCAACGACAACAATTAAGTGAAGGTAAATTAAGCATAAAATGGTGTGGGCTAAAGTAGTGCCAAATAGTGTTTTCTTTTTATTGTCTCTTGTATATAAATACATACACACAGAGAGAGATGGGTATATAGAGATGTATTTTTTTTTTTGATACATCATTTTTTTACACTTTTACTTACTCTGTAGTGTTCTGGGGATCGCAAGAGCTCTGTCACTGCACCAGACTGCAGATTAAACTGCTGTAGGATGCCTCCAGTAAATATATCCCAGCAGATCACAACAGAGTCCTGGCCCCCTGATAACAGCCAGCTTGGATCAAATCTTACTGATTTGTCATGTGGATAAAGTAAGCAAGTGACTCTGCTACTGTGACCATTCAGAACCTTGTAAGGGAGATTATCTGAAACAAGATAGTACATAAATTATTTTTGCTCTTTAAGAATAGGAGTTCCATATTTTGCAACACATTTCCCTGAAAGGGTAAGTATAACCAGCCTTTACACGGGATCAAAGAATTTTGGACCTGTTCCTAAAAAGAAGAACAAAGGTCTGCACTCTGAGCTTCACTACTAAGATGTACCCTTTATGTTCCCTTCCGTGGAATGATCTTTTAGAGAGCAAATAAAAAACCAAACTGCCAATATAGTGACATGCCACATATCTTCAGTTCTAGAGAATATCCAATCCCACAGTCATTTCCTGATTCCTACTACTAGAAAGCACCTTGGTAGTACTAAGCTGTGATCCAATAGATCAGCTATGGAAGGAGAAAAATCATCTTCATCTTCCATTTTCCTCATTCTATTCCTGACCACCAGCCCTACTTTTCAGAGCATTTTTACAGGGATCACTTAAAGGGATGTCAGAAATATAGAGTCTTTTGTGCTTGACTGAGATAAATCTGAACAAATTGTTAAAACTTACCTTTAAGAAAAGATATGTTTTCTAGAAGTCTTGCTCTTGCAGTTTTTAAACCTAATGTTACAAAAATTTTCCCATTTTCACATCCACATACAAGCTTATCAAGACCATGTATGTACACAGAGGAACTGACAACTGTACTTTCATATCCATCTTCAGATCCACGAAGTTGATCAATAATGCCTTCTGACATGGAAGGGTTTTTATCAAAATTATCCTGAAGAGTCCACATGGTTGTAATTGGGATCTCTAGAGGGTGGGGAAAGAGGACTTTTTGTTCATGCAAAATAGAATATAAAAAGTCAAACTAAACAAAATACATCTTTTCATCTCTTGATCACTTCCCTTAAGTTATCCTTTCTGCAGTCTAGGGTTGGAAAGTCAGCAGTTGCTACTCCTCCTAACTACAGGCAATCACCACAAAACAAATAAAGGAGAAACACTTTCTAGTGTAAAGAGATTTTTATGAGAATTTTGATTTTCATCAAAATTGAGCCCAAGACACAATGAAAAAGATGGTAGCAAGGTGCCAAAAGTGTCAAACCTTTTGGAGAACCATCAAATGTTGACACAGGAACATCAGGAATGTGCCACAAAGTGATCCGTCCTGAAGCTTCACCAGAAAAAAGAACCTTGTAGAAAGGCTCCTTTCTTTCATTCATGAAGCCCATGACAATAGGAAGATTCTGTGAAAAAGAACATTAATTAATTATCTGAAAAAAAACCTGATTAAATAATGTAATAATTAATTGTAAGTGTCAAAGGTTTTTTTAATCAAAAGCTGTAAAAATACAAAACAAACCACAGCTGATTCCTTATCTGCCACTAAATCCCGCTCAGACCAAGTGTTCTCTGCCAGTACAAACCACTCAAGGATCACCTCTGCTTTGCAAGTATCCTTGGCTAAACCTACATCCTAAATGGAAAAGCAGACTGGGAGATCTCCCCAGGTTTATAGTTTCACCAGCATTAAGGACCAACATCAGGCTGAATAAACAGTGCAGTGAAATACTGATAATCTTCACATCAAAAATTCAGTAAAGCTTCAGTCATCACAGCTTACATTACTAAAATAAGGAAAGGTAAGAATTATGCTTTTACACTGGTAATAGTCTGTAACACCATCATTCAGTCATGAGGTGGTACAGCATTTCCAAAAAGCAATGAAGCTGTTGGAGGGTATGGAGCACAATTCTGATAAAGAGAAGCTGGAAGAGCTGCAGTTGTTTCCAAAGAGAAGAGGGAAAAAAAAAAAAACAAAACAAACAAAAAAAAAAAAAAAAAAAAAAAAAAAAAAAAAAAAAAAGACCAAGAAAAAACTTCTCATAAATACCTCATATGTTGGATATACTTTTTTACAATACTGAAGCTTATGAGTCAGTTCTAAAATAATTAACTGTCCTGCAAAATAGTTCAGTTTATAGTCTCAAAATGGAATTTGAAACAGATCATCACACAGGTGATTTGATTCTCACAAATCTGCTATAAGATCTGTTTAGGCAGTAAGGCAAATATTAAAGCAGAAATATTTAAAAGGACCAGGTCATTATTTTTTTAAAAGCATATATTTTGGGGGAAGCATATGTGAACTTTGTACCACCACTGTAACCCTATTATTTGCTAAGCCATGTGTTCTGGCTATTTCTTTTCCCTCACCTTTCCTGACCTTTTGTCATCCTTCAGCAGTTATTCTATCTGATTTTTAGATCACAGCATTTGGGGAAAAGCTGAATGGCTTATGGTATTTCCCTTCAACTGAAAATTAAATCTGTCAGGCTTCACAGGATTATGCAACAAACATGCTTCCTAAGGGCCTACATTTGTCAACAGAAAGAAAGAACTTTAGAAAACCTCACACAGGTATATATTTAACAGTGTTTCCAGTCAGCTACAAATAAAAATAAGTTTCTGTTGCAGATCTTCAGAAACTGCTTAATAACCTGCTTGAGCTGCCACACAAACACTCAAACTAATGCAACTTGAGGCAGGAATTAAATCCCCATCTTCCAACAATTACAACTTCATTAACAGCATAAGCAATCAGACTTAACAAAAAAATCAGAACCTAAGCTACAGAGAATAATCAGAGAATAATCTCCTTCATTTTTTCCCCAAGTAAGAAGGCCTACCACGTATCTTTCCTGCCCCATTTCCCAGCTTCCTTACTATAATGAATTTTCTAATTTTCAAATGAACTGGGTTTCCAGTTCATTTGTTTTTTTATTTATTTCTTTGTGGTCACACAAAGCACAACACAAAAAGTGAAGATGTAGGTTTCCCAACACAGCTGGGTCCTTTTGAGTTACCTGTCTACACAGTAGCTTCGAATTTTAAATGGGTGTGACATGCTCTGCTAAATATGAATTCTCAAACAAAAGTATAGAGATCACCTACTTTTTCAGCTTTCTCTTTTCTTAACATTAGAGGCTTCTTCAAGCCAAGAATACAGTTCTGAAGAGAGTCACACACTAATTTTATGCACTCTGGGTACATCAGTCTGCTCCCAGTACAAGAAAGCTCTGCATGAGATTATTCCTCTGAAGGCTGAAGCCAGCAGTATTCTGGTTAAAAAGTCACAGACTCAGACCCCTTCAATTTCAGGTAAATACACAACCTATTTATGTAGTTACATTGAAACATGCACACATTCCTTAAAAAAAAGAACTAACTTGTTCACATTTTGCTCATGGGTTGCCTTTTTTGATTTTTTTTTATGGCATGGTTTTATTTGTTGGGAGTTTTTATGATTTATTTTATTATCATTAAATTGTCTAGATTTGAAAGTAGAAGATTCTAAAAAATATTTTAGGCCACACCTTTGTTAGAAAAACATTTTTCTTTTTGCCAAAATTAGAGAAAAGAAACAACAACCAATCTATCTACAGTTGGAGATAAAGGCTTTATTTCCACTGTGAGAAAAAATCAAATATAGCCAAAGACAAAATGTTATGAGCATCTTCAAGTTTGGAAGTAACAATTTTAAAATGAAAAAATAAAAATTATTAATTGTTTTTATAGAACAATTAAGTATGTTGACTGATTTATCAATTCTTTTGGGATTATTCAGGTACTTGCAAACAGACAATAAATAAATTTTCAAACCCTTATGAATTTACCTTATTTTCCTTCATATCAGTAAAGCTGAGTAAATGAGGATAAACTGTTTCCTTCAGTGCCTTCCCATCAGCAGGGTACATGCTTTTAGAAAGGCCACTGCATAATTAAAAAAGAAATTTTAAACATACAAGCTTCAAAAAGTAATTTTGTTTAAGAAAGCAGAACAGTAACATCCAAGATTCAGAAGTTCAATTAAAGGTAACCAAATAAGTAATTACAGGAGACTTTTTGAAATCGTAGCACCAGCTGCCCAAGTTCTACATGGCTAATCTTATTCCTATGTCCCCTGCTGTGTCAAACAAAGACTGAGGGCTGTCAAACTCAGAGTAAATCTTTGAGTGCCAAAGTGGTTTTGTTCTGGTTTTTGATCATTTGCAACATGCAGAGATTTTCCATAGTAACCCTCCCAAAGTTCATCTTGTACCTGAACTTTTTGTGTGAATTTCCCATCTGAGCCCACCTGTTTAGCAGCTGGTAGATGTAACTGTGGCCATCTTCTGTCCAGATGATAAGTCTGTAAGCTGCCAGCACTTCCCCACCAGCAAAGCACTGACCATTCTTACAGAACTCAGTACAAAGCAAGGAGAAATCACAATAATCATAGACCTAACAGAAAAACAACAATATTTAAACAAATAGTATTGGCAAATTCATTTTAACCTAAACTGGATTTGAGCAGTGGATCAGTAAGTAGAACATGAGTTCAACTCATGTTGAACAACTATTTTTAAAGCCTAATGTTTTCATAATAAACTACTGCAAAGTAAGAGTCAAACCATACAGTTGGAAGTTAAAGAAACTGACAGTGAAAAAATAAAAACAACCAAAAAGTAGGGTCTTACAGTCTCATAGAAATTAATAGAAAACAATACGTTACAGATATTTTTCTATGAAAAGCCTACCCATTCTACACATGAACTTTCTCTATGAATGCTTCTGTACAAAATATAAATAGCCCAAGAGACATCTCAAGGACAGTCTACAATTACATTACTCAAAGTTGACCCAGGTGTATGTGAAATTTTTTGACCCCTTCCTGTCCCCACAGAAAGGTTGGAATCAGGTATACAAGTTAAAACAATTCTGAGTGATCAGTATAAGAGAAATTTTGTAGCACTAGAAAAGAAAAATACAGAATTTTTACAGTAAGTTTCAGTTCAATTATGTTGTTTTCCCTAAAATTGTTTAATTTTAAAAAAATTAATTTCTTTCTTATAGCTACAAGAAAAAGCAATATAGCCTGGGGACTTTAGTTTTGCTGCTTCTATCAACAAACAAAGGTCCCTGGCTACTGAGGACATGCCAACTGTGAGTACTTCTGTCATACTTAAACAGAGCTTTGTCTCCCTTTCAAATGCACTGTGGAGGGGACTATAATGCACTCAGGGCTCTAAAACTGTGTAATACTTAAATCCCCCTTCTATCTAGGCAATTTGGTGCTAAACTTTTAAAGCAGCATTACATTCATAAAAAAAAAAAGCTACATCTCTTTCACACAGTTAAGATAAGCCAAGAAGTGTTGCAGGCATAATTATATCTGACAATTTGTGAACACTTTCTTTAACCTAAGGAGAAAAACAAGTATCTGCATGTAAAAATGATGTTAGCTTTCCAAAATTAACAACATTAAAAACAAACTGTAGTGCTCAATGATGTACCTGCCAGCACATGGAGGACACAACTAGAAGGAACCTTTCTGTGTAAGTACAAAATCTTACTGCTTGACAGTTTATACAGTCCAGAGATTTTGATTCCTTCTCACACACACTTTGCTTCTCCTTTACAGAAGAGAGAGGAAAAAAAGCTATAAAATTTGTTCCATAGGATATAAATAACCCACTGAAAATAACTTTGTTAAGAGACTTTCAAAATTCAAAGCAACATATACTTCTTAATTAACAACAGAAAGATAACAGGTTCACAAATAATATGTAAACAGAAGAATGTAAATATTCAGTGTGGCTCAGATCATGATATCACTTAAAGAAATTATAATGAATGTGGAGAAGGACCAAAGATAGGTCATAAATAGAAACTGTGGAAATGAGTATCTGCTAAGCATTCTTCAGTCAAAACACAGCTACAACAACCTATAAACTCAGCATCAGATTCAGAAAAGCTCATCAATATTATACTTTCCCACTTATTCTTCTTGCAACCAGGGCAGTCTGAGATGCTGGTGCTGCCAGATGTCTTGTTTGCTCTTAACTACCTTCAAAAGTAGTGTAAAAGTAAATAATCTCCTTAGTTTTGTGTTGCTAAATATACTAGCAAAACCAATGTATGTATTTTCACACATTTTGTCATAACATTCAAAATTATTCTATTAGAATCATACTTATTAATTAATGATTAAATCACTTAAAATGGATATTGTCTAAGATATTAACAGTCTCAAAACCTCTCAGAGAAGGGGTACACATGCTTGGAAATATGGCTATAAAACTGAAAGCCATTTTCTTACATCTTACAGCCTCAGTTATTTCCAAGTTAATCCAAAAATATTTATCAAAATACTGCTGTTTAGAATTTAGCCAGATTGTCATGAACTCTGCAGCAGTCCCTCCACAAAAGGTGGCCCCAGGCAGTAAAAAGACTGCACCACACCATATGTTCCTCTGACATCTGTAATCAGTTGTTAGAGTCCTCAGAATTTTTACAACACGGCAGTGGGGTCTGCTCAAGGAATGTTGAAAAGATGCACCCACTCCAAAACACCACAGATAAATCAAAGACAAGATGGTACCAAACTTGACAGACTCTCCTCAGGGGCCAGATTCTACCCATGAACAAGTAGCCTTGCCCACACCCTGCAGTTTGTCAAGCCAGGCTGTGATGAGTTATCCATGTTCAGAGTGGATATTTTGCCATTCTGTGTCACTGTCAAAGTCCCTTTGTGAATCTCACTTTTAGAGTACAATTAAAACACAAAAATTGCATCCCAATTCTACCACTTGTTCATGGAAGGTGACAGCTGCTGAGAATATCAACACAAAAAAGAGTAAGTGAGATTGAAGATAGAAAAATAGGACACTTGACACAGCAATAGTCTTTTCTAAGTGAAGACAGCATTGTGAAAAGCAGACTGAGGAAAACAAAATCTAAAGAACCATTTTGAAGAGTAACAAGGGTGAAGAGAGAGTACAAAGGGCAATATTGAAAAGCTTTGAGTTTAAAGGACAGAGTGAAGGAGTTCAAGGACATTATCTGGATAGCAGAAAAGCATTGCAATTTAAGCATCCTGGAATATGAAAAGACAAGGAGCCTGGCCAAAAGGTAGGACAGTTGTCAAGGCAAAAGCTGTCCAATGGCCCAATTTTAATAAATGCTATAAAGATATATTTTCAGAATTTTGTAACAAAAGTAATAATATCTGTTTAATACACATCCAGAAGATTTAAATTTACTCATATTCTGCTTCAATGCAGCCTTTACTTGAGAACATTCATGTTAACACTGACCTGAATGCTATTCAGAGATGAAGAGAGGTCCCACACTTTGACAGCTCCAGCTACAGACACTGCAACCAAAGAGTCCTCTGTGAAAAGTTAACAGTGAGATAGTCAACTTGCAGCCAAGTTGAAACAGCACCTATCTATTCAGCACTAAAAGACTATGGAGGACACTGCTTAGATGAAATATCATTTTATACAAAAAAAACAGTGAATTATATACAGAAATACAAAACATGCAAGCAAACGGGGAAATGTTTTAACAGAAGGCACAGAACTACAGTATTGTGCCTTGAAATTGTGATATTATGAAATTTATTTATTCTTAAATCCAAGAAATGGCTGCTTACAGCCAGTATAGAAGTATAGAAGGTGTCTTCTTTTCTCTAAAAAAACCCATATTAAATAGAAGAGGACCAATATTAGGAACCTTAAAAACAACTCTTGTGCTATCAATGAAATATTAGCATCTTCTACATAACAGTTCTGTGAAACTATTTGGTATTAAATCAAGTAGGATCAAGCCATCTACACAGAAATATTTTATCAAAATTTAACTTGCCTATGTAAATATGTGAAAAACATATACCTTGAATTCTTGCAGAGTGTACAATACACATACAATTTATCCAATCAGAAGACTGAGATGATAAAGTGTGAAGAACATCCAAAGTTTTAGCGTCAATAATAAGAACATCTTGATATTCTCCACAACAAAGCAGCCAGCCTTCACCTATCATTCGGAATGAGCAATGGTAATACTGTCCAAGTAGAAAGCAGAGAGTCAGCACACAGAGATACACAAATAGCATGCAGATTTTCACATTGACCATGTCAAAATCAACACTTCTAACATCACTAAAAAAAAAGATCTAAGGCATATGTGAAAACGTACACAATATTGTTAGTGACACTAGCAAGGTACACAGCTAAGTAAAAGGTGCTTCAGACTGGAAGCAGCATCTGTCCTTCCTAAATACTAACATTTTTGTAATTTTAGGAACAAAGTCAGATGTTAATTTCCTCTATAAATTGCTAAGTAGTTTGAGACTTGTTTATTTGAGAGGCCCCTCTCCAAACATTTAATAAAGCTCCTATCATCAAGAGCTGTATGAAAAGGAAAAATCAGGCAAAGATTCAGAATATTCATAATTAAATTTTCCATAATTAATTTATGATTACTTTCCAGGAAGGATCTTTACTCCATAGGATATTCTTCATTCTGACATTAAACGCCCTAGTGTTCAGACTCTTTCAGCAATCACATAAAGGGAAAAAACAAAACAGACGCAAAGCAAAGGAACAGAGATGGAGTGCAGAGTGGCTAAGAGGATTTCTTTTTCTGCTAGGTGTTTTATATGTGCAAGGACACCCTCATTGCATCTCTAGCTGTAATTGTAAACAATTTCTATAAATTCATAAGCAGCAACCTCAAAGTGGAATTGCATTTAATACTGACCTTAAAATAAAGTGAACAATCAAGTAGTCAGACAAAAATATCAGACAATCAAAAAAAAACGCATCTCATTTACAAATTTTCTCTACTGTTTTGGTTATATAATAATTTTTGTTTTTCAGTCAACTAAGTGAAGTACAAAAATAAAAGTAGTATAAATAATGGGAAAGAGAATAAATAGTATTACAGTTATTATGAACAGACAGGCAGAAATGCTTACAATTACTTTAACCATTGAAATAAAGAATTTTTATAGTCAGTAATTCCTCTGAGAAAATTCCACACTGGTTAAGATCCGCAAATGTTTAAGTGTTGACCCTGGTGTTAAATTTCATTTCAAATGGCAAATATTCAGTTTGCACTACTTGACATCTGCCATTCACAGCTAAATCATCTGCACTGAACAAAAGGAACCTACTAGAGCAGATAGGTTAGTAGTTCAATTAAAACCAAACATTAACTACAGCACAAGCAACCATTCCCCATGGAACAACAAGAAAAAATCTACAACAAAACATACACAGAAAAACACAATTTAATATAACTATCTAAAGGCTGCATTTTAAGAATAGTTTCCCCTCCTAACAACACCTACTTTTTCCTAAAAGCTTTCCTGTTAGATGTTCCAATTTCCTTTAGTTATCTTGCCCAAGTCATTAAACAAAAATAGTTACTAGCCCCAATTAGGTTTAGCACACTTCTAATAGAGAGGAAGTATCTATTTTCTAAGAGTATTTGCTACACCTATTTCAAGAGTAAGAATGAATATTCTGCCTCTGATCTTCATTAAAAAACGTACAGATTGTCAGCTAATCAGCTAGACCAGATTTGTCTACTTCCCAGCAGAACTTGTCTGTAACTTCATCTATTAAAATCTAATTAAGCACTAGAACATAGCAGGTCATACTGCACCTCAAATTATAATTTAAATATTTTTTCTGTATATACATGCATGTAAGGAATATATACCCTTAAAGCAAATGCACAAATAAAAGTCTTAATTTATGGTTTTATACACATAAGAAAAAAATAATTAAGAACTTAACCTTCCATAACTTTTGTTGGCAATGTATCCAAGTTTTTTTCCTCTACCCTTTATAATTAACAACTCTGTTTGAATTCCTCTTATCAACCAAACCAGTGTCAGGAAAAACATTTTCTTCTGGTAGCTTTAAGAACTTTTGATTCCAAATTGGCTGTGCTTTAGAGTTACATGAAGTCTTAGATATTCATTATTTGGAGTCTTAGTTCCATCCTAGATTTCCTCACTGAAGAAAAACAGGATTTTAATCAACACAAGATCCCTGAGCTTCTCCTCTACTAACATATTCAGAAATAAACCACGTCCCAGAATCAAACCCATAGATGTTGGGCACCTCAATCTTACTCACAGCTGTATTTCTAACTCTTCCACAAACCAAAATCTAGATACTTATTTACCTGGATACAGTTTCAGCCAGACACGTGAAATTATCTGAAGCAATATTGAAAGTCTCTGAAAATAAGGGATTTGTTCTCAAGTTTTGCAATGAAAGAAAGTACACTTTCAAAAATGGGGTGAAGCCTTTTGGAGACGTCATTCCATTTGGAGGTCAGGAACTCAGCACCAAAACCATTCAAAAGTTTAAAAATAAGTCTTCCAGCAGACTGTCTCACAATGTTTGTGCTTGTATTTTAAAATGTCATGAAAAAGCCAACTTCAAACTTGAAGCTTCCATGCAATTCCAACAAGACAAGAGCAAAGATTAAGACCATTTCACTTGACTACCTGAGGCTCAGAGTAAGTTAATCAATAGTGCATTTCAAATATTTGCAGCTTAAAAATAATCAGTCTGATTTGATTAAGGAATTCAAAAGAACATAAAAGTCTCAATTCTTTTCTTAGAAGAAAAAAACCTGAAAAATAGATAAAAACTACTTATATTGTGGCAGGGTCTTTTCTCCTATGTTACAAGCTATGTATTTTAAACTGTTTCTGAAAAATACCATGTTAATAAAGCAAAACTCTTGTCATGAACAGAGACACCATGAAAAGTTGCTATACTTACATGGATTGCTGTGTGCCTATAAGGAAGCTTTGTGTTCTCAATGCACTGTCCACTAGTGACATTCCAAACACACATCTCCCTGCCAAAGATAACTTCATATTATTCTCTGTCATTTCCACTCAATTGGCTTGAATAATTTTGTGCCACCAAGTTTTTCTTTAGTGCTGTATTTAAGTGCAGTCTGGTCATTTATAAAGCTTTTTGTTACAGATTGCTGGGTAAGAAAATGTAGTCATTAGCAGGGAATGACATATAGTATCTATTTCTTTTTGTTTTGGTAATTACACCCTGCTGCCTTGCAACCAACCTGACTTTAAGACCAACTCTGGTCTACAACAAATTGTAGGTAGACTGCCATTACAGCTCATCAACATGTCACTGTAACTATCTGTCACTGGAACTACATCCTCCTGAAAATGATTCATTTCACTAAACTCAAACTACACGTTTTGAAAAGCATCATGCATCTTCTCCCACATCAGACTTCAGTTCTTGAGAGGAACGACTTTTGTTAAGAAGAAACAGTGCCATCATGAGGCTGTTCCCGAAATCTGCTGCCAATACACTCTACCTGAGTACCTCTGTACCACTACCTGAGCACGTTTAAGGTTGTTTGAGAAAGACATTTTGGCACATCTTCCTTATTTACACATTATTCGACATGCAGTGGGACAGGATTACAAGAGACAATCAAATTAAATGTAAATTTTAAAAGGCTGTATGAGATACATTATCATAGTTCAGCAACAGAATGTTAAACTTTGGTGCTTTTAGATATTATTAAAAAAACAAGCATTACTTCCAGAACTGAAACATTCATTTCGTTATTTCTGACATTACATGGCAAGAAATTTTCTGTATCAGGACTTAATACACCAGGGAGAGTATTTTATTATATAAGAGATACTAATGAGTGATTAATTTCTACTACTACCTACTTTCCCATTTTATGCTAAACTCGAAAGTATGATTTCTTAATATTTTTCAGTTGAGCAATATCAGTATCAAAGTTAGCAGACCCAAAGTCACAGCTTAAGTGAAAGCTTTACACTGGTTGTTAAACATTTCAGAGTTATGATGTTTTCCTTGTTTATATCAGAATTCTACTGGTTTAGCTACATTATTGTGATATGTAATATCTACAAACATGCACAAATGAGACCAGAATGTCAGAATGTAACTTCACCTTCTAGATGATGTATTCAATTTACTGTGTGTACTAACAAGGAGTGAATATCATACATTCTATACAGCATATGCTGTAGAACAGGTTTGTCACTTATAGGACATCAGTGAGAACTTAAGAATCATTAGATTCATTTATATACTTCCATATTAGAAGTATAAAAAATAACATTCAATGCTCATTATTTTGGTATAAGTCATTTATAGAAACTCTGAAAATAATCTGGAGTGGAACAGGGAAGATTGTCATAGAATCATCTTCCATACAATTTCTTCCATCTACACTACAAGGAAATGGAAGCTTGAAAATGGCAGAAGTGAATTATTCACAAGCCAGAAAATACAGTTTGGCAAACCCTCCATCTCCTGAAGACAAGGCTTCCTATTTGTAATTATCTCAACTTCATGTTGCAACCTTTCAGGGATCAGTGATGGGTGCTTTGCCCTTATGTCATACAGATGAGAAGTCGGCAGTAATTTGGTAAAAGTGAACACTTAAATGGGACAGAAGACAATTCAATCCTACCTACACACATTCCAAACAACTCTAATGATCCCTTCAGAGATAAAATCTTTAGGATGTGAACATCTCTGTATGGTATACCTATGGCAATAGCCTCATTTGTTGCTTAACACTTTCCACCCCAGTTTTTTGGAAACATGGTATCTTTCCTCCCAGTATGATCCAGAAGCAGTGTTGCACTAACAGACCTTCACAACTGGGATGAAAAGCAGCTTTATCCCAGAATCCTTGAGTAGGATTGTAGAAGGGCAATACAAAACTGATTGTGTAGATTTCTCACTCTCTCTGCACATAAACAGTACTGTTTACCATTACCTGTCCAGTGAGGCAGTCTAATCTTACAAGATTAAGAAGCCTGGAATACTTTTTTTGCAGGCTACCCCTTTCTTGCATACCCATGATTGAATGAGAGAATCAGACAGGGATCCTAGTGGCTGGAAAGGATAAATAAGCTACTCAGTGAGAAACCAGTAGCCTTAAGGTGCTGGAAGGTTCAGCTTGAAGGACAATTGACAAGTAATCTTTATGGAAAGCCATTTTAACAGTAATTAGAAAAGACTAACCCCAAAAAAAGAGGGGGATATAATTAAGCAGCCAGACAAAATTGCTTAAGAAAGCCCTTAAAAAAGTAAGCAGCTAGCCCTAACTATTTTCAACACATGATATCCTAAACAGAAGGTCTTCAGACTGCAGCTGAAAAGGTTATCAAATATTAAGTGTAATAGCAGAAATGCAGGAAGTAGTCCAACTCCAGTGACAGGCTGTGTCATAACAAAAAGCTGTAAGATCAGGGCCCTCTGAAAGGATATTCTCCAAAACACCACATCAGATTTAAGACAGGAAAAGAGCACATATGCCTTTAACTGATAGCCATTTTGTGTTTCCATATGTACTGACTGAGGAACCATAAACCAGATCAGAGTACATTAGTTTCTTTTACTGATTCAGTTCTTAATACTGAATTCAGGAAGATACAGATATTCAAATGCTGTTTAACTTGCTGATGCCCATTAATTTCCCTTTGAATAGGATATAGCCAACCCCTCTGAATAATTCCTTTTTTTTGCCTACTAAGTGGATATGTGCATCTGCCAAACCTTTCTGTTGTCCATGGGACAAGCTCTTAGTTGGACTATTGTATATTAACATCACAGTCACTACTTAACTAGCTGCTATCATTTTAATAACATGGAAGCAGATTGAAACATTTCTGCAAATGCATAATCTGATCTACATTTGACACACATTTCATGATTTAAGAAATGAAAAATTGAATATTCAGTTACCTACCCATTTTCAGTAGCACTTACTACATATGGCTGTTTCTCAAACTCTCTTGCTTTTGCCAAACAAGTTACAGAAGCAGTATGACCAAAGAGAATTTCTTTAGATGAAATCTAGGAAAATAATATAATGATTTATCTTAAACAATTTCTGTATAAACTAAGGATATCTGAAACCAGGAGAATATTACTTGTAGATATATATAATTGTCAACCTGCTTTATATTCTTAGGTTCTTCAGTCACATTTCTGGAATGTAGAAAGATGTGGATGAATTTTTATGCAGTTTGCATAAAGCTCAGATTTCGTATTCATTGAATTCATCTTCTGAAGAAACAGGCAATGTGCAGAAAATCTCTGGCCTTTGCAGCATGCACTAAAAGTGGCACAGTGAAGTAGACACTGATGAACCAAAGCTCTTAAACATGTGTTTCATACCAAGTGTTTAAATAACTTCTCTGATTATCATCACTGCATGCAAATGTTTTAACTGGAAAAGGTAACCTTATAAAAGTGCAAACTTTCAGGCTGTGTTTGAATACAAAGGGGACAAATAAATATATAAAGAAAAAAGAGAATAGAACCTTAGTTCCAGAAACACAGAACACAAAAAAAAACCCAGAAACTGCTTTCAGTCTTCTCCATTCTCAGGAAAATAAATATGAAAAAATCAAAGCAATAATTTGCATCTTCATTACATCAAAACATTACAAAATAGAAGTTTCATCTTGCTGCTTCCATCTTGGTATATAGATACGGTTTTAAAAGTCAATGCTTTTTCTTTAAATGACAGGTCACCCTCAGCAATTGATTTATTAAAAAAAAAATTCACAGTATAGGAATCGTGATAATTGTACTTATTTAGTGGCTGTCATTTCTCAGAGCACACAGTCTCTCCTATAAACCACAGGTCATGCTAATCTATGAAAAATTCTCCAAAGTTTGAAAATAACAGGTTGCTCATATAGACATTTCACTTTCTGCTTTATGTGTTTCCTATAACAAATATCACACTGTCTTTAAAAATTCATCTGAATAAGTGCAAGTCTGAATAACCCTATTGCCAATAATAAAGATAAAACTTCAGCCTCTCTATTTGGCAAACTCTAGCATAGTGGACACAAACCTGTAAGTCTGATGAAAGATCCCAGAGACAAATCTGTCCTTCTTGGCTTCCTGTAACTATGGTCTGCTGGTCATCTGTGATCATAACAGCAGTGATGCTGTGAGAGGGAGCTGTTCTCCCCCACACAGCCACAGCTGGTACCAATGTCTTCATGGTGAACACCTGAAAACAAATAAGTCATGATGATTAAGTATGATTAAACATAAGAAAAAAATAACCTTAAAGAGGGGAGAATTTAATCAACATCTGGAAAGGGAAGCTATAAAATATTGCTGTAAGAAGTTGATGTGGCATTGAAACATTTTCTTGCTGTTGCAAACATCACACTAGCAATTTCAGAGACCAGTACTATCAGAATACTGAAACACCTGCAACAAGAGTTGTGTGCTGCCCCACACACCTGGCTTAGCTCAGATGGCTTCACATTGTTCTCCCTAAATATGGCTGGTGGAAGACACAATGCTTCCCCTGTTCCCTCCAACCAGCAGTGCTGCTCACTGCTGGAGCAGGGTGTCAGTAAAGGCTGATTTCTAGGAGGGTAAGGCAAGAGAAGGATAACATGGCCAAAGGAGAGCATTGGTGGTGGGTCAGGGAGGAAGAGAAAAATGAGGCCCAAGATGGCAAAGCATTATATATCCAACTGTTTTGTGGCATCTCCTAGGGACAAGAGCCAAAATAAAGGTGGCAGCAGAGTTGCAAGCTGAGAAGCAGAGAATGAACAGACTCTGTCCACTGCTCAAGACATGAGTCCCTTGTCTGAAAAAATTTACCATCTAATAGATTTTTTCCTACTGCAAAAAAACTGATTTAATGGTGTTGTCCATCTGGCTGAAAGCAGTTTTGACTCGCACCAGCCGGAGAACAGACAGACAGATTGACAACAGCTGCCAGATTGAACAATGTAAAAAATGTTTGTATATGTCAATATGCTATTCTTGAGTGTCAGTAAACAAGAAGAAACACATTTTAAGATGTTTCAGATTCATCATTGTCCAAGGCCACTTAAATTAAAAAAAATTATTTATCTTTTCAAAAGTACTGTATTTTCTTTTAATCCAGACAGCAATAGTACAATTGAAGAGATACTTCAGAACAACCACTTTGTAATCACTAAGCAAAATGCACCTTTCAGAGAAGGTGTGCTCCAATTTGTCCTGGAAAAAGAAGAGACACCAAAGCCCATTGCACACCCTTGGGAAAGACATTCAAAATGAAACAAGATGCTACAGTAGTACAGCTGGGAGAATTCAGGCAAAAAAAGTGACAGTAAAGCTGAATTTTTGTGAGGAGACAGGAAGTGGGCAGGACAAAATGTGTAACAGCCAGTAACAGTGAGCCTAAAGGAAGTAATGCAGGAATGATAAGTGACATGAAGAGCAGATCCTGTGACAATTCAGGAAAGACCACAGGACAGAAATAGAGCAGCCTTTTAAGTTATGCTTAAAGAAACTGCAACCCAGCACAACAGCAGCTGAAAGCAGGGACACAGAGAAGAGGTATCTTCATGACTACTACTAAAAGCCTTAAGTGACACAGAACTAAAGGAATGGGCTTGCTTCCTGACAAGAAAATGAGATAAAGGGTTCAGCTATTGAGAAAAAAGGCTAAAAAGACTGGTATGGCAGATTATCGAGGTCCTGTCATACAACTTTGACAGAATGCTAAGGGCAGAGGAAGAAGAATCTAAGAAAAAATTGAGGTCATGGGTTCATTAGGCTAAATCCCACTTTGTTTCATCTAAAAGCTTTTTGTGGATATATAAAAATACTGAGACATGCTATTGGTCCCAAGATCTGACTTTTCTAAAACTTTTTTTTTAAATCTCCAGTCATATGAAGTTACTGATGAACACTGAAATCCTTTTCTCTTGGAATTTATGCCCTGAAATAAAAGCTGTTCTGAACAATCTTTAATGACATGGTTTTAGTTATCAGGTTAGCAAAAGGGTTGCCATTTTCATAGGGCTTATAAAGGGATAGCTGCCAAAAAAGTTTGATAAGCCAAATCATGCATCTTTAAAATGCTTTTCCTTGCATATCATGTAGTTATTTATACTTGCACCATGGGAGTATTCAGTTAGTGAAAAACACATCAAGAAACCATAACTCCAGTTTGCACTGCTTTGAATATTAAATATTAAGTCATAAATTATATTTTCTTATAAGGGAAGCATAGAATCAAGCTCAATATTCTTAGGCAAAGACCTACTGCTGCACAAATTATAAGTAACAGAACTCAAATCAACAGATGTTAAAAGGAAAACAAACTGATGGAATTTGCTATTGTGGAGATGATCCATCTAGACCATTTAGTTACTCATGAATAAAAAGCTACTGCTACTGAGAAAACACTGGCTGTAAGAGAATTAATTTAGACTAAAATTTTACAAGAATATTTTTTTATGTTTTGTTTTACATTATGACTGAAGTCCAAGAGATGGAAAACAGAAGGTATATTATTTTTTTATTAATACCTTATTATTTTATTAATACCTTTATTAATACTCCTTAACTTTTTTTTCCACTTGCTTCTTGGTTTCTTGGGATTAAGGTATTTTGATGCACAGCCAGTTTGAATGAAACCTTTGCTTCTTAGTGTAGCATGACTCCACTAGAAATACAGCATGTACACATGGACACATTCTGTCTGACAAGACTCAGCTTTACCAAATTCTCAGTGATACCGATGGTACCTAAAGCAAACTTTTTTGAAATAAAATGAACAGATATTTACCAGACTGTTCCTTCTAAAAAGGTAAAAGCTGTTTTCACAAAGTCAAATATTGCCCAAGGCATATCAGAGCTACATGTAGCTTATCAGCACATGTCAAATTCCTCCAGCTCTGCCCACTGAAGCATGTCTGATTTGCAGTATTAACCCATAATTCAACTTGAAATCACGTTTCTCAGTCCTACTGCCCATTTCTCCCTGCTTACAGCCTAATAAGCTTATTTCTGCTGCCCTTATAACCATGCTGCCAAAGAGTGCTCTGATTACTGAAAAGCTCTGGATTTAGTTGAAACCATACAAGCCCATGTCACCACTAACACATTCCATCTCTACCAATTCTCTCTCTAGTTCCTTTCACACTGAAACCACACCACAAACCACTGTTTACTTGGAAAACTGTCCAAATTTTCACAGCTTCAAGGACTTTGGTTGTACTACTTTACTAACTTTGGACTATTTGTGTAGTATCAAAGCTTAATTTGGAAAGCTGAGTAGATCACCTCTTATTCACAAGGAGCCATGAGATATTTAAAAGTCTAATCAAAAGCTCTAAGAGTTAGAAAGCCAAAGGTCTGACCTTGAATGCTTTACTAAGCAGATATTTATGCAAAGTCACTCAGCTTTTTAGACTAAGACTGGTCATGAACTGACAAGAATGAAAAAGGTCAGATTATACCACAAAGAATCAGTGCCATCATAACTTAACATACACTTTCCCTATATATCCTAAGTATATCTTGATTTTGACTCCTCTATTGACCTTAAAACAAAATGAAACAATTGTTAGCTTGTCTATTGTGCTCATCTCAGACCTCCCAATCACTGCTACATAATTACTGCTTAACCTCAGGCACACATCCCTTTCCTGAGCTGCATTTTCTCAAAATAAAAATTATAACCTTAAAGCCAATGGCCTGGGAATATAAAGGGTTAGAGGGGCAGAGTGGCTGAGGCCCAAGAGTGTGCACACCCCTGCACTCACAGTGATCTGAATTGAGAAATCTGGGCTGTTTTGCCCCACTGAAGACTGCAGGACACATTCCCTATTGGTCCTTGCATTTCCAGTGCTTGCTCAAAAGCCTAAAGGAAGCTTGACTGCATGACACATCCTCAAGATGCTAAACTATTAGCTGCAGTTGTAAGAATGACATTCCTTGATAAAGAAAATGCATACCCTGATCTTTTAATGAATTCAGAAATAACACTTCTGATAAATATATTGATAAGCCAAAGTCCTTAAAACGAGGAGCTAAACTCTTCCCAGGGACCTAATCTCAAACAATTCACCTTATAAAATGTTGATTGACACAAACTTCTTGCTCATCACCACAACCCATAAAAAAGGTACCAAATGCAAATATATAGTTCATTTATAGAAGGAGAAAGACTTCTTACAACAAAATATCACTTTACAGGTAACAGTTAACCTGCCAAAGCAACATTTTTTTAATTTATAGCCATACTTGTTTTGTGCTTCCTACACATTCCAAGCTGTCAATAGAAGGTCACTTTCTTAAAAGTCCAGTTAAATGTCTGGTAATCAATACACACACAAAACAAAACTGTAGAAATTTGCTTACAGTCCTGAAAAAGTAATTAGATATTAGCAGAACTTAGGTGTTTGCATTGGATTCAATAAGTTCCCCCCATGCACACCCCATTATATTCATCGTTGTCATAAAGGAAATCTTGGGAAGTTGAATTTAGGCAGAGACTAAATATTTTCATGACCAGTTTTTTGTTTGTAATCTATCTCATTCTCCTGTTACTGTCCTTCAGTTTTGTCTGACACATTCTCTTAGTTCCAACACAAGAAAACAAAGTTCTATCAATATTGCTAAGAATAAAAAAGCAGCTTTGCAGTCTGCTGGTCCATTCTATCCTGCTTTCACAACTTTCTCTGTTTCATGATGTAAATGTTGCACTCTCCTTTGGATGAGCATTCAGGATGTTACATACCATCTCTGGCAATTCACTCTAAGATGTGATGGGACTTTCCTCAAGACCTGTTGGGCTACACCCTCAAGGGCTGGAGTCAGTGCTGAGTGACACCCAGACCTCCCTGGGGATGGGGATGCCCTGCTCCTGCAGCCCAGGGGAGCAGGGCACTGGGACCAGCAATCGATACAACCCATTTTAACCAGCAAGAAGCACCTGGTAATACCTTGTTTGTATTTCTTGAACGAGTGACACAAGAAACACTTATTTCATTCCACACAATAATTCACCACAATCAGAAGGAGCACAGTAAGGGCAACACCATCTCCCAGCTGCTGATTACATCAAAGGTTTGCAGCACAAATTCAATTTTATGATGTTAATCTCAACCTGCCACTCAGAAATTTTCTCTGAGGGATATGATTTTTTTTCTCTGGATTTCATTTTAAGAATGATTTTCTTCTTCTACAATCAATAAAGATATGTTTTCATCAAAAGACTCTATCTTGGCAGAATTCAATTGGCCGTCTCAAAACCTTTTGGTGACACAATATTAATTAAGATAGTTTATGTTGCACCTAAGCTGGAAAATGGGGCAGTGAAAACATAGTAACTCAACATTTGTGCTTTTCACACTGCAATAAGATAGAGTAAAACAATCTTCACTTCCTTGAAGTTCTTTTTTTTAACCACATAAACTGCTAAATTATATTAAGTTTCCCAGAAAAAATCACATTCTTTTTTGCTAAGTAGATAAATCAAAAATATGTCTAAAAATATAAATTTCCACTTTCTTCAATGGTCAGTAAAGGCTTCAGCAACATGATAGCTGTTTAAACATGCTAGACAACAATTAATGCACGTGAGCTAGCAAACTTGGTTTTAAATCCCATTTATCAAGGATATAAACTAAGTTTAATAAAAATAAATATATTATGCAAGTGTATGTGTGTGTGGAGCCAAAAAAGACATCTTCTCTTAAAGGTAAAAACCAAAAACATTTCTTGTCTGAAATACAGTGTCTGAATGTCCTGTTATTAACTGCAAGAATGGATATGGCTGGGAAGTGAAACCTTGCTTAGGCACTATGCAGAACTACACATATGCAACTTATTTGTCACTTCTAAAGCATGGAGAGCAGAAAAAGTACCACCTTAAGTCACCTCCAGTGGAGTTACATCCAAATGGTGAAGTACTTTGCAGCAGCAGACTTTCCATCAAGTTTTAGGATGATCACACATCAATTCTTACAGGAAAGCACATGTCACAGAAAGGGCCACCAGTCTCTGCTGAATGCAAGCTTTGATTTCTATGAAATTGCATCTTACTCAAAGATTTTACACACAGTTTTATAATCATTCAGTCATGCCTGGATTTATTGAAAATAACAGTTTTCCCTGCAAGGTAGTGTTCCATCTTTATGCTAGTAAAGGAGCAACTCCTTACATTTTCTTAATTATAAATTGGTTTTTGAACAGAAACATATTTATGCCTTTTGAAGAGTCAATGATCCCAACATAATCCCATATGAATCAAAGGGCCTACCAAGGTAATGTCATCTCAAAGTTTATGGCATTCAGAACTTTGAAAGCATAAAGAGGAATAAACTTTGAGTCTGCATCAAAATATCCCACAGATGTAAGCAAATTCACTTGCAAACGACAAGAGTTTTGATTGACTTGCATTTTCATAAAATGCCACAAATTCTGTAATGAACTAGTCATAATTACAAAATTCATCTTTATTTGCACCGTTTTAACTCAGAAAAACATACAATCTGGTAAAGTGAAAACATGCAAAAGCTAAAACCAAAATTACGAGGATCTCAAACTGACAGGCAGGGAATATGAATCAAAGTTTTAAGTCAGTAATTTTGTCTTCCTTAAGTGACCTTGAATTCACTTAAGACAAAAAACCCTGCTGATCATAGAAAGGTGATGTTTTTGGTTCAGCTACATTGTACTCTGGGATGTTTAAATAACAAACAAAACTGGAATCAGATGGTGAAAATAAAACAACCAGAACGCTTCACCAGCCCTTGGGGTTTTTTGATTGTCATGTAATAATCATTAATCAGTGGTCCAAGGCAATTGCATAACAGTGAGGATTTCTAAACTCTGAAAAGCTACTTTTTTTTCCAATTTTACTCTTTGGATACCATCAATTAACAAACAGATGTCTCTGCAGTGTTCTCTGCTACCGGGCATGAAGCTGTTTACTGTAAACAACACTGAATGACTTGTTATATCCACAGTCTAGCCTGCCTAAGTAAAAAGACACTGTTTATTATGAAGCAGGATTGAAGTCCAAAACTTATTAAATGCATTGCAATGCAGAGATTGCAGTATTCTTTACAGTGAACTTCAAATTCTAGCGTTGAAAAGTCTTTAAATGAGAAAAATCTGTTGTCATGTAATCAGTCCTACTGACATATACCTTTTGAGCAGACCTACCTCACCACAGACATTTTTGCAATGAGTAACCAGAGTAACCAAAATACCATGTACCAAGTACATCATTAACATATTAAAATTTCATATTATATTAGGACAACTACTATTTTGTTCTAGCACCAACCAGAAAAGTAATCATGACAGATATGCCCCAAGACTCTAAGAAAGCCATACTAATTAATTTTAATTGAGGAAAAAAAATCTCAAAAAAAAATCCCAGCCTTTAATCAGAACTGTTTGCAAGAGAAAATAGGACCGCTGAAAAAAAGAGAAAAAAATGTGTATGCTGATGCTTTGCATCTACCCAATAAGGAATACTCAATAACGAATCATCAAAATAGCCCAAAAGCATTTTCAAACTTCAAGGAGTTAATATTTTGCACTTTATGTGCTCTCACACTACTAGTTTTCTCCAGTGAACAGATTCATGCCGAGGCAATTGACAGAATCTATGAAATTCACTAAACTACCCTGGAAACAGAAGTAACAGACATCTATCAACATACCAGAGCGCAAAGTTACAAAGCGGATGCTACACGTGCAGCAGACCAACAAAACCACCCAGAAACGCATGAAATTTGCCTAAGTAAGAAAGAATAAAGATTGCAGCAGCTAAAAAGGCACCAACCCAGCCTTGGGGAACGCACTATGGCCAAAGCTGACCCAAGGAAGCGGCGCCTTAGGGGCGATGAGGAGACGGAGCGGGGCCGTGAGGGGACAGAGCGGGGACTGAGGGCACAGAGCGGGGACTGAGGGGACAGAGCGGGGACTGAGGGGACAGAGCGGGGACTGAGGGCACAGAGCGGGGCGGTGAGGGGACAGAGCGGGGCGGTGAGGGGACAGAGGGGGGACTGAGGGGACAGAGCGGGGCGGTGAGGGGACAGAGCGGGGAGATGAGAGGACAGAGCGGGGCCGTGAGGGGACAGAGCGGGGACTGAGGGCACAGAGCGGGGACTGAGGGGACAGAGCGGGGACTGAGGGGACAGAGCGGGGACTGAGGGCACAGAGCGGGGCGGTGAGGGGACAGAGCGGGGCGGTGAGGGGACAGAGGGGGGACTGAGGGGACAGAGCGGGGCGGTGAGGGGACAGAGCGGGGAGATGAGAGGACAGAGCGGGGCCGTGAGGGGACAGAGCGGGGACTGAGGGGACAGAGCGGGGCGGTGAGGGGACAGAGCGGGGCGGTGAGGGCACAGAGTGGGGACTGAGGGCACAGAGCGGGGAGATGAGGGGACAGAGCGGGGCGGTGAGGGGCCGCTGCCCGGAGCTGCTCTTACCTCCGGGTGTGCCAGGCTCCGTGCGCGGGGCAGAGAGGGCTCTGAGGGACGGGAGACTCCCGGGACAGGTTTTATTCCGCTCGGGAGTGGCAGCACCCGGCCCGGGCGGCGAGTGCCGGATCCAGCCGGCGCTCCCCGGAGGCGCCGCCACCCTCAGCCCGGCGAGCTCCCGGTGAGCGGAGCAGCTGCCGCGGCTGCTCGGGGCCAAACAGGCAGGGGGAAACACGGGCTGGAGGAAAACTGCGCAGGGAAAAGCTGGGCAGCCCCATCTCTTCCCTCACGGGCCCGCACCCCTCCTGCTGCTGGACGGGCAGAGGGGCCCAGCGCGCCCCTCAAAGCTTCCCCGCGGGGCAATGAGGCACAAGAAACTTCTCATCTGCCCGCCCAGCCGTACGAACGGTGAAAGGAACATTTCCGCTGGCCGGTGGCCGTGATTCCCCGGTGTGGGAGCAGCAGCAGCCGTGAGGAGCCCAGGGCCGTCACCCCCGGGCTGTGCGCGCCTGGCGCCATGAGGGCGCACACCGGCGAGGATGCGGCCTTTAGCTGCGGGCCTTTCTGTTTGAAAACAAGTAATAAACTGCATTGAATGGTCACCGTAAGAAACTGAAATGTGATGTGCGTTCAGTCTTTTTCTTTTTTGTTCAAAGGTTAGTCCCAGAGAAGTTCAGGTCTGTCCTATATTCTTGTGAGAAGCGGAGCTGTGCAGTGCACAGGTGAGCTCATCTTAACTACAGAAATACGTAATCACAGTCACACCTAGGGCTGCAAACAGCATCATGAAATTCGTTATACAAAAAATAATTCTAGTCTCTAAAATCACGTGTTCTTACATTTGATTGCCTAAAATCCGCAGGGAGTTGGAAGGAGGTTAAGACATTTAACTATACTTTTAATTTCCTACAGCTTTCCTATTTTAAGATAATTAATGTAGTAGTTAAAGCATGCAATGTTTATGCTTTAGTATTATTGAATTCAGATTTATGGCAAGGCTATTTCCCCAAGATATTTGCCTTTATCTAAATAGAAATGTTCTCAAATGAGCTAATGTGATTACAGTCTGCATCACCAGGCTATGTTATATAGGTGAGTGAACACAATAAATAAAGATAAAAGCATGTAAGGTTTGTAATTTGTTGAAACGTATTTCATACAAACTTTTCCTAGCACTTCTGGAGTTTAGATTTTAAAATATTTTGAGTAAAATAAAATAAGAAACTATGAAGATGAGACTTCTTAAATCACTTCACCACATGAATCATTTTATGTAGACAAGTTGTAAGTCCTGAAAATAGAGCTTAAATGTAACAGGTGACATTTGATTAAACTGCATCAGGCCAAGTATTGAACACTGAAACACGGTATGGCAGGGGAAAATTCATAAAGGTACCTCTTTTTCTGGGCTTGCTTATGGAGATTTTAGTAACAATCATATTGAAAGCAAAATGAGATGATACAAGTCAACTTACTTAGGAACCTTAGTACTATTTTTCTCAGAAACACTGGCCCTTTAAAGTCAATAGTGGTAGCTGGAACCTCAGCTAAAGCTTTTGTAGTCAAAAAATGCTATCAAGAAAGTGAAATAATTGTATGAGACTAAGTAACCTAACGGATAAGCCAGATATTGCTTGTGCTTTTTGACACTTCATGTGAGTTGTGAATTCTGCCTGTGAACCTAAATAAATTATTTTGACAGCTTCTCCTTAATCATTGATACATGGAGGCTTCCATAACAAAAACTGTCACATACATTTTAGCACAATTTGACACAAAGGGAAGGTCACACCAAAGACCTTAATTGCATCTTGTGCTCAGACAGGGTCACAAAACTGTGTGATTTCTGTTTTGTCTTTCAGCATTGTATTTGTTGCCTTGGGAAAACAACTCACTCCATAAAAGTAGTGCACATTAACACTCCAGAAATCTATTTTGTGCAATCCTAGAATGGTTGGGGTTGGAAGGGACACTAAAAACCATCTAGTTCCAAGCCCTTGTTTTGGGCAAGGATGCCTTCCACTAGACCATGTTGCTCAAAGTCCCTTTCAGTTGGGTCTTGAATCCTGTCAGGGATGGGGCATCCACAGCTTCTCTGGGCAGCCTCTTCCAGTGTTTCACCACCCTCATAGAAAAGAATTTTTAATGTCCAGTCTAAACCTTCCCTCATTCCCCCTTGTCCTGTCACTAGATAACCTTGTCAAAAATCCCTGCAGCTTCCTTGTAGGCCACCTTCAGGCAATCAGTAATCTTTTGACTTTTGCTGAAAACTGTAGTGTTCATATTCCACATTCCATATTTTTGTTCAAAAATAATGGCTAGGTCCTGAAAAAAAATTGTATGACTTATAGATATCACAGGATTTTAATGAGACATTGTTGAGGGTTTGGGAACTCTGTTGTAATTTCTTTTAAGAAACTAGAAAGGGAGATTTGGAAGCGTATTTCAAAAACAGGGTCATGGATTTTAGTTACAATGCCAAAAATGAATTTGTGCCGAGTATGAGGGTGAACCAATTATTGCAATCACTATTTCAACTTTTGCATGTTTCTTTTGAAAGTGTTGATATGATAATCAGGTTCACAGAACTCTGGTTTATCACTCTTCTTTTCCAGTGAAATACTGCTTTGCTGTGTCCCTTTCTCAATATCCCTGATTTAGCAGTCTCTTTATTTCCCTGAACAAAGACAATCACTGAATGATGCTGTTATGCCACTGAGAAAGACCCTATAAGCCATAGCAATAGTAGGAAAAGTAATTAGACGAAGTTGATCCTTTAATTATTTTATGGTGCTCAATATTTTTTCATGTAAACACTTTATTCATAAGTAAAAATACACATACACATTAAGTTAAAAATGTTGTGGCAAAGACAAGATTCATAGAGGAAGATAAAATTGCAAAGATTAGGTATTCTGTATTTCCTTGTTTTGTGGCAGTGGTTCTTGGGAAGAGCCTGCATTATGGGAAGGCTGAGCAGACTCATCAAAGTCCTGCCTGCTGTGATATCTGTTGGGTTTGTATAGGAAAAAAAATATAAGAATTACCTTGGCTCAACTTTTGTGAATAACTTGTGATGTTTACAGAATAATCTTGAATTGAAATCCATAGTAAATCAGCACTGGGCAGGGTAGTTCAGAGATGAGTATGTACACAAAGTGGAGACAGGGAACAGTGTGGGCATGGGAAAAATCTCTTCTAAAGAAGGTCAGACTTCTTTCCCAAAGTGAAAGAATCACAGCTACAGGCATCACTTGCTGGCTGTGTTCCTTGAGCATTGCATTCAAAGGCTGTTACATAAAGCTTGCATTCTAATTCTAGTTCTTTTCTTAATTTTTGGCCTGCACACCACTTCATCTCCTTTTATCCAAACATAATTTTTTGTAACAGAATGCATCAAAGGAAGCTTTGTTTTGGAAAGTATTTTTCAGGTTCTTTTGCTGAAGAAGTTTTATTTTGGCTGTATGAACTACTGCTTGATTCAGAAATGCAATGTTGCACCACAGACTTGAGTGTTCATCTACTTGGGAAACACTGTGCAGCCAATTTGCCCATCAGTGGTTTACTTCTCCCATTATTGTATTTACTTGTGGAAAGCTTTGACAAATAATAATGAAAAGCACTTCAAAGCTTTGAAAAAATCCTATATAAATGTGAAAAACTGGGCCTGTTTCTTATGATCTGGGGTTGTATAGGTACCTGCACATTCATATTTCTCACAAAAAAATAATGTCTGCTCACTATTTTATTAATCATTCAATTGATGTATTAATTTCAGTATGTGCTTTTATTGTCATCATCACCCAATAATTAATTTCTCTAGTTTTCTTCTCTTCATCATCTTTTGAAGGTTTTTACTGTTTATCTGAACAGGTGGCAAAGCAATTTCAATAAATTGAAATAATTATCTGGCCTCAATTAGCAACCAAGGCATGTTTCTGAGATGAATAAGAGCAATTAGTGATTAGCAACGTTGTTGACAGCTGTCACATACTGAAATATGAAACAGCATTAGCTTACATTGCATTACAGGATAGTTGTCAAGTAGTGAGAATTTATTGTATTATCTTATGTATAGTGTGATGAAATATTGATGAAAAAATGTCACATTTCATGTCAATGGAAGTATTGTTCTGCAAAGATAAGCTATGGGTATGTTCACCATGGCTAGACTTGTGGAGAATGCTGTTGATTAAATCAGAAAACCTTATGGGAATAAATGTAATTTCACAAATTGCTGCTAGATAAAAGGGTGAGATGAGTCTGTACTTGTTACATTGTGGAAATAAAGCCAGACAGTGGTAATAGAGAATTCAACATCTTAATAATTTTATTATTGTATTTAGAAACTGTAGTTTTTGTTTGAGGCTTTTCCTTGAAAATGATGGAACTGTAGGCACTAGATCCGACAAAGGGGTAGTTTCACAACGGCATTAATTTTAAAATATGAATAATAAGTACATGTTTGCTTGTTTATTGTAAATACCAAGCACTGTCATACTGAATTTTAGCCACGAGAGGGAGCAAAGTGCCAGCAGGGAGGAAGGTAAAATCCTAATTCCTTCTTTCTTCTCAGCCTGCAAAACATGACTTGTTACTGTTGAATTGCAGTTTAACGGCATTTGGAGGCCGTGGAAAAAACCTTCTTGTTTTATCCTTCTTGTAAATATTTTTGAGCACTTTTTCCTTGCTATAATTCATCACTTCACACTTTTGCCTTGCTAGAATGTATGTGATAAAACAGATTTATTATTATTCATTCTTTGTGCTTTTCTGAGGAAAAGTGTGGAAAGGGGGAAAAATGTAAGGGAATTTTTGTAACAATTTTTCCCAATTTTAAAATTGCTCATTATAAGGTTCATAACCACTTATTCTTGATTGTTTAAAACCATATATATTTGTTTCTAAGAGTTCCTTGCTTAATACTTTTGTGGGACTTTTGTGGGACGTGAGAATCCAAGAGAAAGAGATTACTTTTTTCTCTATAGAAACAGGATGGAAATTATTTGGGTTTCATTTAGTTGTGTATTTAAAGTTGTTTTTGGGGATAAAGTAATTTTTTAAAAAAAGAAAAGGCTGAAAAAGCTGATCTATTATAGATACTTTAAAAGTAATAATTTAAACACTTCCTGTGTATTTATTTAACAGATGCAGGAAATAAAGAAACCTCAGATCTTTTGATTTTTGCTATGTTTTCATGGCTTCTTTTAAATACAAATATTTGAAAGTGAGCTGAAGAGAGGATTGTGATCTTAAAAATATGGGTGCAGAGCTGATGTAGATTAAAAGCAGTCGGTACAGAAGGTACATTTGTACAGAAGGTACAGGAGGTACATTTTCTATGGTATTTTTTAAAAATAAGCATGTTTACTCCCTGGGTATGAATTTCAGAAAAAAAATGAGAAAGGGGATAAATTTTTTGTTGGTGTCTCAAACTTTCTATATGTCCTATGAAATACAGTTCCATGTTTTTGTAATTTCTTTTGTGAACTGTTTACTATGCTGTGGTTTAATAGATAGTAAGATCTGGGAAGCCACGAAGTGCATGTGGAAATGTGAAATCATTGCTGCTTTGCAGAGCAAATCAGCCATGAGCCACTAGGTGTCTCTAAATGTAAAATAAAAGCAGTAAAGAAGGCAGCCAAGGCTGTGTAAGGACACATGGAACAGCAATGAAAGAGACTGGAAAACATTTCCTTTCATAGGGAACAAAGTGACAATCAGTTACTGAGCACAAATGTTTGATTTGGCTTTTGATGAGCCAAGATTCTTTTGAAATTTATTCCTTAATACAAGTACAGTTTAATTTTTGTGTGACAGCAAGCAATTTTACATAAATCATACCAACAAGTACCAATGCTAACAACAAAATTAAAACTTTAAGAAATCTTGGTTAACTTAAAATAGATTGTAAAAAAAGCAAACACCTATTTTTACAAGATTTATATTTCCTTGCATTTCTTAGTGTCCCTTTTTCTGAGCTGTTTTGCTGCACAAAGGGGTCAGTGCTTTCTGGGCCATGTGAGGTCAGTGGCCCAGATGACTGCACCACTGAAGAGACAAGAGGTTGCAGTGGGGGCAGAACTGTACCCAAATTTAAGGACCATAATCACATTCTGT
The DNA here is from genome assembly GCF_903797595.1 of Erithacus rubecula. Taxonomy (NCBI): domain Eukaryota; kingdom Metazoa; phylum Chordata; class Aves; order Passeriformes; family Muscicapidae; genus Erithacus; species Erithacus rubecula. The sequence goes on from NC_136666.1 coordinate 14,048,761, forward strand.
ATGAGTATGTGATCCTCTGCCCAGTTAGTGTAGTGCTACAATGACTGATTTGTACATACTCAGACTCTGTTTAAGCAAAATATCAAAAATGTTTATCTTTTCAATGTGTTCTTGATTAGAAGATGCAAAATCACTGTACTGATGCTAATTCAATCACTATTTTCACAAGACAGGTAAGTAGGAGTTTTCTGAGTCTTTTTGACTCAGAAGTCAAGAAAGGAGAGATGTGAGGTGCCATGCAAAATTTGTACACAAAACCCCTAAGGTTAATAAATGAATAATCTATTTCTAAAGTTTAGAATCAAAATTAAAAAAAAAAAAAATTTATGTTCTTTTCAATGACTCTAAGTATTCAATCATGGAAAATTTTGAATTTATTGCACTTCTTTTTCGTTTGAATACCACCTTTCTGTAGTACAATAACAAACCTGTGAGATAAGCCTGGTTTTAGTCTAACAGTCTACTAGCTCCTGAGACTGTCACAAATTTGACAGGTGGTATATGAATCTATGACAAGTTCTTGTATTTTTGTTTGTGTTAAAACTATAGGATTTTTTATTGGTGTGGCTTGACTTCACTACAGTTTTGGAGATTAATAACAGATACTTCAATAAAATTTATATTCTTGATGTTTAATAACACATAGCATTTTGAAGGAGGGCCTTTCATTTGTTTCCTCTTGGAAAAGGGTCAATGGAATGCTTTGAACTCATTTATCAAGGTGATTCTTGTGAAGCCCAGAATACATCACTGATTATCTCTAACCATAGTCATGCCTATCTTTTTGGAGGCAAGGACAAAACTGATCTAATTTGTAGTTCCTATCTTCAATATTGTTCAGTGGTATTTCAGGGTCAGAAATCAACTGATTGATTTTCTGCTTAGTCTGTCACTTTGATGATGTATCTCTTGATAGCATATTTTGTTACAGAGTTCATTATTTCTATCTTTTATCACTTATGGAGTCTACTGAAAATTATAGTATACACCTGGGAATGCAGAATCTATATTTCTGAAAAGTAGAAATTAGCTGTCCAGGAAAAGTGATTTTTTTATTCTTGCTTTGTTGGTTGAATTCCTATTCATGTGTTTCAGGTTTCATGTTGTAAGGATCACATAATGATAATACAGCGATTTATTTTTTAATTTGATCAGAAGAGCATGTCATTTTTTCCTCCTACTAGACAAAAATTTTCTCCCACTAGTTCTCATTTTAAGCCAATGACTGATTTCAAAGGAAATGCAAAAAGCCACTTCATGACCTACTCCTCTCAAGTGACTGGCATATTTCTTCATGGGCAAGTGTTAAGGAGGTTCTGATCAATGTTGATCAGCTTAAAAATTCACTTTCTGTATTAATTTGCAAAGGAGCAAATTTGCTTTCTCTTTAAGGGAAGAATTTCAGAAAAAAAGGGAGTTAAATTTTGGTGTTCCAAAGCCATAATTTCTTTAAAACCAAATATGGGTCAGCATAAAATTAGCCAAGAGAAAACAGCTTCATGACAGTCTTAGACAAAAATGTAGGGGATGCAAGGAGACTGTTCCTACACTCTGTATTTGTAATAACAATTGAAATTTGGATTTATTTTTCTCACCAGGTTAAAAAAAAAAATCTCTTCTATAACTGACATATCTTTTAACAATAGTAACCTATGTTTTCATTTTTCTGTGAAAGCTGGGAGGTTGCCTTCCACATTCCTTTGCAATTAGTATTCAAATGTCCTCCGTTTTCCTTTTGCAAAGTCGTTTATTAGAATCTATGAGTTCATGACCTTAGTTATTACATTACAAGTATCCTGTAGAAGAGGAACTTCCTGAAAAGAACAATATATAGTTTTAATGCCAAATAGGTGAATCATCAGAGTGAAATCTCCTTGCTTTTGATGAGTTCACTGAAAGATTCTTTTTTTCAAATTTCTTTCTACATTCTTGATTCTGCATACAGATTTATGATGTTGGGATCTTTTAACTGAAATCATATAGGAAAACATATAACTGAAAACATATAGGACTGAAGTGTTATATTAGGCATTAAATAATAATGTAATATTGAAAGGGGAAAACCCTGGGGAAGGCATGGCTGAGTAATGGGGTAAGTACTTGAGGTACTGAAGCATGGATTTTGTCCTGCAGCTTCTATTCCTATGCCCTTTAGCCAAACACCATCTTGATAGCTTGTTCCAGCTCAGTGCTCTTCACTATTCTTTTGTTAAATATAATAAATGCTTTTTCCAAATGAAAGAGCATTTGTGCGTGCTCTTTTCCCAATCCACAGTGACCTTCTGCCTATGCTCAGGTACTCTCTTCTTGTTTCTTACCATAAAATCATAGCATCTTTCCAAATGTTTATGTAAAAAACAATCATGGCATGACAGGAAAGTAAAAGAACAACAATGGCCACGGTGGCAGCTTCAATGCATGGATTCAAGGAAAAAATCTGCATTTCATATAACAGGCCCTGATGTCTGTGAATGGGCATGGAAGAAAAGAAGAGCCAAGTTTGTGCAGTTCCAGATGGACACAGAGATGCAGCTGTGTAAGCTTGATTCATGCTAAGGCTTACTGTGAACTCTACTTACTAAACCTTACTAAGCAGAGATTAGGCCTTTGTTCCAAGTAAATATTTTTTTTCATGTGATCCAAATGCACCCTTGGGATCAGTGTCTCATCCTGTGTGTACCAGACTATCTTTGTTAACTTCACTAGGACTCCATTGTTTGCATAAGGTGGAAACCTGTCTCTAAGACTATCAATCTGCTGTGGGAGGCTTGTTCAGAGCAGAACTCAGAAGAGAGATATGCAAACATATTAATCTAAAACACAAAACCAAAATGTAGTAGTTTAACAACTTCACATTATGGCATTGTAGCACGACCCTGAAACAACATAAGTACTTCTTATGATTTCTGTAGAGGGGAGAAAATTACACCCATTATGTATAGGACTAGCACAAGGAAGGAAACTCTATTATCTAGTCCAACATCCCTTCTTAAAGCAGGGTCAGCAAGAACAGGTTGCTCAGAATTGGGTTCATTCATATTTGGGGTATCTCCAAAGGCAAAAACCTCCACATCCTTTCTGGACAACCTATTTTAGTGTTAAACTCCTCCCATAGTAAAAAATAAAGAAGAATCTTCTGTTTCTGTGAATTTCAGTTTGTGCCCTGGCCTGTTCATGTGTTATTAGATAACAATCAGAGGAGTCAGTCTTGTTTACACCTCTCACCAGGTTTTTATAAACATTGATTAAACCCACCCTGCCTCCCCAGGCTTTCTCATAGCCCAGCTTAACAATCTCAGCTCTCACCTGTATTTTGAGATGGGGTTCTTCCAGACTCAGTTTCTTCAAACAGCAGCCACTCCTGAGCTCCCCTCTGCTCCAAGGATACTCCCATACCCGAATTCAAGATCTCAGCCTTTAATTATAATATGATGGAGACTCAAAAAAATGCAAAGTAAGATATTCTGTGTCTGTGTAAATATGCCTACTGTTAATTACAATTAGAAACAAACAAAAAAAATTGCAATATAATCTGAACAAGTAGTCATAAACACCATGGTTTTTGTAATAATTTCAGTGTTGTTGAGTATAATAATTTGAATATTGTAAAATATTTTAGCATTTTATGAGAATGTTTCTTAAATTAAGTGCTGCAACAGAATTAGAAATTCACAAAGTAAAATAAAATTCAATTTTTTGTGCAATATTTATTTATGCTATATTATAAAACAACTTATGCTTAGCTATGCTTTGCATAAGTGTTCTCTCTTGCTCTACAGTAAAAGCAAAAAGCCTTAAACTTTCTGTATTCCAAACTGGTTGCTTTGCAAATATCAAAATCAAAGCCTAAGAGCTCCAAAAGTATGTTCTTCATAAAAATACTTGCAGTGAGTTTGTAACTTCTGGAAAAGATGTCATTCGGAAATGTGTTTAGACTAGAGACAGCTGCATTCAGCAGATAGAAGCTGAGGAAACGAGGGTAAGGAAACAGTTGTAATATTTCTCCTTTCCTCTCCAATGTCTATGTGTGAAGAGGGAGAAGCAATTTGTCATCTCTGCTCCATCAGTTGATTGGCTTCCCTCCATGAGAGCCATGGGAGGAGCATGCTGCAAAAGTGAAACACACATGCAGTGAGGGAGCAGCAGCAGCAGAGGAATTTAATTCAAGCCAAACTGTTTATTTTCCTTTTGTATAAAAACCCCCTGAATTTCCATGTGTGGTCTTTAAAATATTTTTCTGCTGGAATGGAACTTCTCTCTGTAAAAGGTAGGTTTTTCTTATCGAGCTCCTTCATCCTTGTGACAAGTATTTAGTACCCAGCTATAAGAACTTCAGAGCAGGGCTGTGCATTGCTCATTTGTGTTGATGAGAATATTCCTTGCAGTACTTCCTTCAAGGGAAGTATGTCAATTGTACCCTCTCATAGTGCAGTTGAATTGCTGCTGTGTGTGACCACTGTTTGTGGCTTAGGCCCTTCAGCATTTTTGTTGAAAGTGAAAGTTTCCTGGTCATGAGACATGATGGAATTATTCAGGCTGACAGACATTCTGCAAATGTGGTCCAGTTCCATAGAATTCTTAGGCATATTTAGGGGGAGATGAAAGCAAGAATAAGTAATAGGAAGTTACAGGAGCTTAAGCAAATGGAAAGGATATTGAAAAACATTGGAAATCTCTTTGGAGCCTTTCCATTGTATAGTTGTGGATTCATAATTTTGTTTTATTGGCAATTACTAGGTCCTAAGTATAGCAGTAAAGTGTATGGTGTATACATGAACACATTCATGGAGCAGGCTTAATAATTGTAGGACTGCAGTGATGTTTTGTTCAAATTAAACTGAACTGTGGAACATGTATTGACATGGCAGGGAAGTTGAAAGAATATTTAATACTGTTTAAAAGTCTAAATTTATTGAATTTTATTAGTCAGACCCTTGATACAAAATTATGACCAGGTTAAATTTTCATAGCTATGACTACCTGAATCATGATTCTGTTAGCTTCAGAGCATTTTTTGTTAATAAAAGAGATACCATAGTGTGGAACTTTCGGTGGTTGAGCAAAACCAGCATTTGAAATGTTCACTTTTTATTTGGCAAGGTGTTTCTTCAAGTATTCTAACAGGAAAAATAAGTACACTGTAGTGAAGGATTTGTTGTAAAATGATAGAAGTTATTTTAAATTATATACAGTCAGTCAGTCTTCTGGGACTATTATTGGGAAGAATTTACAACTGGCACTATGAGGTGATGAATGATAAGTATCATACCCTTCCTGGACACCTGACCTCCATTCTGCTCCCTGTATTTATTAAGTTCCCATAAAGTACAAAGACTTTTCACATGTTTTCTTTCCCAAACAATTCCAAACAATCATATTATCTTCCCATACTGTTACTTCCCATACTTTTTAAAGATTATTTGTTTTCATTTTTGGTTGAGTTTTTTTAATACCACATAAATCCCTTAGATTTTATTTTTCATAAAACTTATTGGAAAGCAGTGCTAAGGTATTATCTGAAACTAATAATATGGTTTGTTTGTTTTAATACAGTGAAAAAAGGGAGGTTGGATGAAACAACTGGTAAGTCTGATTTCCCCTTCAGTTTCTGCTGTACATTTTTCTTTCTCAGGCATGGGTTCTGCATCACAATGAAGAATCATTTAAGTCTGGAACTACTTAGACATGTCAGATCAACAGTACAGTACAAAATAAATGTAAAGAATTGTGCATATATTTTAAAGATTGAATTATCAACCAATATTATGAGCTGAGACAATTTGTAACTGTAAGTTATGAAATGTTATTGTCTCATAAACTAGTGATATTTAAAATATATTTCCACTAAAGCAAATTTTTACATAATTCGATGACCTAAATGTGTCATTGGTTAATAGATGGAGTTTTTTAAAATAATGAGATACAGTACTTTAGCTTAGCAAGGGTAGGGAGGAGATGGTGTCTAAATTTTCCCAGTGTGAAAATACAGACAGAGGACTGATGGACAGTTATAGCAACCACATGTAAACCCTAGGCAATAAATATGAGCAAAACCAAGCTGCTCAGGTCTACAAAAGTCTGTCTCCAGGACCAAGATTTAGGTGGAAAAGAAAGTCCAAACAGCCAGAGGTTTTTCACACACAGGTAGACTGTAAATCTAAGGCCTTCAAGATGTTTGGATTTACTACTTCTCAGGAAAAGCTGATACACAACTTAATCAGCACAGCAAAAATTGCCAGCGAATGTCTGGCTAATAGATGTAAGCAAATTCAAATGGTTTCAAGTTATCTGGATTAAAGAAAAGTTGCTGGGATGGATACAGGTTCTAATAGGCCAGTAATTATGTGTGCAAAGTATAGACTGAAAAGTTTTTTCTCTTTCATGGAAGTCCTAGTGAAATCAGAAAAATGGTAAATTTTGTTATTACTCAAGAGCTGATAATTTACAGTGCATGATTATCAAAATAATTTGATAAAATATAAGTAACTCTAATTTTCCTTTAAATGCTGTTGAAGTCTTGTTAATGTCATAAGTGATGCAATAAAGTTTGAGTGGTATGTTCTCTGATAATTAATCATTTTTCCTTGGGCAGAGCAATTCTGTAGATGGTGAATTAGAGCAGTCTTGAAATGCCCATGTTTCTCAAAACTCTCTGATTCTCTTGTAGTTTATTTTCTACTTTGTGTAAGCTGCTCTGATCTGGTTTGGGTTGAAAGTTGAAGATATGAGCAGGTGGATATCCTGCCTTTTTTCTTTTCACAAAAGTTGTATTACTTGCTTCCAGTTTTTGACAGGTAAAGAGTTGGAAGCTGCAATAATGACTTTGTGGAAACAAAACTTCTTATCGTTTAGCAAAATTGACAGCTCCTTTCCACTTCCAGGGTATTGTAATAATATTCACCCTTTACAGGATTATTCTTCAAGAAGATTACATATTCAGTTATTTAAGAGGTAGTGTATCTACATTTTCTTATTTGACACAGCTATGACATTTTAAAGAGGGTGAATTAGTCAAAAAGCACTGAAGGGTAAGATTTAGATCCAGAGAAGAGCAAAAGAGGCCAAGGAACTACTGGAAAAGTAGCTATTTTAAAAAGCAGATAAGTCCAAGATATGGTTTATTTTTCATGCTAGAAAAGGAGCTGCAGAAGGATACTATGTGATCAGGTTTGATCATCTGGTGTGGCACCAGTAACATGAAACTTTCAAATGGGGAAAAATTAGAGCCAAATATGAAATAATACAACAATGAAAGAGACTACCATTAAAATTGTGGGTTTAACTTTCTATGTTGTGATTTATGGCTTCAATTAAAGAAGATACCTTTTAGTTATGAGGAAGTTTGGTATTGTAGTTTTAATTTACATGGGTGCTCTAAACGGCCGAAGTTAAATTATAAGTTGCATTATAGGTTGCTGTTTTTCAGGCAAGCAATTTAGAGTTTTTTTAAAAAAATTCTCAAACTTTGAGTGGCAAGTTTTCCCATCTATAAAAAGTTTTGTAACTGCAAAAGATTTTGCAAATTTTTTGTTTTGTTTGCTTCAGTTACACAGAATGGAGGTGTGTGAACTGTGCCTTGTTGATGCCATTTCTCACAAATAAAGTCACCAGACCTCTAAATTCATATTGACTTTGTCATATTTTTTCAGTATAAAAACAAAGCTATGTTTGAGAAGACTGGTGCACTGAGTTATAGAAAATAAATAGATAACATTAGCCACTGTTGACTTTTTGAATTTAAAATAATTTCCGTTACATGATACCTTTAGTCGGTCAAATATTATAATCGTCCTAATCAATAAGATTTACATCCAGGATGTACACAGCCAACACTTCTTCACACCTTTTGTTAAGCACAGTGTAATTTGATACAACCTGTTCAGTGATCTGTTGTAGACAGTGACAGCTTCCCTGCAGCTCTGAGTGTTTGATTGACCTGTGGTAACACAGACAGTTCAAAAATTGTTCTTGGCTCTGTCTTGTACATATATATTTTAGCAGCGGTCGTATTAAAAAAATAAGTATTTTTTTCAGTCATGTGTCCATGTTGATCTCTGCCTAGGATGCTGAAGGGTAGTGAAGAATGTGTTACATGCACACAAACTAAAAAACTATGTTCATTGAAATGATAGAATGTGCCTTTGCAGCCCTAGATTCCTGTGTCAGGCCCTACAGGATAGAACTTTCCCTCTGTTCTTTTGCTTTTTTTTTCTGTCAGTGATATTTTCAAGCCCTTTGCAATTTAAAAAACTTTATTCTTTTTTACCTATTAGGTCTGGTTTTATGAATAATCATACTGTGCCTTTCCAGAGGCATTTATAAAAATCTGTGAGTTCTTTTGGGACTGCATCTGAAACACATTTTGCTGCTGCAACTATGTGCAGAACTTGATCCATGCATAAAGACTGAATTATATATTCCAAGTCTATGGCCTTGCCTTAATTGGACATAAAAGCCCATTAACCAATCACCAATATTATCATCTCGATTAAAAGGCAAAACAAAACATCCTAATTTGCAGAAAAGGAGTGTGTACTGGTTTCTTGTGAGAGCTACCAGAGAGATTGATAAAACGTAAAACTCTGTCTGGAAGCTGATCTTTAAAATACTCACATTTAGGATGATGTTCTCTCCCACCTGTCATGGGTAGAGATTTTCCTATCATAATCTTACTAAAACTAATAAGAATTTCCTTGTTCACATGCACGTATTTGACCCACACCTCTGAGTAGAGGTGTGTATGAAGTATGTGTTAAACCCTTGCTGCCATATGGTTGTGTTTTCATCTTCTGTAAGGAACTAAAGCAGTGTTTAATGTGCTGGTTATTTGTTTTTCAGACACATCCAAAACATACATTGTTTTAAAAGTCCAAAATTTAAAAAGCACTACAGTAGATAGAAGAGGAAGGGAGCCTTGCTGGGAACAAGACTTCATGTTGTAAGTAAAAGGGAATTCTTCTATAATTACAACTAAAATAGTGCCTGAATCCACAGCTTTTGAAGTTGGGAGATGTTTTCACATTGTTCCAGCAGAACTGACCTCATCATTTTCTAAGGGCAGTCCTGAACAATAAGACTTGAGATTTGGCATGCTCAGTCTAGCATTTGTGTTCATCCTGCAAATTTGTACTTTACAAGCATACTGAAAAACCTCCACATCTCCATCTGCTGTAAGAAGATTATAACTTAATAATAAATTACTATTATAGATTGCTGAGCAGTTGAGATTGCATTTTCAGTTTAATGATTTCCTTATTCATTTTTTGTAGTGAAATCAGTGCTGATGGAAAGGGCTTCATTGTCGAGCTGTGGAAGAAAGGCTTGCTCTGGGATAGCATTTTAGGAGTTTTATGGATTCCCCTTGCCACTGTGGATTATGCAACAGATGTAAGTTGACTTTCTGTGGAAATATAAAATACTGAGTAAAATCCAATAAATTTCCCATTCTTGGGCTCCCCAAATATTGTAACAACTTTTGCAATCAATGTGTATTTCTAACTCCTTTGCTTCACTTGTAATATTAGACATAATGTAGCTCTCAAAGTGACAACTGATATGCATCAACCATATCCCCTGGAGAATTGGCTCAGATCCTGAGCCAGGTATAACACAGAAAGCAAGTTAGGGTTCAGCAGCACTCAGGAACAATTTGGGAGGCAGGGATGGTTGGGTTTATATGATTAGAGTGAAAGAATTTTAGATCAAGTTCCATGGTCTGGCTCTTCATTTTGTGAACTTGGGTAAATCTCTATTAAAAATCTCTGTTCTCTTTCTTATGGGAATTGACCATTGCCTCAAAGAGGAAAATAGAAATGTGCCCTGTGGTGCTACAGAAGAAATTAACAGTACAGTGAAGACATAGAAAGGATGAGTGGGGAAATTGGGTTGAGAGTTGTGTATCCACTGTAGTCAGGATGACCATACATGCTTTCAGTAGGGTGTTCTTATTTTTTAAAATTAAAAAATAGCTTTCTGAGAGTGTGGAAATACTAAAACAAACTGCAATTGCTGCAAAATTTTCTAAATTTGGTAAAGGTAAAAGATATCTTATTCTAATAATCAGCAATTATTAAATTATATGATACCAATCATAAATATACCTTCATATACATTGTCCTTGGAGGCTATTTTTAAAGAAGTAACTGTGAATTAGAGAAGATTAAAAACTGTTTGCCTTCTTTAATATTTTAAAACATAAAAAGGCAATTGAAGATGACATAAAGGTAAGAAAATCAGAGAATAACTTCATGCAGTCTCTCTCATCAGACTCTATAGCCATTTCTTAACAGGAACTAATAAATATTAATATATACATTGAACTCACATTTCAATGATTCTTCTCAGAAAATGGAAGCAGAGAAGAAAGTAATTCCTGCTTAAATTAGAAGTTGCTCTGTATTGCAGCTGCCAAGTGCCATTTCAAGCCTTAGGGCAAGTTGTTCTGCTCTGCTGCCCAAGCTGTTGCTGAGTTATAACTTGCTGACACAGAGGTTGTGACTTACTTGTAAATACTGAAACTTTAAACAAACCAAGATGCAAGATAAGAGATTGTTTCTTAATTTCTTCATATCCTCTAAACCTTCATTTGTAATTAGTCCACTGTGTAACATTTCTAGTTATTTATTGCCCTGGTCTTAACCCAGCAGTTCTGTTCTGGGATTTATAACTGAGAAATAACCTACTAGGGAGTGTTAATTTAGAAGCTCTTTTTTGGTTTGGTTATTAACTTAGATGGATTGTTTCAGTCTTGTGAGAATGTACTTGTTTGGCACCAGTTCAAAGGGGAACTGGAAAATCTCAATTAAGAATAATTTTCAATATTCATATTTGTTGTGTTTTAATCATCTGACAACCTTAATATCTATTTGTCTATATTGTTGTGTAAATGTTATATTTTGAATTTTATGACTGAGAAAACTTGAAATCCTAACTAGTACATCAACAAAAGCTGGAAAATACTAAAATGGTGTTATAAAGGAACTCTATTGACTTAGGGGAAACTTCATTCAATAAAAAGTGTACAATGCTATAAATCCTACCCAGGTAATTTCCATAACCTGTTTTTCCTAGGAAGGCCCAGGTTCCTGGTGGAGATTACATTCTGAAGTAATAAAAAATGGAAGTGAGATTCAAGGCACAAAAACACCAACTTCTCATGAGATCTTACTAGATATCTACTTTGTGTTACCATTTGGTGAGTTACAGATTAAGGTCCAGCATTCCAACCATTCTATTTCTCTCCAAGTTCCTGTAATTTCACCTAAGTTCCTGAAATACAGCAACAAATAGCAATTTTGCTATAGAGTCCTGAATGCCTGTTCATCACTGGAGCATTCTCACAATTGATCCTGGTAATTGTTACTGGTAAGAATCACATCCACAAGGAACTGGATGAGAAGTTTCAGTGCTCTGCAGCACATCAGCTTTGTCCAATGCACAATGGAAGTTTTAGTAAAATCCAGGCATTCACAACATTTTTAACTTCCTAGCAAAGGTTGTCTGCCTTTGATATAATACAAGGAGATATACTACAAAGAGATTGACTTTACTAAGGTTATCAATCCATCTATATGATGTGGTCTATCTCCAAATGAGGTCACAAACATAATTTAGCTTAACAATTTAACTTAACATTTTTCTCTTTAAGTAATCTAATGCACTGTGTCTGAAAAGATTAATTCTAAAATTTGTGCAAGAATAAAGTAAAAATTGTGAAGAAGTGGGAATAAGAAACTATATGACAATGTGGACTAGAAGCTATACCAAAAATATGCTCTTTGATTGTCTAATTTTTATTTAAAAAGGCATTATCTTTGATTAACCTTGATAGATTGTTTTAGGGTGTAGTGTGCATGACTACACTCCTGTTAATTCATCAGGTGGAATACATGTCTTTTCACAGAATGACTGTGGACTATTTTAGTTTCTTTAAAGCTCCAACATAGCCTACCTTTTCCTTCTTCTCCTTCTGCTTTTCTCTTCTCTCTTGCTTCTTTACTACTTGACCAAAAAAATTTTGGATTGTAACTTCTGCCCTACTTGGATTCTGGTTTTTGTTTGCTTTGGTTTTTTGGTATGTTGAATTAGCAGAATGTTTTAAGTAAGTACTTGCATCATTCCCATATCTAGAAACCTTGTGTAGAAACTCTAGTAGTGTTTCCAAGATATAAATTCAGATAGTTCTAATAGTGTTTCCAAGATATAAATTCAGATTGTTGGTTATTTCAGGCTGCTACTTGAAGAGACTGTTGGTTAGTATGTGGAAGCTTGTATTCTGATTTCAAACAAATATATTTGAAGAAGTTCCCAGGACAGGCTGTAGTCATGTAGCACTGGGAAAATCCTGTAGAGGTCAGTCTTGCGTTGTAGTTTTCTTCATAGAGAAAAGAATTCAAAAGCATTTTGTCTTGGCTATTGAGAGAGCCAGGGTTATCATCTACCTGGGGTTTGATGAGGACATTTTCATTGTTTATCCTATTGAATGGCTCATATACATTAATTAGCAAATGAAGTAACAAGAACAAAGTAGCAATTTTCTTCCTAATCCAGCAATAAATCATTTTTTAAACTATAAAATGAACTTTGTATAATGAGAAGGTAACTGGTTTAGGTCTCTCAAAGTTTTTTAGAGTAGCAATTAGAAGATCATATTGGAACTCTTTCTCCTTTTCCTGTAAAAAGTGATTTAATCATGCAATGTTTGCAATTGATTTGATAATCCCCTATTACTACAGATTTAATGAATTAAGGTTATTGTTTTTATGTGTACTTCCTCTTTTAGAAGTAAAATGGGCTGAAAGATTTCTAGCAGCTTTTTCCTTCTCTGCAGACACCCACACAGATTTAGATTGCAGAGGTTGGCACAGAGAGACATCCCTCCAATGTACAGGATATTCACATCAAGATACAAATGACAGCCAGTCATCCATGGAAAATGGGCTCTGCATACAAGAAAGCAAACCAAGGTATTTCACCCTGTCACATTGGCCATGTGTGATAGCATTTTTTTATTTTAGATTTTTTTTAAATGTCTGAATGTCAACATGATACATCCAAAATTATTTTAAGCAAGAATGTGACTGCAAGTTTCTTAAACTTGAAAAGAAAATGCAGCTATTTATCAGCTTTTCTATGTTCTAGGTTCTTTTATGACAACTACAAATGCACCTGCCCTGTTCTCACCCCTGGGCATGTGTCTACATAGGGTTCAGCTATTCCATGGTGACTTCCAAAAAGATTAAGAAAGGAAGGGAAGCACCTCCTGACATGATTTGGGTATTAAAACTATTTTATTTCATCTGGAAAGTAGGAAAGACATTTGATTCCATTTTTGAAGCTAATGTATTTACCTAGACAGGCTGCCTGCATTTTTGGAAGTTTTCCAGAAAAGAATGAATATTTTCCATCTAGTTCTTTTGAACAATCAAGAATGCAGTGAGGGGGAAAAAAAGGGGGGGTGGGGAGGGAGGAAGGTAATTGCTGTCTTTCTGCTTCTCTGAATGTGGAACATGATGATGCATAATGGTGGAAGGGGCAAGGAATAAGGTGGCAAAAACTGTATTATTTCACTGCCATCACCTTCTGAGTGGAGTTGAATGCTCAGGAGGGAGCCCTGTCAGCCTCTAAGAACACCACTCAGCAGTGGTGAGAGCAGGGAGAGCTTTGTCTGTGTTGGAATAATCACTTCACTTCTTTTCAAAGGCAAACTGGTGAGAAAAAAGTTCCCTCTACTGTTCATTTTGGCTTTCATAGCAGCTGTCACAGACTGTATTACTTTTCATTCATGGTGTCTTTTATCTGTAGCAGTGCAGGAAAGACACTGTGAGCAGCTGACCCTCCAAAAGGTGTTCTGTCTTGAGGAGGGGTAGAACAGGCTCTTGGGAAAGGCAGCAAGAATATTTGGTGTGTCAGGCACTTGTCTGCTGTTTAAATTGTGTCTAACAGCATGGCACTAGAAAATTAGCTGGATGAGAGAAAATGCAGTGACAACTGTTACATGATTAAGTTATGTATTGTCTGAGGCAATCAAGTCTTCATGCACTTAAATAACCTTTTCATGTACTCTAAAAAAGCAGAGTCCTGGTGCATGTAACTTCTACACAAAATTAGGAAATAAATGAGTCTACAAAAAGCTCAAGCTGAGAGATGCAGTTAGAGACTGCACATGGGCAAGGTGCCACAGTCCTGCTTGGGTGCCTGTCAGCCTAACCCTGTTTACATTTCCTAGTCAGTCCTTGCAGGGTATTTACAGAGAAGTACAAGTGTTTCCTCAGGGTGAGAGCTGTCAGTAATGGGAGCACTCAAGAGCTGTTTCTCTATATTTTTCTAAGCACATGTCCAGTTATTAGCATATCATCTGTGCTGACGTGTCATTTTCAGCAGAGATCTGAGCCTCTGAGCAGGTTAAGCTAAACTGAAAGAAGTTAACCCAATCTGACAAAGAAATTCTTTCCTTTACCCCTTTGTACCAAATAACTTTCTTGAAATTAAATGAGATTGTATAGTACTAACTTGAGGGTCAGCACTAAACTATAGTTTTTAGATTAAAAGTTCTTATATATAATAATAGACATTTTCAAATATTCTGAGCAGATATATGATTGTTTTAAAACTTAAGTATAGAGATGTGCATTTATTCCAAATAATTGCATTTGTACTCAAAATCCTAAAAATTAGGGAAGTGGATGAGACTATTTCTTTTCAATAGCTGTATTAAACACCAAAATTAACTGTCCTGTAAATATCTAAGTATTAAAATGTTCCAAATTTCTTTCTTAAGTGTTTTTTTAGGCTGACATTTATTTGTCAGTTCTTTGATTATGTACGTAAGTGGTTTTTATGGCTGCTGACTTTAGGTGTAGACTGATGACTAATTAAGTGTAACTGAGTAACATTTTCCCATAAAGCAAAAACTCACTAAATCAAAATTTGAAGGATGTAGTAAATTATTAAGAGACCTCTTATTGGAGCAATATATTTTTTCCTAGTGGCTTAAAAAAAAAAAAGAAAAAGACAGACACAGAAGTGGAAAATATGAGTTAAAAAAACCCCAAACCCATAAATCATCTATGTTTTTCTCCAAATATTGTAATTAATGAATAAACCACTGTGAATTTTTAAAAATCAGCAATCAAGTATTTATTGTGTATTTCATTGCACCTGTCCATAGCAACCATAAGATAAATCAGTTGATTCACTCTTTATGCATTATTAGTATCCAGTGGTGAATGCTATTATTTGCAGGAATAATGATTTCATTGTTAATCTCTGTGGTACCACTGAGGTACAAAATAATGTTGCTGTATATCCAGAATAGCCAGAAATGTACAGATATACCTGTCAATCATAAACTAAAAAGAACAGCATAAAATTGATTAAGGGCATTTCCAAAACAAGCAAAGTGGAGCAAATATTGCTGTTAAAAAACGATCAGCTAGTCCCAAAACCTAAGGAAGTTCAGCAACAGGGACCAGGATCTTTCTTTTTAAAAGAATATTGATTTGTCCAGGGATACTTGTTGTCTCTGTAGAACTGTATATCCATCATTATTTAAATGGATAAGAAACCATATATGTTCATTTCTTTCTACCTATAAATGACATATGTAGATGTCATTTATACCTACACAGGAAGAGAAGGAGGATTATGCTGTCCACAAAACTAAGCTAGATTTACACAGTCTGTATTGACAAATTTGGGGTTGAGTCTCTTGTTCTAACAGTGGTTCCTCATTTCTAATGGTTTGGATGACTGTAACTGCTGTGTTAAAAGGAGATATATTACTAAGATTGGACTTCATGACCTGCAGCCACTAGCAAAGTTGATTTTTATGTAATATTCATTAAACTGGTATTAACTAAAACAGTGATCTGTGACAGTAAAATGCATCTTTATTTTCAAATGGATGAAAACTGAAAAGAAAACATCAATGTGATAGTATTAGAAGTTTCTTAATGCTTGAAACATCATGGGCATTAAATGGCCTCTTTAAAATGTAATTAATCTTTCCTGGTTTTCCATACAGAGAGAAGCAAACAATTGCTGAGGTCTAAATTGCTGAGGTGATCAGTTTACAGCTATTTTTCCAGTAATCTGTTTCATTATTCATGCCTAGATAACAGAAAAAATTATAGACAAGCATAAAATTACTTCTAAACCATGAAAATTTCCACCTCCACCTCTTGGCTACAGGTTGTGAACTCTTTAAACTAAAGCCATATTTTCATGCATAGCCATCAGTTGTAACAGCTGTGTTTGAACATCTGTTGTGATCATTCAGTGAGAGATTCCTCAAATTTAAATTACAAAATAGGTAAGCATAACTGATCTTCTACAATATATTATTGCTTCATATTTATTACCAAAAAGAAATAAGGTCCAAAAGAAAAAAGAATTTAACATTTAGCATTTAACAAAAGACATCTGTCACATGCAAGGCTTTTGGCTATGAACATCCCCTGGCTCCCAGCTTTCAGAACTGGCAGAATATTTTCATAATATAAGAAGAAGTTGACATAATTAATGATGGGTGGCTTTGCATTTAATTATGATTTGTAGGCTGTTCTCTGAAAGTAGTTAAACTCATGTAGCACTTGTGTATTCCACAGGCAAGGTAAAAAGACTGTTTATATCAAAACCCATGAACCAAGAGACTTCCCTGAGTCTGAACTATTTTCACATATCAAAGAGAATTCCTCTAAGCTCTTTAGCTTCTTGGACAGTTTTGTTCTGCTTGAGTTACAGAAAGCAGAGTGGGTAAGAAGGTATTAAGCTTTAGGTGATGTTTAGTCTTGTATAATAAATCAGTAATTTAAAACTGTAAATAAATGTCATTAATTTATATAACTACAGTAAGGCAGATATTTTCAGTAAGAATCTTATGTAAAATTAAGCCCTTTGTGTACCAGCACAGTGCTGAGAGTTCATTCCACTGTAGCCCAGGCTTAATTCTCATCTGTCACTCAAACTCACATGCTCATTGATGACCCTTCCTGCTCTGCTTCCCTTTCCTGTTTCAGTTCCACCCTCTTGCTCTTCTCAAATTTGTTTCCTTCAGATCTTCTGAGCCCTAAAACTATTACTCTTTATTGTATTAAAAGTCATACTTTAAAAGACTAATTTAAAAAAGTTTCTAGGGGTCAAACAACAGTGCAAAAGCCTGTGCTGATGGAATTGGTCTGAGACCAAACTGGCAAAACTCGTGGAGCTCAGGGCAGGGACAGCAGTGAGCACCAGGCAGGTCCATGACAGCACAGCAGGGTCAAACTCAGGCCTGGCAATGAGTCCAAGACTGGAGATCCTGCTCATAGGCAGAGCTGGGCTTGAGCCACTATTCCAATCTAGGAATGAGACAGTCTTGGGAAAACTTCCCATAGAAGTAGCACAAAAGATACAGCCAAGTTTTGTATCCTACTGTAACCTACAAAACCCAATTATAAAATAGATTGCACATTAAAATAAAACACAAGTATCTTTGTTATGTAGTAGAGATTACTCTTGATTTCTTCCAGTATCTATCCCCACCAGTCCATACTGTTTTGCTTTTCCCAGTAATCTGATGTTATGAGTTTCTTTACCTTCAGTCTTTTCACAAGTGTCTGTTTTGTTTGTCATTATTGGGAGTCTTCTGATGATTGCTTTGCATCTTGATATGAACTGGTACTGAGCTTTAATTGACTCCCTTATTAATATTCATAGTCTTATATTGTTTATTATGGTGGCAACTTTTCATAATAAATGAGCAGTCATTATGGCTTTCCATGAGATTCTTTGTAATGTAACATCATTCATGATAAATTCTTTAGGCTTGAAAGGAACAGGAAAGGTTTTGAAGTTTTCTTTTACCTAGATTAATTAAATTCTATGCCTTCTGTAGGTTTCTGATACCATGTAACTGTATTAAGTCTATTACTGTTATGCAGTTATCTTACCTTGGGTTCCCAAAAGGTTTACTTGCTATAAAGGTTAACACATTTTATTTAGCCCTTACATAATAATAAATTTATAAGGTAACCTTGTTGGCTTCTGGGAACTAGTTAATCTAATTAATACTTGTAGCTGTGTGTAAAGATTGAAAAGGTTCAATCCATGTACAAGTATTCCCTTGAAACTACTAAAAAATGTGTTCATTTATAGAAAAGCTAAAATAGTTGTCAGGTATCAGTTCTTCTGCAGAGAAATTCCCTTTCTCTGTATTACTTGATCTATAAAAACAGCAGCTATTTCATGTGGGGCCATAAGAACTCTACATAAAGAGCTACACAACAGGAGAAAAGACTTGCCATGGGAAAAGCAGCAAATGTTTATGAAAAGTTTGATTGGGCTCCTACTGCTGTGTCATATTTCATCTCTATGCTGCTACCCTGAAAGAGACCATTATATTCAGAAGCAGTGAAAACATCATTGAAATTAGTTTACTGTACATGCATAGCAATCAATTTTGTTTGTTTGTTGCATGAAAACTCAGTCAAATACTTTTATAATACTGATTTTGACGGCTTTTTAATAAAATTGGAAGATTAGGCATTGGTTATGAATAGAGAGATTATGTAGGAGAAAATTAAGTTTAGTTGATTGAAAAAATATGTCTTTCCAGTATAAATTTGGGAAAAAAATACCCACATTGTTATTTTTTGAGTTGGGTGTTTTAGAAGGAAAGAAAAATTGTTTTAATGATACAGGATTGAAATAAGTAAGAAACTGGAGACTAAAAAATTATCCTCATAGTGGGAAATCCTGACAAAATTTGGAGACATTCATAAAGTTTCCTTCAGTGTCAGATGGACATTGTTTGCTTTTTGGGAACAATCCAAGTTGACACTTTGACAGATTCAAGATTGATTAAAAGCTGCAACTTCACTGAACAGGAGAACAATGTCTTGATAATGTCTTATTTACATCAACATGTTTCCTTGTGTCACCTGTCTCCTGCCATAGCCTTTGGTGTTGTCAACCAGCTTCTAATTGCATGTTCCTTTAGTTAATTTTCCTTTGCTATTTCACCACATCATTAATTTGCTTTAAATGTGATTATAGCTAGGATGGATGAGTACTGCCAACAGTTCTTAGTGTTTTACTGAACTGATACTTATTTCACAACTTTTTAATTCTAATTATTCTTTTATCTATACTGTATAATTGAGGCCTATGAAAAATTTAAAATTGAATTATAGTTTTCTAGTCCAATAATTCTTGATGAGATACCATTTCTATAGTTACATATCCCAGACATATTTTCCAATAAGAATCGGGCGTCCTCCTACCAAGTGCATGGATTGACTTGCGTGCTAGTGATGTAAAGTACCTTGTTTTTAGCTGAAAACTATTTCATTGTAATCACCTTCAGCTAATGACTGGTGCTGGAACAAGGACAGGCTTTTGGAGCCCAGGTATATGTAGTAGTGCTATGTGGCTTTGGCCTGATGTGCAAGACCATGGTAGCAACTGCACCAACAGAGATATTCCCAAAGAACTTGTGCTGCTGCAGTCTAAATGAGTAACAAGTGTGTAAATCCTCACAGAAATGTTTGGGGTATGTTACAAACTTACTTCCAATGCATGTTAAGTAGTGCATGTTTCAAAAGTTACAGCACTGGAAGTGATACACTTGAAATTACCTTCTTGCTGTTCTGAAAACCAGAGAAGCTGTTACTCATCTTTATTTATTCTTTTCTATCCCCTTCCTGAACTATAAAAGGATGCAAAATAAAACTCAAAATTGTCATTGGCCATATCTCATATTTGTACAAGAATGAGCATTACTGGAATATTCTGAAAAGCACATTTAATGGATGAAAGAACCCAAACATTTCTTTGGTAGTGTACTATCCAAGTATAAGTCTGCTTGATATGTCCATTGGAGATTGATTTAAGCACATGATGTTGGTTTCAGCCTGACTGTTGCCAGTGGGGAGTGGAAATTGCCAAATAAAAAATATGATAATAGAGTGTAATTATTTAAATTTTTCATCCAGTTTGTTTCAAATTATATTCAAAGCTGATGAAATTGACATTAGTGATGAATACTTAGAAACAAATGCAGATGTTCTGAATTGCCTATTACAAAGAAAATAAGCATTCAGAAGATGTCATTTTTTTTTGTCTGTATGTGGCCACACTGCAACTGCTCTATAATTAACTGCCTTACAATAAAGTCTGTAGTGAGATTAATTTTACATGAGGTGCCATGAAAATGCAAATCCTCACTGCAATGCTAGAGCAATTGCAATGTATTTGGCCAGCAAAATTAAGAGGGAAAACATCTATTAAATAGAAGCATCAATGCAATTTTTGTTTTCTATTAAAAATCCTTAGCTTTTAATAAACCAGACTGAAGAGCCCTTGTGTTTATTTAGCCTGTGCATTCCTTTGCACGTGCCTGTCATTGGTTGATAAATCACTGCAGCAAGATGGGTTATTTTGATCCTTTGGCTAAGAGATGTGAAAGCCCACTGGGTTTGGTGCATGGTGCATCCAAACTTTGACCTGGTCTGCTTGCTGAGCTCACCAGATCTGAATATTTCTATACTTCTCCTCAGGTGTCACTTGTAGTTCTCCTGGTCTTGTTCTTGTGGCCTGCACAGCATCAGAGACACAGCTGGGCATTATGTTGTAGGGATGGTGAATCAGTGTGGTTTTCAGGCACTCTTAAGGCATTTGTCATTTGTTAAACTTTGTTGTTCAATTACTGGCAATATTATGCTCTTCTGATTATCAGATACAATTCCCTTGTTTTCTGGCTGAATGCTTGTGTGAAGTTCCCCTAATCTGTTGTTGTTTATGTTGTTTCAAAACATTATAGTAATGTATTTGCCTGGCACATATGTTCCTTGTGCTCAGTTCAGTTAGCAGGATTGGTCATTCCCAGTAGAATCTAGTAGGCTTTGTAACCCAAAATTCCTGTAAAGTCCATGTCATCAGAAGCTTTCTTCAGTATTGATAAAATGTTTTCTGCCACTAATCATTTTCAGTAGATCTGAATAGAAAATTTACAACTATTTGTCCCACCTGGACTCATCACTGTTTCTGCAGGAAGTGAATAGGTAGAAACTGCTGCTTGCTCTCTGTCTGTGCTGTTTCTAAGTGGCACAAGAAGTGTATTCAACTGCCTGATCTGGCTGCTCTGCTCAGCAGTCTGATCACAGATTTGTGACTTCCTGAAAGTACTGCAAACCAGTTAAGCCAGTTTTTGTCCCCCTCTGTACATTATGCCTCAAAACTTAAGAATATAATTTTTTCCTACTTACATTTACTTATGGCAGAGAAAGTTTTTTATCTCTGTTCCCTCTGAACCGACACTGATAACCCAAGGTTAATTACCCTGACAGTCCCTATGGTTAATTATTACTCAGTATTTCCACTCTAGTTAACAACTGCAGGATGGGGTGGACCAATTACTAGTATCACTTGGTTGAAAACAAAAACCAGCTGTGAAGAGGAAAAAGGCTGGACCTGCAAGCATGCAGCCTCAGAGATGAGGGCAGGGGAAGGGAAGACAAGTCTCTTCATATTTAGTTTGCATCATGGGCACTCAGCTGTGCATATCAGAGGGAACATTTTTCTCCTCAAATAAAAGAGCACTGTTCCAAAAGTCCAAGATAATTAAATAGGAATGTGGAGACCAAGGGATGGCACTGAAGTATAACATAAATATGCTGCAAAAACTTTACTGAGTAAACAGGTTTCTACTGTCCTCTGTAAATTTTATGTGTAGAATTTTACTGTATACTTTTTTTTGCAACTTAACTGGTATTGTACCAGGCAGTGGCTTTTGAATTACTTGGAATCTTGCAGGTGTGGTGAAGTCTATAGTAGTTATTTTTACCTGTGCTTAACAGCCATGAATGGAATGAATATTTTTCAGTTTAAACCAACATTCTTCATAGGTGTGGTGAAATAGCTGAATAATGAGCCCTAATTGGCCTGTGCAACTTCTGTGTGAAGGCAACCAAATATGCAACAGATTGTATTTCAAGTTGGAGTAAACATTAGTTTTTATTTGGTGGTACTTTTTGTGGGGGAGGGAGTATGGGTTTTCTGTTATGTGGATTCTCAATAACTCCTTTAGTGCAGTTGGCAAGGACTTGGTGACAGTGTCTGTTTTGCAAGGATATGCCTTTACTGAGGAAATTCAAAGGTTTCCTGGCTTTTTCACTGTCTTGGTGGTTTGGATTTTGTTGTTGTTTTCTACCTCTCATCCTGCCATTTGATGTTAAAGACCTTATAATCCTGATTTATGAGTTGCTACAATTGGGAAATGTGTTCCTTTGCTGACGTTCTTTTATACCTTGATAATATGAGGAACAGGGATGGGGTATTTTCAAGAGAGTAAACTCTTAACTTTAACAGAACCCCCTGTAATCTAAAGGTGTTATTGTGAGTTAGTGATGGATATGACTTTGATCCACTCATCCATAGATTTATCAGATTTCTTTTAATTACTTATTTTCATATTTTTCTGTTCTGAGTATTTTTTTTCGTCCCCCACTCCTTTTCTCCAGGGGAAATACAGACCAGGCTAATGGAGGTAATTTTGCAAAAGCAAGATGGGCCAGGGCTATTCAGAAGGTAAGAACTACTCTTAAAACTACTCATGTATCGCTGTAATTTAAAAAATTTTCTCAGTGTCAAGGAGAATTTGAGTTCACATGATGCAGGACCTGAAAATGTGACTTTCAAGTTTCTGGTAGTTGGGACAATTCCTTCCATTAGTTCTGAAATATGTGTGTGGTTTCCTCACCTCAGGTTTTTTTCGTTCTGAAACAGAAAGAGGATGAGATTGAGACTTTCTTTACTCTCAGAGGAGTGATTGCAGTTTGGCCATCTTACAGGTGTTGCATATTAATCCAGATACCATAACATCAGACATCTTTATCTAAATAATTTTTAATACTGAAAGTCAGTAGTTCGTTGATAGTTAATAAAAAATTGTTTAGAAACACTTTTTCCTAGAAAAAAAATCATGTAAATTCTACTGATGATACCACTGCCTCAACGTGGATTTCTTTATTAGATGTGATAATTAAGGGAAATTAATATGATCACTTGGTATCATTCCTGACCACGTAAACAGGCCAAGTATTTTCTTTCTCACTGTTGCTGTTAAACTGTGCAAACCACTACCTCACATCAGTAGTTGGGAATTCAGATGTTGTTAGTTTTTGCCCAGTCTTCTGGCATTTTACTGTAGTGCAAAGCTATTCTTGGGAACTTCTGAGAAACACAACCATTATGTACAGTGACCTACAAGAAAACGAAGAATCACAGACTTCCTGTTTCATTTGTGTGTAGGCCTTTTGAAAATTGTGCTTATTCTCAGGTTGTGTGCTGTAAAATATTGTTTCTGTGCTTTTATGGCACAGGCAAACTTGTTTAGTGTAAATGAGTCAAACCCCATCTAAAATGCATCTTCATCAGTTCATTTTGAGACAGATTTTTCCTGCTCTTTTGGGGATCAAGTTCTCTTTTTTTTACTGAATTATCTTGTCATCATAATAATTCATAGACTGTGCCTGTGTGTAAAAAGTGATGGGGAAATCTCTTTATACTGGGGTGTTGTGGGAAGAGTACTTATCTGGTTCATGTGAGATCGGTTTCAATTCTGTCACTGGTTTGATCTTTACCTTTTTTTTCTGCTGAATGGTAGCTCACAGAAGGAGACAAGCAGGAAGAATCCTGGTCTCTAATCAAACACAATGGTCAGGCAAGTCAAATAGTCCAGCTTTTTCTTGCAGACAGATTTGCAATACCTTAAGATAAGTTCTTCTGTGAAGAGTTTTCCTTTGGTGTGTGCTTAATTTCCTAGTCAGTGGGGTAAACTTATTTCTGAGTTTGAAACCAAATAACTAATGCCACACAGTCAGCAACTTTGACTTGATGAATCAGCTGAATTTTGTTCAGATGTTTAAAAGTATTTGAATAAAGCAATATTAGAATTGCCCTTCTTCCCACTGCTGTTCTTCAAAGAAATTTTGAGGTTAGGAATTAGAAGATGGTAAAGTAAGCAAGTTTAAATACATGAGCTGGAATCTTGGGCTGTCACTGTGCCATTAAGTTGTTTTTTGTAGTGAAGTAGTCAAAATATCTTGGTGCACTGAAATAAGAGCAGATTGCTCAGTAGCTAATCTAGCATCAGTATATGACTGGAAGATGGTGTCAAAGTTGTTGTGGGACTTTTCAGATATTGAAGAGCAGGTGGATGGGACATGTAAACGTATACTTTATGTGAAACTCTTTTTGGACAGGAATATTTCTATAAATATTTAAAAGGTAATTTAATTCCTGAATTACTATTTCATTTCATTACAAATTAATTTGCATAAGGCTTTTCTTTTGATAAAGTTATTCTCCCTGAAATACAGCTGTGTCTTTAGTCCTTTATGCTTCAACCTTGTGGGTTGCCTTGGACTTTTTGCTTTTGCCTTTTCTTTCTGAAGGCCAACTAGTTTTCAGAAACAGTACATTGGTATTATCTCATCACTGATTTAGCACAATTGATGTGACATTAAGTTTTCATTGTTGGCCCAGAAACTCTGAGAGGCATGAAGGATTAATATCTGCCAATGCCTAATCAAAATAAACTTTACGCTTGCAAGTATTATTGGGGCTATAAAAGGCCATCAATAAAAGGAAACCCCATGCAGCACAATAAGATCAGAAGACTAAACAATCCTGACATATTTTGGAGAAGACAGAATGCTCACAGAGCCTCATAATGGAGGCATGCAAACAGATAAAGGAAGTAGTTTTCCACAGAAAGCAACCTCTATATGTAGATAACTGCTGTAAGATGCTACTACCATTCAGAGAGAACTGTCTCTATACATAAGGAGCTGGAAAAATAAATAGCAACCTTTAGTAACCATGAAGAAGATTTTTAGGTATCAAAGCAGGCTTAGATAAGGAATCAGTCCCTGGAAGCTTTTAAGACTTTAAGGAGGAGTAACATTTTTTGTGACTTTTCTTAAACTATTCTTGGCGATTTAGGGAAGTGGGTTTAGCTTGGAACAGGGAGAGGGGGAGTGTAGTTTGCTCAGGCTGATGGCCTTCAGGTATTTCCTCACGAGTGCAGCACACATGAATCTTACTATAAAATAAAATTTATTGGTGGCTTAGATTCCAGTAATAATATTTGGAATCTATGCTTTTAATGATAATCTATGGAAATATAAAATTGAATTAGGCTGGTCTGATCAAATATGAGACGACAGCCCAATGGTTTACCAGAGGCATTGTAGCTGATGAATATTTACTCAAACACTGACTAGATAGGAATAGTGCCAAACTGTTTTGCAGACTGTTCCTTTCTAGATAATAAATTGCCTTGGTACATATTTGAAATAGTAACAGCTATGCCTTCTTGCAGTTATATAAGATCTAACAGTGGTAAGATAAAAGCTTTAGGGAAATCCTTCCCTGCTTTGAGAAGGGGGAGAAATTAAGAATTTGAGGTAAAACTTAATATCAGCAATTAATAGCTTTTTAAAAGACAATGCAAAAACTAGATAGGGTCCTCTAATTGTGCTTCTGTTAATTGATTTAAAAAAAATCTAGACTGCAAGTCTTTAAAAATAATCCAGTCCCAGTGTCTGGTTTTCAGTTTCATGTTCACTGTATTCCAGGAACAGTGAACAGTGAGGCTTTTCTTACTTGCCTTGTTTTTTTAACAGCTTTGAAATAAGTGCTATGAAATACTGACAATAATTACAAAAAGATGCACTTGGAGAGCTTTTTTCTTTTACCTCAGTGTCAGCCATGAGTACAATCAAATGTGTTTTCCCCTCTCTCCCCTCCTACCCCAGTTGTATATGTCACTTTGATTATGTCTTTAACTATTAATCCTTAGTGAAGTAGAGACTGTTCTGCTGCTCAAATATATTCAAATAAATAAATGTCAGCTCTCTGAGATGGACATGTTTTTTATCAAATATACAGCCTAGTAATTAATTCCTAAGGCTAACACTAAGCAGGACACTGCTCATGTAAGTTACCCTCTGTGTCATTCCACAAATGTTTTTATTGACAGGAGTGAGTGTTGGAGACAAAAAAAAAACCCCAAAAAACAGTAACATAGTGGCACTATGCTGATTGCTTTAATAATCTGGAGATCAGCAGTGAGAGTGGCACACCTCTGCCTCAGTAAAAGCTCCTGACTTATTCCTAACTTTGCACAATGAGCACAACACATCCATAAATCACTAATTATTCAATAAATTAAATATATTAATATGTTCCAAAATTTTAGGAATATTAGGTAGAATTAAATATTCACTGTGGATTGTTGTAGTGCTGTTCTTTGTGGATGCAGTAGTCATGCTCAGTATGAGAACCCTCACTAATAGAGAAGTTATCAGCAGCTTAATTTTGTCAGCTCTATTGTTTTACTGTCTTATTTAGAAAGAAAACTTGATAAACTAATACTAAAACAGATATTACACAATGACAACAGTAGGCTTTTAAGGCTGGGAAAGCAGAAATAATTCTTTTTTTAGGAGCCAAGGGCCTATGAGACTAATGCCAAACTTCACTTGAAAAGATTCCAATAGACCCAAAGAATTAAAAAAAAAAAAAACAGCGATCTTTCAGTTTAAAAAATTTTAACTTTTATTCCAAGTAATGCAAGCATGTCTTGAAGTGGAAACAAACAAGTATTTGCTTTTCATGAAGTATTAATGATAGATATTTTGAATCCTGATTCAACTAAAAAGTAATTACTATGTGCAAGAAACAATCAGCATTTTGATTGGGTGAAATTACTGTCAGCAAAGAAGCTGCTTTTTTATTTTTGTGGGTTTATTTCAAAGATTAAATATTTAAACAAAAGTGACAAACTGACAATTTGAAAACAGAAATGAAGTGCACTTTCTTTTCAATAAAATGAGTTCAGCATTAGAGCATATTTGCCAATCTGCAGATATTTTGACAATGATTTGAATATGAATTGGTGTATGAGGAATTTCAAAATATACCTGATAAGTTAACAAAATTTCTGTAGTGTCTTTGCTTTATAAATCACATTTTTTGATATATATAGTATCTGAATAAAATAACTGATCAGTTATATGGAGCAACCCTGCTTCTGTAATATAAGTGATTTTGACTCTCTTGTGTCTGTACTCTGAGTTTATATGAAGGTAGAAATGTCAGTGTGGAGAATCTGACCAACAGTCCAAAGATCACATCGTAGCTGCCTTTAAGGCTTTCAAAAAGTGGTGTTTAGAAAGTTTGTTTTGACAAAAGGAGATACACTGATAAAGGCAGAAGTTCAGAATTGTGGAACACATCAATTCTGAACAAACTGGTTTTGTTTCTTCTATATCCTGTCATTTCAGGTCATTCCCCCACCCCCCTGACCAGAGTGACATCCTTTGAAAGTTTCTCAGAGTGATAATGTTTTGAAATTTTATTTAAGTGTGAAGAAAATGAAGTAGAGATGTCTTTTTATCTGGACAGAGTTGTAGTTAACTTACTCGAATACTTATTTTTACTTAGGTTTTCCTATAGTATTGTGAGTTTAGATATTCTATGTTTTAATCCCTGCCCTTCTTGCCTTACATTGATGTGAAAGTTGAAAATTGCTTTCTTCAATTAATTGGAGGTATTAAGTGTTATGGACCCTGTGAGAAACCTTTATCAGCTGCTGTATCATTGTTTGAGGATTCTGTTGGGCAAGGTCAAAAAAAGAATTATGTCTGCTTATCTCTTTTAAAAAAAGAGTGAGATATAATGATTCACAATAGAGGATAAGAAATCTAAGCTTTTGACCATTATTATAGCAAATCAACAAACAGGAATGTAACGAGCTCTCTTCCACAGTTCTCTCCTTTGCTTCAGAGCTCAAAAACATTGAAGCATTTTTTATCTTCCTGCTGTTTCAAGTAATCATGTTTTAGCGTTTTTCAGGTTGTTTTTGGACTGATATTAAATTATTTATTGCTGGTTTCATTGGTAACCTGTGGCTAATTCAATGTGTTATAGAATTATACAGCTCCTGGTGCATATTTGTAAGTGAATTATTGAGTGTTTTGTGAACATTTGAGGGAACACTGCAATGAAACTCAACAGGGTTCTCATCAGAGAAAGTTTACAAGTGATAATGGATGTTTCACATACACCAGGAAAAATAAGCCAGTTAGTATGAATCAGCTGAGTTGCTCTTTATGGGCACCATTCTGTGGAGGCAAAAGCTGCCTTTTGGAATTTAGGGAAGATAAATAGGATTGTGAAAGCAAGAAACCATCATATTAGAGAGAACTAGGATCGTTAGTTATAAGGATTGGCAGAAAACCTCTCAGTGCAAGAAGGGGAAAGAAGCCCTAGGGTGAGGAGAGAGAAATACTGGGATAACCATCAATCATTTCAGTGGGAGATCTAGGATAGGAGAGAGAGCTGAGAGCAGGCAAAAATGGAGCACTGATGAACTCTGAATCCTAACACAAAAATGGCAGGTCATGCACTGGAAAGCTAATGAGTTATATTGATGGCATCTAAGCAGCAGCTAGAGGGAGAAGACCTAGGGGAAAAAAGATCCAGGAGAGTAAATTACCTTGCTTCCAGATTTATTATAAAAGATGTAACTTCGCAATTGTTGCAATCACTCATTTTCTCAAGTCCTTGCAGCATGTGCCTTAGAGTTTCTTCTTCAGCACTATAGGTCTTTCTTGTGATCTGCTCTCTTTACCTATTTTCAAATTGGCAGCGTTCAATGTTTGAATTCACTGCCAAATAATTTTTTTTATCAAGTTTGGTGATGCACTCTTTTTTAAAATCTTCCTATGCTGTTGGCACTTTTGAGAAATCTTGAGATGGCTCTTAATTAGCACCTTTAGTAGTACTGTTCAGTATATATTTGGGTTTCAGTGTATAACTGAGGGTTGTATTGAATGGAGATGCTGTCACTTCTGTTTCAATGAGCTTAATCATCCGCCCATAATACCCTGTTTTTGTGGTTTAACCCCAGCCAACAACTAAACCCCACAGAGTTCCTCTTGTTCTCCTCCAGTGGGATGGGGCAGAGAACCAGAGGATAAGAGTGAGAAAACTTGATACTTGAGATAAAGGCAACCTAAAAACTGTTCCCCACATGAAAAGTGGCAACTGAGTCAGATGCTTACTTTTTAAAATGTTTTAGCAAGGATTCTACTTTCCTGGACAAAAAACTAAAACAGTTTCTAGAATGAATGCATTCTTAGAGAAGAACAATGAACAAAACAGTCAATAAAAAAAGAACACATTGGGGAATTAAATTTCAGAAGTAACATATATTGTTCTTAAGTTATCACTTCAAATATATTACATTTCTTTAGGCGCTTGATAAATCTGAATGGGGAGAAAGCTCACTTTCCCCTCCTGGGTAAAAAAAATTAAAATATTGGTGTTTCTTGATTAGTTCTTCAGTTATTGGACTTTTGACCCTGTATTTTCATTTCAGCTATGGCCCTGTCTGAAATCAAGGGGGCAAATTCTGATTGAATTTCAACAGGCAAGAAACAGTTGCAGTTTTACATTGGTTGCCTGTTCCCTTAATTGCTATTTAAAAAATCTTTAATGTGATTTTATTTCACTTGATAGAATTCAAACTGCATAATTTTATAAACTTCTAAATTGTTTTTTTTAAAGTGTGTTAGTTTGTGATTGGGGTGCGGGGCAGCGTGGGGGCCGGCAGGGGGCGCGCGGGGAGCGGCGGGACCGGGACCGGGGACGGGGACGGGATCGGCGGGACCGGGGATTGGGATCGGCGGGACCGGGGATTGGGATCGGCGGGATTGGGGACGGGGATCGGCGGTACCGGGGTCGGGGATCGGCGGGATTGGGGCTGCCGGGGACCGGGGCCGGTGCGGGGCCGGCGTTGCGGGGCCGCGGCCGCTCCGCTTCGCTCGGGCAGCACGGCGCCATCCCAGAGCTGTCCCGTGAGATCGCTGTCTAACTGACGGCTTGGGTTCTACAATTGACAGTTATTGCCCTTCTTTGATAAACGGCGAGAAAGAACCGTCCCTAAAGCAAACTGGGGAGGTGATGTGCGGGAGAAAGATAGCTTGGTTATGTGACAGCTTTTCCAACTTTGACTGAAATCCATCATGAAATACCAATTACTTCAAAGTCGCTCTATCAGTTTACAACTGTCACTGTTCAATAAAAGTATTACACAGTAGAAATAGTCAAATGATATCTAAAATATGTTATTTGATGCTGGGTTTATTACACAAAAGTAGTGATATTTACTGAAATATTTTCAGTGGACAGACTTTTATTTCTAAGAATTCAAAGAATCATCTCTGAAAGTCATGATCAAGTAATCCTGGATACAGGCACAAAGAATAGCTGTTTCCTCCATGCAGATTTATAGCTGCCCATTAGAGTTTGGGGGTTTTGTTTGGGATGTGGTTTGGGGTTGGTGGTTATAGTGTTTTCTTTGGGTGGGTTTCATCCTTTTTCTCCATTAAGCTACAGGGTTTGGCTGGAATTGTGTAACAAGTTGCAACGAGTCTATGCATATTGTGTATGCACATGTAAATACGTGTATTTATTCTTTCTGTGTGTCGAAGTTATTTCTTTAATGCTTTATTTGGGAAATAGAGTAAATCAGTGTGAATCCTGAGAGTTCTTCAAGGCCAGCTTCATCAACATGTCAGGTTACTGCCGAGTAACCACTACAATGAGTAGGGCCCACACACAAATTACTCCTTCGTGTTAGATTTTAAAAAACTGATGTGGGTGTTTTCTCAAGATGCACAGGAGTTTCATTCATGACTTACAACTGTCTGAGTTTCCAGAACTGTGAGAACTTCACCTACTCTACAGAACTAAAACATCTGGTCATAGTCTAGAAAGTCACCAAGATCTATGTGAGAAACTGTGAACAGAGGTACAACATAACTTTGTGATGAACTTGAGTAACTTTACTTGTATGTAATTTGTACACATTTATACATGAAATTTCATTCTTAATTGGTCAGTATCATTGCAAGCAAAGTCACTGTATTTCTGGCTTGAAGAAGTTCTGCACAGAATTTTAACTCCAGGGAAGATAATCCACGATGGATTATGAAGGTCTTTGAATTGATTTTTGCTTTTTTATTTCCTTCTGAAATATCAATTGAATAATGCATCTGATAAAGTGTCCTACTTATGATGGATTATCAAATAAGTTGAATAAGTTCAGCTTTCAGCTGCAATATTCAGCATGTGGTAACACAATAGATGAGTATAAACAGGGTCAACACTTAGGAACTTCCTTGAAGATGGCAACATTAACTCAGGCATTCTGACTTGATATTATTGGCAAACATTTCTTTTTATTAAATGACAAAAACTTACATTTTTCTGAAACAGTTCCAATATTTACTGGCTTTACTCTCTGTAGTCTTAAGGCCATTTCTTTAATCTTGCTGAAACTGACACTTATTTCTAAGTGTGTGACTACTATGGGTGGGCATGTTTGACTAGGCTGCCTGATTTTTCCTTTTTATATCCTTATGTGAGCATTCTTGTTTATTTTGAGTGGCTTTATTATTGCATCTTGTGGAGCTAGGACTATAGCACTGAGTATTGATATCAGTGGAATATTTCCTATTGTGAACTTACAAGAAAGTTCTATTGTATATTTTGTTGACATGCAGTATGGCAGTTTTAAAGAATAATTTTGATGCAGTTTAGACCCAATATTAAGTAATGGCTGCAGGTTAATAACTAAAGTAAGATTTGATAATCAAACATATATGCATCTGGTTCTTATCTATAAATCTAATTAATGGTCTGTTCATAGACAGCAAGAGAAAACAAATATAACGGTCCATAATTATTTTTACAATGATGTAAAAATCAAAAATATAAATTTACAACTGTATGTAAGAGATCTGATTCTAGAACTTTTCCATTTATAAATTGTAGGTAAAACAGTGTCCCAGGATGGCAGTACTAACAGTAGTACAAGAGCTGTGAAAGTACAAAGAAAGTGAAAGCTACAACCAATAAATATTAACTATTCCTAGAAATTGTTAAAAGCTCTTAAGTGCTGCCTTTTACTCAAGGTATCATTTGAAGAAAGTAACTGAATTACAAGCGTCTTTGCAAATGTCAGTTCTTACAGACCATCCAAACTGTGGGGATTTCGTTTTTGTATGGAAAAGATGCTTCAATGTTCATTATGGCATTCCAGTCATGCTGTCTCCCGAGATGAAAAAGGATAATCACATACCTGTGGGTTTATGCCTGCACACCTTTAGTGAAACATTTACACTTCAGCTGTGTGTACTCTCTGTAGAACAGTTTTATATAGGCTCATTCTAGATGCATTTCTGTAGTTCTTCATCTGTCAGTTTTAAATATATTTTCAATACATTTAAGGCTGCATGTGGTCTTACACTACTAAACGTGTGAAAATTTGAAAAAACACCTGCTGTATTCTGTGCAGGATAATTTACTAACTGCATGCACAATAGTGGTCCATTCTGCTATTTGAATTGCAGCAAATAAATGAGTCCTACCACCTAGGTATTAATTGGGGACATATAAGTGCTTTTCATGGAAAGTGAGCGATACATTTCTTATGTGGAGCACCCTTAAATCATCATGGAATGATAATAGTTCTGAAGGGCATTTAGCAGATTCATTATAAAAAATTACCAGCTGTTGATGAAAGCCCTGCTGTGAGGAATAGCTACGGAGTCGTGTCTCCGGGTCATGTCAGAGTGACAAAGGTTAGGGTGGAGCTCTGCCAAGGCAGAGCCGCTGTGTCCGCCGCTCCCCTGCGGGCGGGGATGCGCACCTGGCGCTGCCCCACTGCGTGTGCCGCTCTGGGAGCCCGGCTCTTCTGTGAGCCCGGCTTTCCTGTGAGCACGGCTTTGCTGTGAGCCCGGCTTTCCTGTGAGCCCGGCTCTTCCGTGAGCCCGGCTTTCCTGTGAGCCCGGCTCTTCTGTGTGCCCGGTTTTCCTGTGAGCCCGGCTTTCCTGTGAGCCCGACCCTCCTGTGAGCCCGGCTTTCCTGTGAGCCCGGCTCTCCTGTGCGGCTGTCCTGCTAGCCCATCTCTCCTGCTAGCCCATCTCTCCTGCGAGCCCTGCTCTCCTGTGCGGCTCTCCTGTGCGGCTGTCCTGCTAGCCCATCTCTCCTGCTAGCCCATCTCTCCTGTGAGCCCATCTCTCCTGCTAGCCCATCTCTCCTGTGAGCCCTGCTCTCCTGCTAGCCCATCTCTCCTGCTAGCCCATCTCTCCTGCGAGCCCTGCTCTCCGGCTAGCCCTGCTCTCCGGCTAGCCCGGCTCTCCTGTGCGGCTCTCCTGCGATCCCGGCTCTGGCGCCCGGGGGCTGAGCCGCCCAGCAGGGCTGTGCCTGGTGCGGCGGGTGCTGCATGCGGGAGCGGCGGCAGCAGAAGCAGCAGCGGGGGAAGTTCCCGGCACGTACAGCACCAGGATGATCGCTGTTCTCTCGTGGTGATGCTGTTTTTGAACCGGAGTAGGACACTGGCTCCTGCTCTGCTATTACAGAGGAGGAACGACCCTGAGCTGCAGAATGAATTAGTAGCTAACATCACGATTACTCTTCGCTGCTAGCACAAGTTGTAGGAGGGGAAAGAAATGGAAGAGGGAGGCAAAAAATCCCCATTTAATGCTGCCTAGGGAATACCGTGGAATTTAGAACAGATACTGTTGCAGACTAGCAGCATGCCTGACTGCACTTGACTTGAATCACTGGGAAGCAGCCTCTTATTGTATCATTTAAGGCTGAAGGAAGAACGGCAAAATAGTAATGGACTTGTATACAGTGTTTCTGCATAAATGGAAAATAATATAAAGATGTTGGTATGTAATTTGTATTTTATTTTTAAGAAGAATTTAATCCAGGTATGTATGCTCTTTGTATTTTTGTCTAGTCTACATACAGTTTTCTGTTTCCTTTGTTTCCTTTGCTTATTTTCATTCTGAATGTGCCCCCCACTGTTCTTGCTAATGCAATGCATTGATTTGTAACTGATTTGCTTTCTAATGCTGTAATGTTGATGAAACTGTCTGGGCTTCTGGAATTAACACTTCATTAAAAACTGGGCTAGGTTATTTTGTAAGATTGGTAACTTCACAGTATAAGTTGAGTAAGACAGTGTGGTGTTGGATTTTTCAATGAGTTGGTATGTTTAAATTGATATAAAAATATAAACAAACTAATTATATGAATACACAGTAAAGATGTAGTATGTTTTGCTTATTTATGTTAGTACTTCTCTCCTAATTTGTGACAGGATTAGTAATAAATTGAGCTTTACAGATGCTTATGTATTTCTGGGTCTTGATTAATCTCCAAGATGAACACCCTGCAGCTTTCTTTTGAGGAGGCAGCTTGCTTAGACTACATGCTTGATTCTGTTCCACAGCTAAATCTAGGTCTTAGAATACCCTCTATTTTGTACCTCCCACAAGCCACAATCTAAAAACCACCATAAGTATTTCATACATTTCTGTCTATCATTTTAGGTTCAATAAGATAATATAAGTATATTTCCTTCTGCAATTTCAAAGGCCAATGTAGCTGAAGCTAATTTCTTACATGAGATTGATGGTTCATTTTGCTTTAAGAGAAAGAATTATGCAGATATAAAATTGACTATATTCATTGGCCCCCACCTTTCTTTAGTCACCTGGCTCCTTTTGCACTTTCTTATTAAAATTTTCTTTCAGTTGACCTGTAATAAGTGAAATAGTTCACAAAGCTATGTGCCCTTAAACTAAGGACACTGATAGTTGTCTTATAATGTCTAGTAAAAATATGTTAAAACACATAATACTTATTTGATTGTTCATTAGTCTTGAAATATCTTAAAATATTCTGTTGTATTTCTAATTTCAATGAAGCCTAGTTAGAGGTAAGGTTTTTTTTTTTGTTGTTGTTGTTTTTTTTTTTTGTAACATGTTGATCCAGAAAGGTTTAATATTATTTCCAGCATCTTAATAATGTTGTTAACCCCTGGCTGACAGGAACTCTTATACCTTAAAAACATTCATTGGTGTAACATCAGTGACTTTCTGATGTGAAAATAAACTGTCTGTAAAGTTGTAGCTATTTTTCACAGAGAGGGTGACACTATCCTTGTTTCCTGTTGGTGATTATGTAAAATAGCAGCCTTTCTTTAGCATAATGCACAGCTATGATCTGGCAATTGAAAATGTAAGGTTACTTGACACATACAAATGTTCCAAAAGTCAGTGCTAAATCTTATCTAAATCAACACAGTGAGAAAAGCAGTGAGAGAATGCTGTTAAGTCTAGAAGCAGTAAGAAGAATGAAAGGTAGAATTTTAGGTTTAAAGCATCACCCATCACAAATTCCTTTTGTAAGGGATATAATGGTAGAAATTATGATTATAAATTAAGATTAGCAGTCATCTCAAAGGAAAAAGCTGTGATGTAAGATAGGTGGTGGGTCTTTCAGGGGAATATGCACAACTCTGAGAGTCATATAAAGGTTTTCTGTCACTGTGCCATTTGCCTGATCCTGCAGTGATGTCAGCATATTACCATAATGACTATATATTGCTGTGAAAACACTTAGGAAATCTCAGGTAAAGTACTGGGATTCCAGAGTGTTACACAGTAGGAGAATACTCATAGCTCAGAATATCTGCCAATTCACTAAGGCATCTATGAGAACTGAAAATTCTAAATATTCCTTTAACTGTAATGTGAAAATCCAGGAAGAATTTAGCATAATAGCTTCTGTCTTATGAGACAATTACAGCTCTGAAGCATAAAAATTCTTTGGCACCTAAGAAAGTTGTTAACTGGGGTTTTTTTTTTTCCCATTTATGTCATTCATTTAGGTTGGTAGTAGAGGTTCTTGCTTTCAGACACAAATCTGAGTGTCACAGTTGTCAGGATATTGAAGCAAAGACAGCAGAGGGTTTTTTAAAATAAAATTTTTAAAGCAAATTTAGAAAGATGTTTTATATCTACCATCCCTGTCAGTGAATGTCATTTCAGGTGTTAAGCATGTTAAGGTGTTCTATCTGGGTGTGCCTACTCATCCTTGTGGGTGTTGTTGTCAACAGTACTTGTAGTCATTTGTGCTTGTGGTATTTTTCAAATGCAAATGTCATAGATCTTTGCTACCATTCATCAAATGAAAGACCACTTCATCAAAAACTTTCATTTTCACTTTTTGTTCTCAAAGTTTGATGTAACTATTAGTTTACTGGATTTTAGAAAATATGTAAAGTCTTTGTGTGCAGAGGAATGGGATCCAGAGGGTTTACTTTGCCCATATAAAGTTGTTCTCTTACTGTAAATATTTCCCTGGGAATTTTTGTAAGTAGTTTAAAACAATCCTTCCCAAATCTTAAGGAAAGAAAAATATCAAAGCTGTAAAGTGATGTAGTGCAGACATGGTCACAGAGTTCATGGTAAACTCTGTCCAAAAGAGATCTATTTCAGGGCAGTGCGTTGCCCATTCCAAGGCTCAGGCCAATACAGTTGGAGGATTAAAATTCTTACCTGTAAGGAAATTGAGGGGTTTTTTTGTTTGGTTTTTTAAATTATATTTTCTGATGTAATTACTATCCTGAAAAGTTGCTGAAATTTTTGAAATGTTAGTATTAAAAGAAACTTTGAATATACTCAATATACTGTAAATAGTCTCTGCACATATATTACACTTTAGTGTGAATTAAATCACTTGGTTTCCCAGAGTGTAATGTTTAAAAGACCCTCCATTAAACACAGGCAAAACTAGGGACAGAACTGAGATTAAGTCAAAATATGTTGTTGATACTTTCTGCTGCTTAATAGGCACTAAATAGGTTCTGGTTATTATATAGTATCTTTTTTACTTATGGTAATCTGACATAATAAGCAAGCAGGTAATAGTCTAACTGAGCTAATGTCTGAACCTGATTTAGTAATGCAGTAATCTCCATATTATTAGCAAATAACTTTTCCCTCACCAAGTTTTCCATTCCTTTTGTAGTCTGCATTTAAATGCAAATGAATTATTTGATGAAATTGTCTCAATCTTAACTGTTTTTGAACTTAGTATTGACTAAAACCAAGTTTTTATACAGGACAGCATATATTATGTATACAGCTGTAAGAGGGGCTAAAGGTCATTATTGTCATCTTGTTTATACACTACACTATTTTTTTCATTTTTTTAATTGAAAAAGTCAAGGAAAAAATTAGAAACATTACAGAGAAAGAAGTCAGCATGTTTAGTCAAATAATATTGAAGCTGTTTTCCAAATTATCTGCCCTGTCTTATTCTTGTGTGCACATATAACTGGCCTATGTTATCTACTGCTCTCCAGGTGGACCATATTTCACCTTGAGGATCTGTTCTAGAGCTTTTTGCATCACAGTATTATCCACTGTATTTGGCACATCTTTTCTTTAGTTTTTAGTCTAGTCAAGGCCATTGACCTTTAAGAACAGTTTAGACTGGATTCTGTAGTGTACCCCATGAATATATGTGCAACCTCCTCAGGACAGCAGTAGGCCTTGAGGGTTAAAAAATAAGCAAATTGTAGGTTCTTAAAATGGGTTTGAATTAGCAGTTTGGTGGTTAGTTTTACTTTTTGCATTCTCATAAATAGAGAATTCTGAGGGTGGTTAGATATGAATAAATAGCAGTATCCATAAATAGATATCACCAGGTGAATAAACAAATACAGTAAACTTTCCAAATAATTTTGAAGAACAATAAGAAAAGCTTCCTAGCCAAAGGGTGAGAGTGCTGATAGCACTCTGTGCTCTTGTGTGAATGTTAGAGGGGCTGAAGGGATAGAGGAAAAGTCTGCTGCTGTGAAAACCTGAGGAATTCTTGGAACAAAAAGTAATTACCAAAAAGAGAAAACAGGTCTCTTATTGCTCTGGTCCCTGCCTTTGCCAGGGTCTTTGGGCAGGTCATCCACATAGTGTACGCAGTGTTAAGATGTCATTTTAGCCTTAAGAGACTCACAAATTACACACATTAAAAATGTCAGTAGTTAAGACTACAAGGAGAATTTAGGAAGAATATAAAGGAGCAGATAAGTGCCCTAAATTAAGTTCTTCTGAATTAGGTCATTTGAGATGATTGTCAGTATCATGCTCCTCTTCTAGTAAATTAATGAAGCAATGTGGAGTGTACACTGTTATACTTGTCAAAAGGAAGGGAGCATAGGTTTCACCCAGCAGACCTGAGCTGAGGGCAAGTACACTTATGTCAAGATAACTTTATTCCCAGGCAAGCATAAGACTAGTAAAAGACCATAATTAATAAATCTGTATATCTGAATTCTGTTATTCATTCCTTATGTTCCTGCTGATAAGAGAACCCCTCCTAGCCTCTGTTTCTGCAGATGCAGGGTAGACTCTTTATACCTTTTTATTCATTATTATTGATTATTTAATTTCTGTAGAGCATTTTGCATATCACAAAAATATATTTCTGTCTATAGACTCTAGTGACTATTTTGACAGTAATAAAGTGGTAGTGCTGCAGATGAAGAGTTCTTAGTTTTGTTTTGGTTCCCCCTACCACCTTGGTGTTGTGAACATGAGCTGTCATAGGGTATTTTATAGATACAAATTGCACTTCAGTCTCATCTTCTTGCTGTCCCTCTTTCAAAACAGACTCCCTTGTAGTTGATTAATATTGTGAAGGTTAAGCAAAGCTATGGTTCTGCCTGGCTCTTACTTTATAAGAGAACAATCTGCATCCAAAAAGCTGCCTCTTACTGGAGAGAGCTGCTGCTCTGCAGCTTCATTTACTAGGGTCTGAACAGAAGCTGAACAGTGATCTACCTATTCCATTTAAATACTGAAATTATATTTTTAAGGTGATTCACTTTTTTTATAAAAATAAAATCTGGATTTGTTAAAATAATTTTTAAATGAGGGTCTGGTGTTCAGGTATATAACTAAAATACTCTGCATTATTGAAAAGCTATCATTTTTAACTCAGCCCACTCCTCCCCCCTTCTACCTGACACATTAGTTTTAGACTTGGAATAAGATCCTTTATAAACTATACTTCCAGCTGACATTTTTGACAATGCTTTGTTGTCAACAAATCCAGCTGAATCTGCTTGAAACCACAGTATCTGTTCACCATCAGGTTGACCAACAAAACTATTTTCAGGCTTGGTATGGGTCAAAAGTTGATGGAAGTGTCAGTTTGTCCTTTCTTTATAGAAGGACCCCATTAAGAATTTATTTTAATTGTAGTCTCACAAACCATAACACTTTCCAGTTTCCAGCTCTATTACCATCTAGCATAAAGTCCTCACTTCTGTAACATGATTCCTTATGCTTAGAATGGGTTAACTCAGTGATATTGAACTTTATCATTGCTTTCATTCAATAAGCAAAGAGAGAAATTTAGAAATTAAGTCATAATGGTTCATCAGGAGACCTGGATAAAGCAAGAAAGTCTCCAAATGACAACTTGCAGCTCATTCAAATGATTGACCTAGTTCTATGTGCTTCTTGAAAGACTGTTCTTTATCTTAGAGTTTTAACCTTATGTTGATTTAAAATGTTAAGAGCAACCTATGCAAATCTTTACAGAAAGAAATGGATGAGACCTGTAATGACTCAAACTTGATTCCATGTGTAGACACACTATTGTAGAAAATGAGTTTTTGAC
Source organism: Erithacus rubecula (assembly GCF_903797595.1). NCBI lineage: Eukaryota > Metazoa > Chordata > Aves > Passeriformes > Muscicapidae > Erithacus > Erithacus rubecula. Next base: position 14,088,361 of record NC_136666.1, read on the forward strand.
AGAGCAGTGGTAGGCTGTAAACTGATTAACAGATCATATGACTAATACAGCTGAGATGGAATAGAACTCGCATGAGAGAACATAAATCTGCTCCATTTAGCAGATCTCCCTGTGTTTGTAACAGTACAGCTTTTAATTCACTATGGTGTTGTCAGAAACTGGGTTTAAATAAATCCAGTGCTGAACGTTCAGCTATCTGTAGTACTTCCAGTTATCTGTGATAAAAAGCATTGGTCAGACACTAGATAAAACAAACACACATATACGTATGTGGCTTGCTATGAAATCAAGATTCTTCTACAAAGAAACATTAAATCTTATTTGGAGTGAATGGAAATGTTCCAAATTCCAGTGATAATGTCATTATTTCTTGATGCTTTTTAGACTGAGACAGGAAACAAGCCTTCTGGCTTGTTTTTGCATTCTTGATTTGAAGTCATTTGAAGAGTGTCCAAGTCATCTAAGTGGAGTTTATATAAGAGGGCGTTTAAAAATCTTTGGCTATGTGGGCAGAGGAGGTAGGCAATCACATTTCAGATCTTGTTCAATAAATGGTTACAAGCATTTAGTGTAAGAGCTGAATGGTTAACAAGTGTTTCTATATCCAGAAACATGCCTTTGACATTGAAAAGTGTCCCAAGATGGTTCCTTTCTCTACTAATAATATGTGAAAGCAAGGCAGCCTTGGCTCCAGTGAAAACTTCTCAATATTCTGAGAGATGTCATTTGCATTCCTTGGAAATTGCATGCAGTCTCATGGACTTTTTTTGCTTCCAAATATTGCTTGCTCTTAATTCACTCTAGACACTTTAGGCATAAGCTTGTAAGAAAAAGAAGTGTCAAGGACTGAGCTTATGTATATGTGTTAAAAATGTGATTCATGTCCCACAGGTATATCACCTTTTTATGAAATAATAAATAGCCACTTTGGGAAGAGTGAATAATGTTTTCTATTCTTCTGCTCACTATGCATCCCAATTTTGTTATAACAGGAAAAGAAATGAGTCTGTTTACATCCTCTGTTCCAGGAATCCAGAAGCCAACCAGGATTTTAGCAGCTTTGCATGTGCTATATGCAGCACAGTGCATTTTGCTGCTGCAGTATTTATCAGGAGCTATTGTTTATTATTTACCATTAAATATGTGTATATGTGTAACATTTAAATATATAGAGTATAATAGTAAGGTCAATGAAGACAAATTATGCAGTGCAAAGACCAGATCTTGAGGTGTGTCAGTGGCCCATGGTGTTTCATAAGGTGCCAGAGTGTTCATATTCTCTAATCTGCTTAACATGGAGCAATTCTTAACCCTTTTTATACCCTGTATCTAAACAGACTTCTTATTCTGCCAAAGAATTTTTAGCTGCTTTAGAAACCAAAATGGCCATTTTAAGAACTTCTTCTTTGATGGGTTTTTCAGAGCTGAATTTTTCTGAGTTGGTTGCCTTGTTTTTATTCTGCAGCTATGAAACTAGGAGGTGAATGATATGCTGTACAGGGAGATACATTTATGTGTTTAAAATGTATTGACTGCATTTCTATGAAATATAAGCTTTTGTTTTATGGAACAGAAACTTTCAGATATCTCATGGAAGCTTTTCAGACTTCTTTTAGATCAAATAGCTTTCCTGTTGTAATGGCACCAGTTTATGTCCTGCAACTTGTAAACCACGTTTTGTGTAGGTTTGGGTTTTGGTTTTTTCTGTTTCCAGAAAAATGTCAGATTTTATAATCTGGATGAGAATTTCAATTAGCTATCATTATTTTCTCTTATGTTCTATGAATTATTTTCTTTATACTACTTCCAAGAAGATAAGCCCACTTTTTAGTCCTGGCTTATCACAGCATGTTAGTCTGGTAGCAATGCAACTACTTCAAAAACCATAGTTATGTACATAATTCAATCACAAGATAGAACAATGCTTCATGGATACAATACTCACTGGTACCTGAATCCTACCTTATTCCAAAAGATGAAGCAAGAGAGAACTTTCTACTTCTGTTTTACTAGCTAGTAACCATTTGTTACCTTGTCAGTTTCTTGGATCACTGTTGTACATCATATGGACCTAAATTGAAATGTCAGTACTCTGAAAGAAAGTAGAGACCATTTAAACTGAATATCTCTGTTAAAGTTAGAGAATTAAACTGGCTGAAGAAGCCTGGAAATAAGTTTAGCTTATTAATTATTGTTAGCAGTTTTGCCTAGAACTGTTTTCAGCTACAATTATTCTTGAAAAAATATATTCAGAGAATTATGGGGAATCGTCTGTGTTTTCTTTGTCACCTAGTTAAAACATCACCAGTATTATTGAATGATAGGTTTGCTTGGCAGCCATTGTAATGTCATTCCCTCCTTTTTAGACACTTCAAGAAGCCATGTGCAGCAGAATGAGATTTCGCAAGATATACGAAACATCTTCAGGATTATGTTTCGAGCAAGCAGATGTGTGATTTTTCATTTTTCTGTCACATTATTCCAGAGCATCACTAGTTTTTATGGCTATAGTCTCCATTGAAACATTTGCCAATGATCCTTTTGGAGATACAAATACTTCTCTGGATCAAAAATTGTGTTTTGTGGAAACAGCTTAAAATAAATTGCACTCCATGGTTTCTGCCCTCTTCAAGAGCCTGATCTCATCTTATTTATATAAGATTTGCAAAGGAATGTTTACAAAGAAATCGGGAAATAGTACAAAAAGGAAAGAGAGTTGTCAGAGCAAAAAGGAACAAGACTTAACTCATATTGGACAAACAAAAAACCCAAAATTTTCAAATACCTTAAAAAGCACCGTTAAAAAGATTACCAAGTGCCCATCTGCTCGCAACTTATCAACTGAAGAAGAGGAAAGCAATAGAGAATTTTCACTTTCTCCAACATTCAGTTACCGAGTTGCTATTGCCAATGGACTACAAAGGAATATTTTTGTAGCTAACACTAATAATGAAGATATAGTTCAAGATCTGTCTTCAAACGATAGCTCGTGTTCTGAGTCGTTAAGTGAAGTAAAAACTAATATCAAGAAAAACGAATACTTATCCCACACAATGCCCGTGAGACGCAACAGGAAAAGCTTGAGCAGCCTTGCAGCCTCTGATGGAAGTTCGGATGGAGAGCGCACTTTGCACACATTGAAGCTGGGAGCCTTACGAAAACTAAGGAAATGGAAAAAGAGCCAAGAATGTGTCTCGTCAGACTCGGAGCTAAGTTCCTGGAGGAAAACGTGGGGTTTAAGAAGTAAATCTCTGGACAGAACTGGCCGTCACCAAAAGTCAAATACTCTTGAACCTGGCTTTAGTTCGACGGGTTGTATTAGCCAAACCCACGATGTTATGGAAATGATCTTTAAAGAGCTTCAGGGCATAAGTCAAATTGAAACAGAACTCTCTGAATTAAGAGGGCATGTTAATGCTCTGAAACAATCAATTGATGAAATTTCTAGTAGTGTGGAAGTTGTGCAAAATGAAATTGAACAGTTGCGAACTGGATTTGTTCAGTCCAGAAGAGAAACTCGGGACATACATGACTACATTAAGCAGATAGGCCATCCAGGAAACAAAGCAAGTCTTAGGTTTCTAAATGTGCCTGAAGAGCAGTTTGAAAAAGCTGAAAGCATAGTTTACAAAATATTAATGGAAAAAATGGGATTCTCAGAGGCGCAAAGCACTATTAAAATTGAGTTTGCCCAAAGGCTTGGCCAGCAAAGAGACTGTCCAAATGCAAAGCCAAGACCCATTCTTGTTTACTTTGAGTCATCACAACAGAGAGATTTGATTTTGAAAAAGTCTTATAAACTTAAGGGAACTGGCATTGGAATTTCTACAGATATATTTTCCCATGAAATAAAAGATAAAAAAGAAAGAGGACTGCCTTCCTCCCAGACATATGAAAGCATGGATATGAAACTTTTAACTGTGGAGACAAAATCTAAAATGCATGACTGGGAGTCACCTGACAGTGATAGAGACTTGGAATCAGATATAAATAAGAACAGTTATGCAAAAATATCTAAATCAGCACACCAGATAAAAGCAAGCACTACAAAGGGGACTACTGAGTCCCCAAACACTAAAGACCTTGACAGAACTGCTGACAATAGCACATTTTCACAGAGAAGAAGTTATGACAATCAGTCACCAGAATTTGACACTATGGAGAAACAATCAAAGACCTATTATTCAGATGTGACTCCTTTATGGCATTTACAAAATGACTTTGCAACGCCAAAGCTTAGCCGTTCAGAATCAGATTTCTCGAAATTGTGTCAATCTTACTCTGAGGATTTTTCAGAAAACCAGTATTTTAATAGAACAAATGGCAGTTCATTGTTGTCTTCCTCTGATCGAGAACTTTGGCAGCGAAGGCAAGATGATTCTCTAAACTGGTATGGCAGTTCCCAGGAACAGACTTTTGTCCAGGATATGCAGCAATATCCCGAGCAAAATGAAGCAGGGAACATAGAAACTGTTGATAGTGGAGTAAGCAATGGAATAGTCTGTGTATCTGGAGACATAAACCACTATGATGATAGTCAGCTTTCTTTACAGGATGACCTTTCCCCATGGCCAAACTGGAATCAGTTGGAACAAGGGGCAGATTTGGGCCTTGACTCATCAACGCAGGAAGTTTTTGTGTACGATATGAGTAGCCCTTCAGACCAACAGACAGATTTTGGAAAGGGGCAAGGTTCTGATCTCCAGTATGATACTGAAAGCTATGATTTCACTCTAGATGGTACTTCTCCATCATGTCCAGGCCTTGACAGTGAAACACAAAGTCAGTGGACTGGTCAATATGATGATTATCAGGAAACAAATTCTGTCTCCTCTTATCAGAATCAAAACAGATTGCCTATGATGTACCGAAGTCAAAGCGAGCTACCAAGTGACGACTCAGAGGAAACCGCCCCTAAATCATGGCACAGCCGGTTAAGCATAGATCTCTCTGATAAGACTTTCAGCTTTCCTAAATTTGGATCTACGCTTCAGCGGGCTAAATCAGCTTTAGAAGTAGTCTGGAATAAAAGTACACAAAGTTTAAGTGGGTATGAAGACAGTGGCTCGTCTTTTATGGGAAGATTTAGAACATTATCTCAGTCTACTGCAAATGAATCAAGTACAACACTTGATTCTGATGTTTATGCTGAGCCTTATTGCTACAAAGCAGAGTATGAGGAAGAATTAGTTGAACCATCTGGTGAGAATGAAACAGATTATGTAGAAGTAATGGAACAAGTCCTTGCTAAGCTAGAAAATAGAACTAATAGTAGTGAAACTAGTGAGCAGGTCCAAGAGTATGAGCTGGACCAGTCTTTGTATGAAACTCCATATGCAATGCTACCAGAGGAGCAATATGATACACAGTTTGACAGTGTGATCAGTGAAGAGATATTGGAAGTTGAAAGTGACATGGCTCCTGAAGTAGAAATAAGGGAGGATGAAAATCAGAATGTCCCAGAGATTATTGCTGAAGTTACTGAAATGCCAAAGAAAAAAAGAATACGACCATCATTTAAAGAAGCTGCTTTAAAAGCTTACAAGAAACAAATGAATGATTTGGAGGAGAAGATCCTTGCTGGAGGTAATAGTGTTTTAATACTGTCTTTTAAGTAAACATTGTTCTCATTAGAGTTGGACGTTGATTTTTTTATAGTACCTTTTCTTTCTCCCATTGAATTCAGCAGCAAAAATTCTACTTATATCTGGTGTTTTTTAGAGGTTGAAATAGGTCTGTAGAAATCAAAAGATTAAATTTCACAGTTAGTTTTGAAGCGGTTTTCTGAATATGTTTAGTCTTGTTAGTAACTGTATTTCTTGAATTTCAGAAATTTCAAAATTACATTTCACAATATTTAAGTTTTTAAAAAAAGAACTAAATAGTACACTGTTCTTGGTTTTATCAAAGTTTTATAAATGAATTTATAGAAGTAATACAGAGTGTTCAGATATTACACTCTTGCTTTCTTCAACAGGTCTCAAAGCATGGTTAGTTCAGTATCCATCCTAATGGGCAGTGTTTTTTACCCCCTAAGCAGCCCATAACTTGTTATGTACTTACAAGAGTGGAAGTAAATCTAAACTGATTTTATGTCTGTTCTTACTTTGATTGTGTCTTTATTTGTAATCCCAACAAGCTCTTAGAGAAGTAGTCAGTCCCCAAAATGGGGTGAGAAGTGTGTGGAAGAAAGACAAGAGTGTAAATGGGTCATCCATGTCTGAAAAAGTTCCTCTAATAAGGAACTAAATTCACAGGAGGCTTTGACACTGATTTTTTTCATTATTTTTATCTTTCATATTATCAGGCTTCAAAGCAGACAGTCATATATATAGCTTTAATAACATACAAAGTAGTTACTAGTAATATACAAAATAATATACTAATAATATATAAATATGGTGATATTCAATGTAAACATTAACGATAATTCTAATAACATTCATTATAATACCGAATGTGCATTTAATTGGGAGCATCATAATGACTGCAGCTATCCAGATGGTAATTGTCACCTTGACTGAATCTTTCCTTTATCTGCCTTGGAAAAATAATTATCTGATACATTCATTTTAAAGATGAAAAACTGTGCCTTTAGCCAAAAATCGTACTCAGTAGTAATGAGCTTGAGCTACTATGGTGTTTCATTTGTACATGAATAGCTACTTTTACAATAAACCTGTAGTCAACTTGAAAGCCAGTTGCAAAAGCATTTAACCATTGATAGTAGTAGAGTTTACTTTAAAGTCTATTTTGCATTTAAATAATGGTGCTAGATTGTATACTTGTATTTTTCAGCTGGTTTTCTACAGTACTCTGTAGAAAATAGGTGTACTCTGTAGATAATAGGTGTATCCTTTCTATGAATTAAATGCATGGTCTTCTTTTAACACAACAGGTGAAAGATTTCTTTCAGTCTCTTAATCTGTTGACATTTTTTCTTTTGAATGGATGAAACGTTTATTATATTTACAGAGAATCCATTTGACACCAAAATCAGTTTCTGAAAATGTGTTATTGGGTGTAGTCATTGGGGCAAAATGTCTGAATGGTTACCAGATGTCATACTAGGACCTCCACTTAAGTTTACAAAAATAAAATAATATAAAATATTATAATAGAGAAGAGAAATAAAGGAGAAAGGGAGTATGTCAGGAGGTTAAAAGGAATTTATAAATGAACTGCTACAACACTCTACTTCTCATCTTGTTCTGAGAATAGTGTGCATTCACTCTTCAGTGGCAGCTCTGTCTCCTCTTCACACTGCATTTTCCATGTCATCAAGGAGGAGATGTGTTTCAGTCAGGGATTCTGCTTCAGCAGTCACCAACTGGTTTGTTACAAAAGGATCTTTGGGCCCTGTAGCACACCTAGAAATACCTATTAGCAATACCTGTAGTCTTTCATGTTTTTATATCTAATGGATGAATATGATATTCTTACCTTTATGTCTGCATAACACTTAACAATTCTTCAGAATTTTAAACTTGCAAAATATATTTTCTAGCCAGAGTAGTCAAAGAATATATTACCTAAAAGCTATTTCTGCTGAGAGACAGCTAGTATTGTTGGAGCAAACTCTTTCTTTATTTTACTTTCAGCTTACTCAGGGAGCTGGATAATGGATATTGCAGACAGTTTATTCACATATAATGAAATCCAGAGGTAGGATGTCTGTCCTTGGAGATAGGCAAAATCCATCTGGACATGGTCCTGGGCAACCTGCTCTGGTTGGCCTGATTTGAGCAAGGTTCTTAACAAGGCCTCTGGAGTTCCTTACAGCCTCATCTGTTCTGTGATATGGAAATGCATTTTTGAATACTTTGTATGCAGCCTTTGCAGAAGGATGTGTTCTTAATGTCAGTTTGGCTGCTAAGACAAAACACCTTTTATTTCTGTTTATTACTTGAATGGCACATAGTCTAGGAAAAAACATTTTTAAACTCAGTTCTTAATGGAATTCTTCAAAATTCCCAAAGCATATTTTGTAACTTCTCGTTTTTGACAGCCTTCCTTCTATTCTTTATGAGTGTAATTAGGTATGTCCAGAGAATACTTAGCTTATAATTTAAGCAAATAGTAGTTTAAGGTATTCAATCTTCGTTTTAATATTTGCAGGAGTAATAATAACTTTTTTTTCAAGTGACTAATAGCTTAGGGTTTACATGATTTGTATTTTAATTTTTGGGGGGTTTTTTACTCTATTACCCCTGTAACTGATTCATAGTCAACTTCAGATTTCTTTTAGATGGAAAAGTATGAGAAAGAGAACAAGTTCTTTGAATTAATCTTCCTTATGTAACCAAAACATAACCTATTCTTCAATGAATTTTTCATCCCTCCATGTAAGCAGGAGTTGTTAGACAACAATCTGTCCAAACAGAGGTAGAACCATATAATACAGTAGTGTTAGTTCTCCAGTTTGATACAAAAGAAGGGTTTAGAATTATATGGTTTTCATTCAGGCAATGCATAGGGTAAGGTCAATAAATCTTTGGTACATAAATAATTTGTTAGCTCACAAGAACCCCATAAGATAGTCCTATTCTCTGTCACCAGCTGGAAGAAAAAATACACTCTGAGCTGATTGCTTATGTATTATTTATTAAAAACTGGTTTTGAAGGGATATTGGAATGACTAGGTTGTACAAATGAGAGGAGACATGAGCAGTACATGAGTAATCCTCAGATTTAAAGTTTTGTAAGGATATCAAGACACTAGGTTGGTGCATGTATATTAATGGAAGGATTGATGGCTTGAAAAAAAAAAGAAATGCTACACAGTTGTTTGTTTCTTTGTACACTGTAATTGAGAATGACTTATGCTTTTATTCATTGTTCTAGTTCTCCCTTTTTTCCTAGTGGCTTCTTCCATTCCATCCCTGTCTTATCTTTGACAGGTGACTTAATGAAAATTAAATCTAAACTGTCTGGAACTAACACAGCTTTCAGCTGATATAGTATGGATGCACTAGTATGGATATACTTTTTACTGTTGAGGTGTGTGTTACTGTAAACCCAGATTTCCACAGAAAAGCTTGAAACTGAGTTGTGGCCACACTTTCAGTTGCTTGGAAGTTTAGCATCACCTTGTTCAAAGTAATGAATGAAAGATTGTTTTACGTGGTCTCTTTGAGATGCTTCTCCTAGACTCAGCTCAGTGTAATTTTGTGTCTTTCTAATTTCAGGCACAGTCTGATGGGGGGTGAAAAAGTGACTGACTGAATGCAATTAGTTTTTGCATCATTGGGAAAGAGTAGTCCACACAGAAACACTCATACTTAATAAAAGCAGATTTTTTTGTTCTGTTTCAAAACATTGGAGGCACAGTATTTAATGCTACAAGCTTTTGTTGGTTTTTCCCACGTCTCATTTATTTACAGTTTACTTGGGTTTTTTTCACAAGAGTGTTAAACTATTTCGTTAATATAAGGACTGATTGTGTATTCCATGTGGCTGATACAGTTCATCTGCAGATGGAAAGTTTTCATCTGTGTAACTTCTCTTTTTTCATCAGAAGATGGTCACAATGGAACAGATGTATTGTGTAAGCAGGCTGGGGAAGAAATGGTTACTCTTGCTATACATTTTATTAGATGTGTGGTACTGAGGAAACAAGACTGCTGCAAGTAAAGGAATTTGTTTTGGTGCTGTATAGGGAATGATAATGAACCATAGAAATGTAATAACTCATGTTTGTTTTTTTTTAAAAAACTGTCTGGGTTTTCTTTCTCAATACCATGTTTGTGCCAGTCTTTTCTTCAGGTAAATGTAATGATGGATGTCTTTAACTCTTTTTTGGGGGGGATGAGGAGGCAGTGCCATAAGAAGCTGTACAGGATGTAGAGGAACAAAAATACATTTTCAGATGATGTGGGTAGAAACATAAATACAATATTCCTGTACCCAAACTGGTTAGCCATGATTCCCTTTTTACATGTGTATGTGTGCACTCTGGAAATCCACTAATACTAAGGGAGGCAAAATAGTGTTCTAAAGAATTATTAACCACTCCATGAATTCAATCAGGATGGTGCTGATGAGCCAAGGTATATTGATATGACTCAGCTTTGTACACTTGTTTTATGCACAGTAGAGTCTATGCATTATTTTCTTGCTACTGGTTTAACTGGAGTCAGGCATAAGTCTTTATACTCTTCCCTTCCTATTTCTCTACTGTCCTTTGATGGAGAAAAGTGATATCAGAGACTTAGAACAGAAAATGGCAGTCTGTCCAGTTTGAGATTAATAGATTTGTAGAAAGGTCGCTTTTGAAAAATTATGGCAGGAAATCTAATCAGTTAGTTGTAAAGAGGATGCATCCATCTTTTTGTCTGTGAAGAAAAAGCAAATAGTTACATTCACCACCTACTCTAAAGCTGGGGCTTCATGAAAGGATGATCTGTATCAGTTGCTTACTACACATTCAGTCTGTACTTTTTTTCCACTAGCTAAGTAAGTGGAAGAATTATTTTAAAACCAGTTTAATATATCTTCCAGAAGACATAATAGCATTCTTCTGGCTTATTGTGTTTTAATTCTGTAGTTACAGCATTTGTTCTTATCAGAAAATCTTAGATTATAGTACTGGTCTCTTTGTAAACAGGATAGTAAACAAAAAGATTGGAGAGCAACAGTTTAATTTAGCATAGTAACTCCTGCTAAATCAGTGTGTATTACATCAGGGAAATGTGTGTCACAACATTTGTGTAACAGTCTCAGATTCAAAATATTCTACTGTTATCAGTTGCATTTTCCTAGAATAGTTGCACCTATTCTTTAAACATAAAAAAAACCAAAAAACCAACCAGGTAAACAAACCCAGACAAAACCCCAAACAGAAACAAAAACCCAACCAAACAACAATAAACCAAAAAAGCCCACAACAAACAACAACATCCCTGCCCCCAACATCCTCAGTCAGTGAGGTTTAGCAGAAATCCATATTTTGGCTGTTTAATAAAAACAAGTTGCCAAACCAAAAAACCCAACAAATGCAGACCACCACAAACCTCTTTTGTTTAGAGAATGATTTATCATTCTAGGCAAAGTGATTTGTTAAAGCTGCTAGCTTCCTTTGTAAATGAAGAAAGTCTCTGCTACTCCTTATGAAAACAGGAGGCCATTTAACACTATTTTCACTGAGTTTAGAATTAATGTAGATTGATAAATATTCATGCATTTTGTCTGCTCTTTTTGAGCTTAAACAGATTTAAAGCTGCTAGAGCTAAGAAATTTAAAGCTGCTAGAGCTAAGAGGAAAGATGACCATGAATGTCAGTTCCAAGGGATTTTTATACTGATTTTGCTGGGAAGATGAACACAACATTGTATCATTGAGATTAAAAATATTTTTTATTTTTATTTCCAAAATTTTTAAGCATTTTCTTTAGATCAATGTGTTCTAGAAATAGAAATAACACTGCATAATTTTTGAATGCAGCTTTGGGATAAAAGAAATCTTGTTCAAGCATCAGGCTGAAACAATATCTAGACATGCATTTTAAAAATGTAATGACTTGGAAAATATGAATTCATAAATAGGTTCAAGTATTCCTCTTGTGTATTGGTGAAGTAAAATATTACAACAGAGTTTGTAAGAGATTCTCTGTTTTGCTGTCAAAAGGAAATTGGGACTATTTCTGTGGGACAGGTAGCAGACTTTTTTCCTTGTGTACATTTTCCAGGAGATCAGTGAAACAATTAGACAGCTGTCTCTCAGGAACTCTAAATAAAAGGAAATGCCTGAAACCTCTCCAGTTAGTGCTGATGCAAAATTATTGTAGATACTGATTGAAGTTCATTAGCCACAAGGATTGTTTCCAAGAGGAGCTGAGAGTATTCTTAAGATAGCTTGCAAGATAAAAAAGTTTCAGAAAATCTGAAAATCAAGACTTATGGTTCTGTTGATGACAGAGCCATTTAAAAATTTCTTGGATACTATGATAAAGAATATGATGTACAAAAGATATAAGGGAACAAGTTAGCTAGAAAAAAATACCACAGAAAATACTGTAATCTGTTTTCACTAAATAAGTAGTGGCAAAGAGCAAACTGCTGACTGACACTTGAGTAGCTTCTCTGGAGTAGATTACTGGAGCAGCAGGAAGAGATTTGTCAATGCTGTCACAGACCCATAAACTATGTATAGCTCTGGGTATCACCAGTGCAATTGCAGCCTTGCCAAAGGAATTTTTGTCCTTCAGCTCCACATATACCAAGATGGAAAAAGGAGACAGATGTGATGCATGTACTTTCATGTAAAAATAAACCAGGAGAGAGGAATATTTATAAAATGGATGAGTATAAACCAAAGCAGTTTTTAATTTTCTCCTGTAGCTCTTCCTGTTCCACTAACACAAACAGAATGGAGCTGATGCTCCTCAGCATCCATAAGGGAAGGAGGGTACTGCAAACATAAAGTAGTGGAATTCTCCTTAGGAACTTTTAAAGATGTGTTGTGTGGAATTTTCTTTTTCTAAAAAACCATGAAAGTAACAGACAAGGAGACATGCCTTTTTCTATTAACTATAAAAAGGGATTGAAGAATTCAGGATTTATGCATGTGCCATCAAGCAAAAAAAGTCCAGTAGTACCAAAAGTCATCCTTGGAATTCCAGTGTACCAATCTATAGCTCCTAACATCTGTGGCAATCTTTGATGTTTGGGCATAATTATTCCAACTTATTATTTCAAGCAGAGTCAAACAAACCCCTGTAATTTGATTTTGAGTTTAATTATAGTTTGCCTATAGTTTATCTATAAAAGATAACAGTAAATAACCATTTTTAATGGTTTAATGCTAATCATATTATTTCACGTATTTTTATTCTCTTGTATCTGTTTATCTAGTTTCTTATCAACAGAAGAAAATCTGATATCTTTGTCTTATCTCAGTAAGTGATATTAGCTTGATGACATCTTTTTATTTTGTATGTGTTTATACATTGATTCATTTTTTTCTTTCATTATTGTAAGTCTTGAAAGTAGATCAGCTTATCTAAATTCTTTAGCATTCTAGTTCAGGGGTTCTGAAGGTAATGTTTAAAGTGTTTGACACTATTTTAGATAGTTCCTAAACCTTATCTCAGAATTAGAAGCAGCATCACAGGAAAAGAAACAACTTCATGCCAGCATCAGCTATGAATATCATACCCTGTAAAAGATGTGACTGTTGCCCAGATACTCATTCCAATCCTTTGTCCCTGACCCTAGCTGTATGTGCTATTCTTGCTCTTTAACAGTAGTATATTTATGACTTATGTATGTGCCACCATTAGAATTTTATTTTACAGCAAGGGTCGACTTTTAAAGCAAATCTTTGTCTTCACAATTCGCCACATTTGGTTTGATCACTGGAATGAGTGGGATCTATGTGTTTCACTAATGCAACCAAGCCAGATGTTCTCTTCAAGATCACGTCTGATGTGCTCAACAGCTAATGGGCTTTCAGTTATCTAGGCCAAAAATAGAAGTGGTATGCAGTAAATGGCCCTGAAACATTTTTTCTGTGAGCACTTGTGTCTTTGTCAGCAGCTGCTTTGACCTTCTGCTCCACTCTTATGGCACTCACTCTTTTCACACATGTTCTCTGTGGCCCAAGGTGGAGCTCACCCCTCTGTCCCAGGCTGTCATGAGCATCCCTGCCCTGCTGCCACTTCTGTCTGTGCTGTCAGGATAAACCATCCCACGTGTCTCAGCTCAATCCTCACGTTCAGTGCAAGAACCAAGGAACATGTTTTTGATTTGTTAGAGTCCAGAGGAACTTCTCTAACATTTGCTGTCCAACCAAGGGGTGATTTGCTTGGATTTCTTTGGAAGTAATCCAACTGGACTTCAGTTTGCAACTCTGACCATGATACAGTGATCCAAGTCAAACACTTTGTGTCATTGTTAGCTGTGTGATGCAGAAAGATTTGTAATAATCAATTATCTGTTTGTTTTTAATTAATTACTTGGTTGCATATACTGTTAGAACATGTATTGAGGGAGATAAATTATGCCTTTTCCTCCTTTTTGGATATTGTATGCCTTATAATTTTAATGCTTTCTGGGGTCTGAAGAGAGTACTTAAAATGCATGCTGACCATTACTTCCTATCATCACCCTAACAAGCCAGAGAGATTGTTGAGGGAGCCCAGTCTTCAAGAGAATGGTAGTGTTTTGAGCTCACTACATTCTGTAATCAAATAGTTCTCTTGACAGACTATAACTTACTGTTTTAGAGATAAATTCTAGAATTTGGTAGAAGCGACTACTAGCTGTTGAAAAACAATAGAAAACAAAGCCATTAGAAGTCGAATGGGAATCAATTTCTAAACACCAGAGGTGTTTTTAAAGCATGTCCTTTTGTTTCAGGTTTGCAGACCACTTTATGAATAGAGACACAAATGCAGTTTTCATCTTCACCAAGCTGACCCCTTGTTTGACTCTCCATGTATCCGCTAGTAATTTTTCTACATCACTGCTGGTAAAGTGCTAGCAGCAATTCTTCTATTTCTCCTGTCAACCAAGCTTTATTCAAGTTTGACCTTCTCTTTGTCAGACAAGCATCACTCATCTCTTATGATGTGCTAGCTTTAATATCTTTCAAGCATTATATGCCATCTCCCTAGAATAAACTTCAGCAATACGACATCCTCTGGGTTTACAGAGTGCAGTGTTCTGTTCTGGAGTGGCAATAATAGCTTCTGGGTGCAGCATTTATTATTTTAGCATGGCTTAATTTGTGTCATTGTTTTGGCCAATCTACTTCTTTAATGTCCTGCTTCTATTCAAACCTGGTTTTCATCTGTTATTTCCCTTTCTTGGTAATACATGCTAATTAAAATTGTCCAACTCAGACAAACTACTTCAACCTGTGGGTACTTTACACATGTTATTTTCATGGAACAGCTGTATTGTTATCTAATTCCAGCAAGTATTTTGTTTGAAGGCTTTGCTTCCAGAAACAATGTAATTATCAGTCAGTTTGACATTCTTGCAGCTATTTTGCAAAATTATATTGAAATGTACTTTGGGAGAATAATGAACTTTAATTCTTTTTCCTATTTGGTGTTATGCTATAACACACACTTAAAAGAGTGGAAAATCAATGTTTTGATTAATTTTGATCCTAACAGTTAAAATTTTTAGAACCTTGTTACAGTTCTTGTTCTATGGCAGGGAATGAAGAACTGAATTTCTGCAGTCATTAAAGAAAGAGGAGTGTATTGGGACAATGTTCTGCTGCTCAGAAAAATGCAGAAATGAAATGACATAAGACTTTCCTAAGACCTGTTAATTTTCATACCAAGTTTGAATAGTAATTATACAGTATTAATAAACACTTGTTGGAAATTTTAGTTAGCCTACATTTAAACTGATAGACAGATAGAAAATAACCAGGGGGCTTATTTGAGGGTACTGAAAAAATAAAAAACCCCTCTCACTTCATTCCCCAGCTATCCCCATATGTAAACCCCTTTCAACAGAAGCCAAGGTTTAGTGGCTATGCTGAGAATTCTACAGCTTTTTAATACCTGGAACTTATTAAAGGAAACTGAAAGACTAATTTTATCTAATTTCCTGCTTAGTTATTTAATTAAATGTAATTAACTGCCTTAAAAAATAAAAAGGGTTTGTGAGCATTTTCCTTTTGTCTTCATTATTTGACAGTAGTAAAAAGTAATTTTCAGTAGTATGTAGATAGATGACTGCCCTGTTCTTCAACATTCTGCAATGGAGGTTTGTAAATATCACTGTGGACTACACTGAGCTGAAATAGCAACAGTTAAGGGGCAAAAGGATTTTTCCTATAATCCTACTAAAAAATTCCTTCATTTTATCTAAAATGGCCTGTGGTATAGAGGCACAATATGAAGGCTATTACTGATATTTCATAATTTAGTGAATTTTCAAAGAAATATTTAAGGAGAAGCAACTTATTAAAGTAAGAATAGTTAGCTATATGAACCAGTGTTTCCACTGCTCTTATGTTCACTCATTATATTTTAGATTAGTTTTTTGAAAATGTGTGAATGACAGAAGTGAGTTATATGAAGATAAGCTCTTTTAAGTAAATCATTGTCATTCAATACTATAGTATGAGATGTCTAGCCTTGAATCCCTGATTTAAAAATACATTTAGTGGTCTCTTACATAATCACAGTTCATTTCTTATCTACATCAAGGAATGTTGCTGTCTATTCTGGTAGCCTAACGACTACTAAAGTGAATTGCTTGGTGACTGTACATTTCCTGATTTGGTGCTCTCAGACACGCAGAGAACACTTCCACAGTTCAGATTATTTCACTCATGGTGAATTCAGAAGAAGCAGTAAACAATGAAGTTTTTAAACTAATTTTGTCTCTGAAGGTGGACTCATTTGTTACAAAGAAGAGATGTTCTTACAATCCCTTTATTGGGAAATTTGCATCACTTGTCCTCTTTATGTAATTTCTATTGAGAAAAGAGACCATTAGATGGGTGCGTTTTTCTTTATATGTAGTGATTGCAAAGAAAAGGAAGTTAAGCCAAAACCTACCTTTCCTCCTTCCTAATTTTCATTGTCATTTTCCTCACTAAATTTCGGCAAAATTAAGAGCCTGTAAAGGAAGTGTAATGAAATTAGATGAAGTTAGCTGAAACCAAGAGAGATAAAGAAAATTTTATGTATCTATCCTTCATGCTTTGAAAAATTTCATTTTATGTTCAAGTCTCAATAATTTTTAATACAACTTTTTGAACAAGTGGATTAAACGAAGAATTAATATGATTCTTTAGATATCTGATAGCAAACTATTTTCAAATTACTTAAGAATTGCATTCCATATGAATAATACTGAAATTTATTCTGTCTTTATGTGTCAGTATTACCAATTTTATTATTATGAGATATTCTAGAAAGAAGATGCAGGTTGCATGAACAGATGATGATGAAGCTTCTTAAATTACAAGTAGTGTCTTGGTTAAAACTTCCCTCAGTCTCAGATTTTTCTTCAGCTTTTGGACTCTTCTACAAGTTTGAGAACTGGTGCCTCTGTCTGTCCTACCCTGTTGGTACATGCCTTTGCTCTCATTGATGTCCAGATGCTGCTCCAGCCCTCTGGTTTTATCTCATCTTTTCTTTGGCCTCCCCATCCTGTTTCCATGGCCAGCCTAGCTTAGAGTCACCTATTTCTTCCTGACTCTGCTCTCACCCTGCTTGCAAAGTGCTGTAATAATTTTGGAGTGGGAAAGCTGGTTCATATTGTCGTCCAAACATTCTTTATATGCTTGAAAGAGTAGCCAATACTCTGTGGTGTTGTGAGACAAATACACTCACAAGTAAATTTTTTAAAAAATAGAGTATTTAAAGAGTAAGCTCATTTTCATAAACCTAGTCAGCCAAATGCTTTGATCATGTAAGCAGCCTCTAAAATTAGTGGAAGAATAGAGCCTTCTAGCTCCCCAATTGTCAATATTGTACATTATGCAGCTTTACAATTGTCAGTATATTTTGGATTTATGGGTTTGAATGTGATTTTCCTGTATATAAACTGGTTTAAAAATTAAATGTGGCACATGTTTAAGGTGTAAATTGTTATTTTGTAATGTATGCAACCTGAGGTATCTCCAAACATCTTGAGAATATCCAAACTATTTAAAGGGTCCTTTAGCAGTCCCTTTGGAAATGTGGGAAGATCAGTAAGGTGACAATTAAAACAATTCTGTTTCATGTATGCACTGTACTATAATGTGCAAATGTCACAAAACAATAAAATCAGGGTAGCTTTTCTGTCAGCAAATATTTTCTGTCTGATTGTAAATTTTCACATTGTGCTGTTGCACTGAGCAATTTAGAATGAGATATATATATATATATATATATATATATGAAATAACTATAACAGTTGTAGTTCTGTTGGCATTTGGAGAGTCATTTCTGTCATTTTATGAGTAGCTGTGATAGAAAAGTTCCAGTTCAGGAGTTGGGGTGGGGAATATGGTGTTTGTATCCTTAGAAACACTTTCCTTTTCCTTGAAAATAGAGCATTATTTATTTGAGCACTGCAACTATATTAAATAGATATTAATTATTATTAAAAATACATTTAAAAAAAATTTAAGATCACATGGAGATGGGGTATAGTAGGTGAATTATATGCTATCCACACAAACCTTCATATGTGGGAGCAGTTCTTATCTACCAAGAACATCTTTTTGCTTGTTTAAAATGTAGTGACAGTGATTCTTGCTACAATTATACAGTTAAGCACAAATGTTACTTGGATTCTGGTCTACATTAACAGATTAAAACACTGACAGACTTTATAGCATAAGATTTTTTTTTCAGAGACTGGTTTTTCTAACTTATATTCCCCTTCTTCCCAATTCTCTTTCAGATAGCGGTTCTGTGGATGAAAAGGTTTAAAATCACCTATTTGCTATAGGGATCATGTATTTTGTTGATGTTTGTTTGTGACTTATTTGACCTGTTTTGTTCCTTCATTTTAGTTGTGAAATCTGCATGGTTTTCTCCCAGCTTTCCACTCTTTTGTTCTCCTTTGATTGTATTGCAAATGTGTTGCATTGATATACAGGGTATCCCTCACTGTTGTGCTTACTGTAATTGCCAACACAGGGGTCTGCTACTGTCAAACATGATATCTGATTTTTGCCTCCAATTATCACCTACCCTGTGTTCACTGTAGGATTTAAAGGGCAACAGTATTTGGGAAGCAATGCCTCTGCTTTCCCATGGGTTCTTCCATTGTGTGTCACTAAATGCGGAATGCTGCCAAAATGTTTCCCAAAGGAACAGTTAGTCTGGCTTTGGCCTGGAGCTGACCCTGCTAAACATTTTCATATGTCTTATATGTTTGATGCAGTTAAATTCTGTCCAAAACTTACTAAAAAGCAACCAAGTGACTGTTCATTTTTTTGATCTCTATTAAAGGCTCGGTTAGGAAGTGTAAGTTCCTTGGATGCTTCCAAGCTTTATGCAGTCCAAGCATTTGCTGGGTAAGTAAAAATATAATTGTGAATTTTGTTTTTTGAATCTGCAAATTGGTCTTACAGGACTATAGTATTTTTTCTAAGCTTTTTGTTTTAAGAAATTATATTAAAAGGAAGATAGTTTTGTTGTGTATGTCTTCCTCTTTTAATATTTTTTATTCTTTATATTTTGAGAAATTAATGCAACAATTCTGATGCTGAGGTTAGTTGGATAAGAGGGTTTTTTTACCTTTTTGCATATAAAATATGTGTCCTTTGAAGCTGTAGCACAATTTTGTCTTCATTCTGGTAGATGTATAGTAATTAAATTCTAGCAATACAATATTGCTCTAGTACTTGAAATTAAGAAGTCAAGTGAAAATATCTTCCAAGGGCAGACAGTGAATGTGGTAGAAACCTGTACATTTTGTTTTGTCATCTCCAAATGAAGTCATCTTGCATCCAGTTCTAGAGATTCCTTCTTATTTTGAATACTTTCTTATTATTCAAGAAAAGTAAAGAAAAAAAAAGCCTTTTTATCAGTTATATCAGTTACCTAATTAAAAGAGGTATAATCCTTTTGCTGGTGCACTCTGTAACTACTTTTCACTATAATTACAATTTATTGCCAAGACAAGGTGATGAGATTAAATTAATCATTCATCTTCTGCTATACAATTGACACTATGAAGATTTTCCTGTTTAGATTCCTATTTTGAGGGGAGGTGGGTGTCACTAAAAGGTAGTTACATCATTAATTTTCTTAATATTATGCACATGTTTCTATGGAAGGGATACTTAGGGTAATATTTGTACTTCTTGCTAAACTTCAAACAAATTTGTAAGTAATCTGCAGGTTTTTTTATGGTGTAGGTAGTTTCCATATAGTTTGTCATACCTCAGAGTGTTGTATTCCTGCCCTTTGATCCTAGAACCATCAGAGCTGCTGTAAGAGTGTGAGGACACGTGTGACATTGTGCAGGATCAGTCACCAAATGCAAACCAGAAGAGAAACAATTTAAAACCTGTTTATTGTGTAGTTAAGGACAGAATTTTGTAAGCAGACCATGAATGCAGGAGCTGAGAGTCCAGTGTTGTACCTGTCCCTGTAGAAAGCTGCATGTGACTATACTGTTTTGCTTTATGTACTACTTGTCCAATCCAGTTGGCTAATTACAGTTTCTTAATAGATGTAGACCTTTAAAAGGTAACATGGAATTCCTATTTTTTGTGGGTTGCACACAAAAAGCAATATCATGGGTGTACAGAGAACTTTTGCCAGTGACAAGGAGTGACAAGGACTAAATAGACTGAAGCAGTTCTTTTTATGCCCTCTCTTCTATTCACAGGTGAATAAATTCAAATATTGAATCCTCTGAGAATAAGCTGTCTCAATCCCTTGTGCAAACATCCTGTAACCACTGCATAGGACTAGTTAAAATGGCTGACAGTAGCTCAATAATAGCTCATGTTTTTAGATTAAACCTTAGTTCTATTGCTGACAAAGTTTAGACCTGCTTCACCTTGCTTTGCTGTCCACAGTATCTTTATTCAAGCCTCTGTTTCACTAGGCCTCCCTAAAACCAGTTATGCAATTTTCATTTAACTTCTCGTTCAGGCAAAGAATGCTGTCATTTCAAAGACATTTGTGGCTCTGTTTTAATCACACTTCCCACTCTACTCCTTCGTGCAAAAACTAATGCTAATTCCTAGGATCCCTCAGTCTTTTTACTGCCAGCACAACTGACTGCAGTTAGCTGACTCCTCCTCCCTCTAATTCTCTCCAAAATGTGATGCCATTTGAAGTGAGGGAGGGGATTGCTTCCCTCACAGCCATTGTTACCGTGCTTTATCTGTGCAAAAATACCCCAGCTGACTGTCTTCTGCCTTGCTCTTCCCTCTCTGTCATAGCACAATGCTGTGAACCCACCTCATGCACCAGCACCTCCCAAGCCCATGGCAGGGACAGCAACTCTCCATTCTCTGCAATGATCTTCGCTTCGTTGCATGAAATGAGAGAACAGCCCAAGACAAGAAAGTAAAGACCAAAGACAGCTTTTCTGTGGCTTCTCATGCAACTTCTCTATTAAAAGGCAAAAGCACCACCTTTCCTGGTTTTTCCATGCCAATGTCACATAATATCATCTTCATTTTATTTTTCTTCTCTGTCTCAAAAATGAGACACTTTACAGCTCATTATTTCCATATTTTTAAAAAGTGAATGTAGGTCAGCTAGAGTTCTCATCATGTATATGAATCCTGGATAGTACTGTTTTACCTTTTCCAGAGACTTGCTCTTGTATTAATTTACTGCTTGCCTAATGAGGAGTCAGAGACTGATAATTTTACCACATGGCCTAATCCGTTCTGAAATTTGCTAATGATACACAGATGGTGCTGCATGCAGATGATTACCCCTTCAGTTCTCTATGGTAAAACATAGTTTTCTTGAATTCTATGACAAATTCAAATAGATTAATTAGAATATTTCCAGAAGCAGCAAAAAATAGTCTATATGGCAGGCTTTTTTTCCTTGCATTGAATGATAACTTTCATCAAATTATTATGATTCCACTCCATCATCTTCTATGTCAAGTTATTGTTGGGTTATAATTGGAAGTAGGTAGAGGAATAGAGAATTCAATGTATAACCTACATTAGCATGAAAAGTTTTTCCCTTGCTATGTTGTTTCTTAATGATGAGTAAAAGGAGTTCTTACTGAACTTACTCCATTTTAGTCCTAGTTTTATGTTACAAAGCAGAATAATAGATGGAAATCCTTTTACCTCTAAATTGCCTCTATGTGAGCATAAGAATGCCTTACACACAATAAGTTTTATTTACTGCTGATGGAACTGCTCCTGAGTAGCAAAAAAGCCCTGAGTTTATTTCTTGGTCTCTGTACATTTGCTTTTCACAACCTCAAAAATGTTATTTTATTTCTATCACACTTTTGCTGGGTTAGTATATCTGAAAGCTGCAATTTGGGTCACATTGATCTTTATGTTATTTGAAAAAAAATTCTAGTATCACAACCCAGCATGGAAAAATGGTTGTGTGAAAATATAAAGGAATTTCATAAACAGATTGTGAATTCTTTTCCCTTTCTCAGAGAATAGTGCAGGTGCATCAAAAGAAAGTGAAAAATTCTTCACTGATTTTAGTTATATCTCTTTTCACACAATAACTGTAACATGCATAAATAAATTTAGGGCTTTCAGATTATAAACTCTTTGTTGTGAATGTAGTTTTTATATACACAGAAACAGAGAGAAATATAAGAACTTAAAAGTGTATTTGAGGCAATGCCAAACAAATAGCCATGGAAAGGAAATTACTGGGTCTTGAAAAATCTGATATCTCAGCTTCTCTGAGGATTTCCAAGATCTCTGAACTAGAACTGACAAGGTACATAGAGATCTTCCAAAACCCTGTGTGGCAAATGTTCAGGAGGATACCTGTGTTAATTGTTTGGAAGAGATGAAGAAAATGAAGCCAATTTGTTATCCAGATCAATATGTATTCTTTTAAATTCTGTTAGTGTGTCAGCCTTTCATTATGTGAAGTGACTCCAAGTGGCTCTGTTGTTTCCAAGTCATATGTGAGATCTAACTGGGATTTAATTGTGGGCTCAATGAAAAAGCTCAAACCAGGCAAGAAGAAATATGATGGCCACCATGGAATTTTTTTTTAAATGTGACAAGTTCTGTTTTCCACAGTCACATGGAGTAATATGAAATGTGATTATGTATTTAGCTAGACATTTTTAGCTTTGTATCAAATTTAATGCAACAACATTCATTGACATCAATGATGTTCAATATGTAATGTTGGGCTGCATCTCAATTACCAGATATACAAGAATTTATGATGGAATGCTCTTCTTATAATTTCTAAATCAATGGTAAAAAGTTTTAGGAGGTATTAAGCAACCTTTTAGCTACTCTGCTTTGGGCAAGTGCCAGAAGAAAAAGCACCAAGAGCACTCACAGTGGTTTTTCAATTGGAGCACTTGCCTTTAGCTGATAACTGCTAATTTTGATTTTTAACTGTAAAGACAGATATTATAAGCAGTTCTTAAGGATGTAGTCTTGTAAGCTCCATGTTTTTATTTTCTTCCTTGCCTTTCTGTCTTCTGCAGTCGTGGACTGTATGGAATTGACAGCATGCCAGACCTGAGAAGAAAGAAATCTTTTCCCATTGTTCGAGATGTGGTGAGTGACTTCTGAAACTGTTGATTGATTTGCAGTTGTGTAGGTCTTTCTTGTCATTAGTATTGTGCATGTGAATGACAGTTTGCAACAATTGTTTTATGGAAAAAAGAGTCTTGAGAGAATGGATTGAGGGCAGTAAAAGTCAATGAGGCAGTTGTTATAATGGACTAGATAAGTCTGAATATCTCATTGGATATTTAAGTATTGCTTGTGTAATCAAGTAATGTGCATTTCATGCAGTAATAATCTACTCATTTTCACAAAGATGCTGTTTAGTGTTTGGGATACTGTTTCACTTGATTTATTTTGATACTGAAAGAGAGAGAAAGTTCCTTTTAAAAAGCAGCCCTTTTCCACTATTAATATTTTAAAGATTATGCATATTTTAGGTACAAGGGAAAGGTATCAGGGCTTTTAACAGTCATTGTAAATAAGAATAATTTAAGAAAATAAATTTCCATGTGGAGAATAATGGCAGTTCCTTTGAGATTTATTCTGACATCCAGTCTAAACAAGATTAAGTAGAGTCTCTCTGCTCCAAAGAATTTCAAGTGCTATTAACATTTCTCTTTTCCTGTAGTATAGAATTCATAATTCAATAAAATACATATTTAGTATCTGATGATGGTGAGCCCCCAAACCAATTTCTCACTGTAAAGAAGTGATGGGGTGTTAGGCTAAGTGGATGATTACCATTGTTGTTATTAAAAGATCAACCTTAGCCAATTATTGCTCAATGTTTTCTTGGTTTCTGTGCTCACTCTGTGGTGATCCACCACACTGTCAGCAGCCAAAAAGAGAAAGCACAGCAACCATTTTAGAGTAGATTTCCTTCTGAAATTGATGAAAAGTTACTGTACAACATAGTAGAGTCTGCATTCATTTAAATCTTTTTGACAGTGGCCACTCCACTATTAGTTGTATTTAACTAGTACAGTCTATTGTCCTGCTATGACACTTTAATGAATGCTAAATGACACTCTGTTTTATTCTTAATAGTTGGAAGTGCTTACAGAAAGGTATAGCTCAGAATACATTAAGACATCAAAATAAATGTAAACGAACCTTTTTTATGCTTACTTATGACCATTTCAGAAAAACAGAAATAATATTGTTAGAAATGAGTGGTGACTAAAATATATTTTTTTTTTGTTGTTATTGTGTAATGAATCTGAAAAATTAATATTGTTTATAATTTCTTTCCTATCTTGTCTGGATTTTTAAGGCCATGGTAAGTACTTTTATATTTATAAATGTGCTGATTGTATTAACTGTTTTGGATTCCATTAATATCGTGTTTTATTATGACTTCCTATTGGAAAGTTAAAAAATTGTTTTGTGACCAAGAATTTAATCATAAAGTAAGTAGTGTCTTATGTAAATGTGTTCTCTGCATCATGTATACCTGAACTGTTAGAAAAAGTTTATGTTAAAAAGTTTTCAGTATATTCCAAATATCTTTGCTGATGATACAAGCACAATGTTTAGGTCTCAAGCATGAAACTTCCACTGTGGTACTGAAAAGTCTTAGATACCAAGAGAAAGAGAAGTTCAGTGTTCCCTATTCTTAAATTCTCTTGTATCAATTAGATATATTTTTCCTTATTTTCCTAGTCCATCTGCACTTCCAGTTTCACTCCATTATTTTCATGCTTTCAGCATTGTATCTCAATACAACGTTTATCAAAATTCTATGTGTTTTCTTAAGATGATATCTCTAACTCCCATTTGTTTTCATGAATTCACATTTTTAAAAATCCAATTTTCAACACAGAAGCTTCCCTTTCACAGAAGTGGTGGAAGAAACCCAAAGGATCATGTCCCTCCTTTGGGTGCTCTTCTCCCAAATTGCTGAAAAGTTTTTGTATGCTAATGCATTGGAGTCTCTGCTTATTTTAGACTCTGTCATTAGAGAGAATAAGGCAGTTACAATCTGCTTGCAGGAACAATTCTCTTTGCTGCAGTCAGGGTCATCATAGACTTGTGGTAGAATATATCTGGTAAGGGAGAGAGAGAGACAGTGCACAAAGTGATGGTTCAAGGGCAGCAACAACACAGCATCAACAGGTCTCTGTTTACTGTGGAGCCAGGAAAAATAGTCCAGTGTACTTGCTGATGGAATTGCTGTAATTTCTGCTTTTAAAAAAAACATATTCTCTTTTGGATTAGTTAGAGCTTGAGTTGAGGTGAGAATAACTATGGAGAGAAATATTAATAATTACAGTGGAGGTTAGCAGCTTCTAACTCATAGTGGCCAATAGGCGTGAACTGCCCAACCATAGCCAAAGGTGGCTCTGTTTTACTGTCTGCTTCTGTTAATGCCTGTCATCCTTTTGAATGTTATCAAGACTCTAAAAAATTCTTGTGTTTATTCAGTTTAAAGGTAATGTTATACAGTGTAATCACTGTAATCAGGCAAATTTCTTCTTTTGATCAGTCAAGACTGTATTGCTCCCTAGCTTTATTATTTGATTGCAAGAACACACAAGAATAATTTGTGAATCTCTGCTGCTGTTGTAAAGCAGTCTGTTGAAGTGAGCACACCAGATGAAACAACTGCCTGCTTCAGCTAAAATGATAATGCACTGAAACTTTTTGTGTCTCCACAAAGAAAATAAATTATAGAGACTGGAATTCAAATATGGTAATTTAAAGATTCATATAAAAAGAGATTAATTTAAATTACAAATGTCATATTCTCTGCTTTTTTATGTTGTCAGCTAAATACCTGGACTATTTTTTCTTAATTCTGCTATCAGCAGTCCATTTTCTTAACTCCTTTAATCATTGATAGGCAAATTCAGTTATATTACTAACAAAAATATTCTTACATTAAGTAGATAAGTCATAAAATATTAAGTATTTTTATATTTGTGAGGGCTTTTTAAAGTCTACTAAATGGAAATCATAACAATATAATTATCTTAGAGGCTGAACAGATCATGCTTTTGTATCTGTGCTACTGATATGAAGAAAAAGCAGATGATATTACAGTTATGTCCAGTAATGATTGTGTAGTGGAGCTGAATTGCTTTTTTTTCTAAATTTTTTTTCTGGGCTTAATACTGCAGTTCTGTTGAATATTTCAGGATTAGACATCAACATTTTTAATAGAAAAATTATGGTTCATAATTACATGAGTAATTTCCCTCAGTTCCTTGCTTCCTCTCAAGTTATTTTTCCCCCTTCCTTCCCCCCTCCACTCCAAGAAACATTACAAATCTCTCTTCCAAAATAATAGAGTTGAAATCCCTAGAGTGATATTCCAGTAGTTGCTCATAAAGAAACAATTCTGAAATTTTGCAAGTTTTAAATGCTGTAAACAGTGAAATTTTGTCACATTCACCTCTAGTTTTTTTACTCAGCATCTGTAAAGTGATAAAAAATGGTTTGTCTTTAACTTTTTTCCCCCATTTTTAGCAGGCTGTAGAGATTTTTAAAGGAAAAAAGAAAAGATTATCAAGAAAACGGAAACCCTCTGTAAGAGCAGGGAAATGAGTATTTCATGGCACAGCCAGGAGTTATGAAGTTACATGAGCCTGTTCCTCTGTGCTATTTTAGCTGTGCAAGACACAGCTTGCCTATTTTATTGTGATACAGAACTTTTTTTTTTTCCCTCAACACAATTGATCATTTAAGATGTAATTGTAGATTGAGTCCAATTTGCTTTTACTTACAGTTACTGCTTTCAGTGTTTTTGCTAGAATGACTTCTAATTATATTTATTTATTTAAGCTGCTAAGGCAAATTTGGAGGTAATGAATTAGACGGTGTAGATACAAGTTATTAGGTAATTTAGAAGGCCTTGAGCATAAAGGAGGGTAATTTATTTTAAATCCTGTATTAGGGAGTTGCAAAACAAAAATTAAATAGACAATGATCTGCTTTATCATCTTATTGTTTGGGGTTTTTCTAGGCTCTTTGGTTTTGATAATTTTTTTCATATGTTCATAATTCAACACTGCTTAAGTTCTTCATGCTCTGCAGGTCAAATTTTTACCTAAGACATAAGGTAGTATCTGGACATCAGTTTGAGATGGTAAACAAGTAGGAACTTCTGGCAAGTTCTGTGTCCTGTCAAAGGAGAGGGATGAAACACCAAAGATCCTGTTGCTCTCCAAATTCTTTTGATGTCCTGACATTTTGGACTTCCTGGAACTTCCAGCTGATGAGCTGCATTTATCTTTCTTTCTTGCTGCTACTTGAAAACAGAGAGGCAGTAGGGGAAGAAGTTTTCTCATTATGTTCATAACCTGTCACCTTGTTTCCCATAGATAAATCTGGCAGCTTTTTCCCCTTTCTCTTTCCAAAATGTTCACTCCTCCTTGTTTCATTCCATACTTATGAAGTGACACTGCTATTTGTTCAGTGCTTCATGCTGTTGAATTATCACCAGCTTCAGTGTTTAGAACAGAAGCATTTTATGTGCTTTCTCTTGTAGATGTAGTTTGTTCTTTTTTTTTTTTTTTCACCAAAATCCCTGCAAATTTAATCCATCCGACTGTTAAATTTACTGGTTTATCACAAATCCCACTAAGATATCACTTTCTCCCAACATGACAAACACTTTATTAAGAACAGCTTAATTATCTGTTTCCTGGTAGGTTTTGTTATTTTATATAGGGCACTGTACTGTAATTTTAGACACATTTCTGTTTAAGAAGCAAAGCAGTAAAGCTCTGTGATTCCAAGGGCACCCCTTGGGAGAGCTGGGCTTGAGGGACATGTGACAGGATCAAAATTGCTTCCCCATATTTTTTCTCACAGGAAATAATATCTGTTGATTGACTTACAGTGATAACATGGAACTGCAGTTCTGCTGGCTCATGTTCTTTGGTATTGCTGGAGGACAGAGCACAGCAGCACTCACTGCCCTCTATTTGAGATTAATGTTCTTATGCCCTTTGTGCTCCTGTCCTGCCAAGTCATTCACATTGCTGTGTTCCTTGGAATGCCTGGGATTGTGCAATTGATACCTGAAAGAGTCAAATCTTTTCCTAAGTGTAAGGGACATGAAAACTATAAAACTAGCATAGTGGAGGCAAGTAAATCTACATGGGTACCTGGCAAGATTTGAGAAAAAACCCTGTGTTCCAAGATGGATCAAAAGGTCAATGCTTTTAAAGTACATTTTAAAACAAAAAACTCTACTGATTATGAAAGTTATTCCTTTTGCTTTTAATGATCCAAAAGCATTTTTACTTACTCTTTTTAACTTTGATGTGGGGGTCTTGTAGCATTGGGTTTTGACACAAAAAGAGTGAAAAAACAAAACCTGAACACTGTTTAATCTTTCCTGTGACTTTGTCAATCTCACTGGCATACACCCATGGAATTTCCCCCATTCACAAAAATAGAATGAAAGGATGGTCACAGAGAAGTAAACAGAATTATTTACTTAATAATAACAGAATAGAGAATCTGGTAGCAAATTAATGGCATAGAGATGGTAAATTGCTGCATTTATAAGAGTAAAAAAAAAAAAGGAGGATTCTTTGTAATAGGAGAGAGATGAATCTATTACTACTAAGCCAAGGATGATTTCTCACCCTATAATTGGTTTCACAAGATTAATAATTCTGTGTCAGTCTGCAAGTTTAATTATTATCAAGAGAAACTCATTGAAAATTGGATCAGGGAAAGTGAACATTTAAAATTAAAATTGAACAGTCTTATAAATAAATAAATAGAAATCCATTTTAAATATACCAGTGTTTAAAATTATATAATTGGAAGAAATTAGAATTGTCTCTTCATCCAGAGATTAATGATGTAAGCCTAAATTGCTTCTGGCCCAGCATGCATTTCACAAAAATAAGAATGTCACATACAAAGTATCATTTAAACTTTTGCTGTAATAGTTCTGTAATGATGGACTATAGAGACTCACTTCACAGTTAGATGTAAATCTGCATCCTCACAACAAAAGCAACAACAAACTTATGGTTAGTGGGTGGTATAATTGATCCACACACTGCTAGACTGTGAGGGCAGCAAAGCATGACAGAGCAGATAGTGGATGACAGAAGAACAGAGATAAGGCACAAGTGTACACACACACTTGGAATTATTTAGAATAACAGAAAGGAGGAGTGAAAACAACACTGCAGGTGCAGACCAGTAATATAACAGTGTTATCTTTGATATTGTGCACAGTGGAGTAAATATCATCTGTCAGGCCAAAAAGAATATTGATAGTAGAAGTGGTATTTAGATTTGAAACATTATTTGTAAAACACAGAGAAATGAGTCCCCCCAGGGTTCTTTCTGATCGTTATAGTCACTAGTTAATTCTCAAGGACTCATTTAAATTTCTGGAGGGTTGCAATAAGGAATATAAAATTTCCTTGTTTATTTGTATTAAAATTACTTTGTTTTCAGTCCCTTTGTATGTACCATACTACAGCAAAAGAGTTCATCTCTGCAACCAAGTGTGTTGTCTTCAAAACCAGAAATTGTCCATATACCAATAAATCATGTAGCCAAATGAGGACAGCTTGACACAGAGTTCTGGTCTCTTTCCCTGTCTCAAATAACCAGAGTATTTCTCCATATAGCTATCTATAGTACTGAATTAATATTGCCTTTAGGGAAAATAATACTTTAAGATTTCTTGAGGTCTTTTTATTTAAGTAACATTTTATATACGTACACACCATTTAAAAATGCTCAGTGAGTTACAAAAAATTATCCAGACTGACAACTTGAACCATAAGACTACTGCAAAATGATGTCCCATGTTGCTGCAGGCACAGTCAGTTTCAAATTAGGGCAGGATGCCTATCCTTGTACTACATTAATTTGATTGGCAAAGCAGAAAAACAGTGACAGCCTGTGGTTTAAAAAACCTGAGTCACGAATCTCTGAATACCAGGTTTTGTATTAGAAATGGCAGTTCAGCTGGGCACTGCTGAAAGTAACAGTAACAATGATGGAAAGTGTACTTCCATTATGTACTGAAACCCCAAAAAAATTGTAAGCTGCAAACATTAACTAAAAGGTTTTATATCTTCTACAGTTTTGTTTACACCCGGTAGTTTAACCAAGTGCTATTAGCCTTTCATTAGATCCAACAGCTGGTGTTACTTGTGTAATTGGTAACTCTTTTGCATTTGCCTTAAACAGACACTTGCAGCTCGGAAATCTGGTATTTCCATGGGCATGCTCATGAGGACCTCAATAAACACGGATGAAATGGTAAGTGTTTTCAATGACAGGTTTAAGACTTTTAAGTAACAGAGAAATTTTTGTTTAAAGATCCCTAAAAATTATTTCAGCCTTACACGCTGAAAACTGGATGAAATGGAGTGTATTCCATTTATTGTGTAGGAACTTCCAGGGAACTTGAGCAGAATTTGTTGCCTGATATGACTGAACTTAAAAAAAAGCAATAATTTGAAGAAATACAGGCCCATTTTGTGTTTCTCAAATTGCTAGTGCATACATACCCTTCTAATATACATCCTATTCTGAAGAAAAATGAAGAGTTGAATTTTTCTTGCACTGTTTTTAAGGTCCATAGCAGAAGAATGGGAGAACAGAAAATACTGACAGAGTGTTCTGGGAACAGGAACATGTAGGAGAAAATTGACATCCATCAATCTTACCTGGTTTATTGTGAGCTTTCTGTGCTTATATGGTAATCATGAAGTTATGATTTGCTGGTGCTCAGGGATGGATTGTTGAGATAGAAAACAGCTGGTGTTTGAAATGTTCTTCCAGTAGAGGCAGTAGTTATTTTATTCTGCTATCTCAAAATAGCAACAAAGGTTAATAGAATGGAAAACTATGGGGTCTTAAGGAGCTCAAGGCTGAGGGAAAATTATAGAGGAAGAACTTGTGGCATCCAAGTGCTACAAAACAAAGACTTTACTCAGCTTTGTTATAGTTTGTACAAAATAGCTGAGTTCAGTAAAAGACCCTAAAATACTCCATGTACTTTATTAAAAGATGTTCACTAAGAAAACAACATGATATATAAGGATTACTACCTTATATGAAAAAAAAAATACAGCATCATCTATTTATTTACATGTCTCCTCTCATGTAAAAACTACCAGGCTCTGACTTTGAAGGCCTGAAGTTGCAAGTTTTGGAGATAATATTAATTGCCAACAATGGCAGGACAAGAAAGAATATTTTGGACTGCACTTATAGATTCTTACATAAATGGTCCTGCTCAGGAGGAAAAAAAAGTAGCAAATCCCAGTGAACAGTGCACTGCAAACCTGTCTCCAATGCTTGCTGTCAACCAGAGAAAATACTGAACTCTGATTCAGGAGAAATGGAAAGGGAAAATTCATTTGAATGTATTTTTATACCTCTCTATTCTTTGGTCTCCATTTGAACAGTGCCATATAAAAAAACCTGTGTACCAGGAAAAGTTATTTCTTGAGAAATCTTGAAATAAAGATGTAAGTCCAAAGGCAGACAGCAAATGTAGTTTAGACAAATGGAATTTCATTTGATGAGAAAATGTAAAAAGTTAATTCAGAGTAGATGTGAATGAGAGAAGCCAGTCCTATGTCAGCCCTCAGTACACACACCAAGGGGCAGGGAGTGTTCTTTCACAGACAAATGTGAGGGTACAGCCAGTAACACCTCTTGCAAGATATCTAAAACAAGGAAAAGGCACTACTTTTCTACTTCTCTAGGTAGCCAGCCAAACTTAATAACCTAGGGCATCATTACACTGGGTAGAAGAGGATTTGAAAACAAAAAAGGACAGACATTTTCAGGCATAAAAGAATTCTCCTGATACACTCCACAAAATGAAGAAGTGAAATGCAGATGAAGAAATGGAATCACCGATGAAAGTTAAGGAAAAAACATCCCCTTTGGGCAAGTTATTCCTCTGATTAAAGCTTTTCTAGTTTTTACCCTTCCTCAAGTTTTTCTGGAGGGAATATTAGCGACTCTGGTGGGTGTGGGTTATTTGGCTGATTAGATTCAGTATGAAAATTCTTTGAACTAATGCCTTTTATTAAAACTCAAGTGCCACCTACTCAAAAAATTACACCCTGGGGTTAAGGCTTTGAGCTTTGCCACCTGTCACTGCTATCCTGGCACAGCACACTCATGACACAGTGATCTGTGTGTTCTCAAGCACAGACCCAAAGACACTTTAAGCAGTGTAATACTTAGACATGTGCTTTCATTTCAGCATGCATTTAATTGCTTTGTTGAACAAAGAGCTGGACATTTTTGAAAATTATACATCAATGACATGGACAAGTATTTCAAGTAGTATATGGCACATGTAAATTTTCCTTCAGAGGATTAAGCAGATAACTAAATAATTCTCCAATATATTAGTAGGGCTAAATGTTGCCAAACCAGTTATTAGTTATATAGTTATATTGGAAGATATTAGTGCCCTGTTGTTATGTTCTGTAATTCACATAACAAAAGCATTTAAACAGAGAAGAGTAATAGGAATGAAAGCCTCTACACAGTAAAAGAAATAAAATTCTCCTTTGCAATTTGCTTTATTAACAACAGGGGAAAGAACATGTTCAGCAGCAAAAGCAATTCTACAAATTGTGTCTTTCAGCTGAAAATTTCATTTACCTTCAAATGTTTATTTTAAGGCCTGTTGAGGGTAAATTTTATTACTTACTGACATTTCAGAAAAATGTAAAAGTTACTGGCAAAATTCCAAAAGTATTTATAATGTAAAAAATATTGAAGCTGAACAGGGTGAAAGGGCAGGATTTGTGCTGAGGCTACATGAGCTCAGGAGTGGGAGAGTGTAATCAGTGGCTTACTTTTATTTGATGAGATTATATATACACTTGGTATTAGAGGATAGTGTTGTATATAATCAAAAGTTATTTTGTGCAGTGTATCTAAGTCCCCATAGGAAGTATTTAAATTAGCAGAATTAATGGTAAGTAGCTACTTAAGATGCCCAAATGAATGTAATGCTGCTTTTTTTCCATTTTATTTCTGCCTCAAAATATAAAAAGACTTTGTCTTAAATGAATAACTTAATTCCAACATAAGTTTGCTGTTAATGAGACAAAACAGCCATGCAGAGTTCTTTTCAAAGTCTAAAGCAAAATGAGTAAATCGATATTTTGCAAATTCTGTGTATCCTTCTACGTATATCCTGATATATTGTTACATTTTGAGTGTAAATACCATATAATTCAGAAACAGTTCACTTGTGTTAAACAATACAGCTGAAGTTTGGTTTTTTTCTTACCCAACAGAAAATACATGTCTTCAAGAAGACCCTACAGGCTTTGATCTATCCAATATCATCAACTACACCTCATAACTTTGAAATTTGGACAGCCACAACTCCCACATACTGTTATGAATGTGAAGGGCTCCTCTGGGGCATAGCCAGACAAGGCATGAGATGCACTGAATGTGGTGTCAAGTGCCATGACAAGTGCCAAGACCTCCTAAATGCTGACTGCTTGCAGAGTGAGTATTTCTGACAGCTTGAGTGTTGCATTAATTCACACCTTTGGAATTTGTGTGCATGCTCAGCTGAAATGAGGGACCAGATCACCCAAAATCAGTCAAGGTGTGTTGATGCTCCTCAGTTGAGAAGCTGGCCAGAAGGTTTTTGGAAAACCTGCTGTTAGCTATGCTTTTGTCCTTGAAATCTGTCAAATATTGCTGGGCATTTACAAAATAATGCTTGCTAACATCAGTGCATTATTTACTTTCCACTGCTTATGGCAATATCTGGAGCAATTTATTACTTCACATAAACCCTCTTTGTTTTATTTAACTAAAACACAAAAAATGTCAAAGGAAATACTAAAAAAATATTCCTGCTAGTTACTGTAGTCATATTGATGTTCTATATAATAGTCAAAAACCTGGAACAGTAAGTAGGATCTTGTCCCTTCAAAATAAAACCTGTGTGTCTAAGAGGGAAAAAAATTATTCAGTAAGCCATTTGGCACTAGAAATAAAGCAAAACAACCTTTTCTTTGCTTTTTCCTTTCTCAGCTTGGTTCCAGCCACCATGCATTCTCCTGTGAAATATAACAGTTTAAATAACTCTTAAATTACAAAAAAAAAAAAAAATATTATATGATATTCGAAGCAATAGAAAATCAAGACCTGTAAGTTTTCTGGTATTCTGATTTTGGAATGGAATGGGCTTCCATACTCTGGAGTTATTCAGCACTGTTCACTGTTTATATGTTCTAGAGCTTCTACATGTAGGAAAACTACATAGATATTTCACTCAGTTCTTCCTTCTTTTCACTGTGTTCTCTGTGTGAGGAGCTGTCATGAGGGATGGATGCTCAAATTTTGTACTGCTCAGGAATTAATTAAAATTTCCCAGAGCAACTGACCCCATGGAGAATAAATCAGTGATGAATTTCTAACTCGAACTTCCTAACCATGATTAATTGTGATTCTGCACTGTGGTTGAAACTGGGCCATATCACCAGCACCCCCCCAAAAAAAAATTTAAAAAATTACTCAGAGCACCATGACACATTTTATGAATTTTTACAGATATATATGGATGATAAGTCTGCAAAAAATAAAGAAGATTGGCAGACATCTGTGGTATGAACAGTTTGAAAACACTGAACAACTGAGTTTTAAAAGAGCAAAACCTCTAGACAGTAAATTGCAGATAAAATATTTAACATGCCTAAGGGATTCCACTCTTCTCATTAATATGCAGATGTTTCTGAGCATCCTGTCATGTTTTTTGCAACAGATTAATTGTTCAGTGTTCATAGTATACTGCTTTGAAATTTTCATGTTCCTTGTTTTTCATTGAAAAAATGAATTGATCAATTGCTTAAATCTCTATTTCTGAGAAAGTTGATGCTAACAGTGTCATAAAGTGAAATGTAGTTATTTTTAACATAGTCTTCCTTTTACCCATCTCATAATCTATAGGATGTATTGGCCTTCAAAACTTTTGTGGTTTATTTTTGTTAATATATAATGATTGTTAATGTGGATTGTTAATGTAGAAAGGAATTCACATCTCAAGATCTTTAGGGTCAATATATAAAATTGTTCTAAATTAGATTTAGAAAAAAAACAGTAATACTTTCATTAGCTCTCTCATCTTCTATAAGATATCCCTTTCTATTATTAGGTGCAATATTAAATTAGAATTGATTTCAATCATGTTGAGTTTGTATCAATCCCTAGGGTGAAAAGAGCTTGTTAACTTCCTGTGCAATGTAAGTTAAACTATTGTCTTAATTAGTTTGATCAATACTGCATGAAGTGTTGTTGATAGACAGCACCAGATTGTCTGCAGTAGGGGATGGAAAACTAGTTGCAATAAATGGGTATAAAGAGAAAGATATTTACTTAAAGGACGTTGTATTTTAACACATATTTCAGTTTTATCTGTGCTCTCTCAAAAATCAGCAAGATTTCTAAATGGAATATGTTATTGGCATTCAGATTGTGCTCAGGGTTTATCTCAGTTATGTCGTTGCATTTCTACTTTTTAAGTAAGAGCAGAAAAATAAGAGAAAATGAAAAAAGTTCCCTCCTGCATCTTTTAAGAATGACCTGTCATAGTTTCCAGGCAGCTCAGCAATCATCTCTTTTGTAATAAAATCACTAGAGAATTTTTTAACTGATAGTTTG
Source organism: Erithacus rubecula (assembly GCF_903797595.1). Taxonomy (NCBI): domain Eukaryota; kingdom Metazoa; phylum Chordata; class Aves; order Passeriformes; family Muscicapidae; genus Erithacus; species Erithacus rubecula. Next base: position 14,124,130 of record NC_136666.1, read on the forward strand.
TTTCATGGTAGGACATAATTCTATTTCTACTAATTCCTGATCTTTCAGTCTGGATAATCTTTTATCACTAGAATTTTGGTGTTCCGTGTTAAAAAAATTATGTACTCTGACCAAGAGATTTTCAAGATTTCTCAAGATTTAGTAGCCATAGAAAACTCCTTGAAGAAGACATTTAATTCAGCCTTTTGGCAGTCTGGGATCACTGGTACCTGGTATTTCAACCCACACTTTTCCAATTTTACAACATTCTGCCTTCCCACTTTACTTCTCTCTCTATACAGAGATATCAGTTGCCCTCCAGTGTCTAAACCTTCAGACACATTGAAAACTGAAGAAAGGAAAGCATGCAATATTTGGTTTGTAAGACTTCACTGAAATTTTATACTGAATGATGACCCTTTCCAGCTCCATAGGGTTGAAAATTTCATCTTTAGCCATTGTAAGCTCAGTGCCTCAACAAAAACACCTTCAGAAAAGCATAGTGGTGTTTGATGGTATTGTAAAGAAGGAACTCTATGCTTCTTCAGTGTTGAATATATGAATTATAATTATAACATATTATTCAAAGTTATTTTGTTTTAATTTTACTAACCCTTTTAAGGGAACAATAATACTTCAATCCTCCCAGGATTTGAGGATGGCTAGTTGGATGATGTTTACAGAACTACAGAAGAGTGAAGTACTTAGTGCTGCTACTGAAATGATGATTCTGACATTCAATGCCACAAGCCCTTGAGTAGTGTTTAATAACATGAGCCAAAGTTCAACAATGGCTATAGCAAGTGGCAGTGTATCATTGATTATAAATTTTTTTGTATTTTTCTATCTTGCTTTATATGTTAATTTTGTCAAGAGTTGAAGTAGCCTTTTTAACACTGCAGGAATTTAAATTTGCTGCTTCCTACCATTCTGATCATACAAGTCTGATGTTTCTTTTCTCATACGCAACTGCAAAGTTGATTTTTGGGGTTTTTTGAAGAGCATATTGTAGAGAAATAGATTAGAAACTTTTTCCTCTGACAGAAAAAGGACATATAAGGTGAACTTCAGGTTTTTTTGAAAGGGCCTCTGAGATCAGTGGCAATTATTAGAGAGAAAAATCTTCTGAAAAGAACCGTGAATCAGGTCTGCAACAACTTGGTCTCCTTAAAATCTTTTTTGGTTGTTTGTTTTTTTTTTTTTTTTCAATTTAAACCAATAAACATTGTAGTGATTTTGATGTCTGAGAAAAATTACCTGAGTTTTTCTGCTTGACATGCCACCACAGGCTAATGCAGTCTAGAAGCATTCTCACACAGATAATATCCTTGATCTCTTCTACCATCCTCATAAACTTTCTGAAATTATCAGTAATGACCATTTTATTGGAGAGGGGAACCCTCAGTTCCATACCTGTTACATTATTTTCTTGGGCAGGCTCTCCTTTCCAAAAAGTCTCCATGGGTTTGGTGTCTATTGACTGAGTTTTGGGATCACAAATTTGTGTTTACTGCTCAGTACACATGTTGAGATGTTTCCACATTACTGATTGGCACCTAATAGTATTGGGTTTAATAAGCAATTTCATGTATAACTTAACACTGATGGAAGCTGAATATTAACCCCTCATGTTGAACTAAATCAACTGATAATTTTAGATATCACAAAGAATATATATGAGATATTTTTCAGGTGAAATAAAGATTTCTGCAGGTACTGATGCACCCAGAGTTGACTGGAGACCCTGAAGGAGAAAAAGAACAAAGTTAATTTTCAATAACAATTGTGACCTTTTCTCTCATTTCAGGAGCAGCTGAGAAAAGTTCCAAACATGGTGCAGAAGACAAAACACAGAATATTATTAGTGCTATGAAGGAAAGAATGAGGATTAGAGAGAAAAATAGACCAGAAGTGTTTGAAGTTATCCAGGAAATGTTTAATATTTCTAAAGAAGATTTTGTACAATATACAAAAGCAGCAAAACAAAGTGTTTTGGATGGAACATCCAAATGGTCAGCAAAAGTAACTATAACAGGTAATTTTCTTCTGTTCTAAGAGCTCTTTCTTTTCTGTTCCCCTGGTTAAGGAGCAAGATTTTTTTTTATAAGTAGAGCTGGACTGTGTGTTCAATTGTGAATTTAATGCATCTACAAACAGTTGAATTTACAGGATGCCAACTGCAAGAGTTGACTTTCAAGTGCCATAACCCCTTTACATTCTACTTCTCTAGGAAGGAAGACAAGTAAAAACAATAAAAGCATTGTTTTTTCCCTTTACCTCCTGCCAGTATCTTCTGTGCTGATGATAAGCTTTTTGCCACCAACTGCAAGAGTTTAAGTTCACAAAAAAATGTGATTAAAAAACACTTGAGCTTGCAATTTCAGATCCCATTGGTTTGAAACTTATCTATTCACATTGCTTGACTAAGAGTATGTTCCATTTTAATGATGCTGAGGTTGCATAATTCTTCTCACTCCATACATATTCCAGATGGCTTCCAATTGCATTAGCCTGGCTGCTCATGAAGATTTCCAGGTCCTCTGGCTTTGACACTTCAGTTTTTGAATTAAAACCTCAGCATAAATGAAGGCTATTCTGAAGGTTGAGAGGTGGTGCATGAAAATCAAAAGAATAATTGTGGAATTTTGGGACTGTCACCAAGCACTAGGGACATATTTAATTCATATGTTTATTTTTAGTTCTACCTCTAAAGGATACTGAAGGCTGTCTTGTGTTCAGGCCAGTAGAATACATACAGTTTAATCCTTGAAGACTTTTGCTAGTCTGTCCTTTGATTCTACTGCATAAATAGGAGAGGGATACTTCTAAAAGTATCTTGCCTTCTAAAAGTTTCCCTGTGGATTTAAAGTGAATAGAGAAGAGAAAATATGGTATTTCATTCCTAAGAGTGTTTTCAGAAATGAGATGTGTTAAAGAATAGCAGAATTTTACTTCTTTCACTGAAGTCAGCACATACAATTGAACCCACACCAAGAGCTGATCTGCTGAGCAAGGTGCCATTTTTAGGTAATCATATTTTAGCATGCCAAGGGAGCTTCATTATCCAAAATGATTGACATTAGAGAATGTTAACTAAATGTTACCACTGAGATAATTTAAATAATATGTGTGAAATAACAAAGCCAAATGCTGCTGAATGGTAAGAGCCAGAAGAAGTGTTTTAGCTGCAGTTCTCTGGCTTTGGTAGGCTGCCCTTTGACAGTTCTGCTCTCTCCTGAGATTTCCCCTTTTATGAATTGTGATGGAAAATCAAATTGTATCTATTTATATTTGCCACTAAATTCATATCCATTAACTCTACACCCACTGTCAGAAAGGATAGCAAATACATAAACTGTTTATGACAATTGATCTGAACTGTCACCCTGTGATAGAATAGAAAATATTTTAAAAATTCATCTCTGAAGAGAACAAATGACAAATGATAGCCATGACCCTCATGTTTAGCCACAGGGCATATTTTTTTTATATTATTGGAGGTTTTACTTTGGAAATGTTAGTTTGGATCATTGAAGAAATTTTGGATTTATTTATTTATTTATTTATTTATTGGGGGGCAGGAAACTTTAGGGAACTATCAGACTCAAGACAAATTATACAACATTATATTCATTGCTACTTTGATTAAAACAAAGTTTGAGAAAAGTATTTGAATTATGCATGAAAAGTATTTCTTTGATGCTCAGTAGTGAATCTTTATATTTATTACTCTATTAAACTATATTTTAAAATACAGTCCAAAAGGGTAGTCAGACAAACCTTGGCAGTTTCCAGACATTGGGAAATAATCCAGAAACCTTTCCTTCATGATCCCTCACTTTGAGGCCTTTATTTCCTGTTGCTGTCATCACTCTCATTTTCCTCTTGGTAATAAAAGTTAGGAGAGCTAAAACACATTTTGCTCCTTTTGTTGCAGTTCTTTGTGCTCAGGGCTTACAAGCTAAGGACAAAACTGGCTCAAGTGACCCATATGTTACTGTGCAAGTTGGCAAAAACAAGCGAAGAACAAAAACTATTTTTGGAAACTTGAATCCAGTATGGGATGAGAAATTCTATTTGTAAGTATGGCAAATGCTGTTGATATTGCTTTTTTTGACCTACATTTATGTAATGCAACTCTACCAAGTGCAATATTGACTTAATTTAAAAATATGGTTTTGTATTATGCATATTCATAACATTATGAAATTAGCAAGATCTGAATGGAGAGAGCATCAAAGTTTATTGTGGCTTTATCTTGTAGTGATCATGCAGCTTATAATTAAGTATGTTTTGGGCTCTGTTGGTTGTTCTAATCTTTAAGGGAACTTTAGTAGCATTTTTCATACTTCAGCCTTCCATACCAAGTATTGTCTTTAGAAACACCTTCCTATGTGCAGATACTGACCACTCAAGGTAAATGTTTTTATTTGACTGTGATTCTCTTGGGTGTAACTGGGGAATTTGGTAGTAACTGGTGTGGTCCAGGCTCAGGGTTGGTGTGTTTGTAATGTCCATACTTTTACTTTTTAATACTCAGACTGAGTATTGTCTGAAAGTCAGATGTGGAGAGTATGGTGTGATAGCATTGCTCAGTTTATTCTTGTATTTCTTTCTTCCTATAAAGGGGGAAGAAGTTGTCACTATTCCTGTCTACATAAGCTGTAAACAATTGTAAACACTTTCTGTGAGGGTTCAGGCATTTGAACTGGAGCCCTTTTTCCTTCAAGAAGGTGCAATGTCATAACATGACAGGTTACCTTCCTATTACCTAGGACTTCCCTGGTTTTGACCAAAATCCACTCCCTTATTGATGAGCAGGTTATTGTTTCACTAGAGTTTGAAAGAGTTTTGGTCCAAGATGCTGCTTCTATTTGCCTAGAAAAGGTACTAGAGAATCCAGCTGAATTAAACCATGTATGCCATTCCTTTCACAGTTTCAAACACTTGTATTAGAAATGAATAGGTAATTCAGAGAAAACAGACACCTAGAAACTTTTAGCTTAGGAAACTACAAGCTTCTTCTATCCAGAAGGCATTTTCTTTTTGAGGTAACAGCATTACTCTGGTAACAGTTGAAGTGTCATACCTCATTGAATGGCTTTGAGTGACGAGTAAGAGATTAATTACTTCATTGTATTTTAATTGTAGGAATTGCTTAATGTCAAAAATTGGCTGAGCAATTCAGCAAATTTTGTAGGAAGTTTGTTGAATGTAGTTTCTCAAAGATGTGAGCAGGGCTATAATAAAATCCCTAGGAACTTGAAAATATTCTATTTTTTTTCCCAGCACTAGGTATTACTATCATCTACTGCCCTAGGAATAATATTTCTACCTCCCTCCAAATCCTTACTATAGCATGAACCTTCCTCAGCAACTGTTTTGCACTGAATGCATTTTCCAACATTTTTATAGCACATGTGCTTTCTGAAATAATCTCCCTGACTTATTTAATGCTTTGAATTTCAACTGAAAGTATATGAGAATTTCTAAATTGTACTAAATAAACTATAAATGTTTGATCAGAAGATTAAATCTAGAGTGAATCAATATAATTATTCAAATTACTTAAGAAGTATTGTTTAAATTAGGCTCCATTAGTGGCAATTGATATTTAAATCCTGTTTAAAATCTAATATTGACCATCATTATAACTTTCAAGTGATAACATGCAGAAATAAGATATCTCAAAAATCTTACAATCTTATACTTACTTACTATACCAAAACATGTTTTTAAATCTTCCCATCTGTTCCAAAACAAGGACTTGGAAAAAACATTGGCTCCCCACTGTGCATTTGCTCTGTCATAGCACCTGGAGTGAGGGCACTGTTCTAGTTCTTAAAACCACACATAACCCAGATATGATTGCATGGTAACATTGGGGAATGTTTCTAACAAAATGTATTCTGACCCTCTGCTAAATGACCATGGGACACTGGATGGATTTAACAGGGAACCTCATAAAGCAAAGCTAAAGGAGAGTTTTCTGATGCACAAGGTAGAAAAGTAAATAGGCCAGCAGATGTTCCTTTAGTCAATGTAATATAGATGCCAAGGGCTTTGATCCTTTCTCCTGGCATTATTGGAAATGAGATAACAGAGAAGTTTGGGGTTTTTTCAGTGAAACATCAGTGATAGGAGAGTTTCTTTCAATGCCAGAGGAAAGGAAGAGTCCTGCAGCTGTCATCTTCTCTTTCTGGTTGAGTATGGCATGTGATACAGGAAAAGGAGCTGCATTTTCTTTTTATTACAGGAAGATACATTTTGGCTGTATAGTTTTCAACTTTGTAGAAACATTTCAATTGATATTCTATAATAAAAGTCTACTCTCATTCTTTTCTTGACTATTTTTGACAGTTGCTTAATTAAAATACAGAAATCTGTTTTTTCTGACAGTGCTGTCTAGGGTAGCACACATCTCCTAATTGTCCTGCTGACTTTGCAGGTACCACATTTCCTCTGACCATTCATAAATACCTCAAATGCAATTGTATAATACAGAAGTCTTTCAAATAATTGGGTGATTATTTTACATTATTTATTTTTCCTATTTTGGCTGTCACTAAGACAGCATAAAGGCTCTAATAAATATCTTCATTGGATTTATATTGCTACCTTCAAATGAAAACATTTGCTCAAACTGATTTCAGTCATCCAGCCGTAGAAGTTTTTTCTTTAGGGTTACTTTAAAGCATAGCACTTGCACATCATTTCTGCTGAAATAAATGATTAGTGGATTCATTTAAAAAAATATTTGCTGTCAGTGTCTAAGGGAACTTCATTGAACTCCCTTTCAACTGTTATTTTATACATTCTTGCAGCTGAACTGACTTTTAAAAAATCTGGTCTTCACTGTACCTGAAGATAACATGATTGGATAACTGCTTAAATAGTGCTCCAGTTTCCAGCAATATCTAAAAACAGTTTGGCCAGAATTGCTGAAATACCTCAAGTATTGCCTCCTAAGCAAGAGTATATAATAGAGAATTATATTACATAAAACCAACTGAGAAATAAACCCAGACATTAGTTTACTAGATTCATCCATTCTAAAAATTCTTTAATAATCAGCCAAGTTTCTGAGAGACATTCTGCTAATTAAAATAACATGAGGCTGTGTACCTCACAGCCTCAGCCCAAATCAAGAAGGCAGAACACCTCTAAGAAGCAATTCCAATGATAAATTGTTTGTTCAGTGATAATGTTTTTCAGTTTCAGAATATAGCGTGCATGGTCTGAGTCTTTTTTTCAAACTGCTGTCAATCCAGATTAATTTTATACAACTCTCTTTTTGTTATGACAGAGTAAAATAATGCAAGAAAAAGCATAATTAGTTTCATTCTACTTTATCAGAAAGCATGGCCTGTGACAACACTGCTAAAGAATTGGGACTGTCCAGACTAGAGAAGAGACAAGTAGTGGAGGTAAGGATGTCTTTAAACACATCCTTTCTCCTGCAAAGAGGAAAGGAATAATCTATTTTCCATGCTTACTGTTATAGTAGAACAAGAAGTAATACCTACAAATTACATTTAGAGAGGTTTAAATCCCTGAGGGATCATGGAACTCTCTGTGAACACCTAAGAACAGAGTGGACATAGCAATGGTATGGCTCTGGTCTGGCTTGCAGTAATGGCAATAATAATAAACATGAGGGGTAAGAATAGCAATAAGTGGCTTCCTGAACTTACTCAAGATAGCACAGCATCCCTTACTTGTCATTTTAACACCTGGGTGCAGATCTCTTAGAGGAAATGTACAATCAGGTCATGTCAGTGCATCTAATACTAAATTTATATCAGGGTAGTTTTGTAAAGATACTTTATTATTGAAGTTTTATTACTCAAGCCATTAGAGTAAGCTGGAATTCTGTGAGGATTATTTCATGTCTGTGTGGCATTCTGGAAATGCAGAAGTTATGTAGTGTCACCAGATTGTTGGTAAATTATTAAAGCCATCTCTTATGTCTTGCATCTCTGAATAGACTGCAACTTCTCTAGTTTTCAGCAGCATCAGTACCTTCAATTCTATGTGTGCTAGAGAATAATTACTTTCTTATCTTCCTGTATCACACTTCCATGAATGCTTTTACTAAGCATATAAAACAGAGTGGCTAGAAGAGGAGCACTAAAATTAGTGTATGTTGTCTAGCTTTTAATTCCCTGGGCTGTTTTTCTGGAGTAAACAAAAGTAGGAATTCCACCCAGAGCTTCTGGACAGATGTCAGCAGTGACTAAAGCAGAACGTGCAAGTCATTATATAGGATTATTATATTATATATTCTGAGTCTGGGCAGGTAAGTAGGATTATTCAGAGACAACTCTGTAACTTTAGCAGGGCAGGCCAGGAAGAAATATTTGCTCATCTCCTCTTCAGTTTTTAAACATAAATCCATGCTATTTTTGAGGTCTTGCACAGGAACATTGCAAATGTAGCAGATCTGACTTTATGCTGAAATTTCAACACAGAGATGAACACGAATTAACGCTTTGGTTGTGCCAGGTCTCACCATGTTTCACTAACATAAGATTAAAGGAGAAAAGTATGCTGAGGACAACTGAGGATATCAGGCAATAGTACATCATCCTGACCGTGTGAATAAATACTTTTTAGTCAGCTAAGTGTATATCAGAGGAAAATTCATGTTGTTTCAGGAGAATAAAAATATGTTTGTGCTGAAGTAATAAATGACTTTTTATATGCAGCATCTGCCAGAGAAGGAATAAAATTTCTATTAAAAGCACAGGTATGGTGATGAGGGTCATATAAATACCTCACCACTGACAGATCTCCCTATGTCTCTATAGAAATCCCATCAATTATTTCTGTTGGGTGCATAACTAATTGCAGTTCAGGACTTTAGCTATGTAAGGCAGTAACTTAGAGCTATGCTTCAGGAGAATTAAATGGTTTCTGTGCTTAGCCTAGTTTAGACAGATGTTTATTTGATCCATGTCTGTCTTCCTGTATTTTGCATGTCCTTGTCAATAGCTTTTGAATTTTGTGATCAGTCAGAGAAATTTCACAGATTACCAAATATTACGTCTGTCATGTTGTATGAAAATATGTGGTCAGAGACATGAGATCCTAACTGTCCTCAGTAAGAGCTCACCCCATCACAGATACCAGGAGTTCACATGAAGGGGTAGTTTATGAAAACCCCAACTATGGAAGAAGATTCAATAGATGATTGTGGTTGGTTGGATGTCAGGGAAGCCAGTCATAAGACAAAAGGAAACTGCACTTTATTAGTTTTACTAATCAAAGAGCAATGTGCATTTTGATTACCAGAATTATCTGCAAAGTTAAAATCTGGAATACAGACAGACACAAGGATTTCTGTGGTACTGAATGATGTCACAGTGTGGCAGAGTAAAAGCTGTGCATGCCATTTTTAGTGTCAGATTGGCCTTGACAGTAATAATACCATTTACAACACTTTATACTTCCAAAGCCCATTACCACCACTAATTAATTCTTAGAATACCCCTGAGGGATACTTCTTGGAAGATAAGTTGGAGTATTACTGTTTTAACGCTGAAAACAGAGACAGATCACTAAGCAGTGATACACTTGGACTAGAATGAGAGTAAAAACTCTTAATGAGTCATCAAAGTAAGGCCCTGCTGAAGAGGAAAAATTGCTGCTATGCTTCAAAGTCATATTTATAGATTAAAAAAATATGTCATATATAAGTATTTTTGTAACATTGGTGAACAGATATTGAAAACATACTTTGTATGGATGCATGAGTGTGGGGTGGATTTAACTGTTGCCAGCTTTGCAGTAGTCAAATGTCAGCAGAAAGTTTTTCACTAACCCAAACCTCTGCTGTCAGTGTTGGGATATTCCAGTCAAGTGATCTAAATCCATCACCAATGAACAGCAAACATTCCTCATTGTGCCTTATAGGAATAAGCAGTAATAGAGTTGCATTTCTATTTCTGTGCAAATAAACGCAGGGTGCACCTGGGAGTAAAAATGTTTATCCACTGTGCACTCTGTGGTTTGGAAGTGAAGCCACCCCATTCCCTCATACATCCAGCAGTTTCTCAAATCCACTCAATCCAGAAGGGGTTAGTAAGCCGCTTAAATTTACAAAAAATTTTTTAGAACATGGCATGGTCCCTACTCTTTCTTCTTACCAGGGAATGGAGGTCTTGAAGAACATTAATGTATCTTTTCTAAAAAGCAGCTACTTATTTTCCTGGGTTTTTCTGACTGCCTTTCTTTTCTTGCTGGGATGTTTGTGCATACTTCTTGGTTTTTAACCAAAGCTTCCTGGCACACACTGGAAATATTCTTTAATTTTTTTGCTGCTTTTTGTATTATTCCAGACTACTACTTTGGTGGTTTACTGTATGTACTACATGGCATTCCTAAACAAATAAATCTGACCTAGTTGTATCTTTCCTAAGATATTTGTTAAATAATAGCATCAAAAAATATGAATTTCAAATTAAAAATTTTAATGAGCAGTTATTGACATTCGTAAATACAATCTCTGTGTATATATAATTCAATCAAGTTATTCTCTTTATATGTAGTAATTCTCATAGATATAGTAATTATAGTTTTGTCCCTGGCAGGCTGGGATGGCTTTTACTCTTCTGGATGTTGAGGTTGGTTGTGCTTTGACATTTGGTGCAGCTAAGCAAGTGTGTGGAGATTAACCAATTAGACAGCAGTACAGAGTAATACAGTTTATATATCACTCACATTTTGTGCTTTATTTTTGTTTTTCCAGTGAATGTCATAACTCTACAGATAGAATAAAAGTTAGAGTATGGGATGAAGATGATGATATCAAATCTAGAGTAAAACAGCATTTCAAAAAGGAATCAGATGACTTCCTTGGGCAAACAATCATTGAAGTAAGAACACTGAGTGGAGAAATGGATGTATGGTATAATTTAGGTATGATTCTTACTGATTTTTAAAAACAAATTTCGTTTGAGTCTTAACTGTCTTTAACTTTGTGATTTCAAAATATGTAGCTTTGGTACCAACGTATGACTTTCTGGCTATTCTATTTTGTGGCCTGCACTATGTGTGAGGTACTAAAAAACATTTTCCTTTTCAGCAGCAGGACTCCCTGGCTTTAAAAAGATTAAACTGGAATGATTTATGAAAGCTTTTCACATGACATACATGTGTTCTTGGTAGTTACTAATGTGTTGCTTTTTTCCACTCTTCAGAAAAGCGAACAGATAAATCTGCTGTCTCTGGTGCCATTAGACTGAAAATCAATGTTGAAATTGAAGGAGAGGAGAAGGTTGCTCCCTATCACGTGCAGTACACCTGTCTGCATGAGGTGTGTTGGAGAAGTTATAATATACAGTATGGCAATGACTGTTCAGTTGCTGCATGCATAAGGAAAAAAGGGCACAATACATTAGAATACTGAAACAAATAAGTGCTGCTGCACTTAAGGACATGTTTATTTTAGAATTCCCATTCTGTATTGCTGAGAAAGTGTCAGGTTCAGAGGCAAAGGTAGAACAACCTAAGTCCAACAAACAGGTCATTCCTGCCAGAAGGTGCTAGAAAATGAGGTTGAGCCAGATAAACTCTCCCTATACTGTTTTTTGATTTAAAGCTTAGATACGTGATTGCTAACATCAGGAATATACAAGCATTTATATATATTACAGAAGTATACTGTAAAGGATTTATTTTGTTTTACAGTAATTTATATTTTGGAGAGTGAGAAAAAGGAGTAACACAAATGTTATAAAATCTAATGTTCCTTTCATCTGGTTTGCTTTTGTCAACATCCAAAAAATCATCACTGATAAATAGCTGTGTCTTCTGAAAGATTTTCTTTGTAATTGATTTCTCTTCCTTCAAATAGTGATTCATGTAGAAATCTAGTCTGGAAAAACAAGTAGTTTCTGAAATCTGATAGCTAATACATGGCTGAAAGCTCACCACTAGCATGTAAATACAAAATTCCATTGTTCACTGTTTGTAAAATCAGCTATTAAGGGAATTTGTGCTGATGGATTTTGTGCTGAAGTTGCAACCGTTGGACCTATGAAGTAAATTACAATATTCAAAGACTTTAAGATAATCCAAGAGACAGTTATGGGCTAATTAACAAAACCATACGTATTTTGAAGTTTTAGGGGCTTTTTTTAAATCACTGAAAATAAGAAATAAAATCTGTTGGATTTTGTGGATACACATAGAGTAGTGGAATTTATGGATAACTATAGAGCCAGGCAATCTGAGAAGCATTCTATGCCATGGATGTCAGATCCTAGCTTTGCTCCCAAGGATACTAAACCTTGAGACACACACAACTTGAGAGGCACCTGCAGTATTTCTGTTAGCTCCCTGTAACTTAAGGACTTCAGTAATGAATTTGAAAATTATTGATCACAGATACAATTCAAATTGAAACACTCTGTAATAAATATTACAACATCACAATTTCATTCATTAGCAAGGGAATATAAAAGAGAAGTTTCCCCACTGTTTTATGTTGCAACCTTTCTGTTAAAAAGTTAAAAAGTTAAAAGACAGGACTTCATATCGAGGAGATACCATGTGCTGAATCACAGGTCTGCTGACTAGTTTGAGCCACTCTTTGGAAAAATAAACAATTAAAAGCAGACTAATGATTAGCACATTGATGACTATATGTAAGATATATTTTCAGAATACTTCTTAAAAGCCAAAGCTTCACGTTTGAAACATTTCTTACCTTTAGAATCTGTTCCATTACTTGACGGAAGTGAAGTCTAACGGAGTGGTGAAGATCCCTGAAGTGAAGGGTGATGAGGCCTGGAAAGTGTACTTTGATGATGCTGCACAAGAAATTGTGGATGAATTTGCAATGCGCTATGGAATTGAATATATTTACCAAGCTATGACGTAAGTACTGTCATGGCTCTGCCTTTCTGCTTTGCTGTAACAAGGTGGTTGAGGGAAGCAATGGATTTCAAGCCTTCGTGTTTTCATTTCTCTTTCATTCTTGACTTAAAATTCTGATCGTTTTTTGTCCATCTGATTCTCATTGAAGTGCTTCTCATCTGCAGTGGCTTTAAGATAGAAGCATTTGATAAGCTCTTACTGGTATTACTGCTAATGCATTCCTTAATCCCTATGTTACTGATATATAGCACGATTCAGAAAGACTTCTAGAGTTCCAGATGCAACTTGAACAGGGTTTCACAAGCTCTGTACTCTTTTCCAGGGCTACAGAACAACAGCAGTGGCTATAGTGAGCTTCCATAGCATATGTAAATAGTTTGTGCAAACAAAATGCGTTTTTAACAGTACTAAGACCTATTACTACATCATCCATTCTGAAGTACCTGTCTGAACACCTCAGAACACCATATAGCTCAAGGCCTGGAGACATGAGAGATCTATCATGTAGTCTCAATTTATCCAGCAAAAAGTTTTCTGGTGAAAATGACTATATTCTGCTGGAGCTGCAGAAAAGCTGAGGACTCCAAATGAGTCCTCTAAATAAAAAATACATACTTTTTTTCTTATAGAAACCTGACATTGGGGAATTTTTAATCAGAACATCTTCCATTTTTTTTCATCTCTACCTTCTAAAGAGATGAGTCTTATAATAAACATGAAGGTACATAAAATCTGAAGTTTTCATTTTATTGCAGAATATAATGACACCACCTGCTATTGCAATGAACTTGTCTTTCACTTCATGTAGTTCTCTGTGAACTATTGTATTGTTCATCTAATAGAGGGACAGGGAATGTATTTTGTACTATTCACATTTTTAATGATCTTCCTTCAAGGAATTTGCACAGCATTGCACAGAATAATTAATTAAACTTGAGAGCTCCTCTGTTTTATATTTAAACTGCATGTGGGGGAATTCATGTGTTGACTTTCATGAGTATTTGTGTTTCTGTGTTCAGTTTCTCTGTAGGTCTCTGTGATGTTATTTATTAACTTACCCTAGTATTGTAATTTTATAGCTTGATTTAAAATGGTATGGCATTTTTACCAAAATGCGAGTGATAGAGTTGTTCCTGCTGTGTGTATCAAAATTAATTCAAGGTTTGACCATAATTGAATCATTAAGAGGTATTAATGCCAAAGGAGGGCTGTTATTGGCAATTTGCATGAGAAATAAAGGGCTGATTTAGCATTAGTTTTTTCTTAACCATAGCCCCAGTAGCTGATAATCTCAATATATCATGGCTGTATTTTTTACAGCCTTAACTGTAAATTTATTTTTAGTTTTGTTTTTCTTCATCTCTTGATGTATTCAAGAGATGCAAAATTTTCCAGAAAATTTTGACACTGGTTTTAGAAATTCAGTTGTTGCAAAAGTCAGCATTGAAAAAATAGCAATACAGCTGATGTGAGTATATTAAATCTTTTTTACTTAAAAGTGGTAGAAATTGACAGGTTATATTTTTCTAAAAAGAAAATGCTTTATTTTTATCTCAGTAAATAACATAACGTACAGATATTAATGAAAAGAAAATTTAGTCTGCACATCTAACATGGAGCTGGCCAAGTACTCCAACACATTTTTCAGGAGTCCTTACTCAAAAATTCTAATCAATCCATTTTAAGTTAATTGACCTATTTTGCCTCCTCTTTTTGTTTTTGCTTTCTTCTATACCTTTTGCCCCAAATTTCCTTGATGTTGTTGACTGCAAACCAGGTATCTGAAGGTAGATGTAATAAGAAAGTAAATTCAATATTGGTAGTCACAAGAAATAAAAGCTAAGATTTCATTGCCCCATACCCATATCCTTTTATATTTTAAAATGTAGCATCTCAATAATGAGCACTGCCTTTTTGAGGGGATGGCCTCAGCCAATTTAAGTTAGGAGTAAAATCAGTGATGAATGTAATCTCAAGAAGAATATATATTCATATACATTATTTTGCTGATTCATCTGCAGACGTGTCTCAGAGCATTCAGACTTTGGGGAGAAGAGTAGTGAAGACACTAAGTCTATTTGTCATGAGGAATTTTGTTTTGGACTATTATCTGTTGGTTTTATTTCTTTTTATGAGATTACCTTTTTCTTCTGGAACAATTTCAGTGGCTGGAAGAAAATGTACAGCTTCTTGGTTTGGAAAATAGAATTATCAGATTGCATTTGGCAACAAAGATCTCCTACTAAAACAAAAGCAATTTTCTACTATACAACATAGAGAGAATTTGAATGTAATCACTTTGCCCAGAGGAATATTGTGTAAGCATTTTTTCCTTGAGAATCTAGTTGCAGACTACTTCTACTGCATGTCTCATGATAACATTGGAAATTAAAATGTTTGTGTTTGTAAATGCAAAACTGACTAAGCTTTAGTACCCCAGGATCCAGACCCCAGAGAGCATCTGCACTTCATCAGACTATGTGAGTTTTAGGATGCTGCTAATGAGGTGTTCTTTTTGCCTGAATATAATTTTTAGTGTTCATATTTGTTTTAAGGTTAGCTGTTATTTAAAGTTTCGGTGCCACTAAATGATAGTTTTGACCCTTTTAACTGTGGCTAGATGGCATAAGCTGGAGGAGAAACTTATGCCTTTCTGCACTTCTACACAATATAAACCTGACTAACCTTTAAATTACCCCTGTCTAAAGTGATTTGGCATCCTGTTCAACTACAGCAATAAACAATCCCACTTGTCTATCATTTCTGGTTCATGATGGTGACTTTGTCATCTGTGATCCCTTAATAAACCCTGAAGATTTCCTCCTGGTCCTCAGTATTTATTTGTATCTATTCCTTTAGAGCACAGAAATGATATTTCAAAAATTTGGTCTTCATTTCCTAAATATAGTGAATATGCTCATACTGGAATGTGGGAATCATCCCAGAAGACACCACACAGGTCTACTCTACTTATTATCCCCAGTGAGACCTTTCTCACCAGGCTTAGGAAGATAATAAATTCAGGTGTGGTTGCACCTTTTGCTGGAGACAGGAGTATCTCCACATTTTTGTGAGATAAATGTAGACACTTTTTCCCTATAGAGGCTGACTTAGAAGGGGTGTTTTTCTCTCAAGGAATGGATTACAGCAGCACAGTTCCTAAGCAAGGAATCTGCTTTAAGTTACCACATGTGGAATTCATCTGAATAGAAAAACAGCCATCAACCCAAACCAAAATACAGCAAAAAGACTGATTCTGTTGCAGTAATTGCAGCTCTTTGAAGTCTTGACTGTATAGGTTACATAATCCACTCTTCTTTCTTATGATTATTTTATTCTTCTAGTCCTCATGGAGTCTGTATTAGGAAAAGAAAGGCAAGACAATTACAGCCATTCTTACATGGTTCAGATGAGAAGTTTTTTGCTTTCTGTGATGGATAGCAGCCAGACAGACACTGTAGCCACACAACTGGTATGTGTAACTCCCAGAAGTGCAAGCATGGCTGTGTGAGACGACAGGGAGGAAAATAAGTATCACAGAAAACAGGAAGAAAAAGAAGTGAAACAGCACAGTGATCCATCTGGCCTTTATTTTGATGCCTGTGGTGATTGATGGCTGTTGATGCTGTAAATTCAATGTCTAGAAGGAATCATACTGGAAATTTATTTACCTACATATATTGAGCCACACTCTGCAGTGAAGAAAAAGTAACTTTTTTTTCTGTCATTCATCTTTCTACATAATTTATTTCTCTTTAGAAGGCAAAAATCTGAGCACATATTGAAACAGTGTTTGACTAGACGATGAAATTGCACATAATATCAGCAACCTGAATTTACTGTGTGATAGAGTCAAGTGCAATAAAAGCTCTATTAAGATCTTTACTTCTTACTGGCAAGAGTCACCACAGGTAGAACCTAATGATTGTCAATCAACAACATAGCTCTCATTCCAGCAGGTTAATGAGCACTAACCATGTCATCTTGTTCTCCTGCTAGTTTTCAATTAATGTGGCAGCATTACAAAAAGCACACAGATCGCTCATTAAACTAATTTTTTTATTGATAGCATTTGCTTACTGATGAATACAGCACATCAATTAGACTTCTTTCCTCGCTACATTATGCTAGCAGAAATATCAGAAGAATCCCAGGCACTGTCTGTTGGTCAGGAAATTGCATAGTAAGAAAGTTGGAGCAAGGAGGCTCATTTCAGACACCACTGTAGCTTAAGCAGTGCAGCCTTGCTCTCTTCCTATATTGCCCCTGCAAGAAAATAATCTCAAATGATGCCTTGAAAGATGATTTGGGCAGTGGGTATTTGGCTTAAGTTCAGCAGGAGAGTTCAATTGTACCTGGTGTTAATTCTTTTCTTGGAAGTGCCCAGGTGGTTCAGGCCAGCACACTGCTCTGCCTTATGCTCCTGAGGAGGAACAGGAGAGAGGAGCCAGAGACTCCAGCTAAGAGGAGCATGTGGTGTAATCAGGACCTTCAGTCACATGGAGGCTGATTGGAATTTCTTAATCCTCTTCTGTTTGACTGTACACCCCTTTTTTGCCACCATCTTCTCCTAATCCCCCTCATTCTCTTTCCTATTTGTGTACATTTAGGCTTTATCCCTTTATCTCCCTCCTGGTCCTGCCTAATTATAAATCTGGAACTTAGGAATTTAAGTTGGCAATGATGATGTTCACTCTCCTCATGGGTTAGATTTTTCATTCATTTGTACTTCTCATGTTTTGTTCTGTTCTAAGCTCTTTGTATGCTACCAGCAGGCATCTCCTGTTTCATTAAACAAGTCAACAGTACTGCTACTTTGCACCTCTGGTTTTGGCTGCTTCAGGTGTAATAAATTGATTACCTAAATTTTACTGGCCTGGATTGAAGTGGAACGTTTCAGTTATGGCCTAATTCAAGTCAAGGTGAACCCTGAAGCTGCATGAAGCACCTTTCATTAATAATGTAGCATAAAATAAAAGCCAAACTAAAATGCTAGTTTGAGTTTTCTTGTTGGCAGCAATTAAATCTTCTTCTACTATAGAACTCTGTGACTTTCCATGATCAGTTAGAGTTTGTTTCTTGGGCTTTCTTTAATAATTAATGTTTTGCTTAATAGCAATTAAAATAGTTAAGTCATGTTTTTGTATTTAGGATTAACAGAGTATGAATGAGAATCTAATGTGGCCAGTTTGAAAAGATCAGTGTGCAACAAGTGGCAGTTTTATCAAACATATCTGGATTTTCCTCATATGCATCTGTACAATTTTCCAGGTAGCCTGACAGCTATATCATTGGAATTAGATAGAAATTATAGTGGGAGAAGAAGCAGATTCCCCACCATCTTTAGTAACTGCTGGTTTGTTTAAATTGCAGGCACTTTTCCTGTCTCTCTTCTAAATACATGTGCCCTGGTGTTCCAGCAGTTATGAGTACTTTGTTGGCCAATATAAATGCTTTCTATGCTCATACAACAGCAGCAACTAATGTGACTGCCTCAGATCGTTTTGCTGCAACTAACTTTGGGGTAAGTGCATTTTCTTTTTTAATAGAGTTCTAGTCCTTTCTTTTTCCTAGTATATTCCATATTAATTTCTACATTTAATTTTTTTTAAGTTGCTCATTTTAAAGAATAAGGGTTGTTGTTAGATTTTGAAAATTTTACCCTGTCTTTAAAATCAATTGTCATAAAAGCCAGAGAAGATGTTGCCCAGCTGATTGTGAGGCATAGAGGGTAGAAAGCACTGGCACACATTCACAGTACTAAAATCTCCAACAAATAGGTTTTTGTTTTATTGCAGTGGGCTTTACAAATTGCTAACTGCAGTATTGGATGCAATTCCTTTCTTGGGCTGTGTCATCTGAACTTACGTTAGCATAATGGATGTAGCCATAAATGCTGCTCTTCTCACAAGTGTCCATAATAAAGAACTCTCTTATTTTTGCTGAAACTTTGCTTTGTCCCAGTCCTGGATTTAGGGATCAGGAATTTTAGGAGGAATAGCATTTCAGGATGTGGTAATACTTCTTTTGTTACTGCTAAGTTTTCTTCTGTGGATAAGTATCTCACAGTGTGGACTATCTAATCTTTGAACATGATGATAGATAAAGATACATTCACTTCTTATTCTGATTTCTTTCCCCTACTCTCAGAGGAATTGAGAGCAGGAAGGGAGAGCAGTAATTTAAAGATGTTGCCTTCACAGTCTGGTATTACACATGATACAGAGAGTATAAACATAATCTTATGATGAAAAATGCATTTATTTTTTCTTCTTTTATTTATTTGTAGGGCTGATATCAAGGATATACTTGATGTAACAGTTTTCATAAAATATCATTTATTGACATGAAATAAAATATTAATAGTAACTAAAATTTATTAAATACAAATTAAAATTTCAAATTAAAAATTTTATTTGAAGTAGTGATAGAGGCACTACTACTCTTCTCCAATATTAAAATAATAAAGAAATTATGAATTTCAGATTTTCAAAACAAAATTATGAAATTATATATTTGGATGAGTTAACCAAGAATTACTTAATATCTTTGTTGAAACAAGTCTTCTCTTTCAATATTCAAGCTTATTAGACCTTTGAGGCAACTTTTGAAATTTAGAATAATTTTGCTGGATGTTTTCATCCTTTTTTTCCCATTTTTCTAATGATCAGGACTACTTTTGTCCTCAGACTGGGCAGAGATTAAGTCCTTTCTCTGATGTTAATGCCAGTTTGCCTTTGACGCAATTCCAATCCAATTCATAGTTCAACAGATGGATGCAAAAAGAGTACTAGGCATCACTAATAGAGATTTGGAGCTTTTTTTTCAAACAATTGACTTATAGGCAAAATATTAGATTATTCTTCTCTCCTGGGTCAAAAGGCATTTTTTAGTGAATAGCTGCACATCATTCATCAAAAAGAACATCTCACATTCAGGTCCTTAGGCTACAGCTGGGAATGATTTGGCTGACTGAATATTTCAGTAGAGATTTATAACATGACAAAAAAGTTCTCTTTTGATTGATCCCTTAAGGGAACTGTGCCAAATTAACAGGGTTTGGTGTAGGTTAGAGCTCCACTGATGAGAGGCAGTGCACGAAGACTCCATTGGTTTTTTTGTTTTTTTTTTTTAATTACTGATTACTGATTACTGATCACATTTGAGGGAGGGTGCAGATACAACCAGTGCATCCTGAGAGTCATCAGCTCCTGCTTCTTCCAGAAGTCTCTGCTTTTACACAGGCTGAGTTTTCACAGTTTTGTGCAATAGACTATGGAATATATTCTAACATGGTAATTAAAAACTCATTAGTATTACTTGAGAATGGCCCAACTCAGCTGGAAGTCTCACACAAAATACTTTCCCTCCTCCTTCATCTATCAAGATAACAAGTTAATTTTCGCATTTCAAAGGGAAAAATATAATTTCATTGTATTAGTATTACTTAATTTATTCTTACAAAAGCCACTGTTTCAGAAGTATAATTTTCAATCATAGTTTTGCACCAAATTTTGTTGTAAATTAGCCTCATTTCTGACTCATTAAAGGAAGGAGGAGGTGCTGCCTTCAAGAGTTTAATCAGTTGTAAGGCAAATACAAGACAGGAAAATGTTTCATTGCAAAATCTTTGTGACCTCACTAATGTATTGCACAGCTGCACAATTTTTAATGCATATCACATATACAATATTGATAAAAAGGGAAAATAAAGTGAAAGAAGATGCATTGCCTGGCCCTGAAACACAGGTATTTCAAACCATCACTTGTATATATAAAGTAATGGAAAATAAATTGATTTTCAAATAAGTTAAGAGTGGAAATAAGCTTTCTAAAATCCCAGCAATTACAGGAACCTGCACATTCTAGTGCAACATACTCTTGTTTTCTTCTTACAGAGAGAAAAGTTCATAAAGTTGCTGGATCAATTGCACAATTCTCTGAGGATTGATTTATCCAAATACAGGGTATGTACCATGTATTCTATCTAGAGTCAACATGAGACCCCAAATCCTTTGGAACAAAAATTTAGAGAATTTATGCTGTTTAACACAAATATTTTTCCAATTTGACAAAAAAAAAACTTAGTACTTTCTTTCCAAAAGCTAAGAATGGGTCAAGGGATTAGCACATATTCAAGAAGGAGTAGCATTCAACAATTTTGATTAAATTGGTCTATAAGGAATCTTAAGTTGATTAAGTTAATTTATCTGGGAATCACCTTCACTGACTCAGGTAGTGCAAAGTGCAGTTAATGCTGTATTTCTTCTGAGAGCCTGACATCTTTGCTACAACTTGCATGCTAAGATCCTGGTAATGTTGAAAGTCTTGTCTCCTTGTTTTTCTGTGTGGCAGGAATTAATTTCATTTCTGCCTCATGGGATCTCCTTTCTCTGAGCTATGCTCCCAAGCCAGCCTTTCAGGAGAGCAGGCACTGGGTACCTGCCAGTCACCATTTGGTTCTGAGCTCCTTCTCTGGTCCACTGCATCATGAAACTTGTGGGCAGTATCTAGGTTAGGGTTTCATCACTATGGCTCTCCTTTCAGCTTCTAGGAGTGGCAGCCTCCAAGTCAAGGATTTGTCTGTTCATCTGGCCTGCTCTCCAAAACTGGAGGAGAAAGGGAATATTTAAAGGAACCCCAAGGCATTAGAGGGAGTGGAAGTTGTATATACTCAGTTTCTAAGAGCATATCCTTCTTGAAGGAGATATGTTCATGCTAAGATGTTTCAATTTTGAAGAATGCTATCCAGATAATTTCATAGCATGAGGCTGGTATTTCATTAGTAGGGAGTTATTTAAATAACACTACTTCACATCACTCAAGCCAGAGATGATAGCAAAACTTTAATATTATTTCTACATTAATCTTACTACTACATTTATGCCTACAAGTGATGTATGTGCCATGTAAAACCCATAAACATATTACAAGTGCAGGAGCATTGTCAAAGATGTTCCTACTAATGTCCAAGGGATACTCATCATTAACACCTCACAGGCAGAATTCGGGTAACGTGAATATCTCTAATCCTTCCATGCAGCACCTTATGTTTTCTTAGAGGATTTTACCCATAAATCTAATTTTGCATGATTCTTCTTTCCCTGATACACCAGGATAATTTTCCTGCCAGCAATTCTGAAAGACTCCAGGATCTGAAATCCACTGTGGACCTGCTTACCAGCATTACATTTTTTCGGATGAAGGTATTGTCGTTTATTTGCACAAATAAATTTCCTGAAGGAAATAACATATTTACCTTTTAAATTAGTTTAAAGTCAAGTCACATACTCAGCTGAACTCCTTAGGAGTCATATAGAATAATGGTTTTCTACTGTATAATAAATTCACAAGTCAAACAGCAAAATAGATCTGATAACTATTTGCCTTCGTCTCTCCAAAGGTTGAGATCTAAGTGGTCAAGCATGGAAATATTTTTGGAATGGAATGGTTCACATGAATATTACTGAATGAAAAATGCAACCTTTGTCATAATAGCATGTGATTCCATTGCATTAGGCAGCTACATAAAGAGAATTAAAACAATCCATTAAATTAAAGTTTGAATTATTGTATCCTGAAATGGAGTCAAGAGATAAACCCTTTGCTTTAAATAAATAACTATTTGGCTGATATTCCAAGGAAAGCACATAATTATATGGTCTAATTATTTCCTAAATAATAAAAAAAAAGTTTTTAAATGTAAACCCTAAGGTATAAAGATGTAAACTTGTGGGCACATATGCCACTTTTATCATATAAACATTTTAATTCAAATAAAACAGTGATAAAATCTACTTGCATGTGTTTTAATCTATCTTTGAACTCAATTCACCTTAATTTAACACAGTTTTAATTATTTTTTATCATTGCTTTATTTGGACACTTTTCATCCTGTATGACAGAACTACATTCAACACCTGGATTTGTTGTGGTCAATCTAGTTCTGACATTCTCACCTTTATGAAATATTTAATTAGGTCCTGGAATTGCAGAGCCCCCCTCGAGCCAGTACTGTGGTGAAAGACTGTGTAAAAGCCTGCCTGGATTCAACTTATAAATACATTTTTGATAATTGCTATGATCTCTACACCCAATTAGTGGATCAGGTAAGGTCAAAATAAAATTGTTTTGTGCTATTGCTCATTCATTATTGTTAGTTTACCTTTAGTAAACAGAAAGCCTTCTGGTGCTCCTTCATATCAAAGCACTGAGATTTTCATTTTATTTATACATG
Source organism: Erithacus rubecula (assembly GCF_903797595.1). NCBI lineage: Eukaryota > Metazoa > Chordata > Aves > Passeriformes > Muscicapidae > Erithacus > Erithacus rubecula. The sequence continues at coordinate 14,147,228 of NC_136666.1, forward strand.
GAGGACCAACATACCATAAATACACCCATAGGCAGCTATAAATTCTAAAATGTTTGACATGAGTTTCAAAATGGACACATTAACTCATAATGTAGTCATCAAGTTGGACATGACTGTGAAATTGTCCAGTGGTTTGGGGAAAATGACATTGGATTGATTCCTGTTCACTTAAGATGTATAACAGGAAAATAGTTATTTTAAATGTAACATTTCACTTCTGTAGCTTTAGAAAAAAATTTTAATTTGCTGAAGATGATATAATCTTTCCAGCTGTAGATTTTAGCACCTATGATGTATACTTGGATCCAAGCTTTAGTAACTGCTTTAAGAAAGCAGAGGATAATTCTGAAACATTTCTTAATATATGTCTATCAGGTTGAATTGTCAATGCAAAATAATTATAGCATTTGTTGTTTTCCAAATATCATGCAAAATCCTTGAGAATACTTTTTAGTTTTTCATATAACATGGTTATTCTCTAAGCAATGTTAGAATTAATTACTGTCTTAAAGGAACAACACTTCTTTATCATATTACCTCCTGTACCTTGTATTTGTTTTCTGGATGGTACACTGAAGAAAGTCAGTGACTATTCCAGCCTTGAACAGGGTTAACTAAGTTTTTTGGCAAATGCACTTATTGTTTTGTGTATATAATTAATAAGAACACTCATACAAATGATATAAGGCTTAAATTGAAATTTAATTGAAAGTATATTTCACTTGAATCCAGAATATGAATTTCTGTATTTTAGGAAAGGTGATATTTGCTATCAATTCAACGTTTCTGAAATGAGAGTTTATTTTCTCATGTTGGATTCCTGTTGCATGAGAAAAATTGACTGGAGCTTTTAATGTAAGAATTTTTCACCAGCATCAATAAGCACTCCACACTTAGTGCTGTTGTGTGTTTATCCTACAACAGATTATATTATAAGCTGAGTAGGAGTATAAATTAGTGTAAGCAGCAGCTTCAGGCATCACATCTATTTACGTCATCAACTGTTCTGTTTTCTCGCTAACATTCACTCTGCAGCAATTTGATCTTGTCTGGTAAATATAATATGAAGTGCTGCTAGACTGAGTATTACATAAGTCTGCAGTTTATCAGTAGATCCTAGTCCTCAGTAAAAAGCTGAAAGTGATAATGTCTTACCTCTGCAAAGTGTTATGACAACTGCAAAAGCTTATCTGTATTCAAAAAATTCACAACTTTTTAATGTGAATCCATACAGTCCTTTAGCCTGTCTATTTTAAAATATAGTTTTAAAGTGCAGGGATATTACAGTTTTTCTGCTTGGCAGAGAATGTAAAACTTGCTTAAGTAAGGGTTCTCTCCAAATTATATTTGAGGCAGAACAGGCAATGTTGTTATTGTATTTTTCTCTCACATAACTCTACTTAGTGGTAGAGAAAGAAGAAGTCCTGAAATAAAAAATTTAAAAGAAAAAAAAAATCCTCAAGTATTCACTCAGCTGGAAAACTGAGTTCACTGTATTTCTGCACCTCTTGAGTTCTCTTTCACAAGATTTCCAGCAGGGGCAGTTTTTTATGGAAACTTTAAGCAGAAAATTGTCTGTACAGTTACAATCACCAAGCACTGCAAGAAACTTCAGTGCAGTGTAAAAATCAAAATTTAAAATAAATAGATTGCATTCAAAATAATTTACTTCTAACAGCAAATTACTTCAAGAATCAAACAAAAAAAATCAAGCAACATTCACATATAATGTTAATGCTAGACAGTTAAACTCTCTTTCACAGAAAGGAGACAATTCTGAGAAATATAACTGGTCTAGCTTTAATTGAGAGGTGAGCAAAATTAATTCAAAAGACTACCTGAATTCTTCATCAGCTCTTGAGCTGTACTAGGAGACTTTGTTCAGCATGATGCTCTTATGGCTTCCTATCAATATATCCAAAAGTACATTTGGTTTTAGGAACACTTAGGTGTGCAGCTCATTTGAACCTATAGCTGGGGAGGCTTTCCAGTGGATCCAGGTGATTGGCTTGTGGTACCACTATTACAATAATGAAGCAGTAAGCAATATTGTAATTAACATTTCATTAGCTTTGTGTCCAAGCCCCTCAGATTAGACCAGATTCCACCTTTAAGCCTTCCTCAGTCCATTCCCTTATCTCTGCTGGGCTCTCATCAGGTGAGGTCTCCTCCCCTCAGAGGGAGTTCATCCCTGGTTCTGCAGCACAGGAGGTTCATGCTTTAGCTGCACAGCTGAGCTGTGAGTACTGAGAACTGAAATCGATGAGCCCCAAAGCAACAAGAAATGGTTTTTATGTAGGTCAGCACCTGCTCTCACTCAGGGGAAGGGCTGGCAGCTGCTGTCCTGCTGAGGCCCCAGGGCTGTATCTGTGTGTAGCTCAGGGTCACCACCTTGTGCAGTTGCTTTTGGCTGCAAGCTAGAATTCTTAGAGATGCCTGCCATAGTATTTCTAGAAAATATGCTTGAGGTCTGATTGTGTGGGATCGTTTAAGTTTGGGGTGAAAATAGAGCAATGACTGTTAAAATGGGGGGGCTCAAACTGGAGATTTTGGACATTTGCCACTAGAAACGGAAAAAGTAAATCACAAAATATGCTCAGCAGTCTCCAATTTCTCTTTTTATTACTTTCTACCTTTGTGTCAGGCAGACAATCACCATTAAAAAGCTAATGTCTTGCAGCAAAATATCACCCCTGAGGATATTTCCTGGAGTGAAGCATTGCAAATGCTAACAGTATGCAAAAATGTCATGCTACAGTTCCACACCAGAATACAAAGAACAGCTGATGGCAAAAACCAATGACTAGCACAGAGAGTAAAACATGATAAGTTGACAGTCTTACTGACATGTGTATTGCTATCCTCATTATTGGAGATAAAGTGCTCTGGTAAAGAACTATCTAGTTCCTTGTGCAGCACATGTGGCATTTTCTCTTTTTAATTAACAGTTATCTGAGTGAAGTGCTTAGCAGCCCTATGTTAAAAAAAACACCCTGGAGAAGTAGTTTAGAAAGCACTTTGATACTTTCTGACTCAATTTACAGATATGTCACTCTTTCTGTTTTCTTGAGAAAACAAATTTTGGAATCCTGGCTGGTGCTCACAGTGACTGAAGTCCCTTCAATAATTCTTTTTGCAGTCTTCTCCACTGAGTGACACCAATGAAATGCAGACCATACCCTTCACATTATCTCAAGAGCTCTTGATCAGTACAAATAATTTCATGACTGACAACGCCAATATACTGGAATAAAAGCACTGGAGTACTTTATATTTGACACCAGCTCATCAGAACAGGCCTGATATTCTACTGATGTTAGGGACCTTTACTTGAGTCCTTACTCAGCTCTGAATGTTGTCACAGCTCAGCTTGGTGCAGACAGGAGGTAGCAAAAAACAATTGACTCTTTCAAGAGTCAGGTGTTGCACAGATGCCACATATTGCTTTAGTTGCACTGGAAAGGTTCTGACTTCTTCAAATCTGACATGCAAAGGGTACTTAGAGATCTCTCCTTGTGTTGCAGCATTGTGTTTGATGGGCAGCATGTTAACCACAGTAACAGAAAAACATTTGGTAAATTGCCTCAGAACAGAAGGATGCATTTTGTGCTGTGGTATTTCCAACCCCATTCAGAGAATTCTCTGTCAGAAATCTTACAGATATAATTTCTTCTTAGCAGCTTGTCCAAGAACATTGGTTAGAAAGTCAAAGAGCTTGCAATACCAGAGGGGTTCACTTTGGTCTTCCTCCACCTATTCCCTGCAGAAGCAGAACATTCTGGGTGGATGGGTCAGGTCAAAACCACAGCATCACTTGGCTGGCCACTTCAGAGGAGCTGTGCATGTTACACTGCCCTGAGCAGACAGACCAGTTAAACCTCCTCCTTCAACATGCCAGTCCTTGAAGAAAAAGATTGGCAATTCTCAGCGAGAATTAATCCAAAAAAATTCTGTTGGTACTGGAGAATACATAAAGTTGCCTGGAGAAGGTGTGGGTGCCCCATCTCTGGCAGAGAAAAGTGAGAAAAGTGTTCAGTTTGAATGGGACTCTGAGCAACCTGGTCTAGTGGAAGGTGTCCCTGCCCACATCAGGAAGATGGAAAAAGATATCTTTGATATCACTTCCAACCCAAACCATTCTGTGATTCTGTGATGACTCTTCAAATAGGGTTCAGTCTCAAATAAGTTAACAATTTAGGAGTCAGTCACTGTGCAACAGCACTGCATGGGGAAATCCCTCACAGGTCTTGAATGCATGTCTGCAAGTGGTTTCTGGCTTTAGTCTCTCTTGAGTAAATTCTGTAAAGCAAAATTTTCATTCTTTTAGATACTAAAAAATAATTTAAAATTATATAAAATTCTAAACATAGTCAGGCATAATATTTGAATGTCTACATATGTGTATATTTTATATATAGTACAGATTGTATATTTTCTGGTGATTCTACATTAAATAATATTATATGTAATATGTGTAATATTATATGAAATATGAGTAATAAATATGCAGTTGAAAATATGGAAGAATTGTTTAAATACTATTTCATTATCTAAGACTAGTCTATAAATTTGCCCTCTGTAGCCTTGTGCTGATCAAGGCTACTGAGTTGGTTTCCACTCCATCATTATTTATACATAAAATATTGTATTATGAATCCTAGCTTGGGGCTTGCAGCAGACAGTAATAGATAACTTTCTGATATCATAGGATTCAATTTTTCTAAGTCACACAGATAATAATGGGTATTGATGGCACAGAGCATAACAAAATGAAGCCAAAGAAAATTAAAGCAGACATTCATCTTACAATCTGGTAAAATCAGTGATGAGAGAAGTTGAAAGCCCTCTGTTTCTCAGACCAGTCTTTACAGATTTGTCTCAGGGTAATATAGATGTAGATTTTAATCTTGCTTCACACTGTGTCTGAGATTGCTTTCTCCACTCTCAACCACTTTTCCAGAGTACAAAATGTTTGTTTGTCAACAGTTTTGCCTTTCTTTTTTTTCCCTATTAAACTCAGAAAACTTCTTCTACATATCAAAACTCCAGTAATGATTTTGGAGGCTCTATGCTGCATGATCGATTGCTTGCATATGAGTTCAGGGAAATTGACAGTAAAAGGGAATTGAGTAAAACATGATTCAGTGCAAATAATTTATTTTGACTCATATCCTATGAAAAATTGCTTTTACACACTTCCTCCTTCTGATTTTGATGTCTTTGGTGGCAAAAGAATGAGTTATCACCTAGTCTGGATGTTGCATTAAAAAACCCACAGAGTCTCCACTACTTACTGTATTTGTGAACCTTAAGTGAATGAGTTTTCTTTAAAGACACTTTTCTCATGAGGTGTTTGCTACCACTCTAGGGTGATCCTAAAGACAAGAAGTACCGAAGTCGATTAATCTGAGAGTATAAAAACCTGTCTTGGTGAGATATCATCTGCTCTTGCTGCTTGTTTGATCTGCCAGCAGAAACCCCTTAGGAAGATCATTGTTGTGCCTTTGGCCAGTCACGCACTGTGATTTTAAGTACAGGGCATCTTATGGCATTTCATGGTTCTGGGCATGTGGGCAGCATTACCATCCAAAGTGATGGTACAGGAGGTCAAGATGTTTTAAATAGCCTTTCCTATGTGAAGAAGCTCGTGGAAAAGAAAGTGATTCTGCTAATTGGCAAATTTTCATTCATATCAGTATTTGGAAAGGTCTCTTGGATACTGGAAGAGGAGTCCTGGATTTGAGTTTGTTCAGTGCTGTATCAAACAAAAAAAGAAGATGGGACACTTCACAAAACCATTTATTTTAAAATTAATAACCACTATGATCATCAGTTTAATTAAACATTTTGTCACCTTTCTATATCAAGAATTTATGTTCCTCTTGACCTTTTCAGTTGTATTTTTTAAAAATTCTCATTATTATCATCCTCTACAATTACAAGTGCTATTTAGGGTCTCCTACATCTTCTCACTGTATTTGTGCCAGTGTGGCACTAATTAGGCATATCAGCTATTTAGCTCATGTTTTTACACTGACAGTGTCTTTCAAAGGGGTACAACAAGAAAGAAAAGAAATCTGGATTGAACTCAAGTTTCCACCACAGTTTTACCTCATTACAACAGCCCTGCACCAAGCCTGCCAGAGCAGGGGAAGCTCTGCCAAACACACAGGGTGGTTTTGGGCATTGCCCTGTGCAGGAATCCAAGAGTTGGACTCTGCTCCTTGTGGGCCCCTTCCAACTCAGAGTATTCCATCTTTCTATAATGCTTCTACAAAGGTGTCTTTGTACATAAAGCAAATAATAGTGCTGACAGTAATAAGGTAAAAAGAGCTTGAATGATTCTGAGCATTTCTAACACACTAGGTAGATCTCAGGATAAAAATGGAAATAACAGCTAGGGATGGGCAGAGTATGCACTTTCTTTTCAGGGCATAAAACTACTGCTGTAATGTGAGACCTTTTTCTAAAATACCTTCTCTGGGCCATTTGAAAAGGTCATACAGATTTTAAAGAGATTTCTTTAAAGAGAACTTTTGTAGAAAGGACCTCCTTGTGCAGCTATTACTTTTAAAATTAGTTACTTTTTGCTATCTGTGTTAAAGAAGAAAATTTTTTATTCTGTGATTCACATTCACAGCCATGGAAAGCTGTCTCAGCTGCATGTCACTTGCTGTGAAATGCAGTTCTTGGATAAGATGCTGAGCTACTACAAGGTGGTTTTGTCTTCTACAGCTGCCTTTCAGTTGATTTGATTTAACAAGCTACTGAGGAAAAAAAAAAGGTCTGTTAGACATACAGCTTTGGTAAAGAAGCAAGGCCTTTTTAGTAATAATACAATGTACTCCAGGGAAAGCCCTTGTGAGTGACATTAATGCTCTAATGTTCATCTCTGTTTTGAAAAGCTCTCTCATTTGCATGCACAGTTGTTAATTTTTGGTGACACCAGACCCACCTGCTTCTGAGCTTTATTTCTGCTGCTTTAGACACTGAGGTGGTACCCTTTGCAGTTCAACTGAGTATTTAGCAGTGTGATTAATACTACTTGTCTAAAATATTCCACAGTGGCCACAAAGACAGTTTCAAATAGGTGTTGTTGAAATTCCCTTTCTGCCATTCTAAATGCTATTCATAGATAAAAGTTAATTGAGGTTAAAATAACATTTAATTAATTCACTGTAACACTAATATAGTGTTAGGCATATTAACAAAGATACCAGGTTGATTGAATGGGTCATAGTTGGACTAGGAATGAAAAGTACATGGAATATGTTTAAACTTGCAGGATCACAGACATGTTTATTTTCTGGTTTACTAGCTGAGACTCACACAGCAGTGTAGAAGAACATGTGTAGATGTAGCATGTGCAGACATATTTCTGTGTGTCAGAAATTATTTGTGTATGTGTCCATACAGAGTTAAAAATATTTCTTTTCATATTTGGATCTCTACAATGAAGTTATTTACTGGACATTTGCTTCTGCCAAGCAAAGGAATGCAAAATACTTTTGCCTAGGAAATTGTAGGCTGGGGCTTGTAAATAAAGACTGTAGAGACAAAGACTATCTATAAATGCACACTTTAGTGAAATTTAAGAACATAAAATTCTCTACAAAATAAAGGGAAATTCAACTGCTTCTTCATTTAGACCATACATCATAAGCAGCTATTAAGCTGAATACCTTCAGCATGCAATTTAAAACAAAACATTAAACACTCCTCAGCATTGATTTTTTTTCAGTCTTTGTTGTGTTCAGTGTAAAAGTTCTGCCTCAACAAGCAATTCTACCTGCGCTGAGTCTCAGCACAGCAAAGAATTTAATAATGTATCTAATTACAGTGTGAACATGCACTAGAAACCAAGTCTTTATTGATCTCCTTTGCTGGCATGACAATCTTTGCACTATGGTTCTTTATATTTGTGCAAGCCAAGTACAGTTTTTCATACGTTCTGCTCTGTTGGTTAGCCAGTCTTGGTCCAAAATTTGTAAAGGTTCTTCATATTTCACTCTTCCCAATCAAGGAATAATCTATAGGTGGAACACCTGTAATATTTTCTCTAATAAAAATATATTCAATCTTGTTTCATCAGAGTAAGAAACAAGAAGTTCCTAAAGAAGAACAAGGACCAACAACAAAGAATTTGGATTTCTGGGCACAGCTGATTACTCTAATGGTCACCATTATAGATGAAGATAAAACAGCTTATACACCAGTCTTGAACCAGTAAGTAATCACTTTCCCCATAAAAATTAAGAATCATGGTTTTATTAAAATAAGGTAAGAGATACACCTGAATCAGAAGTTGTATTTTAAATAGAATCTAGAAGGAGATTTTTATCCAGAATGTAGCTCTGACATAGTTTGATAAAAACTTAGTGCTCTGATAATGGAAAGAAAATCTTTTGGTTTAGGAACATTAAAGACAGGTGGTATATGAGTCATCCCAAAACTTCAAGTAGCAAAATATTCTACCAGTGAGATAAATGGGTTGAAGAGAATTTTCAGTGTGATGGCATTGATGGTGTGAGGGTGTCGTGGCACACATGGTGTTCTAATCATGCTGTAACTCTTTCAAGTATGATTTTTAGGCATGTAATTGTAAAAAAAGTGAACTTCACCAAAAGACCCTCTCTGAATTTATAATGGGCTGGCCAGACTGACTTGAAAATGTATAAAGTGGAGAGCAGTATCCTAGAGATGGAACTTGAGTTCTCAGAATTGAAGATGTAGCAGATAAGGGAGGTAAAATCAATAACCAAGACAAGTCAAATAACTTCAGTTTGATACATGAGTAGAAAGGAGAGAAACAATTGATAAACACAGAAAAAGAAGGCAGTGCTGGTGTTTGAACATGAAATATATAGAAAGAGTGCAAAGGAGCATGATTCACATATTACATCTGGAGAAACAGGCCTTGCACTAATTGAAATGTGACATGATGAGGCCCTGGGGAAATGTTTAGCTCTTTCAGCTGTCTGGACCCATTCCACAGAGACAGTGCAGAAAATCTGGGTATAGTCTGGCTGTGATGACTTAGCAAAAGTTAACATTGAAATCTACATCTGTATTATGGCTAAACAATTCATAGAGGTTTCTGCAATTGTATTTCATTGAATGCTCTGAAGGGGAGCAGGAACAATCTGGTTTTTTCAGCCAAAATAGTGTAGAGACTAGAAGGCACTCTGTACATTGAAATGTACTTGTCTGTTATAAAAGGTACCATTGTATTTATAGCCCCACAGTAAAAGTGACAAAATAACCTCCTGGTGATAACCAGAACCTGAAAGATATTTCATTGACTTCTCACTCCTTCCTTTACTTAAAGTAAACAAAGTATTGGTTCAGTCCTGGATAATAAGCATTTCTTTGTTTAGTCATCTGTTGCACTGACCTTATAAAGGAGTAAGTTCCTACCCTGTTGAGGAAAGAAAACACTTTTCCTGTTTACTCCATTTTTATGATGTAGTGTTGAGTTTCTCCATTAATGGAGGTTCAGCCCTTTGTCTGACAGGCTGTATAAATAATCCAGTCATTGTAAAATATCTAATTGAGACAAATACATGTATGTGATTCATTTCAGCCTCTTCATTGAAATCAAACAATCGTAATAGCAGCTTGATTAGCCTAAAATTTTTTCTAGCTGTATTTTTATACAAATGGGAGGGAGAAAGTAAAGGCATAAGGAACAGAGTTCCTCTGAGGGGATTAGAAGGTTCCCTAAAGTACAGATGAATGATTGTGTAAGATGTGAAAAGAGAAGCAGGAGTGGATGGAATTGGGACAGATTAAGGGAGAGAGCTCGTGTGTCTGACTTCTCTCTGGTTTTTGCTGTTGTTTTGTGAGGGAATAACATGTCTTTTAGAAGTAAAAGATGAAGAGGCTGTAGGTAGAAAAAACTTGAAAAACTGTTCATAGCTGCTTTAGATACATTTTTTTTAAAGAAAAGCTTCTCCTAACACAAAACCAACATGTAGAAACTTGAGAAAAAAATAAGACAGCTTCTTCCCCACTGCTTACCCCAGAAAAGAAAATGGGTTAAAATGGATGAATGGGAAATATAAGTTGAATACACAAGAATACTGAATAAGTATGACTCCTTATTAGAAATACATGGGCATGCAATGTCTCTGTGGATTATTCAGGCCTGCATCTATTTGAATCCTATTTTAGAAATGAGGTAACTGAAGATCCCCAGGAGAGCATTCTGATAAAAGTTTCCACAATTGTGTAATACTGCTCAGAATTCTACTCCTTAGCCAGTTTTGGAAACCCTATTTTTATACCTACCTTGGAGGCAAAAATTACACTGTCATGGAGTAGTTTGGACTGTATGAGGTTATGAATGCAGATGAAACATGACATGATGGCCTCAGCAAGCACTGCAGCCACTGACAGACCAGATCAGACCACCCAGTGGGAGTGTGGGGGCAACCTGCAGTTCTTACATGACATGAGAAACTCGATGAGTTGGAGGGAAAAGCATGGTCTGGTACTAAAATCCTCATTCTAGTAGATAAACAATGTAAAATGTGTTTGAAACCTGGGCTTCCTGGCACATCTAAATATGCACTGAGAACTTGCTATCAAAATATAATATTTTTTTCTAATAAAAGGAGCATCAAAATATCAAAAACAAAATCTTCAACTCAAATAAGTTGGTATTTAACCTTTGATTATCCCTTCTCTTTAATAAGACAGCTGCTTCTGTTGCTATTTATCTGTAGCATGGGGAATGTGTTGTGCATTAGCTATGTCAGCTTCTCATCTATAGTAAATTGCAAGGATAGCTCTGGTATTTCCCTCATGCCCATGACTGACAGCTGTGCAATGCCCACCAGTCTGTTAGAAGTATAAAACCTGACATCAGTTTTAGACTTCACCTAACTGAAGCCAGGTGGGATGTGTTGAACTAATTTAAACAACATTGATAATTGCAGTTGGTGTGTGCATGTGCTCACACAAGTTAAAACACACAAACAAATCTATTTATCACTAATCAAACAAGTGCATTTTTATCAGACCCAGCCTTGCCTTATGGCCAGCCTTGCAATATGCTCTAAAGACAGTGTCAATATTAAATCAGCTGTTAAATACTCCCTCAGAGCAATTCTGTCAAAGTTCAAGTCTGGTGCTAAGAGAGCTCAGAGTGGACTGGAGGGAAAGAAATTAAGACAGCTGAAATCCATTTCAGCTTTTGAACAGAAATTAATTTTGTGTTAACAGAATTAATATGAAGTTCTTTAACTGAGCAGTCATTAGCATATAGAGGGCTCAGCAAACTGAGCTATTGCTTCCTATTAAAGCAGCAGAGCTAATGAGCTGTTTGAGTACTTTGCTGATGTGATCAGGGTCAAATAGGTCTCTAAAATGAATACATTACTTAGATCATACTGCTGCCACTTTAAAGTTGCACATAATTCTCATTCTTTCTATATCAACAAGACCCTTAAAAATTCTTACAATTTTACAGAAATTATTACAGAATATTTCTGAATTTGATTGGTGCTTTGCTAAAAGGTCAAAATACTTTGGATCTAATTCTCTTGCTAGTATATAGTATAATAACCTCAACACAAAAGCCACACAGCTCTGTGTATTTCCTCATTAACAGATCCCTTTTCTATCTATTCCTGGTGAACTGTGGATGTATTTGTGTGGCTCTCACTGCCTCCCTGTGCTATAAACAGCTGCTTTGCCCCACTGGGAGATTCTGTGTTCTACTTTCTGCTCTTCATCTGCCTGACCTGCCTGGCTCTGCCTCTGTGTCCTGAGAATGGCTCATATTAATGTCAATTCCACACCTGCATTAAAGACAGGCCTTTTTTAACACAAAAAAATGTGACAAAAACCATGGTGTTGATCACTAAAATGCCAGCTTTTGCTAGTTGCTAGCGGTGAAAATGGTCACTCAAATATTAAGGCCTTTCTTCTGCATTGAATAAGAAGCTGTTGGGACCTATGAAAAATTTGTGTAAAAATACTCAATTGATAACAGGAGAAAGTATCTATAAAGGACTATTCCTCAAAGATGACACAAAGCATGAGACCAAAACTTAAATTTTGAATCAAAATCTGCATTTCACTATTTATTATATTCTTTATTATTTTATCCATACATAAGTCAAAGGGGAAAGTCTTCAATGAATTAGATTCTACAAGTATATAAACCAATATAGCTGCACAGAGAGATTCACTTTTTTCCAGTGTCACAAGGGAATTAAGGAAAACCTGTGACTGCTAAACTTCTGAACCAGCTGTTTCATGTTCTTCATAAAGCATCTGATTTGTCTAAAGTTGAGAAATCATCTGCAAGATAGATTAAAGTTTCTGGATTTAAAATGTCACATAAGGAAGTTTTTATTTCAAGGTTGGGTGGTTTATATAATTGTGACTAAACAAAATATGATAAGTGCATACTAGGAGAATTATTTTATGGAAATACTTGCCTTTTGCTGTGCAGCTGTAAGCATCATTCCTAGCAGGTGAACTGATCTAATGTGATTAATTACAGGTTCCCTCAAGAGCTGAACATGGGAAAAATCAGTGCTGAAATCATGTGGACTCTGTTTGCACAGGACATGAAATATGCTCTGGAAGGTAATTAGAACAAACTATTAATTACCCTAGTGAGTTCACTAAGACCTATTTTCACTGCAAGTAATACCTGGCATCAGATTTCTGTGTGTGATTAGAGCTCTCTGGTGCACTTGTTTAAGATGCTTCCTAAGTTAGTGAAAAAGAAGAATTATTAGGAATCAAATCATTGCATTGTGAATATATGAAGTTATCTGTGAGAGAAGAACACAACAGAATTCTGACTTAAAATGCTGCTTCTTGGATCAGATAAAAATATTCAGTGTCCAAAGAGACACACATTTGCTTGCTAGGGAACACTGTAGACACTCCAATTTTTCTCACTAGCTGAAAATTGCTAACTTGCCCATAAGGAACATTTGCAGAATGAAATTATGGAGAAAGCACACACTTATAATTAAATCTTTTCATGTTCAAAAGGCAGGATGTATTCATTCTAGTTCCAGCAGAATCAAATGCAGTTTCATTTTCTCTCTTAAGATATTGTGGTTAACCATTATTAAAATACGTGGGTTTTTTCTATATAGCAGATTGTCTCCAACTAATGGCTTCAAACACATGATAAAATATGGTTATTGCAGCAAACCTAGTAAAAATACCTGCATGAAACTGGCATTGTTTTTAGTCAAGTCTGCTACTAACTACAGAGCAAGTCTGAAAACAGTGAGAAAAAATGGTTAGATAAAAAAAAAAAAAAAACAATGCAATTCAACTGGCATAAAGGATTCAAAAAACCAAATATCTGAAGGTACAGATCTGTATTATTCTCTCCAGAATGTCTAATGTGATAATATCAGTGCAGTGATGAAGACATGGCAGATTTTAATGATGATAAAGAGAAGACACGAGTGGCTAGAATGGCTATTGGTGGAAGAGCTGTTTTGTTCATCTGCTGTTGTGCTACTTTATTTTGTTATTTGTGTTGTTTGAATGTGGAATTTCCATACTAAGCACAGAAGAGGAAAAAGAGGAGAAAGGAAGGAAGGTAATTAAAATATGTACAACAACAGAAGACATGAGACATCTTAGATGTGGGTAGGAGAAGAGATGCTCAAACTATTGTTTCAAAGTGCTGTTCTGTAGTCATGTCAGAGTGAATCAGAAGCACAAGCTTGAGAAGGGATGTCAGGCAGGAGACCATCCTTGAAGAGTGATCAGTGAAGGAAAAAGCTTCCAAGAGCTGAGAAACATCAAGACCAAGTGAAAGCCACTGTTTTAGATTAAAGTACATTCCTGGTCTCACCAGTCAAACAACCTTCTATCTGGAGAGGCTGTCAGTCAGGAACAGCTATTAGAAATCTGCTGTTGACTAACTCAGTGTTGTGATTCCCTTACAGATTACTGAGGATTTCTAATAGCCACCAATTTCCATGACTTGATAACCTTGGGGGTGAAGTGATACTCTGCACACAGACATCCCTGAGCACCAGAGCTTGTAGTGCTTTGGCCGTTGAACTATAAACATTCTGCAACAAAATAAATCACAAAACCTCACTCTCTTTGTTCACTAGAGTACTGATCACTCAAAAGGCAGCTTCAGATCAAGCTGTGGTTTGTTTCTTGGTTGTAAAGAATAGAATAAGCTCATAAGAAATAATTAGTTATACAATATATAAAGTGTGGATGTTTGGACTGAATCAGGACTTTAAAACAAATATTAATGTTAATATTAATCCTTATTCTGCAGAGAGAGCTGTAGAAGGCATTTGACTTTTTATGTTTCAGATCAGTCCCTAAATATGGTCTCATTTCTGTGTTGCTGTGGATACTGACTTTCTGAGGAGATGAAATGCCATTGTTGGCATTAGGAATTCTAAGCTGCTCCCAGAATCATTAGTGAAACAGTTCCTGCATATAAATAACAATTAAAGAAAATTGAGATTAATATAAGTTATTACTTTTAGATTAGTATAAATTATTATAAATGTACACCATTTCACCTTCTATTATTTCATTTCTAAACAGGAACTTCAATAAATCCAGTGACAAAATATAGATCGGTATGTTGATCCCCTACCCAGCTTTCATGGGATTTGGATTATTTATTCTTTCCATAGATATTCTGCAAACTGGGTTTAACTCTGTTGTTGCTGGCAATAATATTTTTTTCTTTAAATTCTATAAGATTAGAAGCAAGCTCTTAAATATGTTCACAGTTGGTCCTCCTGGTTTTAATGGAGTTCATTAAAATGCATTGCATTCTGCTATGCCACTCTCGCCTTCCAAGTTATTAACATAGGCTACCATCTGTTCATACCTAGTGTCCAGGGCTGTGATTGCAATCTTTCCCTACTCCAATTTAGTATTAATCTCCTGAAGCAGCATCTTTTGTGTTACCATGTTGATTCCTTTCTGCATCCAATCAAGAAGCAATGAACTGGTCCAGCATTGTTTGCAAAAGGATTGTTCATGTGATAAAAAAGATTAGATTAGCTCATCCGAGATCCTGATTCTGGCTTTAGCCACTTTATGTATTCACAAATACATCCAGCCGCATCCATCACCTTAGATTCAGGAAAAAGGAAGACACTCCAGCAAACACTGGAGCATGCACTTTCCACTCCTTTTCCTTTTCTCCTGAGCACAGCTCAGAGTGGCTGTTCAGGCTGTCTCCTCTCTGTACAGCTGAATCCCTCTGGATCTGCTCAGGGTGTGCACTGCAGATCTGCTGCTCCCAGCAGTGCCCTCTGCCCTGCTCCTCTTGTAGAACAAACACCCCAGCTGGCACCACACACCCTCTGCCTTCTCTCCTCCCTCGGTCCTTGCAGGACACTGCAGCAAGGAGCTGCTGCTGTGGCTGGAGAGCTCAGAGGGGACAGCAGCTGCCAGGGCAGTGCCTTTGGCTAAAGAGCAAAGCCATGGCTACTCTGGCTACCAAGGCACTACACTGGCCTTGGGGGAACAACTCAGATTTTTGGTGAGGGAGGAAAGGATGTCCCAAAGCACATTCAGATCTGCACAGCTGCCAAGATCAGGGCTATGCTGTGCCAAGCTGACATGCCTTGGAAACAAAACTGTACTAAAATCTGGTGTTGAGTTCATAATTTCATTCTAGATTTTCTTCCAATTTGAGTAAATTAAAATGTTTAGCCTTTGCATAGCATTAAATTTTTTAGGCAAACTTTAACAAATTGTGTTCACACCAGTTATATTTCTTTTTTCTGGTCTAATGGATTATTTTCATGTATAGATTTTGCATGAAGAACATATCACATGTTTCTCTTTAAGAATTGTCTTCATTACATTTGGTCTCTTTGGGGTGTTTTACTTCTTTTCAGGTTATTTGTGAAGCATCAGTGGTTTCCATGATACATTATAGATTGTTGTTTGGCATTTAGTTTACACAAACATCTGATCTTATATGATGGTAATATTTTTGTACTGTCTGATCCCCCAATTATTCCATATTTATGCTGAAAACCAATGAGAATAGAGAGAGAATTTCACCAGCAATGAATATGATTTGTTACTGACTTCATATGGTAGAAAATATTTTCCTTTATATGTATGAAGATGCAAAGGTTAAAAGATGATGAGAGAGTAATAAGCTGAAATTAGACATGCAATTGTATATTATCTTTTTTTTAATTCTTTGTCCTCAGAAATATCTTTTTTCAGATCTTTCAGAACTCTAACTTTTGAATGGGTCAGACCAAATGTCTGAATCTATCCAGTCTGTTAGAAAGAGAACATCCTAATTGCTGTTATTATGGTAATCTAATTCTGGTAGTGGCCAGAAGTCAAGTCCAGAATTAGGCCAGAAAGTAGCTGGCTGGCAGACTCCATCCTGCAGAGCTAAGATTCTAAAGGCCTTATAAAAATAGGAAAAGGAGATAGTCATTCCACTATTTTATGCATTTAATGTAGGTTTGCTTTTCAAGTTTGCTGTTGTCTTCAGTGCTTAAGATACTATTTTCCTGTTTCTGACAGACACTTCTCCCATAATAGAAACTGATAAAGTGATTTGAAAGAGAAGAGGCAGGTCTGGGAGTTGATGCTGAGCACAGAGACAGGATGGAAAAAAGCCAAAAAGGCTAATGCTGCCCAGAGAAAGGTCACACCGTTTGGTGGCAGATTTCAAGTCTATTTTCACTCCAAAGTCTAATTTACAAAGTTCCCCTTAAGATGGAATATAGTCTTGGTTTAGAGGGAGGCTGCAGAGGTGAGGGAAGGTGGGACTGAGGTTTTGTACAGGACAAGAAGGCAGCTCCACAGGAAAGCAGGATGTCACCACTGTGAAAATATAAATCCTTCTAATTTTAGTTGGTCTCATTTCTGCATTGACACTTTTCAACAAATGCTTATCTTTTCAGACACCTGAGGAATTAAGAGTCCTCTATGGCAACCCAGAGAGTCTGTAAAGGCAAAATCAAGGAGATTGCAGTTGGAGTTAAACCTGCCTTTGGCAGATAAGATAGAATGTTGCCATGATTAGAGGAAGAGGGGAGTTAGAAATGTTCTTTATTCACCATAACAGACAAGAATGTTAGCAACAGCAGGTTTACTCTGTACATCCTGAGGGGCTCAGCTTTGTGAGCATGAGAATCCACCTGTCAAGGGCAAAGCAGAGCTCTCCAGGCTTGCCTAAAAAGTACCACAACCATGCCAAATGGCACTATTTTGTTGGAGTTAATTAGACCCAGTAATTAAGACAGATGAAGTGAATAAATCTTCTCCCAGGGGCTGAGTTAATACTTCTTCATGGCTTCATATTGTGCTGTAGCAATGTATCATCTTGCTTGGAACTACCTCAGAGATCTCTGGTATGGCACAACCTTGCAACTGGGACTGCTGTATCTATAATTTCCTTGTTCTCTAACCCATTTTCTTGGATTTAACACATTGAACCATCATCACAACAATGAGCAGTACTGCAGTACAAGTCCACAGTACTCTTAGTAAGTTCCAGCTTCTCTATGTCTGACTGTAGGTGTATTAATGGTGCCAGATTTACTAGAAATAATGTAGTGCATCAGTGAGTGTCTGGCTTCATTGCTCAGTCTTAAACTTGTCACTCAATACTAACAGTGTATATTGTCCTATGTATTTAACAATGATAGCTCTGTCCTTATTTATTCTTTTTCTAACCAATGACTATTACTCTTGTAATAGCACTTGAGCTCTTGTTCTTAAACAATATTATTAGCTCTTACTCAGGCAATCACTTATTATGAAAAAATGTGTAGAAACCTTTTCTGAACATTGCCTGATTATGACAAAGGCAATTTTTTGTTAATGAGCTTATACTGGTACCACCATGCATGTCCTGTCCTTGATTACAGTTCTTTACCACTAATATGATACCACTTTATTCCATCTCATGTTTTTACAAAAGTTAGACTTATATCTTTTGTCTGAACTAATGTTGTGGCTGGGGAAGAAAAAAAAATCCCAAACAACCAAAAAAAAATTCTGAGCAAAAATGTGACTTTGTCCCCTCAGACAGTGCCTTGAAGGACCTGCATTGTTTAGTGCAGCTCTGCATCTGCTGGCTGGGGAAAACTTTCATCCTTTTGTTTCCTCAAGGGGTTTCTTCCCCTTATCTCTGTCAGAGTGGAGCTGGATGATTCTCACACAGCAGCAGTGGAATGTGGGTGCTGCACCTCTTCCTGCATTCTGTGAGCTAATCCCACAATTAATCCCCTAGTATTTTGGACTTTTTTCATTGAGAAACAGTAACTAATAACAGCTTTCTGGAAAAGAAATACCTTTCTTTATCAACTGGAATAAAATATTTGAGTTAAAATTAAAAATAACAAGCAACCTCTGGTATCTTTAATCTTGCCCATTTTTACTGAAAGCTTTCCTCACACAGTAGCTGTTCTTCTCCTGCTCTCTGTTTTCTTAGTCTTTTACTTTCAGGACTGTTCCACTTATGGAGATTCACTTGTGTCTTTTTCTCTGTAGAATCTGAGGTCAATTTTCTCTTATGGGCAAGTGCATTAGTTTAAAACTAAACATTTTATACTGCTTCCCCCCACTCAGGAGAATGGGATAAATCTGTTAACACTGCTTGTTTTCACATTATCTTTTAATAAGCCTTAAGTGCAATTTGCTGGGTAAGAATTAGAGAACACCTCTCTGGTTTTGCCTTTGCAGGCAGAGCCAGATAGAACACAAGTAATTTTTTAAGTGCAGCCTCACATTTGTCTTCCTGCCAGATTCTTCCTGGTTTGTACTTCATTCTACTAATTGCCTGTAAAATGCAAGCATGCCTATTTGATAAGGTTTTATGCTCACTTTGCATACTAGAGATGAGGTGAAAAGCAGAGAATCAGGTCTTCATTAAAAGACTCTTTTTTTTTTTTAATTAAGCAATAAGTAAATGGAAGAAACATATCACAAAAATTACATTGAAGATGCAAAGCTGACTATTCAGTAAAGTTCCAATGCCATTGAAGTGCTCTTTGTTACCTTTATTCTGTTTTCCATACCAGATTCAAGCATTATACTATTAAATCACAAAAATATGGTATGGTTTGGGTTCAAGGGGACCATAAAGATCATCCAGTTCCAACCCTCCATGCCATGGGCAGGGGAGCCACCCACTAGACCAGGTTGCTCAGGGCCCATTCCAGCCTGGCTTGAGCACTTTCAGAGATGGGGCATATATTCTCTCTTTGTTTTGCAATTTTTATACATATTAGAGTTTTAAGAAAGTTTAATCCACATTAAATTGAATTCCCATATTAGCATTACTTTTCTTCTTTTATTACATTTATTACTTTCGTTACTTTCTTTTATATTACTTTGAATAGATGTCAGAATGAAGTATTTGAAATTTCAATCATATTCTTCAGAACACAGGCTTTAATTATCATAATAGAACTCATATCAGATAGTATGGACTATTTTGACTGCTCAGTCATAGTTTCCATTTCCTTTACACATTCCATGGCCAATAAATATAAAAAGAATTCCACCAACACTAAAAAAAAAAAGCACATTTCAGGTTATTTCACTCATTGGAAGCAAATGTTTTTTTCCTTTTGTATTCAATAGTAGCCATATGTATCTAAAGTCAGAATTTTGTCTCCAAATGTTTGTTCTTTAAATATTATCTATTTAGTATCATGGTATGTAAATTTCAGCCTGATACAATATTGAAGGGTGAAATTTAGACTCAAGTTGATCTTATTAATTTAATTGCATTCCTGCCATTTTTCTTTTCTTGGCAGCAAGCAAAACAGCAAGTTTATGCATAATCAAGCTGCACATCTTGCATTGCCCTTTTGGTGATAACCCATCCACTTTTCTGAAACATTTGTAGAAGCATTTGGCGTTGGAAATAGTGATTAATTCATGAGACTAATAGGAGTAATAAGGACTACAAAAAAGCAGTAAAAAAAGCAACTGAGTAATATTAATAAGATATCAAAGTTAATTTGCCTAAGTAATCTGAAACATTTAGGCAATGTAACACGGGGTAAAAAATGGCAAATGGAATGTTTAGAGTAAAAGATAGAGTAGTTTGGATCAGGCTCATACATCTCTCATAATCTTATATATTGCCTCTCTTAAGTAGTATGTGACACTGGTATTTGATGCCCTTGAAGTTCCCAGCTCTGTACAGCTCTGCCTTTTCCAACAGCAGGCAGGTGACCCTGAACTCTCCTGCACCTGCTGTGAAGTGTCAGGCAGAGCAGAGCACTGAGCAAAGGCCCCTTGCTTTGAGAGCTTCTCATGGAATGTAAAGGGCAATGTCACATCACCTTTTACAGTGCATTAAGCCAGGGATTGATTAGCCTCTTCCACTGCAGGTAAGAAGACAAAAAAAGAACAGTGAATCCATTTTTCCCCACCATTCAGGATATGTATGTATGTTGCCTTAGCAAGTGTACTTGGTCTCTTTTTTCTTCAGTTTCCATTTTCACAGTTTCATCACCCCACAGAGATGTTCCAGGTGCAGTCCATTATATTTCTGAACCATGCAAAGATGAAAATTTCCAAGTAAATGCAAAGAAAAGATTGACTGTATAGAAGTCTGTTGTGAAAGATACAATATATATTTTAAAGATAAATGTAATCCTAAAAGGAAGTAATGACAGAACTTTTTCAGGTTTTGGTTTATTATATTCATCTTGGCACAAAGAGCCCTTTCAGAAAGGTCAGTAGTATTTCACATTATAAAAATCAATGCAAATTAGACATAATTATCAATTAGTTGTGTTCTACTTTCTATTTCAGTTAATAACCAGTGACTTTCATTGCCTTTAGCAAAGTACAAGAATCCTGGGACAGGATTCTACTGGAATGTAATATTTTCTTCTAAATCAGTGACAGACTTTGAGCTCCGTTTTTTCTCCATTTGTGGCCTGTACACTGTTACATTCACACAATCAGAGGCTTCAGGTTTCTTTCAGCAGTAGAGGGATTAAACCTGGAGCACAATAAGCATAATGCCCACATTAAAAGAGGCTGTGCCACAGCATCTGCTGCTGTATTGTGGGGAAATTGCACTGGGATCAAGTGCATTGAACATTACTGGGATCAAGTGCATTGACATTAACCTCTGCTTTTATCCAAAGCATAAGTGCATCATTTGGTGTAACATTTCCACAGTGATTCAGAGGGAGGAATACCAATTCATACCCCACCCATATCATTCCTTACCAGGGCTTTTCTTCCTCTAGCTGTACTCAGTTTTGTGTTCCCAATTACCCTTCCCAATTACATGACTGCAAGTTTGGAAATAGCAGGTTTTCTGAAACAGCAGTTCTGGAAGAAATAGATAGCAGCTGGTAGTCTCTAGAAAGATTGGTAGGTAATTATTGCAAATAATATGGAATTATGTCACAATGGTTGAAAATAACAGCTGAGTTTTGATGGGAAAATTTGCAGCTAATCCAAACACAAATCCCATATGCTTAGTCTCAACCATTTCTGTTTAATAAACTGTAGAGCAATAGAATGTATTGTCAGTCAAACCAGCTGGTTGTGATGTAATTAATTTGCTACACATAAATATTCTTTATAGCAGTTATTAATCCTAGAAACATTATCTCTAAAGCCTGAAAACTGGGCACTCTTTCTTTAGATAAATATGTTTATATGTGTGTAGCAAATTTGTTCGTTTTTTACAGACTAATTTCCTTGAAGTTCTTGTTCATAAAGATTTGAAATATATTTTAAAACCATCTTATTAGAATCCTTCAAGCAGCCAAACTATATGTTTTTTACAAAAAAAAATATTGGCTTGAAAACTGCTGTAGAAAAAGATTGCTCTGAGTTTTTGTACCCAAATAAGGAAAATAAGAGTTGAACAAAGTATCAATTTGATTATCTGAATATTTAACATGTTCATCTTTTATGAAGGTTGTTAGATTACCCTTTTTTCCTTTTTTAGCTACTAATACATATCAAAAATTACATGGAAACTCAGAGTGATTTTATTACCTCTAGGTTAAAATGAAAAAAGGATTCTGTAGTGAACAAGATTCTATTCCAGTCTGTGAAGTGACATTGTCATTAGTGTCATGCAGATATCTCTGCTTAGTAAGTCATAATGATGACTTTTATTTATTGCTTTAAGAAAATATTCTCAACTTTCTTCAGCAATTGCTGGAAAAATGAACAAAAAATCAAACATGATTCAAGTACTGTTGTTTGGTCAAGGCCTATGAGGAAAGTACTCTGGATTATAATCCTTCCTATTATTTCTTTACAATTTTTTCTCTAAAAGAACTGCTGCCCTGCAATTAAATTACATGACAGACACCAAGTTCTTTTGCATATATTAATGCATTCCCTGTAACACCTCTTAAAAACAATCTCTCCTCATTCTAGGTCATACAAATAACATTGGAGCAGATTTTATTTTTTCTTTCAGTGCTGTTGCTTACTGCTTCTTAAGGAGATGATTTGTACCAGTGAGATGGAACAATTCCATAAATTTTATTGTGGCACCAACCATGTAAAAAAGTTGCACTTTCTGAAACTGCAGTTCCTCAAAGCAGCTAAAGTGCCCCATACACACATCTAAAACTGAGAGATGTTGGAGTTTACAAGTATCTTATCAGTATTTTTTCACTGGTGCATGACAGTATTTAGAGTACGTCAGCATGGGAACTGAACATGACCTCTTCATGAAAAGTGTTAGATGAGTAGATTCTTATAAAAATATGATGCTGCACTGCAAGGAATGTGCCAAAAAGGAGCAGCACAAAATAAAAAACATTATCAGCATTAGGTTTGCTATACTGGAGATTTCCTTACCTAGAATCAGGTATGAGAATGTTCAGGTATTTCTGTTATCATCTCTCCAGAGAACACATTTGCACACAACTGGAAGGTTTAGTTCCAGTAGTATAATCATTTTGCAAAGCAAGAGTGGACTTTTTAAAAATAATTATATTGTGCAGCTAGTATATCTGTCTTCCAAAAAGCCCAAAATGGAGATACCTGTATAGGGAAACATGGCACTAGCATTCCCTCCAGGAAAATAGACACAGATCTCCAAAATGCTTCCAGGTATACAGTAAAGGCTCACATTTATATTAGCTTGTGGAAGATTTTCAGAAATTAAGGAAGCAATCTATTGGTCCTAATCTAAATTCAGAACACCTACAGTGATGTTGCTGATTTTGTAACCAAAATCCGTGGTTACCATGGATAAACTCATTTATTATCCAGTTAAAATTGTCATTGCTGACTCATGTGGGCACCTGTTTGCTCTGTTCTTGGGTTTGTATGAACTGGCGAGGTAAAATGCATGGATACTAAACTACTTCATAGGTCATGGGAAATGTTTGCTGATATTCTCATGCACTAATATCAGGAATTCTGGATGCATTTTTCGCTTATATGTAACTAGAAATAATATCCTGGGAGACTCTTTAAATATTCTCTACAAGGAATAACAGCCTGCAGAAAAAAAGTTCAATGATTCATGAATTACTTTTGTGCTCATCTTTAATGTGTTATAAATCTTATCATTCGAAAATATCAGTGAATGGGGTGTATAAGTTGTACCCTCCTGGACAAGCTTCCCAATTAGCAGCAATAGCTCATTTCTGAAATTGAAATAAGCATTTCCTTGGTTTGTGATACTACAGCAAACATTCTCAAGGTACATTGTACAATCTAACAACCCATTTATGCAAAACTTGAATGAATAAAAAGTGCTATTCATTTCAGAAATTCCACTCCTTTGGGATGCAATCTAGGACAGATTTTTAACAATGACTTAAGTAGTAGATGTGCAGTGAATTTCATAGCAATAACATAATTATTCTCAGTGAAAGACTGGTCCACCTTGTAAGAATATCTTTTATAGAGAAAAAGTTTTGTCATCTAGCTTTCTGTAATAGTTTGTGAAAAACCTGCTACCTGAAAAAAACATTCCTCAGAGCCATGAGAGAAGGCAAAATCTTTCTCTCTGTGGTCCTGTTTAATGCTAGTTTAACAATGATACTGTGCTGTGGAGAGTTCATAGTGCTCTCAAGTAGCATGAAGATGAATAAATTTAATATTTAGATAGAAACTGATTTAGTGATTTTTCTTGAGTTTGATGGAAAGGCAGTGAAGGTGAAAATGTTACTGCAATGCTAAAAAGGCAATAAAAGCCCACAGGGGCACTTGATAAGCTGATTTGCACAGAACTTACTAACTCGCTGTGTAATAAAATTCATCTGAAATACTTGTCAGATGGCATGGTGCACTACTGGAGTGCTGATTTGGCATAATAATAAAACTAAATATTTCCTTCTAATGTACCTGGCTATATCTGAGAACACAGAATGTGTCATTCACAGTGTGTTCTCACTGACAGAGAATCCAATGTATTCAAGTGTATGACAGAGGATGGGATGCTCCTGCTGTTACAGAAAATTAGGTTCCCATCCAAATATATGAGATTTGTATAATGCTGTGCTGCAAAGCAAGCAGAAGTATTGAGCAAAAAGGAGGTTTGAAACTGGTAAGTTCTTAATACATAATATTTACACAAGAACATCATTCCTGCTGAGCACCTGTATTAGGTCATTTTTTAAGGGACTTAGGAAAAGAAATTACTCTTGCTTTAGGAAAAATGTGCAAGTGACATGACACCTCAAGCAAATGAGATCTGTGGAGATTTTAGGAAGCTGTGAGCAGTAAACAAAGGTATGATTATTCTGCCCAAAACTTGTGGATCCCTAGTTTCATGCTGAGGGAGAAGGAAATGAAATATTTGAGCAAGGATAAAGTGCCTGTTAGGTGAGGGAGAGAAGGAGTGGAGCTGTCCAGGTCTGCAGTGGCTGGGTGAATAATGTAGAGCATAGCATGCAAGCTAAAACAAGGATCAAAAGTCCTGGAAGAAAGATGGACATTTGTTCCAAACAAATTAAATCAGACTTCAAAAATGCAGAAAATGGTTACAGGTGGCTCCATGACATCTGCCACCCACCTCTACCTGTATATTCAGTATGTGGAAACCAGGAGGACACTGAGAAGGTGAAGTCCATTTTAAAAATTTCAAGAACACTTCATTAAACCATCTTTTCTACTTGTGCCATAAATCACACGGTTGTAGGGCTGTGGTGTTTTCTCCTCTTTCTTTTCCTTATCTCTGATGAATGCAGGTTTCACAGGTTCATGTAGGACTGGCACTTACAGCTGTTAATCTGGCTACTACTCAACTGTGGCTGTCTTTTCCAGCTTGACACTCAAAAGCTTCTTAGCTATTTTGTAACAGCAATAGAAGGATCTAAAGAATGGGAAGTCAGCAAATTTGTGGGTTTTTGCACTGCAGTAAAGAGAGGGGAGAAGTCTAATTTGTGGTTTGGTCTTTGGTTTGTTTTGTTTTTCCTAAGGCTACTCAGATCCTCAAAATTTAAACTGTGGATATTACTACCTCTAGAAAAATCAAATCAATTATGCTTTAAAATGCAAGTCCTGTATTATTATGTCACTGGTGCAGAGGCACAAGGATGTTGTTTACTGTTAGAAGGCTATTGAGTGTTTTTATTTCCTCTCCTTCTATTACAGAACATGAAAAGCAGCGATTATGCAAAAGCACAGATTATATGAATTTGCACTTCAAAGTGAAATGGTTTTATAATGAATATGTGAGAGAACTCTCTGCTTTCAAGGATGCAGTGCCTGAATACTCTCTGTAAGTGGTGTTCCAGGAAGGCTTCTGAGTCTGGGCTTCGTGCAAGGTTTATTTTGGTCAAATATTTATACTGAGGTTTGTGCAAGGTCTCAAGATGTGTAGCCCAACTACTTTTTGCACTTTCTTCTCTTTAATTCTTCATTCTGTCAAGTGAAATAGTCAAGGTGTTAAATGTGCAGTTAGCTATTTCATAGATTGCAACAGATATTTAACTCCAGCTCTTCAGACATGAAGAAATTCTTTGGTCAGAAAATGCCTGAGGAAAGTATGAGATGTAGGAACAGTAGCACTATTAGTTGTAGGTCCCTACATTTGTTTTATAACCAAATTTGGATAAAGCTGTAATGCTAACAGGATATACTACTGAAATAATTCTTACTGGATCAGGTTAATACTCAGCTACTGGTTTTGTTTTCACCTTTCTCCCTGCAATAAATATATTCAGTCCTGTCCTTGTATATGAGTTATCCTTAATCTTCTGCAAGTCTCCTGGTTTGCTGAGATGGTTTGAGGTCTGTTATTGCTTTAATTTTTTATTTAATAAAAAAAAAAGTAAAAACCAATTTATTTTTACTAAAACAAAGATATATACAAGTTATTTCATGTGCAAATAAAAAATAAATGTTACCAAAGAGTCAATATTGACAAAAGGCATATACCTGCCATGCTTCACTGGTAGAGAATTGGCTACTGCTAATTTTACATCATCAGGGTACTCCAGTGAGGGAATTGTGAAACTGAAGCCTGAAAACCTTTTGATAGCTGCAGCATATTAGTGACAAAAAATTTCCCAGGGTTGTTGGAATCTTTAGTAATTAGAACAGATATGAAAACACAAGGTGCCAAAATTCTGGGTAGTATGATGAACTCTACCTACTTTACTTTTCAAATTTTTTTTAATTTTCAGGTGGTTTGAACCATTTGTCATACAATGGTTGGATGAAAATGAAGATGTCTCAATGGAATTTCTTCATGGAGCACTGGAAAGAGACAAAAAAGATGGGGTGAGCCTTTACTTGTTAAAGAAGAGAATAAATAAAGTATTAAGACATATATTATTACAAATCCAGGAGTGCATTTGGTACCACAACCTCCTTCTTAGAATTCAGGAGATAACAGCTTTTGGAAGATACCTTATAGAGAAATTCCCTTTAATTCCCTCTGCCTAAATCCCCACAGAATTTATTCTATTCTGTCATTTCATTGACCTGTGATGTGATAATGATATCATGAATGAAAATTCTGGGTTTATTTTTAAGAAGTTCAAAAGTATCAGAAAAGTGAAAAGACACATTTATTAGTATTACCAGGAAGACTTTTTTTTTTCTTTACTACTTTTTATGACTCTAGGAGGAATTTCAAGCATAAGAATCAATAAATACAGTTTTGATCTCTGAACAAATATTAACATTTTAATGTTTCTCTCTAGTTTCAGCAAACATCAGATCATGCCCTCTTCTCTTGTTCTGTGGTTGATGTCTTCACACAGCTCAACCAAAGCTTTGAGATTATTAGGAAATTGGAGTGTCCTAATCCAGAAGCACTATCTCATTTAATGAGAAGATTTGCAAAGGTAAATTAAAGTCATTGCATCTCAACTAAGCTTCAGAGAGCATGACACTGTATTGCCATGTACTTAAAAGCTCAGTGATTCCAATGCTTTTTGAATCAGTGTTTTCTGTCTGATTGGGGTCCTCAGAAGTACATGCTGTGGTTAAGGCTGGATTTTGTCTACTTTATCACAGTGGTTTGCCAGTTTGAGAAGTTCATCCTTAATAATATAATAAATGTCACATAATAATAATAATAATAATAATAATAATAATAATAATAATAATAATAATAATAATAATAATAATAATAATAAATGTCACATTTATGTATTTTCTGCATATATATATATATGCATCAATTTTATCTTGCTAAGAACTGATTGCATTCCAATTGGAGTGGATCCATTCAGTGAAATGCAGTTAATTAATTAGGCAGTGCAAGTGAAGGAAAAAATCAAGGTATGGCAATAAAATATTTTTGTTTGAAGTCCTGAGGTGGTAGTTATTCACCTGCTGCTTGATAAACTCAGCTCCGCCAGATTTCTATTTGGATAGTTACATTTCCTCACAAGCTCTGAATTTCCATTATAGTCCTGCTGGCTTTAGAAGAGTTCACATTTACATTTATTTCTTTTCTGTCATTGCAACAATTCTCCATTTGCAGAATTCATATTTACATGATTATTGTAAGGTAACTCATCTTGCCAGGCTTTGAACAGTGCTCCTTTTGTCTTATATTTCCATTATATTTCTAGTCTACATATTGTCACCCTGGAGGATTTTTTGAGCTTGCTACTGTTCCATTAATTATGTAGTACATTGTAAGGAGTAGAGTTCCCAGTGCTTCTCAAAAACAGTACTGCTAAAATTAAACTATCTTTGCTAGAAAATTGCTTTACATTAAGAACTACCCATCATCTGCTGTGCAGGGATTTGAAAATGTGCTCACAGGCTTGTTTACATTATATCTTAAAAATATAATATACTATGTGTGTAAGCACCTGTAAAACCTATCATTTATACAAACCTCTTCTTTTATTATTTTTTGTTATTATGAAATTCACCATTTTAAAGAGTCTTCTCCTTTTCTAGACTATCACCAAAGTACTTGTTCAGTATGCTGCAATTATTTCAAGTTACTTCAGCTCCTATTGTGATAAAGAAAATGTGGTGAGTAAGAAGCTGTGGCTTTTTTCTGCCTCAGAAATTACCTTTAAGTGACTTACTGTACTTTTTGAAAATGTAATCACTTCTTTATACAAAAAAAAAACATGAATGGAGGGAGGTTAGCATGTTTTCATAGCTGCTTGCTGTGATTTGTAAAAGCTGCAAAAAGTGAAATTAGTTAAGAATCCTGGTTAACAATTTCAGTATTGAAGTTAAAAATAATTACTAGATGACTACAGACATGCCATGGAAACAGCCCAATACTATGGAGAACATAGTGAATGTGTCTGCATCTTCTTTTCTCAAACAGAGGAAAATGTCTTTGCTTAGGGCTTTCACTTTGCCTTGCCTTGCCTCTCTGTATCAGTTTGTGCACTGGAGAGTTTCTGAGGTCTCTGCTCCCTGTGCAGGGCACATGTGCAGAGGTTTCTGCTGCTGACACACTGTGCTGCTTCCCTGCAGAAGGGACAGGAAAACTGTGGTTTTTTGTTGCCTCTCTGCTTACAAGGGAATCCCTAATGAAGGACCAGATTGCTATGGACTAGGAAATAAATGAGATACAGACACTAAAGATGAGCAAATGGAAACATTTTCAATACTTTAACAAGGCCAAGAAAAAGTATTCTTGGGAACTGGCTTTCCAATATCATTGATGTTCAATCAAAGCCAGTTCTCCCATGTCAGGCAGCTTTTAGCACAATGTCTGCTGGATTTAGTAGTGTTTAGTCATCTCTACCAATCTGCAGCTGGATCAATAACTGCAGCCCCATCCTCAGACTGTTTACCTGTAATGGAACAGCCCTTAGCCCATCACAGATCTCAGCTTTGTGTCACATCCCTGGAACTGACACCTGCCAGTGCTCTCTGTAGTTAGGGGCAGTGTGATGGTCTAGAGGTCACCAACATACACACAATAACAGAATTTAGAAAGAACATCTATTGCAGCTAAAGATCAAATATTGGGAGTTCCTATTAATTTAATATTAAACAAAGCTCACTGGTTTCTAGAATAAATGAGTTATAATAAAGCATTGAGCCATCAAGTCTAACTGTTTGTGTAGTCTCTTGACCTATCCAATGGGATGTTTTTAATTTTTGGAGTGAATAATTTCTGAAATTATCCTCATATACATTTATTAAGGCTTTAGATTAAATTAATCATTATGAATGAAAGAATGGTTTGGGTTGGTGTTGGAGTCAGTGAGTCAGAGGTCTCTCTGAACATTCTTCAGAGAGAAATCAGAGTGCAGGGATTGAATTAAAGCCTTTGGATGCATTGAAGTATATTAAGCCACTCACACATAAAGTAGGCATTTAAGTAGAAGTAAGACTGAAGATGGTATCCAGCTCCCTGTGGGCAGCACTGCTCTTAGTGTGCAGCCACAGGCTGAGCAGGCAAAGAGAAGGGACAGTAAAGGAGGGAGGGACAGCAATAAACAAGAAGTTTCTCTAAAAAACACAGCTTTATAAATGGAGGTGTTAGAAATCTTTTCCAACCTTAATGGTTCTATAATTCTATGAATGTAGGGCTGCTGAAGAATTGGTGGTGCACAATCTCACATTTGATGCTCTCTCTGCAGGCCTGCATCTTGATGAACAACATTCAGCAATTAAGGGTCCAGCTTGAGAAAATGTTTGAGTCCATGGGAGGGAAGGAGGTGAGTCATATCTGTTTCCTGGTTCATTCAAAGTTCCTTAGAGATCATTAGCACCATATTTGCAACCTAGTCAAAGCTTTCACTTCTACTTGCAAAGAAAATCAAAATGTTTTTTAAAAAATCTTCAATACCTATTTACTGTCCTGACAATACTGGAATGATATAATGCTATTTCACAGACACATGCTAATGATCTGTAATGTTCTATCAGCACTGAGTGTTTTGTGTTGCAATCTGTAGTGCCAGCTTTATTTCAATGTTTGTATTGGACTATACTTTGCTTTTTATGTATTGGTATGTTTTGTCTGTAATGTGTCATTGTCTTTGTCTAATGCCTTTGACTTGCAATCCACTGAGCAGAAGAAAGAAGGAGAGAGATTCTCTTATGAGGTTTGTGATAGTAAGCATCTTTTATTATTCCTGACCATATTTTCTAAGGCTAAAAACAGTCACATTTTCTACTTATTTCCATTGATGCATTTGTGTAATTCCCTATGATCTAAAATCAAAAAGAGCTATGCTTGGGCATTCAGCTGACACTAAACTGAAAAGTTTTACTAGGCAGATAGTGTTTCAGAGTTTTAAAAAATCTATAAAATATTTTAAGTGCACTTTTCAGTATCTAAGGACCTGCTTATATGCAAGATACCATTTCACCAAGAGCTGTTATTCAATAGTCCAAAACACCCTCACCTGTACCCCCTTTTTCATTTCAGAATATTTAAAAGTACCTGAAATCGTATCCAAGAGTAAAAGGACATAAACAGTGCTTCAATACCTGAGTGACTGTAGCCTTTTACTGTTCTGAAAGATGATGAAGAAATTAACATACCTTCAAGCAATAGAAAAAATCCTGTCTACCTGTTAAGAATCAATGTTTAGAAAATATCCTACCCATATTATCAATAGCTGCTTTAAAAAATAAGTTATGCATACATCATCCTCTTTCTTCTTGAGGCTGTAGCTTGATAGATTCACAAACTTTGATCTAATGTGGCCACATTATATAGAGAAAACTGGAAGACACAGCATTTCACATTTCCACATCCACAGTGCAACCCTGCAGAGGTGAGATGGGTCCCCTATGCCACCCAAGGATCTGCAGCCTCCAGATGCACCTGCAGTCACTCCAGGGAGTGGAGGCTCTGCTGAGCCAGGAACAGCTCCCTGAAGCTGCCACAGCAAAAATATTTCCTGCTGCAGATAACAGGAAACAAACTTCTTGTGCCTTATCACTGCAAATTTCTTACCGAACTTTGAAAATAGATATTCATCATCCAGAAGTGGCTTTTTTTTGTGGTTCCTATTACACCCTTTTCCCTCTCTGAATATTACAAGTAATCTTGTCCTCCATGCTTTTATGTTCTGTGCAAAGTACTTTTGTATTAGGTCTTGGATCCAATCTTAATTTTGAATGTCATGATTCATGAAAACAGGTAAATGTCCATAAATCGGGATAACGACAAGGGCTGAAAAAAGCTGAGTCACATTTTATGTCTATTTCTATCCAATTATTTTCAACCAGAATATTTTTTTTAATCCCTAAAATGTCCCTTTTCTGCAAGAAAATATTAGTTTTTCATTTGCTCCTAATGCCTTATATATATTTTTTTTAATTAGGAATTTTTCATAGCAATTTTCTCTCAAAACTTCTTATGACTTCTCATCCTTTTTGGTTTCCTTTTGATGTTAATGAGGATGAATTATTAAGGTTGTTACAATATCAAAGCAGATTTTCCTACAAATATTGTGCAACATGCAATCCACAGACACAATTTGGATAAATTTTTCTATAATCCCTTCATTAGGTGCCTTAAGTGCATCTTTGATTCACAGTCTAAGAGAAAAGATCTTAAAAATACATTCAGAGTTTTAGGACAACTTCTTGAAGAAAAGTACATTCATGTTCAATTTCTTTTCACCCATATCAAAATGCCACTAAAATGTTTGTCCTCCAATTGGAATATTTATTCCCCTCACTATTCCAAAGGCACAACAGCTAATGGCCAATTTGGCTCAGTGATCTGATACTTATAAGAAACAAAGCCAGCAGTAAAAATCTGTAAGCAGTTTCCTTGAAGGGAAAAAACAGTTTAATATTTCACTTGTGGAGAGCATAAAAGTCAGATGATTTTCAGCAAAATAATGAGACCTATTTCAGTTGAAGCAAAACTAATTCTAAGAAAAATTAAATGCTGTTAATCTCCTCAGTGTCACACTGTGAGCAGTATGTCTTTCAAACTGTGCAGTCAAAATAACCCCAATCAAGCAGCAGTCCCTCTGCTCAGAGCAGGCTTATTGCACATTGCAGGCAGGGAACTCTATAAATAGAGAAAAAACTGGTTTCCAAGATCCCCCACCATTAAAATAAAATAGTCAGAACAAGATGAGCTTCTTTATTAACTGTCCTCCTCTGCTGCAGCAAAGCAGTGAAAATACTTAAAAATCATAGTCTGCAATGAGAAAGAGTAGCAAAGTGCTTCCAACCCACTGTTTGTTTGAGGCTTTTTAAATCAAGTCCAAAAACATGGGAACAGATCATCATCATAGAATTTTGGTTTATCTCCTGGTTTTTTTCATCCAAAAGGAAGGCATACATTTACACCAAATATTTTTTTCATATCTGACAAACTGGAAGCTGATAAAAGAGAAAGAAGAGAAGCCAATGCTTGTTTTGCTTTACACCAGATGACAGAACATGGCAGAAATGAGTTACAGTAATTAGGATTTTAAAAAAAAGGTGTAAAGCAAAAGGAGGTTGTTTATGTATGACAATATTATATTAACTGTGGATAAATCATATTTACTCACTTTGGTAAATTCAGTTCCAACTTTTCATGTAAAGCTTAGGAACTCTTATAGGAGTCTGTATATGTCCTTAAAGACTGTTGGGGTGACACCACTAAAGTGATGGAGCTGATAAATATCTTTGCTACATACACAGAAAATATGTAAAACTATTTTCTGAACCAGGCAATCCCAATAGGAAACTATAAGTAATTAGACCCGTGAAATTGTAGATAAATGGAATTCAGATTAGAGAGGTTCCATTTAACTCATGCAAAAGTAATTTGCATCTCTGTAGTTTTCTGCAGAAACACCACCAAATTTGCAGTTAACAAGATTATATCCATACTAGCACACATTAAATTGCAGCAGGGAATACCTCAATCTAATGTATTGAAAGCAGCCAAATTCATCACATTTTTAACTCTTTTCCAACTCTTGCCTGTACAAAAAAATTAACAGGCAGTTTTAGATAGGCAGAATTTGGAAACTATGATGTTCAAATTTTTCATATTTTTTCAGCTGTTCAGCAAATGTGTTCTCAGTTTTTGTGCAGCATTCAGAAAAAGTCAAAGTTCTAATTATCTCTTTGATAATAACATAATCAACAGAACTTGCATAGTGTGCCAACAAATTTATGAATATATTCCCTTGTGGGGAAAAAATTAATTCTGCTATTAAGAACATGGTAAAATAACAGAAATATGAGTCTAGAAAAGCCAAGAACATTAAGAATTGATAGAAAAGTATGATTTATACATTATTAATGAAATAATCTTGTTCCTTTAAAAACTCCAGTTTTGAAACCTGAGCAACCTACCCCAATGTATTATAAGGCTAGTCCACATATGCTGGGAACTGTAAATGGAATCCAGAATACATTTGTCCAAGGGATAAATGCATTGCTTTTTTCTCTTTTGGCACTTAAATTAGATAAGGTGCACTAATGACACTCATAACTGAGTTTTATTGTTGATTCATTGGGATCTTTTTTTCCCCAAAATAATCTGCTCAAGTTGAGCATTTTCCTTTTTATTTTCCTGAAATATATTCAGAGAACTTTGTTGGTTTTCATTGCTTCTCCATCAAACTCTATGAAGCGAATGAGACTTGAAGAGAAAAAGAGAAGTCCCCAATACCAGAAATACCTCATTTTCATGTCTGTATATCCCTCTATGACACCACCTCAGATGCTGATCAGCATTGCCTTTGGTCTCACTTCATGCTTCCATCCTAGCTCTGCCATACCAGGAAAAAGAATCAGGTGTCATATTTGCTGGAGGACAACCATTAGCACATAGAATGCACACGATAAAACAAATGAAAAGTGCACATTTTAGTTCTGGTGAGACACTCAAATCACCATATTTTCCAGTACCTAAAGAGCAGCATCATTTGAAACTGTTGGTGCCATGCTGTTGGTGATGCCCTGGCTGGGCAGCCCGCATATCTCTTTGTGTCACACTCCCCGTGCCACCCCTGGATGAGCATGAGCATGTGTACACACAGGGCTGCAGGTCCTGCCAGATGCCTCCAGCTGTGCACACACAAACCTGTTCATGCAATCTGTGAGCACAAAGCCTCCAAAATGGTTAATAGTTGCATGCACCCTTCTATAATGTGTGTAATGTCCACAATCTGGCATTAGCATTTAATCCTATTTTGGCCGGACTAAGTTCAATTCCAGGTGAATTTAGGCTATGCATTGTGTTTTCTGGTTATCACAACCATCTCTGATAGAAAGTACCTACATTGACCTCTGTTGGCCCAGTAACAAGGTGATTCTCTAGCTTGTGCATGATTTGCTAAGAAATTTTGAGTCTTCTGCTTGCCTGGTATTTTCTGTTTTCCTTGACATGTACCATGTTCAGTGTGAATGCTTGTGCTTCAGTGTTTATTAAATGTTTATATTCTAGTTGTCATAAATTTGGGGTTTGTATGTATCCCTCTAAAGGAGACAGTATAATTCCCTAGTGAAATGCATTTTCTGGAAAAATCTTCTTCTTTGATAGTTAAGTCTTAATTTGTTTATTAATACAGACGTTGCAGTAAAATTAGCTTTTTAATTCCTACTCTTCATATGAAGGAAAACAATCACTTTAGGTGTTATGAGCTGTCAAAGTGTATCTGCCAGGGACACTACTAAGATATACAGAAACAACAGAAATTCTCACAATGCAAAGTAATTCAAAACTTAATCAGTAAGTAGTCACAGTAAGTACTTAGAATAATAGTAAAATATGAGTGAGCTTCTCAGATCAGAAGAGTGCTACACAACACTGAGTATTTCTAAAGGGTGTGTGGTAATTCCCCCTTGTAACCTATTCCAGGTTCTTGTCAAAACCTCTAGTGAGAATCTTGGATTTTCTATGATTTTAACCCACACATAACCTCTAAGGAGATAAAGGATTGTCTAAGATTAAACCACAGTAGATAACTGCACCTATTGCAGTTTGCTTTGCTGTAGAGTTCCTGTGTAGTCTCAAGTAAATTATCCAGTGTGCTGTGACAACTTCTCCTTGTCTCTGAAGTGTGATTAAAAGAACTGACCTGCTGCACCACAGTGCTCTGAAGCACCAGAGGAAAAATAAGCACTGAACACTACTCATGCAGTTGAAAGATAAAAAAGCACAAGTAGAAACAGCCCTGATTAAGTATTCTAAATGTTCAGTGTCCTTTGAAGTTGTCAGAAGATCTGTACCTGACCTTGCTGCAGAACAGAGTCCACAAATTAAAGGTTATCATTGAAAATCATTCCTTAGCACTGTGATGCAGGCAGATGAAATACCTGGAACATCAGCTATTAATTCACATTCAGCTGTTGATCCTGGTGATCATCTGTTATATCCCAGAATGAGCTGTATTTTTTTTCCTGAGTACTAAAGATCAGGGAGGGGAAAAATTATTCTTTTTTAATTAGAAAAAGAATCCATAGCAAACAAACAAGTTTTCTGATCAATATCAATAGGGTACCTTTCTAATTAAATATCTAGGCATGCATCCTCATCCCTGTAAACGTAAAATTATATTTCTCCCCTGCATTAACCTTTTTCCTGTGTTTAGAAAACCTGTATCAGAACATCAGAATGTGTTTCTCTGCTTGAATTTTGTTTGCCCTAATGGCTTTTAGAAACAGCAGTACTGAAATTTGGTAGAGTCCCTTCTCACATACTCTTGGCATGGATAGTCTTCAAGCCATCTTTTTCAGTGCTGGCTGTTCTAATTTTACACTGCATTGTGGAAACATGAAATATGGAAACTTCAATGCAAATCACAAATCAAAATAACAACAGCAGTGAAATGTACAAAAATAATAAAAATATGAAGGCATCTGCATTGCTATTAACATAAGCACTGACTTTTCCTTCAGCCTTCTCTTGGTGTGCCTTGTTGAATACCATTGGCCTAATAATGGTAGTTCTCTCCTTGTGACTGCTAACAGTTTCCACAATCCCACAGGAAGTCATTTTCTAATGGCACAGTTTTGATTTCCCTATTGTAATAAAATATTTTTCCATACTTTTTAAAATGGTAATTGTATTTCAAGGCCTACTAGAGCAATTCTGTGTTGCAACAGGTGTTTCCACATTTGGTTTTCCATAGTGCAGTGTATCTTTGAACATAATTCCTAATTCATTGATTGTAATTAAAACCCCAGAAACCTGGTGTATAAATAAAATATAATATTATTTATCTCTTTGCAGTTGGATCCTGAAGCTAGTGTTGCTCTAAAAGAACTTCAGGTGAAACTTAGCAATGTATTGGATGAGCTCAGTGTAACGTATGCTGCAAGGTAACAAACCCATTTTACTGCAAACCTTAGAAGAATATTCCTGATCCAAAAATCTCCCTTGTTGATGAAGTCTGGGTGATTATTTGGATGTCCTGAGGCATGGCTTGCTTCTGCCCTGGTGGAATGGTGTGTGTGTGTGTTTAGACTCCAAAACAAATAACAGTAACTGAACTTCATTTGTGAGCATGAACATATTACAGAAGTTTTTGTTCTGCTTTTTGGAAAGCAAAGTCACTTTTTTATTCTTGCCTGATACTGTGTTAAACTTTCCTCTCTGCCATGTTTATGTTACTCCCTGAGACTGACAGCTTTTTCCAAGTGGCCTGCTTCAACCAGGGATGTCTCCCTGTGTTTAGCCTGCTTCAAGTGGTCATTGGGAATGGCCTTCTTGGGTCATTTGCTTGCCTGTGGCTCTTCAAAAATTGCCTACCGAGCCTTACTCTCAAAACCTTTCATTAATCAGAATGCACACTGCAGTCCTGAATGAGTATGGTGCTGTGCCAGCAGTGCTTGTGGTATAAGAAGTAGCAAGTTACTTTTGCTTCAAATTAGAAAGAAATCTAAGAAAGAGGGATTAGTGCTGCAGTGGTGCTCATTAAGCAAAGTCTGTAGCTGCTTATTTAATCCATTGATGGGCAGTCTGGGGGGACAGTCTGCTTATTTCTGAGCATGCTTAGTTTGCTGTATTGTCTTGCTGTACTTTTGCTCCCAGGCTCTGCTTCTCGGATCATTGACAGTGCATGAATATTATTTCTTTCCAGGGCTTCTTTCTGAATGAGCCAACTAGGTTTCTGCAACAGCAAACCCAGAATAGCTCAGTGTAGGATATGCTCCAGATAGCTAGAACATTCCTCATGGGTCAGTTTACTGCTTGGGTCTGTGAGGTTAACAATGTTGGAAAGATGTCTAACGTCAACAAAGGCAATGTGTTGTTTTGGCTTTTGTTGGAGGAACTGATCCCAAGAATTTCCATGAGCAATTTCACTTACTGCCTCATGTGTTTTTTATCTGTGGCTTTAAAGTGTATAGGTAAGTGTACTTCCAAGTGCATTTGGAAAACTTTCTGACTTTTCCAGTGATGTCACATGGAGGTTTGCTTTCTCTTTTTACAATTAACCATGCCACTAGAACAACTGATTGTTTCTTTTCTCTTACAGTAAATTCTCTTTCACTTTCCTCAAGTTTTGCCAGTTTATCTTTTCAACTAAACAGATCCCATATATTTTTGGCCTCTGTTTTGCATTTTTGTTCATAAACTAATCCTAAAGCACTTCAATCCATCACAAATCCATCACAAATTACTGTGTGTGCACTCTTCCTGCCTCTCAACTGGTGACTGATTAACTCATGTTCAGCTTTGTGTCAATATGTTGTCCAAAGATTATCACATCAATAGCACTTTAAGACTGTCAAACACTCAACCAGATCAGTTGGAAAAAGAACAGTTTTCAGGAAAGCAGAGCAGGTACAAACTTAAGGAGGAAGGACGTGTTCACAGTCACCTTGAAGTGAAAAAGATTCCTCCCAGGAGAAAGAGTCTGAATGCTTCTAAGCAAGGGGGATTTTTACAAAAGCATATTTTAAACAGTCCAAGTGTTTTAACTCCATGTAGTTGCAAAGAAAAACCTTCTGATTACACTGACTGTGTGAAATCTGGAGAAAGTCAAATTGAGCCAAAAAGGGCAGAATCAGTAGAAGTTTTTTTATTTTACCTCAAGAATAATATTAAAGCTTGGTTCCTATTAACCATCAAAAGAAAAATCATCTCTTGCTTGTATCATTCTTTCACACCAAAAATAAAATCTTGAGAAGCTGTTCCTAGCTGGTAGTCAATGACATCGAACCTATGGATTCTGATACATCTTTTGCTTTCAGAAAATAAATATTTACACACCTACAAGGGTATGAAAATTGTGGCAGAACAGAAGAAAGGCAGGGAAATGATCAAAACATGGCATGAATTACTTCTATGACCTATGATCCTCAATATAACTTATTTTCAGACTGTAACACCACAGTATGTTCAATTTTGAACACTGCATCACCGCAGAAAATATTGAAGTCTTTTTGCACCATCATCCACCTGATGCAAAATCATCATTATTGCTTTCTCTCCCAGAATTCTTTCATTCTCTTTTTTTTTTTTTTTTATCCCATAGTTTTCAATTTGTGATTGAAGATTGTGTAAGACAAATGAGCAATGAATTGAATCAAATGAGAGGAAATGGGAATGCAGCAGCCAATAAGAACAGTGCAGCCATTGATGCTGAGATTGTGCTCCGGCCTCTCATGGATTCCCTGGACAAAACGTGAGTGTGGCAGGCTGGTTTGTGTGGCAGGGACACTGGTTTGTGTGGCAGGGACACTGGTTTGTGTATGCAGGGACACTGGTTTGTGTGGCAGACTGGGAGCTGGATGCTGCAGTCAGGCTCACCTGGTTTTACTCTGAAGCACTGTTGATACCTGGAAGCACTCTATAGTATTTTTAATCTTTCTAGTATTCACTGTGTGCAGAATGCCATGCCTAACCTGTTTACTTACACTGCGCAATTTTTTACATAAGTTACAGGCTTGTCTTTCCATGTCTTGTCATGTTTTGAGTCATTGAAAATGAGCGGGTGCACGGTCTTTCCTCCACAGGCTGTGTTGTGAATATGAACAAAATTAATTCCCATACTGAAATTGTCTGGCATTTGTTCTAGGATTATGCCCAATGTCCCAATGCTTATTGATATGCACTTCTGTGTCACCAAAAACCAGGTCATCATCTAAACAGCAGCTTGTTTTTCGTATTTAGTAAAATGCTAAGTTTTGAGAGGATCCTCCAAACTCACTTTGCCCTCTTTAAGTAAGCATAACTTAAATGATAACTTATGCTATCCTCACCCAGCAGTGGCAAGTTCTGAAAGGCCATGTGCAGCACAGGCACATCTATAAGCACACTGATGTCCTTTGTCACTGGTGCTTGTCAGACACCAGTGGCCTTTTGCTGGAAGTGGCTGTAAGGACAAGCAGTCTGGCACTGATCCTGCACTCAAGCTCTACAGTCACGAGTTACACACCCCTTTGGTTCCTTACATGGGTTTTCCCCAACCAGAAATTTTCAAAATTAAGATGGAAAACGTGCTCCAAAAATTTAATTTTACTGTAAGTAATAGATAGCAAGATTGCTCAGACATGTCAGTACATAGTAATAAATGCTTCCAAACAGTAGCTGAGAATTTGCATTAGCTGTCAGCAACCAGTTCTATATCCCAGTAGAAATACAAAACAAGAGAGACAGTTGCTCTCTATTTTTAAGACATAAACAAATTATATACTAAAACTTTAATTTAGGGGCGTGGGAGTGCTAAATTGTATCATCCATCAAACTTTATAACTCATCATGATTTTGCATTTTCAATAAATATGCATCAGTGATATACTAAGCATTAAATTAGATAGTGGAGATGTATATGAGTTTGTGATCTGCAAGCCTTTTTACCAAAAATATTGACTGATAATATTGCAAAAATAATTTAGCTACTGAGAAATTGTTATTAGTAGAGAAAATATAAATCTTAATGGTTATTAATCTAAGCGTGATAGAGCACCTCTGAAGCCTTAATGCTAGTTTTGGTGACTGGTTTGTCATTTTGTTTTATTCCAGTTTAAGTGTCTCTGCAAAAATCTGTGAGAAGACAGTTCTGAAACGGGTTTTGAAAGAGCTCTGGAAGTTAGTTCTAAACAAAATAGAAAAGCAAATTGTGCTTCCACCACTGACAGACCAAACTGTAAGTGTTCCCCAGTAACTCTCAGTTTCATTTGAGCTATAGGAGCAGTGAGAAGGACAATGCAGCATAGTTCTTTGTGTAATGGAGAAGCAAAAAAGAACTTTATTTAAAGAAATATTACACTTATATATAGGGCAGTTTGTGCAATACAAAATTAAAAAAACTCTACTAGAAGATGTATAAATGATCCAGGGATAGTAATGAATTTCCTGAACTATTAAAAATTCCATAATAGAGCAGATCATGACCAGGACTCCAGTCACTGAATTTGTTCATTTTTACTGACATGACCTTGTTAACTCTCCATAATTAGAAACAACCTCTCTTTCAATAAATTTTGAATTTACATTTCTGAGGTCTTTAATGTGCTTTTTAAACTTTTTGTGCAAATATTATCTGCAAATACAGAGCTAGCATTTCAGTTGGGTAACTGCATTTTCCATTGTGTTAGGAGCATTTATTACCTTTATGCAGGATCAATTAATTATTCATAGGACAATCTGTGCAGAGGTGAGTTTCTTTAGTGGTACCCTCTGTATACAGTGTTTCTGGTAGGCATTGTGAACTATTTCCATTTATTTTGGTTTGCTATTGAACACATAATTAAAGAAAAACACTGAAAAGTAGGATACTGTAAGAGATTTTCTAGCCCTGAATATTTATTTGTGTCTGAGGGTGAAAGGCACAGGCATTTACAAATGGGTTTATTTTTTTCACATACATATATATACATATATATATATATACACACACACACATATTTATCTTACCATTCTTGCTGCTAAAAAATAATGAAGATTTAAGCTGCAGTTCTATATTACATTTTCTTCAATTGAAGCATTTGGGAAGAAAAATTATTTCTGGAAAATGAAACTCTTTGGAACAGAAAGTCTAATGAAAAATTAGTCCAGTGTAAGTTGGATGAACCTTTTTTCTGAAATCCAGATAATCAGAACTATATCTTGAAATGCCATGTAACTGCCCTGGTAATTATATTGCTTGGAGTGATAAAAGATGTGATGGATGGAATTATAGTAGGATTCTATTTGTCTGAGACAAATGTGTAGGCATTGGCCTTTGGTGTCCTGCCAGGATTTGGCTATTGTAAAATATTGCTTTGACTTCATAACACTTCAGTATCTTTCCTTTTAGAAAAGGCTCTGGCTCACAGTACACCATTGTGCTGTTTTACTTACCTGAGGTCTCCTGCTACACAGGCTTTTTCAGGTTCCTCAGGGCTGCTCTCTTCCCAGAATGATTATTATGTTAGCACAGCACCTGAGAGCTGCAGTTATGGACCAACATCTCACTGACACACACTGAGAGCAATCACAGCCTTAGCTTTCAGCATTAAACACAAAATGAGACAGCAGAAAGAGAACACAAAACCATTCTCAGCAGAAAGTGCAATATTTGTATCAGCTGTAGGATACTGGAGGGAATCTTGCTGCAGGCATTGAACCACTTGGCCTTATCAACTGAATGAAAATGTGTCTCCTGTGCAGCTGAAACTTTTATTTAGCTTTGCAAAATGATGACTTTGGCCAATGTTCTAGCAGAAAACAAGATTGTGTTGACATAGAAAGAAAACATGCTGTTATGAGTCTGTTTCCTTAATTTTCAATGTGATTACAGGGGCCTCAGATGATATTCAGTGCAGCCAAAGATCTTGGACAACTGTCAAAACTCAAGGTAATGGAGCCAGATGAAGTCATGAATGGCTTGCACTAATAGAAAAAAAAAGGGAGGAAATATTAGTGACTGTGAGGCCAAACCTCATACCTCATTCTTGTTGTTATACATATAATAAGATTGAATAAGGGAGTAACTACTCAGAGGTGAATAATTACTGTACAGTTTCATCAAAACCAAATTTTGAATAAATGACTCTGTGTTTATATGGTAAGTGATCAGTACATGGATCATTCCCACATTGCTAAAGTAAGCCCTACAAGCATTAAACATCACAAAAATTTAAACTAAATAAATAAATTTAAAAAAAAGGTAGCTTTGCTTCTGTAACCAGTTCCCAGTTCTGAAAAAGCCCCTAAGGTGAAAATACCAGTAATTTTCTTTCTGTGGAATATTTATGAGCATTGAAGCATAGTATGTACCTCTGCACTAAAATCTTGAGCACTTCAGTGCTGGAGTCCACTTGATGGACAGCAGAAATGTTTGATACTGATGTCACTTGTTTGCCAGTCTATTCTGCCATTTGGATTTCAGATTTGTAGAGAAATGTGGTATTTGGAACCTCTATGAATGACTTTTCAGTTTGCTAGAGGAGTTAAAACATTACCTAAGTAAATTGTGAACTGTTTATTTAGACAAAGATTTAACATGAGTGTGGTCACTCTATGTCTAATGTTCTAATAGGAACCCCTCTTTATTTTAAACAGGGCATTAACAGACATCAGGTTTATTAATAGAATTAATTACTTCTGTATCATCAAATATAATTATTTTAAATTAAATTTTGAGCTTTTCCCCATCCTCCAAAACAGAGAAATAATGCATCCTAGGAAAAAAAAGTAATGCTCAGCATTAAATAGTGGATCTGGTTCTCTACAGTCTATGTTTTCAAGAAACAACAGAATTGCTGCAGGTTACAATTTGTTGTGAAAGGATTCTGAATTAATCCCTGTTAATCACAGTCCTTGGGGGGCATTTGGTGGATAAATATTCACAATATTCTCTCTTTCAAAACCAACTGCAGTCTTCTCTTGCTTTGCAGGACCATGTGATCAGAGAGGAAGCCAAAAGCCTGACCCTGAGGCAGTGTGCAATAATGGACGTGGCACTGGTTACTATAAAGGTGCAGCTTTCTGTGCTTTCTGCTCTGGGCTGCAGTGCCCAAGAATGGCTGATTGGTTTGTAGATAAAAGACTGGAGACTTTCATACAGTCTTCATGGATTTGCTTTCTGAAGTCAAAAGAAGTCATTAGGAATATTTAATATATTAAAAATTAATATATTATTTAATTTGCTTATCAGTCTTTTTCACATTGGCCTGGATTATTGCTTGGTGTAAATAACTTAAAAGCAATCAGTTTCTAGAGTAACAGTGTATTTTCCTGTCTGGTGGGGAGAGACAGCACATCAGGAAGGTAAGGAGGCAGCTACTGAAGTATAAAATTGAAGATATAAGTAAGTGGAAATACTTATGATCAAGTGTTTTGCAATAAAACAGTCTCCAAGGCAAACAAAAAGCAATAGAGAGGGCTCCCTAGTGCCATTTTTTGTATTTGTAGTGGAATTGGTATTTATTTCAGAAATAAAAATAATTAGGAATTAGTAATGTTGTGGAAAGAAATTGAACAAATTGAAAAATGGAACAAATTGTAAGTATGCTCCCCCAGTAAGCCATGTGAAGTAAAGTATGTGAATCTAATAATTTTCCTTTAAAAATATTTAATCTAAACAAATAAAAGCTGGGAAAAAAATAAACTCTAACCTTGCCTAAATTTCCAGTGCTTGAACTCTTACAGATGGATAGATAGGTGTTGACCATTTTACTAAAAAAAAGTCTGTATTTGGATAAAAATTATTAAATAAGAAAAATCCCTTTGTTAATTCAGCATCCTTATATCTGTGTGCTAAATTATAATAGTTAATTCATAATATTCATTAACTGAGCTAAAGAATGCTTCCTGAGAAACTTCTCTTCAAATAATAAGGCAATAACTGTGTACATTATAACTGCCTGCTATACTTACAAGCTGATATGGCAAAATCATTTCCAAAATACTTAACAAATAACCTTGATCATGCAGAAATTTGGCTTACACTGCTAGAAAGTGGAAAAGGCAAACTTTGTGAGCTAACTCAAGAAAAAAAAAAAAGACTGCTGTGTTTATTTAGGAATGTTGTTCATAAGTTTAATGATCAAAATATAATTTTTTTTTTAATGCTTAGTAAATACAGTTTATTTAAAAGCAGAAATCATGGTTGCCCAGATAAGAATAGGAGAATGGTAAAAATGGCATGCTGTGTGTATTCAGAAATTGGGTAGCTGATTATGCTAAGGAAGGGTTTTGCAGGGAAGGATATCTCTACTTACAGTCTTATATTTTTCCTTTCATTTAATTCACTGAGAAACAGTCATAATTTAATTGTGGATGGTGTTATTAATCCTTTGACAAATATAAAGGACTATTTTTTAATCTTAAATACACATAGCATATCATCAGTCTTTGTATTCTGTAAAAAGAACCATAGCAATTTATATAATTATTTAAGGGTCAGGTGTCT
The DNA here is from genome assembly GCF_903797595.1 of Erithacus rubecula. Taxonomy (NCBI): domain Eukaryota; kingdom Metazoa; phylum Chordata; class Aves; order Passeriformes; family Muscicapidae; genus Erithacus; species Erithacus rubecula. The sequence continues at coordinate 14,191,900 of NC_136666.1, forward strand.
TTGTTTCTTTCTTGGCTGTCAGTTTTCATGGAGCTTTCAGCCATGTGTAGCTGCTGCAGCAAATAACATTTTACTGGGAGACACAACTTCAAAAAAAATCACAGTAATTGTCAAAATGGCAGGAAATATTAACAGATTTTAACACTTGCTTAGAAATTGATTATGATTTTTAGTGAAATCATTACTAAACTCTTGAGCAATTAAGATGAGAGATTTATTTGGAACATATTTTATGGAATAATTTCCTTGGAAAGACACACATTTTATAGAAGTGTGTACTGATGAGAAGATAGATTTATTCAGAACCTTTTAAACTGACAATAACTGTCCCCATAATATTACAACAATATAAAATGTTGAAGCCTAATTACTTCATATCCCATTTTGCTCCTACAGATATTTTTTTTCCTTTTAACAGTCAGTAGAAAGCAATACAGAAATGCAAATAATAACTATTATGAAACATTTATGTTATGAGACATTTATGTTTCATCTCCTGCAGAATCTTGAGAACTGGAAGTGAGATATGTGTACTGTAGGTCTGAGCTGTCCAGATAAGCCTGGGCTGCAGCATTTAGTGGAGATGTGTGTATCTGAGCTGGAATGCAGATACTGCATCCATTCCTTTGGCAACTCTGCAAAAAGACAGGGACAGTAAATTCTGCTTACACACACTCCCTGTGCAGAGTGGGCCAGTATTGCATCTCATCAAGTAGTCATTGTGTTCCTGAAAAACATTGTTTGTTTTTACTAATTAGCCATTAATGGGAGCATTATTGATCTTGAGACCTAGAGCTGTAATGCCAGTTGCAAAAGGCTTTGCAAGGTGTTTGTACAGAATGAAGGTATGCAGCACATTTATCTTTTCATTGTAGCTAACACTGTCCTGTATAAAACTTTGAGAAAAATTCTTCATTGTGAGAGGAAAAAGGGAAGAATCTGTCCCCTAATCTTTCTGAACTTAGCTTTGAGATTGAAGACATAATATAATACATTTATATATATAGTTTTTTTATATATAGTGTACATAGTCATCATGGCATCAAAGTCATAAGCATATTTGTTTTTCCAAAAATGTCACACTCTGGAGTGTTCTCTCTGAATTTTTTTACTAAATTCCCTTTTGCCTATAAAAGAATATATTCTTTATTTGTGCTTGTAAACCATGCCTTCATCTGAGAGGGGCTTGTGATATTTTGAGGTTTTTCAGATAAAGAATCAAAACGCCTTCCATTCTCTGCACTCTAAAAGAATGCTTCAAATATTTTTCCCATTTTGCCAAATGAATACTTCTGATCATGAAGATGAAAATCAGAATTTTGTATATTGTTTTCTTCCCCTTACGCTTTTTTTAGCCTTGGAAACAAGGTTTTATACTAGAAATTATGACAGTTATCTCACAATGCTATAATAAATCTACACATGCCTGTTGCTACTCCTAAAAATTCATTTAAGAATTTTACTTAAAGTTGCATGTCTGGAAGTGAGGCCTTTTTTTCAACAAACATATTTGTTTTTCATTTTAGCAATACTTCCATGCTGGAGGAAGTGGGCTGAAAAAGAATTTCCTGGAAAAGAGCCCAGACCTGCAGTCCCTCAAATACGCTCTCAGCCTTTACACACAAACTACTGACGCCTTGATAAAGAAATTTATAGCCACACAAACCTCCCAGTGTAAGTGATCTCTAAGGGGCATTGAAATGCATCCTTTCAGATTTTAAATGTTCTACATTGCTGATTGCAGATTACATCCTCCACCCCCTGTGGTATTTTAGAGTTTGTTGACACAACTGTGATGTTATTGGTTTTATCCCTTCTGTAATTCTGTTGTTGGAATTTATCTGAGGGCAGTTCCTTTAGGGGCTTCTTGCACAGCAAGGACAGTCCCTGAGCTCTGGATGCACACTGGACACTGGTTATTATGTGAGCATTGCACACATATTCCAAGCTGGAAGTTTTGTTCATTCTAGATTTTACTAGATTTCTTTTGAATGCAATGAGCATTTGTAAAAATGACTTGCCTGCCCACTTCATGCCTTTGGGAAAGAATACAATTTGCTGATATAATGAATTACCCTGCTCCACCTCATAAGAATCAGAAAGTTTTAATAGGACAGTAAAGCTGGAAATCAATTGCTTTGACTTCTGAAGTAAAGTATGTTATTCACAGTATAAAAAGCATGAAACATGAGTTTTGTAGTTTGCCCCAAAATTATTTCCGATGAATTATTTCTTGAGATGTCTGTTGATAACTCATATATTAAAAATGAGAAAATAGCTATAAAACTCTAATATGTAGGGAATAGAGTCTTTCCCCCCTCTCAAAACCAAAAATTAGTAATATGGATGCAGGCAGAAAATTGTTACTTACTTTTATTTTTTGTGGGGTTTTTTTGTTGTTGTTTGTTTATTTCGTTTATGCTGTATTTTGGTTTTCTTTAACACATACCTTCGTTGTAGCTTCAGGAGAAAAAGAATAGTTAAGTTGTAGCCATTAGTGGTCTTTTATAAATCCTGAACCACAAAATTGAATTTTCAGATTTTCCTCATGATTTCAGCCTGAGGTCTGTGTTCATTTCTCTGCACACATTACCATGCCTATATTTGCACACCAGCATTGTTAGAAATGTAGCCACTGGGAATGAAACTTAAGGAAAAGTGACTCATGACTTTTCATTATCCTTTAATGCCTCATTTAAAAGAATTAAATCCTCATCTATTATGATCTCCAGCCTCACAGCTATAACTGTATCATTAGCTTTTAGTTAAAATTACCCTGTGTGCATATCAGAAGCTTTCTCTGGAATACAATCAGATTGATGTTTGACCTGTTTTTTTCACATTGCCAATCCATAATCAATAGACAGTTGGATATAACTAAGCCCAAAGCAATGGAAAAATATTGTAAATGTAGAGAAAGCATATATGGTACAATAACTATGACTGTAGATAGAATTGGATGCTTGGTGTTCCTGTAATGACTACAACAATCAGATTACTATCAGGCTTATTTTTACCCACAGGTTAAAATAGTTTCTCACTCACTAAGACTAAGCTGCAGTTTTTCTAAGAAATTAAGCTCAAAAATTTCTGTTATTGGTGTGAAAAGGGGGAGTTAACTTTGAACACAAACAGAAAGCCTAAGGTTGGACTTTATGATCTTGGAAGTCTTTTTCAACTTCAGTGGTTCTCTGATTCTGTGATAATGGCTCTGTAGAAGTGTCTTATGGTCCTTGATACTTCCTGTATTCATGCTCATCCAGGATCACATTCAATAGAAAAAAACAAATTATCCAGCACTATGATCTGCATTATTTCTAAAGAAAGATGTTGGCTTGAACCAGTTTTGTTTCCCAGCCTTTGTACCCACACATTCCTAAAGATCTTGGCAACAAAGAAATTTGCATAAAATAATAATAAAACCATTCCTAACTTTTAAAATGGTGACTCAGGGATTCATAGTTTTTCTTGTGGTGGTTTCACCACACTAAGTAGTTGAAAGCACAATTCCTACTGCCTTTTTCAAATGCATAATGAAATTAACTGCTGTAATCTTACTCTGATGATTTTTCTTTTCAAAGCACCACTATAGATTCTCAAGACTTTTCAAAACAGACAAGTGATGGAATAAGTAAATAACAATGAGGAGCATAATCTGGCAGTAACTTTATCAGTACCCACTTTTTTTTTTCAGTTTTTATACCTTCACCTTTTGAACTGCTTGAAGCATATCAAAATTAAATGGCTATGGTTTAGTTTGGCAAATGCCTTGAATCTTCAGTGATTTCATAAACTATAACCAGTGCTGTGGATATTTACATTTTTTAGCATCAACACTAATAACATTTGAACAAATATTATTTTAATTTTAGCAAAATACATAAAAAGACAGAGTCTCAAACAGAGTTTCCTTAATTAGCTCTCATTTATTACCACTAATTTCTCCAAAGTAAACACCACTCTTGCATCTGAAATGGGTATTTATTGGACTCAGAGAAATATTTTTTCTTAAAAATTTACAGCAGCTCCAGTTCACAAATGTTATTAGAGAATAATACATAATGGCAGAATTCTGCACTATATTTTTTAGTTTGACTTAAAATAGTTTGTATCACTTAAGACGAAAAATCAATACTCATCTCACAACACAGAGCACATACTGCAAACTCTATCTGTGTGTTTACAAGGCTGCAGGAAAGATTTTCCTTCAACTGGTCTCATTCAGATTTCTTCATTCTTATGCCAGACAATTGAAAGCTAAAGAGGGAAGATGTATCTGAAAAGAAGAAAATATAATACTCATCCTCATTAGGTAAATGTGCTTATCTCTAACAGCAACTCCATCCTTGTGAAGTCACACAGGGAAGGACATTACACAATCAAAAATGAAGACAAATTCTTTCAACTGCCCAGCCAAAATTCAGTTCTTTGTTCTTTTTGCAACATGTAATTGTACAAAGCAAAGCAGAACCTCAATATTTCATAAATATATGGAATGACATTAAAACAATCTGATATTAACTATAGTTTAAGCAAGCAGATAGATGACATTTTACTACAGAAAATAAAAGTTGTTTAAATTGTTTAACAGCTCTTATAGGTGAAAAAGAAGGACCTTTTCTTCTTTTGCTTGTCAAAACCATTGTATTATTAATTGTCATATTGTGAAAGCTATACCTGTGTTCTGTCAGGAAATTTAAGTCCTACAGAGCATTTCCAGTTCTCTCATAACCCATACTTCAGACAGAATTTAACTCAAGAAATAATCCCTGCTTCATCCAGTGTAGTTTCAAATTGAGGTCAGAACCATGTGTTACACAACCTTATTTCATGGGAAAAAAAAAACAGACCTGCATTACAAGCTGCAAAATCAGCACATTATTACAAGCAAGAAACAGGAAAGATAAGAACAAACAAAGAAGAAACTTGCTGAATTACAAATAATAAAGATATTCCAGCATATGCTGACAGCAAAGCAAATACACTCAGAATAGTGGCAGAAAAATAATTATTTTTAAAGTTCACATAGATAAAACCAGACTGCTGGTAAAGCAGAAGGTCTTTACAAAATATTCACTTAAGAGGCTGTTACATCACAAAATTTCTGGTTGCTCCTTAAATGAAACAGTAAAGCACCCAAATTAGAAGCAAGTCAGTTTTCTCTGTCTTCAAGAAAATAAACATAAGCTACAGGTAACCATCAGTTATATGATGGTTAATTTAAAATATTAATTTAAAATATTAATTTTTAAAAAATGCTTCCTACTAGAAGCAAGGCGTTCAATCATATAGAAACCTCTTGAGAGGCCTGTGTGCAGTCTGGGTAAAACACTAGACAGAATACATGCATGTATATCAATATATATAAAAAAACAGACATAGGCCCACAGAATGGTAGATGAGGCCAATTAAATTCTTAAATTTTATGCTAACTCATTTTCTGTGAATCCCATTTATTTTTGCTGGGATCTTTTTTTCATGCAAACCTAGAAGTTAGTTTCCAAAGTCCTTCTCATTTTAGAACATTTTGCTGCTAAAAGATCAGGCAAGAGAAAGGAATCCTTCCACAGAAACATACTTTTGTGCACACACACTGATTTAGCAGGTGTCTATTGTATTTAGCAGGAATATTATCTTAGAAAATGTAGGGAGTTAGTGTTTTGTTTTTACAATACATGCCTGACTCATTTTTCCATTTGCATATTCTGCTATTTTCCCAATCAGAGTGCACAAGTTCACCTTCTCCACAGATATCAGCTAAGGACTAGAAGGCAGTGGAATTTCTCTGTGCACATGTCATGGTCTTGACTATCATGACTAAGAAATATTTAACTTGGTCCAAAATGCCTGTTTTCTATCAAGCCCAGTGTTATAACAGCTCTCACACTGATGCCATGCCAGGTGCTAAATAAGGAGGGATAAAATCCTGACTTCTAGGTCTTTCTAGCCCCTGAGGAGCAAGACTGTGCGGCCAGAGGAGATATTTTTTCTTCTTTGCAGTTTCTTTACTGCAGAAGAGTGACTGTACTTTAAATTCACATGACCACTTTGAGACCCACCAGTAAGAGGATTCTGCATTTTGAATTATATAAATATACTAACAAATAAAATGTAAAGCAGATATTAGAGAGCAAGAAGTAATAATTAAACATCCATAAGGTTTTCAAACATGAGGCAGAATCTATAAGTTTGTTAGCCTTCAAATGAGTTATATTGCAGTACTAAAGGAAGAAAAGTGCAATCATCCTCTGCAGTACATGGAGAGATTTATTGTCAGCTAAATTGGCTTATTAAATGTAGTAGGATAAATGGACCTTTCTATAGTGCAATCAGACTCACTAATTCCTGCTGTGACTGTACAAGTGGTAGCAAAAAAGAAACCAAAACAGCAGAAATAGACAGATCAGAGACTTTAAAATGTTCTTGAATGTCAACAAGAGATGATATAAGCAAATAATAAATGTCCTGGAATTCTATCTCTAGTTTATTAAGCGGGTCAGAAAGAGGAAGATGGATGGGGTGATTACTAAAAAGAAACTAAGTTTATATTCTAGACTCCACTAGAAATTGTCTCTGCTGGTTGAGATGTTTTGCAGAGGTTTTCTCAGCAATACTGAATATAAAGTCGTTTTAATGTCAGCTGCTTTTAGTATAAAACTGGGTGATGTTTTGCACAGATTTCTTTATAACCATATCAAGCAGTACTGTACATAGAAGACTATTCACACTACTTATTTGCAGTACTGCTTGGAGCACTGATGTAAATTATGGTCTACCAGGAAAAGAAAAGTGATACCAATTAAGACACCTTTGCAAGAAGATATTTGCATAATTAATTAAGAAGTTGGAGAAACAGAACAAGTCTAATCTTATAGATTCATAGATTCTTGTCTTGATAAAATCTTACCTGTCATTGTTAGACTGTCACCACCATCCACAGCCTGCTCTCAAGGCTATCAAATAATGCTAATTGTCTTCTTTTAAAACTTTCCTGGGGTTTTGGATTGGGGGTTTTTTTAAGCTAAATTCCCACTTAAATGTGAAACACGTCAGAAATTTTTAAGTGTTTCTAAAGGAAAATACCACTCACCTTTGACTGTCTATTTCTCTTGATGCATCCAGAAGCCAGGTGTGCTAATCAGTAATTCTTGTTTCAGGTCAAACTGCTAATAATTCAGTGGGTGAGATATCTGTACAGGTAGATATCTCTACCCATCCTGGAACTGGAGAGCATAAAGTCACTGTGAAAGGTAAGTTTCAAAGATCCAACTTCAAAAATAGAGCAGCCACAAGACCAAACCTCCAAGCACTACATCCTAAGTCAAACATATCAATACTAGAACAAAAAAATGAGAAGCATTATAATACTTGAGAAGCTATAAGTACACTTCAGGTAATTAGGAGTGCACTTTTTCCTTGCTCAACATCAGCAGAAATTCAGATTATGCAGCACGTTCTGTCTATGCTCCTGTGATAGATAATTTGAAGTAATTATACTAAGTTATAGAGTTATAAATTAAAATGTGTCAAATTATACTTCTGAATTACTTGTACATTATTCAACTTCTAAAAACCACAGCAAAGCTGAGTAGTGAGTGACTGCACCAAGCCTTAAGAAGCTGCATTTTTAACAAAATGCATTTGTTCACAACCTGAATTTCAGAAGTACAGGATCGTTCAGATTAGTATAAGCTGATATTTTTTAATTGCAGTGAAGGTAGCAGACAAAAAGAAGCTGTAAATTTAAAGGATTTGTAAAATACATGTTTATATTTGATATTTTTGGACCTAAAAGTAATCAGACATTTTTACATGGCAGGGGAGGGCAAAGCCCTTCCTAGGCTTACCAGGTATTGATAGATTGGTCTAGGAAAGCTCTTGGGTCACTTTTCACTGGCTATACAAAGTCACACAGGGTAAATATTGGAACTTTTTCCATCAAATTTTATTTAACTTCATTTCTTTTATCGCTTTGTAGTTGTAGCAATTAATAACCTAAACTGGCAAACAACAGCTATGTTCCGGCCCTTCGTGGAAGTTTGCATATTGGGTCCTAAATTAAGTGACAAGAAAAGAAAACATGGAACCAAGACAAAGAGCAACACCTGGTCACCAAAGTACAATGAAACTTTCCAATTGTAAGTCTTTTATGTCTGGGAATTACAGTTTTTTTTAAATTCTTCTGAAATATTTTGCCTTTAAACCATTAACAATAAAAAAATCCATCCTAACATATAGATATAATATATAACACCATTTTAAAATTATTTATTAATTTGTACCTTTATTGTATATGTTAAAATGTACAATTAATTAATTAATTCCTACAGAAGAATAACTATTTCTATCCCTAGGAATCTGTTGGCCTAGGTATTTGTTTGGACAGAAGAATTAATTATTATTTCTAGATCTCTGGCCTTCATGCCTGTAGAGCTATCTAAACATGTATTGGTTTATGCATGTTTTAATGGTATTGTTTATCTAATGCTGTTACCATTTAATCCTTAAATCTGTAAGAAACTTCCACCTAACCTGGAGCTTTAAATTTAGTACTTCTCCATCCTTGTGGGAGCCCAGGGCGTAACCCTGGCCTCCTTGGGGGTCTCAAAACCCCTCTGGTGTCTCAGGCACTGAATTCCAACCCCTGGGGAAACAAGCCACCAAAATTAGTAAAGTGTAAATTAGACTTTTAGAACGTAGATAAATAGATTTTTCTGAATGTTTATGATAAGGGACACGTAGCCAAGATGGAGAATTTGGGGGGTGGACCACCTTTTCCTCCTTCTTGCCCCTGTCATCCATATTGGGTGACACGCTGGCATTTTAGATTGGATGCGGTCAGGGCTGCACCATTTAATAAAATTGTATTGTATTGGGAAAATTTTGTACCCATGTAATACGTAGTACAAACTATATAAAATAAGCCCTGCCTTCATCAGGCAGATTCCACCCAGGATGCCTGGCTGAGCAGACCCTGCTGGCCAAGGAAAAGGTCCCTGAGATAAGAAACAATAAACAATCCTTGGAACAAGAGAAAACCATCTCCGGCAATCTGACTTGGGCTGCTTCAGAGAGAACCAGGGTTTGAACCACCTCATGTCCCTCTGGGGTGATCTCGGGGCAAAGGAGAAACCCCAGACTGGAACACCCGGCGTCCCTGGGTGGGCATTGACACATCCTTTTCTGAGACCATTTTCCTCCCCTTACTCTCCAACCCTGACTGGAAATGATTTCACTGTCTGTGTCTCACCACAAAGCCCCTTTTGATGCCTGCTGCCAGGGATTTTCTGCATATTTTGAAGCTGATTTAAAGTCACGGTGCTGACAGTTGGAAATCCAGCTGAACATGTTATGTACTTTCCAGGGAAAGCTAACTGCCTGTTTCAGCTATTGAGGGAATTCTGTTTCTGTTCAGGCTGCTGAAAACAGAAGCTCCATCACCAACACACCTGTGTAGAAAGTTTAAAAGAAGATATTCAGTTGTTGTCCTGTCTCTGAGGGTCTCTTCAGGCTTGAGACCTCCCCAGAGAGGGCATGAAGGTGGTAAAAAGTCTGGTTCTCTCAGAGACACCAGCAAGAAAGTAGCTTGAGACAACCTTGTGTTGTTTCAGGGCTGTTTATTTATCTTATCTTAAAAATGTTTCTGCCAGCCCAGCGTGGGTCCGCTCTGCAGGTTGACCATCACAGAAGGTCTCCTGGGCGGGCTGTGCCAAGGCCTTTATACTCTAAACTACGTATACAATATTTACAAATTCTCCCCAGTGCCATGCAACCTCTTTACATTGTCCAGTTCTTTCCCCATCCAATCTGTGGTTCCCAGGGTGCAACTTCAGCATGGATGACATGAAGGAGGAAGAAGCCCACCACACCCAGGATCCTCCATCTTGGCCACATGGCCCTTAATATAAACAATCTAAAAACCTACTTATACTACATTCTAACATTCTAATTTACACTCTACTCATCATTATTTTCTGTGTCTCTTCTCTCAACATGGGCAGATTCTCCCAAGGAGCCAAATCCAGCCCCTGCAGCTCCTGGGCAGTACTCGGGGGTCTCTGAGGGGTCTGCCAGGGGGGTTTTTGCATCCCCAGAGGAGCCAGGGAAAAACCCTGAACTCCCACAGGTTGTAACAAAACAGAACTACAAAACTTCAACTACCACTCTCCCTTAAATTTTTCCGAGATTTTCTAGAGCAAACTAATTCCCCGGGGAATCAAACAGCACTCCTTGTTCTAAAAGCACGTTGTTAATCCCCCAGCCTGCTGAGTAACGAGGATAAGCCGGGAGCGTACGAGCTGCAGCTGTCGGTGAAGGATTACTGCTTCGCGCGGGAGGACCGCGTGGTGGGCGTGGCGGTGATCCCGCTGCAGAGCGTGGCCGAGCGCGGCGCCTGCGCCTCCCGCTTCCCGCTGCTGCCCAGCCTCGCCCTGGACCGCACCGGCCTCACCATCCTCCGCATCCTGTCGCAGAGGAACAACGACGAGGTGGCTAAGGAATTTGTGAGGCTTAAAACGGAGACCAGATCCGCCGAAGAAACGGCCTAAAATAATGCAAGATTGTCACCGCCACGAACATAAATACAGCGCTGTTGTCTGACTAGTGCATGCATGTGCAAATCTGTGGGAATGTTTAACTAACTATGTTTTCAGTGTTTGCCAGTACTTATGTACTATATTTGCAAGGTATGTCAAGGAGCTGTATATCTTTTATACATATTTTGGTCTTTGGTAAAGTAATTGTTCCAATGAAGTGCCAAAACTAAGATTAAGAGTAAATGTTTCATCATCTCTTTTTAAATGTTGATTTCGCCTCATCGCAATTTCATTATTTTTTTAACATTTATTAATAAATAAGTAGCTTTTTTAAATTGATAATAGGTTATCTCTGTTAAACTGTGTTGCATATTCTAAATTAAGTTTCATTCCTTACTCTTATTTTTAAAATGAGGTGTACCTATTTTTTTTTTTCAAACTCTCATGTTATGCAAGCCTCATTTTAGGTGTCTTACTGATGACTTTTTCTATCATTACTACAGATGCAGTTACTTATAGAAAGTGTTTGTAATTTTATAATTACCAATATAAAGTAATGATTTTTGCATAAAAACTGAAAAAGGATGGAAATATTTTATGCTAATCTCTTTTTTCCAACCTTTCATAAATATCACTGTGAAGAAATGCTGTTAAAGCAGGTTCTCAAGAAGCTGTGCTTATCAGAGTTTGTTACTGATGTTTGATATCTTGAGATAACTTTGTTCTTCAAAACTGCCACGGTAATATCATATTTGTATTAAAAGAGTAAGTCAGTATCTGTAGAAACAGGTTGCTGTACAGTACAGTATATGTGCTTTAAAAAGTGATTTTTAAAATGATATGGTACTGTACAAGGGGTAGTAGTTTGGAATATGTAATGCTGGTTTGTGGTTTGTTTCTAGAAATTGTTTATGAGAAGAAAAGATGCTGTTAGCATTTTCACTCAGAGTTATTGACGTTGCTTTACATACTTAGCTGTAACATCAGTTAAGTGCTTTATTTCTTTAATTTTTTTTAGAAAAGTTCAACAGTTTGTACTTATGCAACATTACTATGTATTGCACTAAAGCAAACTCTGTGTCCTGTAAATATATTTAGTGAGGAATTGTAAAATAAAGTATGCAGATACTGCTTTCTAGTTTTGTCATTTGATATTATTTATGTAACTATTGGTTTTATGTGCATGTAAAGCCCATGGAGTGGGCTTACTCTATAGCTTTATAATATATTAAAGTATGATTTGCACTGTCTGGAATCTGGCTGTTTTATAAGTATAAAATTTGATATGTCAGTGTCCTAAGAAAACAATTAATTAGGTATATAGATATGTATATATATATACACACACAGACACACACACATGTAAAAAATTGTTGTGTAATGCTCCACATTTGTCATTGGTTTTGGTCACAAGTGTTTCTCATTACACAGGTTGGAGTTTTCAGCTTTGCTTGGGGAAAAAGTAACTAAGGGAAGGGGGGACACAGTTTGCATGTTGGCATCAGCCTTCTGCAAATGTGACACTTGACTCCACACAGGTAAACCAGATTCTTTCCAGGAGATACTTAGATGAGATTTTAAGGTCTTTTTTCTCTAATAATTAGATTTGTCATAAATGTATTTAGACATTTAGAGATGTTATGCACAGTCTTTAGAGAGTTAAGAACACTCCTTGAAGATCATAGATTCCAAATTGTATTTCTGTGAGGTGTAGCCCAAAGTGTCAGCAGTAGGCACAGACTGTTTAGAATTAACAAGATTTGATGTGAGAAAACATCAGCAGACCCAGTTTCAAATAAAAAAGAAGAAGAATCAAGAAATGAGATGGTTCCTGCTACAGAACACTGTTGTGGACAAAATGCAAAAAGAATTCCATAATATATATGTGGAATTTGTGGCCCTGTGAATTAAACCAGAAAGGTTGGAGTAAACAGCTTCTGGGGTTTTTTTTACCTGGAGCATTTTCATCATATTTTTCTTTGGCTGTTTATTCTACTGTAAAATGGCACACATTTTAGTGCATGATGTAATCACCACCCACTTAACTGTTTATCCCTGAGATTCAGAATAAAGGAAGAACAGAATCAGTCAAGTCAATTACTGCTCTGAGTGGTCTCCCTCAGCTGCACAGAGCAGAAGCAATCAGACAAGCTGGTAAAACCATCCCTTGTAATCCACAGCTTTACACAGTGCACTTCAATGTTTCACTGTTTTTAACAGGGAAATATTTATAGATCAAAATTTGTCATGTGGAAGATAAGAGGAAAATGCATTAATTCTACAGCAAAGGACTGTTTTAAACATTCTCATGAATCAAAATACAACCAAATACAATGGTGAAGCACAAGCAGCTGGACCTCACTCATTTCATGTAGTCAAAGTGATTGACATGGAACAGTTTTCAGTGCTGTTTTTAAAGCTGTTATAATCTGTTTTAGGGAAGTAAATATCCCATTTTAAAAAATTCAACTTGTGAATTTTCTTAATTCAGCTGAGCTAACCTAAGCAAACTGACAGCTGTTCCTGCAGTTTCATTTCTCAGTGACAACTGATGCAATCAAAATTCTAAATGGAATTCCATTTGGTGAGATAAGATAGCAAATATACACATATGCATTTAGGGAAATAAAGGGGAAAAAAAAAAAGAGAGATATGGAGAGAACAGCAAGATCAATTTGAGAAAAAATTTCCATTCTCCAAGGAGCAGTTACTACATAGAAACCATTTGATGTGCACCTGAAAAGAGAAAATACATTCAGAGAAATCTGTCATATGACAGCTCTTCAAGTCAACCTGTATACTCAGAACTGACAGTTTATTACATAAAACTGTTCAATAAAAACTGAGAAAGATTTTTGCCCTTGTTAATTTTGTTTTCTAGGATGAAAATGTAAGAGCCAAATACAGAAACTGAATGGCATTTTCCTTAATGCATTTTTTAGCTAATATCTGGCAAAAGAAGGGAAGCAGTAATATGTGAATTAAATACATTAAAAATATTGATACTAGCAGCCATTCTGAATTTCAAATACCTCACCTACAATATTTTTTTTTCTTAATGCCACACTGAGATGACACCTGAATTAAGAACCCAGTGCTGGAACTGGCATTTTCTCTGCATATGAAACTGCTTAAATAGCAAAGGAAACATCTATGAGATGGAACTGGATGTACACAGTTCTTCATACCTTTTTTGTCTTCTGGACACTTAAATTTGCACCAAAATAATCAATTCATGGGTGTTGGGCCATCACCAGGAGGTTCAACCAGTCCCAGAAGCAAAACACAAAACATTTTTCAAATTATTCTGTCTGTACCCTGGAAGAATCAAGAGACTTTTCCTAAAGAATTCCTGGCATGTGCAAATGCCACCATTTGGCTTAGGTAGACATGACTCTAGTGATTTACTTGAGAAGCTTACAGAAAAAAATAATAATAATAGACCAATAGTTTCCTTTTTTTCCCTTCAATTTGTTTTACTAGTTTTCATTGATATTCTCATGCTAGTCACTGTAGAAATCAAATTTGTAGACAAGTACTGAAAACAGAATAGTAATTTACCATTACTGTATTAGTCTGAGTTAAATACACATTTCTCACAAATCCCTTGAAATCTAAAGACCTGAACAAATATGGGGAGAATATTAAATTATTGTATTAAATTAAATTCAGCTAGCAGACATAAAATTAACATAAATGGATTCCATGTTATTTATAAAATACAGCTGGGTAAGTGTTGGAAAGCATTCAGTTGTTTACACATGCCTATTTTGATTGTATTTTCATATCACTTTGCATTTTGGCACCAGATTTATGTGATTGATTTGTACTATGAAAAATTCATAGAAATGAATCTTCATGAGACAAATTCTAAATTTTCAAAAAATTATAATCAAGTCGTGATACAAACACTAGACTGAGACTAATAAGCAGAATTGGGATATTCTAAAAACATCACTAGAAGTATTGGCTGAGAGAAAGAAAAATTACAGTTTTTATCTTGTTTCCCTTGGGTCTTCTATGCTGAATGAATGCATACACACACACTGCAGAGTAGAAATGCATTTCTAAATGATGAATCTATAATATTTCATTTGAAGATCAACCCAGTAGGTAAACAAGTGAACAAAAGTATCTTTTCAGACAGGTTCTGTAGCTGGCAGCTTACCTAAACAAACTTCCTAAATGACTCAGCCTATGACCATTTCATTGTAAGAATTGTTTCACATTTCAAACACTCCAGCAATTACAACTGAAAGCCTCCACTATCAATTTAGCAAAACAGATTATTTACTGCAGAATATGAGATAACAAGTGGGCATACTGTAAACTTTGTAGTGAAACCCATTAAAACATCATAGATTAATTTTCAACTAAATAAATACAAGATCATCAGAAAAATTAATCCAAGGAAGTGAATTCTTTTCTTTAATATTTGACTGTTATTTGTACACACTGCAGTACAGTTCCAGGCTCCAACCTGCATTGCCTTGGAGTCTCATATAAGTTAACACCCATTTCTCCAGGGTTTTTTGAGCAGTAGTAGGAGTTCCAGGCAAAGGGGACAAACCACAGAAAAGCTTCCTGAGCTATTCCCAGCTGTAAACTGGACCTGTGCTGTAAAGGAAGAAACAAACCCACACTGGGGCAAGCACAAGTGGAGTGTAAGAGACCAGACACAGGCAAAAGCCAGAGATCTCCATCTTCACTTGCCCAAGATACACAAGAGCTGCTGAGGCAGCTCTAACTTGTGCTACATTCATGTTTAAGAGGGCCTGCACACTTTGTTCAATCATGTTTACCCATTTAAGCAAGAGGATTTTTCTTGCCAGTGATGGCACTGGCTGCAATGTGATTTAAGCCTCCAGGCCTGAGGTCATGACAGTGAGAAAACAAATGTCAATTACTGACTAGCAGAAACAAAAACTGAAAAGGAATTGCAAAAACACTCAGTGTACAGTAGAGCACTAATGGCAAACTAGAGCAGAGTGAATCCATTCCCTCCTCTAGGTAACATCCCTGCATGGTGCCTGCTAGATGGACTTCAACCTGCAGCATGGGGCAGGGCTTGGTCCATAGAATCCACCCAGGGGCTCCAGGAATACACAGCAGCTAGAGATAAAAAACACTTCACAAGCAAATTGGACACCCAGAATAGCTGGACTGTATGGGAATATACTCAGAGGAAAATATGGAGGGGGAAAAAAGTGGAATGGATGTGGAAGAGGGCTGACAGTGTGGATTCAGCTGCATTCCTTGACTTGTGGCAGAACCAGAAAAGGCTGTGTGACACCAATAATGTCACAGAAAGGCAGACCTGGCTGTATTTTCATCATGTTCTAGTCTAGCTCAAGAGTTACTTCTGTCCAGTTTGATTTCAGTAGATGTACAAGACAGAATTTGATCCCTGAGAGTGTCTCCTCCCTCTTTTTTTGTAGTAAGTGAAGTCTGAACAAATGTGCTCTGCATGTCACTACCCTCTGTTACAAAAAATAAGTATATTCCCAGCCTGGAAGTTCAAGCTACAGAGCCTGCAGATATTATTTCCCTGAATAATGTATATCTAAGACACAAACGAGGTGCAATATTCTCTTGAGGAGCTTGAGAAACAACAGCAATTTGGATCTAATGATGCATCAATGTATCAACACGTGAATTTGGACCCAGGAGACAATAATAAATCAATATGCCCTTAAAACACGATCTGCTTTTCCTCCATAATTTGCAGGGGAACTCCTGTGCAGACTGAGCTTCCTCAGCATGTTGACCACTCCAAAATTAGGTCAAGTCCTTCATTCTCCCCAGCTCTGCAGCAGAGACAAAGCATTGCAGTCACTGCTGAAGTGAACTGGAGTCAGTAGCAGCAGTGAACTGAACTCTGCTGCTACTCTGCTTTTCACAGCACAAAAAAGAGAAACAAAGAATGATGTTTACACTTAGCAATAACTTACTACTTATGAGATGGACACAATGAAGAGTAACTCTGAGTACATATCCTTCTCTGTCAGAAGGAAATAAAACATACACAAAATTTATTGTATTAACTGAATATCTCTAAAAATGATAGAAATAACAAATAAATAGAAAAATGCTTATAAGCAGCTTGTAATTTTGGCAAATGCTGTTATTTAGACTGGCTGGCTAAATAATCTGTGAGAAGGGGTGAAATCTTTGTTAAATGCTCCAAGTGAGATACTGAGTCTAGTGCCAGCTGAGAATCCTGTCTGGCTGAATGCAATTCCCAGAATAAGCTTTTTGAAACAGTCCTGGTTTAAAATCCAGCATGCCAGACATTGCTAATAGAAAAATACACAGCTAACTGGAAAATTAGAGAACAGCATCTGCAGAGAGCAAAGTGAACACAGAGAAGACAATTTGCCAAACAGAGGAGGAAAGTCTGGAACAGTGTCATTATTTACAGTAGCAGCTTATATCTGGATGACAATGTTAAATAAAATATTGCTGGAAAAGAGATACCTAAAAGCCAATACAAGAAGGATTTTAATAAAACAGAAGGAAGGGCAGAGTTGAAAGAAAAGGGCCCAAGTAACACAGACTGTGCTATTCTAAATCAGACCTGCCACCTAGAGAATCCTTTGAGACCTTCACACTGTAAATTATTTAAACAGACTGATTGAGGATAATTAGCACACATTTATATACCAAGGTGACTGACTAACAATAAGAAAGAAACAAAGGAAAAAAAAAAAGAAAATCCCACAACCTTTTGGAGATCTAAAGTTCTTCAATTGACTACAATTACATTGTGCAACTAACAGACAACTTCAATCAAATTCCTGTTTGTCCTTTCTGTGGGATATAAGCAGCAAGTAAATGCAATAAATAAAATTTCTGGGCTTCTCATTACAGTGAACAAAAGCATGAAGCTCTTGGGAGCAGTGTTGGTAGCCCACACTGAAGTGAATGTTAAATGTACAGCTCAGTCTTGGGGTTCATAGGCAGCTCCTAATGGGAAAAAAAAAAAACAAACAGAGAAACCACACAAATAAGCAGACAAATCAATTAGAAAGGCAAAATCTGTTTGTCTCATTCCAGAAACTTCTGTAATTACCACTTTTTTCCAGCTAAGCTGTGATGCCATGTACCCACAGACAACAACCATGAATAAAATTTGCTTTTCAATCAACTGGCAAAGCTGCCAGCATTGATAAGCAATAGCAGGAATCAAGCCTTAGCTTAAAGCCATTTAAATTATATAAATTAATTCTCATTTTTACTGATTTTCCTGTTGATTCAGTCCATATATGTTCAGTTCATCTCTTTCTTTCTGCCATTAATCAGAAAGGTATTAAAAGGACTTCTTAGATTTCACCATTAAAAGTAGGCATCCTTTATGTTTTCTGAAGCACTGAAATACATCACACCATCCATAAGTATTTGAATTTTTCTCACACAGCACAGAGAGAAACAACCTTTTTTTGAAAGATGTAATTCAATAATTTTATACCCATTGTCAGCTAAAAATGCAAGAGCTACAACTGGAACTAAAAGATGTTGCATGCACCATCACCATCAATAATTCCTGCAAGACAATTAGCAATGTTTTGTCCTAACCCTTGAATAACAAGATTACAAGTCCTTAATTAGTACATAGCTTCACTAAGACATTACAAAATAACTTACATTTAAATTTTAATGTATTCTTCAAAAGTCAATCTATGCAGATGCCACAGTGATTTTAATCTTTTGATGTACATTTTTGAAATTCTAGAGTTGCACAGCTCTACAGTGATTCTCTGGGTGTTTTACAGGCATCTGGTTGAAAGAGCACTCTGCAAAAAAATCTCATGACACTGTAGGAACCAGGAGTTATTCCCTAGACAGAGAGTAGTTCACAAATAAACTACAGAATAATTTAAAAATACCTGTAAGATTTCAGATAATTTTCAGGTATTATTTAATTTCATCAAATTCTAATACTTCTATATTTGCCATCACTAGGTATTCAAAAAATAAAAATTCATTTTCCCCAAAAGGCGGAACACTCTCCAAAATCCATAGAACTACTTAAATTCATTAGGCTGCAAGTCCAAATTGACATTCAAATTTAAAATTAAAAGCTGCCAAGATTTTCATTCAGATTTAACATGCTGTCTGATCTATGATTATACCGAATTTTAAATTAAGTTGCGAAGAGCTGTGTAAAATATTTTCCCCAAAAAAAAAAAAAAAAAAAAAAAGGGAAAAAAAAAAAAAAAAAAAGAAAGAAAAAGCAAGGAAGAAAGGATTATGTGCTTATGTTTGTGGTTTAGTGAAGCTTTTGATTTGGGGCTTTTGGTGAGGGTGGGGGGAAATTGTTTATTTATTTATTTATTTATTTTAACATTTAGCACTTGGAACAACATATATATATACATATATATATATATATATATATATGCCAGCCCATGACCCTCTGCAGGTTCTGGGTGTCTCACTCAGTCCTGCAGGATTATCCTCAATTATTAACCCAGAGACTGAGGGGGCTTCTCTCCATTGCCAGGTCATCAATGCAAACTAGAGCTATGGTGCTGCTGAAAATTATTTGGGAACATAAAGTGCAGAGAACTCAGGGCTGTTTGGAAATATCACTGAGCATTTTTTCAAAAGCCCACACACACAGTCACAGGGATTTGATAAATCTGTGTCAGTGTTCAAATGGAAAAATAGAGCCTGCAAGTCTTATTAGCCTGAACTCTTCCCAAAGCAATTTTGTATTTCTTAATGTAAGAGAACCAACTGGAAACCAGTCTCCTCTACAACTCTAAAAGCCCCTGAGTCCAACCAACCAAGACAATTTTTATTGTTAATCTTGAATTTGTCCATTCATTAAATTGTAATGAAATATTAAACATTATATGGTAAAGATGATCTGTGAGTTTTGGAGAGTGGGAGGCAAGTCTGCTGGACACTGAGGACTCAAGGCAATTCTTTTCATTAAAAATATATAATTTTTAGTTATTACCCAGGAGGTGCTCTTACACTATGAATTAAACTTCACAGAAAATTACTTAGATTAAAAATAAGATTTCTTCAATCATTGCTGAAGTAATGAATTCCCATTGGATGATCCTAGGCTAGCAGAATAAATATGTATGAAAAGGAAGTAAAGGCTGCACTCTGCCAAGGTTATTCTGTCAGATAGCAAGAGTTACACAGCACAAAAAAACCTTTTAAAAAACTAGGTGCATCTGAGCTCCAGCTTTAAATGTCAAAGCAGTAAACTTCTACACTTGAAGAAGTGACATAAGTACTACAAACTACTATTTAAGTAGTTTGGCTTTTTTTTTTTTTCACAAAGTATATCTGAAACACAACTTGTCTTTACCCAAAGTGGATTAAGGAAATTTTAAGAAGGTTGCATGTGTAATGTGGTGTCTGGGTAGAGTTATTTTAGATTAGAACTTAGAGAAGAAATAAACAAATTTCAACTAGTGGTCAATCCAAGCACTTGAGAAAGAAGAAAGACCAAGAAAGGAAAAAAGTTCAGTTAGAAGCTTGTCAGCAAAGTTACATACAAAACACATTCATTAAAGATATCTTATTTCCAGGTGTACTCAATTATTTAATACACAGCTAGCTTTAAAGTCTTGACTACCCCTCAATGTCTTTCCTAGATAATAACCCAGAATAATTACTTTGCCATATTGCTCCAAAATATGCTCAAGAATAATTCTGAAGGAACTCTGCATCTGTCTGAAAAGGAGTATTTCTAACAAAAAGAAAAAAGGAAAAAAAAAAAAGAAAAAAAAAGTTTGTATTAATATCTCTCCTTCCAAAACTCATCAATTATCCAGAGTCAGAAGGTCACTGAGATGGCTCCTACCAGACACACAAATCATAACAAATGTGATTTGATTGTGATGAGGGTGGCAGATTCCATCCCTGGACAAAGCCTCACCTGCACCCTCAGCTGGGCCAGCACAGGGACCCCAACAGCTGAGCCTGCAGGGCTGCTACAGATAACCCCAGCCATGCCAACATCCTAAGAAACAGAAGAGAAAAAACAGCAAAAATTATTAGAAACAATGAAAAACTAAAAAGGAAAAAAACCCAAGCACTCTCATTGTCTGGAATGGCATTTAATAATTCTTATTTTAATATATTTTAAAATAAATTACTTGTTCATATACAGATATGTCCTGTTAGCTACTAGAGTCTAACAGTACTACATTGAAAGGGGAAAAAAAAAAGCCAACAATAAGTCTATAATTTTCAAATGGGCAACTCTTCTTCAAATTAGATATTAAATAACAAAGGCTCTAAATATAGAATGATATTTTCTCAGTAACTATTATGTTTAATTATTATTCCTATAGAAAGCCACGCTGTAATTTCCCTGATCCTCTCTGAATATGCAGCAGCACAAACATTTACTTCCTAATTGTTTAGAGAATACCTAAACCACACATCAAGCATGTAGCCTCCAGCCATGAGGCTCCTCCTCCTGCTGGATTTTAGCTTTTTAGACAAAGGGTTCATCATTTCTTCTCCTCAGCTGAGCTGCCATTAGGTCACGCATCAGTTTCCTTTAATCACAGCAACACAGCATCCCCATGTTTTCACAAGGGTTTTAAATTCTGGCTCAGCTGTGCTGAAGCACTTTACATACCCTTAAAAACTATAAATGAGGCAATACAGACTGTCAGTCTCACAAGTAATTGCACAAGCCATCCTGCTAACAGCTGGAATGGAGAGCTGAGCAGTGCTAACCAAGCCCCTGCCTTCACCAGGAAACACACTCATCATCATCTCACTGCTGCTGGCACCATTTCCCCTCCAATGAGCTTCAGATCAGTGGGCAGTTCACATTTCCAAGCATGAAGCAGCATGTATGAGGTGTTGTTTTGCAGGCATGCTCTGGGTTCTTGCTTCCCAGAACAGATTTTGCTGAGAAACGTTCCCACAAAACACAAACAAACCAGAGTCAAAACATTAATCTTGCAATTCTTGCACCTGTAACAGGCAAATGTGAAAAGGAAGTGACGTTTATAGGTCAAGTTTACAGGCTACAATCAAGCTGAAAAAACAGCACCTGAAGAACTTAATTTTTTTTTTTAAATACTACTGAGAGGTTGTTCTGAAACTGCATGGCAAACCTCCAAGGAGATTTGCAGAGAAGTTCCTGTGCTCAGATGCTCAATGTTCACAGCAATTTCTTAGTGAAGGTTGACTGGATGTCTCTATCTCCATCTGGTAAGGGAAAACATCATACAGATAGAATTTTTTTTTTTATATACAAGGCCTGACCTATTGCTAGTGATGCTTAATTGAATCTTTTTCAAGGAGCCTTTTTCCACTTGTATTTCATTTATCTGCCTTTACACTATTCACACCAAGAAAAACCTTTGCCTAAATAAACATTTTCAAAGGAAAGAAACTAAATTTTCATTAAATTCAGGCAATTTTGTTTTTAAATTCAAAGATACTGATTCATTCTTCAAGTGGAAGACAGAAAGGTGATACTGGGAAGAAAAGACTGTCACCTTTCTTTTCTTCTGTTTACTGTCTGAGGGTACAAAGAATGGTGTTCAAAAACCACAGAATGAAGGATGCTTTTGTGGATGTGCTGAAAGCATTGAGGAGAAGTTCTGCAAAGTCAAATCCTCCAGAGTGGAAGCTTTAGAGAGAAGAACAGCTATTTATAGATAAATATTGATCCAAAAAGGTGGATCAGCATCTGGCACATAGTTTGGGATAATACAAGAAATCAACTCTTTCATTCAGGCTCCCCAAAACAAAACTCCAACCCTTCCATCACAAGCTTCTTTCCTAGCTGCTGGACACACACTGTCTATTTCTAGACATCCAACACTTATCAAGACCTAATTCTTCTTTATTCTGAACTCTAAGAGCAGTTTGAAAAAGGTGTAAGAGAATCACTTGCATTTCTACACCTCTTTTGCACTCTTCTGTGCATGGATAACTGTTTGATCCCAAGCAGCAGGGAATCACATCATCTTCACACTGATGTCAGAAGACAAAGGTGGTTTTCCTACCTGGACTTCAGCAGCCACTGTCAGCAAATCTGTTCACTGCATTTTGGACAAGTGCTCCTACCCTGCACCATGCAAATGGAATTTTCTCTTTCCCCAGGCTCAAGGGATGCTGCTGCTTATTGAATGTGCCACTGAGAGTTTCACTGCCCAGCACCCTGTGAGGCAAATGGCTTCACCAGGGAACAGCTCAGGCTGAGCAAAGCCAGCATGTTCAGAGTCCTGGTTATCATCACTGGGTGCACCCCTCAGATGAGATCATGGGCACATTCTGCCTGCAACAATACTGCTTGAAAGACAATAGAAACCTGAGCTCAGGTAACTGAAGCACCTGAAGATGAAGGGATCTCCTACAGGTTTCAAAGCAGTGATCTTAGTCTGACTGAACCAATTCTAAGACACTTTTCAGCTGCCTGTCCTTGATTGTGTGGCTGAAGTTTCCCATTAGAAAACAGAATGAATTTCAGTCCTGAGATTAAAACACACTCTGAGACCAAGATTTCACATTACAGTGCTTCACTCTCGATGCTGTTGTGGAGTGCCTAGCTGGGAAAAGAAGGAACTGTGTGATTGAGAGAAAGTGTGGGCATCTTGCTTTCAATGAGCCACTCAGATCCATTTTGAGCTCTCACAATCCAGTCTTATCTTTTCATGTCACATATCACTTCAGAACGGCCCTGAAATATGGCACAAAGCTTCTACTTTCAATCAGCCACCAGAAACTGAATGTGCAGCAGCTGCCTGAGCCTCCTATCCTCAAGCAGCCACTATTTCAAGAAAATTAGGACACCCTTCTCTGCAGCACAGTAGAAACACAGTGCAGCTATAAACAAGGTAATAATGCAGAGATGATGGAGTTGGACATCATTGAGGAGATTAGCTCTAGTGCTGGTGACAAAAGTAATATGCAGAAAATATTGCAGAGTCTCAACACAAAATCCCTGCAAAAAGCAAGCTGTATTCTGGCACATCAATGAAAAAAAAAACACAATTAGTGCTTAGGTTTGGGTTTTTATGGGTTTTTATGATGCTGAACAATAACAGTTTGCTTTCATTACCATTCATTGCTGTGTAATTGCCCTAATTTCCACAGAAAGTCTGCGGATGAACAGAAGACATAGTATCTGACTCAGTTCCCCCTTACTTTCTGAGACTTTTCTCTCTTTTAAGCCCTAAAAAACAGCTCCAGTCATTTACTGTACAATTTGTCCCTTACTGCTGTGACAGTAAACACTTCTTATCCTCCACAGACCCAGTTTGCTGTGCTAACATTCAATTGCAGAAGGAGGATTTCTGAACTGCATCAATCTGAAAATCTCCCAAGAAAAGACACCTGCAAATCTTCCAAGGTTTATGATTTTCCTTGATAAACAGTGGCTCAGGAACACAGCAGGATGAGCCATCCTGTGCCTTTTGAGGTTTCTTATTGCAATGTTTTAGATCTCAAGGACAATCAAAACTTATGCAAGAAGTTTTATTGTGCATTTTCCAACTCTAAATAAGAAAGCACACACACAGGGGAAAAAGAGGGGGAGGAAATCAGACTCAAGAAACCAAGAACTGAATTTTGGTAGATGGAGTTCCAAGGCCTGAACCTCTGAGTCAAGGTATATAAAAGCTGGATTCAGCTGGATGTATGCAGTATTCTATTATTGAAGATAGCATCAACAAATTTGCCTTACAATTAGATCCCACAGGGAAGTCAAGATTAGGAGTTTAGGACTATCTTTCTGTTGGTGCTTTATAGAACCCAATTTATGATGTAACCAACCTTGGCAAATATTTGCCATTAGAGATGATATTAGTTGTTCTAGAAGTCACATAAATAGAACCAGTTCTTAATTAGGCTCAGTACAACTTATGAATTTCATTATCATTTTATATTCTTAGTTTGCCCACAAAGAACAATATTTTAAACATCAGGTAATACCACCTGCTTGGAAAAGACACAGAATACACAGCACCACTTTTTTTTCCTCTTCTCCTTTCTTTCAATCTAATTTTACATGATTAATCAGATTCATGGTGCCCAGCTTTCTACAAACCACAAAGCAAAGGCATTGCTATCATAAAAAGCTACTTTTGCATAATCAGATAAGATTTAGCATGCCATTCATCTTCATTATACAGCTGATAAGCAATTCCCAAGTTGCATGGTTTACTTCTCCTGCATGCTGATTTGCTATTATAAAAATAAACACATTTTGGAGCATCCCAATATGTTGATATAAATAAACAAGGGTTGGAATATAGAAAGGGTGATATATAACTATTTTAGTCCAGTATGTAGGAAGGATATATATGTCAGAAGCAGTAGAAGTTTTCCTTTTTTTTCTGAAATATACCTTTATTTGAACTTCCCCTTGGCTATACATGGGGCAGTTCATTTGACTAATAGGTATTTCAAAAGATAAAATGTGCAGAAAAACTTCACATGCCTCCTGGAAAGATGTCAGGAAAAAATTCACCATAAATGTCTACAGAAAGAGAAGAAGCAACCTCAATATCCTGAAACCTCTTGACCCAAACTCCTCTCCAAAGTCTGTCTCAGGGGTACAGAGGGAAGAATAAAACTAAATATTTCTGAAAAACAGAATCTTACATATTAGTTATTATGGAATCTATTCAATTTTATGTTACAACATCTGCTCTAGACATAGCAAACATAAACCTGGATATTGGAAACTCAATAAAAATCAGTGCAATATTCAGTGTAGCAGCACAGCAGAGGCAGAGTTAATAATTGCTGTACATGTAACTTTGTGCAAACAACCGCAAAATTATTTCATTTGCTCATACACCTAAACTGCATAACAAGATAATTTATACTCGAACAAACAATATATAAATATATAAAGACAATAATTAAAGAAAAACAATCCAAAGTATTGCTAAGAAGCAATTGCCTCTATCAGCTTCAGTAAACACTCTATCAGATTGTGAAATATTTACTACTGATGGCTGCCTGTTCAGGGCCTCTCTAGGATCACCACCAGAGATTCCTTAGATATTTTTCTCTCAACTCACACAATACTGAATTACAAGATGCTCCTGGTCAAAACTCTTCTCTCACAGCACCTGTGAACATTTATTTCATCCCTCCAGAGACCACCTTCCCCAGCTTTCCTTCCTGAGCTTTATTCTTGTGCAAAATTTGGAATTTAGCCTGAGGAACTAGACAAATTTGGATGCTCTCACTCTTTTCTCAGTGGCTTTGTGCCTGTAAGTATGTGCTCCAGATAGAGGTTATTTTTAACATCAATTAGTTTGCTGTATTAACACAAACAAGGATGTGACATAAGGTTGAATAAGCATACAAGTGCAGAGAAAATTCATAAACAAGTATTGCTCAAAATAAATGAGGAAAAAAGAAAATAAGAGGGGGTGTGTGTATATACACACACACTTCATCACTTCTGTCATTCTCCTGCAATACCTTTCTTTCTTCCCAGGGTGATTTTCTGATCCAATCCCTGGCTCAGAGATTAACAAAAGGATCATTAGTCTGCACAAATACAGGTGAACACAGCAGAATTTCCATGCACTTTGAACATCAGAATGGATTTGCATCCTTCACTGACACCTCTACCTCTTAACCAAGGGCTGTATTTATCTGTGTTGTCAAGCCATAGTGTATCTATGGCCAATGAGGAAATTAAATTTGCTTGCTAGAACACACATATATTCAGTTGCTTGTTTTTTCTTTGCTTTCTTCCTTAATAGCAGAACCCATCAAATTTGCCAGACAGATCATTAGAATGAAATAACACTCATGAGGTTATTGCAAAATATTTTTTCCTGGTTTCCCTTTCTTTCCACAGCAGCTTTTATTCTGACACTTCTGATTGATGGCAGATGTCTGGGGCCATGCAAGTCAGCTTTCTAAAGGAACTAAAGGAACCAGTGACGTCAAGTCTGGGTGTAATTCAAGTGTAACTTGTTCCATTTATACAGGGTCTCAGCTCTAGAACTGACAAAGAAATTACCAAATTGCCTCTGGGCCATCTCTTCCTCCAATAACAAGCCCAACAGCAGTGGGCAGTGCTCAAAGAGCAGCTCTGCCTCAAGAACTGCATTTAATGAGAGCCCTGGGTAGAGAGTGAGCTCTGCTGCTCTCCCTTCCCTCTCCAAAGCCTTGTCACTCAGTGAGACTTGCATAACCAGTGCTTACAGCAGCACAGCACCCTCCCAGCACTGAACATGTGCTCGTGGGCTGAGCAGAAATGCCCCTTGAAGAGAGTCTGCAAGCACCATCTGTGACCTGCACCCTGCTCCTCACCCCAACAGGGACAGGCCAGGCTGCAGGCTGTGCTGTGCCAGACCTGCTGCAAACACAGCCCACACATGGCAGTCAGCTCCCTAAACATCCACCCACAGCACAGAAGCACCAGCAGGCACTCACCAGCTTGCAGAATAAGGGCACTTTTATAAGGTCTGCAGGGAGCAGCTCTTCAGATGTGCTTTTTACAAAGTGGGATTTTACGTTTCGGGATGCCTAACATACAACATCCATGCTAAAACTTCAGATTTGTGTGAAGTAATAATTTCCCTCATTTATTACAAGCTTGCCTGAAGAGGGGGGATGTATTTATAGCCAAGATTACCAGCCAGGAGCTGAGCTGAAGCCTTGGCAGGCATCCACTGAAGATGACAATGATCCACTGAGCTGTGGTAACAAGGATGGGGCACAGGGGAAAGAAGTGACCACAGAGGCAGAAATACAGCTGGGGAACAAAGCTACTGGATTTTGCTAATCTGACTATATAAAACAGCTCGTTATAATGGGCTCTATTAGAAACTTTAAAAAGCATTAAACTATTTCTTCATGATATGCCAATGCCAGTCAAATGACTCTAGATTGAGTCCAGAAGGGGAAATAAAAGACATTTCTATCTCTCCACAACTTTATGAGTTGGATTTCAGAATTAAAAACAATTCTGTTTAGTACCCAGTGAATAGATTTATGCTTTTAACTTTCCACATGTATTAAATAATGTTTAACATCATGCAGCATTATGGAATTAGCAGAGAAAGAGGTGAAACATGAGAGGCAGGGAAGATTATCTTCCCAGGCATTCCACTGACAATTAGAACTGTGCCCTAAAAACTGTAATGCCACACAGAGTCAAGAAAACCCGAATTCTGAATTCATTCATTTTCATGTTCACTTCCATTTATTATTAACTTGAGTGTTATGAGAGTCTCCAGTTACCAAAAATCCCATTTTACAATGGAAATGCACAAATAACAAGGTCAAGTAAGGAGATGGACTAGAATCACAAGCAGAATTCCTCCTGAATAAGTGACCCCAAGGTTTGCAGTTTTTTCTAGACACATCTGTATTTGAGTTCTATTCATGAATAAAAAAATTCACAGAAATACCAGGTTAAAGTAAAATGTAAGATGTAAAATTACATCTTAAACTGTTATTTGTCATACTTTGCTACAGAACACATGATCCCCACTATTGTTAAACTTATTAACTGGTATTCCCAGCTGGTTTAGATTCAAGGCATTCAAGCATGTAAAGCATAATCTATTGTCTTTTTACAGACTATTAAACAAAAAATATTTTAAGAGCCCTGAAAAAAAAAAAAAATCCAAATTCAATTTATATTCAGGATTTGACTTAGAACAAATAAAATCGAAATCACTAGTGCTAAAATTTGGAACATTAAAAAAAAAACAGCAATATGCTTAAACATTTCACTCAGTTCTGTTCACTCAGTTTCTGTTTGAGACTCTTCCAAAGAAAACAACCATAGGTTTTACTGAACCAACCATATGATAGAATCAGGGACAGATGGAGAAGGAGACTCTGGCAGTGCACTCACAGATGGAAGAGACTGTAGATGGTATAATAAAGATATTTTACACCTCTCTGTATTTTCAGTAAACAGTGAAATAAGATACCAAAAGGCTGTCACTGTTGGTGGTAGAAGTGACAGTTCCTATTTGCAATATATACACTTGAACCACCTCACATTAAAGCAGTTTTAATTTCTGAATCACCCTCATTCCTGATTTCCAAGAGATGAATTTTAGTAACTACTGGGAAATGTGGCTTAATCTAAACCAATACCAGATGAATTATGGGTAAATTCCCAGAAATTCTCTAATTTGATTGTTCTCAAAGGCAGGAATGTCAACAGTACTGGCCAGAAAGTTTGGCATTCCCAAGAAGTTACATAAACAAAGAATTACTTCTTTAAATTAAGGGATCATGTGATCACACATGAGGTGATTCAAAATGGTGAGTTAGTTTGTCAGCTACACAACAGAACAAATACTTGCATTATACAGTTGTATATTTTAATATCACATTTTCCTTTATAATTTTTCTGACCATATCCAATGTATTACTGGAAAAGAGTATAAAGAAATTCTCTCACAAAATATAATGGAGAAATTTTTTTAAAAGTGAATGTGGCTCAATTTATGTTTTCAGAAAAAAAGTGCAATTATTAATTTATTTCTTCTTAAAATAAATTAATTTTTATTATATTCATACAAATATGAACACTTAACAGCCTGAATACAGTGAAACATTAACCAAGAACTTGTCATTAGCAATCTTTAGATTATGCAGTATGATCTTTTTAAAGGAAAGAAAAAATCTGGCTTCCTAACTAAAAATGCAAAAATTCTATAACTTTGAACTAAGATTCACTAAGCTTGATTAAGAAAATTATTATAATCTATACAGATATAGTTAATTTTAAATTAAAGCAATGCTACTCAGGTTGATGACAAATATACAATACAAATCAATAATAAACATTCTGTGGTCCACTTAATTTTTTTCTCTAAGAGAACAGAACCTGCCACCTGCTTGTGTCTTTATCACAGGACAGTACCTGCTGCAATAGTACCAGTTTTTATGCTTCACCTTCCTCTAGAAGGGAATTGTTATTTGCTGCAGTCTCTTGGCCAGCTTCTACCTTTACCCAGCTGCATTATTTAGTATTTAGTCTAATCCCTTCCTCCTGTCCTTGATTGTCCTTTATCCATCAGGGATGAATGCCAGGTTATAAATATTTACAGATGTTTACACCAAGTGACCAACTCTATTCAAAGACCAGAGAAAAGTGAATCCTATCAACTCTGAACCACCCTGGATTACAGGAGGGATCTCTTATTATTGAGCAAAATTCTGTTGACAACAATGCAAGAAACAAATCACACATCAGGTGGCTTCCAGTGGTGCTGCTGAGAGCCACACATGATGTATGAGTGCTGCATGAAAAGCACAAAGGAGCCTAAAGCTGCTGCTCCCTCCCCACACAACTGTTAAACACCCTTCTGCTTCCCCATAAAATCTGACAGCCATCAATAGGTATCTGCTCCTACTCCTGTGAAATGTGCTTTATTCGCAGCATTCCCCATTAACACGAGTTTTTCTGAGGAAGAGTATCTCTGGCTGGCAGTGGCACTCATGGTACATCATTATTTCAGTTTGAGATCAGATTTGATTTAACTTTAGTCCCAACTTTGGCTGTGCCTACCTGACTAAGCAGTGAGGACTGATGGCAGCAGATCTGTAGAGCAAACCCAACATTCTCAAAATCCACATTTCCTGGGACTTGACTTTGTAGTTGTGCTGGTTTTGACCATGAGGATGTTGTGCTTGATTTATAGTATGAAAGAAGTAACATTTTTGGTAACAATTTTGGTAACAATTACTTGTGTAATGTACAATTTGGATCGTTAAAGTAGCTAATAAAAATTCAGTAGTATTGATGAACCAAGTGAAATACTGAAACTTAGATCAACTACTGTGCTGAAAAATACACACAGTAACTCAAACCTAAACTCATTTTTCCAATAAGTAGTGTTGATGTCTATATGCTTTATAGAGCTACCATAACTTTAAAACATTCTGTAATCACAGAATCACAAATTATGCAACAGAATTTGCCTGTTTAGCCCTAGACATCATGAACTATAGTTAGTCAGCAGCTAATATTATAGAAAATTATGTCATTTAGTAAAGCTTCACATCAGAGAGAGAACCAGTTCTGAAAATAAAAGATAAATGCAATAAACATAATATTAAATTGTATTAGCAATTAGCAAATGAAAGCACTAGACCATTCAAGATTAGATGTACTCTAAGTTTTCCAGCTGAAGTGATGGAGCTTAAATACAGGTAATAAAGGCTAAAAGCAAAACCACCCCAATTGACATTTCACTTATACACTTGTTTGTATTTCTGTGGAATACTCAAATACCAGACTGTGAGTATGAACCAGTCTGTTTCTGTGTGACAAGTAAAGAGCTACTCCCACCTTCATTTTATTCCCCTTGTATGAAGCAGCAGCTGTCTTCCCAGACTGAACTCAGGGCAGAAGCATTTGCAAGCACTTGGAAGCTAAAACCAACAATATCACATATGCTTAAATGTTTAAGAGAATCAAATGTATTTCTCATGCTGCTACATGTCAAATGGATCAATTACCTCACCTTGTGTGCCTTGTCAAACTGAAAACTGATCTTGCATCTTTCCAGGTCACACATCTATGTATTTATGCCATATAATATTCAGTACTTTGAATGATTTATAGGTAATGAGGGAAGAAGCATTATGTTTTGCCAGGCTAAAAGGGGAGTTCAGAAAGCAGCAGTTCCTAAGCATTTTCCCATCTCTTTTATTGATGCACAGTAAATGAACTTCATCAAGATTTTAATGTAAAACTTCCAAATTAAACCAATTATTGAGTTCTATACACTTTGAATTCCTGAACAAAAAAGTCAAGGTAAAATGTATTTTAAGCATTAGCTTTGTTGGCCACATACTGTTGGAAAAAAAACAATTTATTATGGTACCATTCCCTTCTAGTGTGAGGTGATTAACTGCAGATCAAATGTATTAACTATGTTAGCTACAATATTCATATTCTAATGCCACTCTGTTGATAGAATAAGTTTTTCCATTACACTAAAAATTCCAATACTGCAATTAATGAACCTAGGTAATGTTTAAAGTAAATAAGCCCTTTTACTATAATAGGAAGGAAAGTATTTACATGTGGATGAGGTACAATAAAGCAACCTGCTCATAGGCTTTGGTGCAATTCCTCCATGCAATTACTTCAGCCTGAGAACTACAATGTGAAACCCTCAAATTAAATACAATTAGTTCCATGGATTAACTTCACACCAAAGACACTTTAATACTCCCAGAAGACTACAGTCCCCTCTCTCACTAGTGTTCACAGGTTTTTTATAAATCCTTTGAACTAGATCATTCTGTCTTCCTCTCTTGTACTACACACTTTTATTCTTGGCACTAGAATCTCTCTATTTCTGTTTGAGTTTTGGGTCTCATCTGAGCAGCATTTTGGCTGTAAACCAGTTACCATTGGGTGCATGTAGTGAAGGACAGTGAGTAAATCAGTTCAGGGCCAAACACACTGTGGATGTAAGGAGCTCAGATCCTCAGATCAGGCAGATGAGAACTCCAAGGGTTAACCTTAAGCAGTCAAGTCCCCTACCTCATCTAGTGCATAATCTCCTCAACAGTATGGGCACACAGAGAGGGATATTATAAAACCACTACCATATGCTTCTGATTCAGGATGAAAAACACTCCAGGGCATGTCTGAAAGCAGATGGACCTCTGCAGAGATCATGGAAATCCATGGAACCCTGGGGACACTCCAAGGATGGCACTGTACCACAAACCTGCCTCCTTGAAAATGCATGGAGCAGAGGAAGAGACCCAACAAAGCACTCACCATGGCAGATCAGGCTACAATCAAATAACATTTCATCATCCCAACAGGAAAGTGGTCACATATGTGATAAACACTCAGATGGATTTCAGGTCTGGGGTTATAACAGTTAATTTTATGAAGCCATCAGATTACTATGCAATGGCAGTCAAAAAAGAGTAAATTGAATCCTAAACAGTGTTAAGAAAGAAACAAAGATCAAAACACCATTATGCACTTCATGGGAAAGCATTTTAAACACCATCAACTTTGGGTCTCCCTGCCCAATAGAATAGAACAATAGAAAATACAGAGCAAGATGACAAAAATGAGCAAAGATATTAAAGAGATTTGTATTAGATGCAAAGGCTCCTCAGTCAAGACTAAGGAAGAATTTTGATAGAAGTCTAAAAAATCAAGGGTGCCATGGAAAATAAAGCATGTCATATGACAGGCAGATGGCAGGTTACAAAGAAAAAAATGTGGCCCTTCACAATATTTAGGAATTATATTTAGGATTAAAAAAACAATGGACGTTTTCTTCATTTATAGGAATTCCTTTCTGTTCAACATCTTAAGTAAATCTCACAGAAAAGCAAATCAAGTAAAGCATGAGTGAGTTCAACAGGGAATCATAAATCAGTAAAATGAGGATTCCTTTAAAAATAGGTCAGGATACATTGCAATATTAATCCTTCCCTAAGTACAGGTTGCTTCATCTACATCCCATTTTCTTATATTGCAAAAGCATTCAAGCATCATGTTAGTGTCAAAGCAGTTCAAACAGCACAGAACTCTTGTTCAACACTGGAAGGTTTTCTCATATTTTCCTAAACAATGGCAAAGGAGATGCATATACACACTACACCAGGAGTTACCAATGAAGCAGAATAAATGGGTCACAGAGTGTTTTTAAAACTGTTACTGTAAAAATGCGTGCCCACTAATGGGATGTAAAACCAGGTTCTCAGTAAGTAGGTCATGCAGCATTTTTATAGACTATTAGAACATACACATGCATACTAATGGAATACAAAACTGGATTCTGTAAAAGTAAGAAGATTAGAGAGACCAAAAAAATCCTGTGACATGGATGGGTCTGAGGTTGCTCTATTAGACAGCTGTATATATTTGTCAGGGATTATCTGTTTCCTGAAATATTTCTGTCTTTTCTTGCAAAGTTGTTTGGAACAGCCTCTAGGGGAATTGTGCTTCTCTGTTAGCTCAGAGCAATAAAAATATAGCTCACTACTAAAACTGGATGTTAAAAAGTAATTCTGCCTCTAGAGAGCACTACTGTAAGCAATCCAAAGTTTGAGGAAAGGAAGCCAGAAGATGACAGAAACAAATCCAAGCATAGTTATGTTTAAATCTATCATTCATTCTCCTATAATTTTGTTGACAGATTAAGTTTACATACAAAAATAAAACCACACTGAACTGGCATAATGTATAACTATAATAAAACTACAGCAGCATAATATAAAGGATGCAAAGCAACGTGACTTAAATATAAACACCTATCTTGTTTTATTTAGAAATATAAAATATTTATACTTAATGCTCAATTATTTTAGACCTACTAGACAAGTTAATCATTTCTACTCCTAAAACTGACTTGTCACAACAAAATCAAGATAGTTGAAGCAAAAGATCTCTGACAAGTGAAAATACAACATCAATTTAAGCAGCACATCATACTTCTCAAAAGTGCATTGATCTGACTAGTTACAACTTTATGTACCAGATAAAGTCTGCACTGGGCTTTAACTATTCCAGAAGCCAAACACATTCACAGTTTAAGTGTGGATTCAACTGTTGAGTACCTTGGCTGCCCTGAATGAAACAAGAACTAATACAGAACATTCTTCATCCTTCAGCAGGGGGGGCTTGCTGAGGCTCCCACAGCTGCCTAATTTGAGAAGCACAAATTCCATTAAGAGTGACATCACATTACAACCTGTCACTCATGTGATGCCAATGCCTGCAATGACACATCTGTATCTTGCCAGGCTCTAGACAGCCTCACCACAGGTTTGAATCTTGCACTTTGCAGATGCTCTCTGCAGAGACTGCAGGGTGTCTGTCCCTGCACCAGCACAGCCCAGGCAGCACCTGAGCACAGAGCTGGACACAAATGGAATTCAGGAATTGCCACTCACAAAATCAGAGCAGCTCAATTTCCCACCATTCCTGTTCTGGGGTTTGGCAGTTTTTCTGGATTATTCTCTCATCCTGACACTCTTGCATCACCACTAACCAAACAGCACAGCAAATGCAACCAGAGCCTAAGGTTGGAATTACTATTCCAGTACAAATCAGAGTGATGACAATAAGGGGGACCAACAGCAGGAGTAGAAGATAATTAACAGTTTTCAATCCTACAAGCCACTGTGGATTTCCAGGGGAAAAAAATTACTTTTTAAAAATTAAAGATCAGTTAAAAGCCATGGGATGATAATCTGAACCACAAGCACAGAGGGCTGATTTTGTACCAACAGATCATAAATTCCATTTATTCAGTATCCTTTCACTTCTCTCCTTGGCTGGTGGAAACTAAAGGTAGGATGCAGCACAAAGCTGGCATGAACCCAGCCCAAACTGTAATAAAGAACTCCAATTAAGACCCTCACAGAAAGAATTCAGATGAGACAGGTTGAGAGGATAGACTCTAAGTTATACATCTTTCAGGGAAAGTTGGAAAATGGTGAAATATCCAATTTATTTTATTATTATTATTTAATGTTTACTCATAAACATAGACTGAGAAGTGGCAGTTTTAGTTTTCCATTGAAATTCATAAATTAGCACACTATCTGAAATTAGGCTGGCAGTTACATTTTTACAGTTAGCTGTTTCAGCTTACAAAATTTCCTCTCATGTTTTTAGGTTATAATTCCACATTTTCAAATATTTGCAAGAAATTTCAAGACAACTGTTGATTCAATGAACAGTTACTAAAACAAATTTAATAATTGGCAATGGACCTGCCAACACCTTCTGCTACAGCAAGAAGGTTTTCCTATTCTCACTTATAGTTTCTCCATTGTCACATGAAAATCAGAATTTCTTATTAGCAACATCAACTGGGCAGGTTGCCTTTAAAAAAAAAAAAAAAAGTCTGAAAAGAAAAAGAAAGACAAAGAAGGATAACACACTGAAATTGTACAAGCTCAGTATATGAAGACAAGCAGAAATCACTGAAAAAAAGGCATATATAAAGAATATATATGTATACTATCAAAACTCATTTTTTGATG
Organism: Erithacus rubecula; assembly: GCF_903797595.1. Taxonomy (NCBI): domain Eukaryota; kingdom Metazoa; phylum Chordata; class Aves; order Passeriformes; family Muscicapidae; genus Erithacus; species Erithacus rubecula. The sequence continues at coordinate 14,227,404 of NC_136666.1, forward strand.
TAACTTGCAAGATTATAATCTATAACCAATCTTCTAGAATTAGAAAGCATAGCTTTTAAAAACAAAACCCTTTTTAACACCTAGAAGCTCTAAAACAACATTTAAAAACCCAATGGACCAATCAGGCACCTGGATGATCATCACTATAAGTAATTTCCAGTCATTTCATTTTTTTCCACCAGCAAATAACCCTTTAACAATCAAAGGCCCAGCTCAGGGAGCAACAGGAAATAGAGAAAGAAAATTTATTGGCTACATTCAAAATGCAACTTGCATTGCCAGAATTTATTGCCCTGCACCCAGGTCTAAGTTAATTTTCAGCTCTTCTCACCACCCATAGGGAAGAATTGTACTATCCCACCCTGTTAAAAGTAAGAAAAATGCATTCTCTTCTGCATCTGGGTGTTCAGGAACTGGTTTCACTTACTTCTTGTCAGCTTATGACCCTTGGGTTTTCCCTGTAGGTTTGATTTCAATTGAATTCCCGAAGTAAACCACTTCACAAGCATTCTTGACTTTCAAGAGCTATAAAAAATAACTCCTAGTGTTTGCAGAACAGAACATCTTCATTTAAAGTGACCTTCTCATTTCTGATGCTTTCACCCTGAGCAGATTGCCTTAGGAATCAAGGATACAAATGTCCATTCAAATATCTCTTTTTATTTTATATTTTGGGTTTGGTCTGACACAAAGTTTTTAACATGCCAAGAAACACAAATTTTCATCTTATTTCTAGCTCTAAAAAATTCAGAGATAACAAGAAAACGAAAAAGAATTCTAAATTCACTGTAAGCCATCTGCATGGAATACTTCCACACCACAGCAAAGTTAAATAGTGCACAGCATGTCAAATAATGTCAACACTGCAGCAGCTGATCACAAATAAAATTAAGGTGGCCTGAAACCACCACCAAATATTTTTCACAGTATTCTGCAGTAACACATTCACTCTGCAGATCTTCCAGTGGGAGTGCTGCTGTGAAAGAACAGGAGGTGTTCCAGATCCCTGTACAAATTCTTTTTTCACGCTGAAAGATCGGAGAAATTTTTTCTGAGAAATAATTTTTATTGAAATCCCACTAGGTGACCCTTATGGAGTCATTTTAGCCATACTCTAGGAGTGTTCCTGGAACATCTGAACACTTTAAAGTGGATCACTACAACAGGTTTTGTTTTTCTTTCTGAATTGTAGATTCTATGTAGCCTTACACATGCACTGCCTGAAGGTGACCCTGAGGCTCATTGGCAACAGATGAGCAGCCCCTGATTCCCATGGGGACATTTCAGAGACACAGCATGTGTGGAAACCCCTGTCAGAGCCATTAAGCAATTACAGTGATTTCTCAGGGGAAGGCAGCAACTGCTCTTGTAGTAGCACCCTTGAAAAACAAATACTATTCTTGCAGATGCTCTGAAATCCCCCATTTCCCAGGCTGCCTCATGGGAAGAATTCACTTTCTGCTAAGCATTCACTCCTGATCAGGTTCTCTCAGTACAATTAGCATTTCCAAGATCTCACTGAGACTTATCCTCTGTCTCAAAGATTGTTTCATTAAAGACATTTTCATTTAAGCTTTATTTCCTTTTATTTGTTCTGTCCTGAAAATCATCCTTCTTGGGCAAATACCCTTATTTCATCATATATAATACTGAAAATCTTGCTAAGAGTCAGATATAAAGTAAACAAAAAAAAAAAAAAATAGGTCTGAAAGAAAAAAAAAGGAATCCACTCTATAGAAATGCAAAGAGAAATAAAAGGAATGGTTCTCACCCCATAAATTTTTTCCAAATTTGTATTCACTGAATAAATACTAACCAAACTAATAAGTAGTCCACACCAGTTTTTGGGTACTGAAGGGAGGGGAAGATGAAAACTGGGTTTTGTCTTAAAGAAAGGAGGTGGGGCATTTGTTTACTTTTATTGAATAACACAGTCAATTTGCAGGAAATGCCCAGGTAATGTGCTAACTTAAATTACTGATCATGAATTTTTGTAAAAACTGAATTCCAGAAACTCTCACTTTATCTGCAAAAAATAATCATTTAACATAAATCTCTGAAGGTCTTAGCCAAAAACAATTACATTGCTCTTAAACTCAGAATAATTGGTTTTAAGGATGTGAAATCATGCAAAGGACAGTTACTCTTTATGGAAAAATCTCACTGACCTCACTAATTCAACTAGCAAGGAAGAGTCTCCTGCTCATGTTATTTCAGACAAAGAAATATATTCTACTCTGGTGCCCACCCATCTGGGTCCTCAGCATGAAAACATTTCCAAAGAGCCCAGTTCAGCCACCCTGGCACAGGAAAATCCCACCCACATTTGTGAAATGGAAAGATAACAAGTTTGGAATGTACAACTCAAACTCACTTTAATAAGTGCAAATGCAGGGCACAGAACCACAATACAAAGCAGATTCATGCTATGTGCAGCATCCAGAGAACATCTGGGTTTTACACACAACACTGAGAAATGAATGAAAAAGAAAATACATAGACTGACTGCAAAGGAATTTGGTCACAATGGGAGTGCTAATGCAGAACTGCACCACTTTACTTGGAAGAATTTTCAAGCTAACTTGCCTATAATGAAAAAGAGTTTTGGGGAGTCCAGTTCCTTTTAGCTTAAATGTTTCTAAGGGTGATTAATGGCAACCTGTCACCATCATTGCCTCTCAGAAGAGAAGTACGATGTGCAGAACTTCTACCAGCATGTATTAGTGTGCCAGAAGAAAACAGGTAATCTAAAGCCAGACTTGCACCTTACAGAGCCAGAAGTGCCAAATACTTGAGCAACTATCAGAGAGATCTCAGAAGAAAAGCTGAGATCCAGTGGAAAATATTAGCCCTGTCTGTATTCCACTTTCTGACTCACCCTGGAGTGTTACAATTAATTTCCAATTCATCTTCACCTTTCCTGTACAAAGGCCCTCATGTAAAAGGACACTTTTATTTAAAATCAAGATTCTGCTTTGGTTGATACTTTGATTTATTGTTTTAGGAATCAGCAAATTTACCCATGTTCAGCTGAAGAAAGATTCCAGCATCTGTCCTTGTTATGAATTTTGGTGCTTCATTTTACTTCTCCCCCAGTTTTTTAATGCAAAAATCATAACACACCTGCAATGTTGCTCATTGCTAGAAGAAATATTTCCACTTCTTAATAAATACAGGAAGGGAAAAAAAAAGCAAAATAGAAAAATAAAGAGAAAAGGTTATCTAATAGCTGGACTGTCAAGAAGTACATTTCCAGAAGGTGGCCAGGCAGCTTAGCAAACATCACAAATTAACCCCTGTTCCCAATAAGGAGATTTAGGACTTAATCAGAGCTCCCTGGGCTATCTTTAATCTAGGAGGATGTCCAAAGACAGACTGGGAGTATTTGAAAGCCTCCATATGAAAGATCACCCACTCAGGCCAGGGAATGCCATTGTTCCCTGGTGGGAAGAGCCCAGATCAGCCTGGATGGATCCTGCTGGCATCTCTGCAGAGCAGGTGACATTCATTCAAAAAAATAGAGTTCAAAAGTGACTTCAGCTCCCTTTTGTGAAGTACTGAAATGAGAATTTCATCAGATCCTGCCAACTTGAACAATTAGCCCTGAAGTATCCCAGAACATTTGCTTTAGAAGCTTAGATCAATTTAACTATTTCCTAGTTAGCATGAATCTTTGTAAATACTGAGACACTAACAAAATTTGCAGAAAAATATATTGGGCACTTTTGTCTTCCCAAAATGAGAGATTTCATGCTTTTTCTGTTTAGCAGTGGGAATACACTTCCTTTCTTTCCTCCTAGCTCTGGCCCTGTTGCCTGTGATTTTGTGTTATCCCTTCTTAATAGAAATTCCTAACCAATTCTATCCACACAGATCCATTCTATTCCTTGGCATTCACCCTTACCTACACACTTTTCCTCTCATTTTGTGTGATTTCTATCTGATCTTCAAGTCAGTGATGAGCTCCTGATACACCCATTATGGTCTGTGCCTATCATTCCTATTTCACCTCCACATTGTATAACATGTACAAAAGAAAATTAACTCACCCTCAGGAGCTGCAGTCTTTTATCTCTTAGCTGATCTTCTCAAGAAATCCTGTATAGCAATTCCCTAAATTTGCCAAAATCTGTTTCTCTGAAATGTGTTGCTCTGTTTCTCCAATACATTATTTTCCTTTAAAAAGTGACTTCCATCTTACAGCTCTTTTTTGTCTTGTTTTTTCAACTTCCTTTCTCAGTTCCCCCATTAACCAGAAGCCAATCTAAACCATCTGCTACAATAACATTTCACAGCTTCTGAAACCAATTGCCCAGCCCATTTCAGGACTTTTTGTACTGGTAGTAATGATATAATCTTACTATCATGTCCATTTTCACACATATTATTAATAATTAATATATACTTGTAAATAATAATTGCAAATAAATACAAAATATAATTATTAGTAGTCTAACATACAGAATGCATATTTTTAGTATGTGACTTGTAATAGACTTTACATTACTATTCAAAAAATATGCTAATAGTATGAATGAATTCATACAAGTAGTTATTAAAGCCACTGAGAAAACATTATTTAGAGTGTCTTCCTTGATTAACTTCACACACAGTGCTCTCTCCTCTAGGGCAAAGGCCTCAGAAAAAGTATATCCAGAATAGCAGAACATAATATGCTCAGCCAAATTTCTATAAAATCCATCTTTCCTCAGAGAAAGGATTAGAGCTCTCTGTCAAGACTAGGATAAAATCATTCCTCTCTAAAAATTGATGAATAGCAAAAGTAAGAATTCATGCTTCACAACAAAATCTTTGCAATTTTGGAAATGTTTCAAGCACTCTTCTAGATAATAATTTTATCAATTATTGTTATTTATGACATCTATTTTCCTCTGTAATCTTTTTCTACTTGCAGACTACAACCAAAACATGCTGCAATAAATAATGAAGTTTATATTTTACTTCTTTCCAGACAGGGAATTCTAGGAGATGAATTATTCATGCATTATTTTAGATTCAGAACAACTCTATGGCTTCTCTTTATGCAGCTTCAAATGCACCAGCTAGAGATTATCAGAAATGAGATGGATCTATTCAAGTCAGTACAAGCTCTAACACCACTGATCATGATGTGAAATGTAAGATATTCTTTTCACTTGCTATAGAAAACAAGTTGTGCTGATAACACAGGAGAAGCATCACATAATGTTTGTGGAAAAGAAACCAACAAAACTTAAAGGCAATTTTAAAACACTGCATTAGATCTCCTGCCCAGGGAAACCCTTAAAATTCTGCTGATTTGGCATAAAGGTGCAACTATTGTTCTTGTCACTTCTAGAAGTAATGACAGCAGAATCCCAAATAATCCCAATCTTTCTGCCAGCAATAACCACTTTCCTAGTTGAAAAAAAGAGTTCTCTGCAATACAAGTAACATGTCAATTAACAAAAAGTAGTCTGACAGCAGCCTTAGCAATACTGCTCAAGATTAATGCTGATTTCCAGCTTACAGTTATTTAACTATTACTCAAAAACTGTCCTGCTCTGCAGGTGGAAGATTGGTTTTCCTAAAACCACTATTTCCCATGACTTGAAACAAGGCAAGGGAGTGGAAATCTTGTTCAAAAACCCAGAACTTTTTAAATTATAGCAAAAATTGACATTACATATCAATGTAGCCTGCAGTGACCATTCATTCTCTCATATTAAAAGTTTCCTCTTGAACATATCAGCCAGAAATTGACCTGCCTTCAAGCCCTGAATTAGGCTAGCAGTGCACTTCTCTAGAAAAACTTCATCTCTTTGACTTCCACCACTTTAAAATAAAACTTGGAATTTATCTGTTTTTTTCAGTATTTAATAGTATGATGAATTATTTCCTGGTACCTAATTGCAGTTTATGACCCATTTGAGAAAAGATCACACTGTGCTTGTGATTTGCTGTTAGTCATATAAATGGCAAAGTTTATTCTCCAATTGAATAATCTTGGCTTAAAGTTATGAATTCTAGACAACAAAAATGTGAAGGTAATATTTAATATTTTAAAATAATTTTCTCTCTCCTTGTATACTCATCCCCAATAGCTCTGCACATTGATCTAATTAATAAATATTGTTATTTATTCTAATAAAAAGACAACACTTTCATTTAAGGAATTACAACACAAATATATAGCAAAATACGTAGGAAGGAAGGACTCTCAATGTGGAAGGATGTACCTAAAGGATACTTAATAAGCACCCAAACATTGAGTTTTCCTGGAGAAAACTTGAAGCAAGATAATGTTACAGCTGTTGAATTTGCTGTTTCTTGCAGAAATTGAAGAGTTTTCTCTGCTGTCAATGAGGAAAGTAGGGGACAGCAGAATCAAGGATCCACAAACAGCAGAGTCCCCTGGATGTGTCTGTTCAGAACCCCAAAACAATAAATCTTCATTGAGATTCAAACCTCCACTCTGCAGAGAAAATTCCCTCAGGAGAGCTGCAAACATTCTCCCATCAGCTGAGAAAACACCCCTCAAATCCTCCCACAGAAACACCCTCAGAGACAAGTAAAACAAACAACAAATAAAGAGTGATGATGTTATTTTGGGTGAAAACTCATACTTTGACAACATCATTACGACAAAGTATTGGTTTCTATGTTCAAAAGCAACATAATTTTTTTCCTCTTTCCTGAGGACCAGAAACACATAAACCTTGGAGTCAAACAGAATAGAAACCTACCTGAGCATCCCTCTTTTCTCCAAGGATGGCCAGCTCTAGCAGAAGTGAGCCAGCCTGGAAGGCAGCCTTGGAGGAAAGCTCTTAGGATCAAAGTGCAGCACACAGGTTAGTGAGAAGTCTAAATTAACCCCCTTGAGCAGAGCTTCTGCTTCTAACTTCTGCTGAACTAACCCAGGGAGATTCCCCACACTGCAAAGAAATTCTGCCCTCAGAGCAAAAATTGGTGTTTTCTGGAAAGCTGCAGAGCCTGTCCTTTTACAGTGAGGAAATGCTCCTGCAGAGAATACTGTTCTTGGAAAACATTTGGCTTAACACCTCCCAGGCACAATGAGCACAATCTCACAGGATGAGCCTGTATTTCTGGGAGTTACTGCTCAGGGATGCAGGAAAATTCTGTCACATTGCTATAGTGTTCACATTATCAATTGTGAACGAAACAATTGAATCCAAATCCTGTTGTGACCAATCATCCTCTTTCACCTTTTACAAAGTTACCAAAGCCAACCAAAGTTGGCTTTTGACAACCGATCACAAAGCTTGTATTTTCCCAATGTTATTTTAAGTAAATACCAAAAGCTGTCTGGAGCAGAGTTTGGAGCTTCCCTAGATGAGCAATAAAAACACTGTAAGTCAGCTACAGTTCCACTGCTATTCATGCAGTCTGGGAAAGCCATGCAGAATAAAAGAATATACAGAACTTGAGAAAAGCACAATTATCTCACTAAAAACAGGGACCCTGAGGTACTCAGGGCTTTGCAGGGCACCAGCAGAGGTTTTTCACCTGTAGCAAGCTCAGAAAGAACACTAGTAGGATTTTAAACTCCAAAAAGAAGTTTCATGGGAATTAAAGTAAAAGAGTTGTTATCTTAAACAGAAAAGGCAAAAAGGTAAATTATAACAGAACACAATAAAAATGAAGTAGAAGCAATTCTTGCCAGACTGTCCATGCAGATGCATCTTTCATTCTAGAATTGATTTTCCTAATTTTATAAATTTTCTGAGCTTCAAAAAAGTCTACCCAGCCTCAGGACAGTTTATTCAGATGCCTCTAAGGCCAGGTTGGCTGGTCCCAATTTGGATCTTCTCACTTGTTACCATTATAATCTTCAAAATCTCCTCTCCAGGCAGGCTTAGCTCCACCCAAGCCTGTTACAGAAACTTGATGTCATTGCAAGCAGAAAAAAATTAAAAGATTAAATAATCAAGTACTGCCCATAAGAGGCAGAAACAGAAATTTTAAAAAAAAAATCTTAAATGTAAGAAACTACTTTGTGAGTTTTTATTTATTTTCACAAATTCAGAATAAATTGCTTTGCCTTCAGAATATTGCATAATTCAAGCACACATTTCCACATGGGAATTCTTAGCTGGCAGAGAGAAGAAAAAATTGTGCTTTTCAAAGAGAAGGTACATCATCTTAGTTTCTAGAAGTGCTCCATAGAAGAATAAACTACTTTAAAGTCCTAGTAGAGATTTTTAAAAGAAAAGGCATTAAAGTATTCTTAGAGAAAATCTCTCTATCTCCTCCTTTCTAAAAAATAATAAATATAAAATATTAGTAAACACCAGAACATCTAAATACAAATAAGGGATAGAGAAAAATAACCCTGAAGTAGATGATGACATCTCAAAGGAAAATTTATCTAATAAGGAATACAGTACCATGAAAAAAAATCCATTTTCTTTTGACATTCCTTCAACCCCTTGGAAAAGGAGGAAAGAGAGTAAAGGAAATAAATAAATAAGCAAGCCAAGAGAAAACTAAAACAGGTTTTGCACCATCCTAAAAGTAAAATAAATGAGTACATAGACTGGAATAAATGTAAATGTGCAAAGCTGCAGAATCTGGCTCACTAGAGTTTGTGATTTCTGCTACAGCTTTACCTTTTGGATCAAACTGCAAGCTTAAAGAGCAAATCACCAGAAAGTTTCTCCTGCATTCTGACTCAGAGGCTCCCATCACTTGTCACCCCCCCACGAGAAGTGCCACTGCCCAGAACTGTAAAATCCCTTCTGACACCAGTTATAACAATTGGAGAGCTGGCCATTTAAATCTGGCACATAATGCCTTCTGTCAGAATAATTACAGTCTTTTGGGAAAGGTTTTCCTGTGCTGTCTGCATTTCTCTGTGCAAGGTTTTCCCCTTGTCATTTGCAACCACATCCATAACATTTTAATGGCAATTGCTGGACCTTCTGCTTTGCTACTGAGCTGCCTTGAATAATTTTGACATCTTTTATTCCCAAGACTAAGCCTGATGACAGTTTGGGGCTGAAAAACCATACCAAACAGCCATATCTGTAATTAGTGAAAGCAGTTCAATCTTAACTATTAAAGGCACTAAAATATTTCAAATTCAGAAGTTTATATAATAAGTTTTAGGACTCCCACTATATCTCTGAACAAAAAATATTGCAACTTTAAAAAACCTCACACAACCATAAATAAGTATCCCCTGGAAGTGAATTTTTAAGTACTTTCCAGTTCTCTTCCTGCTACATCTTTGAATTTTAGACTATAAATGAGGTACAGCAATTAAGGCATTATGAGAACAGACATCAGTCTTTGTTTGCATTTATAGATCATCTAAAGACTACTAAATAAGGATAAAGATAACTAAAGTAGCTCAACCAGTGGCTTTAATTAAGTAAATTAATTAATTAAAGCCTATCTAGTGAGGAATGCATGCAATGACAAAACAAAAAGAAAAACAAAAAGTTTGCCTTTTTACTTTCTTTTTACTGTACTTCAGACTACAAATATGGTATAACCACATTCCTATTGAATTATAAGATACCAGGAGCTGAGTCTTCCCTGTGGTCAGTTAACCTAATTTCAAAGGTTGGATAGATTTTTCATAAAAACACAATTTAATTCTGATTTAGCATCAGTCTCTCTCAATTTTCAATTTATGAAACCAGAAAATCTGACTAAATTTTGCCCTAAAAACACAGAAGTCACTATTCCTGACACAGAAGGTCCTGGGGTGGTGTGGCAGCAATGACAATTTGCCTGTAGGGCCAGGGGAGCACAGCAGAACAGAATAACAGCTTCCCCTGCTGCCCACTCTTTACTATATTTGTATTTTAAATGAAATAAAGCCTTATCTAAGCTGCTGTCTATGGCTATGTATGCACCACACCATTTGAGGATCTATCATTCTGTACCCTACACTTCTGAACATTTCTGTCCTCTATACTTCTACATCCTAATGTTTCAGTTATAAAAAGGCAGGGGGGAAAGGCTGTTTAAACATAAAGGTCACACTAATCAAACAATTATCTGCATTTTTTTCTTGAACCAGTGAAGAACAAGTTGAACTTCATTATCCCTTTCCAAAGGGAATCTTCAAATAATTTTAATTAATTAGGAATAGTTTACCAAGATCTTTGCTTAGCCTTCTTCTTGGGGTCTGAACACAGAGCAGAGGAATGGAACACAGAACAACTGGAATGTCATCAGAAAAATTACTGACCCCACTCTGCTTGGCCATTACACTGAGCTGGCAGAATAAAAAGCTTTTCTCTTCCTATCCTCTCATTGCAATAGGGATCAATTTGCATTTAGCTCATAAGTCTATGAAAGGCAGATTGTACAACAGACTGCTTAAAAATAAAAGCTTCTAAAGCATTTTTAATTTTAAAACTACACAAAAAAATAAGTATTTATCTTAAGCTCAAAGATATGTAATCTTTGTTTCTGTTAATCACTCTCATGAAAAACACTGTATTTTTTTATTTCTCTGGTCTGTGACCATTTCCAGCTAGTAGATCTCAGCTAAAATGGAAAAGGAGTTTCTTACCAGATTATTTTCTTAGAAATTACTGAAGTGTGTTGACCTGTCTTTCACAGGTCAAGTTTCAAAGGTGTGAACATTGACCCAAAAGACAGAGAGTAATACAAAGATTAATCTGAAGCACACACAGCTTCAGAAAATGTCTTCCTGGTCAAGCGTTTTAAAAATAACTGAGAATCAATCATTAGCAATTTCTAACAATTGACTATCACTAGAAGACAAACAGATCTTTTGCAAAAGATAAACAGGATTCTCTCACTAAAATAATGCCCTCTGTGTCTGGACAGCACCGTGCTTGTACATCAAACAAAATGAAAATAAAAAATAAATTTACAGCAAGTCTCCCTGTACATTCCATTCACTTTACCTTCTTTGCACACATACTTAAATATGAAATCCAGTTCAATATCTGCAATAAATAATCCATTATTGATTTGAGGTCTTATCCACCAGATTAACATCCACTGCCACAAATTTTATACCTGCATTATAAAAATATTTTGGATTCTTGACCTTCATACATACATCAAAAATAATGACAACAATTTGCAGTTTCTAACACATACAAAGAGACATTCATTTTATTCTACATTTTGTTTGCAGTGCATGTTCCACTGTAATGCTTTCAACATTTTAATAGATGAACACTGATGGGCATAGAAATCTGGAATAAAGCCATAAATACTCTATAGACTCTCACCAAAAGGATACAGATCATGAACATTTATGAGACAGGTACACAGGAGGGCAGAGGATTGGAAGTTGAAATATCTGAGGAAATTAAACTGAGATATAGAGGTAGGGTTTAGATAAGAAAATATTCAGGTGAAACAATGACAATATTTTTTGAGGGTTTTTTGTATAATAAAGCCTCTTGGACAATGAGATCATATCACCATCCTTCTCATTTGAACATTTGCCCCTGCAATGCATTAAAAATGTGGGATTGGGAGCATTTTGGTGCCAGAGGGAGAAGAGATGAGAATATTCCAACTTCCAAAATGATGGGTGTGCTCTTAGTTTAATATTGAAGACTAGAATTACACCAAATTCCTCTTCAATTTTCTATATGTGAAGTATTTAGGAGGATCAGCTGAGAAAATACTGTTCTTGCTTTATGAAACACTGAGCTCTGTATATATCCTCCCCAGGCAGGATTACAGAGGATTGAACACGTGTGTCCAGTGATTTTTAAAGTTTAAATATCATTTCTCAATTTGGGGCTTCAGTATAGCAGTTATAAACATTTGCAAGACTTTACACACAATTTCCTTAATGAAACCCTGTCCTACTGAGATGTGCAGCACAATTAGGAATCTATCTATTGCCCCTTTGATTGATAAATAAAGATCTAAACTTTTGACAACCATGAGATTAAGAAAGGTTTCATGTCCTTCAATTTTATATTGTATCATAAAACTACAGTGCATTTTCTGATACATGAAGTGGATATAAATTAGTCTTGCAGTCTCCCATGGCACTCATTACAGAGCTATAAATATTATTCTCTTTCATTTACAGAACTTGAATAAAAGCATAAAGTTTCTGCAGCTACAGAAAATATCTGATTTTAACATCTCATGCTTAATATTACTGAATTATATCTGAGCAACTAGTAAATATTTCAAGTAAATCCTAAAAATGTCTGAAATGCTTTCAAATAAAAAAAAAATCAGTAAGTTAGATTTTATTAAATCTCAATGACTTATTTATTACAGAACAGATTGCAAAATGATTAGGCTGCAGCTGGTATATTCTCAGATATGTGATATCCAGGAGAAAATTATTTATTGCTATTTTGTTTCAGTCACTGGCACAGTAAAATTTTTTATTTTTTATTTAAAAGGAGACTTTTTAGAAGCACTTTAAGCATATTTGAGTTTTTCCATGAAAGAAATATATGTAAATATTTTGAACATCAGGTAATATTGGTAGAATTTTGAGCAATTATTTCATCTATCAACTCACATATCCAAGCAGTGTGGCCCTGATGCCATATGGCACATCTGCCACTAAAATTTGATGTCCAGATTGATTTGTATCTGGTCATTGTTTATGAGGCAGAATTACCATTGCTACTTGATCTTTTGTATAGATAAAATCTGGTTGGAAAGATGGTGTTTCAAATGTCTGACAGCTAGAACATGCTAACATTAAATAAATAGAATAATGAAATTTTTTTTTAAGCCATACAGGTATCATTAATTCTCTTGTTATCTTGACATGCAACTATGCTCAGAAAATCACATCAAATTTAGTCTTTGGTTAAATTCACTGAGTTATATTGTTCAGCTAACACATGAGTGCAGAAACTGATCCCAACAGAATATTTGATTATATTTCTGAAAGGACAAGTCTCTGAAAGCAAAAGGTACAAAACAAGAAAGAAAATAAAGTAATTTGGATGTAACACCATTGGAGCTACACAGGTGAAGTCTGAACCAAGAACAATTTTAAGTGCATCTGTGTAGAAAATACAAGATAGTGTGTCTAATCTAGAGGAGAAAGCTACTCTGACTTTATTATTTATTATATCTGTGGGGATCACAAACACATCTCAATATGAAAAGGAACCTCAGGAAATACACCTTAATTTTCCTTTTTAAATTGTGGGGTTTTTGTCAAAAAACTAAAAACCAATAATACTGTGTGAAAAGGCCATGATTGAATTTTCAGCTCACAATCATTAGAGAAATGCTAAATCTATAGTAAAATACATCCATTTTGATCAGTGCAATTGCTAACTAAAAAAGTAATAATAAGTCAGATTTTTAAGATGTAACCTTACATGTCCTGTCACGTTATGTTTTAAAGTTAAATTGCTTAAACATCATCACAGTTTCCATTATATTTAATATAAACCACTCCCATTATAAAAGCACATTTAATTTAGAGTAGAATAAGTGATTAATAAACTTTCTGAACTCATTAGGAAACTCGCTGTAGGCAGATAACAAATTATTGATTACATTGCAACTTAAAATATTTAAAACCATTTTTCAAGGAATTGAATGTGAATATTTTGAACATGATCTGTTACTGGGCAGAGAAAAATACAATCATCAAGGGCCTTCATTCACACAAGTGCTTAAGTTTATGTATTGATAACATTCATATGTTTAAAAAAATGAAAGCACTCAGATATACATCTACTGAATCATCAAATATTACAGTCTTTTTTTTCTGATTAATTTTGTTATTCTGCTACCAAATAAAATAGAAGTAGCCATGTTATAAATGACACTCCAATCACAAAGCCACACTGTTCCCCATTTCAGGTTTTCTGTCACAGGATATAATTTGGGAGGACATTTAATATTTGGCAGGCTTCAGCTCTAATATAAATATGCAAATAATAGACCCAGCATTTTGTCACTGTCTGCAGATTCTGAGTCCTTCCAGCTCAGACAGGTGAACTGCCCTGAAATACAATCTCCCTCTGCCATACTGATGGATTTTCATCAGATTTCATCTCCAAGAGCATCTTTGTCATTTCCAGTTAAGTTTCAATTTCATTTCTCATCTTGACAGACTGTGGAAACAACACTTTGGGGGAAGGGGTGGGGGATTGGTATCATGAAGACCAAATTAAGAGTGCTTGATTTGCCACCTGGTGATTGCTCTGCTTTGTCTGTTTATCTAAATAAACATATAGCTATTCTCAAATATCAATTAGAAATACAAGTTAAATCTCTTCAAAAATTCTGTACTAAATCTGTTCATACACAGTGAAGCCATTTTGTAATAGCAGAGTCAGAGAGACTGATTAAATTATTCACATCTTGTTTAGACAAATACATATAAAATAAAGAAAACAGAGTGAATCTACATCCAAAAGGAATCTATGCAACAGAAGCAAAACCTGAAATACTCAAAACCCTCCAGTATCTCCAGGGCCACCTGAAGTTCATACCTGGTAACTTTTCAACGTGGAAATTCTGCATTACACAATTCTGCAGAACATTTCCAGGCTGTGCAGAGCCAATCTCAGCCACCTTCTGAGTAAGTGGAATTGTGTCTCTCCTATTGTAAGAACCCACAGGCAATCCAGAGGAGCTGCTCATTTCAGGGCCAATTATCAGAAAATGTGTTCAGGAAAGTAATGGGCTGGTATCACTGTCAGGCCCCTTCTTTCCCAAAAAATAAAAACTAACCCACCCCAGGTGTGGAATTGTTCCCTGGCCTTATGGATCAGGCAGTCCTTCCTTAAACATTCCTAAATTCCCTCTCCTCTCACTGCCATCATGACACACAAGGTTGCTGACAGGCTGCTTTACCCTCTATTCAGCTACAAATTACCTCTCTCCACTTTCAAACCTGAATCCTGTAACCCACTGGAACTTGTGTGCCTGCAATCAGCATTGTGAGCATGCAGGGTTTACATGAGACAGCAATGGTGCTTCATACTGACTTCAGAAAAACACTGATACTCTCTATTCCAAGGGATTTAAGGTCATTCTCTATAATCAGTCTAGATGCTGAAATTATAGATTATACACTCAGTAAACTACTCAGAAAACATATTTCCCAATTATTAAGCTTAATCCTTAGAAGACAAATGTGTTCATGTACTTGGTAAATAACTAATATAAACTATATGAAAGACATTGTAATGGGCCAAATAAATAAAAGTTATTCTGTTCTTCAATGAACCTGAAGAAGACTCCCTATATCCTACAGAGCAAATCACAAGGGATTTGACTTGGAGACTGATAGAAAGAGGTAGGAAGTGAATTAAATGGGCAATGTTATCCATCAGTGACAATAATAAAGCCTCATGAATATGTAAGCTATTGAGTTTTTAGGCTAGCAAAGTTCATAGTTTATTTTGCTTATTCAGAGCCTGCAAGTGTCTATTGGATACATTGTGCTTGTATGGAAATTAAAACTAAATATTAAATAATTGCCATTTTCATTCAAAATTTTTTTTCCCAAGTAAAAACGAAACACAATAAGAACTATGAGGTTTCAGTTGTTACTGAATAATTGAGTCTGATTCTCCTAAGGTCTCAGTGGAGCACTTGAATTATTTGCATAATTAACTTTTGATATTCATATTGCTTAAAGATTTTCTATGTAACTTGAGCTCTATTAGAAAGTAAAACTTTATTTTATTAGGAGCGTGGGTAAAATAAAATAACAACCTAAGAAATTAAAGACAGACCTAGAAAATTGCAGCAGTTGGGGAGTTACAAAGCAAAGTACAATTTCTTATTTGTAAAATGCACAAGATGAATCTCAAAACAAGGAAAACTTTCTTCTCCAATTCCAGAGCATTGGGTAACGTGCATCTTTTGCAGTTATGCAGAATCCTATAAATCTGCTCACTGACATCAAATTAAGGTACCACCATCCAATTTACCCACCAGAAAAAGCAAAGTTATGCATTATTAACACCTTGAAACACAAGTGCAAGCTAATGAAGTTCACTGAGTCAATGGCAGAGCTGCCTGGAGAGCCTGTGCACCCAAGGGCAGCTCTGCCATTCCCACCTGGAGCAGGGAATTCTGTGGCAGAAATGTCTCACAAAATCTGTTCTTTATAGGTAATTTATCAGAAGAGAAACAAATTGACCAGCTGTACATGAAGCTTGACCATATTCATAGAGATGTAATTGTAATTTACTTTTGCTCCTTTCCAGAATGCATTTTAACCTGCAGCTCTTCCTTATAGACACAAACTCACACAAAACAACCTTACATAGGGAACAGTCTCTTTCCAAGAGCTATTCCAGCAGTTCTTGTAGCTCTGAGACTTTAGGAAAGGGCTTCCATGTGTGTAGTTAATTAATAAGAAACTCTGTTTTTAATATGACAGGAACTGTATATTCTGCACAAACTGAGCCATATAAGTCATATTCATAAGACCAAGCAGCAGATGGTAAAACCAGACTGTGCTCTTCCTTCAGATTTCCATCACATCTAATATTGTAAAGCTTTGACTCCAAGCAAGATATTTAGGAAGGAATGGAATAAAAATTAAGTAATGGATTAAAACAACACAAGGTAAATGTTCAATTTCATAAAGGACATACACAACACTTCATAAAAAAAAAAATTAAGTTTGATTTATTTTTTACATTGTTTTTCATTTTAATAAAAGCCAGTAAATGTCTTGAGCCAAAACTAAATAACAGAACAAGTGAAACCTCTCCTAGTTGCACACATAGATATTAGTAGAGGAAAATATTTTACAGCATAATAACTAGATACACTCCTTATGTAACATTAGCCCTACAGGCTATAAAAACCTGCCACTGAAATCCCAAGAGTTTGTACTAAAGCAGGTGATTTATGACCCTTGTTTTCAGACATGCTTAAACATTGATCTGCTCAGCACAAACCTCATGGTGAAAAAAATAAATCAATTCTGGGTTTCAGTGAATTAAGCAGTTTTGTAAATATTAATGAGCTTTTTATTTAATGATCTAAAAAATCAAAGATGAATGAGGATCCACTCCCTTCAGTATCCTTCATACAGTGAATGATGCCATTTGATAGTTCTTCAGTGGCTTTAGTAGAAAGGAGCAGTTATTTCAGAAGGAGGCACTTGTGGGAGCAGAGCCCCATAAACCAGCACAGGCATTTCCACCCTGGGATGGACTCACCAAGTCTGAGGGTTTGCTTTCAGGTGCCAGTGCCTCTCTGCACCTTCAGAGTGGAAAATGTGTGTGGTCAGCCAGAGCTGACCCACCTTCCCTTCCCAGCCACCAGGATTTTGTTCTGTACAATATGCAGAACATGCAGAGTGTGGTGCAATCAGGCAGGTGATGAAATTTTGAATTATCCCATTTGTAAGTGCACTGCAGCCCCAGGGCTGGACTAACCCATGAGTTGCCATGGGCAGGGAAATCTCTGCATGCACAATGTTTTGCAGGTGTGCAAGACACTGCCCTGCTTTGAAGGACTTTCTTATGTAAATTATTCCCATTTGGGAAAGTAAAATATTTTTATGTTCTGACAGCAGAACTTTTATGGGGAAAAAAAATCATTAAAAGAAAAACTTGGAATCCAAAACTATAAATTCAGTATAACTGCTTTTAAATATTCAGTGATTTCCACAGTATTGCTGAAGATAAGAGTAGTTTGTTTTTATTCTTACTGGCTCACAGATCTAGAGCAAAAGCTCATTTCTACCCTGCTTGTCACATACAATCAGTGCCCAGGTTGGGTTTCCAGCACTTTTCAGTTATAATTTTCAGGCAAAATCTCAAAGCAATGAGGCTGCACAGATGAAGTGCAAACTTTCCATTGAGACAGTGGAGTCAAGGACCATAAAGAGCATTCAGAGTGATTTAAGCCTGGGAAAAAAAATAGATTTTTAACCATCTGACTGGTTTGTCATTTTGTAAAATTATTATTTTTGCCCAGAAGACAACAAGATATAGAGTGGGCTCCATATCTATATAAAATATTCATACAATAACATACACCACAATCATCACACTAATTATGAAGGAAAATCTTTGAGATTTTTCTAGACTTGAATCTTCTAGGAAAACAACTTTGTTAATTTTATCTGCAAAAAAGACAAGGTTTCTCTCACTATGGAAATGATTCTTCTGTAAACAGGCTTCAGTCTACCTTTCCTCTGGAATATAAATGTATCTTTCACATTAATATTTAGATACATTCCAACAAGGAATGAAGAAAAAAATCTTGAAAATATCTTCTGTGACTAAAGGTTTGGATGAGAAAGATGTGTAAAGAAGAAAACACAACTCTAAAGCACCAAAATATCCTGCAAGTCTTCATTCTTTTGGCTCTTATCACCCTGTTTCACCTAAAGTAATTGTCTACAGCAAGTGCTTTGCTGAAGCCTCCTTTAAATTCAGCCCTTCATTCTCCCATTTTTACTACCATTAGACAAGCTTGACTGGCAGTCTAAGCAGAAGATCCTGTTCAATAGATTCTGTCATTTGTAATATTCCCTCAATAAATAATTGTGTTACAACTGAGGTCATCCTCTAGCCACCTCACTTGGTAGCAGAGATCTCCCCAGAATAGAATTCTTTCATCAGGGTCTTACTCTGCACTTGCTTTTAGGTTTTTTGCTGCTTACAAAATCAAAGCTCTGTGGAGATTTCACTGGCTGAATTTCCTGCCTCAACTCAGAATGAATTTGCTATACAGATATAAATGAAAGCAACCAATCCATCATAACCTTTTTTATAAACTTGAACTTTGAACTACAGTCCTAAATTAAAAATAAAAATTATAAACTTATTTTGATCATCCAAATCAGAAGTAATCTTTTAAAAATAATGGTGTTATTGTTCTATTCATTCACATCTTACATGGGTGGAGAAGCAAGTCAACAAGCAAACCAGAACAATTTTCCTGTGCTATCCTTTGCATTTGTGATGCAAAAATACTGTGTGAATACTCCACCATACTTTGCCTAAAAATGCATTTCCAGAACAACCATGCTGCTCTGGAGGCCCACAGGTTATTAAAAAAGAGTATTCATGAGTGAATCTGTTTGGGAGCATTTTCAACTGCCTATAAAATGCAATATTAAAAAATCTGTCAGTTTTTCCTAAATGGCACTATGATGATGACCTCAGGTCACTTATAGTGCCTCTCTTTTCACATTATATTTTCCCTGACATTACTCTGAAATCATGCAAATATAAAAATGAGTAACTGCTGTAATATCAGTAGATTTGCTGCTGCTCTGGTGATGTACCTAATTAGGCTTTAAGATGGAAATAGATGGTGCTAGAGTTTGATCCAAATATGGATCTAAAATTCAGCATTGCAAAAGTTGGCAAAGGATGGGTCACTCTACCTGGAGCACAGGTGCACTGAAGGAAATGCTTTGGAAGCTGTCCAGCACTGCACAACAATCTGCCTCCATCTGCAGTTTCCAGCAAAGCATTGTGAGCTTCCCTGGAGCATGGACAAGGTGCCTTTCCTCTGTGCCATCAAAATCTCCACAGACATTCAGCTGCTGAAGAAGGAGAATGTTTTATTCAAAAACAGGCCTGCACAGGCTGGTCAGCTAAACAGTTTCACCTTTTTTTGCAGGCTCATTGCTTCATCAAAACTAAAATTATGAATTTGAGGTTCAAATTATTTAAATTTTGACAAGGATAATTTTTAAAATGCAAACACCCTGCATTTAGCAGAGAATGAAGGGATTGGTTTGTAGCTCCTTACAAACCTGAGGCCTGAATGACCAACCTCACACAGAGCCGATTAGACACTGCAAAGGTAAATACAGAGCCAGGAATTTACTATTCAATGCAAGTATTGCAATTAGGAGAGTTCAATGTATTTGACAGCCAGCCCAGCAAGTTCACAGTGGGATGTTTTTGGGAACACAGTAGATGCTACGTGACCAACACCACAACCATTCTGTAGGGGACAAAAATGGCCTGGAAAGGTCCCCACAGAGAGCCTGGCTCTGTGTCACTGGCAGAGGATGCTGACACACACTCCTTGCTTTCTGCTGATGGATGGTGGGAAGGGAGGGAGAGGTGCAGAGTGAGCAGATATCCATCATTCCACTGGATCCTACAGTGGAGATCCTCTAAGGTTGTGCTGACAGATATTACACAGGCACTTAAATGCCACAGAGGTTGAATTTCTGCACCCTGAGAAACTTAGAGGCAAGCCCATTGAAGAGAGACAGAAATTCAGTCTTTCCCTTGACAGAGCAGCAAGAAAAGAGCTCTGTGGGGGAAATGGAATTACCATGGACTTTTACTCTCTGAGTTTTCATACTGCAATGTGAGAACATTATTAATGACTTCCTTCCAGTTTATTAGTAAGCTGACAAACCTCCTCAACATTTAGCTGGGATGGCCATTGTACAGATGGGGACATTGAAGTGCAGGAAATTAAAAGTCATATTTCATAACTGTCTCAAATTTCATTACTTGGTTTTCAGGGGGGTTCTTTTTCAAAACAAATTTAGAGTTTATTTTCAGTAGTAATTGGTAGAAAAAGCAGGTGCTCAATTCTCTTGAATCCCGAAAAAGCAAATGGCTAATATTAGATAGTGGTACAGCATGGGCAACCTAAAAATGAAGGTCACACTTGAAAATTTTGCTCATTTCCCAGAGTCCAGTGTTAAATTAACAGTGAGAACAGCTTTGTTTACTTCCCATATTTTCTGTATGTACAGCTGAAATGGCTGTTAGTAGGGTAAATGGCAGCAAAGGATTCAGTAACACCCTCTCCTGATGTATCACCCTGGTAGGATGAGCAGAATCAGTTTGTTCTCTTTGGTTAAAGTTTCTGAGGGAGGCAGACACACATTCACCAGGCTAAGTTAAAAGCCTTGCACTCTAGAATGATAATTTTCTAACAATTTCCAAACCATCCATTTTCTATGCTCAGCAGAGCAGAAAAGCTTCCCCACAGCTGGAAATGTTCCCTGCAGTCACCAGGCTGTGCATCACCTCTATCAGGTGATATGACAAATTCAGTTTGTACAGGTTGGAGTATTTGTATTGCTGTCTCAGTCAATATTTTGGTATCTCCAGAGAAGAGCACAGGGCTCTTTAAGTGCCAGGAGAACCCCCAGCTATCCAAGGAACAGATCACTGACAGTCTGTGGGAGGTTTCACATTTGCAGCTTTAGAGACACATTTCCATCACAGGAGAGGCTGGGATGGAAACTCAGCACCAGCTTTGCATTGCTAGGATTCTTGCATCAGATGGAGATCAGGAGCCTGAAACAGGAGAGTTTTGCTCCTCTGACAATGGAGAATTTTCTGGTTCTAACAAACCCTTCAGTTTCCACCCTGTTTGAAGGGTTATCAATGATATTCATTACTCTGCTAAAGGTTAGGAGATTGTTTTCTTTGACACTGTAATCATTTTAATGGCTGATTTCTGTAGGCCAGATGGCATTCCTCATGCTCTTATTTCTCAGAGGTAATATCTGCACCAAAGAGACTAAGCTCTCCTTATTTCAGCCATCCCATAATATCTTTAAATTTTTTTTTCTGTCCTGAGTCTATTGCAAACATGCCATGGGAGGTTTGCAGGGAGTGACTTGCCAAGGCAAGACAAGCACCTTTTATACGGCCAGGTACATTTTAGAGACATAAACCCAAGAGGAGTAACTAAATAAATATATAAGAAATGGGTCCATTAGTTGCTTTTCCACATACCAGTCCCTCTACAACTGTCAGCTCAGGAAGACCAAGTTGTTTTTCCAGAACAGTGGTTTAAAGTTGGGAACAAACTGAGCTTCCAGTACAATGGATTGCTTGTGTTGCTCATATTGAAAAGTGCCTGGTGTTGCCATGTGGGACACACACACACAATGAAAGCTTGCTGTGGCACAGAACATCATTCTCACCAAATTGCTTTTTGTAAAACTTCATCTGATATTTATGGTAAAAGTATTATTGAATATTTCTTTTCAATCTAAGTTAAGGTATATAATTAGCAAATCCTGCTCTCTACAGATCTTGGAACACAAGACAACAATCCATGTAATAAATCAGCTCTGGTCAGCTCCCAATCAGGTGACTTTGCCTTAAATGCCTCCAAGCTGAAGCACAAACCCTTAAATAGAGCAAGTAGCTTTAACATCAGCTAGAACTTCTTCCACTGCAAGTTCGAAAACTGAAAAATCCTGTTTAATAAACTTGAAAGAGAGTCTATATCAAATAGTTCCTTGAATTCCCTCCTGATTCCAAGATGAAACATAATGTTTCACTTTCAAATTATTCAATTGCTTCACCTTTTCCTCATTTGCATGACTTCTGTGCTTAGCTAGGAAGTTGAAACTTTAAGTTAATAATAATGAAAAATCTTGACTTTACTCTTTTTCCCCTGAACCTTTCTTGTATAATCAGCCCATTTTTCAGATATTTCTTTTAATAGAGAAGTTGCTTCTTTTGGGGTTTGTGTTTCTTTGTATTATTTTGATTTAATGCAATATTTATTTAATCCAATGTACTTTGCAACTTGTTTCTTCTGAAATAAAAAAAAGCTATTAAGAAAAAGACAGGAATTGTAAAGTTGCCATCTACCAAAACCTTTTCCTTCTTTCCTTTTCTATGTATGTATAATATTAAAAACATCCCTGCCAAGAATACTACATTTCAAATTGAAAACACTGGGAAAAAATCCTACTGGAAGCCAGCAATGCAGTATATTTGAAAACAAAGAAAACAAAATAGATTGGCAGTTATTAATTATTAATCATCAATAAAATGTACTAGCATTTTAAATAGGTAAGAGGCAAAAGGTTAATACCCACCTTACCATATTTATAATGCTGGTGGCTGATAACACACTGAAGGAATCAATCAAACAGGCAATGGGCTCACAGACATCAAGAACATGTTCTTAAAAACAAATTCTGAAAGCAAGGCATATGCCAGGTGCCTTATAGAGGCAGTATAAATATAAATTCATAAAATTAATACATGCTTCTAAATTTTTAATGCTACATTTTAAATGTAACAGAATTGCATGGCCTGTAATGAAAGATCATGGCAGCATCTGGGAAATAATTTCAAGGCAACAGGGACAGAAAATTAGCTGAGGAGCTCTCTGGACTACTGTCAATTTCTTTACAAGCTCAAAAATCTAAGGAAATCCCAATAACAAAATGTTCCCATTGTTGTTACAGCGTTGTCAGCAGTAAAAGGGGTGGCTGGGGAATTGGGGAACCTTCTGCCAAGCCTGGAATAGAAAACTTGTACTGGGCAATACATGTTCAGATACCATCAATGCTGTCAGCAATCAAAACATAATAATGATGGTTTAGCAAGTCCTTCCTGTTAAAAGTCTGTCTCTTTTCAAAAAGTTGCACAGCAGGTTGATAAACACAGATGTGCCAGTGAAGCCCACCTGGACTCCTCCAAGGTACCTGGCTTAAAACAAAAACTTGCTTGGAGGATTGAGAAGAGAGTATTTCTTAGTTTGTTAACTTCCTGAAGCAACCTCAGACATCAAACACTAATGTCAAGACACAGACATTAGGAGACACTCATTCCAGGAGAAATCATCTTACAAAAAGTGTTTGAAATACACTGCAGAAAATGTAGTACTGGAAAGAAGGGCAATTGCAGAAACTGCCTACACACCCAGGAAATTATTTCTTTTTCAGGAAAAATGTGTTGTTTTTCCATTTAATTTGATGTCCTGTCTCATTAGTAAAGGCACCCATGAATATTCATTTTCATGGGAACAGTCTGCCTGCTGTTGAATATGCAACTCACATAATTCTGTCTTTCTAGCTGGAACTGTCTCCATAAAACTCAACTTTCTTCTGTTTTATTGACCTCCTTCTGTTATTTAAACACCAAGAGTAAAGATAGCTTAATACTGCCACATAATTTGAGTTGTCAGTCTGCAAAAACTATGTTACTATTATAGAACAACCCAGGAACACAGCTATAATGGAAAAATAATAACCCACCAGGGTCAAAATACAGACACATTCAGCAGATGCTAAGTAATATCAGCTTCTGAAAGTCAGCATTTGCACAGAAGCAGCAAAAGATCCATGTCCCCTTTTCAATTTCTCAGAATAATATTTTAGGTGGCAGTGATTTATTTCCTTTCACATATTCGAGCTTTTTGCACTCTCACATCACATATTAACATTTCAATAAAAATATAATAAATACTCAGAGGCTCAGGACTTGATGGATGAGGATGCAAAGAAGGGTGAAAATATGAATGTAAATGTGCCTTTGTGCTAATCTGCTACAGAACAACCAATTTAAAGGGGTATGGTTCAAAATTGTGGAAAGAATTGCATTTCAATAGAACTAAGTATCTCTGACACTTTATAAAATATATTCTTTCATGTCAATGGGAAAAGTAGGTATTTCCTGTGCAATGTAACTGTCCAAAATATACCATTCGTTAATACAAATAGAATATGACAATGACAAACTGAATACTTTTTCTAAGAAGATTTGAACCCCTTGTTTTTTAAAAGTAGATATGTGTTTTGGTGTTCTTGCAAGCAGAATTTATTCCTGGACCACCACTATGTTGGAAAATATATTTTCTTCCAAAATCTCTATCATTATTTTAACAGCTTTCAAAAACAATGAATCCATCTCAGACTTGCAGCCCAAGTTCTCCAGCCTCTTATTGTGATGCATTGAAATTGCAATGATAATCTTGTTATTCCTAAATGAAAAATATAGGGTCTCATGATATTAATGTTACCAGCTTTAGCATTCAGAATTTTTGCACTATTTAATGCTTTTAACTTAATACTTGTAATTAAGTAATTTTCATCAAATTACTCCCTCACACAAAAAGTATAGTAGCATAAAAACTGATACAAAGATATAAGCTGGAATAGGAAGTTACTGCACATCAATAAACTGATATCTTCAGATTTCTGAAAATTATTGCAACATATATACAAAAAGAATAAATACAATTTTAACATAACATTAATATTTTCTTCTGATCTCTCAAGACACAAATAAGCAATTAACCTGCACTTCATTCTTAAAAGAAAAAAGACTCCTGTTGGATAAGAGGGCATTTGGGGTCATGCTGGCAACCAGAAAGTGGAATAGAAGGTCTGGAATTCTGCTGCAGCTGCTGTGGGTACAAAGACAATGCAGAAGAAATTGTCAATAACTCTGAGTGCTGACTGCACATTTCCAAATTCATATTTATAGTATTTGTACTGTTAAAAGGAACAAAAATACACCTTGACTCCTAATATATTTTGCTACCTGCTAAATTTTGGTCTTTATATATGTCCGTGATTCAAGACTTTCAAATGCTTTAAATGGGATTTATATTGATTGAAATCTACCAAACTGAAAAAAGTAGACTGTGCAGAATACTCCAAAAAGACAATACGAAGAGTTCACATAAAGCTTGAGAAACCAAAGAAATCCATAAATGATAGAATTAAGAAACAATGGTTAAACATAGATAGAATGAGATCTGAAACCACAATAATAAGATTATATCAGTTTAC
Source organism: Erithacus rubecula (assembly GCF_903797595.1). Classification (NCBI taxonomy): domain Eukaryota; kingdom Metazoa; phylum Chordata; class Aves; order Passeriformes; family Muscicapidae; genus Erithacus; species Erithacus rubecula. The sequence goes on from NC_136666.1 coordinate 14,252,857, forward strand.
AACATGTTCTATTAAATGCAAGTAATGTTAGAACTAACAGGGTATTTTTCTTCAAATTAGATTTGCTTTGTAGATTTCCTCAGGAGTCAGTTAAGTCTGAAGAAAATCAGTTTGCTAAATTTAAGTTTAAAACATTTAAAGCAGCAAATCCTGGGTCTAATATATGTCAGAGTGGATAAATTCAAAGCCAGAGGCTCCAAATCTTCCAGCATGGCTTTAGCTTTGGGTGACTCTGACAATACACATGCACAGAGTGAAGGGGACTCAGCCTGGGTCATTTTTACTGTTTGGACATCTATTATACAAAGAACAATATGTGGCAAAAACAAAGTTTATTGTTCAGGTAGAAACCTGTTACTTTTTTAAAATATATAAGTATTTAAAGATATCAAACAAGTCAAGTGAAAGGACAGACAGTAAAATTATATGGTCAAATAAAAAATCACTTCCTCATACATCCATGATATTATCTTACTATTATTAAAACTAAATTAAAGCAGAACTTTTTTTTCTCAGTCTAAGCAATACTAATAGTCCTCAGCCTGTCTATTTTTGCAATAATTTTCCCAGAAGAAAATTGGTTGGGTTGGGTCTTTTTTTTTTTTTTTTTCCTAATGAGAAATATATTATTTCACCTCAAATTAATTTTGAATTGATTGATGGGAAAATTAAACCTTGGACAGAAAGCAATTGTGGAGGTTTTTTAGCCAATAGGGAAAGCTCTACAAAATTATGGTGTGCAGAGACAGCTGTTGCTGTGGAAACTGTTTTGGAATCTTAAATGTAACAGCAAGTACCAGGTGTCTGCTGCAATGAGGCTGTAAGGTAATTACAGATTGTAAATAAAGTTTGCTGCCAAGCTGGTGTAGCAATAAGGATGGATTTAAACCAGGTGTGATCTCGAGACCTAAAGGGCAAACTGTGTCTGGATAACATGCAGAAGGTGCAGTTTGGGGTGGCCAGCACAAGGCTCAGAAACAGCTGGACAGTGCCCAGAGGAAGGATCCAGGCTGGGCTGGGGGCACACAGAGTGCATGGCCAGCAAAGACACATCTCTGGACAAACCAGACACAGCTCAGCCACCAGCTTCTCCTTTGGTCACTCCCTGAGCTGGAGCAAGCACAGCTCCACTCCTCAGCTGAAGGGGAAGGGCAGCCCAAGCAGCCCAGCACAAAGGTATTTCCCTCCAGCACTGACTCAGCTTCTTCACAATGCTCAGAAACACTAACAGATAGCTTCCCCCTTTATCCTGACACTATGATATATCAAAATTAACCTGGTGCTTTTCTGGGTTGTTTTAGAAGACTATGATACATTTATTCCTGCATTTAAACAATGGACTTCAATTCCCAAAGCTCCAGTTCTTAAAATGCACTTTAGTAACTGGCACTCTGGAAGTTACTCACATTACCATTGGTGAGTCAGAGCTCAAATCTGGAATTGTTGAGAAGTCAACTGAATTTTCTTTAGATAAGGTCATTTTTGGTAGATACACCTCTTCAAACTTTGACTTGAAGAAGATTCTAAAAAGTTCCTCTTCTGAAATTTATCTGTGTTTCTCCCAGACACTTTTGGGTTTCTTAGATCCTTGGGGGTTTTTTTCAGAGCTCAGAAATTCTGAGCAGGTACATGGCAACAAAGCCATCTCAGAGCCACCTCCAGGGGAAGAAAACTTGCTTGGTGTTTGATTGCTGGCTGGACACTGCAACTGACTTCATCTCTGCCAAGGTATCCACTGCAGGAAATGAGAATGAAGGGAAGCTCAGCCCCATCTGCACACACAGCAGCACACCTGGCTCCTGTAACAGAATGGGGACAACCTTAGAGATGTCTCCTCACATCCCAGCAGTTACAATCTCCTGGGCTTGCTCAGGCATTTCTAAGCCAATATAACATTAATGATTTGACATGGAAAGAGATCCTTTGTAAAAAACAAACCCACTTCAAATGTATGCAAGAGAAAATTGTATTCCTCAATACAGATTTTCCCACTTGGCATAGGGAGTCTCTGGATGCTGCCTAGTGAAATTTGGTTATCATTATAACCACATGAGCTCCAAACCCCTCAAATGATTGCATTTATTGAAGTGCATGTGACTTTTTTTTGTTGGTAGTGCATGTTGCTAAGAGAAACCCTGGAAGCCATCCCTTGTATTCCAGACATGACATCAATGAGTTTGACTACAGCTGTACAACACAGTATCAGAAAGTCAAGTAATGGTAACCTTGACAAAGAGCCAGTTCTAAAAAAAGCAAAAGCACATTCATATGTCCCTGTAGTGCTGGGGGGTTGGAAGGAAGGGAGGAAGAGGTGCAGTGGAGCATAGTCATTTATCTCAATTATTGTCTGCTTTTCCTAAATCAGTTTTGACAAGTATTACATTTCAAAATATACATTATTCTCTCAGCCTTGGTTTGGCTCTCTGTCTCCATATTAACAAGTTCATTGATATCTCCCTAAACCCCATCTCCTGCTGAAGAGCAAACCCTGGGCTGGGTGGACCATCACCACCTGTGTTCTCACAGGAGAACAAAGTGATGCCTTTGCCCTTGAGCATGGAGAACCCCTAAGGGAAGATATTTGCTCCTCTGGGTCCCAGGCCCAGCCAGACCACCTTATCTGCAAATTATTAATATGATTTTAACAGTACTTAAATGTGCAGCAATAGAAAAAAAAAAAGAAAGAAAGAAAACAGCAATAGCACAGAGTTGAGTTCTTCCTAGGGCATTTTCTCTAAAGAGAAAAAAAGTTTTCAAATTGTGCTGTAAGTTGTTAAAAATTTTATCTTGCTTCAAATACATGATAACCCTTTCTTGTGATCTTTGCTTTTAGTGGAGTTACGGGACTCATAAACTAATGCACATTTGATTTCTTTCATATAAAAAAACCAAAACATTTTATGTTTTCAGTATTGGTGATTGACAGAACTCTAACTTAAAGAGAATTATATTAATGAGCTATTTGCTAAATGAGACAACATACCTTTCTACTGTAATGCTGTAATCAGGAACGCAGCAATAGAGAAACTTTGATCTCACAATGGGGAAAATAGAATTTTTTTTAAAAAAAAGGCTTTGATTATCTTTTTTTAATTTTGCAAAAAGAGAAAGACATCCCAGCACAGTGTATATTGCAGCACCACCATGAATATAAAACCCCTGGGTTTAATGCAGCTATTACATTTGTTCTCTTTCTCTTTATTACCTTGTGGAGGTCCATCTTGAAATAAAAATACTAACAACAACCATTCCACAAATTGCTTTGCCTTTAACCTGATATTTTTGAAGAGAGAAAAGCTACATCCTTGTCTTCACCTTTCTATACTTTAAATACTCAAGCATTACCATGATCAGAACATCTTCAATGACAAATCATTTTTTAATTTATTTAACCCATACAGGGAAGAGCCTTTTTCCTGCCATTGTTTTTTTTATGTTGAGAGTCTAGAACAGGAGAACATGTTCAGCTGGTAGAAACATCAATTTCTTCTTTTTACTACATCAAGTATCATGCTCCAAAGAATGAGACTGAAAAGACTTTTCATTTATTTGACAGTTTTCCATTTGTTTTGTTATCTATTGATATTTCAACAGGTCTCCAATGTTTTACCTCCAAAATATTGTCGCTAAGGAAAAACAAATTATGGCTGGTCCTGCCTTTGTTTCAATGCCTCTCAGAGGGAGAAAGAGATTTTTAAATGTTATTCAGTGCACAAAGAGCTTTAGGACAGAATGATATTGATCAAAATGATTTATATTAAATTCAGCAATTTATCAAGAATGCAGGTCACTTGGTGCTCTAGAATAACCATAATAAACAATGAGATGGCCACCTGAGAGACCAAAACTGATAGCAAGAAACATATTGGAAGCACTAAATATCATGAAGTTCAAATGCATCAGGAAGATTAAAAGGGATCTGCAGAAGGAAGATTATGACCCAATTTCTTTTCCTCCTCACTAGTGAAGTGGTAAATATAACAATGAACTACAACAGAGAAGTTCCAGAACCTCTGGAAAGAATCTGATGCTGCTCTGAACAAAAAAATCACTTGCAAGGACAGAGGTCATCAGCCAGAAAAAGAAACTTTGAGGAGCATTAAGTATAACATTAAAGACAGAAACTTTCCTGGAGCAGAAAACAAACAAAACCATGAACTGCATCTGTGTTGAACATGGTTAACATGCCACAAAAAACATTTTCCTTTATAAGTGTATAAACAATGATACCAAGTAGTTCTGCAAAAGAAACAGCTTTGTTATTTAGAAATGTCTTCTGTAGAGTTCATAGACCATGCTCCAACACTTCCATAGTGCAAATTATACATTCAGAATTCTTATGAATGGAGAGGACAAATTTCTCAGCTGCTTGCAATCACACACTGTGTGCTCATTAGCTCTGATGAGCCTGTGCAAGACACTTTTGGAAAGATCACATAGGTCAATATCTGATCTTTCCCTTGGAACATTTCTGTCACTTAGTTATGAGGCAATTCTCATAATTAAATTCACCAGAAGACATTCATATTTGTGTGTCTCAAGCCATATAAATTAAAAATAGAAATGGAAAAATCATTGCAGCATTCTGTGTCCTCCAGGTTCTTATTCCTCTTGGTTCCCTTGTACATAAGAGTTTTCTGCTAATCTTAAAGGCTCCCACATGGATATCACCTTTCCTCCTAAACAATCCCACACCAACATATCTTAGACATTCACTGGTTCATCAGCTGCAGCTTGATTTATATTTCAGTTTAGTATTATATTTTTTAAACCATTTTCTTAATGGGAACAAATTTTTCCTATCATTTCCAACAGAGAAAGGAAAGACAGTTCAAGGGAAAACTTGCAAAGTACCGCAAGCAAAGCCTTTTCAAAATCAGAGCATCAGACAGAACTGCTTTTTTTGTAGATGATACAACAATAAAACTCTAAAATGTAAACCTAAATAAATCTATTTCAGTAGTGCTGCACCCTTAACAAGAAATTCTATATAAAGCAGCACATTTCACAGCCCTGCTCTTGCCATATTTCCTACTATATTATGTCACACTACTTAGACTTGCTCAGTTTTATTATAGAAGAAAAAGATCCAAAAAGAATATGCATACAGAATCATGAATTTCTCTCACATGAATGATGTGTGAGAATGTTTTTCATTATTCCAGGCAGTCAAACACCAAGATGTGTGTAAAAATCCATGTCCATATTCACCAATCACAGCAAAAACACCCCAGAAATTATCCTGGATTGGTTTTAATGAGTCAACCACTTGGTAGCATTTCATGCAGCAGAAAATTCTGGTTCACTGGTTATTGGTGCAAGGTTCCTGAACTATGAAGCTGGAAAGAAAATTAAGCACATTCTGGAAACTCCAGATAAATCAAATACTTTCAGTTATATGTTTGACTTCTGATTTGCTTACTGACTCCAGAACTGGAAGTTAATGGCAGTGGCATGGATTAAATAAATAGTGCCTTGTATTATTTTACCTGCTAATCCAACTCCATTGAAGCCAATTAGTTAAAATAATATCAATTTGCTCCAAGGTTTTTATCACTTCAGCCTTGTGTTTTTTAATAAATCAAATATTATTAAAAAGAGAATTCAATCAAGTTACAGTTATATTTGGGATATATTAAAAATAAATTCATGTGATACCAACACAACTCACAAGTTGGTTCTTTCACTTATAAAATGCTTAACACCATGACAACCAATGGAATAAATCAAAATAAAATTCAAGGAATGACTTTTGACTTTATAGATTAGGTAAGTCTATAAAAGAAGTTTTATGTTAAATCTGAGAGCATAAATCTGAGATTTCTTCAGTCATTTCCATCTCTGCATTTTCATTAACAACCTCCACTGGGATCATAGAGTTTTCAGTAATTCTGCTCTGCAAAGAGAGTATGGATCTGCAGCACTTTCCTCCTTCATATCCAAAACATTTTCAGGCAAGACACAAAAAAACATTATTAGAAGTATAGTAATGTATTTATCTGAACACTTTCTATATTTCCTAGAGCTATTTTTCCCACCTACAAAATGTTTTTTCCACTCCAACAGTTCCACAAAGATCCAATTAACTCCATTTAACAATTACTATTTCCTTGACATTTCTTACTTGCATTAACTTCTCCTGGTGTAGTTTGAATTTTCATATGCTAAAACACCTAGGAGGTATGCAGTAGTGGCTATAAATAGTCATTTCCAATTATTATTTCTCTGACCTTTTTGTCTCATGTCCTTGCCAGTGTTTCTCTCAGGGGAACCAAATGACAATTTTGTCAGTAGTTTTTGGATACACTCTCTTCTCTCCTTTGTATTCTCCTGTATTTCATACACAAAAAATCCCAGTGAACTTTTCCAGTTAAATTATGCATCTCCCTTTTGTTAAGAACAAGTTCTTCCATGTAGCTTCCAAATTAAAGCTTTTATACATATATTTATTGTACACAACCTCACATAGCTCCCCCATCTTTGCTATTTTCCCACCTTTCTGTTGTCTTTCTAGCCTTTCTGACATGGTTTTTTATGTCCAGAAAGAAGTAATAGACTCACCTGCATTATTTTAGTTTTCATTTATAGAGAATCTTACTGTATGCTGATTTTTTAAAATGTTCCTTCGTTTTCTTAAAAAAAAAAAAAAAAAAAAAAAAAAAAAAAAAAAAAACAGATTTTAACATACAAGTGCCTTGGACTTTAAGTGCACAGAGAAAGGAGTGAAATTCACTATCTCACTCCAGAGAACACCAGAAAGGATTTAAACTTCCTGCAAAATTGATTTAAGGGTACTTTATAATGAGGGCAACTTCTGTATTTCTTCAATTTTGCACAGCTTTTAAATTCACATATGTTTATTATACTTTCTTTTAAATTTCTGATCTCAAATCCTATAGTAATGAAATAATCTGAATGGGAACCTTCCACACCACCACAGGTGTTAGATGGGTTTATTCTAGTGATCCATAGAAATGTTCCTTTTATTGAGGGAGCAAAAAACCAACAAGATCTCGTGGAATACCAAGAGCCAACATTCTGCCTAAGGAGTAAAGCCTGACCCTTTGACATTTTCTCATCATTAAGATTTCATGGGGCCATTTGTAAAAGTCAGGGACACTAGTCCTTGCATGCTGGCTCAACTCCAATTATTGCAATTACTGCTTAAATTCCCCTTTGGCTTTGAAACATCTTCCTGTTCCTTGTATAAAATCCTTACCACGTTTTTCTTTGAGAGCATCCCTGCTGCTGATGTTTCCAACTTGTATACCCTGATTTCTAGATGAAAATTAACTTTACTGCTCTGTACCCATGTCACTGCTGGAAGAGCCACATTGATGCACAACCTGCTCTGATTTCTCTCTAAACCATGAACAGAAGCAGAACCAGAAGGTGCTCTCAGTCACACCCAAAGTATTTCCATCAGAGAAATGGGTCAAATTTACTCTTCATGGCTCAGTCCAGGGAGGCAGGACTCTAAATTGCTGGTCAAAGAAACCAGAAAGAAAACTCTGCATTCTGTGAAGTTTAATTCCTAGAGAGAAGTCTTACAGGATGTGAACTGCAAATACAGGTGTTACAGAGCAATCTTTTTTCTTTGTTTTTTCCTTCAAGCCTTATGAGTTATTGTTGTTGTTTTGAGATTTGTATTTCCTCTGTCCAGCCTTCCAGTCTCCTCCATAAAATTGTTTTAAAAATCCATGTGCAGTGGTAGGCCTTGCTACTGGTACAGAAAGCTTTGGAATTAAAACTGAACTCTCTGACCCTACAACAAAAACACATGCAAGCTTGGACATTGTTATATTTACCAGCCTTGTGGTTTTGTTTGAGTTTTAATACAATATTTAATGAAAATAACACCTGTCACACAGAATTCTGCAAAAGGGAACCCCAGAAAAATACTGTGAAATCCTACTTTACCCTTTGACCCTACCACAGACAAGGTCTGGATAATCCCTACATGCTGCTGGATTTTACTGTAAGGTTTTAATATGCAGATAGTTAAATTGGAGTTGTTTAGATTTGCTGCAAACCACTCTACTGAAACACTTCTGCTTAGATCTCAAATTCACCTTCTCCACACAGCAATAAACCACTCTGTTGGAGCAAGAGCCCTTTCATTTATGAATGTGAAATGTTCAGCTAATCTCTAGTACCTCTGTGAAGGAAATAAATTATTTACAGACAAAAGTATCATAAAAATATTAAAGATTACACTCAACTGCTTTGAATAGTATCTCACAGCATGTGAAGTCTTCTCTGCAGTCACCAGAACTACTCCAGCACAAGGAAGGGTCAGAGCTTGAGGCAATTCTACACAGCTGGCCAAGGTGACAGCACATCTGTGACCAAAATGGGCAGACAGCCCAAACCCCTTCCAGCTCCTGCCCCCTGCACCTCCTCTCACAGTGACATTCAAAAACTTCAGGGCTCTTTCAAATATTGACACAGTACATTAATTTCTAAAATGTTTGGGATGATGCATATTGCCCAGTGGTATGCACACAGAGCAGAAGTCACAGCAGCAGAAAGGCCATTCCCAGGGGGCACTGGAGGAAGAAGCAGTGCCATTCCTCAGCCACAAATGGCTCTGTGTCACAGCTGCCTTAACAACAGAGAGCTTGGCAAGGCCACTTGAGAGAGGAGGTGAGCTCAGGGCAGACAGCATGCCCAGGGAGGGTCTGTGCAGCCTGGGAATCACACCCACACCACAGGCAGAATGGCTCCAGAACACCACCCAGGAGTCTCTCTCTACAGCCACACATTAAGGTGTTCTTGACTCAAAGAGTTATAAAGCAAAATGTTTATATAATTTTTTTGGTGCTCCTTCTTGAATGCACACTTTGCAGCTGTCCAATGCTAGAGCCATGCTCACTTGTTCACCTTGAAATGTCACTTGGTGTCTGTTGCAGTCTGATGCTTTGGCTGATGACCAGATGCTTCTTGCCAGCTGCATCCACTGTTTGCATCTTAGTTTTCACCTTTTAACTTCACTTCTTCCTCTGCAAAAATAACCCCAAACAGTGTTTCCCATGACATCCAGTGCTGAAACAATATTGGGATTTCTTGCAACTTTCTCCCTGGTATAAATATGTCCCACATCCCTCTGCCTTTGGTGCTTTTAGACATCAACATGAAGTGAAGAACACTGCAGGCAGAATCATAACAGCTCCTCCTCAGACACCTCCTCCTGCTAACTGCAGGCAAAGGGAAAGAGCTCATAAACAATGCCTGCCTGCTAAGCCAGAGTTATTGTGAAAAGCTTTTTATTCCCACTGTTTAAAGATGAGAAATCATGGCATTCTCTCAAGAATGCTAACAGCTAAAGAGCTACACCAAGAAACCTGTCAAAACAGCTGACTTAAACATTTTTTGCAAAATAAGTCCCCTCTCTCCACAGTTCCTTGTGCTGGTAGAAAGTGCAAAGAAGTTTTCACATTTTTGACAACTCAAGTTGCTACGAAGTAAAATAGAAGGAGCATTACTCAACATTTCTCTAAAGGCTGCCATACAGAAAGGCTTAGAGCTGATACCTTTCATGCACTTTTTAGGAGCTCCCATCTTTTGTAAGGGATTTGTGGGAGAGGGCATCCCCAGAAAGGAGCAGCTGGGAGAGCTCAGTGAGCTGAGCATGCTGCTCCTCCTGTGCCCACCTCATGCCTCCACATCAGCACTTCACAGTGTTTCATGTTCTAAGACAGTCTCACTCAAGGATTTTGTTGCCAGAAGGTATTTTCTTATTTTCTTCTGCAGTTTTGCACAGGTGATGAGTTTCCCTCTGAGACTCTCTTACGAGGCACAATCTGCCTCGGTCGTGATTTTGCTTCTGTCTGACATTGTATTCTGACATATAAACCAGAAAAACAAGATAATATTTCTGTGGCATTAACCAGCAGTACTGACAGAATGATGGGTAACTTAAAGAACATTGGTGTAGTCTTGTTAATTTGATTTATAAAGGTAATTGCTACTAATCAATTATGCAGTGAATTAGATACCTGCACAACCAGGCTCAGCCAAGGCCCCTTTATTATCTTTGGCATTTGCAGCAAACTGCACCAGCACTAGGTGTTCCTCATTGCCAGCAGTGTAACTTTACACCCTCTTGGCTTTCATAAAACAAAAGCTCTCATGTCAGCACCTCTGTGAACTTGTGAACAGCAAAGTGAGCGAACTTGCAGTGCCTAGAGTTAAGAGCAAATCTTCAAAAAATAGAACAGGCAGAGCTCACATCAGCCACACAGCAGCTCACCAGGTGTCTCCCTTGGTTACAGATGGTTTATTTCAGAAAATTGTCAATGGAGATAACCCAGATAACCCTATCTCACATGTCAAGAGGAAGGGTATCCAAAAAAAAAACAACATAATGCTCTTATCTAAGTACAAAACTAAAATAATTGTACCCATCTCAGCACTATTCAGAACACAAAAGAATGAAAGCTTCACTAAATTAAAACTGACTCTGATTTCATTCTTTCATACAGAATAGCATGTTTGTTAGCTATGTTAAACACCATAATTCGATACATTAATTATTAATTTAATAAATTCAGATTAGCAGTCTTAAAACAGATAAAGGTCAGTAAAGTCTGAGCAAAAAAATAAGCAAAGAAATAAAATGCCACAGTTGAGACAAAAACTCAGTGTCACTTTAGTGAGTTGTGCTCCCCTGGCTGCACCAACACTGCACTCTGGAAACATCCTTATGTAACAATGCAGCTCCTCACCAAAACACCCCAGAGGGAAACTTTGGGGAAAATTCCCTCATGATGAACGTACACAATCATCAATTACATCTTTCCTCTGTGTTTCCAGACCTTTGGAACATGGCCACTGTTTCTGAATAGTCTGCAGTACACCACAGCATATAGAAGTGTCAGAGGTGGAAACTATTGTTCTCATAAAAGAGGGCTGCATATAATACTTTCATTTTCTTTTTGAATATTTATAACTATGCCACTAGTGCACTGTAGTGTGGATGAATGGTCTGTATTTCATATTGATCTTAGGCAACTCAGCAAAGGCTTTCTTTAATCTATAATTAAAAATTAAAACCTTTAGGGGAGCTATTCATCTGACAGTCGGTTTTCTTCTGGCTGCCCTCTGCCAGTAATTAAGTTCTGCTAGCACTTTCAATTTTTTAAGGACTTGGTTTTTTACAATTTCCTCCATATTTGTTGCCACAAAACACCAGAGGCTGATGTGACGCCAACAAATTCCATTTGAAAAATCCCCACAGAATAATATGAAAAATGCATCTGAAGTACTTGCACTACCAAGCTGTATTCTGTGAAAAACTGTACTGCTTTTCCCCTTTCACTGCACTGAACCTGTTACAAGTAACAGCTACAATTTGCAGAATTAAGAACTTGTGTTTCACCGCTCAGAATTCTATTTCGTTTGTTTAAAGCTGCCTAGGAAACTCAATCCAGCTGATGGATAACCAGAAAGGATTGATACCACAAAACAGCACCCAGTTGTTAGTTAGCAGACAGAGACAGGTGCTGATCAGTCCCAACACACTGAACAGGAGAATTCCCTCTGAGCTGCCCCAGTGGCAGGAATGCTGATTCTGTATGAGCCACAACACTGCTGCCCAAATTGCTCAGAGCACTTCTGAAGGGCTGAGCACCATTTCCACTTCCCATGACTAACCCAAGACTCAATTCTAAAGAAACAAAAGTTTCTATAGATTTTCACCAAACCTTTTCTTTCACATTAGACGAAATAACACCAGAAATGCCACCAGCAAAATGCCTCAGTAATATCAAACAAGCAGGGTACTGAACTCCCTTGCTGCCTAAAAAATATTTGACTTTCATCTCTGCTTGTCAAATCAGCAATCATTTGTTTACAACAGAGAAATCTGGGCACTTTCCTTATCAGAATGGAGGCTCTGCAGCAGCACACCCCTGTGATTAGGGGGAGGCAAGCACTGGAGGCTTGCTGGAAGGAAAATCCACACAGCAGCTACCAGCCCTGCCTAAGCCTGTCACCAGCTGTACCCAGAGAACTCAAAAAGCCAGCAGTCAAGATAGGATCTGAATAACCTCCTGCTGGGTTACACAGTTACTCCAAAAGGTTCTCAATCACTAAACTGAAAAATGCTACAGGAGAAACAAAAATTATTTTAGTTAAACAGCCAGGGGTCGTAGCTGAAAGCAAGCAAATCACTGTGCTGCTGCATTTCAGGGAGCATTTAGAATTTCAGCCCACACTACTATTTTTTTTTATCAGTACAGAAAAAGAAACATTAAAGAGTTTAGATTTTAACCAGATTTAGAGTGTCAAACCCTGGAGCTAAAATGTTCAGTGTCATCAACGCTCTTCCCACTTTTATAACACTCCTTCAAATGCAAAGAAAAGCTAAATGCTCTACACTAGAGCAAAATAAAGTAGGTATTTAGAAAAAGTAATTGACATTCTTTTCATGCCATACTAAGAGGTTAAATATATCTGCATGTGCAACATAATTAGTCAAAACAATTCTGATATGAAGGAGATAAATGTATCTTCAGTACTAATCAGAGGAACATAGAAGATAATGTGTATTATCCAGGAGGAAAGGCTGTTTAGAACATGAGTGCATAGAGGTAAAATTGAAATATATGGTGAATCTGATGTCAGCCTAATCCCCAACAGTTACTCGGTTTATCAGTTCCTATTTAAAAATACAGAGCTGTGGAAATAACTATTTTGAAAGGCATTTTAATTTCTTATTAAATGGAATGAGAACATGAAAACAAAGGAGCCAAGTAATCTCAGCACAAACCCAAATCCTGTGACATTGACAATGCCCTGAGGATCATAGCCATAGCTCAAAAAAAGGAGAATATTTTCTGCTGAGACTGTTTCTGTTTCAATTCATGCCCTTGCATATTTATGAAGCCCAAGAAGGAAGTGAGGAATCTACATTGTAGGCGGGGAAACAGGATGCTGGGCCTGCTTGTTTTATCCAGGACAGGAGGATTACAGGAGGATTTCTGTAATCTGACAGTCTGTGCTCACTGACTCTCAGTTACAGTGGTTAGACACACTTAACCTTCAAAATAGTAAATTACATGTGCCAAAGCTCTGTTTTGGTTGTTTTTCCATGTGAGATCTCTTGCATTGTGCTACTCCCTATTTTTCTGAGCTGAAACAATATGTGGTCCTAGATCCTCCCACCAGCATATGCCAGAAAAGTAAAATTAGAATGGTATTAGCTATTTTGGCTGTTTGGACATTTCACCAAAGGCAGCTTTTCTTCCACTTCCTTTCTTTTTCAAGAGTGAGTTTCTAAATTGCTGGACATTTTAGGATACATGTTCTTCTCCTATGACTGCCATATATTACCAGGCCAAAGGTTTCCAATGTACAAAGCCAAATGTCATTAAAATGAAACACATGGAAAACAAGACCAAGGTAACCTTTTAAGGCATGTAAACCTGCTGGAATGGACAGACCAAAATTAAATGCCCTGCTCACCCTCAGCTCGTGCCCAGGAGGAGCTGCCAGGTTCCCTTCCCACCTGCACCCTGCCAAAGCCTCTGCCCCTGCTAAGAGCCAGCAGAAACATGATTCTGCTCTCTCACAGCAGAAACCCTGGGAATAGAGCTGCAAGGCCACAGGAAAATATGCCATGAAAATAAAGGCTGCAGCACCCATTCCTGTGCAGGCCAGCAATTAACACACGTTGTGTAAAAGGCATTGTTGCATGGAAAGCAGCAGCCAGCCTCAATTGCAACAAGCATCATTCTACTACACCATTTCACATTCTATTTATTCATGAAAAATGGGTATGTCCATAAGCAAAAATATTTTCATAGCACTGCCCTTAATGCTGCTTTGTTTCACTGAGCCTGACCTAACAGTTCTCATGGAGAAATTACACAAAAGCAGCATGTGTAATTCTGAGAATGTCTGTGTTGACCTTGTCAGAGGGGAGAAGATAAATCTCTGTGGCTTTATTTTTCTTCTAGAGAACTTCTACATTCTGCTGTTTCAATGTCTCTTTGTGTGACTCAATGATCCTTGATCCCAAATGAACATTAATTTGGCAGTTTTATTTTCTTTTCCTTCCTTGCTTTCTATTAGCTGCTACTGTGAAGATATCAGATTTTTTCTTTGACCCATCAGAATAGAATCAATCTTTTTTTCGGAAAAAACAAGCAGAGAATTGTCTGCTGACAATCACTGTTCATCTGAATTTTCCTATTATTTGAAAGACTGAAAATGCCTCATTCTACTGTAACAGTATTTGTACTAACCCCAAGTAGTCTCCAAGGTTTTCCATTTTACTATTTAAACTAGAAAATTCCCTTTTCTGTTAGTTCAGTCACACCATATGTTAAAGCAAATACTGCAGATTTCCTGTCAGTGACTAAGACATGACTAAGTTATAAATCAAACCTCAGGTGGACCAGAGCAGAAAATCTGTATTAGGGAAAAGGCTTTTTAAAAGAATAAATATCAGAGTTGCCTCTCAAGCTCAATCATTTGCATACGCCCAGAACAGACCATGTCAGAGCTCACTGTAAGTTTTCAAATCTTATTTCCTACCTGTCAGTTTGGTGCTATTAGTTAGTAAGCATTCCAAATAAGTTGAAAAATATATCTATATTTTCTGGCTAATAACCCACATTTCTATTAGAAGAACTTGCATAATGGTCTAAGGTGAGGTATACCATGACATGAAAATAAATTGCCCTGGAAAATTTGAAGAAACTAGTGTATTTTCAGTAAATTTCCTCACATAAATACACAATGATCTTATTAAATAAAGGAGGGAGAGCCCAAATCAAGAAGAAAATGTATGAAGATTGATTATACTCAACCATCATGGTATATATTGTTTGTTTTTCCCCTGAGGTCAAACATAAAAGCTGATTTTAAAATTCTGTTCATCTGCCTATATTAAAAGTGATCATCAGAAAATCTTGATCTCCCTCAAATACAATCCCTTTTAGTAGTGTCTCTGAAGAGCAGAAGGAAAGGCATTATAACTGACATGTCAACAATACTGCAAATGGCTTTTCATACATCAGAGAAGGCAAGGGTATAATCAAAATTCCATGCCTAAAAAGCAAAGCAAAGGAAGCAAGACAGCTGCTATAACTAGATCTGTCAAAAATAAATATACAAATACACAAATAAAGAGACAATGTTTCTGAGAAACAGGATATAAATTCCCTCCCCCTCCTTGGG
The DNA here is from genome assembly GCF_903797595.1 of Erithacus rubecula. NCBI lineage: Eukaryota > Metazoa > Chordata > Aves > Passeriformes > Muscicapidae > Erithacus > Erithacus rubecula. The sequence goes on from NC_136666.1 coordinate 14,268,043, forward strand.
GGGCAAAAGGTGACTTCATTAGTGGGTCAGTGCCACAGAGAGGAACAACAGGTACAATTCCTCTCAAGAATCTGCAAAACAAAAAACAAGATGGGTGTTTTTAGGGACCTTTCAATGTTCAAACTGCAGAAATCTCACAGGGTACTGATAGATTGCAGCAATTATTCTTTTATTCCTTAAAATCTGCTCACGTAATTCAGGCATTTTCAGAGTGAATTTGGAAAATATGAGCTCAACTAGTCTCTTTAGTCTAGTCTAGCTAAGAACTGAGTGGAGTTGGAGATTTTACAGTCAGAAAATGCTGTGACTACCTCAGTCTTCTGGAGGGAGTTCCCTCAGTGGAGGGTACCAGGTGCCATTGGCTGAGAATGAATGGGAATGAATGGGAATGAATGGGAATGAATGGGAATGAATGGGAATGAATGGATGGATGTCAGACCCCACAGATCCCACTGAAGGGTCCTGTCCTGCCCTACAGCCCAATCGAGGAGCAGAGAAACTGTGACAAATCCAGCCTGGCAGGGAAGGTGCTGGTTGTTCAAAAGTGATGCTGCTCCTCAACACACACAGACAAAAATTTTCCATCAAAAATGCCAACCCAGCAAACCTGTTCAAGGGCAAGTCAGTTCAGTCACTCTGATGACTGAACCTTGCTGGCTCCCAGCCCACTTGCCTGCTCCCTGCCATCCCATCTGTCCCAGTTTTGGGAGCATTTCCTGCAATAAAACTGGAGCCAGGATGTGCCACCCTGAGCAGAGATTCCCAGGGCATCATCCCTGCACAGGGGGCAGACATCTCTCATTTTTATTGCTGTTGCTATTTTGGTAGAAACATCCTTTCAGAAGAGCATGCTGAGCATCCAGGTGCTTTCAGTAATATTTTTGTATCCCATCACACTAAAGCCCAGAGTTTCAACATAGGCACTAAGGGGAAGGCTCCTCTCAAAAGTATCTTTCATTTCCTCACCTCATGTTAGAAGAGATGTTTGTGGCCTAATTAGATGCTGTCAGGACTTCATTACTAATGTTAAAAGCAACCAGAAAAAATTAGAAGTGCTGATAATTTGTACAGAGATTTCTAAATATTTTTGTCTCATGGAAAAGAGATCTTTTTCCAGTAAGATGATAGGGAGAAAGGAGAGAAAAGGAAGGGAAAGGAGAGGTTTTAATTTAGAGAAAGAAATTACAGCTTTTACCTCCATAAATATGTTTTATTGTTGCCACAAGACTTAATAAATGGTTTGCTGCATACAATGTGTATGTTACCTTCAATCTACTTTATGTCAGCTTTGACTGTTTACAGGGAATTAAGAGCACATTGTGTATCCTTAAGAGCAGGGAATAGAGATGCAATGCAACCAGAAAAGAACATAGAGAATGGCTGTGGCAGTGTACAGAACTCCTAAATCACTTTCAGTCATGCTGGGTGATTGAAGAAGAGTATCTTAAATGTATAACAGAAAAGATTGCTACATGGATTTGCTATTAGATAAGGTGCTGCATAGACAGGGAGTCTCTATTTCCCTGTTTTCATTGTTACTCAGTACCTCACAGATATTTGCTTTCATCAGTTCTCCAGGCTCAGCAGATGCTTTTCTGCACTGATGAGATACCTTGACAGCTGATATTCTGGCATCCTATATATCTTGAAAAAAATCAAAACTGCAGAAGATTTGAATACCTCCCTACAATATGGAAGCCTTAATAATATTTAATTCCAGTTAAATTCTGTCAGGAAAAGCCTTTGGGAATCTATGCATTTTTGTTCCAGAAAAACATTTTTGGGAAGGAGGCTCTCAAAGTCCAGGTCAATTTCTTGTTAAAGCTGGGCTAGCATTAATTTTTCTTTTTTTTCTGAGATACTAACTTACTTTAAATCTAACTGCCACATATAACAAGGATAAAGTCCTAAAAATGTCAGAAACTCAGGGGAAAATCAAACAAAACCCACTACAGGATAAGTTGTTCCAGAATGAACATCCATACTTTCATGCAAATGAAATTATCCAAGTCTGCAAAACTTGCCCTTTGAATACTAAGTTTGTTCCCCACCCACACAACTATGAGTAGTTACTTTCCCAAGAAATATTTTTGCAGGAAAGGAGGGTCTTATATCACCATTCCTTGTGAAAAAAAACCTCCTTTTTATTAACTGTTTTCCAGTAGGTAGATAATTAAAGCTTGCTTTCCTACCCAACCTAAATAGATAACTACATTAACTTATTATCTCATCAATTTCTGAAGCTGCTAATGTTTATAGCACTTCAGTGATTGCAGAAAATGGCAAGAGTGCAACTATTTATTTATTTATTTGCCTTGCTACAGGCTTTGCACAGCTCTGTGATACTGATTTATGCTGAAAGGACTTCAGCTGCAAGAACTGCAAACCCCTCGAGAGCAGCCAGGTTGTGTTCTGTGAATGAGGTGCTGACAATCTCCAAGTCCCAACCAAGATTTCTCTTGGCTCTCTAGGAGCAATACCAAAGCCCACGTGATTTAATCAAGTTCTGTTACAATAATGCAATGCAAACATTAATTTTCATGATTTATAGAGCACCTATGCTGCCATCTTAGCTCTCATGAAAGAGCCATCAATTACCCAATAGCAGTTTCATGAAAATAACTCCTGGCTTAATTGAAAATATAAGTTAAACATTCTCTGAACCCAGGAACCTGAAGTTTTATGCCATAAATTTACCCTCAGTTTTCATCTGATGTGAAATCAGTTTTACTATTTTCCCAAAGCTGTAAGTTGAGTTTCCACATCAACTAAGACGCAAATGCTACAAATTCATTAAAAATATCAGAAGTAGCAACTGCCAGTACTGAGATGTGACAGGCATCACCTGAGTGGGCACCTGCTGGGAAAAGGGCAGAGAGGAGCCAGGGAGAGGCACAGAGGAGTGGGGGTCAGGGAAAGGAGGAAAGGCAGAAATACAGAAAGAAACAGGGAAGAAAGAGGTGCTCAGTGCAGCTAAACAGACTTTGCTGGTGCCAAAATTTAATGAGTTAGACAATACAAAGCTTTAATCTATAGGTTCATCTGCAAAGATTGAAGAACTCCATATAAGCTCCAACTCAAGCTCCACCTGTGCTGGGATTTTCAGATTTTTTGTTTTAAGCATTAAATCTTTAATTCTAATAAACCATTTTGGAAGGGTATGGTTTAAAGCCTTTTGGGCATTCTGGGCACCTCACTCTGAATACTATCTAGGTATGTCCACTTCAAAACTTTGTCCTGGAGCACCATCACACCTAAAAATAAATCAAAAAGTTATCATTTTTATCATTTGAATGTGCATCTGTTAGTAGAGGTAAGCAAAGAGAGTTTTGTAAATATGTTGATTTTATTTGTTATTTGTTCCTCACAAAGTCCTTTCTTCTTTATCCTCACTTTCCCAAAATACAACTTTAAGTGTGACAGTTACAAATTGGTGAGAAAAGTTTTTTAGCCAGGAAAAGGGTTCTGTAGAAGATGTCAGTCAGATCAAGAGGGTGCATGTGAAGGAATTGGCCTTGGTGCTGTAAACTGGTATTGATGAAAGTCAGAAAGCAAAGAAAATTACTGAAGGAGAACTCAGTGCTGCAGAAGGTCACAGAAAAGTATTGAATTTGAGTTAGGCTGGCCCAGAGTCACTCTGCTAATTGTTACCTGCTGTGAGCACCCACCTCTGCTCTCTGCCTGCTGAAATCCAGGACAGTGTGATTGCAACCACAGCAGCTCTGAGCACACACAAATGACACTGAAATATTGACCAGGGACTGTCACAAACACTGACTCTTCCCTAAACGAGGTTTTATATCAACTTACAATTGTCACTGCTGAATCTTTATGTTTAGACAATAATAATGTCAGGTGTATAGTATTTTTTAAATTATGGCTTTCTTGAACCTTTCATTCAAAATTACCCCCCTGCCAAATCTGAGTTTCACCTTCCTTATAGCACAAATCATAGCACAGTGCTGAGCATTAATACAGCCTGCACTATTTATAACTGTCACCAGCTATATTTTACCCTCACTGGTGACAGCCATAAGCTTGAAAAATGCTCCAGAGCATTGTTTCACAATTTAAATTTGAAGTGTTTGGGGTGGGGAAAGCTCTCTCTTGCCTGTCATTCAATTAGTCCAAAACTGAAGCATATATCATCTTCTGTGATTACATTTACTTCCATCTTCTTCAACTGAAAAATTATTTTAAATTCCTAACTGTTTTCTGTTCAGGTTTTGAAGTCCCATGAGATTGCTGAAAGTCAGATTATTTGTAACTGCAGTAATTTGGCAAAATTGCAAACTAATAGATGCAATTTGTATTGGTACTGAGCATTAGAAGCTTCCTGGAGTGCACACAAAGAGTGTTTTTTTGGTAATTGAACACCTTTTTCACAGTAGAAATTTTTATTTCATTGACTCTCAGAACAGCTGCAGAATAAAGGAAACCCCACCAAAAAAAAAATCCTATTATTTGAGGGAATACATAAAACTTGCAGCCTTTGTAACATAAAGCTTCCTCCCTTTCACAAAGGGGAGAAGGATGAAGAGGAAGAGATACAGAAAGAGCTCAAGGCTTAAGATACAGCATTAACAAAATGGGAACAAGTGCTTTACACTCATCAAAACTATAGAAAGACAAAATAAAAAATTCCCCAAATTGGTTTGTGGTCCCTGTCTCCCCTCTTTAGTGACTCTGTGGGTGCCACAGCCATTAACAGAGAAGAGCACAGTAAATACAAGGTTAATAGCTGCTGCTATTATAACACTTCACTGTTTCCAGCATCAAAGGAGTGCAAAACTCCCCATGGCTGAGGATATTGATCTTACTTTCCTGCATACAGTGCCAAGCTGGAGAAAAGCTCCTGAGAAAAATGCAGCATGGGTGAGCCCTCAGCCCAGCAGCCCTGATGGAGTGTCTGCCTCCCAGCAGGATAAAACACATCTGTCTGCACTCTTCAAACTCCAGAGATGCTGTAATTGCTGCATCCCTGCCCAGGTCCTCATCTCTCACACACCAGATAAATTCCAGCACCAGCCTGGCTGCTCTCAGCCATGACTCAGTACTTCAATCCATTACAGTAACAGTGGAGGCATTATTTAAAGAGGTAACTAAAGGTTTAGGTAGGAGAATGGAATAAAATGGAGAGAAAAAAAGACCATTGAAACCAAACTGCTTAAATAGTAATTTTCTGATATTCTTTGTTGACGCATGCAAATGACTAAACTACTGAAAATTAGAACATTTTTCTTCCTTTAATCTCCATTTATAACACATTGTTAATGTGTAAGTATTACTCCTAGAGGGGATTGTTTATATATAGGCCAAGATATTAAATGCATCACTGATCAGACTTTGTTTCAGTTTTGTTCCTAGAGACAATGTAGTCACAATGAAAACGGTTAAAATAGTTTTGTTTTTTTGAGATGATTTGCAATCTTCAAACTAAGGCACTTCCCTCAAAAAAATGAAAAGAAGTAATTGATCAATTATTACATTTGTAACTAAATCTATTCAATTGTCTTGATTTCAAGACACATGACTAGAATAAAAGTCCTTCATATAAGTCTTTATTAAAAGATGGACTAAAACCTATGGAAAATGAATTTGTTCTATTTTTCTCGTGGAAAATGGAGTTACAGTTCCTCCTAGTTTTGTCTCAATGGTCATATCAGCACTATCCATGCCAATATCAGGTTACAGATTTTTATAAAGCACATTTCCAGATCATGGAGGCCTGAAAATGAAGCTGTCATCATACCAACTTGAAACTTGTCAATAAAATAGATTATGAATATTTTTACTGTTGAATTGGCCTTTATTGAACTAGATAAAAATACAGGTTTTTTTCTCTACTGTCCACGTATGATTACCAATGTATTTGGGTTGACAGAAAAAGCACAGACTAAGAGGGAGTCATTTAAAGGGAGTCAGAGTCATGCATTTAAAAATAACGATTTCTAATTTGTAATTACAGCCTCAGACAAGAATAAATAAGCCATACCCCAGGGAGGTAAAACAGTATTTAAAACAACATTCTCAATACTTTTCCTAGAAGAAAATATGCTCCCTGGTTAGACTCAGCTGGAGGATCCCAACAGAACACAGAAACCTGTCTTAAAGAATTTGGGTTGCTTTGCATTTCTTTATGTCAGTTAGAAAAGTATCTGACAGACTACTGCATACACTTCTCATTTGGTGCCACACTATCAATATTCCCAGCAGGTTTCTGTACAGTCTGCTTTTTCAAAGAATCACATTAGATTGTCACTAAGTGGAATTTACTATATTAAAAGCCTTTTCAGTGAAATAATAATCACTGTGTGCTGAGACAGTCTCCCACGTGAATCAGAAGAGACAAATATGTTCACCTTCCTCTAATCTGCTTTAAATTGCCATGTAGTCAGCTACACAAATAAATACAGTAAAACAGACAATAACTGGTTTTCATTTAAACATATACATAACAGTGAATGTACAGCAGCCCCATTCCTACTTAAAAGGAGCACTATTTGCAGTGCTACAGTTATTAATATGTCAGGCAGCTCAGTGGACAAACTCATTTACACAGGTTTATCATTGTCTTCAGGACACAACACTAAAAGCTTCCCATGTGTTTTAAGAGGCTTAACAAAATAAATCAAGAAGTGAAAATACTCTTGCTTCATAATTTCCATCTCAGATGCCAAACAGACAGCACAGGAAGAGCTCAGAGTATTCTGGCTTTACTGACTCCAGTATCTCTGACAAGACCAAAAATCCAGATTATTCGTGGGCATTACAGATTTTGTGGCATATTTTGCTATGGTTCAGAGGTGTTCATGACAGTGACATGCCCTAGTTCTGATCAAAGAGATTATATCCTGCTCATACAATCTTTCTGGACAGCTACATTTTGGCAGCAAGGTCTTCCTTGCTGTAATCCAATCTACATCGTAATACTGTAGACTATTAATGAGCCACTGTGGAGCATTCCAGAGACAGCTGCTCATTAGCAAGCTAAATTATTTTCCTATGTGATTATTTTTTGAAAGACCTATGGTAAATGGCTCTGTCCTTTCCTTTTTCCACAATCACATGAAAACAGAGGCTGTCCACAGCACACAGGGTGACTGCCTGGTACCTGAGGGAAGGGTGGGCAGAGACAGGAATTCTCAAGTGCTGCTAGATCTGGGCCACTGGTGTAGGCTACCTATATCCCTGTTTATTTGGAGTAGGAAAGTTTAATTGGAAACTTTGTAAGAGAAGATGTAGAAGAAATGGCAGTACTTTCTTTTCAAGTGAGTCTGATGCTCTTAAAACTGCATATGTATCTCCACTTCACATGGAGTGGGTATCCAGAATTCCTAATTCAAGAGGAATATAGTTCAAAAATAGGAGCATGCTTGAATCCTTACTTGAGAGATCCATGACCAGCACAGTGTGCAGTTAATTTAATCTTTAATGTCTGTGCTGCCTTTGTCAGCCAGCATAGCAAATTACATCTATATCTGAGAGATATTTTTTCCCACTCCCCACTCACCCCAATATGAGGGTTGACATGCTCTCCACACTTTGCACAAGGCAAAAACATCACTGCCATTAAATTCTCACAGAATAACTACTTTCAGTCAGTAGGGATTAAGAGAAAGGGGTACTGAAAGCTCTGGGTCATTTTCTGAGTGATCTGAACAAATCTCCCTTCTCCAAGTGCTTTAGTATTGCTTTCCTCCTACGGGATGTGAATTAAATGTGTTCTTTTGCAGAGGAAATGCAAAGCTCTGCAGGTCTCAATCCCCATTCTGCAGAGCTGCTGGCACCTCTCCCTTTCATGATGACCAGCAGGAACCCAGAGACAAGGCAGGAATCAAGGAGACAGGTTCCACAGCAGGAACAAAGGATTTTTTTGCATTTCTTTGTTGTCATACCTGTTACTTCTAAAGTGTCAAATGGAGTTTTGGTACTGTCAGGACTTTTAGCCTTTTCCATGACTTTACAGCTCACCCTGCTCCAACTTGATTCTACAAATCAAGATAAAGAGATCGTTAACATTTTGCATCATAGGCAAATGTTAATTTTTCATTTTTGAAAATGTGATTTTTGTGACAGCCCATATTCTGAGGGGTCTATCCATGGGGTACTAAGGAAACTATAAAGTCCTAATACAGATCCCAGTAGGCAAGAAATCAGAGAACCATACTACAGACTTGGTGCTGAGTCTCCTTTTTGTTCAGCAAAAGCATTCAGATACAGGTGGCTGCCATCTCTCTGCCACACAATGATTAACATGTTTTCTAAAACAATTTTCAGGTGTCAGCTTGCAGGTCCAGCCAGAAAGCAAACTCCCCTTCATCAGGATGTGCCAACCCAATGAACCTTAGGAGACTTGAACAGGAACTATCCTCTGCCAAATAAATTTCCTTGACAGCTGAATAATTCTCCTGGAAGAGAAGGAGAGAGAACAGGAGCCTGTCCACCTGTCCTGAGTCCCCTTGACAGAAATGCATAAAGGACAATAGCGTTTTTTAAATGCTGAGTTGCAGGAAGGTCTGATCACATGGCAATTATCAGTTTTTCTCCTGCACACCAGGAGGGGTTATCAGCTTGGGGCTAAGCAGCAAAGGATGAAAGTTTGGCCACAAGCCTGAAGGGTGAAGATCATTCATAACCCCTCCTAAAGCAAGATCTGATAAATCAATTTCTTAGCTTTTCTTATTCTCCTATTGTTTTTTTTTCCTAGACTACTACCTCTGCCCAATTTTACAGGAAGAAAAAACTGCAACACTGCAGTGGAAGTGTTGGGTGACCAGACAGAGCCTCTGAAACATCTGTCATTATCACACAACATCCCCCCAATTAAAGAACAAGAAGACAGATTGTTCAAAATACAAAAGAACTAGAAGACCCAAGATAAAAATCAAGGCACATTATTCTCTGTATTTGTTAGCTGAGTGCTTCACAACCTGTGGAAGGTTTGTCATTGCTCACTGCTCTCTGTGAAGCATCCCTTTGTGACAAGGACAGATCTTGAGGCCTGTTTTCTAAATGCTGCATGAGAAGGGACAACAACTAGATTGAGAATGCAATAATAAGTAAAAGACATAACTGTATTTCAGACACAAATCTACATACTATTGAAAATAGAACTAGAAAGTGAGTTATATTATAATCATCTGCAGATAAAAAACAATAAGGCAGACTGTAGCAATTCTGGGGCACTAGCTAGCTCAGGGAAACCCATAGCCCAAACAAAGATATCAAGAAGACTTGAAGAAATGCACAGTAATGTGTGGACTGCATTTTAAAATCCCTAAAGCTTAATTTAAACCCTCAGCCAGCACACAGTGGAACACAACTTCTTCATCACTTTTCTATAACCATGAAAAATGCTTTGTATAAACAGAGTTGAGTAAATGTTAATCTCTGGAAGACCACAAACAGAATTTTCCATTTGTGAATCTCATTCTGCAGAAGAGACGTATTGTACCTTCCCCCTGATAAAGGAGGAGAGCTCAGACCTGAAATCTGAGCCCTGCTTTAGATGGATGGCAGTGAATTTTGCACATTTTGTGCTGGTGCTTTTCAGATTGCCTGTTCTGACACAGGGCAGGTTTAGAATTTACCCTATTAAGTAACCACCTTCATTTCCCAAGTGCTGAAATGTTCAGACAGGCATGAGTGAAGGAAGGTGAGGATAAAGATTGTATTTAAACCAGCTATCATGCATGGCATGATAGCTCTGGATTATACCTTTTCATCTCAAAGATATAAGAAACAGAGATTGTAAATCTTATGTCCAACCTGTAACTCTGCTTATCGCCATATCCAGGGGAAAAAAAAGTCTGAGTGCAATTTTAGGAAAATGCAGAAACCTAAAATCCGTCCGTCCTGCTGGGTTCTGGAGGATGTGCCTCATCTCAGACAAGGCACTGCCCTCTGCGGTTCTCCTCTCATATTACAGCCCAGCTCACGCCTTGGAGGAGCCTGAAATTCCCTCTGCTGACCTCTGCAATTACACTGTAATTACTGCGAGAGGAAAGGAAGACATAAACTACATAGAGTCTTTTCTGAAAGTAATAATAATGCTGTTAATTTATCCGAAAAACTTGGATTTGCAGTAGATCTGCTGTTTAAAAAGTCTCCTATGAAGACTGACAGAGCTGGGGTGGCTCAGCCTGGAGGAGAAAAGCTCCAGGGAGGTTTAGAGCCCCTTGCAGTGCCTAAAGGGGTCTGAGAGAGCTGGAGAGGGACTCTAGGGACAGGTGAGGCAGTAGCACTCTGCTGAGAAAGTCAGGGGATAAAGGATTTGTTGAGAAAAAATATTTGGTGGGCGGGGGGGGGAGGGAGGAATAGAATCAGCCCATTGTCTCACTGGATAAAATTATGTCAGGAAGTGAGGAGTGAGAAGCAAAGCATTAGCTCATGTGAGGATGCTCTGGTGTGGTGGGGGGTCCCCTTGAGAACAGGCTGCAGAGCAGAGTGGCTCCTTGGCTGCAGCTCTAGGAGGATTCAGCTCCAGCAGGAAAACAAGCACAGGTTGCAGTGCCATGCCTGCAGTGCCTGCACACTGCCCTGCAATGGAAAAGTGAGAGATGCTCCACCCAAAACCACCCGGTACAAAACGGCATTTTCCGACTTCAGCTGTTGGTTAAGCAGGTTACCCAGCACAGAAATGAAATCCTGGCACACTCAGCCCTCCCTCTGGGCTGCCATTGCTGCTTCTGGTGCTGCAGCTTTCACCAGCTTATTGAAGGGCAGCAGCTCTGTTCTGTGATCACAGTGTACTGCAGGGCTGACACCCTCCAGGGGCTCTTGCCCTGTGACAAGGAGTGAGGATTCAAGAATTAAACAGCTGCTCTGATGCTCAGGTTGATATTTATAGGGAAGGCAAATTTCCCTGTGTTTCTTCAAAGCAGGCTTTCATTATTTCACTAGCACAGCATGAATTGATCTGTGTGACCTCAGGCCCCTGGCTCATAATTTAATGGTAAAGAAAACCCAGTATCTTACCCTCTAGCTTTCAAAATCTGGATGCAGCAATCCAGATATACCTCAGGGAATGGTATGATTATGTTCCCACAAGTGTGTGTTCATAATTAGGAACACAGCCTGTAATTTACCAAGTGAACCCTTCAAAGTTGATTTCTCCATTGCAGCCAACAAATATTGCCAGCCAAGTCCCTTGTCACAGGAGGAATTCCAAAATGGGTGATCAGGCAGCAGCCAAAAAATTGCAATTAGTTGGATTCCAAGTAGATAAGCTCATCAGGAATTAGCCATGTGTTAGAAAACAGACACAAATCCATATGGAAGCTAAATGCATACTTTCATTCTTGACAACCAGTGAAATATTCTGGTGGAATTGCAAATTTGGATTTCTTTTGCATACATCCTTGAGGATCTCTGCATTGCTACTTGAGCACAGAATGCACAACCCCAGAGCAGCTGCTGCAGAGACACCAGAGGTGACACAACCTGTGCCCTGTGCCCACAGTGTCCCCAGTGTCCCTGGGGGAGCCAGGGGAGCTGCAGAGCACCTTGGGCTGCTCCATTTGTCTCAGCACTGCCTTGGAGAGCCTCCCAGAATGACCATTCTCCTTTCTCCTCCTCAGAGCAGAGAGCTGCCAAAGCAAGGACTGAGAGAGCAGCCAGGGCTCACACAATGTCACACATTTAACACAAACTCCTTCAGCACAGTAAGGCCAGTTTGCCTGAGAGACAAATGGTCCTGTCCCTAATTCAGTCTGCTCACCACTCACACCATCACAGTTTTGTTCAAAGCCTCCCTAATGATCTATTTCTTTTTAATTTTTTTATGTTATCACTGTTAGTCTGTTCCATTTGCCTCACCAATCCCCCCTTGACTCTTAGCCAAACACCCCAAATGTAAGCACCCAGATGACATTGTTTTCCTCCAGAATTTAGGATGAAAAAAGTGCTCCTTAGAAAAGCCAAATGGCCTGTTGCTATAATTCTGCAGTGCCCTAGAGCATTAAGTATATAATAAGTTATGCCAAGGATGGGATTGCAAATTTAAGATCAGCTTTCAGAGAGAATACAATGAGCTAATCTCTTGTTCTATGTACATATACCCATTAATTTTTTTTAAAGCAAAATTAAGGAGGCAGATTAAAAAATGGAAAATGGTTCAGTTACAGCTGTTGTATTCTCTTTACTGAGTTTGTAATTTAAGCCAATTACACACCAGCCAGTTGCTGGAAGTCTTTTGTTTAGGGCACCATGCTTTGACTTTACAGGCACACAGACAGGATCCAGCTGTACACCAAACAAAACTTATTGTACCATAAACTAGATAAAGACTTTAAAGGGCTGGAGAATCCAATCATTAAATCTTGGTGATAATGAGATCCACATATGTAACTCATAATCAAGTTATTTTTTACTCCAGTGTTGCTGTAACTCAATAAGCATCTCAAAGCTTGGAAAAAAAAATTCTCCACATTTTCACTTGGAAGTTTTGTGCAATCACAAGTGTTTTTATAAAGCTTGTTTTGTCTTTTCCATGACATATTCAGTTAGTTTCAGAGATACTCTCCCCCATCACTACAAACAACTTTTCAAGTTTAAAAAAGAAAAAAAGAATATTGTAAATTATGAAAGAGTCACAAAATTGGAAAATATGCAAAGTACCTGGAAATAAAAGACCAAGAAGCGAAAAGGAAATCATGGCATCAGAGGAAAGGGCAGTGTGGACACTCATCAGCAGTTTGTTAGAAATGCAGGCAAGGAGAGGGAGAGGCTTCCTGCAATATGCCTGAATACAGTGAGCTTTGCTGAGCAGCCTCTCCAAGGAATAAGACATGGATGCACAAACTACACCACAGTCAGCAAAAAAGAGCAAACTAATGAGCACAAACCCATATAGCAGCAAAGGGTGGCCACTGCCTCTTATTCACTAGTGAATATGGACATTGTGCAATATTAATTAAGCTCAAAATTTACAGGAACAATGTACACTACTCTAAGGGAGAGCTGGAACTCAATCCAACAATCTCCCAAGTGAAGGAAAATCCACACTGAAGTCTGGAACTTTTGAAATTTTGCTGATATGCAGGTCTGCTACCTCACATGTGCTTGTTGAATCTGGATGTGGGATGGGACAGCCATAAGCAGCTGGTCTCTGAAATTACACTTTTGGTAAGCTGAATCACAGTTTCTTCTCCATATCAGAAAGCAGCAGGGAGTCAGGCAGCAGCTGACATGCAAATACCAAAAGCAAATCACAGCAGCACAGAAAACTGAGATGAAATAAAAGACAGCTTGCTTATGTCTATGGCTCTAAGGAGACAGAAAATACATAACTCTGCCAGAATCCTGTCCTGCCACAATTATTCATAACACTTCTGTGCCTCAGTACTTGAAATGCAGGAATCCCACAAATCCCAGCACAAGGCAACTGCTGCAATATCCTGCCAAACCAGTGGAATCCTCCTCAGTCTATGTTTATGCTTCCCTTTGGGTCCTCTAAACACCAGATTTTAAAACCTGACTTTTCAGTTGGATGCTGATGGCATCCAGTGACTAGAAAGAAAATCCAAGTGCCCTCTTGAGAAGAACTGTTTTTTGTAGTTATTGATGAAAATCTGTTTTGCCCTGACACAGAGTAGTGGCACAGAGTATTTTGCATGTACTCTTTACCAGTGACCATCTCTGAGCCTAAATATGACTACTTTTCAGGCTGATGGTTTGTCCACAAAATGAGTCACATTATTCTAAAGAAAGTGCAATTATTTTAAAACCAAGCTAATTATATTGGTATGGAAAGGTACAGAGCTGAGTTTAACTCAGATAAAATTTGATTTTAGAAGTCATGCTGAATATGCTGATATTAAACTGAAAATGAGACTGTTGAACAAAGAAAATTCAACCAAATGAAATACAGCAAGTATAATAATGCCATAACTCATCAAGGTCTTGAAACAGTGGTGAGTACCTTTGTGTCACTCTGGCAACACCCATCTGGTGTGACATTTGCTTTCTGTTCCTTTCAGTCCAGGAGAAAAGATCCTCTCAGTCCCATCATGTCCATAAAATACAGGAGCAAATCATGAGGAGAAAGGAGAAAGATGAGACCAGCTACAAGCCACAAGCAATTCCTGACCTTAGCCAAAGTCACAAATAGAGTCTGCTACACTCAGGGATAGGGGAAGAAAGGAACAGAAGAGTAGAAAAAATAAAAAACGTGGAAAGCAAGGATGGGGACCTGCCTGGCACTCATCCCTACCCCAGTCTCCCTCTCCTGGTCTTTTGGGACAGCCATTAACAAAAGCCATGCTGTGAAACAGGTCTAGAACAGAAACTTGCCCTCAAAACCAAGACTTCAGTTAAAAAAAATGGACACATACTTCTGAATTCACTTCAAAGCCAAAAATCATCCAAGAAAAATTTTGAAAGGATTACTGTGAAAACTGAGCATTGTGATTTGCCTCTGTGCCTCAGTTCATGATCTGCCCTCCACAAGATTTGCAATAATCCATCCAAGACTGTTTGAGACTTTCCCACTCTAATCATGGCAGCCAGAAACAAACACACCAAGCTTTCAAACAAAAGAAGGAAAAATTATTGGAACAGAAAAATCCAACTGCCAAGCACACAGAAGAGAGAGATTTTTAATTCTGTTAGGGAGGAAAACCAAGACTGCACTCAGGAAAGGGAAGAAAGAGAAGACAGAAGAATGAACAAACCAGAAGTGCTGAGTTTTCAGCCATAGTAGGGAAAACACTACAGAGGAATGAGAGCTGCAAGCCTTGCAAAAGCAGTGCACACATTTGGAAACAAGATTTTCCAGATCAGGACCCTTGGCTCTCTTAGTGCTTTGCTGGCTGAGAAGAATTTGCTGGTTTCAGCTGAGATCCCAGACATTCAAGTTGGACTGAGACGTAATAACAAGGTGCAGTAACAGAATGGTTGCCAGTGGGGTGGATAGCATGGGAAACACCAGAAGTAATTTTCAAAACAGAGGCAGCTATTTTCACTCACTTGAAAAACAAGTTCTTTTTGTTCCAAATTACCAAATTTGGTCCAAATTATCTGCTAATAGTACTTATTATGAACCAATTAGCAGATAGCAGAGACAGTGAGACACACCCTTTCAATTCCTATGACACCACCAAATGTTGTGCTAACAATAACATCAGGCATGTGACCCATCAAAGCCTGGGGACAGACACTCTAATCCATAAGCCACTTGTTCTAATAACTGCTGAGAACCTGAAAAATAGAGAAATATGGAGAACACACACCTTGTAGTAAACTACACAAGACCCAGCCCATGGTAGGAGTTTATAAGCATGGACTGCAGGCAGAGGAATTAAGTCTAGTGCATTTATCCCCTCCTGTCAGGGTGTCTGTGAAGCACTAGAGTGCAAATCCTCCAGGGATATCTGGGAATCGATTTGTGAAATGAGATGTAAGTGCTCCACTGGAGGTTTTACCTGTCTGACTTTTTCTGTCACAAACAAGTTGAGTGCAGACAAGAGGCTGTCTCTGGGCATAAAGGCCAATCTTTTCATTCTTTCCTGCTGTGACATTCATCCCCTTGCTCTAACAAGATTTGCAAATCAGAAAAGGAATTCTGCTATAGAACATCTTAACTTTAACCAAGGGTCATGCAAAACAAAATCATGTGATAAAGTATGCATTTGCCTCAGCACAGCTGCATCAGTGCACAAAGGATCAAACATCCTCCTGAATATATCACAACACCAAGCTCTGATTGCTCTGCAATCATATTCACTTTAAACCTGTTATATTTAGTTATATATTAGAATAATATATTTTATTTTAGTTATGTATTAGAATAAAACAGTATGGGAACTCCCACAGAGCTGCAGTTTCCACTACTTTCAACCTCCTCTCCATGGAAATCCTCATTCCTCTCCTCTTGTATTCTTCTGCTCATGCTTTTAATGTTACTCTTCCCTTCAACAAGATTATCAGCATCTTTTCCTAAAGCAAGATAAATGAGTGTGATTGCTCTGTCCTAGACAAGGTCCACCAGCAATCACACTATCTTTTAAATCAAAATCACCAGTCAACCAAAATGTTTTTCCAATGAAATTGCACCTTTCTTTGATAAAGCACTTTCTATTAGTTTTATCAAGGTTTTCCCTGCTGCTGATTTTGGCTGATATGTTTGTAATTGACAACTTGACACAAGTCTGCACCTTTCCTGAATATTAATGATACAGTCTACTCCCTAGTCCTTAGAAATGTAATGCTAAAAGCTAAAAGTGTTATTTTTCCCCTCTCAGAACTCAGAGAAATGGTGTCAAGACTTTTAGACCTGACTTGCAGCTACAGCAATATTAAAACTAAAGGAGTTTTGCTAAGCCTCACCTTGAGGCAGGCAAATCACACACCAGGATAGTCATGAGAGGATAACACCAGACAGCTTTGGCCAGCAGGATCAAGCTCCCAAAGATTACTAACTCACATTTTCCATATTTACCATCAAGTTACATCAATATTCTCTTTGAAGGCTCAGGAGAAATCACTTTTTTCCTACCTCCTAGGCAGACAAGAGCACTCCTTACTTGGGCAGAATTCCTGGGGTCAATGGGAAGTTTTAGAGTGTGTGAAACCAGGCAACACTAGAGAAAAAATATCAATATGAGTGGTACATCTTTATTACCCTTTCCCAGCTCCCACTTATCAGAAGACTGACTGGTTATCTCTCCTCCTGCCCTCACTGCAAAATATTTTCAGCTGTGTATTGTAAACAAGCAGCCAGGGCTTTTTTTTAGCTGTGTAATTAGCAGTCAGTGTTTCTCTGTTTAATTTCTCTTTCTGTAACATAGCTCCCAGTCATTACCAGACAACAGATGAGCTTTTTTTACTGACCCTGCTGTCTAGATATCTACCCAAACTTATTACCACTCTCACTTTTGCAAATAAGCACCTCAATGAGGACAAGAATAGTCATCATCCCTATAACTGTGTATTAAAATACTTTAAGTTTAAAATTAAAATTGTAAGCAGTAAGAGAACTTAGGTTCAGATTTTTTTTTTAAATACCTCCTTTTTAACCCTGTGAAATAATTCAATAGTACTAATATTTTTACAGTCACTAGAATACTAATGTTTTATAACATCTGACTTACCTATTGCACAAGGTTTATTTCCTTGGATTATCTCCAAAATGGCTTTTGGCTGTTCAACAAATTAAAAAGTTATTGTTTTTTAAAAAAAGCAAACAAACAAAAATTCTTAAATTAATCCTGGCTTAGCACTAGAAATGTGTTCACAACTTTTTTTAAAAGTTGTTTTTCCACTCAACTAAATATCATTACAATTACAATTCCACTGGAAGAATCTCTTAATGATAAAGATTTCATGATCTTCTTTCTGTCACTACCATGGGAATATAGACAGTCCCAAACAAACAAAACAAAGTCCCCTCCCCACTTTGAGTGCTTCCATGCCAGCTGTGCCTGCAGTGTCAGCAGAAGAAATCCATCACTCCTCTCCATCCAGCAGCCCCATCCATCAGTGCCCCCTCTCCACACTTGCTTTGCTTGCCTGTCCTTTAGTAAACCTTGCACTACCAGCCCAGCTCTACCCACACCTATGCACAGAGGCTCTGATCTCCCAGGAAAAAAAACACTTTATTTGATTTGTTCTGGATGAGTGTGCTGAGCCAGCAATAGCAATGCTGGATAAATCCAGGGATGGGGTTGAATGTTTTTCTTCAGTTTTAAAATCAGATATTCTTGGCAAAGGAACCCTTCCCATGTGCTGATTTTTTATATAGAGGGGACTGTAACACTAATATGTTCAAATAACCCAGTTATCTTTGGTACAGGTTTTAGCAAATACTAACAAGAACCATTTTCTGCTTTGCACACAGCCCTCCAGCATTGGCCTGGGGATCTGCAGAGATAATTGAATTTATTGTCCACCAGAACCCACCCAGAGAGGGCTGTAATTACTTATGAAGATGCAAATGTCTAAGCCCAAGTATCATCTTGCACAGGCCACTTTAGAAGAGAGTGAAATATCCTGAAGACAGCTCTTCTAAATCTTATTCACATTAGCAGCACAGATGAAAGTTCAGACAAAACTGTCAATGACACCTGGTGTATGGTTCCACAAAATTTGCCACCCCATTTGTAGAACTGCACCATTTATTTTGGCTAAAAGGCACTTTACTATTACTCTTTTATTACTATTACTATTCTACTATTACTATTCTTTACTGAATTACTATTTCAAGACACCATAAAATTCTCCTTTTTTGCCCTTATTTCACCTAAATTGTTCAAATTCTCCTCTATTTTTTCTTCAACAGCAAAGTTTTTTGCTAGAGTCAAACCAGAACACGGCACAAATACTTAAGAAAAAATTTATTAGCCTAAACAGGTACATTTATAGATCCATTTGTTTTTGTCAAAACAATTATACCATTAATTCCAATTCCTAATCTAGACAGCTCTTTGCTGACTTAGAAGTTTGCATTTGCAATGCCTTTCCAACTGATCCCATTCTGAAAATACATCTCTCCTGTATCAAAAACAAACAAACAAACAAACAGAAAAGCCACAAAACAATCAAACTCCCTAATTTTATTGAAATTTCTCCAGTAAGCTACCCTTGCATCAGGCAGGAACAGTTCTTTGTCTGAGATTTAGAAAGTTAATTCTTATCTCTGTAACATTGCAAAGTTGCCCTCAGCTCCATACTAAACAAGGCAGCAACAAGGCAGGATTTAAAGCACATTAAGCCTGGCTCTGACAACAAGGCTGTAATCAAGCAAGATGAGATATCTGATGACTCAGCAAATTAAATTTCCATAAGGATTTTATTTCATTGACTATATTTACATCAACAGATGAGAAAATCTCAGAAGCCATAACATGGATTAGTGCAGTCTAATGAGACACACAGAGGGGAAATCAAGTCAACAACTTACCTTTCTATTTCCCTTATTTTAACCAGTTAATGCATTAATCAGCAAGCCAACAGCATCCCTGGCAAAGCCCTCTGGGGTTGAACATTTTACCCTGAGTGCACAGCAAGTCCCCCATGAAGAGGTGCAGGGATTTGGGGCCGTCCTGTCCCCACAGCTCCAGCAGCTGCTCAGTTGTGGAGAAACCAGCTTCTCCCTCCTGCCAGGGCAGGCAGCACCCTCCAGGTGAGCAGAGAGCACCTGCAGCCATCCCACCCAGAGAGTGAAGGAATTAACCTACAGCTTCATTCAGTGCCAGAGGCAGCAGAATGGCAGAACTGAGATGGAAAGGAAACAAAATCTGAGGCTTTCTTGTCATGGTTTTCCATTATGTCAGGTAAAAGTACAAGTTCTTCAGCAGAAGAAACTCCTGATTAAAAACACTCCAGCAAGAGGAGCCAGTACTGAGATTAAAAACATTAGCCAGGAGACCTTAGGACTTGTTAGAAGCTCCAGCCTATAAATCTAATCTCTTCCTGCAATGTGATCATGGCAGGCAGGATCAGAGCAGTCCCTGGGTGCTGGGGATGTGTCACATTCCTGCAGCATCCAGCCCCTGTTCCTGTCCCAGCCTGGGGTCCTGCAGCACTAGGAGCACCCTCAGTGCCCAGACTCAGTGACAGCTTGCAGGCAGCCTTGCTGATGGCATCCCCTCCTTCCCATAGCCTAAATAAATTCATTCTGTGCCCTACCTGCCCACAGGACTTCTAAGGGAACAAAAACCCCCATAGCCCATCCCCAGACTGGCCTTTAATTATGCAGTCACAATCCCTGCAAGGCTCTACTCTTTTTAGCACTATTCTAGAAGTTTCTAATCCCTTTTTCCTCCCAAGTACACTCATCAAGGCATGGAAAGAATAAAGCAGAACGAGTTCCAATTAAAGCTTGGGGGATTTTTAACCTGACCAAACAGAAAACCTGTTTTGAGCTGCTATGGTTCTTCCCTCCTGTCTCCATTGATGAAATTGGGATCTACATGTGGAGACTGGC
The DNA here is from genome assembly GCF_903797595.1 of Erithacus rubecula. Lineage (NCBI taxonomy): Eukaryota > Metazoa > Chordata > Aves > Passeriformes > Muscicapidae > Erithacus > Erithacus rubecula. The sequence goes on from NC_136666.1 coordinate 14,287,970, forward strand.
CAAGGGAGCACCCAGCAACCTGCTGGTGCAAAACACTTAATCTCTTCATCATCAGTGCCTAAGTGGCCTATTCTGAATGCAATCAATGGCAAATACAGCAAGGAGTAATTCATATGGGCCCTCTCAGGTATCCAACCAAGAGGCCACAGGTTCAGCACATGCTGGAGCTTCTGACCCACATGGCATCCATCACTCACAGCCCCCCAGGAGCCCCCTGCCCTCAGCTCATCCCCAAGGGCCATTCCCTGTGCACAGCACCCCTGGCAGGACTGCAGCCTGTTTGACACAGCCCTGCCTGAGCAGCCACCACTCACTGCTCAGTCCCCACCACTCCCTTCCTGTCTAATAATTAAAAATCTGTCACCTCTCTGACTTGGCCAGCAGCTGCCCTGTCTCAGGATAGGGCTCAGCAGACTCAGGGCTCTGACAGATGGCAAGACAATGACGCAGTTCAAAATCTAAATGTGAGATCAGAGCAGTGCAGATCTGGTAACAGACTCAGTGGAAAACATTACTGTGGAATCAATAAGGCATAGCTGAAAAAATAATTTAAATGTATCCTCATACAGTGGGGAGTGGGTGCACTTTGTTGAAGGATGAAAACAACAGGCTTACTTCACCAGAATGTTCCTGTAGGATTTCACACATTTCCCATTTCCCTGCTAATTGCAAAGCAATATTAATCAGTAAATAGCTCTGCATACAACACACCAAGCACTGTGAATTAAAAGATGTAGTAGACAGATTTCATTCAAGTAGTTATGCTTCACATGCCATCAGCTGTTCCTTGTAGAGGTAATGTACCACAGCTAAAAATGAGGACTAAAACTGTCTTAAACACACTCTGATTTTGCACCTTGCTGCTTTGCTGAAAGTGAAAGCATGCATGAAAGGATTAAGTAATTGGATCATCTATCACTATCAATATCCAGAGAAGACAGGCTGAAACAAATGACCAGGGAACTTCTGAGATCAAATCAGGATAACTCAAAAGAAAAGCTCAAAAATTAGTTTGAAAAACTGTATCAAGATTTCTTCCCTTTTTTAATGAGTTTGTTAACTCAGAAGTGTTTAAAATGTTAGCATATCACAAATACTGTTACTCCTTCATTTCAACCTACATGAAATTATGCCTTTGAACTTTTTGATAACCAACTATGTCCATATGATGGACAAGCACTTAGCACAGTGTGAGGGATTCCCATAGAAAACACTAAAAATGCATTACATACCTCAGCATTTGAACCTTTTATCAGGTTTCCTCTCTGCCTGGAATTAGGCAAAGAGCAGCACAGTAATTATTTCACACCCAACTCTGCTGTCTGTCACCATCTGAAAGTGACACTGCATCACCCCAGATCATGCAACAGCAGTAAGGAAGTTATCACATATGATTAATTACCTGTGCTCTCATAAAACCTTCTGGGCTGTACATGAGGCAACTGATAAAGATGGCAAATGCAGAGATACAGACAAGTAGAGCACTGTGCCCTTGTCCCAAGGGAAAGCCACATTATGTCATTTTAGGGGATTTTAGTTTATTCAGGAAGCATGGTTCCTTAGAATGAAAGATTCAGGTCAAGAACCATGGACTTGGATTTCACTTAAACTCATTTCATGGGATCTTTCAGAATGCAGCTGAAGCAGTGATCCTGTGCTTCTCTTTCCGAAGAGGGCTCATCACAGCAGCACCTACAGACAAGGCAAGGAGAGAGGGCAGGTGTGGAGGGACCTGCTGGGGAAACCACGAAGAGCAGAGGGAATGGAGGGAGCAAAATGGACAAGGGGAACTTCCCTATTTATGGACAGCTGCTGCTCAAGCTGTTGCACAAAAGCTGCTGCAGACATTCCCTTGAATGAGGGACAGCCTCAGATCCAGTTTGCTTCTTTCTAGCCCAAGGCACAACTCATTCAAGACAGGGTGGATGTTACCCTTGGGAAATATTTAGCTTTAATTTTACAGCAGGAAAAGAACAGCAACAAGGAACCCCCTCTACACAGAAACCCTGCAGCTCAAAGTATCAAACAGCATTTCCTCCCCACTCCTTCACACAGGCCCACTGGCTCCATCCAAGATTACTGCTGATCTTCTGGACCTTGAAATCAGTTTCTGACAACTGATGGTATCCCTGAGGTACTTCAGAGCCATGCACTCTGAAGGATTTGGGTAAATTAGACTGTCTTTTAGCTGATCTCCCTCCTCACATGTGCTCTGTGCTCCCAGGGCACCCAGACTCCCCCCATTCCCTCCCCAGGACAGACAACCTTCCCCAAAAGATCCTTGTCGAGCACTGTAAACTCAGTTAAACTGCATGAGAGCAAGTAATTGAAGCAGATTCCACACAACATTCAAAAATCAACCCTTAACTACAAATTGGGATAACATCAAAAAGTCAAAGACTGAGGCAGGTGAAATAATCTCACAGAAGACTTAGACAGAACAGATTGCAAAAGATTAGAGGGTTAAAAAATTGTTTAGGTCTGTTTTGACAGAAATTCTTTCACTACCTCATCACAAAAAAAATCTAGAACAGCTGATGCTGTAAGTTTATCAGGTATTGACTTCTACTTTTTGGAGCTCTTCATCACTACATCTGCCCACAAACACCTAAAATTTGTTCTGCAAATTCTAAATCCATAAAAAAAGCTTTTTCAGGGCATTATTCCAAATGTATCATAAAGGTGTTTTGCATCGTCTCCCCAGCGGAAGCCTTAGAATATTAAAGAGGAAAAATTACAGAAAAAAATAAATATGTATGTGATTTAAAAAAGGGAATAGAGGTCTTTGTGAAGTCCCAAATTGAACAACCTACATATGTGCCTAACTTCAGGAGGGAAGAAGGACTTGAGTAGCTATTTCAAGCCCTCAATGAGTTGAGGTCCTGCACACAATTTCTTCCCCTTTTCTTTCAGAGGTGTGACTTTTCTGAGCATCTTTAAGTATTCAGCAGAAAAGATTCAGATCATAAAACAAGCTGATATCACATCAGTAAGTTAAAACTTTTGATAATGTTTATCTTTGTTTAATTTTCAGTGTACACAGAATTCTAAATCCTACTTGCTTTTCATATGCAATTACTCCTACCAAAATCCTTTGAGACTACTTCTAAAAGTAAAATGAGCAGGATTTAGTTTTTAATCCAACACTGACAGGAGGGGAAAATATGATACAGTGTTTTATCCCCAGCAAAGAGCCCTGGCACTAAATCCCCCTGAGTGAGTAAAGCATCAGTGTGTATTCTACAGCTAATCTGGCAGCAGAGCAATTTTCTGTTTGTAATTTCTATTTTTGCCCAAATGACTTTATAGAGGCAGATGGTCACACCAAAGGAGGATGGTTCTGGAAAGAAATCTCCCTCCCTGAGGAATACTTCACAAGACCAGTCTGGGATCTTTTGCCAGGCAGCTGAATCACAGCACACTAAACACCTTCAGGTTCTGGCTTCTGTTTCACATTCTTACTTCCTAATAAATATAGCTCTGAGGGGAAAAGAGCAAAAAGACATTTCTGTGACTGGATAAGGCCTTGAATACTAATGACTGGATGTGGAGACTCATTTCAAGTTTTTATCATCCAAGGAAAGCTTTTCTGACTGCATTTCCTCCATCCATAGGAGTATGCCCTAGGTTACTGATTATCTGGGATCTCATCATCAAGTTTTCAAGAAAGATTCTTGTTTCTTTCAGGCTGCAATGGCTCAAGAGAATAAAGTTTCTAAAACACAGGTCATACAAATCTGATTTCAGCCAAGGGTTTTAATCTCCCACATGATTTTCTACTGTGTTCTGACATCAATTAACAGGGCGTTCTTTCTTTAAAACAAATAAGAAAATTAGGAATTTTAAGAATTATTTATGAAAATACATGAGATAGTATTGCAACCCATATATTTTTATTTGAATGCTGAATATACCTTCCTCTGAATTTTCAATATGTAAAAAATTGTTTTGATCAGCAATAAATTAATCTCAAAAACCTTCAGGGGTCTCAGGTAGTAAGAGTGATTTTTCAACAGCAAGATGAAATCAAACAGTACTGTGATCAACAAGGTGAAGAGTTGACAGTTCTGATTTTGAATAACACAAGTTTCAGAATCAAAAATGGGTTTAGAATAGTGAAAGTCTTCTTATCTATTTTGCTTGTCTGCAGACCAAATAAGACATCACTTCTTTCAGGCTGAGATACATTCTTCATAAGCTTGAGGGCTATGGAAAGAAGTTTTAATTTACATTTCAAAATACCAGATTACGTTTCAGCTGACAAATCATAAAATCTGCAAGAATCACAAAGTATCTGTGCTGTATCCTCAGTGAATAGCTTGGGAACATTTCAGCTCTTTTGTCCTCTGTCCCTAGTGATAATAAATATAAAGTTTCCACTGCTAAATTTGGTTGCTTACTATACTTACCCTGCTCTGTTAGGATTTCCAAATTACATAAACAGAGAGAGTTTCTGCAACATGGCCTCAGACAAAAATCACAGCTACAAAGTGTTACTAGTCTTAAGAACTAAAGAATTACCAGTTATTTAACTTCAGCCAAAGCAGAATGTCCAACACCCTTGGCAATCACCTGGTAAAACAAGTCAACTTCTTATTTTCATGGGAGCTGCTTTACTCCCAGCCAGGTGTTTGGGGTCAGACCAGCTGAGTCAGACTGGGATCATACTGGTTTCTACTGGGCACACACATGAGCAATTCCCTCTGACTTCCAGAGCTACCAGAAAACTGTCTCATGACTGAACCTGGCCCTACAGGCCTTAGTTGGTGACTAAAATCTATCAAAAAAAAGTGATGGAAAGGATGAATGAAAGGAACTCCATTTGAAAGGAACTCTGTTTCCGAGCTGGGAAAGTAAAATAAAAATGACATTAAAAATGTCCCATAGAATTCTAAGATAACATTAATTGCTGCAGTTAGTCTCACTTCAGTGCCTTACTATGCAAGTTGGAAGAGACAGAATACACTCCTCATGATCAAGCAAACCATTTTAGAGAGGACTCAGAAAAGCTGAAGAACTTGAGTAAAATTACCAAGGGAAACAGAGCCAGGAATAAAACTCAGCTCTGCTGCCTTGTAGCTGTCTACTCACCACTTAGCTATTGCATGTAATGTGTGGGAAGGGAAATGGCATATTGCATTTAGGATGTCAGAATCTACTCCTACAAAGGTAAATGATTCATAAAACTCCATACCAGAACACTTCCCTGCATCTACAATCAACTATGTTTAAACATTTAAGACAATGGCACCACTCACTTCCAAGTCACAGTTCTCAAGAATGGAGAACATTCAAGGTGATTTTCTCTGCTTGCTCAGAGCAGTTGATGCTCATCTGTTGAGATCTGTTTTGACAGAATTTAATTCCTTTGCAGGTTAGGGGGTTTTTTATGTGTTTGTCTTTTTTATAATGCTGTTTATCTCACTTCTCTTAAAAGCACACTCCTAATCATGATGCATTCAGGTAGACATGGACTTGTCTGTTCACTAAAGATTTAGAAACAGAAAACATAGTGAATGAACCAGCAAATTCTAAATCTAAATAAATGTGAACAATGAAGGTTAGTTTCTTTCTACAAAGCATGCAGGAGAAAGCTGGGGATGTTGAAAAACACAGTTAGAAAAGAAACAAAGAACAAAGGAGAAACAGTGCAGACATAAAGGGTGTACCCATCCATATACTGAATACTGCAGGAATTTGTCATTGTTTCATGCCACAGATCAGAAAAGAAGAACAGACATGACGAGCTACAAAGACTTGCAGAGGCCTTCCTACAGAACAGGGTAAGAGATCAGGACTCTTTAGTTTAGAAAATAGTTAAATAGAGGTTCACAACACTGCAAAGAGAATTAGTAATCCAGCTTCCCACAATACCAGAACTACAGAAAACCCAACAGTGTCAAATCCAAATCACAAAGAAGTTCTTCCTCACAATAATCAATTAAACAGAAGTATTACTCACAGGATCACTGAGAAAGTATAGAGAGGTTAAAATTTAGACTTGATACAGTCGCAGACTGGTCCACCAGAAAATTCCAAAGAAATCCCTAAATTACTGACAGTTTAAGTTTAGGAGGATAAGCCATGGAAAAGGCACTCAGGTGATGCCTTGTGATCCTTCTCTGAAAGGCTCTGCTATACTGGCCATCACAAGTTTAAATGGACCTTAGACACAAAACAGCATAAAAGTTCCTCTGTTTTCAACCTAAATGCTTTAAACATTTCCAGAACTGGAATTAAAAGGATTGTCATGAAAAGTGAAAAACTATTTAAACTATTAACAGAATTGGACAAGCAGATGAAACTCAGGTAATGAAGTATATTTAAATGACTGCCAAAAAATCTACACAGTCTGGCAGAATTAGTTTAAGAAAAGTTGGCACTTCCTTAGAAAACTGAGAGAATACCTGGTCCTCATATGACCAGGTTCATGCAGATTATTATCTATGACATAATAAGAAAATAAACTGAACTGTGTGCAGTTCACATAACAACCACTGGGAAAGTTTGCAATATTGTTAATTCCTTTTTCTATCAACACAGGAAGCAGATAAATTTGTTACTAGAGAACTACAGGTCTTTATCCTGCTCAGCCACCTTTAGTTTAACCTAAGAATGTGTTCACAGCTGATGTTTTTTAAGCAGAACCTGAATTCTAAATATCTGCTGTAGAAAATTTTCAAAAGCTAGTAAAAGCAATTTTTAGAAAGCCATCTCCTTCCTCTTCAAAACAATTGAATCTACAGCAGCTGTGAAAAGTGAAGAATGCTTCCTGTCACCTTTGTATCACAGCTTTCTGACAGCATCAGTGACAAAATCTGGCACACAATCTCCTCCCAAGTCAATACCAGACATGGAAGTAGACATTCATGGAGAAAAAGCACAAGTTCTTTAAATGCAGCATCACAGTATTCCCCAGATATCCTGGGGATAATCTATATGAGGCATGCCAAGCAGCAGCAAACCCATGCCCTAAAGAAATGTGGATTAAAGAATGCTTTGTGCATAGAACATTCTAAATGTATTCCTAGCTCAAGGTTAGATAGTGTTTCTTTCTAAATATCACCCATGATTTAAGATCACATTATGATATCTGTACCTTCTATTTCAAAAGAAAGATTTTCTTCACAGATCCCCAGAAGCTGGATGCAAATTAACCTTGAATGACTTTCCACCTGTGCCCAGCACAACTAACCTAGCTGGCTCTTCCTGACTTCCAAACCCACCAACAGTTTTTTTGGCCTGTTAGAAGGAAAAGCTGTGTGTACAGCCAGGCCTGAAGGCTGCTAGGTTCAGGTCTGCCACCTTTTTGTATCAAGCTAAACCTGTATGGCCTGTACTGCTCTGACCCCAAGTTTTGTGTCAGGGAGTACAAAAAGCTGGGAAAGACAGGGATTGGAAATGCAATCTCAATTTGCCCAGTGCTGGGAATGGCAGGTATGAGAGAAAACCATTTGGTTATTTCACTGCTCAGCCTAAGAAGTTCTGCAGAGCCAATTTCTGCAGCATCAGTTTCTGCAGTGAGGCTGAATTAAAACAATTCCTTCTGCAGGAGCTTGTGTAAACAGAGATACTGCAAACAACCTCACCTCAACACAAGGGAGAATTTCTGGCAGCTTTTCCTTTTATCAAGTAATAAGAAATCTTTCAAATTCTTCACTCAGGAATCACTTCAGTCAGTTCATTACCAAAGCAATTATCTTAATTTGCAAGTTAAGTGCCGAGCATAGCCTACAGAAAACAGCTCAAATACCTGCAAACAAGACTTTTTTCCAGTTAAGCAGAGATGTCTGCCTTGATTCCCAGTGATAATTTGTAGATGCATAATATTGTTGCTTTATAAACAACATTCAGGAGTCTGTTTCCAACACTGAAACAATGTCACTAATAAATCTCACAGTTTGTAGGGCTAGAGCTGACATCCCCTCTTATTCAGTATATATCTTTATTACCATACATATGTATGAGACAAAATGTTATCCATGTACTTTTTAAACGTGAAGAAGCTGTTTAAGAAACAAGAGTGACTTCACCAAACCAAATCTAATACAAAAAATCTAAGGATAGGAGGAACAGGGAGGAGAATAACACACAAACCCAAAACCAGCAAAGAATGTTCTACAGCTACCTCCACAAATCCTTATTCCTGCCTCTGTTTTTACACAGTCTCAAATAATGCTGCTTGCTCAACATGAACAGAACAAAATCAATTTCTCTGCATATGGTCTCTTTAAATTGAGATCTAAAAATAGACAGACAGACAACAAGAAGGCTTAAACAATTTTATCAGTGCTTGATGTATATTGGCTTTCTCCTCTCTCTGGTTGCAATTCAGTGCAACCCATAAATAAGTTAGCCTGGTAAAGGAGATTGAATTTTTGAGGCCAGAAGAGTAATTGAGGAATTGAACAGGCTGAAGGTTGAGGTATCTTCTCCTGGGACAGAAGCCTTTGGACCTGTTAGCAGGTGTCTATTGCTTTCCCACCCATGGACACCTATGACCATATGGAACTGATTCAGTTTGTGTCACACACAGACAGAACTTGTCTGTGTTCTGGGCTCCACTGTGCCATCCAGAATATCTCAGGAAAACTTCTGACTAGAAAATCTCAAAACTATGGGAAGGTCCAATTTCCTACAAAGAAAGTGTGCACCAGCTCAGCACAATTTGATTCTACACAAAGCTGTATTCTACACTTTTACCACACAGGATTAGCACTTGTAAAGGAAAGACTGAAAGTGAAGCCAAGAAGAAGGAATTTGCTTTTTTTCTTAAAAAGCCACCATCACTTGACATTCTTTCTGTCATTCCCTCGGGATGAAACGTATTAGCATGAGGCTGACCTCCTCCTCAAAGAAAAACCTGTGGTTACCTCAAAATCACCAAGAGATGGATTAAAAAAGGGAAAAAGAAAATATGAGAAAAATGTGCTCACTAAACCACTATTAAAATCTACATTTCCAACTTTTGTAGTCTGAAAAAAGAAAGAAAACAACTATACATCTAGTTTTGTTTTGTAAGAAAAGATGACAGCAATTGAAACTACAAAGCATTTGTTAAAAAGTGGTTTTGACTGTATCACATTTGTTCTGATTGAGCCTGTTTTGGAGAAAGGCTCCTGACAGCATAAAGTACAAACACAAAATGGCAATAGTTTGTTAGATCTGGTAAATGCCAAGAAGACAAACTGTGTAATGGAATTTAGAACTACCAGTTATTCAGAAATAATTCTTCTGATTAAATATTCACAGACCATCACCCTCATCTGTCTTGTAAGTCTGTTCTCATAGGCACCTTGTGCTCTGCTCCTACAGAATCTTGGCAGAGACAGGACCAGTGATTTGGATGCATGACACTAACCCAGGATCTCTTCTGAATAACAACGTGCTGCTCATAAAATGCCTCTCCCCAACTTGCTGTTGAGGAAGTGGCAGCCCTGCCTCCCCAGGGACTGACCACAGCTCAGCCCCACACACAGCAGGCAGATGAGGGCTCCCCATTTGCCCATCCCCAAACTCCTCTGGTTCTAGATCTACAGCTGCTCAAGCAGAAAAAAAATGTGTTACCTCCCTTATATTTGGCAGTCTTTATCCATGACCACCAGGATATTTTCTAATTCTTGTAACAAAATGCAAAATCTAAAGCAATTCTCATCTTAAGCAGGCAAAGAAAACAGATCTTAACCAAAATGTCTTGAATAATAACATTTCTATTAGAAATGTGGTTGGACAACCAGCCTCCTAAAAGAGCATCACCACTCCTCTGCAGCTCAGCAGCTCCCCAGGATGGTCTCTGCATGCAGTGGGTTATGCAGAGATGTGCAGAATGATCACCAGCCCCACCTTTTTCAGCTGCAGCTCTTAAAAATGAGACAAAACAAACTCTATATTCTTCAAATTGAAAAATCTTCCCCAGGACAAGAATGAAAATAAATCTGGACCACATTGAACTGATGAAAATTATTACACCCTGCCCCTTATTGTAATAACTAGAATAGATTTTTATCTGCTTTTACCACTATGAAAGAACAACAAAGTAAGAGAAGCTCAGGGTCGGCATATTTTTTAATTATTTGCATGAACATGGAGAAGTTATCCAGAAAAGGTGCAACTTTCCAAGGAGGACATGGTATCTCAAACAATAATGCCTCATTCTCCATCCTGCTGACAAGGTTTTCTCAAACTGCAGAATTTTAAGTATTGTCCAAACTAGAATCCATCCTCTTATTTTTCATTTAAAAAATAATTTAAGTTGTAAATGGCCACTTTTTATTAAAATGTACTTTTCTTCAACTGTAAGCACATTTTTGAATGTTGTCAGGTGAGGGAGTAAGGAACTGTTAACTGCTGAAGAGAGATAAATAGCAAATAAAAGCACTTTAAGAATCTTCTTCCATAGGCACATCCTCTTGTAGCTTCTGCACCATTTTGTCCTCCAGCTGTTTTGGTGTACCTTCAAAAAACAAGTAAAATTCAACATGTTTCTCCAAACCCAAATAATTGTTTTTCATTGAACATATATGCATCTATTCCAGGTGAAACAGCCTAAATATATTGCTTGAAGAGTTATTTACAAACAAATCCATCAAGCTCAAAGGTATTTACTGCTAATTAAGTGTATTTTAAAAAGTAAATAATTTATTTAAATGTTTACTTTACTGAAGGAACAGTGTCTTCATGTAAGTTCTACACAACTGACTGACAAATTCAAGCAGCAAAGTTGAACTACTGTATTTTTGTATTATTCAGTGGTAGAGTCTGTTGAGTTCAACTAACCAGTTCAAAGGGAAGACTTAAATGTATTGGATAACAAGCATGCAGTTCATGGAGCACCAGGTATTGAGCACAATTTAAAACACTTAAAATAAGGAAGAGAAAGGATGACTGCAGACCTAGATAAATAAAAAAGGTGTATTTGACTCAGAACAAAGACACTGCTTATATTCAGTGGCAAGAACTATCTCTATATTCAACAGACAAATTAATTGAAAGAAAAAATGTACAGGATTATTGATCTGACTGATAGAATGAGTAATTCATCCTACAATTGTGTAGGCAAACCAGTAAATCAAGCTCTTACCTGCATGGGGAGCACGAAGAAGGTGAATATTCTGTTTGACTTCTTTGATGTCTTCTGCCTTCTGCAACTCTTTGCTCTTCTTCAATCTGGGAAAGGGGAAAATGAGATTTAATTACCTTCAAAGAGGAGATGTATGCTTTCATTTTAATGCATGGTATCTCTAGCTAAAGGTACGTACAGGCTGGAAATAACTGTGATTATGAGCAAATAAAGGTAAAAAGTATTTGAAAACCAATTCAAGAAAATACTGGATACAAAACCACAAAAAATGCAGCACTGTAACAACTCCTAACAGAATTTTGTTTAAATTTAAGACTGCATATACACAGTCATCCAAGGGATGGAGTAAAATACACTGGGTGGGCTCTACCCTGTGTTACTGGCTGTCCAAGAAAATGTAGCTTTTGGACACTCAAGGGTAATAGTTGTAATGTAGTACTTGTTTTTTATACAAAGCAAATTACTCTTTAAAACTGGATCATCCCATTTCTGCACAGGTTGTCTAACACATACATGCAAGGGGTTCCCATCACACAAATAATTCTCACCTGTTCATAATAAACCTGGCTTGGCGTTTTTGCTTTATTTCCTCCACTCTCTTCATAGCATCCACTGAAATAAAGCAGAAATTGTTTTAAATGTGCTTAAATCCCTGCAACCCAAGCTATTTTTGCAAAGCAGCTCTTACCAGTACTCCCATAATGTCTAAATACCAGAGGCAACTCTTATATAGAAGAAACTATTTCTTCTCCAAAGAGCAGGATAAGGGAATGTTCTGTGTAGCAGCTCTGATTACTTGTATTTTACAACTTATTATGCTTCCACTTTTGTGCCTACATATAATTTGTATAGTTAACCATCACTGCAAAAGACTCCATTTGAAAAATATTGAAGTTACCACCTACTCCTCTGTGGCATTTATTCACATGAATATAAGCAGTTCTCCTGTTCTATGGCAATTGGTTCTATAAAACAAACTGAAGGGGAATAAGCAAAAACACAGAAACAACTGCATCAGTGTAAAAGGCTTACACTGTGAACTTATAAAGTTGGAAAACCACTAAGGGGTTTTGAAGTTGATAATTCAAAACAAAGGACTTCTAGTCCTCATTTTCAAACCAGTTTCTGAAAAAAAATCATCAAGTGAAACTTCACACCTGTTTATAACTCAAACCTCCTCCACACATCAAGAATTTGATCATCATTTCAGTAATTTCAAACAAAATCACTACAAGCTGTCAATACTTTAAGAAGTCTTTTGAAAACACATTTATGATAAGTAAAAAAATTAATCTTTTGGTTTTTTCCTATAATGACTCACCAGTCTTGTTCCACAACTCTCTCTGGTATTTCACTGGTTCGTTCCTACGTTTTTCAAATTCAAGTGAATTATCCTGTATCAAGAAAAAGGAAATATAGACTATATGCAGAAGCTTTTTTAAATCAATGCATTCTTACTGTAGCAGTCACTCATACAACTGAATATTTTATGGGATTCCCCCCCCTTTCAGAAGCTCAATTCCTAGATTTGATCAAACATTAGAGATAAATATGAGAAGGGAATCGAGTCGAGTGTTTGACCTCAGAGTGTCAAAAGTCACAGAGATTTGTCTGAGGAGAACTATTTACCACAACATCTCCCTCAGCTATTTTCTATTTAGCAAGACAAAAGGAACAGAGAACACCCCATGTGGAATAGGAAATACAGAGCAGATTAGACAGGTGGAAGGCAAAATTGAAAACCTGTAGTTTAGAAATAATTCATTGCAGGACAAATAAGTTCTACTCCAACCACTATTTCATTTTAAGAACACTGAAACAATCTAATATGAAACTGTGAAATATTTCAATCAATAACTCTGGCATTTGGGACAGCTGCCATTCCCCAATCATGTCCTCTCATCCCCATGAGCTGAAGATGAAAATGCAGTTTCCTGATCTTTTATTTGCCATGGACACTTAGCTTTATGTCAGTTCTATGTTAGGACTTCTCCCTGCCCAAAGGTTGTTTATTGTTGAGGTAAAGCTGAGTTACACAGTACTAAGTTCATATATTGGCTTTATTCTTAAAATACATTATGTATCTCAAAATTGGAACGTACTGTCACCTATTTAGATATGTATAAAGTCATTTTAAATTCAGCTATTTTCAAATGGTAATTCAACATAGCTAGAAACAACTCAAAAGCAAGAAACACAATTACTGAAGATGCTAATTAATCATGATTTTCAGAGCCACATTAAAAAATAAACCCACATTCTTTCCCTTGAAAGATCCACAGAAGGCAGGAAATTACTGTCAAAATGCTTACTAAATTTTTAATATTCTGCAAAAAAACAGGTAATTAAGTCACAGTAATTCTTAAATTTTTTAAGGACTGTCCCACCAAATGTGAATATTTAATGCTTTTACCATTGAAGCAACTTTGTTTTGAAATTGCATGCTGTTTTTCAAACATTCCTATCTATGCAAAGCCTTTTCCTACCCATTGTAAGCTTTAAAGAGACTTCATAGGTAAATATTTTAGGGGTCTACATAGAGAGACTGCCTGAGGTACCTGGTAACTCAGATTATTTGTGCAGAAATACAACTACCAATTGTTTATTTACAGAGAGAGGAGAATTTATTGGTAGGAAAAAATGCCTTGGACTTGGGAGCCCCCACGTGTTACCAGCAGACACCTGACACACTGGCTTCCATCCTGAAGGGGGAAGGTCCAGGTTTCAATCAAGCTGAATGAACAGCCCACTCTCAAGAATCTCTCCCATTCTCTTCCACAATCTTTCTTCTCCCCAGTTAATTTCATTAAATGTCAGTGCTCTAAGCCACCCAGCCCAGCCTGTGTGCCATGGGAAGGGCTGTTTTAGGCTGCTAATGTGGAGTGTGAACCAGTTCAGCTTCTCACCACTGTCAGCTCTTTGCCAGCTGCTTTACGGAATGCTTTGGTCCATCTCATCTTTCGGGGATTTCGCTTCTTTTTGAAGTTTCTGTGGCATTTTGATTTGCAGAATCTAAATATCTTAAAGAAGGGGGGGTGATAAAGAAGAAAAAAATCTTAGTCAAATCATGTTATTTGTGCCCCACTGCAAGTGTGATATCAAACACTGAGGTTACTCTAACAATACTGATACAATATAATAGAAGTTATATTCAGCTTCCAAATGCTGCTATTTTTATAGAAAATACAGCTATTATCAAAAATAATTTCAAGCACTAATGTTGTCTTTTCATTATAAAGCAATTTTCACAGCTGCCAGGGTTAAGCACAAGTACTTAGAAATAAGCTGATTATACATAAAATACACCTGAGTGTTGAGAATTGTCATCTACAAAATTCACCATAAAACCAAACCTGTAGCATAAATAAACAATTTTCTACAGCTGCCAGTACCTTTAGATACAGTACCATCCAAGAACAACAAAAAAATCCTCACACCTCTCATACTGAATGCAGCACACACACAAAAATGTGTTTTCAGGGATGCAGCCTTAAGCCCTAAAGATTACCCTGCAGGAGTCCTAAGCACATTAGTTAAGTCCTGGACTGAATTTACTGGAAGCTGTTAAAACATATGATAAAATGTTTTAATTGGCCTTTTTCTCTATTCCCTGTTTTTCTACATATTCTACAGAATACCAGACTCGTGTTATTCATGAGGTTTTGAAAACCCTATTTTCCTACAGCCATATCCTCCTTCCCATCTAATAGTCAATTAAAAAATAAATTAATAGCAAATGGGAAACTTTTAATTAAGGGAATAATCTTCGAATAGCTTTTTATTCTTTTACACTCCTGTACTACGTTTTTTCACCCCAACCCAGGCCCCCCTGCCGTTGCCTTTGGCCTTTTCACAGATTCTGTCGCCTCGGCCGCGGTGCCCAGGGCCGAACAGCCGCCTGCTGCCAAAGGCTGACACTGAAGGGTGACGATTCTGTGCTGCTCTGCCAAGTGCATTTCTTATTAAGAACTGAAAACAAATAATTCAGCCCCCACTGTTGCCGACAGCAGCCGTCAAATGACTGCATCGCTCCAGGTTCTTAGGTTTCACCATCATAAGACATGAATTTCGCAGATCCACAGAACAGTCAGAGCTGGAGCGGACCCAGGCACACCGGGGATATTGACTCCGGCTCTTTAAGCACACGGCCCGCACAGGGATCGGCCCCACACGCTCGGAATTGCTCTGACCAGCTGCGCCCAGCCCGGGCTCCCGCCACCCTCACGGCCGGGCTCTGAGAACCTGGCAGGGCCCGGCGCGGCCGCGAGCGCCCCGGTGAGGCGCGGCCGGGGACACCGAGCGCTCTGGGGCCGCCGGCACGGGCCGGGCGGTACCTTGCAGTCGTTGCGCACGAACATGACGCCGTGTCCCGGGTAGATGGGCCCCGAGCAGAAGTAGCACTTCTCGATGCGCATGGCGGCGGCGGCGGCGGCGCGGGCGGAAGCGCGGGCGGAAGCGCGGCCCAGCTGACCGGAAGCGGCGGCGCGGGACGGGCCCGGCTCCTGCAGCGCCCCCTGGCGGCCCCGCCGCGCCCGCCCTCACCGGGCCCGGGTTTCTCTTTATAGAGAAAATATTGTGTTCCAGGGGAGAAAAACTAACGAATCGATACTAACAGGATAGACAGAGTAACCCAGGAAAAGAAACGGAGTTAGACATAGATTTTTATGTCTGCAAGTTGATTTACTGTAAAATTCAGGCAACACATTCTGTGCTGTTTTCATACCTGTAAAATCCAAAATCTAAGCAAAATTTGAAGTCCTGTCTAAAACCAATGGCTCTGCATACGTATTAGTCCTTCTGTTCCCTCTCCTGGAGCTCTGTTTATTGGGAAAGGACCTAAATCCCAGGCCTGTACCTTCCAAATTGTTTGGAACCGGAGGTCTTATCTCTATTCTTCAATTGTAGGCTGCAGTCCCAGCTCTGAGCCTGAAATCCTCCTCACCACATGAGTATTTAGCCACACAATTCCTGCCTCTCCATTTACAATAAAGATCAACCCATAACAGGACAGCAGAAAGATCTCCCTTAGCTTAAAGCTGAGCAAACTTTGTTCTGTCTCTTCCTACCCCTTGTGCTCCAGCCTTCTGATCTCGGTGGCATCTGCTGGACTCACTCGTGTCTCAATGTCTTTCTCTTACTGAGGGCTTCAAAACAGAACTCCAGAACTTATAATTACTGAAGATAAGGAAATCTGACTTTCCCAACCAGCTGCTTTCCTTTTACCAGTGCAGCCCTGGATACAGCTGGCTTTCTCTGCCACAGCAGCACACTCTGCATTTTCACCAGCCTGCTTTGGAACAGGATGCTCATCCCCTTTATCTGAAAAATGCTTTTTCAGCTAGCACTACTGCATTGGGTTATTGCAGCCCAAGAGGAATAGCCAGTGACACTTGCCCTTTTTAAACTTAATGAGTTCATCTCACCCTCTTGCCTGTCAAGGAACCTGTGAATAGCAGCAATGTCCTCCAGTACATTATAACCTACCTGGTAATAGACAGTGCTCCTGATGGAAGCAGTAACTGAAAAATCAGGCTCCTTACCTTTGTAGAAGCAATAAAGTTGACAAAATATATTGTTGGATTCCCCTTGCTCTGAGCAACACGCTCAGATGAGCAGCATTGTGAATGTCTTATGAGCACAGAACTGATGTCTCCATTGTCTTCCCTGGGTTTGGGCTCCTCCTGGCATCACCCAGCACTCACCAGGCCCTGTCTGACTGGTTTGGTCAGTGCAAGAGAGGGTCACCAAGAAGTAACTCAACCACAGACCTTGGACACTTCTGAACAAAGAATCCTCACATCACACAGGGACAGTGCAGGACACAGACTGACACTGAACCAAGATAACAGGAAATGTTACAATTCAGTTCAACAGTGCTGGCAAAGTTCATATCAGGAATTTCTAACTATTTTATATTATGATAAGAAATCCTGTGACAATCCATCTTAATGGAAACACTTGCCAAAACTTTGTTCAATAACAGATCAATCTGTAACTGAATCTGTCTCCATCTGGCACTGAATGGAAACAACTTTTTTTGAAATAATAGTTTTGTGTCACATAAGAATTCTTATTTCTTTGTTTCTTAAAACTAGTATTAGTCTAGTAAGAATAGTGTAATTTACTGTCAAGAAACATTTACTATGATTTCTCATGAAAATTTAAAAGGGAACAAATAATTCAAACAGATAAATCCTATGCCACATTTCAAAGGCTGACATCAAAGCAATTTTATGTAGATCCTCTTTGCAAATAGTTACAAATAATAGGCATGACACCAATATGACAGTTTCAGTATTTAATATTTAATATCCAATTTAAACATAAGTATTCAAAAGAAAATATCTTTACACTATTTCAGTAGTCACTTAGCTCAATAGTTGGTTGCAATAATCCTTAAAGTTTTGAGGAACTGGATGGAGCTATAAGCACAAAAACTCCCATTTTAAGTTAATGCATGACAAAGTTCCACTGCAACCCTCTGAAAAGCAAAGAGTTACATTAAAATAAATTCAGACACTGAAGTACATTGAAATGTATTGTGTCTTATACTAGAGTTTCTTACTCTACTGGTCAGAAACATGATGGTAACTTCAAAAGGCACTCTGAATTAAACTACAGTAACTCCGGTCTACAAGCAATTTTAGAAGTGGAGTAGAAAAAACCAAAACCCTATACTCATATAAATTTCTTTTATCTCTGTCCTAGCCCCAGAGCAGTCTAATTATATTGCACTTTTAAAATATTCTGTGTAGGCTGTGATAAAAATCTAATATTTACACGTTGTGTTTGTTAAAGAACAATGCATTACTGTGTAAAATATTTTAAGAACCAAGTTTTAACACTTACTCTTGTATTAATTAATATAACCGGAAGCTACATCAAATATTTTTTTTTTCCTTAGATCCTATTCTAGAAACATTTTTGGTCCTTCCTTCAAAAATTTTGTTATGCTGCAATTCATGTTCATAACTGGTATCAATACTTGCCTGAAATTGCAGTAGTTAGAATATTTAAATAAATAAATACATAATTTCTAAAGAAGCAATAGCTTTGGAGTTCTGTAAACAAGTTGCTGTGGAAGGTCTGTAACAAGACTCAATTTGGCATGTTTTGACTTTAATTGGCAATACCTTACAATTATACAACCTCTGCCAGGGTAGAAAACAGTTTGGTAGGCACATCTTATAAATCAGTCTGGGCAAAAGCCCAAAAATACTGATTATTTCCTAAGTCATATGAATAAATAAAAATGGTTAGAGTAACATGATCCATTGAAACAAAAAATTACATTTATATGATCCATAGAGGGGGGAGAGAAAAGTAACTCTATTCTTTTACAAATACAATCTAAAGGGAATGCACAAGCCATAAATGACTATATGATAACCAAGATGTTCAGGACACAAAGGTTGGCAGAATAAAATGAGTATTATAAATTCACAGCACTAGTATCTTAGCTGCATCTCACCAGAAGACAATGATCATTCATTTCTCAATCCAAATTTGAAGAAACATTCTCAATCTGTGTTTGGTAAAACAAATTCAGTGCAAAGCACCAACTCTGATGAAATCTTCCTGACATCTAGGTTGCCCTACATTCTTGTTAAAACATGAGTAGCAATATGAAAGAAACATAACAGATGCACAGTTATGCCATTTACATATAAATTTACGTACATGCAGGTTCTAGAAATTCAAATGATGTCAGGAGGTCTCATAGGCTGCCTTGGATATATTTCATATAGTACAGTTGTAGTTTACATGTTCAATTACATGACATGCCCCAAGTGCTGTGTGCACACCCCTGTGCTTCTCTGGAGCTTTTCATTCTGTACTGAAGAGCTTGCCTTTGGTTTTCATCACTGAAAACTGATGGATTAGGAGAGCAAGGAAAAACTACTCTCAGGCTTTTGTGGAAAACACAGGATGTGCTCTTTAAGATTGTTATTAGTTGTGGAATTATTAACTGTTTCTGTTTAAAACCAAGAAGCAAGTTGGTTATCTTGCTGTTAGGAGACACCAGGAGCCGTCACAGTATCTGATCTAAATGCCTGCTCTGTGTAGCTAATGGAGACTGCCAAGGGCAACTGCAAACCCTTCAACTTAGAAGCCTACCCTTTCTGGCTGTTTCTGAATTTGGTAATAAAAATTCCTTTCCTCTCCTTTCCCCCCCAAGTAGAGAATTAGAGGAACATCCAGTGCTAAACCAATTTAAACCTCTGTCCCAAAACTAATAAACTGCATATCTTACAAGTGAAGATCAATGTTGTTTGAGAGAAAGCAAATAAAAATCTGTGCCAAGAATTAATATAGCTCATTAAATAACTACACAAAGCGATTTGTCCCGAAGTTAAACAGGTAAGCTGCAACTGTACTGTATCATACACATTGAAGTTAACTGTAGCTGGGCTAACAGCCACATCTGCCTTT
This sequence comes from Erithacus rubecula, assembly GCF_903797595.1. Lineage (NCBI taxonomy): Eukaryota > Metazoa > Chordata > Aves > Passeriformes > Muscicapidae > Erithacus > Erithacus rubecula. Next base: position 14,307,483 of record NC_136666.1, read on the forward strand.
CTCTTGCTCCTCGTTCAGTTGTTCTGTAGAGCTGTGCCCATTGGAGCGCACCACCCCTTCAGGGATCCAGGATTTATCCACACATCGTTCCATGCGCTTCATAATGAGGTCAAGCAGAGTTTCAATGGCTTTGCTTACATTATTCCCATTTGCTGCACTGGTTTCAAAATATGGTATTCTGCAGGAGACAAAAAATATAACTTTACAAATCCAAAAATGAACCCCATGAAAGAGTTAAGGGAGTGTAAAAGTACAAATTAATATCTGATAGGAACCAAAGATTTCACATACTTCCTTCAGAGGCACATGACCTGTGCCTGCCAGGAAGGGGAAGGGCAAGGCTACCCTGTCTAGCTAAATTCTCTCATTTTTTCAGAATGTTTGTGAAAATTTACACTTTTTACTGCAGAGCAAAGAAGATTAGGCAATCTCCAGTACAAGATTATTGCAATACTAAGAACTTATTTTTAAGCAATGCAGAAAATATTTATCTCAGATAGAAAAAAAGATATATCAGCCAGTTAAGCATTCTAAAATGCTTATTCTCACAATAACCTTTCAGTATATAGGAAAAAAAACATTACAGAAAATATCTCATTCTGCTCTAAAAACAGCAATATTATAAAAAAGTTACTTACCCATATTTTTCTGCAAGTTCCTTAGCCTCTTCTTCCTTCACCATCCTTTGGTCCTCCAGGTCACTCTTGTTTCCACATAACACAATGTCTGGGTTTTCACAATATGCATGCATTTGTAGCTGACCTGGCAGCACCAACATGAAGAGGAGACACAAGTCACTGCCATGCACAGCTCCCTAGGAACACCACCACAAAGCAGGCTTGTTCTCTCCTGGCTCACAGCACTTCTCCATTTGCACTGAGAACAGGTGGGCTTCTGCTATCACCTACAGTGAAAAGCCCAGGCAAACACAAGCCTGGCAAAGTCAGCACAGAAACTTGTGCATTTGCAGCTTAAGGAGTTACACTCACTAAGTATCTACAGTGAGCTGCCAGGAAAGGATCTGCTTCCCTCTCCAGATGGATGATGCAGTTTGGGAACTCCTTTGCCTAGATATACCAGCCAAGTAACATTTGCCTTCCATTAAGTTTTGCTGACAAAGCTTCAGGTGAGTCAAAATATTTTTGGATAAGCTTCCCACACACTTAAATTACTGAAAGCACCAAAGCCAGGGATAGGATGTTGTCTCAGCTTTGTTTTATATAGGTTAAAATTGAAGTTCAGTAGGCAAAGCTGAATTTCAGGTGAGCCCTGGATGCCATCACTAGCAGCTATTACAATTATGAATACAACACTTACATTCTTTTACTGAGAAAGCCATAAAAACCAGTATTTTAAGTTCAAATTCTCAGTGAGACTCTGTATTTACAAACATAACCCCCACTCCCATTCCACCCATGCAAAGATGAAAAAAAAAAAAGAAAAAAAGCCATACTTATCCAGTTCCTGACATTCAGAAAGCTTTGCTCATTTGTCAGATCAAAGAGTAGAAGAAACCCCATGGCATCTCTGAAGAAAGCTGTAGTCAAGCTACGAAACCTAGACAAGCAAAGTGAAATTAATTTGCTCATCTGACAAGTTACTTTGAAAACATAATTGCTTACAGTCATAGAAGAACTGAGGTAACTTATGACTGAATGAACCAGAAGGAAATATTCATAGTTGTTTTGCTGAGGCAGGGACTGTGTAAGAAAAATTGCTAACATTATTGTGGCTTAATCAAGGCCTGAGGCTCCAAGGAGACTTGAGTTTGAGAGCTTTAAAGTCTTCTGCTATAAAGCATGTCTTGACCAAGATTCAAAACTTAAAACAATAATGAAATTCCAACTTTGAACAAAAATTTATTCTCTATACATATCAGTCCTTGAATTTAAGACTGACAACCACAAGAATGCTAGACTTTTGACAGGCAAACACAGAAGAATCCTTTGAGATGCTTTTGCCTGTCTGACTTTCCCAAGACCTCAACATATTTACAAAAACTTAAGAGAAGTTTAAAAATACAAGTTTTAAAAGTATCTAAATGCACTGGCTAAAAAAAAAAATAAAAAAAAAGAAAAGGACTAAAAAGCAATAATTGCAGGTTTTGTGTTTTACAGTTGTAAATTACACTTAGAATTTAATGGGTACTCATAAGAAGCTTTCCACTGCTAAAATAAGCTCCTGTTGCCATCTTGAGCCATACCTTTCCTGCCCTGCAGTGTCCCAGAGCTGAAGATGGATCCTCTGTCCTCTGCCACCAACACCATCTGGCCCATTGGGTCTATACACCTGGAAAAGGTAAATTTGCAAGACAGCTGCTACAGAACACAAAAGAACTAACATTTAAAGACATTAAATGCAGCAAAAATAGCACTGCTAATACACAGATCCCCACTACTCAATCCTCTTCTTTGTAAGACAAAAGTAGTTTGCATTTTAATATTGCATCCAAATAAATACTTAGAAATAAGGGTAAAAGTGAAACTGCAAAACCAGTACCCAATAGACCATGGACTCCAGACAGATATTTTGAGCCAAGATATTTAGAGACAAGATTAATTTCAGCATCTTGATTTTCTGGATTTTTTTTACTACCTTACATCATGTTCAAAATAAAAAACAAGAAGGTAACAATGCAATCTGGCCATGTATTTGTAGTAGCAGCAGAACCTCATTAGCAAACAGAATACATTCAGAGATAATGACATCCATACTCAGCTGCCAAAATGCTGCTGAAAAATTGCTGAGGGTAGATCTTATCAGATCAAAGCTTATAAAGCAGAAATTGGATGATAAAAATAAAAGCTGAAGAGTTTGCTCAGCATGAAAAAATAAATAAGGGCATCTATTAGTCTTGGAATGATCAGATGAAAATAGATTCATTTCTTGTTTAGAATGCTTCAAGTTAGGCCATCTTCTTTACCTTCAAATGTCATAGTATCTAAGATTACAAAAGCTACAAACATATCTTGTCACATTCACAAATTCCACAAGTTTATGTATTATAAGATTCAGGCTCTGAAGCCTAAGCCTTATCCTGAATTATCAAGTAAACCACCATGTTTACAATCCCACAAAAAGAACAATGACATTCAAGAGACCAGTTTGGCATTTATCTAAGATATCTAGTCCTTGAACTACTGTGGTGCATGTCATGCCCCAAAAAACCATTCTGCACAATGCCTATGACACCATCCAGATTTCTGGACACAGGAAATCACCAGGCTACAGTAAAAGACATTTAATACCTGTACATAACAACAAAAAGCTTGTGCCAATTCAATTTCTCAGAGCAGTAATCATCCAATTGCTTATGATACTCTAGTGCTCAGCTTCATATCAGAACAATTAAGGGGTTAAAAAAAGCATATATATATTTTGTAGTTCTTCTCTGATAGTGCTGACTGCTAAGGAAGCCAGATCAGCTGCATGTACTATTTCATCCACATGTTTTAAAAACTGCATGTTTGTTTAGTAGCCATTTCAGTTCATAGCCAGCAAAAACATTTTACTACAGTTCAGTCCTTCCTTGTGAAAGGAGTTCAACAGTAAAAGTGGTACTCCAGGTACTGTGTGCACAAGTCACAGAGTAAACACAGTCATCAACACCTGCTGAGCAAAAAGAAGTGGTTTCTTACAATCAGATCTTTCACTTTTGGGGAAATGAGTCTGCACACAGCAATGACAAAAAATAGTCAGATCAGATGAGGCCTTTCCTGTCACAAAATGAAGGCCACAATGAAACTGATTGCAGACCTTCACCCAGACAGACACCATTTCAAGTACATTCTTCATAGAAACTCACCACTCTCTTTTCCCGAAAGTCAATGCCCACTGTTGTGATGAATTTGGAATTAAATTTGCCATCTGTATATTGGTAAAGAAGGCTGGTCTTTCCTACTCCAGAATCACCAAGTGCTAGGAATTTTATGAGGTAATCGTAGTCCCCATCAGACATAGTGAGAATTCAGGCAGCACCTTCAAAAGCAAAGCAAAAAAAAATAGTTAGTCCAGAGCTCTGCCAGGACTTCTTCTGACAAGTGTTTAAAATATAAATCACTCCCTGAACTACAAAGCAGCAAGTGGTGGAGCCAGTTCTGTGTTACTTTACACAGACTTCACTTTAAACTCTCAATTACACAAATTACCAATATCAAATTCAATCAGCTGTGATTGAAAAAGGGCATTTTTCGTTTTATTACTCCTCTTACTAGAAAGGGAAGGCAACAGAATTTTAACTTCTTCAGGCAAGACTGAAAAAAATCAAGGTGAAACTATTCAAGGTATCTGGAACAAACTGCAGAACTGTTTTTAATCTTCATGGAAGTTGGCAGTAGCTACTTAATTGTACTAGCAATGCAATTCTGGTCTCATACTCACTGTGGCATTAGTAACATATGAAAAAACCTGATTTCTTTTCCTGGACTGTCCACTATACTTAGACAAAATTTACAGTAATTTTCTAGTAACAGTTATTTTTCAGTCTTGAATACACTTTTTCTTGTTGTTGAGTTTTTTTGTTTTGAGGAAGAATCTTCAGTTTTTATTGTGATGCTTGTTAGCCATTCAAGGTAAACCTTGATTCTGAATTGACATTAAACAAACACAAACATTTTTTCTATGGCTCATACACATTTAGGAAATTTCTCTCTTTTTTGTGCCTTAAGAATAACCATATTCTCAATAGTCTGATCTATGTACACTAAAGTGTGTAACAAAAATCACTGGCAAATTTCATGTGTACTAGAAAAGCTGATGTAAGTGCACTGGCACTTTCCTGTTGAGTAGCTACTGAGTCTCTCCTCCCCCAAAACAAACAGTAGAGAACTGCCTTGTGCTGTGTTCAAAGCCATGAACATGAAAAGATAAGCCTAAAATAACCACTCTAAAAGCAACAGAAAACTGGCATAAAATTGCCTCTTATGAAGGACAGGAAAAGATGCCAAAAATACAAGAAAAAAAAAAAAAAAGATGAAATAAAATTTTAAAAGAGTAAAATCTGCTGTTTCAACTGTAACTATTTTTGGAACTACTTGAAGCTTGAACTAGATGAAGTTATTAATTTCAAATCAAACACTGCAGTAGTTTGCATCAGTGGTTAAAAAAAAAAAAAAATCCAATTCATTTCTTGAATATCAACTCACAGCTTGAGGTGTGGAACAAACTGTGTCTCCAGCATGTGGGCGTCAATCAGCACCACTGAGCTCAAACCATAACTATCTTTAAAGCTCCACCTTTAGAATTCTCCTGCTCTTGGTTACAACTCAGAACTGTGACTAGTTGATGTGGCCATAAGTGGCTTACTAAAAAGCAGACACTGGTCAGATTTACCCCAGATATTCTCCAACTGAAGCATCAGTGGAAAGCAGACAACACTTTTTTCCTTTTTGAGAAGTATTGAAGTCTCCCTTTCCCAGCCAATGTATGTTTCACATTATGCCATCAATTCCAGTAAAAGCTTGCAGGAAAGGGTTTAGGTGACAGAGTTCACACTCACTACTATGCCACAGCCAGCTAATTCACTTCCTACTGTTGTGTTTTAACCAAAGTTTTGCAATAGAGTAGAGGGCTGAAAGGGAGGGTCCTGCAGCAAGAGTTATCAGTGAGCTTTTTGCACAAATGCACCCAACTGCATCCACCATGCAGGTCTGAAGGAGCAGCACATTCAAGTAAGCAAGTTGAACAGGCAGCCCAGACACTAAAATAAGAACATTTTCAGAAATTAAGAACCCTGATCCATTAGACACACACACATGTATCAACAAAAATAATTTTGGGGAGTTTGTTTCGTTTTTTAAATCCTTTCCCCAGTTGGCAAAGAAAAAGTAAACCAGATCACCTACCTTGTAGCTCTACCAAAGTCTTTTCATTGAAATGAAAATGTATCAGAAGAAAAGGAAAAAAAAAAATTTAAAAAGAGATTGATTTTTCTAAATACTGTATTTGATTTAACTTCCATCTCACACATGGTATTTCCTTTGCCCTCAGATATTCTCAAAGGACTAAGAGCTGTGTAACTTTATCCTGTATTCAAGCACATGTTCTTTCGGTCTGAATATCCCTAAATTAATTGTTGCTTTAAAAGACTTAGATGTAAATGTTAGTGTCAGTACATTACACAAAGACAAACTTTCTCCATGCCTTTTACTGTGCTATGCCACCTGCAAAGAAGTATTTGCCTTGTGTTGTTGGTTTTCTGTTGGGTTGCTCTAGGTGTACAGAACATATTTCAATAACAAATATCAATGACAGTGCACCTGATCACTGTTGATTTATGCACCCTGTGCAAGACCACATGAGGAAGGAAGGAGGGAAGGGCACTGTAGCTGTGCCATGGAGCTGCAGGGAAGTGTTACAGTTCAGCTGCACCTTCCACTGGACAGGGCTGCATGAAAGCTCTGGCCAAAAAAGAAAAGTCAAGATTAAGCCTGGGGGAAGTAAAACCTAAAGGTATTCCTAGTGTCATGTCTGATTTGTGGAGTGTCTGTCAGGACAAACACACCTCATTTGGCCCACTGAAACCTCAATTCTCCCTCTGGCTGGTGCAAAATACAATTTCCAAAGTACTGACAGAGGGTGAGGAATCCTTCACAGGAAGGGTTCTAAAAATGCCTTCTAAAAGATTTGTTTGAGAAGGACATTTTCTCCTTTGGTTTTGAAATGCACACACCTCTCACTGCACCCCATAATGTCAATCTATTATTTAAATATCTCCAGGGAGTGGTTCTTGTGAAACCCTGCACAGTTAACCTTCCCTTGGAGACATGTAAAGAGCTATTTTCATAGCAGTTTCAAGCTTTGTCCTCCTCCCTGTACAAATATTTAAAAAGTGATCTCCACCCTCCACTTCCGAGACCTGCAGTCCTAGTGTCCAGACACATCCAGTTCCACATAACAAAAATAAGAATATATTCATTACAAAATATATTTTGTAATGAATAAAAAAGCTGCTGTGAAGTTTTTAAAAATCGTGTCCCTGCTACTAAAACCCATCCTATTCTTTCCTTTCAATATTGCTTTTTTTTAAAATTAGGCTTTATACTTCCACATTTTCCAGTGTTTCCTTCCATTTTTCCATACCTCAAGTATCAGAAGAGTAGGAGGTAGAAAAGGAATATTCTGAAAAATCTAATGATACTATTAGAATTCACCACATCACCAAAAGAAAATTGTCCCAGTCTTGCTTCTAAGAGTACAAATTCTTGGTTTAAAAAAAAAAAAAAAAAAAAAAAGAAAAACAAATGGACACAGTTTTAAACTCCACATCAAGCCCTCCACAGTTTTGCCTGTTGCAAATCCCTCCTGAAATCCCATTCAGCTCTGGCTTTGCACTTTGCCTGGTATGCAGATGGACAAGAGCTGTGAACAAGTGCTGGAAAAGCTCCACTGGCCTTTTCCACGGCTGACAGGACCCCCACTGCCAGCATTTGAGCTGTGCCTGAAAGGCTGCTGCTCTGGAGCCTCCACACACACACAGATTGTGCCTTATCAAGAAGAGATTCTCTCCAAATCAAGTGCTCCTCTTGTTCCCTGCATTTCCTAGTCCAAGGTACTTTCACATTACAGACATCAATGCTAATGAGTTCATTTTTCTGCCTCTGGGACACAGCTGTCACAGGACTATTGTGTGATAAAACATTCCAGACTAAGACAGATTTGCTCCTGCATAAATTAAGGAAATTGACTTGGCATGCAGGATGGGAATAGGGAATATGCTTCCTGAACTGGCCTTACACAAAACATGTAACTCCTGTGCTGCTACTGAGCTGATGGAGAGAAGGAAAAAGGAAGGCAAAAAGAGATGAATACATGGAAGCATAAGCCAAAAGAAAACCAAAAAACATTGATCTGCAAATGAAAACATGTATACACACACAGAATGTAAAATTCAGGAATCTGAACATGTCCCTAATCAGACAGTCCTCAAGCACATCACTTTAAAGCAAGGTATATCACTTACCCCAGCTCTGCAAAAGGAATAGTTAGAGCACACAGGAGATAGTACTTTCAGTAGGAGTACTTTTCCAGCACCACCTCTTCAGCACACAGCCCAGAGGCTTACGTGTCAGCTGTTTGCATCCACGTTGATGGGTGCTCAGAGATAAGAGGTGTGCCCATGTCTGTGTCTAGGAGGGTGCTGCCTCACTGCATGGCTGGCAAGCAATTGCACAGCTCACATGTCCCTTTTATTCCTAGAGGCAAACAGCATTTCAAAAGATTTGTGCAAGACCTACCTTGGAACAGATCTAAAGTTGCTGCAAAATCACCCACACACCTTAAAACAATTATGTTGTTCCCAACAGGGGTTTTCATTCAAAAATGCATTAATGATGGAGTATATGGATCACACCTGTTCAGTTCCATTCCTAGCTTTACATTCATTACCTCAGTTTTGAGAATACAGCAGTCTTTAATGTAAACTGCTTCCTTTGTGTTGAGGCTCCATGTTTGTGATTAGAGTTGACATGGGCATTGGGGAAAATGAGTCCAAAATCCCCCACAAAGAGAAAAACAAGACCCTGCAGGTCTCTCAGTGGGCAATAATGTATTTGTATAAATTTGATTATCCTGCAAGTGCACATCGATTCATACTATTTTTTTTTTTCACCAAGGCACTACACAAACAAACTTCAATAGTGTTTTATGTGTCTCTCCATCTCTGAGAAAGTGATCCAGAGTGCAGAGGAATCAGTAATCCTGTCACACCAGCACTGCCACCACACTACAGCAAAGCAAAAACCACATTCCTGCTCAGCGTGGGCGCAGCACAGTGAATGGCCTCACCCTGCTCTAAGGCTCCTGAATGCTTGAAGAACTGGTCAATCAGACACCAGCCAGCTCACTCCAAACAGAGACAGAGACTTAAATAATGCTCCTGCTTAGTCAGCACTTTGTTACAAGTGCTTTGTTAAAAGCTGCCAGATCCGTACACATGTAATGTAAACATATCATGACAACAATTGTTCATAAACTCCTGCTGTACTGGGGGAAGAGAACTAATGAATAAGCACTTCACCAAAATGTTCTGAGCTGCACTATTGTTTTCCTTAGGAAAATGTATGACTTGGCTTGCTTTAGTTTTGGTCAAAATGAACTTTCTGTGCCTTCTGGGGCTTTTCTGTAACATAAGCAACATGAAAAAAAGAATACTCCTTGGTTACTTTCAATTGCTTTACCTGACATTTTACTGTTATGATGTTTTCAGTTTCAACTATAGAGGAATTCTATGGAATTGCAGGATCAATGTCTAAGGAGTGCCTCTTTCTTGGAAAGATCTAACCAATTTTAAGGGTGCTCAAGATACATAAGAATCTGAAAAACTAGGTACAAAACCACAGGCTGGAAAGTTCTAGCCAGCAAACACTGATGCCACTCTTACTTGGCTGAAGGTGCTCTACACCCATTTTTCAGCATCACTACAAGTGCAGCATTTAGACAGCACAAACTGATGGGCACACAAAGCACAGTGAGAATGAGTTACTATGGGACATGCTAGGCAGAAAATGATCATCCCACCCAGAAAGGGACAGAACAGGGGAGCAGGTCTGATGTGGTGAGAACCTTGCACAACAGGCCAGGCAAGGAAACAGCAGGTTCTAGAGACTTTGCTTCCAGAAAACCAGGAGACACTAGGAATGGAGGGGCCAGGAAATGAAACAACAGTTGGTTTTGCAATTGCATTTGCATTTCAGCATCACCAGACCAACAATCAGGCAGCTGGATTTCAAAGGTTATCTCAGTTACACGAATGAAAAGCAGCATGGAACTGGAAAAAAAAAATAATAAAAAGAATAATAAAAGCAGGAATGTTGCAGGTGGTTATTTAACACTCCCCATACAGGAGGACCTTTGTGCAGCTTTCAACTTCTGTGCAAAAAGCACAGCACCATTTCTATTTCCTCATCAGTTCCTTACATTTTTATGCTCCATAGGAAGGAAATACTGTAGATAAATAAAGATTTGCAATACTATGTGAGAAAAACAGTTGAACTCTTTCAGAAGACCTGTCCCCATCCTGGGAACAGGAGCTTTTGCCTCCAAGTTACCTCTTTGCACTCTCATCAGAAGCTGCTTTCAAGACAGAGCATTGAAGCAAACATCTGTATAAAGTGGGTAAACTCCAGGGTAAACTGGGGAAAGTAAAGCAAGCATTATTAATTTCTTTTAAGCAGTTCCACACTACTTATTCCATCCTCAACCATTCTCCTCTTCCTCTTAATAAATAAATTAAGCCACACTGGCTTCCAAGTGTGCTTCCATGCTTTTTCACTAACTTATAAACAGGAAATTCACAGCAATGCTCAGCATCCTTCCTAAAATAACAATTCAGCTTTGGCACCCACCTCCTTTCTCACAGCCTAACCTTAAGATTTGGGACATATCACTGCCCTGCACCTACTCTTCACAGGATCAAGGAGTTATGACCATCCACTGATTAAGCAACACTTTCAAATTCAGAAAGGTAAGGAAAAAGAGCACAGTTCTATTTCTGTCCATAGAAATACCTACCAAAGGGTAAAGGAGAAGATACTAAGAATCACACAGGATAATAAGAATTGTGCATTTCTTTAAGGAATGGTTTGGTTTTCCAGAAGATAAAAATCTCCAGCAGAGAAGCAAACATATGACAATGCAAAATAAAAGGACTATTAACAATAATTTTTTAAAAAAAGTTTAAAATCTAAAAACTGAAAAAGGAAGCAGTTTCATAAGCCAAGCTTATGAAGGATACCAGATACATCCTGCATTAGAGAGGAACAATCTGGCAAAATAAATTACCTTGATTAGGACAATTAGAAGTCAATGAAGGTCATCTACCAGACACCTGAAAATATCTCCTAGTCATTGTTAGAGAAAAGTGAAGACCACATAAATATGATACAAATGGGACTATAAAACTACATCATTCATCTAACATGATATGGGCAAGCATAAAAAGGGGTGAAACAGGAAAGAACTGCAGTGCAGAATTTAATCAATCTTTTCATCCTTTGGATTGGGAAATACATGGGGGTTTTTGTTTTTCATAGGAAGTCAAAACTTTCCTTTGCTAATCTGGTTGTTAATTGGAAGATACAAAAACCTTTTTTTATCAGTCACTGCCATTCTTTAACATTATTGCTTTTCTGCAATATTCAGATCTAAACTAACAGGGGTCACAGTATAGAGGATTTTCTTTCCACTTTGTTCTTCTAGTTATTTCCTAGCAAATTAAATGTTTTCTCATTATTTTCTCATTATTTTGAAGTCTATCAGAAGTTATTCTGAAAGCTGCCAACCAAAAGGCATCATGGTCTTTTGGAGCAGAACTAATGTCATCATTCTTCCAGCAACCAGTGAAAACATCCTGTTCCCCAGAAAATTCACTGGTTATCAGAGTTACTGACATTTCTAGTGAGCCAGAAAACTCTATTATCTATGAATATCAGGCACAAAATTAGGAATAACAAAAAGTTACTGGTGAAAATATTTAATCAGAGGGATTTCTTAAAAGACTGTAACAAAAAGGACAAAAAGGTTCATAATTATCTGTGAGAAAGTAAGGGAAATATCAGTTAAAATTCTGTCTATCAATAAGAAAAAGTAATTCTTTGACTCCTCAAATCCAACATCACAGGACAGTCAGGGATGCTAAGGGCACCAAATGGACAATGGAAGGATAGATCTAGATTGATAAAACTGAGGTTCACAGCTAGCATTAACTTCTCCCAAGCATTTAAAAATCAGAAAATGTTGACAGAAGCATCCTTGCAAGTGCAGAGCTCACTGCAGCTACCTGAGATTGTGCTGCTGTGGGGAGCCAGTCAGAGCAGTGCAGGCTGGCAGCAGGACACTTCAAACAGTCTGAGAGGTGGGTGGCAGCTGTGAATTATCTGCTCCTAAGAAGTCTCAAAAAGAAACTGAGCCTTTAATTTCAGAGTCTGTAATAGCTACAGTCTGAGAAAGATATTTTCAGTTAGTACTGAGCAGGACTAGTTCAGTAAACATGTTTGGAGATAGTGAGTGTATGTGATGCCTGCATGTTTCATAAATGCTATGAAAAGTTTAGAAATAACTTGCTGAGAATACTCTGGCCATAACTTACCATGCCCATTACACAATAAAACACCATTTCTGCCTGCAATAGGGTCTATTCAATAGGCCACAACCTGTTATCTTCAGGATAGCAGGTCTTCACTAACATTTGACAGCAAAGAATCTTCACAGAAATCTTTGTGAGACAGCAAGATACACCCACTTTGAAGCATACTTGTGGCTCAAAACCATCACTCAAACTAAAGCAAAGCTAAAACTATGATGTGTGAGTGGGCTTTTATTTCAAGGATTGAAATCCAAGCCCCTAATTCACTCTATCCTCTGCTTGATCAGCTCCGGAACTGCAGCACAAATTAACCCTGCCCAAGGCTTCCACTGAGGCCCTGCAGTCTGCCAAAATACTCAGACAGTGCTTTGGCAAAATGCTGGCTTCAATTCATATCCTAGCACAGCTTTCTAGAGCCTCCAGGAAGGCATAATTCAAAAGAATCACTGATTAAGCAGGCTGAACTGCTCAGCACAAAGCTTCCATTCAAAAAGCCTGCTGTTTTTCAACCTGAGTTGCCAACAATATTTATCTCACTGCTCAGATCAGAATCCCATAATACAGCATGAATTATAGTTAAATCCTGATACACAACAAAGACTCCTGAGATAAACTGCACAGTAAAGCAGAATTTCTTACATTAATTGGTGTTACATAGGAATAGATGAGCAAGGAAAGCAAAAAGCAGCACAGTTCCAATGCCATATCTTTCATTTTAGTTATTCCCAGATGGAGGGAGGCCCCAAGATGGCTGTAGAGTAAAACCTCACCTGTAACCTGGCAGCTGTTGCCAACTTTTCATGCTGTAGGTGCCTTCCTAAAGAATTCTTTCATAGCATTTCATGCACACAGAGCATCCTCAAGTTTCACTTGAACTGACCTACAGTAACACACAATTCCCTACCTCTACCCTTAGAAGGCTTCAATTAAAATTCAGAATGGTTTTGTTTAAAGCTAATAAATGTTTCATAAGCAGCAGTTAGCTTACAGAGCAACCACCTCTACAACCCAAGTTCCAGAAAAAATATACAAAGCTTTTCTATGAAAATAAATTGCGAGTCAGAATGCTCTAATTGATCCAAGCAGTGCAAGTTTCCTGTCAAAAACTGTATCAGGGAAATGTGTATGCAGTCATCACTCCACAGTGCATACAGACTGTGCTGTCTTGGTGAGACACCAAACAGAAACACTGCCTGCTTGTGAAGAACTCAAAAATCTCACACAAACTGGCAAACCACCAATCCTACACCATAACTGAGAAAGGCATCAAACCCTTGAAATGAAGAATGGAATATAAAGGATAAGTGTATAAAGGGTAAGGAAAGAATCTGTTCAGCTGTCCCCTTTTGTGCACAAGTTGCAAGAAAATGGGAGTATGTAATGGTATTGTCCCACAAGAATTTCTATATGAAAAGTCTCATTAAAGTAGGTGCTGGTGTTTCATCAGCTGCTAAAAGACTGACTTTGGTTGCAGCATTTGGTTTGATTTTAAATCAGTGCATGTGATTTACTATAGAAGAAACTAAGAATCCAGTGATAGTGGAGGTGTGCTAACCTGCCCACTCCCAGAAAATTTCCTCACCAAGATCCCAGTTCTTCTGTTTATACCAACAATTGCATCACAATGTATCAAAACAGACCTTTTTAAAAAGAAACTGTATCTCTATGACACAATGTTTAAACAAAATTCAGAAGCAGGAACTACACTGTTTTCCAGGCTATGAAGTATAACATTTTAGACCAAATAAAAGTTACTCCTTTTTCTCCTTCCCATTGTCTTGTTTCCCTCATTCTACTAGGATACCTTCCTGATCTTTTTCCATTAACTGTTTTAAGATTTCTTTTTTTTTTTTTAGATCGTTCCAAGTTTTCTAATTTCAGAACTTTTGTTGGTCTTCTTTTTTCTACTTTTTTTTTTCTAAAGAAAACAAAATTACAATTTCTCTTTAATGCCATTGTTAGCAACATGCTCAAAGAAACCAGTTGAATTAGATTCCCTGTTTGCCTTTACCAGGCTTAATTACTAAGGATATTTTGTTTAAGATAGTGTTATAAATTAAAGGCATGTTAGAAACATGCAAATATATGGAAATCCAGCAAGAGTATGGTGAAGGAAAGCATGTTGTTTTGCAGTGTGCAAAAGAATCCAACATTATCAAAGTTTAATCCTCAAATAACTAAGGCTATTAGAAATCACTACACTAAAATGTGCCAGAAATAGTTTCTGTAGCACACATTCAAAATGCACATGTAATTATATAACAGTAAATTACAGTGAAGCAGCTACAACAACCAATCCATCCACACAGCACAGGAAAAACAAAAAGAATGAGCCAAGCATCCGTGTTTACAAAATCCTTTTTCCCAGTTACTTTATATAAACTTTCCATACACTGGGGATGTCCATAAGGAAACTACACAAAAAGATATTTACTGAACTACATTTATTAATTTCTCACTTCTCTCTCATAAACACAAGTCAGGTGGTGATGACCTGGAGGAGAAAAATCATCTTAAGACATTCTATGCTAGACATCAAATAAAACCCTAGGAAAGCCTTGTGACTTCCACAGAAGTGGAAAAGAATACTGTTTTGTGTTCTCTGAACAACTCCTCCTTGGTTATTTACAGTCTACAAAAACTGGAGTTTTGGTCCATGATTAGAAAAATGCTGGCAAACACATGGCTACAAAGGATGCCTGATTACAAAATCGTGCTTGGGCTGGCATAGCATGACTTAGTCAGATGAGTACAGATATTTGGATCTTCTTCCAAAGGGGATGCAAAACACAGTAATAACAGCTCACCTTCCTATTGCTTTTACCATTAATTTTAAGATTCAAGCCATTACTGTATGATTGAACAAGGAATGTGAACTAGATGAGCTTTCATGGATCCTTGCTGTTCAAATTTTTTTTAAATAAAAAAACCAGCCTGTGCAACACACCATTTTTATGCCTTTTATCATCCCTTTAGCAAACATGATAACAAACATGTTGGTGCACAATACAGTTTAAAAAACCCCACCATTCTAAAGGAGTGATACATTCAGTAAAATTGATCTTTAAATGCTAATGGAAACACAGGAAGAAATGGAGGGGGAAAAAATCAAGCACTGCAACATTTCAAAATACTGAGTTACTTTGTTCAGTATTCTAAATGTTATTTGCAAAGCACAGTTACTATCAGGGGTCTAATTTCACCTTCTAACTGCAGAACAAGTTTGACTTAACACAGAAGAAAATGTAGGCTGGTGACTTGGGACCAGAACAGGCATCTTATGGCTACAGGATCTAGACACTGCTCACTGCAGTAATTTCATTTATTTTGTTTGATGCCTAAAGAGGCTACCTAGAACAGAGGCTAGACAGTGTTAAAGGAATAAGTAAGTATTTTTTTAAAAGGCCTTCAAAGGATACACCTGGGGCAATACAAGAGCCCTGGCAAAGCTCCACCCAAGATGGATGTCTGGTCACAAGTTTTCACACTTATAAGTTTTAGTCCATTTACGTTTTGGGGTTAATTCTGCAATTACAGCTTCAGGTTATGGAGTCCTATTCTCCCAGACAGCTCTCCTCAATTTCCTGTTGTTTACACTTTTTGGGCCTGAAGCTGCAATGGTGTCCTTGGTTCTCAGGCTGGAAAAATATTGTTTTGTCTAACTAAACTGAAAAGAACTTATTGATGTTTTATATGAAGTTCAGAGTTACATACTAATGCAGTACAGAATCTGGAAAATATGAAAGCTAAAACTTAAGGCATCATGTCAATAAACTTACCGTGGTTTGTATTTAAATCTGACTGATTTATTTATGAAAAGCAATGACTAAATACATACCAAAAGAGCTTCAATTTTGTTATTTAACCCCAAAGCCTGTGTTACATAAGTCAAGTGTACTTTTCCCTCTAGAACAGGAGGATGCAGCAATGCTGAACTCTGGAAATCAGAGTATTCCAGGCAGCTTGTTAAAGTGCAGCAACAGTGTTTCAAAACTCTCAACGGAACAACAACTGGCACAGTCAGCTCAAGGAAAACAAAGTAATAAATCTTCTGAAAATAAATAGAAAAGAAAAAGTGTTTACATACCTATGTTTAACAGCTGTGAATGGATCTGTAGTTTTCCAAATGTGCTTCAGTGGCAAGTTTCCTGACACAGTTCAGATCTCTTGAATACCATAGTCACACAAAAAGAGCCATTTCTCATCTACAGGAAGCATCAGCAGAGAAAGAAACAAAACCAAAATAATGTAGTACAGACTAATAGCTCTAATATTTGCAGGGCATGGGAAGCTGCCAGCCCCACACAGCCACCCTCCCCAACTAATTACATTCAGCTGCTTGTCATGTGGTCCTGCTGACTGATCAAGTGATCTCTTTTCCCCCTTTTAAAAGTAAGCAAAGTAGCTAACTAGATCTCCCTAAACCAGGTAACACTCTCTGAGCCTTTGCAAAAAACTACTGACCCTCCTCCTTGTCTTAGAGAGAGGAAGTTGCAGCATGTGGACACAACTTTTTCTAAGTATACAAAAAAAATTCAGCTAACACATAGTCTACTATATTGAAACACAGCAAGCACCAAAGTTCCCCAAACCAGTTTTATTTTCCACCTTTACAGACAGCAGAAAAAGTTACTGATTCCAAAACTGGCACAAACACCAGAGAGAGATTCTGTGAGCTGGAAGGATCTGGGGGGACAGAGGCTGCTGTACCTGTGTCCAGTCCTTTCTGCTGAACCACTTCTGATGGCAACAAGCTCCAAGGAGAGATCAGAGTGAGGATGCTGCCAGAACCTTTCTGAAACACAGACACTAAACCTACAAGCTCCTGTCCCTGCACAGTCCTGAGAGACACATGCAGACATATTAAACATTTAAATAACTTCAAGGAAATAAAGCTACTGATTTAACATGTAAACCAACTCTTCACTGAGTCAGTTCACAAAGGCCTGTTAACAGAGGCCCCCAAGAGGCAGAATTCACAGTCTGCCCCAATTCCAACAGCAGTGTCTGCAGCAGGCACTCCCTGCATGGGCCCTGCCCTGGGTCCAAGGGATGAGACAGGACCTTCCCAGCCCCACGAGGCCTCGTCCCCTCTCAGACACCCCAACATTACAGATGCTCACAGGAGAGCACTGAAAGGTAAGTTTTGCATTCACCATGTAAGATTTAGCTGATGTGAGCTTTTGCAGACAAGTCTCCTTGTACAATCCTTTCTTGTCTCAGTTTCTTTCCTCAAGCTGCTTCAAGAGCAGCAAAGAAAGGAAATTAAGTTGATGTCTCCAATCTTCTAATTTAAGAAGTGCTGCAGACAGGCTGCTACAAATATTTAACATATTAATTCATCTACCAGTAACAAAGAGAACTCCACAAGCTTCTCAACTCTCCCTTGTTTCAGGGCTCAACTATCTTGCTTCCTTTCATGTGAATCAAGGCAATTTTTATTTTCCTTGCCCTGATGAACATCTAAGTTCTGTTATACAGAGCTGGAACACTTTTTCATGCCCTGTCTTAGCATTTTTCCATAATTAACTGAAATCCATTTCTTTGATATTTAGTTGCAGGTTGTAATTTTTAAAACTACCCATTCTTGGCTCAATCCAATCTTCTATAAATTTCACCAGTTTTAGAGGAATATAAAAGGCCCTTTTGTGCACCAACATGCAATTTTAAAACAGAATTATGCTCAATTTTCAGCAACATGCACATTTTTAATCTTTAACCACTTGCTTCCCTGATCAATACCAGCACATTTGCTTAACTGTGAAGAAATATTCAGACCACAAGCACCCCAGAATGTCTGGTAACTGCTCCAGAGTGCAGAAGGAGGAACAGGATAAGAAGTGTTGACAGACAAAGCAGCAACTCTTCTGCCATGTTGCAAACAGCCCTGGGGGGTGACTGCACACACTGTGCACAAACTGTCTGTCTGGAAGTCTCAACCAGCAAAGTAAAAGGAGTTCAAACTCTTCCACACAGTCAGATGTTTGCCATCTTTAATGGAAAAACATTTCATAAATAATCCTCAGACTTCAGTGTTTTAATTCAGGATGAAATGAAGCACTTGACTTTTCTCTTGTGATGTGAGGAACACCAACTAATTCTTCCTGCCTCCCTACCAGGCACGGGTTTTATACAAAACAGTAAGATTTTGTCAAAAAGATAAAGCTGAAATAAACTTTTTTTTGAGGGTGAAGCTATGCTGATTTCAAACTGGAGAATTATAAACTGGGAGAACGTCAATGTTTGGCTATTGATAATGTCTGTTTTTAAATAAGCATGTTTGCAGTTTCTCAGCAAATGCAGCACAGGCAGCTGAGGCAGCCCTGCTGTGGTGGCAGGAAGGAACACAAACCAAGCAGCAACAGCTGGAACAGGAACCACTGCAGGCAGCCCAAGGTGAACCTTCCTCCCACTGCTGTCCCAGGGGGCTGTAAGAGCCTGGAAAATTTCTTAGTTTATGTAGGGGATCAAAATTACTGAAACTATGAATAACAGTTTTGAAATTACAGTTCTCAAAGGAATACCTATCTACTTAGTTATTCAATATTCCCAATGTTTTTACAAATTCTATGAACAGCTTGTAGGAACAAGATGATCTGAATGCATGGAATTTATGATTTACTTGTAAAACTTTCCTATGCTTTACAGGTCTAGGAATTTAGGAGGAAACTTGAGGAGCTAAACACAGTGAACAGAGTGGAGCATTCTTCATTACAAGCACCAGAATATTTGCCTTCATACCCTTGAGAAAAGTTGCAGGTGTCCAAAGTGTCTTGTAGCAGATGTTTCTTCTATAAGAAAAATACTGGATTGTTGCCTGCCTGGAGAGAGGAACAGGAGAAGAACTGGATCTAGTAACAGCCCATTTCAGATAATGCTACAGAACACATCCCTCTTTCCAAAGCCAAGAGCTGTGCCTAATATCAATGTGATCTGCCCCTGCTCTGCAGTAACATACCAGTAGCTCAGGACAGAACTAAAAGGACCTGAAAGGAAGAGAAATTCCATATAAAAGACTTTTTTCTTTCCTCTCACCAATATTCTTACCCACACACAAAATCAGCTTCCAGAACTGTTATAGCTGAACTTTGCCAGGACCAAATAATGAAAGATCCCTTCAGTGATTAAAATAAAAGTAGGTCAAGCAGGCCTTCCTGCTACCCAAAGGCACAACTGTTAAATATTTAGTAATATTACAGAGTAAAGTAAAGGTTTCATTATGTTCTTTCAACTGTGAGCCAATCTAGGCAATTCCTAGTAATGGTGACAGAGCTTTCTCTTAGCTTTGCATGTGATAAAGGATTTAACTGCCTAAAGACAGAAATAATTTGCAGCATCTGGGCAGTCAACATCAGCACTTCAAAAAAATTTAGACCAAACTGTTGTCAGAAAAAGCATCAAAAGATTGCTTCCCAAATAAGATTTATATATGGCTATATTTGACCTCAGAAAAGATTAGCAGAATTATCCCAAACAAGTGACTCTAATTGATCTGTCAGTTCTGTCAAAACTGCAAGCTTCTCTCCACACCACTCTCTATTAATGCCCATGTATGCAGTCTGTCCCAAGGCAAAGCCAAGTGGAGATGTCTATTCCAGATCTGAATCAAAAGGGGAAGGAAAGAACCCTTTAACACTGAACCAGGTTCTCTCTCTCTTATTACAGTTCTGAAATATCAGAAAGAAAATAGTATAAAAAAAGACTATTGTATATGTCCTTGTATAAGATGTTACAACACCAAGAAATTGTCAAAACAGGTTTTCTTTAATTGCCATTTAAAATGGCAATAAAACGTGTATGAATAAACATGATTTTTTTTTTTCTGACTGAAATGAGCAAATGTGATCATTTTGCATGCAGGAAATAGTATTTTGGTAACATTCACACTACTCAAATTACAGAATCTGTACTCAAAAGAACATTCAGCCAAAAGATGTATGAATTATTTGACATGCTACAGTTCTTCTGTGAGACTATGTTGTTCACCTTTTTTAAGACTTATGAAGTGAATGCCTGACTGCATGAAGAGAGCACCTATGGCAGCACTGCACGAGACACCAGTGGCCCTGCTTTGGGTGAGAAGCTGTAAAAGCACACCAATAATCTGATGTCTCTATTTCATCCTGAAGAGCTACAAATCTCACTTTAGATCAGTGATCTTTATCTGTTTTAAAGGGTTGATGACTAAGTGAACTTTTTTAATTAAAAAACATAGTATCTTTACAGGAAGCTGTTGTAGCAGATCAAAGGAACCTGTGCACTATAGCTACGTAAGAAAGGATTTTCAATATTTTACAATTCTATATTAATACAGCTTTGAAAGTTTCTGTCATAATTCTATCCACACTTCATCTTAATTGATATGTGTTTATTCTTGGCATGATCTGATCCAATGTATTACTTGAAAAGCAACCTCAGCAGAGCTGGGTTTTCTTTCCAACACAAGAAAATACTGTTCACATCTTTTCTGAATCTACTTAATAGGGCAATTGGTTCATCATTCTCCTCAGCTGACAATAGTGCCTTTTGCACTTTAACTCTGCTCTCAGGAGGAAAAATGGAAAGGTCAATTATGTGAACTATGTGACAGAGAAGTCTGTTTCTTCTGAACTACGGCAAAATATTGCTTCTGCTGTGTATTTTTTGATCTTCCATGCAATGAAGACATGAAACCAAATTAAACACCTGTGATATTTATTTTTTCCACCATTTCTTAAAGCATGAACACCATTAACATTAGAGCTCCTTCCTATTCCCATTTATTCAGTGACTCCCCAGGTTAACTAACCTGGCTGGTTGCTCTGCCTTCCTTCAGGGTGTGCAGGAGGAATGGGTGGGCTTGCAAAGGTGCTGATTCTACAGTACATTACCAAAGTAGATCTTTCAGTCCCATCGGCCCCATTCCACTCCCTGTGTTACTCCCAATTATTAAAAATGTTACTGTTCCCATTCTTCATGCTCCCACAGGATGCTGGGCTGAAGAAAAATTCCCTAAGGCTCAACACACCACACTGGAGATTATGGATGCAATAAGGACTTCTTGGAACAAAGCTCCAAATTTGCAATGCAAAAAACAAAGCTGAAATGAGGACATGCCTCTTAGCCTGGTTTCCTAAGAAAACAAAGCTCATTAGGGAGGGGCAGAGACACTGAATTTCTATTTTTTCTGCTTTCTCCCTCTGTATTTGAATCTGCTGATCAGCTTTAACACTCCTTTACAGAGGGGAAGAAAACACAAAGAACTGAACTTCCTGAACACTGGGAAAAAATGGTGAAAAAATGGCAGACTGGATAAAGGGAAGAGTGGGATGTGTGCCTCCCCTGAAAGCTGGCAGTCACAGTTTCCAGTTCTGCAAGGGAAACCCACCAGCTGCCCAGGTTGTACCTGCTGCAGCACATACTGTGACAGTCATTCAATTTTACATTTACTTTCAAGTTGAATTTAAAAGACACTATCTATTTTAAAAGCAAATCAAGTTTATTATTAAAAAGTGAATGGAATAAAACCAGTGGAGTTTTGCCATATTAGCAGTTCAGATTTGGGGGAGGAGGAGGAATTGTCTTTCAAAACCTACTAAAAAGCATGATTCCACTTTTGCTGCATGTTCTTTTCACAGGCCTTCCAAAACCTGCTCTGCAGCTCCTCCTGACACACAGCAGGATCTTCTGTGGGCTATATCCAAACTTTCAAATAAAGATTTATATTCACCTCTTCCATTCCATAGATAAAAGCTACTACTACTTTAGCAACTCCAATTTGAGCCTGTATTTATCCAAACTAAAATTACAAGAGTTTTGCTATGAAATTCAGAAGAAATGCAATCAAATCAGACAGTACTATCTTCAAACTTGGTTAACAACATCTCTGTACAGAGATGTCCATCCTGACACCATTCCAAGAAAAAATATGGAAAAATAAAGTATCAGTCAGACAGTTCATGCCCCAACAGAAATGACCTGTCAAGCTGAATCAGTGGTAAAGGAGAAAGTCAGTGGAGCATGTGCAGTTACATGCACAGGATCTGAAAGTGCTGCATGAGAAACTCTTGGAAATTAATAATACCAGCAGGGCTAGAACTACCCTGATACCTGGATTTTGGGTCATATTCAGTCACAGATAATTTGGTTTAGAACAAAACAAGTGGGGGTGGGGGAGAAGGAATTATGATTAGCCTTTGCAATTAAAAAAAAAACAAACCCAAACCACCATAAAAAGACCCCAATTATCCAGCCTTTGCTATAATCTGCATTCTGAATGTTATCTAGGCTTTCAAGCAGACATGGAAAGCACCAGCCACTGGCAATAACTGTAGCAGCAAATCATCTCATGCAAACCTTGCATGAAAGCATTTCACAGCACAAGCAGTCCCTCAACTGTGAGCCTTGAGTGATACCCTGAAATTCTCAAAATGCACCACTCTCCATGACAGTCACACAATTATCAGCAGGGATCTCCAGGAAGAAGGTGATTTCTCTCAGCAATTACCAGTATAAAACACTACACTAGCAAGACTGGTGGAGACACATGAGAAAAACAGAAAACTTGCATTTTTTATTCATAAAAATGAATGAAGTTTTCTTTCCCCCCTACCCACCATACATGCTTTATTAGTCCTTATCACTACTAACAGCCTTCAGTCTAGTTCAAATATTCCCTTTCCCCAAGGATGTTATTGGAATGAATTGTTTTCTTCCTTGCAGGTCACGGAGCAACCGTTTTCCTTACAGTCTTTGGGTGATAAGGGAACCAAATGAAACAATCCACAGTTATGAAAATAATAAGCCAGGCCTTAAGAGTGAGACTGGGCTGACTTTGGACAACAGCACTTCTCCAGAGAACCTTCATCACCTTATAATGATATATGCTTGATAAAAGTATTATAAAAATTGTGCATTTCTAATTCAAACTTGAAAGGGGCTTGCATATCTTAAAGCCTATCCTTTCCAGCTAAATAAACTGCTCCAATTAAAGGCATAGTTTCTATTCATGGAGCTCTCCTTACCTGAAAGTATTACTGAAGAACCAGTTTTTATCTGCTTTGCTATTTATTCCTTTATCCTGTTAGCACTTTTAAACCAATAGCAGTACACAGCTGCAAAACTGCAGTCACAAACTCCAAACTTAATTTGGACTCAGCTACTTGATTTGTGTAGCAGAGCCTTTATACCCATCCAGTGTTTTATTTGCACATATAATATTTTGGCAAAATGTACTCCTTACAGTACTTTTATTCACATATAATATTTACACAAAGAATTACTGCAGAAGTGTACAGTTATTTTCAAAATACTTTTTGTAAGTGCCCACAAATTTGACTTTTAATTTAAAAACACTGATTACATACTAACCAACTTCTTTTGTCCATTGCAAAACACAGATTCCTAGAAAAGTTGTACCCCTGCTAAGTTTGTATCTTCACTGCTGCTTCCTGCCCCTTTGTTACCTTACTACCAGTCTTCACATTGTCTTCCAAAAGTGCCTTTTTCTGGCACTCTTCATTCTTACCTATTTCTCATCAGTAAAAGTATCAGACATAGAGAAGGAGAACAGCTGTGGGAAATGGGTTTGCAAACTCAGGAAAATATCACTGCACTGGTTTACACTTTGATATTATTCTCAGAGCCATAGAAGGACATTTGCCTGGGTTTCTTTTCCTCCTGCAGTCTAAAATACTGAAGAACTTGTTAGGTCAGCTCCAGAGTGCTGAAATGTGCCAGTATGTGAAAAGAATTCCACCACCCAGAATATGCAAAATTGTCACACACACCCCAAAGCATCCTCAGCCCTTTGAAGCAACAACACTACCACAGGAAAAAAAGTATGCTAGTTATATGTCATATTTTAATCCACATGCCATAAGGCTCATTAGATTGGAAAAGAAATCACAGGCATTGAGACTACTTATTACTATAAATCAAAAGTAAATTCTGCTGTTTTATGTATGAAAACACAACAATGTAAGGGTGTTCCAGAAAAGAAAGTCAGGGCTAGGACTTATTCACAAAGCTCCACTGGAGATAAAAGGATCATTAAAGCATTAAGTGATC
Source organism: Erithacus rubecula (assembly GCF_903797595.1). Lineage (NCBI taxonomy): Eukaryota > Metazoa > Chordata > Aves > Passeriformes > Muscicapidae > Erithacus > Erithacus rubecula. The sequence goes on from NC_136666.1 coordinate 14,331,613, forward strand.
TCAGCTGATTTAACATGGTTCAAGTTAGCTCTGCCTCCTGATGCAGTTCTGATATAGAAGAGAAAAAAAAAAGAAATGAGGAATAGAACCCCCATAACCCCAGATTCTATATGCAGAGAAAGACTGAGAATATATTTGTATAAATAGAAAAAAAAAAAGTGTTTCTGCTAAAAAAGCTGCCTTTTAGACAAGAATGTATAAAACCATGCTGTACTTATACAACTTTTTAGGCGTGTTTGAAGCCAATGCTGCAAACTCAAAGATTCTATCTGCAGCACTGAGTGGTATCTACAAGACAACATGAGCAAAAGCAAGTTCCAGAGCACTACATAAGCCCAGCCCAGGAAAAGTTTAAGTTTCTAAGTAACCCTCTGCAGGACCAAGCACATGTGCAGAGTACAATAATGCAGCTTTAATACAGAAGGGAATCTTTGATGATTAATTACTTAAATCACAAGTTTAATACATTTTAAATGCAACTTAATTAATTGCTGAGACATCAACAGCGGAAAAGGAGTTTCATTCTTTATATTCCACCCCTAGTGGAAATTTGCCTGCTTCTTCAAAATAAATTAAATTCTAACTACCTCAATAGACTGTGACAGACTGATCTCAGTAATGGTGCCAATCCCAGGGTTATGCTGGAATTTACAGATCTATCACAAGTCTTTTGTCAGCAAATACCTGGAGATACCTGGCAGGAACAGCACAACCAAGAATTCAAAGGGACACAGGATTACTGCACATAATACTTGTTTCTGTAAATGTCAAATGCTACTTAAGAATTCTTTTATCTCATCTTATCTTCTCTTTGAAAGAAAAGGAAATGTGTAATCAAGTGATAAAATAATGTGTTCCCATGTTTAACAATAGTGATAAAACAAACTTACAGTCCGGTTTTAGCCATCTGGTTGCTCATGAGAAATTTTGTTAACTGTGAAAATAAACCAGTGTAAATTGTAGCACACCCTGTCTCCCAAACTCCTTTGTGCAAGAGATTAAGTAGATGTAAAATCCAGAACCCTGAACAAGAAACACAGGAACATGCTGTTCTATTTTCCATCATTTTAACCATGCTTTTGAGACATTTATTTAGCATTACAAATACCATTCCTACATTTACCTATCAACATTTGAAATGCAGATTGCAGTATGTGCTTTTCCTTGGATGGAAAATACTTAGAACACTCACAAAATTATTAAAAGTCTGTGACAAGAAAGAAGGGCTGAGAGAAGATGTCTACATAAGATTAAGTTTTCAAGAATGGGCAGAACAGATTTTGTAGAGTTTCAAAGAAAAACACATCACCTTGCAGATCTAACTCCAAATATGTATGTGTTATACTGATGAAAATCTCCTAAGCACCATCCATGAGGGAAGCGTTAGAGGAGTCATACAATCAGAAAGTTCAAAATATTCCTGATACACCACTAAGAGATAAAAATTGGGTGGTTTCAGCAGTTCTAAATATGTCCTTTATACTTTGCTAGTACCATTAAAAATACCACTTATGTATTAATATACTCTAGTTACAGAGCTAGGAAAATCAATAGGTGTCTCTAATGGATTTAGTTTTCCTTAAATCCAAGATCATCAAAGTGTGAATTGAGGCCAAGCACAGCAAACCAGGCTGAAGGGCCTTGTCAGCATGAAGGCTCCCCCAGACAAACAAAAATTTGCTCAGAAAGGAGCAACAGGTCTGTTGATGGTCACACCTAAGATTCGAGCCCTGGCTTGCCAGATGTAACATTATTATAGTGCCTTCACAACGACTGACCATTCTAAAAACCTTTTTAAAAATTTAAGCCAGGCACGCAATCCCCTTCTCCTCTGTAAAAATAAACGCAGGTTTAAAGCGGGGAAGCCTGCAGCTGCAGCGGCGGCGGGGGAAGGCCCGAGCGGGGCCCGCGCACGGCAGCGCCGTGAGGGGAAGCACCTGAGGGGCGGCCACGGGAGGGGCGGCCGACGCCTCGCCCCGACCCCCGAGCGATCTCCGCTTTGTGAAAGCCCGGCTCGCTGTTCGGGAGCCGCGGGCACGCAGAGTCCCCTGCCCGAAACACGGTCCCGGGGCTCTGACCAAGCGAAGCCCAGCCGGCTCTGCTCGCTGCCCGGCCGCCTCCCCTGCCGCCCTACCTGCTCGCCGCCCGGCCGCCGGAGCTCCCGCAGCCGCGTCACGCCGCACCTGCCCTTTTTTGGGCTCCGACCGTGTCTTTCCCGTCAAGGCAACATCACTTCCCGTACAGCCCGAGGTGGGGGCGGGCCGGGCGGCGCCGCCCCGGCGTGTCCCGGCCCCGCCGCGGCACCTGGGCGGGCTGAGCGCGGCCCGCGGGCAGCACCGCGCGGCGCTGGGCGGCAGCGGCCGGGCCGGCTCCGCAGCCCTTCCCTCTGGAACACCTCGGGCCGGCTCTGCAGCCCTTCCCTCTGGAACACCTCGGGCTGGCTCCGCAGCCCTTCCCTCTTCCCGCCTGGAACACCTCGAGCCGGCTCTGCAGCCCTTCCCTCTTCCCGCCTGGAACACCTCGGGCCGGCTCTGCAGCCCTTCCCTCTTCCCGCCTGGAACACCTCGAGCCGGCTCTGCAGCCCTTCCCTCTGGAACACCTCGGGCCGGCTCTGCAGCCCTTCCCTCTGGAACACCTCGGGCCGGCTCTGCAGCCCTTCCCTCTGGAACACCTCGAGCCGGCTCTGCAGCCCTTCCCTCTGGAACACCTCGGGCCGGCTCTGCAGCCCTTCCCTCTGGAACACCTCGGGCCGGCTCTGCAGCCCTTCCCTCTGGAACACCTCGGGCCGGCTCTGCAGCCCTTCCCTCTGGAACACCTCGGGCCGGCTCTGCAGCCCTTCCCTCTGGAACACCTCGGGCCGGCTCTGCAGCCCTTCCCTCTGGAACACCTCGAGCCGGCTCTGCAGCCCTTCCCTCTGGAACACCTCGGGCCGGCTCTGCAGCCCTTCCCTCCTCCCGCCTGAAACATCTCGGTCCGCTTAGTGAGAATTCATGAGAGGAAAAACAGGTTTTGCAGCGAAAATCCGCGGTGCCTGGTTAATACGCACCGCTGTGGGTTTAATGAGTTCTTCCTGCCGCCTGCTGGCTGCCTGCCTTCCCCCGCGAGGGAAGAGTGCTCTTCACCCTCAGCAGCTTCCCAACTGACGCTTTAAATCCAGCAGTCTCAAGAATTCAGCGAGCAGAGTCTTAAGCTCAGTTACATCAATAACCCTTTCCACCTGCATCAGTTCAGACATCCTCTTTCTTGAGGTTTTAACAAATTCAACTGCCATCTTTACAGACAATTCCTGTAATTTTATTTACAAAGGAAGCGCCTTCTAGATCTGAGCTACACCTCTTTAAAGGAAGCTGCTGGAGTCACTGCAGTAATTCAGCGTTTGCAGCAAACTTTTGTGGCAGCTTGTGGTATTTCCTCATAGAATCAGGGAGCTGTTTGGGTTGGAAGGGACCTTAAAGATCCCCCTGTTATTGGAAGGGACACCCTCTGCTAGACCAGGCTGCTAAAAGCCTGGCCTTGGACACTTCCAAGGATGGGGCAGTCACAGCAACTCTGAGCAACCTGTGCCAGTGATTCACCACTCTCACTGTAAAAAGTTTATTCCTAATAGGTAATCTAAACCTGCCCCCTTCCAGTTTAAAGCCATTGCCCATGTAATGTCATGTCCCAACTGCACTTACTGCACCCAGCTGCCCCTCCCAGCCCACCCTCCACTGCCATCCTCCCATCTCAGCTTCCACACCACTGCCTCCAGCTACATTGTTCCTGGCTGAAAATATAAAGATATCCAGACAACTCATTTCTTCCCTCATTCTGTCCTAAAGTTTCTCTGTTGAAACCAAAACCTGGCATAAGTTTGTCCCAAGATCTCCTGGATTTGGTTTCTTTTTAGATTTACTGAAGTCTTGACATATCTACTGATTTGGTTTCTCTAAGTCTCAGATTCTGAGACAGACAGATTAGTCTCTCAGACTAATCCACACCTATTCCAAGAGCCATGCTGTCTTTCTGAGCTACACCAATACAACAGTTTTTCAGGCAGATTTTTTTTATTTTATACCTCACTCTGTCAGAAATTAAATACGTGTATAATCACATGGGGTACGTGTGTGTATGTACATATAGCCAGGTCCGATTATAAACTAAGGATACCAGACTTGGGTGCGGTTCTCTTCTCAGCCGTTTGCACAACTGCATTCCCAACTAAGCTAATGTATTAAGAACTGAAACAGAAGAAGCAGAGAAAAATTGTATTTATCACTTGGAGGATCAGACCAGAGGCAATCCAACAAAACCCATGAAGCGTAACCACACAGCAGCAGCTTTCTTCTTAGAGTTTCCTGATCTTATTTAGAGGTGAAATAGACTTTCAGACATTCACAATGTCACACGATCCAACATTCACGTCCCAGTCTGGTACCAAACACAGGCAGGTGTAGCTCCATCAGGCGGGCGGCTCCAGCGCGGGGCCGGGCTGCATGAGGCGGCTCGGGAGGGACGGGCCCGGCCGGTGACGGTCGCGCCGGCTCCGAGCGGCTCCATTGTCCCCGACGGACGGGGCGATGCCCGGGAACGGCGCCGCGCGTCTCCCTCAGGGCCTCTTCTCGGGCGCGGCGCCCGGCGGGGGCGCGGCGGGGCCGTGCGGGGCCGGGGGCGGCTGGAAGAGCGGCCCGTAGATGTAGAGCCCGCTGGCCACGCCGAGCGCCACGGCCACGGCCACGTGCTGCAGAGGCAGCCGCCCCCTCATGCCGACACGCGTGGGGCGGGCACGGCCCGGCCCGGCCCGGCTCGGCTCGGCCCCGGCCCCTCACCCGCACGCGGCAGCGGCGCCCCGGCCTCCCGCTCGCTGCGGCACCGGACGGAAGTGCCGCTTGTCCCGCCCCCGCGGCCGCGCATGCCCCGGCGGGCAGGATCGGGGCGCAGATGCCGGAGGCGGTGCGGCTCCGCAAGCGGCGCTCGGTGCTCTACAGCTCGGCCGGCGGGGCCGCCGCGCAGCGAGGCGCCGGTAAGCGGGGCCGGGCGGGGAGGGGCGAGGGGCGGCCCCCGAGGCGCCCGTCACGGACCGGCCTTGCCCCCGCAGGTGCGGCCGCGCCCGCGGCGCTGCTGGCGCTCGCCCTGGCGCTGCGGATGGTCAATTGCTTCCTCGTCCAGACCAGCTTCGTCCCGGACGAGTACTGGCAGTCGCTGGAGGTGGCGCATCGCATGGTTTTCAAATATCCTTCTCCTGCCGCGGGCCCCCACCCTCTCTTCGCTCCCGGCGGGCCGGAGGGGACGCGGCCCCGCGGTGCCGTGGGCGGGAGTGCTCGGGCACGGCTCTCCCCGCTCGACACGGCTCTCCCGGCTCCGGTCCGGCTCTCCCCGCTCGACACGGCTCTCCCCGCTCGATCACGGCTCTCCCGGCTCCGGTCCGGCTCTCCCCGCTCGATCACGGCTCTCCCGGCAATAAAGTGTTGGCTTGACCAACTACAAACACCCCGCCGTTCTGGCCGAAGGGGACGGGTGACTCGGGTGAAGTTTTCTCTTTCAGTTGGTCATGATCTGTCCTTAATATTCGTAATTATGGTTACCTGACTTGGGAATGGACAAGTAGCTTAAGGGGCTACTCGTACCCACTGATCTTTGCAAGCATGTACAAAGCATTACAGCTGCTGGCTAAGGATAATGTTCAGCTGCTGGTGAGTATAATCAAAAATGTGCATCTGCTACTAAAATTCAATTTTAAAGCGTATTTAAACACAATGTATTTTTGTCATTGTCCAAGAAAAGTGCAAAGCCTTGGGTCTGGCAAACAAGAGACGTGAGAGCACAGACACCCCCACTGACTTCCCATGGGGGCAGAACTCATTCACAGATTTCTAGTCACAGAACTGATGCCTGCAAGTACAGAGGATTATTCCTGGCCTCTGTCAATCTCTTGGAGTTTCATACTGCTTGTGTTTGCCACTACATCATAATTGCACAGTAGTTCGGTTTTCCAAAGTGTTTAGTAATATATATTTGTACTCAACTCACAACAACTAACTAACAGCAGCCCCTTTTGATTTCTATTGGAGATATAAAGCAGATAATTCTACTTTTCATCTCTGAACACTTTCAGTTGAACTTTAGACATTCTCTGTTTTGGCAGAAATTCTATCCTTACCCAAGGACCTTACTGTTTAATTTTTAAAATCATAAAAAGCTATAGACAATATTTACCAATTCACTATTCTCATACCTGAACAGTCATTCACTAATTCAGTCCTCTCTTAAAACTTGGAATTCAACTTGGAATGTTGCAGGAACAGTTTTCTCTCTGTTTACACAGATCTGGGTCCCTAGGATTGCACAGGCAGTGCTGGCTGCTTTTGCTGATGTGCAGCTTTACTCATTAGTGCAACATCTTGAAAATTCAGAAACAGCAAAATTCGTGGTGAGTCACAGCCTTTAAAAAATTGTGCATGTTAATAAACACTGATTTTGCATTGTAAATAAGAGCAAAATGATACATCACACCTTGAAGAATTACTACCCACCTTCGTTTAGGTGAACTTGTTTTAATGTGTTCATAATTATTTTCAGTTCTTCTGCCAACTCTGTTCCTGGTTTACATGGTATTCCTGTACCAGAACTCTAACAAACACCATGGAGACTATTCTTACCATTTTTGCTCTTTCCTACTATCCCATAAAAGGCTCCAAGATGGGGAACAGGTGAGAAACTTTCTCCTAACAGTATGGATAATTTTTGGTTTGGGATGATACCAATCTACTGATGCTGTTTAAAATGTTACTTTTTTGGTAACATCTAAGGCAACCAAAGTCCCCTCACTCATGTAGCAAGAGTTCTGTCTCATGGAAGGAACACTCTAGTATTTCCTCTAAGTATTTTTTAAGATATTGCTATAACTGGCATGTAAAATTAGCTGTTCCCCTGTTTCCTTTTGCAAAGTGTAACTTTATGGGAAATTTTATTTTAAACTTAAAAAAATCTGGAATATAGCAAGTTGGGAAAAGATAACAAAAGCTTTTTGGGGTCAGATATAGGTGAATTTGTGGTCACAATTTTCTTTATTGCTCACTATTTTAAAGTAGGTACCTCTTGTTAGCAACTCCATTGTAACAAAGCAATTCTAGAGTTGCAGCCTTCCAAACAAGAGTATCTGCACTCAGAGTCAAAAGTTACCTGCAGTATGAAAAACTTTTGGCCAGACACATGACAGTTGTTGAAATGTCACTGCCTGCAGAAGAATTGACCATACCTTTTGATAAGCTGGATTTTTTATATTTCTTCCTTCTAGCTGTAAGTATTTAGCTTTGGTGGCACTTGCAATTGTTATTCGTCCCACTGCTGTTATCCCTTGGATACCTTTGGTCTTCAGTCATTTTTTGCAAGAACGGAGGAAAGCAGACCTTATCCTACACACCTGCATTCCAGTTGGGTAAGTTCTTTCTCAGTTTAGACCAGGACTGTGCACAGCTACATTTTAAGATTGGTTTTACCACTGCAAAGGCAGACAAGCCAAAAAACCTGATATCATATAAATAAAAGAGAACAAATAATCCTTTTGGAAGAGTTTAAGGAAGGGGCATGTTTCCTTTAAACTGTTGTATATGCTGCAAAAAAAGCATCAGGAAAGATTTCATGATGGTGAGACATGAGCAGTATTCCAGCTTAATCTGGGATACCAGGTGATGGCAGGTGGCCACTGTAAAATAGCAATGGGTATGCATAATCTCAAAAATACTAGGAATCAGAGTTTTGACAGCTATCTGGAGAAGATAGAAAAGCAATTCAGGCAATGTCAGTGCAACAAACTTTCCATTTTTGCAGATTGGTCACAGTAGGAACCTCTTTAATAATTGACCGTGTGTTTTTTGGTGAGGTAAGCTGTTTTAAACTTGACTTATAAGAAGAAGCTTGGGGTTTAGTATTTTAGCATTGATGGGTATTTCAGACTTCTCTGACTTATCATTTCTGTGACAGTGTCTGGCCTATGATCTCTAAATATATCCTTGAACAAACCCTTGAACCCTGACTTCTCAGGTATTTCAAATGATGGACTGCTACATAAAATCAGTATGCTCAGTCCTCAACAGTTATCAATTAATTAATTGCTAAATATAGGAAATCCATGCTGAGTCTTAGTAAAAAAAACAAGCTGAACTAGGAGTGAAAGTGTATTATGTAGGGCCAATGGTGACTGTGAATTCAATGTAGCTGTTGGGTTTGACTTTGGATTTGTGTTTAACTCCCCCCCATCTCCCAGTGGGTACTGGTTCAGCTGAACTTCTTGAAATTCAACGTGCTGCAGAATTTGGGAACGTTTTATGGCTCTCATCCTTGGCATTGGTACTTCACTCAGGGACTCCCAGTCATCTTGGGTCCCCACCTGCCTTTCTTTATTCATGGCTGTGCACTGGCACCAAGGAGGTACCACATCTTTCTGCTGCCAGTGATCTGGACAGTGCTGGTGTACAGGTAAACTCCTGAGTGGAACTGCTGCCTCTCACTGGTTGTGTTCTTTGCAAAGCTCATGTCCTCTCTAGAAAAAAAAGCAGTGTAGTATTCACGTTAAGTGATAGAAAACCTGAAACTATTCACTCAGTTATAAAACTGGTTCTAGAATTTTGTGTAAAACTGCTTCTTGTATTGTCACCAACACGTATCTTTAGAATTGACTAGACCTTTAAAGAATAAAATAATTCATCATGAAATGCAATGGAAAGTGAAATTTTAAAAATCCCCAAACCAGTACTCAGTCACCCAGCAGGTATTTAAGCAAAAATAGAGCTAGTTAGAAAACTGAGTTCTCTGGATACCTAGAGAAAACACCATTTCATTTGGTTCTTTAATACATGCCCAGTAAGATGAGAGGTTCTTAGACCTGTAAAACTTACTCCATTCACAAGTTTATACACAGCTCTTAACTATCATAAGGCTGTATTTGTCATTTTAAGCTCAGAAGTATAAGAAAAGGTAAGTTTTTTCTAAGGCATCAGAATTAACTGTAGATTAAACAGGAGAGACACTTTCAGACAAGAAAAAATACAGCAAGTAAATAAATATTAAGCAATAAATACTTTTATACTGTCATAGTAATAGACTACAGCAAAACAGTAGGAAGACTAGAAATTCCATTTCTTCTTTCTGATTCAAAATTGGAAGTAGCTCTATTGGCTTTAGGACATTTTTACCTCCCTTAGTCTTTTAAGAACCCCTTTGATTCCCAAGACATAAGTATTGCAGCAATCCCCCAAAAAAGCCCAAAAAGTTGGCATGGGAAATTGTGTATTGTTGTATTAGCAGGGGTGACTGTTAATTTGCTAGATTACAAATGGGCACTTGAATCTTAGCTTTTCATCCACACTATTTATTGTGTCTTATTACAGAAAACAGATTGGTGAAGTACTGGCTAAATTACATCTAGTTGTCAAAGAATCAGACGACTTAACTGTAGTACCCATGAATTTTTTACCAGTGCTTGGTTTAAATTAACCAAATAGTCTTAATTCAAATGTACTTATATTCTTAAAAAGTGACAATTTTGATTTTTACTCTTAATTGCTTCAATACCAAAAGTTTCTTAATACATGCACATGCTCTTCCAGTCCTCTGTACTCTAAAACATATTTTGTCAACAGAACTGAAGCATTTTACTTTCTTGATATACTGTTATATGTTATATTACAGCACACTGAGCCATAAGGAATTCAGGTTCATCTATCCAGTACTGCCATTCTGCATGATTTTTTGTGGTAAGCATTGGTTTCAAATGTCTTGCAGCCTTACCAGGATATAATTTTTACCCAGAGAGAGATTGTTAATTGTCAATGTACGTATTTGATAAAAGATTCTTAAAATTAGCCTAGCCTTTTCTTACAGCTAGTTATAAACAGGAAAAAAAAAAAAGATGAGGAAGAAAAAGTGACTGTAGCACAGATAAAGAATCCTTAGCATGGATGAAAGTATTCCTGCAAAAACATGACAATTGTGGATACTTAGAAGAAAAAACTACAGAAGTTACTTCTGATAAGTCTGTGGTTACAAAGAGATCGTAATGGCTCAAAACATTATAAAATAAAAGCAGAAAAAAACCCACATGAATTTCAAAGTAATTTCTAAGCACACAAATACAAGCCAAGAGTGTTTCACAAAAGCAATAAAATATACCCATAATAGAATGCTACCAGTTGTGTTTAAACCACAAACTAATTTGTGCACTTCATCCAAAATACAATTTGGCAGAACTGACCAACTGAAGACTAATTTAATTTGCTTGTTACTGATTTCTAGAAGATGCCTTGTAGCTTGGTTTCTGTGATTCAGTACAGGTGTCACAAAGCTACATAAAATATTTTTCCCAGGATACTGACATGAAAAGGGTTTGACTTGAAAAGGGTTTTCAGACTAGCTGCAACATGAAGCTGGTATCTGTGCCATCTTCATCTATGCTGTGAGAAAGGGGCTTCTGCAACCATCTCCCCCCAGGAGAAAAGCCTTTTCCCATTATTAGCTCCTTCAAAAAAACTAAACAAAAGGGGCAGTGATTTGCAATAGGGAAAAAATGAAGGAATGTGGTCTTCCAAGGCCAGCAGCTCAAAATTTAATAACGATAAAGGACTGCTGTAGTTTTCAGTGTTTTGGAGAAAAAGAATACCACAGCCATGCACATGTAGTTACCATTTATTCTGGCTCTACGTGGACTTGCATGAATCAGAATACGTCAGTAAGTTGCCATATATCATTCATCCAAACTACTGAATGGACTATTTTCCACTACAAGAAATTAAATTTAAAGAGACAAAGAACTTTTGAAACTATTACTGTATTTCAGGAGACAGGTGTGGGTTTAAGATTTACTCTGTTAAATCCAAGAATTAAAAGAGCAAAGTCTAACCTTTGAATTTCCATTCAAAGAATAAAGACTCAACACTGTAGTAAAGCATCTCAAAGTAAAGTATTGCTATTTACTGAGTAATGGTTTGCCACTGTATTAGGGTATTTTCAAAAATGTGTGAATTGTTCATCTCCCAAACTTACTCAAATATTTCTGTAGGATATTCTTTGAAACACTTGAAAGCATGGAAGAAAACTGCAGCAAGTTTCCTGCTGTTATCCAATTTAGTGCCAGCCCTGTACACAGGCCTGGTTCACCAGCGAGGCACTCTGGACGTTATGAGTCACATCCAGCAGCTCTGCAATAGCTCTCAGCAGTCACAAGCTTTTGTCTTCATCCTGATGCCATGCCACTCTACTCCATTTTACAGGTATTAAAAGCATTAACAGTGCACTACATTAGAAATCAAGATTTCTTTTTCTCGAGACTTAATAGAGACAGATAAATGTATACAGGAAGAGTTTTGATTTTTTTCGTACAGTTAAAAAAGAGTGGATAGGGGACATAAGCCAAATGTTTATACCACAGAATAAAATTCAGCATTAAACATTATTCAATTTTGTGAAATAGCTTTGTATGAGGGTATGCAGTAAGTCTAATCACTTCACCAAGTATGTCACACTTCTTCATTATGGTAACATTTGTAGCAAAATGAAACACTAATTGTTACTATCAAAATGTATTCATTTTACTTCTGCTGCTATGCAGTAATGTCATCACAACAGAGTGACTGAGGTCACTGCAAAAGGTTTTCAGTAGATCCTGACAATAAACACAATTAAAGCAGATATAAATGGTGAAGCTGATATGGAAAGGTACCTTTTTAAGAAATTGATGTCGTGCAAATGGTATTTTTATTAAGATAAATGTATTTTCTGCTCACTGCTAACACTGTCCCAGCAGTCTGGAGCTGAGTCTGCTTGTTCTACTTTGCTTTCATATGAAGTACTGAAAGGAAGAAAATACTGCTCTGAGGAATAGAATAGAATTTTGTTTTGACTGAGGTATCTTTTAAAGTTAAGAATCATATCAAATCTCTGATTCTGGTTAGTTTACCATGAAATGTGTGTTTTTGCTTTTTCTCCCTAGTCATGTTCACTGTCCTCTAAAAATGAGATTTCTTCAGTGTCCCCCAGACCTAACTGGCAATGAGAGCTACGTTGATGAAGCAGATGTGTTTTACTCTAACCCACTTGCCTGGCTGAATAAGGAGTTTTACAATGACACTTTATTACCTAGTCACTTGATCCTCTTCAATGTGCTAGAACAGGTATGGTAACTGCAAGATGAAACAAACTACTTCTGAGGATAAGTTACAAAATAAATTAGGGAAGAGTTATAGTTTTTTTTTTTTAAATTGTCACCCACAACTTTTTAAAACACAGCTTAAAATTAACCCCTCTAGTCCATAATAGGAGTATAGATATCATATATATTTAATATACAAGTATGCCCTCTCCTCTGTGCAAATTCTACAGGCCACAAAATAATGCTTTATGGAATTCTTCTCAATCCATCTTAAAACAAATATGCCATCTGTTTCCAGAAATTGCACTTCTAAATAAGCAACAATGAAAAGCAAAAACACCTGCAGTCACAGTACCTTTTAACCCCTCAAATCTCTAATGAATCCATGCACTCAAACAATGGTGACTGGTGAATATCCACTCCAGACAGGATCAAAAAGGATAGGTACTTCTTTTTCTAGCAGGCTTTCCTAAAATAAAGGATAAAGCTTCCCAGGGACAGTTGAACTGATGGTTGTCAAGAGACTTTGGAACACTTATTCTTATGCTCCCAGCTGTGTTTTCTTACTGTGGAAATTAATGTATGTTCATTTACAGGAAATATCATCATTTCTAACTTTAAGAGGCTATGAGAAAACAGCCACTATCTTTCATACTCATGTACCTCAAGGACGAGTTGGAAGCCACATCTCCATCTACAGGAGAAAAACTGAAATGAACTATCCCTGAAGATCAGTGTCTACATCTGGGACCTAATGAGATCAGTTTTGCATAGCAGTAGCTATGCTCAGACCTCATACTGCAGAAAGGAGATACAGTGAGTCTGAATCTGGGCAAGTCAAATGGTAAGTCCATGAGGCAGCCAGTGGCTGCCTGCAAACACATAAACCTCCGCCTAAAGGCAGCTTCAGTTGCAGTAGGGCAGGGTGGGGTTGCTGACCTACCTTACAACACTAGAAAACATTGGGAAGACCAAAGTTACCATATGAATACTTAAACAATAAAATCCAGACAAGACTGGACCATTTTTATACAACTGTACAGCTATGCTAAGTTTCTTTTATAAATAAAGACTTTTACCCACAATGTGTCTTTTATTTTTCTTCTACAATATGCAGATATGCAAGACATTTCAAGTGTTTAAATCAGCACGCTGATTAGAATGCAGCACAGCAAATTCTTCACAATTCAACAGGCTCTTGAACCCCCCCAAAGACAGGAAGCAAATTTAAGGTTACAAAACACTAACAAATACATTACCACAATGTTGACCTATTTTTTTGAAGGATGAGATGAAGTTAGTATATCAAACATTGGAGTTAGTAGTTGGTACATTATGCATGGCTCAAGCTTGAACTACACTAATGGAATGCAATTAAGCATTTTTTCATACACAGGTCATGGCATGCCTGGTTTCTGCAACAATACTGCTGGCACCCAAACTATCTTCACTTCCAAAGAACAGTAAAAGCAACGGTACAGAATATGCAAATTAGAAAGCCTGACTTCTGCCTGTTAACAAAAATGTGTAAAAATCAAATTATTCAGGAAAAAAACTTGCATCTTGCTGCTTTGTTGAGAAACAATTAGTTTTCAGAGAGCATGTGAATTTTAATCTTAATTTTTACAATAAATTACTCAATATTTTGGATCAAAGGGTAGTTGCCCCAATTCTATTTCAAGATTTGCCATGTGTCTTCCATTAGTGCGACCATGTTTATGCCATTTACCTTCTCTTTTATTACGGTGTTGGTACTTCTGAGCTTGTTTTTCATGTCTGGAATTTTCAGTTTGTGTAAAAGGTCTTTTGGGTCGACTGCAAGGAGTAAACAAAAGCTTATTACTACTAAAAGCATTTTGAAACACAATTACATTTTCAAGTACAGCTTTTAACATGCTGAGGTTCATTGAAAACATAAGTAGTAGTAAGTAGTCCTTTAGCTTGTAAGAAAAATGAGGGAGGCATTTGTTCATTTAAATCATAAATAAGATGATATGTATAAAAGAAATGCTTTCTAAAAATAAAAATGCAGCTGATACCACAAGCTTCTGTACAACAGTATCACTAAAATAATTTGAGATTGTTTTTCTACAAATAAATTCTCACAAATTAGGTATTTAGTTTAAAAATAAAGTTCATTTGATAATAAATTAGCAAGATAGACTATAAATAAAATCATAAACCATATGTATTTGCCAAAACCACATTAACTGGGTAATTGATAATAGGACTATCACCCTCATGGTTCAGCTTTCAATAGGAGGAAGTGCAACCTCAGGTAATACTTAATAACCCCAAAGCAGTTAATAATTCAGACTTCCAGCTGCAGTAAAGTATATGAAACAATAAATAATACAAGTGTAAATCTGTAAAGCCCTGAGGAGACCTTTAGATCCAGGAGAGGAATGTAGGAAACAACTGACACCAGGGTCCAGCCATTGTGAGCAAGTCTGAACAAAATTTAGTGAGGGTCAGGATCTGGACTAAAGCCTGCTGTGTGATGAGCTCTGCTCTGGGCATAACCCAGTGTTACACTAATCTACAGGAGAGTAGGGAAATGTATCTGCCAGAACAAGACTTGGAGACACCTCAAATATACTCAAAAACCTTATTCAGCAAAGAACAAGGAAGCCCTAGTTAATGCTGCAAGACAATTATTCACTCCATCAAATGGGCAATCAGAGCTAATGGTCTAAAGAAATCCTACTGGCAGTTACAGTTTTCTAAAGAACCCAGCAGAAACATCAGATTGTGCTATGTACACACACAAAATCAATATAAAAGGTAGTACAGATCCACTTTATATAACATGATGTAGTATTTCCACTAAGTCCTTTAGAGAAGCCTTCTAGCATATATGTGTCTGTACTTGCATGCATAAATACACATACCTCCTCAAAGACCATCCATTACAACAAGGACACTTTGTCTTTACATAAACCACTTATTTGTGTTATCAAGTTCAGGAAACATGGAAACAAACCTGGGTCCATACTGGGGTGAATTATCATAATGGAAGTAGTATCTGTAGACATATTTGTCCAAATCCTCAAAAACCTTTTCATTATTACTTTGGTATTCCTTCATATCTTCCAGGTAATCCTTGACATCATTAACAAAATCAGTGAACAGCATCTGGTCGTGTATAAACAATCCATTATGAAAAAACTTATTGATGAAATTTTCTAGTTCTCTCCAGTGATGAAAGTTATGTACAACTTGTTGCAAATACTTTCTCATTAGCCTGTTGAATTCATCCACCCTGATGGGATCCGAAACTCTGTTAAAGAGACTGATGAATTCTTCATGAGCACATTCAAAAATGCCAGAGCAGCCCTTTAGGGCAAACTGATGTTTTTTATTACACAAATGATCATTGAGACATTTCTGGGAATCTGAATCTTTTCCAAATGTTGTAAAATGATGTTTTCTTCCACTCCTGGACTCTCTTGGCATGTGAGGTCCCCTGTAATGCACGTGCTTCAGATTCTCGTAGGAGTTATGGTCGCGGTAAAAAGTTCGAGTTTTCTTGTTTGCCTCGTGTCTTTTATCGCTCGATGATTTCTCTTTTTCATCAAAAATGTTTTTTGTGGTATCTTTGAAGTGTCTGAATGTGGACTTTACAGAATCAGAGAATTTTTTCAAGTTTTCTTTCACTGCTTCTTTAGCCTGCTTAATCTTTTCTTTATGGTGTCTTACAAACTCTTTTGTGGAATTTTTCATAGCATCGAAAGTTTCTTTAACTGAACCAAAAAATGTCTCCTTTGATTTCTTTCTACTCTTACTTTGCCCTTTAGCACCTTTCTTTTGTCCATTTTCATTAATTTCTTGTTTTTCAGACTGGTCTTTTGCTTCAACATACAGCTTCTCCCATAAGTCAGAGCGTTGTTGCTCAAAGTTCAGCTTTTTTTCTAGTTCTGCCAGTCTTCCTCGCAGAGTTTCTATTTCTTGATTATCTCTTAATGTCTCATCATCATCATCATTGGCATTGTCAGGTGTTTGACGAGAACTTAAGTGTTCCAGCTCTTTTTTCAAAGCTTCTGTAACGTGACGTTCTTTGTCCAGTTCTCGCCTTAACATCTGGGCCTCTGCAAAGAGTGTTTCCTTTTGCCTGAGAAAATTGCTGTTCCTTTGCTTTTCCTCTTCCAAATGCTCCCTTAGTTTCTGATTTTCTATTACAATAGATTCAGTGCTACTACCTTTATCTTCTAAGTTTCTAATTTGTTGTCTTAGCTTCCTTAATTCTTCCTGAAGTGAGGCCAAAGCTTTTTCTTCCTTCTCTAGAGATTCTCTTAAGTGCTGATTTTCTGCAGCAAGACTTTTTTTTTGAGAATCAAAGGATTTCTTCTCCTCAGTAAAGGTCAAACATGTGGCAAGATCTCCCTTGGGTGACTAAAAGAAACAAAAAGAAAACAAGCAGAAATACTACAATGAGAATTGTTACAGTTTTAGCTAGAAAGATGAATAACCAAGGTAGCCCAAACAGAGCTCCCTTGTCATTTTGGATGTAGTGAAACATGCACAGCAAGATGCAAAAATAGAGCTGGTTTGTTTATCACAGTTGGGTTTGTTTATCACACACTTTCTTGGCAACAAAGACCATGTGAGAAACTCCCCCAGCCAGCCAGAGGTCATCACCCCTCACTTGTATTGGCTTAACTAGCTGAAGGATAGTCAGTTTGGTACATGAACTCTATCATCTTAAAATGAGTGCATGTTTGCTGTTGATTTATGTTCAGCAAACTGGATTTACAGATTACAAAAATAAATTAGCAGAAGTAAAGGCATTGAGTTGTCGGGGCAGAAATTCACAAACTGATTTTGAACCAAATCCATTGCTGAAAATACCTGTTTGTGTAACTATCTACTAACTAAAAGTGCCAGTCTGTTGGCATAATTGAGAAGCTCTAGAACATAAAATTATGTACAAATTCTGCTAACAGACACATAAAAGAAAACCTAAAAAAAAAAAAAAAGACTCCCTAATCTTCTCTCTGGATGATGCAACAGTAAAAAAACACAAGTGCCGCTTAAGTATTTTTAAAACTTAATAACCATTGATAATTTAGAAAGCAAATTCACAAAGCCTGTAGGTTCAACACGTTTTTACAAGCATTTTCTACTTCAGTTGTCCTCATCAATGACAACCTGGCATTGTATCACAGAGAAACAGAGTCTCTGTGTCCAGATAACTCCTAGACTACAGACATAAAACCCAGTATGCTTAAACACATTCTGAGAGCAAATTCAACCAACCTAAATCTTTGTCGAGAATTCAGGGGAAAGTTCTCTGAAAGAACTTACTAAAGACAAAATTTTAATGGATTTGTGTGAGGAATTAATTTCTCTTTGTGTAAAATGCACACATAATAGCAGAATTATGCAATGACTTCCAGTTAAGCTCACACCTACCCCCACTTTGTGGTGCACTTGATCTCCTTGCTCTTGTTGGCACTGGTAAAGGTCATCTTTCATATCTTTTAATTCACGTGTCTTTGTCACCAGCTGCTGCCTTTTCTGGATCTGCACTGTACCTATAAAGATAAAAAAGTTTCTTTTGATAGACTGACTTAGAGAAAGCAGTAAGAGGAACCTAAACATCATCTTCATTCCCTCTGCAAATTCAAAAGTATTCTTACCTTGCCATTTCAGCCCTGTTCTTATCAGTAATTGTTTAACTGTAGCAAATTGGTTTCTTTCAATGATAGACAATTTCTCAGATCAAAAAATTTGCTTATACACTATTTCTTCATTAATAGCAAATAAAGGAATTTTGGAACACTACACAGAAATAAGTTAGATACAAACCAACAGAAGTTATGCAGGAAAGAATATTTGTGACTTCTCTATAATTTTTTTAGTAACATGCAAGTCAGCCAGGATAAAAGGGAGACTATTGGTGCATGCATTATCCACTTCAGAACTACAACCCTGACTGCAAATTGAATTACATGAATAAGAGGACATTAGCACAGTATTTAAATTTTCATGCAGAAATACAACAATTACACACTGTTCACAAAGCACCAAGTATTGCAGGCCCTGTCTCAGTCCACATTCAAAGTGTATTTTTCATCCATAGATCTCCAAGTTCTTTAAAAAGATAGTATTTATCATTAACACCAAACTAAACACAGTGAAGCCATTAACAATTGAAATCTCAAGTTCCCACTACAAGCACTGTCACAGACTGGTCTGGCCATTGTGCTCCTCTATACTTCTAGCATGCCAATGTTCAGCAACCACTTTTCACACCAGTTACTACTACCTGCAGTACCTGCTACATAAAATGTGTTTGTATGATTGGATTAGTTGTTCCTATAATCTGACATACATCAGCAAATCCCTGAAACTTGATTAATTGTTTTATTTTCATAATGTAAGCATACATATATGGATGTGTGTGTACACATATACACGCACGGTTTAAACAGTAAATCTGAATGCAAGCACAGCATCCACAGTACATTACTCATGGCTCTTACCTTCAGGTTTACCTAAGAATAAAACAAAATTGGGATCAAGTGACAATTAATACAAATTTCAAAAGTACCAAAATTTAAATCCTTAACAATTAGTCAAAGTCAACACCAAATCCAAAGATAATGATATCCCCCATCTCCAACTAAATCACGTGTTCTTTTTAGAAAGGCATGCTTTCATATAAAGCTAGAGCTACTCAGGAAAAATTACTATTTACCACAGGACTATACAAAGTAGCATATATTACATACAGTTGCACTGCTGGAGGACCTCCCCGTATTATCTATCCAGCAGCAGTCGCTTTCTCTCATTTTCAGAGAACAAGCCAGCGGAGGCACAACAAAGCACATTGTTTGCGCAGGATGCGGGCTCTCCCTGCACTCACCATAGAAGTGCCCGAAGCCCATGCTGATGGCGATGACCAGCGCCAGGACGATGCAGGTGTTGAGGCCGCTGCTCAGCCGGCGCTGGGGCTGGGGCTGGGGCTGGGGCTGGCGCTGCTCCGGGCCGGGCGGCTCCGCCTCGGGCTCGCCGCCGGACGCGCCGCGTCTCCGCGGGCGCCGCTTGCGCACGGCGGGGCCGCAGCGGCCGCTGCCCTCGTCACTGCTGGACTCGGCGGGGCTGGGCTGCGAGGACAGCACTGCAAGGCAACACGGCACGCGTTCAGCTCGGCAAGGAATCCGTGCTCCTCTAAGTTAAAAACTCATTTTTAAAGTAATTACAGAGAATCAAGAAACTATTCAGTAAAATGCTGTATGGCGCTTCCCCATGCCTTGTCATTCGCTCATCACAAAGCGTTTCAGTCAATCCTGCTTCCTAAATATCTACATGTACTGCCCCTGCAAATTCTTGTGAGGTAGAAAGCCTAAGAATTCAGTTTTCCTTCAAATATCTAATAATGAAAGAGCAATATAAAGGTTTGCTAAATGGCCTCCTAGAAGACAGACATGGTTTTGTCACATACTCTCAGAAAACTTAATTCTGTGATCTGCATGCAACTGCAGACAAAATTCCATTAAAGTTCCATTAATGTAGCTACTAGAAATATACAAAATCAAGATATAAATTTATTTAAATATACAATTTTGTTTTCTTTTAATATTTACCATATATGATCTTTTAACATCTTTACCCACCTTTCAAAAAAAGCCATTTACAGCCACTACTGCATGGGAAAAAAACCACTCAAGTGCTTTTCTGTTTGCTCTTTCCCAACACTCTTCTATTACCTGGCTAAAGTTTTGGTAAATTGGACAAGATTTGAGATAAGAACAAATTCTAACCTTTAAAAAAATACCTTTTATAGAATTTTTGCAATATTATATTTATTATACCATTTGTATGTTCATTTTCTAATGGCCCAAAAGCCACATATTCTAATCAGGAAAATTACAACTACAGAGTTGTAATTGCTTGTTCCCATTTGTACAAATATTTGCTGCATATATTGCAAATAGATTTATGTAGCCCAGTATATAAGTAATTATTATTTAATCTTCCTCCATTAAAAGTGTAACTTTCAAGGGGCAAGGTAAATATCAAGGGGAAGCAGTATTGGGTGGAAAAGTAGCTTTCCAGTATTCTGTACCTAATTCACATGTCTGGAAGAAATTCAATGGGATCAGTGAAGTCTCCAGACATGACAAAGCTCCTAATTGGACACTAATTGGACACAATGCTAATGCTCCTCCCAGAAATATGGTTGTTCATTCTCATATCAGATATCATTTGTCAAAATGTAAAAATACAAACACAGAGAGACTGTCCTTGAACAGTTCACAACTGAAAAATCATTTTTTTGAGCAAAGCCATGCACACATCACTGAACAGACAATGCTAGCTACTATCTATAAAATGCATTACCACTTAAGATTCTTCACTTAAGATAAATTACTTGATAGAAGTGATTGCATCAAGCCCAGAAAACATTATCAATTAGTATCTGGAACACTTCTAATGTCTAAGTCCATGAACAAGCAACATGACAGATTATGAAAGACAACTTCCTCCCTTAATAAAAAACTCCATTTTAATAGATCAGTCAAACCAGACCAACCAAGCAGACTTTGCAATAAAGAGAAATCACTTGAACAGTGACTCAGACATGCAGACACTTCAATGAATTTATATAGCTTAGTAGAGAAGTACACTATTTTAGAATCAGTCATTTAAGCAGATGCATACTTCCCAATCCTGGAAAACAAAAGCAACATTCAGAATGCATTCCTTGAATACAGAGGTCAGACAGCATAGAGAAATACACAGGACAAATTTAGTAAGAGGTGTTATTCTTGCTCATCTGTGGGGTTTTCTAGGGTTTTTAAACAACCAAAGAAGTTTTCAGACACGGAATACAAAAGTGGTTAAGGAACAAATTGCTTTTAGCCAAATGGGAAAATTCTTTGATACACACTGGACAGCAAAGAATAGGAAGGGAGGAAAAAAAAGACAATCAGAAAGAAAAATGCTGTAAGACACTTAAAGCCATTCATAAGCACTTACTGGCAACTTGTCAGCAGCAATTACACTTCCAGGCAAGAATGACACTGCCTTACAGCTGCTGTAATTCAGTACAACACTGTGCTCTTAACAGTACCAGGATAGAAAGGACTACAAATGAAACAGAGTGTGACCACAATAGCAGTCCAAAATCCTAGTTTCTACTGTGATTTTGAAGTGTCAGATCTACACCAAGGATCAGATTAAGCCAGATGACATTTCTGCACAGACACAGCTCAGATACAGTTCACTGCAGTATATGAGTACTTCTGCTGGCTGAACATCATTCATGAAGCAATATCAAAACATTTCTGTTTGCATGATGAAGACAGCCTAAACAGGAACTGGTTTCCAAAAAGTGGCAGAAAATCCTTGTAGAACACTTCAGTATCTACTTCAGGAAGAATCTGAGGCTCATCCTTTTCCAACACAAACAAACACTCAAGAGGAAGTGGATGGCAAAGATTTCTGCTGCCACTTCTTGCACTGCTAAAATTTCAGCATTTAAAATAATTTCAAAAGTATTCCCAACATTTTCTGCAAGACTTGATCAATTTAATGCACAGCACTAAAGGCCATGATGAAATCAGCTTAAGTTAGAAGAAATTCTTTTGGCCAGGCACACGTAGGCTTGGATTCTAAAGAACTATCCATTTAAACTATCAAGCACACACATTAAAATGCATTACAAATCTTACTGATGCCTGCTCCAAACCTACATGCAAGGTTAACATCTTTTTAAAGAGGCACATAAGACACTGACAGCCCAGCCAAGTTCTTCAGTGAGGATTGCTTTCAGCATCTGTCTAGAATATGACTACTACTTGATCAAGTCAGATTGCTATCAAAAATTGTAAGAACACTCCATGCAAGCCATGAGCAATCAGCTTGGCACAAGCTGATCAAATTTAATCACACCACCTTGGAAAGGGAGACTGCGAGACACATGCTCTTTCACCTCATTTCCCCATCCCCTTACACAATCAGGAATCTTCCACAGCTTCTCCAGCCAATTGACTTTTGTGTACAACAACATAAGGGGGGAAAAAAAGGCACTTTTAGAACTCATCCCTAAAAGAAAAAAACAAAGTCAACTAAATCTTAACTTTAAAATTAAGTCAGATTTCCTGGACTTAAAAAAGGTGCCAGCTTTCTTACAAATCTTCACTGGTTATCATCAGATGCTGTCACTTTCTGTTTCTGATACTAATCACATACACAAACATTTAATGATGCTGTATCCTACTCTAAGAAAAAACAGTATTTTAGGTAAAATCCTGCTTGTATAATAAGTTTAATTTGAAAAATAAAAATCAGCAATACAAAGGTATCATAGAGAATATAGACAATAGAAGAGATTACAAACAAGCAGCCAAAAAGAATTATAGAAGAAGACTAGAGAATTAGAGAAGAGCAAAAAAAAATGAAGTTTTTTGTTTGGATTTGTTGGGGTTTTGTTTGTTGTTGTCCTTCAATGGACAAATATTCATCTTCTTCCTCCTGATTTTAATGCACTGCTCATTTCAGCCAAGCACTGGGAGTATCTTAAATATATAAACATAGCTATAAGGTTGGTACAAAGATTTTTTGTAGTCATACTGTTTAGTCTTCATGGCATCAAAAATCAACTCCCACTTGCTAGTCATTTATGCCAACTCTATATAAAGCCAAAAATATTGCCAAGAGAAAACCTACAATTATTCTATGAAGTTAAAGTAATTTTAACCCCCCCAAGATATGCTACAAATTAACTTTATATTTAAAAGAGTGATTACTTAATGAGATTGTTTTCATATAAAAAGACTGCAGACATAAATTTAGACACAACTGTAGAGGGCACCTAGAGTTTTTCTAAAGACTGCAATATGATGCAATATGGTAAAGACTGCAATATGATATATGATATGTACTCAATAAGACCATTCTTTTGTTCCTCTCTCCACAAAAAGAGGGTTCCCTAATCAAAGACTGGTTTGGGTTTTTTTCCTGGTGACATTTTTGCAAACAGTTGCTTAAGACTGTATTGCTCTTACCAGTTTCTACATGGGAAAATGCATATTGACTGCTAGAGGATGAACCCATGTTAAAATCCTCTGAATTTTGAGCTTCTTCACCATCAGCTGGAACTTCCTCCTGACTCTGAGTTTCTTCTGGTTTTGGAGCTTCAAGTGTAACAATGTCAGAATCATCACTAATAGTTCCAATGCAGGACCCATCATCAGGAACTTTTTCTTTATTTTCCTAGGGAAAGGGACAATGTGAGAATTATTCGGGCACATAAAACATAAAGTATTTAAAACAAACAAGCATAAAACCAAGAATTGTTGGAACCTTAGGAAAAGAAAAATTTGGGTCTTTATTTTAATGCCTTCAAAACATTTCTTGCCATTGACAGATAGGGCTTACAGAAGATTCTGAATAATGTAATCTGTAATGTGATTTACCTCTGGAACTGTCTGGGTTTCCTCAAAACCAGGCACAACATTATCTACTGCTGGGATCTCTTCATCATTGCTGCACTGAGCTATATGAATAAAGAGAGGAAATAAACCAGCAAACAAACAAGGGATTAAAAGGAGCAACCACAAATTATGCCCACATCCATATAATATTAAAATACAGTGTCACAATGTTATTTTTAGTAGTACAAACATTGATGACTCTTTCCCAATTATTCTTATTTAATCTATGACATTACTAGGGAATGCTTCTTTTATCAGTAACACTCCTATAAACTATCTTCCAGCAACACCAGTGCACACTATTCTATAACACATCTAAAATCTGGACAAAACGAAAAACATTCTACTAATTTCATATATTTTAGAAAAAAATACTTTTATAAAGTTGATGATTGGATATTTTAGCATAACACTGACAAAGCAAATACTCTGACAGAGGCCCACAAAGTACATAAAAATCTATTGAAAATAATATATTTGTGCCAATGCTATAAGAAATATTGACCTATTTCATGAAACTGCTCATCTTTTAATACCTTACCTTGCAAATCAATTGCCTGCTCCTCTTCTTGTAAAGAAACATATTCTTCTGAAACAAACTCGTGGTTATCATTGGTGCTTCCATTTTCTGAGGTCACTGTCTCTATGTCAGAACCCTGAAGGTGAAGAGTTGAAATGGACATTACAGTTACTGGGGTTTCCAATGGTGAAGTAGGAAGAAAGGGTTACAAAGAAAACAGAATATTAATAATAAAAACAGAAACAGGAAAACTGAGCCTTTAAAACTGAAGATAATTTTGAGCAAAGAAAAGCAATTGAAATACCAAGTAATTAACTAGAGTGAAACAAGTGTTAAACACTCAGGTTAAAAAAGTTACATGAGGACAATTCCAGGGGGAAAAAATGACAGAAATTTAGGCATTAATTAACAACTGCACTGAGTACTTTAAATAACTATTTTTATTGTCTTTATTAGACCTGCTTATTAAATGGAATTTAGAGAACCAGAGGAAGTTTTGAATATGGGATCTAATTCTTGCTCCCAGGTCCATCTACTGTATGCAAATACATACAACCTCCCAAAAATAGAACTTTCAAGCATACCAGCATGAGTTCTAATAAATATTACTACCAGGAAAAATTATGTATAACTTCACTCCACTTAAATTCCTGACAGAAATTTTGAAAGACTGCTTACATAGTACATTTCTGACACCTCAAAACCAAATTTTTATACAAACTCTATATTGGATTTCTGTCTTTAATCCAAGGAGCCTTCATTATTAGTTAACTGGCAGGCAGCAACACTAGAGCACAACAGGAACTGCAAATAAACAACACCAGGAGACTGCAGGGTACTAAAGGTAAGCAATATGCCTGATAATTCCAAATATTTAATCTTCATATTGTAATTTTGGTTTAAAAGTACTGATGAGATATTAGTAAGGCCATTAGCAAACTACAAACATGCAAAACATAACTGACAAATACTAAGTCACTCTGATCCATAAATAAGTTGGGCTGTTTTTGTAAACAGAGGTAGTTATTTTTGCACCAGTAGGTGTGAAATTACAGTAGCAGCAATACTTCCAGATCAGTTTCCCTGGATGTCTCATGTCAGGACTCAAGCAAACATGTATGCTTTTGTTTTTACTGTGCTTCAGGAAGATTAGATACCTCAAAAAGAACTGTGTAAGATACATTCTACAATCATGTTACAAAGTTGTTTCTTTTAAAAAGGCTTCAAAAATCAACTGCTTTGTTAAACACTTTATATTTTTTTTCTTTTTTTAAACACTTCGTATCTTTTTTCCTTTTGCCTACATAAGTATGACAAGTTTGATTCTATGTATTTTGCAGAAATTCACCTCTCATTTACAAGTGATTTACTATAATCTGGGTGAAATCTCAGGATAGAAAATACAAAATTATTTGTGGTTTTTGGGTTTGTAGATAGGCATACAGGTTTATTATGTGACAATTGTTTTCTGTGTGATAGAGCCACTATGTTCATTTCATAAATTGTGAATAAGAACATTTCAGTTTGCTCAGGCTCCACAAGAAGAAAAATACCAGAGTATTGCTTAAGACAGATTACAATTTTTAATAAAAACCCAATTTTTAGAGTTCCCAATAAAAAATGGGCTGAGTACATGGTAAAACCATCCCTTTCTTAAAAACACACAGCAAGGTGTGAATGCATGAACTCTGTCACACTTCATCTGATGCTGGACCTTCACCACTCTTCCATTTCAGCAACAGTAAGGAGGTCCAGAAAAAATACTGTCACCTCCCTATCCCCCTACACAAAATTAGCAAGTGCTTTCTTAGGAGCAGTCCAACAATGCACAGCACTGCTTCTCTCTGCAAAGCCCACACTCAGTCCAGCACACACAGCTGCCAGCTCCCTGCAGCCACAGCCTGGACAACAGCCACCTCCTGCCCCTAACTCACTGCAAAACACAGAAACAGATGCCACTGGGTCATCATCAATGCAGGTCACAACAGCACGTGAGAAATTAAGAGTATAGTACTTCAAATTTGTCTAACCCATAGTTCTACCCCTGTCCTAAATACCCAAATCAACTCAGTGCAGCATACAGAAGTCCATGGTCCCTCTCTCTGGGTAACAGCTGTGTGAAGAGTACCTGGCCAACCCATCCATTCTACTTTCTTCATGCTCAGATTCAAAGCTGTCCTACCAGAAGAATGTTAATAATGGCAGCTCTCAAACACCAATGTTTCCCCATTTTTGTTTCACTGAATCAGGGCTGAATAACCAGGAACACAAAATCTCCATGTCACAGAAATCTTTTCTGCTTTGGCTAGACAAACCCAGCCATCCTACAATCTTCTGTTATTTTTACTTATTTACACTGCATAATTCATTTCCAGTTACAGTGTAAAATAACCATCCCAAGAATGAAAATACAGTCTGCACTTCACAGCTGAATAACTCAACCTCTAAATCCTTCCACTTTTATCTAAACTCTGTGAATCCAGCAGCCTGTACACTCTCAAAGCCCACTTGGCCTTGAGGAATGGAGTGCATGAGTTTTCTGCTTCTTTTGGTGACAAGATTCCTAACCTGTCATCCAGCCCAAAACAAGGAAAAGAAGTTTTAACCATCTCTTAAATACCACTTTGCTGCAACAGAAATGAAAGCATGGTCCAATATTTATAAACTCCAAACTGCATCACTTGTGACACAGAACTGTCAAAACAGGAGTGCAATCACAACTTTGCCATAGTTTGTTCTGAGTTACCCATTTTCATTATAATCTGCAAAATTTGGGAGTGTGCAAAGGACAGCTGACCACTAAGAGCTTCAGCCATATTTTCCTTCTTTCCTCCTCTAAATGAAACATCTCAAGTATTGGTCCTTCAATTTTTTTCTGGGGTAGGTGACAAGTAGATGCAGGCAACACCCAAGTGTCATTCTAGGAAAACTGTCAACCCATCTGCCTGAGGATTCTGGCCCATGGCCCTCCTTAGTTTACAAGACAACACTCAATATTTAAGAACCAAACCAAACAAGCAAACCAACCCACCCATCCTACACTCCCACATCAGCCATGATCTGAAGAGAGACAAAAATTGTCAGGACTAAAGGAAGAAAGGATACTGGATATCCACTCTACCACTAAGAGCTTCTCAGAGGTTCTGAGCAACTTAAGTCCACTGTGGGAAGACAAAACACTCTTCTTCTTATCTACATTCAGGTGTCCACACCTGAGCAGGTGCTGAAGGCAGCATTTCAATCACCACAGCCAGGGCAGTCATTTGATCAAACCTGAGTGCTGGCCTTGACATGACTCCTGCTCTCCAGACTCCACTGATTCCAGCATTGATTCCATCCACACAATGCAGGTTTGAAACCAAAGCAGGTCCAGACACCTGTCCCATTATAGTCATGGAATATACACCTGCCCTATCCTAATTTTCTATAAGGACAGAGGGCTGTTCCTGAACAGTCACTGCCAAAATTGGGATTAGAAACCTTAGTGGTAGAAAAAACTCGGGGAAATCATGGTGGAATCATTCCCTTCTGCACATGACAATTTTCCTGCCTCAACTTTGTTTTGGTGAGGGTACACATTTATCAGGAGAAGAAGAAATATATTAGCAACAACAGATAAGTTACACAGAATGATTAATGTTTCATGCAGGATGGAAGAGAAGAATGCATGCCACTAAAATTCTACCAGCTCTTCAAAGGAAAACCTTTGCAGAAAAAGAAATTCTTTTAAATATCAAAATTTATATCAACTATAGTAAAAATATAGATTTTTAAAAATAGTAGTTTTATGATTTACTTATCAATTTCTCTTCTATATTCTCTGTTGGTATGCAAGATCCACACAAAACAAGAATCACTAAGATGAAATAATATTTTGCTCCATGTAGACAGCTTTAAACTGACAGAACTTTACCAGTGTGAAAGTGGGTACCTCATGATTGATGACAGTCCAGCCACAAGATGAATCACTGTCACTGGAATTTTCAGACATTTTCAAAGCACACTGCAGGTAAAAGTAGACTCTGTTAATATACAAGACACAAAATTTCATTGCTCCATTAAAAAAAAAAATTAAACAGAATAATACATTAACACACAAATTGTTATTCTGGAATTGAGGGAAAAAAACCCAATAAAAGTTGAAAAAGAAAATATATTGTTTTGTACTTATTTCCTATTATCTTCTTTATACTTGGAGCAAATATAGCTTTGCTAGGTACATATCTATTTCAGCCAGTCAAAAAGCTCTTAGATTAGACAGACACACATACAAGACTAGTCAATAAATTATTAATTAAAGTCAAATAATTATGCTAAGACATGATTCAGTGCATGAAATAATTTCTGTTTTGTTACCTGCACATAAATTACACCTTATTCAAGAAAAACACTGAGATTTTTGAGAAGGAATAGATTAGGATCTCTTGGAACCAATTTTCTTCAACTACTGAGCAAAAACAATGTTTCCTGATTCTTTCACTCCTTTCAAGCACTCTTAAATACACTGGTTTTGAGGAAAATTGAGAGAGTACCTGGAAACTACAAAAACAGAATGAAAATAACTCAAAGTATAATTTTGGTTTTTTTAACAATATTACCAGATGACTGGTAGCCACTTTCAGAAGAGAACTGTCCAGCTGCAGCTGCTTGTTTATCTTTCCTCCTTTTTAATAGGAATTTACCAGGAATACAGAGTATTCATTATCATTGCATATTCACATCAATTTTTCAAGTCCTTAGCTAGCAAAAAGGCTTTTTTAAAGAAGCTTAATACATTTCTTATTCCTTGACATAAAAATATATCAAGTTGCTATATAAAATTTACTATGGATTCATCTTGGTGAAAAAATCTTCCCAAAATTGAACAATTCCCAATTGATGGCTTGTTATATTATGCATCAACATAATAAAAGAGCCAAACAAATCATAGTTCAATAAAGCTTTTATCACAGAATTTTAGACACCTGCTTTATTTGACACTCTTAATTAATTCCAGTAAGAGGAAAGCATCTATGTGTTTAAACTTACTTACTCTCTACTTTATTACCAATCCTGTCTTCACTCCCAGTTTCTCAACACAGAAATTATACACAAAACTTTGAATGAGAATATCTAAGTACACCAGTGTGGCTAGAAATTGGTACAACAAAATATAAAATTTCCAATACCATTTAGCTTTCTCACAAAACACAGTAAATATGTGTCTCATATCTCTGCATTATGGTAGTTATTCTCATTGACTTCAAGTAATATATTTACAGTTCTGCTGTGAAAAAAAAAAAAAAGGCAATGGAGACAAACACAACAACAGGTTAAACTCAAATATTCAGTATCAATCAATTTGGGTATAAATCTTAGAGGAAACTGTATTTTTTTTTTTTTTTTTTTTTTTTTTTTTTTTTTAAATAAAGCTTTAGTTAAAATATGGTTGTCTTGTTCTTGTATATATTTTTCTTCCCTCATTAGTGTTTTTCCTGGAATCTCAACCAGGGAATGTCAGGCTGGGAAGGGTTGGAAAGAAATCTATTTTGGTTTGAATTGTTTGGGTTTTTTTAAATCACACTGCCCACAAGGATCAACTTTTTTAAAATTGTGATTTATTTTTAAACCATACTTCTTCAATCAGGAAAATGACAAATGCCCAAATGGCAAAGACTAAGTTCTAGAGTTTACATGTGGCAATGACTTCTGCTTGCTGTCATTAATTACTCTAAATTTGACTGGGCATCCAGCAGCAGCAGCATTCCTTTCACAGGAAGGCAACTCCCAGAACTCATCACCTGTCACAAACATCACTGGCTACCCTGCAAAATCCAAAGTGAATTCTTCAAAGACAACTTCAAGGCATCAGTACAGTTTGATACAAGTGCATCTGCAGATTTTGAAAGCCCAAATTGTAACTGCAGACTGTGCTGGACATTGCAACATCTCTTTTCCTCCAGCAAACTCAGCATCTCACCCTGGCCCTGGCTAACACAGAGACACCATCCTGCTCTCCAGCTACAGAGCACACTGACAGGTAACTGAGCACAGCACAAACACAAACCTATCTTCTGCTCTCAACATACAACCATGGCTTTGGCTTCCACATAAACATCTGTCTTCCCATCCCAAACAAAAGCTTCAGGACCTATGTGGGTACCAACATCATCATAATACATTAAAAAAAAAATACAGAGAAACAAGCAGACAAAAAATAAATACTATTGCTCTCTTGTCTTGAGTTAAAAGTTACTTATTTATATTCAACCAGAATATTAAACTAATAGTGCACATTTAACTGCATGCAGGTGACAAATCACCAAAATAAAAAAGCTTTTAATATTAAGAAAAATAATGGATTTTTTTAAAAAGAATAGTTAGAAGAACACTATGGCTTATGGTTAAGAACTGCCAAATTACAATAGATAGATAGTTTGGCATCAGACTGAAGGGCATCTCTAGGGTAAATGTATTCCTATAGGTACCTTCAACAAACATACATGTAAAACAGTTACCAAAATTAAAGCATTTTATTACTCAGTTAGATCTAAAAGATCAGAAATACCTAAAAGGTTTAATGAAAAAATTACATAGGTACAGTGCTCCTAAACTTCAATCATCAGCTAAACAGCTTATTTCTGTAACAGATTAATAAAATGCACATAATCATAACTAAATCCAAGATCAAATTCAATCCCTTAAATACATTGAAAACCAGAAGCCTAATTTGAACCCAATGGCCAACCTGACCCACTCACAGAATCTTCTCCAGTGACACAGACCCACTAAGAACCAGTGTGCTTCTCCAACCAGCCTGAAGGGGCTGGAAATGCTGCCACTGTCTTCCTGAATGCAACTTTAAAAAAAAAAAAAAAAAAAAAAAAAAAAAGATTGCTTTGAGCAGGAATTAAAGAGACAAAGCCTTCAGACTTCCTAATGAATCAAGATGACACTAATGGGTTCTAGTCCAGTAACAGCAGGTACAAGTGGAGGATACACTAGAGTGTTACACATCTTCTGTATGTCAGGCCAAGCCAGAAGGAAAGACTGGAGAAAAAAATCCAACCAAAACCACATCCCATGATAAACTGGTTTTGCATGCTCACTGTGTATCTTCATAGCCACTTCTGACATCACCTTCTTAATTTCTATCTGGACAAATTAAACACCCATTACGTTCAGAGTTCAATTAGTATGTGTTTGAGGAAGAGGGGCAGGAATTCAAAGGGGTGAACTATTTTCCTGTCCTCAGTGAAATGCAAACATAAGGTGTAAAAGCTTACAGCCATATGTATTGCTGATAGCACAATACCAAGTTATGCAAGGTATGTATACAAAAATAAATCTAAGATACCACATCCTATTTATCCACTATGAAGCAGAATAAATACCTTCTTAAATACCAGTCTTAGAAAGAAGAACCACTCCAGTCTAAATAAACCCCTAAGCTCTATTATCTAAAAAGAGGCTTTCCTGGACTAAAAAAGAAAACAAAACAAACTTCAATAACGCTGAAAGATGAGTAACATGCACCAAGAGGAATATGAATGTGTTCCACAGAGTCTTCTGTGTTGTCATTCCAAGTAAAAACTCTCAGTTCTCTCCTACAGCTGATTCTTTGTTTCACAAGAGAAATAAAAACAGGCTCGGTGCTATTACACGTCAGAGTTCTCGTGGAAGTTTATAATTTTTGCTAAGAGGTAATTTCTTCCCCTGAGCAGCATTCTTCTCTAAGAATATATTTAGCAACCCATGTTGAACACAGAATATTTCCTTGTTATAATGGAAAGCCAAAGGCGGTTTTTCCAAGCCGGACTGTGGCAGGGGCGCATTCCGCGCTGGGTCCCGCGCAGGTGCTCCCGAGCGCACCTGAACCGAGCGCGGCGCGGCGCCAGCGCCGCCACAGCGCCGGGGCTGTTTATGAAACGCGCACCTTGCATCAGCCGGCGAGCAGCGGCAGGGGAGCAAGCTGGCAAACGCCTGCGCCCCGGGCCGGGCCCGGCAGGCGGTGACCCCCGCCCGGAGCGCGCTGGCCCCGAGCGCCGCCGCCCCGCACGGCCCCGCTCGCGGCTCCCCGCGCCGGCAGCGGCCGCCCGGCCCCGGCGCTGCGGCTCTGCCCGCTCCGAGCGGCCCCTCCCCGCCGCGCTCCCGAGCTCCCCGAGCCGGGCCGGGCCGGCGCAGGGCGGCCGCCCCCGCGGGCCGCTCCCGCCGCTTACCTGAGCGCGGCCCTGGCGGGGCCCGGCACGGACGAGGGTCCGCGGCCGCAGCCGCCGGTGACGCCGTCACAAACAACCCGGCCCGCCCGGGCCGGCGCCTGCGCGCGGGGCGGCGCCCGCAGCGCCCCGGCGAGCGGAGCCCGCGCCCCGCCGCGGCCCGGCGGCCACAGCGCCCTGGGCACCGCCAACCCCGGGCACAGCCCCGGCACGGCCCCGGCACAGCCCCGGAACCGCCGCGGCCACAGCGCCCTGGGCACCGCTAACCCCGGGCACAGCCCCGGCACGGCCCCGGCACAGCCCCGGAACCGCCGCGGCCACAGCGCCGTGGGCACCGCTAACCCCGGGCACAGCCCCGGCCCCGCCATGGCAGCGCCGCGCCGCCCCGGGAGGGCCCAGCGGCCCGGGGAGCCTGTGCCGGTGTGACCGCGGGGAGCCGGGGCACGGAGAGCTCCGAGATGCGCTCCGTTACACAGCAGTGCAAGGAAAAAACAAACAGCCACCACCCGCACTGTCGCGGACCAAAAAAACAGCCAAACAAACTAAAAGCCCCACCAAAGAACACCCCCAGAGCATGCCCCCGCCAAAACAAAAAAACAAAACAAACAAATAAACTAAACAAAATCTTAGATTCTTCTAGCCTCAGGTGGAAAAACTCTGATGATTGGGAATTAAGTAACTTGGATAGTCTGCTGCTTCAGGAGAAACTGTCCCGAGAGCCACTCGGACTGGGATAAGGCAGCTCCCAACTCCCACTCACGCTCCTAGACCACATCCCATCAACAGGAGTGTACAAACACAGCAGGTCCGAAATCCCAGAGGTACAGACCCCCACAGAACTCTGGCACAGGAACAAAAAATAAATGGGAGATGACAACAGGCCTCAGTAATAAAGTCTTACTCAAGTTTTATCTAAGGCAGCAACTTAAGTGTCAGCTTCATGTCTTACATGACTGAGAAGCACAGAACCCTTCACTGCATCCCTGGAAAGCAGCAGGTTGTAACTGGCTTGCTCAGCAGCACTAAGGGAGGTACCTCAGAGAAGTTTTACAGCAGCCTCGTCAATACAGCACTGGAGCACCTCCCATAAACAGACCAAGAAGTATTTGTCATCTGATAACTCACTACCTACAGAGGAAAAGAATAAAAATAAAAACCCATGCATGTGAACATGAGTGAGTAAGCAAAGTCACTTGTACATTTCTCTAGGATTCTATTTTTCAAATTCCTGTATCTTAGAAAGAAAGGTTAGAACTAAATCAAATCACCCCACAGTCTCACTCTATTTTTATTTTCATTATCCATACTTTCTGCCACACATATTAAGATATTTTCTATGCTTAAGATTAATGCAGAAATTGACATAAATCTCAAATTTTACTTTCTTCCATAGTCACTGAGTCAAATTACCACTGTCCACAGTTTACTAAATAAGGTCAAAGTGTGAAGTTCCTCACTCTCCACCATGCATGTATTTCAATATACACCTTAAGCAATATTTGCTCTGACCACAAACACTTAACAAATTTGAAATGCTTTGCCCTGTTAGTTGAAACACTGAGTAAGATGGGTTGAATAAGATGTGTCTTCCTCCCATTGTCAGTCTCTCCTCCTTAGCCCTCATTTCCCCTCAGCAATTAAAAAAGAAAACAGCAAGATCTGTAAGTATAGCATTACACTCAAGGCACTCTAATTGCTGCCCTGCCCTCCTTCCAGCTGTTATAAAACAGTATTTTTGGCCCTTTCCAGTGCAATGCAGCAGTTTTCTGTGGGAAAGCAGGGGCAGCAGCTACCTCAGCCATTTCTGACTTATCTCAGCACTCCTCCCAAGGCTCTAAGTAAAACATCTGGAAACAATGCCTGCCATCTTCTCCCAGATATAATGCTATAAAATTTGCACACAATATCATATATCTGCCTGATAAATACTTTATTATAAAGACAGCAATCAGTCATAAATGGTATTCAGGAAAGAGACTGATGCAAAAAATTCAGAAGTTTGCTACAACTGCTGCTGAAAGAAATGTAGTTGAAATGGTCCCAGTTGGGAAAGAACACTTAACAAAAAGGAACTGCTTCAAGTCCAGGGTTTCAGATTGTCAGAGTGATACAGAACGCTAACAAAAAGCAAATTATGACAACTTTGACAATATGACATATTTAAAATATATCTAATCATGTTTATAATACTATACTTTCTAATAATATATCCAATCTTTTACCAATTTTGTAAGTTCCAAGTAAAGTAGAAAAATGTCTAGGTAACACACACTGAAGAGAAATAAGATTCCTTCTGATATCCTCAAAGGCACCAAAGAGTTTATCTTTTTATATATATATTATTTTTTTTTTAATTAAGAACTTTGCATTGTTCCTTGAATTAGATGTCGAATCTTCTCAGCATCTTTTTCTATATCTTCATTTCTAGGATCGATCTTGAGAGCTGCTTCATAATCCTGAAGACCTAATACAGACACATAAGAATATCAGTCAATTAGCAACTAACTGGAAATAACTACTCCCCAGTCATATGCACAAAGTATTCATCTTGAGGTCTGTCCTTAAGTAAGATGGCATCAGAATGACATCAGCTTCCATCAGCAAATAAACTTATTTTTTGTTTATCTTATTTTACAAAATATTTTAGTGGAAACACTCTACCACATAAACATCTTCAGGTTTTGAAACATGAAAACTTCATTCATGTACATATATACCTATATATGTGTGTGTGCATGAGAGACTGTTCTGAAGTGTTCTGCAGAAGAGGAAATGATCCTGGGTGAAAATAAGGACAAAAAAGAGACATGAACTATGAAAACTAGAGCTTGTGAGGAAAAACCAAATCATGAGTACAGGAAGTAAAATCTTGCTTACATTAGTCTTTTTTGTAAGGTTTCAAAGTGTAAATGAAGTTGTAAGGGAATAACCAAGTGATGTCTAAGTAAAAAAAATGTAAACAATGGCCAAAGCTTAGTACTTCAACACTGACATTTTGAATATTGTTCAATTTCTAGTATCAACTTTCACTTGTAAATTTGCTTTACAAAACTAATCTGATACTCTCGAGGAACTGAGTAGGGACATTGTAAATTCAGGTATTTTTCACACAAATCACATGTACCTGATGAATCATTTTACTCATCAATATGGGTTTCCTACCTCATTTTACAAAGGCGTTATTAAGCACTTCACAAGATTTTAGAAATATTTCAGATTATTTTAATATCTTCAGTGGAAAAACTCCTTAAATGAGGAATGCAACCCATTTTATCAAACTTTTAAAGATTTTACAAGTATCTGGTAAATTATGAAAACAATAAAGAATGTGGCATTAAGGTTCATAACAAATAGACACAGATTGTATAAACCTCCTTCACAATCACTCCTGAAAAACATAAAGGTGTGAGCAGCCTCACTGTGCCAAACAGAGTTACTTGCATGTAAATTTCTGTACATGTTTTCATAAAACCAAGGCCTCACCTTCAGTGTATAATTCCAGCTGACAAAATGCTGTTCCACGTCTCACATGGGCTTTCACTCGAGCCTTCTCATTATCAGGAACAGGAGGTGTCAACAGTTCCAGTGCCTTTACAAATGAGAACACCCAAAATATTTGTAAGTAGATATTCCATAATTTGGGTTTTTTTTCTGACTTATAAACATTTCTCTCACCTAATTACTGTTATTATATAGTGACATAAGAGCTATTCAAACAGAAATAGCAAATAGCTATTCACATTTAACTATAAATGGTTTTGAATCTA
The DNA here is from genome assembly GCF_903797595.1 of Erithacus rubecula. Taxonomy (NCBI): domain Eukaryota; kingdom Metazoa; phylum Chordata; class Aves; order Passeriformes; family Muscicapidae; genus Erithacus; species Erithacus rubecula. The sequence goes on from NC_136666.1 coordinate 14,367,663, forward strand.
GTCATTAAGATTTGTTATCCATCACCCCAGTTTGCCAACTACAGTTACATTGCCATGGCTAAAAATTGACAAATGCCATGTTAAATGTTTATTGCAGTCAAATAATGTTTTATCTTTTCATACATCATATAACCTATCATGCTATCAAAAGAAAAAGAAAAGTAGCACCAAAAAAGCACATGTATTTTATTAGTAGTTATTAGGGAAAAAAACCAAAAACAAGATGAAAAACCCTCAAGTGCCAAGACTCAAGTACTTACTAGTTCAAAAAATAGTAATTATTGGAAAACTTCTTCCATACTATTCAGGTGCCATTTGAGATTCTTCTTTTTGCACAAATAACAGCTGCTAAAACATCAGGACATTACAGCCCTCCTTTAAAAATGTTCAGTTTGTTGGAAGTTTTTTTTATCCTGCTTATCACCACTTTCTTTTTCTTCCAACAAAATGAAGCACACCACAACATAATAGAAAATGTATAAGTATACTTTGGTTTTGTTTTTCTCTGCTCCAAGTTGTGGGTTCTTTCAAACATACATATTGTACATACTGCTACAATATTTTTATCTGTAAAGAAACATACTGACCAATATATGGCCATTTGTCACAAGTGTGTGAAAGCTTGGTTTAGGGCTTATTTTATTGTTGTTTTGTTCTTAATTTTTGAAATTTCATTAGCCACTCTCAAATTTTAATATTTCACTGTGGCTTCATTATATCAATTTTGAATTTTAAAACTTTGAATTGTATCAATATGTGTTTACAGATCTGCTTAAAACAGAACCATCATGGTAACAAATCACATGAATGCGTAAGATGACAGTCAGAGCTCCTGGATTTTTATACCTTGGAGGAATCTTCAATAGCTTTGTGTAAATTTCTCAGTTTGAGGTGGCAAGCAGCACGGTTCAGGTACAGCAGGGGAAGTGAACTGTTCAGCCTCACTGCAAGGTTATAGGCATTTACTGCCCCAAGGTAATCTCCCATTGCAAACATTTTGCTAAGGAGCAAACAAAAAAGTGAAACATGCACTTTAAAGATGGGGATAAATACAAAATCAACACCTACTAATTGTTAACTTATTTTCAAAAATTTGAGGTTCTAGCAGCTTTTTCTTTGAAATGCCAAATTATAGCCTTTTCTGAGAACAACAGAGCTGAAGTTCAGTGCACCTTCATGCTGCCAATATAGCTTAGAGATACACAACAAAAATAGTCACTGCCTACAAGCAATGAAGAATTGTAAGAGTGGACACATTTATACAGACACAGGACTAATTTTGAAAGCTTTGTATATCTGCTTATGATTGCCTAATCAAATAAATAAACCAATATTTGTATCAAGTTCCTAAAGTTTATTTTACACAGATGTTTAACCTCTCACTAAAAAAGTACAAATTAAATTAAATCCACTTAGGTATAATAGTGCACTGCCTCAACTTTGTTCAAAGAAGAATATGCATAAAGTGTTTACAATGATTTTATTCAATTTGAGCTACAACAATGCATCTCATGATGTATCAGATTCTAATCAAGAAAATCTCTAGCACAACTACCATGACTACTCTAGACACTCAACAACTCTGTCTAGAAAAAATATAATACACCAAAACTGAACAGTGGACAAACACCATAAAACTAATTAATTTTTAATACATCTTCAAGTGGAATGTAACTTACTTTCCTTTGTCCTTTAACCAATCTGGATTCTTCTCTTCTTCTTTTAAATCTTCCAGCTCAGATAAATCAGAATTCATTATCCTTCGAGCTTCTGCTTGTTTATGTAGCCACTGTAAAAACCAAAATGTGCTAATATTATTTCTGAAGCAAAAAATTCAAATCCAAGAAAGGATTTTATTCTCACTTCTTCACTAATACTTATCAAAACAATTTTATTTACCACATATTTTAGACAGAGGATAATATTTGTGTCCAGTATGAAAAGTTTCCCCAAATATATTATTACCATGAAAAGTCACCACATCTCAAATACATTTTTGTTTACTTGTCTGTTTTGATCTTTCAAAATTACTTTGTGTTCACTGAATGGAGCTCAAAAGAGCCATGAGCTTCTTTGAAGACAGAACTGAAAGAACCTTAAATATAAAAATTAGGATATTTTAAATTTTGTACTTCAAGGAATTAAATTATTATTGCTGACTTTTCTCTCCCTCCCAAAAAAGGAATATGTTATTTAGTAATCTCCACAACCACATGGTGAAAATAATTTTTATATACAATTTTTTTCTTTACATCTTGATTAAAATAAGACTGCCTTCCTTGGAAGATAAGGACATTGAACAGGTAACATTCCTTGGCACAGACACTATTTTTGTATTAACTGAATACACAATAAATAATTCCCCACTTTACCTCCTCCTCTTCTGCAACACGAGATTCTCGCAGAGCTGTGGGAAAAACTCGTGGAGTGAAGTTGACTTTAATTGTAGCAGCAGCTCTGGGAGCTGGTAACTGTTCTTCCTTTAAATTCTGTGAAAATATACTGCAGGAACCTATGAAAAGAGTTAGAGCACTGGAAATGAAAAATGAAGCAAAAGATTTTTCTGGTTTTCTACCAAAGTCCAAAGTACACCTGACTTAAAAATGTGGCACATTAGAATTAAACTTTTAACCACTTGAGAAAAGTTTAGAGTTGTTCTTTTGAAGGGAAAGTTCAAACAATTTTTCTTCCTAATGTAGCAAGTAAATGAATGGAATTATACAGCATCTGTCACAAATGAACCTTAACACCTCTTTCACCTCTCTGTTGTTTGTATGATGCTGTGACATTGATGTATGCTTCACAAATTGATGATGTGACAGGGCAACAACAATAAGAGCTGAAACTAACCTATCAAATCAAACAAACAAAAACTTAAATGTCTTCTGCTGGTTTAGTTCCCTCAACTGGCTCTCCAGGGAGCCAAGACACAGGACAGAGAGAGCAAAAGGATATTGAACATTTCCATGAAATCCAGCAGTTAGGTAACTTTGGGTAACAAACTCCACCCCCAGGAAGTCTGCATCACACTGCCAGAAAGGCTTTCTGATTCACTTTTCTAAAGCTTAGAACAAAACCCACCCTTGTATTTCCAAAGACTTCAACAAAAGCTAAGAACTCATGTGCTTTAGCTCAAGCCTGAAAATAACAATTTTAAAAGAACTGATTCAGTATGGTGGAGAGAAAGATAAGTGATGAATTAGAAACATCTAGGCAACAAGTTATACCCACACTTGAAAGAATTATTAAGTACAGTTCAATCATACAACCTTTTGTGGATTTGAATCTTGTCTTGGAAGTTCCTTCATTAGGAATCTGAGTTTTATTCATTTTTTCATTTTTTCTCTCTTTTAATGGTTCTATTTCTTGATATAGTCCTTCTTTTTTTTGAATGCTCTTGTATGTATCACCATCTTTTTGTTGGTTTTTCCATAACTCCAACTCTTTAGCAACCTTCTGCCGCTCCTTTTCTTTCAGATCTTCAATTCTTTTTCTTTCTGCTTCCTCCAGCTATTCAAACAAAAAAAACCCCTATGAGATACATAACACCTGATAATACCCACATGGATCCATTAAAGTTACCATTATTTTCCCAATTTGGTATCCCATGCATAGTGTAACCAATAATGTAACCATATAAGGAGAGTTAATTAAGATGCTTAAAAATTACTGTGAGAGTGAAGATTTCTGATTAGGTTTTAGAGGTCTCATCTCTAAACTGTTTCACTAACTAAGGTACAATCTAGAAAACATTCAGAAATAAGTTTCACTTTTAAACAGTGAAAATCCTAGCCATGTTCCAATGTAGATCTCGGGAGAATACAGAAATGTAAAATATATGTGATGATCTGAATATACTATTTCTTATTTCTCCTCTTTTCTTTGAGGTTATTACATATTTAGAAGAGGTACAACATTGCTACTAAGACAGTCACTAACTGTAACTCTTTTTGGTCCATATTGCATATGCAATCTTAAAATTTCATAGCATGCTCAAAAAAAAAAAATTCAAACACAAGTGAAGTGACCAGACTTTTTATATACATTAAAATTTTAAGAACATATCTTAAAATATACATAAAAAGCAGAATAACAAAAATACAAACACACAAAAGCCACAAAGTAAATCTGATACAAAACACAACAAAGAATAAGTAAGATTTTTTTAAAAAACAGTATTTTTCATAGTGCAAAAGGACTAAACACCTGCAAAGGCAACAAAAGACTAAAGTTTTGCCACATGACTGCACTTCCCTTTGAACAGACAAAAATCTGAGCTTCTCACCAAAAACTTTCATTAGTATTACTCACAGAAAATGGCAACTTCTAAGCACTTTGTCAGCAACCTTTTCTTATTTGGTAATAAATATGTTTTAAGTGCAAAGAAATAACAGAGTTCACCACCACTATAATAAAAACAGGAACTTTTCATATTTTTTAACATACATTTAACAAAGCATTTCTCAGATTAGCTGGTAGCTGTTTACATATATATCTTGCAGAGCTCTTTCTAAACCTACCTTCATTGTGGCTTCCAAAGCATATTTTTTATGCTCTTGTTTTGTAATTTTCCTTGCTTTTGTCTCCTCTTTTGCCTTTTCTTGGGCTTTTAGGACAGCATTCTCTCTCAGATATTGTAGTTGCTCCTTGTCAGCTTAAAAAATAAACTATTTTAGTCATTTAGGCCAGGTATATACCATGTTAATGAAAACATGATTTCTTCTGTTATTTTGGAAAATACAACATGGATACAATTTGACAAACCAGGGTCTACCAAGCCCTTCTCTTAAAGAGAAAAATCAAAATTTGCTTAAACACAAAATGTAAGTTTATGAGAAATATTGTTTTGTTTCAGCCACGCTAGAACCAGTGGATGTTCTTTGTTCTCACATACTTTCTATTTTTAATAATGAACAAGGTTGAATTGAGCAGATATCTACCAGAAGTTTCACAGAGTGGTTTCCTTACACGCAGTCTAATTTCCAGAGTGGAGCACTTACTGTTTGCTAGAGTTAGGGAATCCCACATGGCCGGTTCTTTTTTATATAAAGTGAAGAAAATGTTTCCATCTCCAATCTTTGCTGTGCTATTGGTGTCATCAATAGGAGCGAATAAAACGGCTTCAAATAAAAAGGGAGGGACGCTTACCTACAAAAATATAATTTGTACTAATATTTACTACTTGAAATTAACTCTTACATATTCAAAACACTTAGCATAAGCATATAGCAAACCTCAAGAAACAGCTATTATTGATAGAACTAATTTGCTTTGTATCCACTGTGGTTTGTAGGAGTCCAGAGAACGCGCTTCCTTCCCGTTAAGGGTGGGTGGTCACAAGGTTGTATTTTTTATTAATGGCATTGAAAAAGTCGGTTCTTCAGCACTGCGACAGAAGCCGTGTATTTCAAATTTAGGATTATTATTCGCAGTATAAGCAAATGTATAAATTCGGTCCATTTCTAGGGTGAAGGCAGCCTGCTGAGCGGGGAATGAGCAGTGCTGGAGGCTCTATCTGCCGCAGGTTTAGCAGGTTTAGCACAGGGAGATACTCGCGATGCAGGCCGTCAGCTCGCGGGGTTGCCATGGCGCAGGGCTCCGCTGCAACCCCGCGGCCGAGCCCCGGGAGGCGAGCGCGGCGCGCCGCCCACCTTCAGGTACCGCTCGCTGCAGAAGATGCTGCCGGGGGTGGCCCGGGCGCCGCGCAAGGGCAGCGAGAGGTACACGGCGCTGAGGGTCTGCCGCCAGCTGTGCTCCCGCAGCCACAGCGGCATGGCGGCGCTCGGGGCGCTCCCGCCCCGCGGTGCCACCCTGCGGGGCACGCCGGGAGCTGTAGTCCCCAGGGCCGGGCGCTCCCAGCCCCGAAGTGCCGCCCCGCGAGGCACGCCGGGAGCTGTAGTCCCCAGGGCCGGGCGCTTCCGGCCCCCCAGTGCCGCCCCGCGGGGCACGCCGGGAGCTGTAGTCCCAGGGGCCTGAGGGCCGCGGACACGGCTCACACCTAAGCGCAACCGGGAGGAACGCAGCTCATATCATCCATGTACAGTTCTAGATAGAGACAAATTGCTGGTAGTGGAGAATTTCTGACAAAAAACTGTCAAAAGCCGAGGATGGATTTGATTGATACACAGAACCACAGCGTGGGTCAGGTTGGAAGGAACCACAGTGGGTCCATCTGCTCCAGCCTCCCTGTTCAAACAGGGTCGTTCCAGAGCACATAATACAGGATTGTGTCCGGATGGTTCTGGAACATCTCCAGTGAGGATGACTCCACAGCCTCTCTGGGCAGCCTGTGCCACACAAAAGTTCTTCCTCAGTTGAAGCAGAACTTCCTGAGCATCCATTTCTGCCTGTTGCCTCTTGTTCTGTTGCTCTGAACCTCTGAGAAGAGCCTGGCTCCATCCTCTGGCACCTCCCCTCAGACATTTACACACATTGCTGAGGTCCCATCCCAGGCTCCTCTTCTTGAGGCTAAACAGGCCTGACTCCCTCAGCCTGTCCTTGGAGGAGAGATTCTCCAGACTCTGGAATCAGCTTGGTAGCTCTGTGCAGGACCTGCTCCAGGAGCTGCATCTCCTGCACTGAGGAGCCCAGAACTCAATACACGAACCCTCACCACAGCTCAGCAGAGAACAGCATCACCTTCCTTGATCTACTCGGGCAATGCTGGCACTGAAACTCAAATGTGCCCTGAAAATAACTGGGTGATACAGGCACCCCATGCTATTGCTATTGTCTGCTGTACTGTCTCTGCCAAAAACTGGGGAGGTAATTTGCACATTACCACTCCATGTTTCTCAAACAAACTGTAACACTGTATCTGCCAAAATAAAGTCTAGTATATTAAAAGTAATGGCTTCTGGAGAATATGGCCTCAAAGATGAGCCAAACACAGCTGGATAAACATTCAGGTATGTTTGAGTTCCTGAAAAGCAGGCAATTACCTAGAACTATTAGGAAAAATCCAGAAACAGTAAGTCTACTTTTCCCTCTTGCTTTTAAAATGAGATCAAGAATAATGGACTTTAATGTGGATCACATCACCTAGTATTTTTGACGTGTATCACTGAAGATTTAATTTTTATGTTCAATTACCTATAATAGCAATATTCAAATAGGAGAGGTTATTTTTAAGTACTGTATATGTATGAAAATAGGTGTTGCAGAGATTTGAAACTTCCTCAGAGCAAGAAATCCATCACAACTCATAAGATATCTGGGTTATTCTCACCCTCACTCATTCACATCAATATTATCTAGAAGAATCATGGACTGGAATCCAAGAATTGAATTAAATTCCTCTTTCCAAAAACATTGAAAGTACATAGCAGCAGCAGCTGGGATGGTTATAATGCAGTAACTCAAAATCTCCTACCTGCAGTCACCCAGAGCATCCTTCAGTGACAGAGAGTTCAGGGACAGAAGTCAGAGGTTTTGAGTGCAGATCTTCTGTCTTGGTCACCCAGGTGTCATTTTTAGTTTGATCACAGAGAATATACTGAAATGAAGCAGCTTATTATTTATTCCTGCTAGAAGGTCTATATTATGCATACATGCTTTACAAGACAAGACACAGTTATGGTTACTAGTATTTGGTCTTCTCCAATTACACAAAAGAGCTCCAACACCTCAACCAAAATGTCTATTTGCTTAAAACCTAGATCTGCAATGCAAAGCTTGTAGGAGACACAGTAAATATCACTAACATGTTTTTATGTCAAAGTAGCAGATTTAGCTGCTAAAGGACACAAAAGGGATTCAGCAAGGTCTTGGATCAACCTTAAAAGTTTTGAATTGATGTGTACATGCAGAACCACCACCCCTGTCCCACCCACTCCACTGCCTTACCTGGACAAGCTGCTGAGCTCCTGCTGTGACACACTTGCAAAATAAACAAGAGACACCCATGCAGCACGGTTCTTCTGCTGGCACTAATTTTATCAGTCAAAAGTCTGCAGTGAAAAGTTTGCAGTGAAAGATGATTTTTTTCACTGAAAATTTGATTCCTAAATTTCCATCTCCTGTGCTATGAAGGATGTAGATTTATGTTTCAGACAAATCTTAACAATATTATTAAAATTGTTTATTGTTTCCAGCTAACTACTAATAATATATTTTCTGGGGTTATTTCACTTCTAATGGCTTCAGAAGTTTTAATATATGGGAGAAAAAAAATCCTTTTGATAGTTTACATTTTCTTACCTTTAATTATTAACCTTTTTTTCTCCCATCCTTTCTAAATTCTCTCTCATTTCTCTCGTCCCTTCCTATTTTTAAAAAATATAAAAAAGATTTTTTTATTTTATAAAAAATAAAAAACCAGAAACATTTTATGAGACTGTTTATTCCAACAACCTGTTTTGTATTTGTGACTTGAGACCTGTATCACTTACTTTTAAAAATTATTGGTAAAGCAGTGATTTGATATGTGTTAGTTCTGGCATGTTAACTAACGGGAAGATCTTATTAATAATTTTATAAACTGGAATAAATCATTATTTCTATAATCACTTTCCAAGTGCAGAAAGTTATTTTAAAAAAAAATCTATTTGGACAAATGGTGTTTGAGCCTCCCATCCTGTGAGGAAAGAAATGGGGCTGAAGGCACAAGACTTTTTCTGATCTGCTTTGAAGTTATTGCAGATTAACACCTTTACAGAACAGTGGAGCTCTCCAAGGGAAGCAGGAGCAGTTATTTTCTGATCCATCTGACCACGCTGCTTCTTGCAGGATCACACCTACTCCAAATGCATTCTCACAGGCAGAACATTAGCAGAATCCATCTAGGCATTACATCATCTTCAGAAAGTCAACAGGCAACTTCCCCACAAAAATTATCTTTATTTTAAAAGAAATTGAAACCAGACAACAGAAAGCAACAAAGTTACATACAGTGCTGGACAAAGTCTACCATATACATTTTCCAAGAACACTTGAATCAGATTCTGATATATGTTCTTCTAAAAGGTAAAAATATCACATCATTATTAACAAAAAAAAAAACTAAATGTCAACAATCTTAATCAGCTTATATTTTGCATTGTTTGGATGGCAGTAGATTGGTAACTTGCCTTTTTCTACTCACTTTTAACTCTAAAAGGAGAATGTGAACAAAAAATTCCAAGTCAGAAGGCCGTAAAGACCACAATGCCTGCTCTAAATGCCACAAACACAAGCTTGGAGGAAAGACCACATCTTAAATAAAAATGCCTAAAAACTTCATATCATTTCACATTTCAGAAAAACAAGCTATCAGGAAAGAAAAACAAAAAGAAAAAAAATAATATATTAAGAGCTTGCCCTCCTTAAGTTACATGGAAGTTCAGATTTAGACCATTCTGTAGAGAAAAACAGGAGTGTCTAGGAACAGACAACTCTCATAACTCCAATCCCAAAATGTCTCCAGTACAGCAATTCCTGAAATACAATGCACAAATCTCCAAGTAAAAACCTGGGGCTGGATCAAAAAATTATAGTGCTGGGATAAGCCATTTCTAAACCAGGAGACAAAGGGTGACAGTGAAAACTTCAAACTAGAGGCAGCACCTCTGAGGGCCTGAATACAACTCAGAACTAATTATCCCAGAACTAATGACACACAGCACTAGGCCCTTAAAGGGACCTTTCTTCTCTATAAAGCAGAAGTTATCACTTCCACATAAATTAGTGAATGTGCCTAACTCAAGATGTAGTGTAGGATAGTTATATTGCCTTAAAGAGTTCTGCTAAGTACACTTAGTTTCCAATTTTAGGGAAGAGTCTATTCTAATATAGAAAGCTTCTGCCAAACTTAGCAACTGCAGAATAACTTTAAAATACATCCAGTTCTACATCCTCCTGCATATAGCTAATCACATCCAATAGACAAAAAAATTATATGCCTTCTAAACAAATAAACAAAAAATTGTATGTTTTGTAAAAACAAATAAAGAGCGTTCGAATTTTCACGCCCAAGAGCTGATTACCAAATGTTCACCCATTTATCAGCAGATAATAAGAAGAAATTCATATTAAGCAATGGCAACAAGATGATAATGCATATCAGTGCTGTGTGTTCTGAAAGGTACCCAGTTTCAATTATCATGAATTGCTACCATCTATCATACCTCATTCTATGCAAGATACCTCACCAGCTACCAATCCATAAACAATAATGTTTCACATACTTCATAGAGTAGCTTAAAACACATCATGGTATGAAATAATTTGTATTACATAGTAATTTAATCCCTGGCCACAGGGTTAATGTTGGACAAAGTCTGGAAACTTTTCCAATTTGAATTACATACATTAACTTTGTCACACACCACAGCACTAATGCATGTATTACATCAGACATGCTCTAATTTAAAATCAAAACAAAAAAGTTGTTGCAAAAATACATGTCACCAATGTGGAACACATTCAAGATTGTATAAAAAGTACTGAACTGATATCCCAAAACAGGTATATTTAAGCAGTACATAAGGAAAGATTAGTTTTAATATGAAACAGTCATTTAAGTCACATACAACATGATAAGAAGCATGACTTCCTTTTTTAAAAATGTTACACCAATACTTGTACTGACAGGCAATGTTTATTTATAAAATGAAAGGCATATATTTAATGCAGATGTGTTACTGTATTAAGTTGGAATAAAGACAAATGTTAAAAAGGTGCTACATTTTAACACCACTGATTTTGTAAAAATCTCAAACCATAAAAGCATTTCACTTGCAAACATCACAGGCTCCAAACTGCAAACACTTTAGAACATTCTTGACTGTGTGCATGCAGTTTCACTGACTTCATTAATTCTCACATGCTTGCAATTAAGCCTGAAAAATGTGATTAAAAAACTGGTTCTTAGATTAAAAACTTCAGAGGTCACTAAGTATAATCTTCTTTGAGCAGCCCCCAAAATTATATTTTTGTTTTAAGCAGAGCAAACTTCATTACTTTTCTCTAACTTCTTACATCTGAAGATCTCAAATAATAACTAGGCCTCTAAATAACCTTTGGAAGTAAGCATCAGTCCCATCCTCTTTCAGAAGAGACAGGCACAGTTAACCTGCTAGTTTCAAGTTGTAGAAGGAATGAGTAAAACAGGAAGAAACAGGATTTTTGCTACCTGCTCTCTAGTCTGTATCCAGCACAATCACTTACGTGTTTTTTCATTTAAAAGTGGTAACTAGCAAAAAAGTATTAAGGACAGCATAATCCAATTTATACCTGTTTATTTCAGCCTGGGGGGGAAAAATTTTGGGAGCAAGATAAGGCTGCATTTCTGATCATGACCAGAAACTATTTTAAAAGGACACAGGCATTTCCCATAAAAATGTTAAGGTTTGCAAGATTTACAAAATCTTTGCAATATTTTTGGTGTGCAGCACCAGTACAGTCTAAATCACAGTAATGAAAGAAGCGCATGAGAGCTCAATACAAATTGTTTCATGTACTACAAAAACCTCACCTATTCTAGTCAGCCCTGCCCCCCTCCCTCCCACCTATCATTCTAGAACTAACTTCTAATGCTAATCAGCTGACATTTTCCTAGTACCTTACTAATTAAACATGATTGCTGTTTTTCCTGTGCATACTTGAACTACTACTTAGTCATCACATGCAGAGAAAACCAAAATATAACTGCTCTCTAGATAAAGAATTCAAGTATGCCAAGAGCATATCAGTAGGGCAAGCATATTGGCAGGATGACTTCTGGAGATCCTTGTCAGTCCTATCTCTAGGATCAGTGTGTTAACAAGTGTGGGGTTGATTGTTCCTTTGTTTTTGTTTTATGTCATTGACATTTGCTAATGCCAAGAACTTACAGATTAATAAATGCAGAAAATTTACTGGGTTACAAACCCAATATAATACCAGTTTAGAAAAACTTAAAATAAATTGTTAGAATAAGTTTCACAAACACACAATTTAAGGCCTTGTAAAATGATATTCCAGTTGATTTTAAGTATTTAAGAACACTGTATTTAAATAACAATGTCCCAACAGCTAATCTAGAAAATAGTTGCCTAACTTCATGTTGGGTCGAGGAAAAGATTAATAAATACGTGGCTATTTTGGACTTCTGAGAATAAATGCCCCAAAATCTTCTCACAAGAGGCATGGGCTGTGGGAGTGGGAAAGGTAACCATGTCATCATTGGAACTTTGGTTGAATTTTCACTGAGCAAAATTTTTATTTTATTTACATTACTGTGTGTGTGAACCAGCTCCATTATGTTCACAGTGCTAGTTCTTGCAGAGATTAAACTGATTCCCAGAGGAACAAATCTACCTAAACAAGGTTCAGTTTAATTGCTACTTCAGGTACCAAAAGCAAATTCAAAGCCTGTCAGTCATTAGGAAAACTGAAGAATAAATCTCTCTAACAGAGGTTGTTGCTTGTTTGATTTTTTGTTGGTTTTAAAATCATACCTATAACAAAACAAGTCTAGTTAACATACTAAATTAAAGCAACTACTGATGAACACAAGCTCTGGATCTATCTTACTCTTCACATCTCCACACAGGAAAATTCTGAAGATACAAAATATGTCACTTACACTTCAGACATAATTTTCTTTTTCCTGATAAGAGACAAGAAAAAAAAAAAAAAACCACCCCAAAAAAACTGCACTTACATAGCAAAACTTTCACTTTTAAAATAAAACAAGTTGTGTAGATCTGCACAGTATCTTCTAGGAATGTACACAGTAGAGCCCATTTAAAATCAAACACGATGGTGACCTATCAAACAGGCCTTACTTTCACTCATTAGCACAGCTTACCATAAAAACTACCTCTTTATTAGATGACTGTATCTCTATAAACTCCTATATCCCTCATCATCACAGACTGAAAAATTTATCACATTAAGGAACATGACTGGTACCTGTAAGGTTGACATATGATTTAATTGCTATTTAAAGTCTGTTTCCAGCACAGTGGTACATATTCCAAGCAGAATCTGTTATCACAATGCCTCCTTTTATTAATTCAAAACTGTACTCTCTCAAAAGAAACTTTTTCAGTTGCACATGCAACTTCACACTGCTAAGGCTGAACTGTTCAAGGCTAGAAAATTCCCAGCATTCAAAAAAGAAGGGGTTATTTTCGAGATCAAGAAGAAAATCAAATTACTCTTATTAAAATTTAATTTCTTAGCATTACACATGGAGCTCTAGTGCCATTCACACTTCTCAGTAGGATATCAGGTTTAGCAAAGGTGATAAACTCCTGACTATTTAGTTCTGATGTGAGCTAAACTCACCTGATATGACAGTTGTATTTTCTTTCTTCACCTTAGATTTCCCACCCTCTCACTGCAAAACTGCCTGAGGCAGTGGTGGGAATTTAGTTTTAAGACTTTGCTAGCCAAACTATCGTGCAATTCAGAGCCTGTGCAGAGCACAGTCCATTGCCTTTCCCCCTCCTTCATGCCAAGTGGACTGTGTAAGCTCAGGGTGACTGGGCAGGCTGGAGCTGACAGCCCGAGAAGCTGGGCAGGATTTTCCATGCACTGCTTCATCCACAATTCTCAGGCAGCACTGAGGCAGGAGACTGAAACCATCAGTGAGAAAGAATGAGAGAGAAGAGCATGACTGCACAACCATGACAAGATGCAAAGACTGTATCCCAAGGTGTGTCCTCAAGTTAAATGAATTAAGGTTACATGTGCAACCCTAGTTTTGGCATTCTCTAGATTTAAAGCAGTGGACTTCATAAACTCGATGTGTTCTCTTTCCAATTCAATCCTATTTCACAACAATTTCCAAATAATGCAAGACCTAGCAAGAGCCTTCAGCAAGCAATCGCTGAGAAGCCAAGAGATTATTGCCTTTTCAAGGAAACAGCAATGTGTAATAGTTAGTGGGTTTCATTGTGTTACTAAGCATGAATTCATGATTTTGAATAGCACATTAATGCTTTACTTGAAAAATAGGAAAAAGCACAAACAAAATTCTCTGTATTTACCCTAAAATAACAACTATTAGTACTGCACATTCTTCCATGTCATCTCTACTATATTCAAAGAAAGGCTAGCAAGAACATCAATAACAGACATTCATGCCAAAAGAAAAAAACAAAGTAATGAGTACTTGCAAATATAGTACCATTAAAACCAAGCACTAAATGCTAGTGTTAGTTAACACATTAATACACACTAGCAAATTAGGGCTATTCATACAGGCACATTTTTTTCCTTCAATAATATTGTCAATGCTCATCCTACTTCCGATCAATTGTCAGCTACATTTTAATCAGAAACAAAAAAATATTCCATCCTGTAAACCATTTGCACACATAAAACTAAAGAGTACAAAAGCCGAGATGGAAGTTTATGAATGAAAACAGATTAGGGAAAAAAAAAGATGACACCAATCAAACACAACTGATTGTCTGCAGAAAGTGAAGTACCCAATTTGGAACCGAATTTTCACAGCAAGTTTGCAGCACGAGCAGCCCTCGGGGCTGTCAGCCCTCGGTGTTGAGAGCAGGGGGCCCTGCAGCGTCCCTCGTGCGCATCAGCTGCACGTCCTTGTCAGCCATGCACGTGTCGCAGCCCCACACCGCCGACGCCTCCGCCGTCAGCAGCCCGTAGGCCGACTCGGTCATGCCTGTGCACACCCGGTGGAACCACTTCTGACAGGAGGCTTCACACAGGATGGCGTCCTGGTCATCGTTGACTTCGTGGGTACAAATTCCACACGGGTACACGGGCTCAGAGGACGAGTGGCCATGACGACTGGGGTGCAGGGGTGCTTTGCTGCTCTTCTCAGAGTTGCATCCTTCTGCAGTACCTCGAGGCTGGCGGGACTTGCTCTGAGTCCCGTTTGAGTGGCCAGCGTTGGCGTTATCAGCACTATTAGAATGGCTGTTATCCTGATTCACCACATTGTTTCGAGTAACATTTTTCAGGTCACTGTTACCTTGACTCACAACATCCTCTGTCCTGTGATGATGCTGATGAGCAGCAGTGTTCTGGCTGGATGCTTTGCTTGCACCTTGACTAAAGTCTTGCTTTTGTGCTGATGATTTTGTCTGGTTGTACGTGTTTGGTGGAGGAACAAAAGAATGGTTTGACTCTAGCTGAGAATTTGGAAAATTTGGATTGTTTCCAGGACCAAAGTTAGCTGGCACATCAGGGTGAGGTATCTGACCAGAATGGCCAAAGTTCTCCCCGGGATTTGGCCTGAAATGCTGAGCAGGCATATTGACATTCTGGTTTATCTGACCACTGCTATAAGGTGGCTGATTCCCAAAACCTGGGTTATCGTGTGGACCAAAGCTGAAAGAGTGGGGTCGACTAAAACCCATGCCAACAGGGTTTTGAGGAAGAGGATGTGGTTGGTTTCTGAGGGAGTAAGAACCACCATATGGTGAGGACACTCTGGGCAGCATGTGAGGTGGCATTCTGAAAGTGTTATAGCCTCCAAAGCCAGGATAACCAGGATTACTAAAATATGGATTTCCTGAAGGAAGTGGTTTATAAGACACAGTATTATAGTTGTCATCAAATGGATTTGCAGCTACAAGGTGGTCAGAGCTTGGGTTCGGAGGTGGAGCATATTCAGATGGAGGAGGAAATGACGACCCCTACAAATATTTTAAATACAATATTTGAATTAGTTTTAGTATTTCCCTGCAGGACAGACCAACCACAAAGGTTCTGGATTAGCACTACAACTGCTGAAAGAACTGTTCAGCTGTTGTGTAAAATTCACCCACTGTACCCTGCCAGGCTGTCTGAAATTTCAGTACAGAGGCAGGAGAGAAAGTTGGGCTCCAGATAATGTGGTAATTTCTAGTAGTCTCAGTGTCTTAAAAGTTGAAAATACTACTTGATATGTGACTTCTATTTCATAATCTTTTACAAAAGACAAGCAACAATACAGAAATCCAACTGTCACAAACACATACACAAAGTATTTCCAAATACTGAAGAGCAGATTTGAAGCATTTCCTTAATTTTGTTTTGGGTTCATGTTACTGAATATACATGTCTTAAGACATCCCACTTCTTTAAGGATAGAACATAAGGGTACTATAATGCTGAAAAAGGCATTTAGAATATAGGAGTCAGCAGACTGGTATTTTCTGTAGTCTGTGAAATATTCTAAGTTGTACTTTTTTATACCAAACAGAGCATTCAGTGATGGTGGACAGTCTGCACAGCACAGTCAGTAGGTATGAAACACAAGGATTATGTTCTGGTTACAGAGCATAATCAAGTGTTTAATGGAGCCCAGGGTCTGTTTAAATGTCACCAGTGCAGTCCTACAATTGAAATTCATTCTACACTAGCCTGTAGGGAACATCTACTGGGCTCACCCTCACACTAACTGCTCACAGAAAGCACTTCCTCCTAAGTACTAATAAACTAATAAAGACTGAACATTTATTTTAAAAAATATTAAAAACTGCTGCAGTGCAAATTTTAACTGATCAGAAGGAACACAAGCTAATCTGCACATCCTTTAGTTATTACTATCCCAAACACAAGGAAACTCCACCAAGAAAGAGCTGTGAAACCTTGTAAAGTAACTGAGTGTTTCTCAGAGCAGGTTTCAGCATGACTACTTTAAAACAAAACAAAAATGAAGAAAACAGATCCACATTTCAATAGACCCTGCATGGGCCTAAGAGAAAGTGATTGTTTTACCTACATAAATAAAGGTATTTCCACTGGGCTGTACCAAATTAACAAATACTCTCACTCAAAGCTGAATGAACACACAAAGGAAAACTTGGCACTGTAGATATCCAATTGCTTAAGATATTTTGAATTGAGGCTTTCTTTTCTGAAAAGAAAAACTGCATAGAAATGTCACATTGCAAGGATTCACTGGAAAGGAGCTGTACCTGCCTTAGCTTTTGCTTGAAAATCACCTGGGGAGTATGCCAAGAGTTTGGTCAGAGCATTAACAAACTGCACTGATTAATTAGCCCACAAGCCTACACAGAGAGGAATGAAAGTAAGAAATAGTCTCATGGCAACTACTCGTGCTGTACAGATTTCTACCAATGGCTACAAGTCATTAAAAAAAGTCTGTCTCAGAATCAAATCCCTATGGTAAAAATACAAGTTGTTGCAGTCTCACTGTGCTCCTCTCTTTATATGTCTTTGGCAACTTACAGGGATTAAAATAACTTCAGTGCAAATAACTAGTATTTAGGAAGATTTCAGCTTCAAAGTAAAACTGAAATATTTGGTATGTAGCTGCTATTTGTGACAACAGACTGATACTCTGAACAATGAGAGACAGCCATACCAGCAAACAACATTTGAGTGCACTGTTTATTAAGAATTCAAAAGAAGCAAAGGGAATTTACCTGTGTATTTGCTTTGCGCTTTTTCTTATCAGGGCTTCCAAGCTGAACTCCTGGTCCTCCTAACCCATCCAATCCACTGTCACCACCTACAAGATGTCAATCAGTGCAACAGTGCATTAATTTTCTTGCAGACTGTATTTTAAGTTTGTCTGTAACTAACACAGCCTCAGATACCTGTTACAAATAATGAACTTGCATTGACTCTGGTGCCTTATGTTGCAAATCCTAAAGGAGCAGACATCTGGAGGTAAGCTACCATCCCTCCTATACATCTGTTTACTACCACTTTCATGTCCCATTCATGCTCACTCTTATGGGAATAAGCATTTCCATTTATTTTATTTTTATCTGTCCTTTGGTTCTTAACATCTCCATGTCAGCAGTTAGAAATATTTCTATTTCTTGTTTGTCTAAATCATAAAACTTTCAAAAGAACTGCAAAAAGCCATGTCTAAGACTCACTTCTTATTTAACTCACATCAAACTCAGTATAGCAATATACAACAGAGTGTTACAACCCACCATGAAGGAAAAGCAAACAGTAGAAAAAACACTTAAAACCTGCCATGTTGTTTAGACAAATCTCCAGAGCATCAAACCTAAATTTCACTAAATGCAAGACTTGACAAAACAAAAAGACATCTGCCAATGATAAGTGAACCAGCCCAGCTCTGCAGAAACCTCAGAGTAACTGAGCAAGATGGGCACAAAAAGAATAAGGAATGCTCATTTGACTGGTTGCTCAAACAGACAACCTTGAACAGTACAAAGAGATATCTGTACTTCACCTGGAATTCTTCACCTTTCACAACAGTGGGACAAGCTCTCAAATTTGTATAGATTGTGGCTTTCATTTTTAAAGCCCTAGCTAGACCATGGATGAAAAATGAATCTAACAGACCCATTATTACCCCAGTCAGTCTGTCTTCATGGGCTCAAGCAAAATTGCCACACTATGGGAATGCAAAGAAAACCCTGAGCTGAAAGTATGAGAAGCATTTTCCAGTGATATAAGAGCAACATGTTTAAAATACTAACATAATTTTATTAAGAAACTATATTAAATCTTTTTTTCCCCAGGCCCATTAAGATAACAGCTTATTTGCTCTTTTATATAAATATATAGTAACAGAACAGTAAGTAGGCAATCCAACCTAAAAATTGGACTGTTGTTTGTTTAAAATTGACATTCAGAATATGAGTCAAACTTTATCAAGATGCAAGCATCCAGCTGAAAACACAGGTCTTCATTACCAAAGACAACCTGCAGATAACTGTGAATTATCAACAGTATTATGCAAAGCAGCACAACGTGTGACATTACATTGCTCTGTCAGACAGCTGCTCCCAGCAGACAGCTAAACCAGCTTTAGGACTATTCAGCAATGTAACACAAAATCTCTTCTCACAGGGAAGCAACAGTCCTACTCTACACAGGTCATAATATCCAAGTTATTTGAAATACTCCTGATCCAAGGAGGCCTGACAAATCAACACCCATCAAATTTTAAGTCTGAATTTCAAAGACAAGGGCATGATGCCACAAACATGTTCTCAAAGTAAACACAAGCTTGCATATAGCACATTGTGGTCTAAGACACCATCAGAGAAACTAGGGATTACTCTTGAAAAAAGAGATTTTTTTGCCTTGATTTAGAATATAAAATCCTGCATATACTTAGTGTGCTATGAAGCATTGCCACTGCATTACCTGTAGATACTAAATGATTACAGCATAAAGTTTTACATAAAAAATGATGGCAAATTTCCCCTAAAGTACAACTCTATAAATCATCTTCTTTATAATCTATTTTCTTAAAGCTGTTCCTGCACTTCCTATCATCTTCTTCTCCAGTGTTCCTATAAGTTTATACTAAATTTAGTGCAAAACTGCACTGTGAACACTACTCCTCACAACCACACAAATCACACTCCTGTGCTCTTAAAACATAAATGAGGTTAACCAATGAGAGCAAAATACTCCAAATATCCGGATTTCTTTTAATAAATTCAACCCAGTAAATTTGTGATCAAGTAGAATATTGAGGGTCATACACAAGTGCTGGTTTACAGTAGCTGAAGTTAAAACTTCATAAAACTATGCATAAACTCCCTCTCTGGGGTATCATTCTTCAAATGAACATTAGAACATTATATGAACATTAGAATTCCAGTGACAATTTCCATCAATTTCTACCTGAATTACTTTCATTGGTGAAGCTATTCACATGCCTTGGTTTACAGAGGGGAGTCCTGTGTCTGGAAAGGCACAAAGCTTTTGTATTTTCAGTTCTCACTGTGTGAGACCAATGATTTAATTCAGCTCTAAGAATTTATATTTTTCCTGTGGGTTCTATAATGATTTAATTTATACATGAAAGGAAACAGAATGTTAGTCCTAGCATACCTCCAAAAGAGAGTGAATAAGGCTCATTTTCATGAAGCCAAAATAAACTTTCCGCAAAGTCACTTTTGGTACCTACCACAAAGACTTTCATTAAAGGTGTACCAAGCATTTTGGAATGCTGCACTAATGAAAAATTATTCCTTGTCTGAGACTAATTTTTCAGGCAAAAATACAATCCTTTGACTGAGACATCTTCTATCTCATCTAAAGATATTAATACATATCTGATAACTATTCTCCTATTAAACTACAAATAAAATTTATTTCAGCCACTCACACTTGGGCAAAGGAGAAGAGATAAGCCTCATGTTCTCTTTTACTTCACACATACCTAAGATGGACTTTTCAGCATTAGTTAGGAGAACTGCAAGTACAGTTTTGTTTACACATTAAGGGATTTTGACTTTGCACATAATTTATACCATACTTAACATACTGCAAATACAGTATGGAATATTTTCATATTCACTGACAAATCTCTGTCCACATTTTTAGAGGATGGATTTTTAAACAGCGCTTTATCTCAGTAAGAACATTTTCTCGAGAAACATAAATGGCTGAATAAACTTTTCATTATAGCTAGAAAACTAAAAATAGTGTAATTTCAACCAGATTTGGTAAGCCTATTCTGTGGCCCTGAGACTGTAAACAGTTTTGCTATTAAGCTGTAATCGGGTGGAAGTTGGTGGGTAACTCCAGCATGTGAAACTATATATGCTTAAATATTTGCAGAATCAGGGCTTGAGAGTGGAGGAGTCTAATGAATTCCAGCCTCCTTTGTAACACTGCTGTGTGTTTTCATTCTCTCATTTTCAAGCTACCAATCCAGCTGTTACTATAACAGTTTTAGAAAAGCAAACTGTAAATCAATGACAATATGCACCGTGGAATCCACATCTTTTCCCACTTACCCAACCAGAAAAATGCTTAAAACATCAAGAACAATGGAATTCTAGGGGCAAAACAGGAGACAAGAAAAAGAGAAGCACTAAATTGCAAATTTTATAATTTTGCCATGATTTTCACCCAACTCTGTCACCCATCCTGCTGTCTTTGATTATTTCATTCAGAAAGGCATTTCTGTGTCTGAGGACACAGAACACAACCATCACTCCGCAGGCTGATGTGACACTGCCATTCAAGCCAGCTGCACTGCCGAAGTCAGAGGAGACCCTGCATTTCTGCCCTTCTCCCTACACCTTTGAAAGAAACGCATACTTCAAACCTCCCCAGAGGCACACACCAGTGCTGTTAGCAAAGAATAATATTTCGATTATTTTTATTCTCCGAAAAGGGAAAGACAAAACCCCAGCTAGACTCAAGCACAGGAGGCAGGACTGGGGGCAGAAGAGCGAACACTCAAGTGTAATTTACGAGCTCTGCATCAGCACGAACTCGGACATGTGGCAGTGCCGCCGTATTCCCTTGCACCAGCAGTATGCTCGCTGCATACTAATGTGCCGCACATCCCCAGACACACAAGAGACAGGACCGCACGCCGCCCTCCCCCGCGGGGCACACCTGCGAGCACAGCCGGCCCCGGGGCTGCTCCGCAAGGCCCGCAGGCTGCGGGAGCCCGGCCGGGCCCCACCGACCAAACTTGGAGCGGCCCCGGAGCGGCGGCCCCGCCGCAGCCGCGGGGAGGGAGCGCGGGCAGGGAGCGCGGCGGGGGCGGCGCGGGCAGCGGCGGGGCGCGCATCCCGCGGCTCGGCCGGCGCTCCGCACGGAGCCAGGCCCCAGCGCCGGCCGCCCCCGGGCCCGGCCCAGCCCTCGCCGTACCTCGGGATCTCTTCAGCGCGATGGGGTCCTTCTCCTGTTCCGCTGACATTACAGACAGCAGCGCATGGCTCCCAAGGCGGCAAGAATCGAGGCTCTTTGATGCTGCTGCCGCCGCCGCCGCCGGCCCGCACCCCGCCCCCTCCGCCCCCGCCTCCTCCGCCGCCGCCCCCGCCCGCTGCTGCCGTAGCCGCCGCCGCCCCGGCAGCGGAGCTACGAGACTTTGCAAAGTTTGGGCGCGGGAGGGCTCCTCCGCGGCCCGCGGCGGGGGCCAGGCCAGGCGCGGTCCGGCCAGCGGAGCGCCTCTGCCCGGAGGCCGCCCGGGGGTCCGCGGAGCGCCGAGCCGCGCCGGGCAGCGCCCCCGCCGCCGGGGCTGCCGGGCCCCGCGCAGCGCCCCCGCCGGACACCGAGCCCCCGCTGCCGCCGGCCCCCGGGCGCGCAGGGGCGGCAGCGCCCGCGGGGCGCCCCGCGGGGCCGGCCCCGCTCCCGCCGCTCGCCCGGCGGCACTGCCGGCCCGGCCGCGCCGCCGCTCGCAACAAAGGCGCCGCCGCCCTCCGCTCGGCCGCCCCCGGGGCTCGGTCCGGCCGCGGGACAGCCCGGGGGGGGGCCGGGGCAGGAGCCGCCGTGCGGGGGGAGTCGCTGGCCGGGACCGGCTCCGGTTGAGCGGCTCCGCGGCGCCGCACGTGCCTCACGCCCGCTGCCGCCCCCGGCTGCGGCTCCCGTTCTCCCGGGCCCCGCTGCCTGCAGCGCTGGGGCTCCGCGCTCCGGCAGCGGCGGCACCTTCCCCAGGGAGCGCTCCCCGCACCGCTGTCACCGCCCGCCGCGGCTCTGCCCGGGGTACCCGCAAACGCTGCGCCCGCCCGTGCCCGCACAGCGCCGGGAAACCCGCGGAGCCCTTGGAAACACGGGACAGACACGCTGCCGGTGCAGTTATGTACAAACACATTGTGCCTCAGTTTCCCATCTTCTGAAGCAGCTGCGTTTCTGCAGTGTTACTTTTGGAGTTCTTAATCTAGATGGAAATTGTTAATCAACTGCATTAAAAGTACCATTTGAATCAAAATTCATTCTCCCTATAAGGATAAAAAATGCCCTGCTGTACAGTATGGGGTGTGCTCACATGCCTGACTTCAAAATACTTGGTGGTGCTGTTTCTTTATGTACCTTCTTGCTAGATGGACAGTTGATACTTTTCCCGTATTTGGAACACTGTTTCCAAAGGGAAAAAGTTACCTTCACGTAAAGGTTAGGACATTAGCATGGCTATTAGTTAGACATGAAAAATGCAAAAGTAAAGTGGAGAAAGGAATTCAATCTGTGTTGGTTTCTGTCCTTCCCTAGACATCATTTTATTTGTTCAGTCTCTTACTTTGCAGCCATCCCAGATGTGCATAACTCGAATACAGCACATTCTCATGGGATGTGCTGCTTGATTTTGTGTAATCCCACTGAAGAGAAGTAGAGCCTGTTATTATCAAGGTGGGTGTGAGCTTGTCTATATTTGGAGGGAGATGTGCCTTATCTGTGAAGAGATTTGCATTTTCCGTGGCAGAGCTTGCTGCAGGCGCAGCGGATTCTCCCAGGGCTGCAGGAGCTCTGTGCATGGCTGCCGTGTAATGGCATGTAGACTGTAATTATGGATGTGCAGATTGATGTCACTGAGTCTAGAAAGATTCCTACGGGAAGATTGTCTGCATCAGAAATCTGAGCTGGGAATTCAAATTTAACCCAGTGCTCTAGTTGCAAAAAATTATGTCTGTTTTGCTGTTCATACAAATTCAGCTTTTAACTGGCTCAGGTCTTTTGTAAGCAGTCTGAGTATCCTGTTGGACTGATTTCTAAACTCTCATTGGAAATAGCTGATGTGGTGTTGGAAAGAAGTTGGAAAAAATTCACCAGCTCAGGTGCCTGTTACATCAGCATCCCAAATATTTCCCAAAAAATCTACAGAAGATCTCATTATGACACACTATTCACCACCTGATAAGCCTCACTGCTCATTGGTTGTCCTTAAAATTACTCAATTTCTTCCTCTCAAAAGTTGGCATTCATTAAGAAGGCTTAGGGGTAGTTAGCAACCTTGTAACATCTAAGTGGAAGTTACCAAGAAAAGAGAGACAATGCTCTTCATAGACTCATAATTTGAAATGAGCTTTCAACAGGGCAAAACCCAGAATAGCCTGGTCCAAGGTCAGCATTAGACTTGCTTTGTGCAGGAGGCTGGACTCAAAGTCAAGACCTTCAAAGTCCTTTTGAACTGTAATGATGTTGTCATTCTGAAATTATTTTCTTCTTTTTAACAATAACCAACCACACAGAAAGCTCTTCCTCCCTGCTGGAATATTTAGTTGTGAACAAACTCTTGTTCAGTATAACCAATCCTGACTGGAAAGGGTGAGATAAAAGTAACTTCAACCATTCAGCAGACCTAAAAATATTATTAAGTATAGAGGAGATGGTTTGATAACTTCTAGGTTCTTTTCAATCTGAATTCAGGTTAAAAAGAAGGCTACCAAAAGTCTTCTTGTGCAAAATACCAGAAGGCAGAGGAAGTTTTTTTTACTAATTGTTGTCATAGCAT
The DNA here is from genome assembly GCF_903797595.1 of Erithacus rubecula. Classification (NCBI taxonomy): domain Eukaryota; kingdom Metazoa; phylum Chordata; class Aves; order Passeriformes; family Muscicapidae; genus Erithacus; species Erithacus rubecula. The sequence continues at coordinate 14,391,742 of NC_136666.1, forward strand.
CTGAACAGTCAACACTGTCTAACATTTCAGGAGACAAATATCAATTAGACTTGGATCCTTAACAGATTTTTACAGCATTTTTTTCATGTGTATCTACTGCATATCTCAGGAGGAGAGAGTAGCAGAGCATAGAAGACCATTTTTGTCAACATATGAATGTATGCAGAAGTGCTAGTGGAAAAAAATACAAGCACCTTAAAGAAATTTACTGATGTTTAAGGAATTCTGAAAAGGAAAAAATGAAAGATTTGTTCTGTTTCATTTTATGGAGGCCAAGATACTATCTCAGAGGAACAAAATTAGGAAATAAAAAAGAAAGTATGACATCAAAAGAAAAAAAGCCAGAAACTGGCTAAATGGTATAAACTGTGCCACTTCCAGTACCAGGGGAAAATCCAGATGTTTTGCTCTCATGTAAGCAATGTATGTTTGAAAATACAGAAAATTCTCAAATACATCCAGAGCTCTATTCTGATTTACAGCTCATTGCAGGAGGTTTCCTACACAGAGAAATCAAGCTCTGTGCAATGGGCAGGGACTGGGAAGGGCAGTGCCAGGGTACAGGATGTGGCAGCACCTGGGCAGCTTTCCTGGCACAGGGACACACAGCTTGAGAGCCAGGAGTCTCTCCCACCTGGATAGAAAGTGTTGAGCTGGAAAAAAATGTACATGTTTAAGGAAATTTGGATTGCAATAGTCTTAGCTTGCAGCAGTGTTGCAGCATCAGTGGGTTCAATTCCCCCACTTGCTACGAGGGGAAATATACAATCATTCATTTCTCTAAAAGGCCTCTTTTCATGTTATACAAACTTAAGTGCTAATTCTACAACCTTGTAAATTGTTTCACAGCACCACTGTGATAAACAGGATTGTTTGTCAAAGCTGGAAGGAGTTTCTATCAGGCCTGAGACAACACTAAAAATCTGGGTTTGTTTTTCTGCTGGAGTTACATCCCTGCTCCAGACTCATTTGTTCTCCTCCTCCACACCTCCCTTTGTTGTAAAACAACACGTGCATGTTTATAAGTTACACTGAGATGTGCTTTTTATGCTTTTCCAGCCTGGTTGGTGATGCAGCTGGTGCTGCTCTGGGACAATGTGTGAGACAGGCAGAGCATCTCTGCCAAGCCAAGGGCTGTAGCTGGAACTGCAGCAGCTCCAGCATGAGTCACTGGAGCCATTTCAGTGCAAACTGCTCTGCTGAATGCTGCATCTGTTCTGTGATCTAAACCAGGCCTCTCCAGCACACATCTGATTCCTTTCTGCTTTTAATCAGCAAAAATTAGGACTGTCTAAACTTCTGCACTAGCCACTTAGCCACGTAATATAAAGCACAAAATGCAAAACAGGATCTAATTAATCGTTTATTCGTGTTTAACTTCAGTCTGAAATGAATACAAAATTGTTTGTAGGAAAAAAGAGCAAAATATGTTTGTTTATTAATTTATCCATGAAAGAATGTACATTTTTATCTGTACCCAATTACATTAGTTTTCTTCCATATGACACAAATCTGAGAATGATCATGCCATTGTCTAATCACATTGCAAATCACTGGCTGATGAAACACATTTTTTTAAACTTTGCAAGACAAGTTATTAGTGAATGGATCAAAAAATGTCTCAGCTGTGCAAAGGCCACTCTTAGTGCCATATCTGTAGTGGAAGAAAATTTTTAAATTCAAAGCAAGCTCTTAGTTATGAAACCTAGTGAGACTAACAGATTTTTTTTAAAGTGCACATTTACTTTTTTAGCTCACATCTAAAACATGTATATGCTGAAGTATCTCAGAAAAAAACAGCTTTCATACACTCAGATACTCTTGCCAAAAATACACAACTCACAACTCAAAGTTTAACTCGAAGTTAAAACCTACAATTTTCCAATAGTTTTAAACTATAAAATTTTATATGCAATATATAAAAAATTAATTAATACCTAAAGAATTAAAATATAAAGAAGATATTGATTATCTAGGAACTTAAGTTTCATTATTATAGTTACAGCTATATATATGCCAAAGAACAAAAGTTTTGACAAGAAATCCAGTGTACGTGTGTGTGTGTATAGCATAAAAAAAACCCTCACTTGATCTTCAAGTCACCAAGATAGATAAAATCTCCATGATAAGTAAAAGGGAACTTTCATTTTTGTCTAGTTAACTGCAATATAATACATTTTAGAAAGGACAAATATATGTTTAAGTAACCTTTGAAGGCTTCTCTGCAAAATGGACTTTGGCCTGCTCTGAGGGGGTTGTCTGTTGAACAAGCAACAGTGAAATGGGGACACTCTGTGGGGAAAGGAAAGAAATGCAATTTCTTGCTCTTTCTGCATCATCATCTTGAATCCTTTGCATTTTCCTGTTTATCATGGTCTGAAGAAAAGAGAGGGAAACATTTAATTCCTTCACTTCATTGCTTACAAAATGCCAAATGAAAAAAAAAAATCACAAACATTTTTAGAAAGTGCAGCAAAAAAACTCCACTATGGAATCTCTTCTGTCATCCTTTGAGAGGAGATAACAAATCCAACTTCATTCCCTCTTTTGTTTATTGTGCACTAAAGTAGGGAAGAGCACAAGAACAGATAACTAAATATGCCTAAGTACACAGTGACCTAGTTACAGGGATGCTGCACTCACCCATTACATCTGAGAGGAGCCTCCCTAATCCCCAGGCTAAAATTCACATGAAATCCAGGATTTCAAGAAAAGAATGTAGAATTATTGAAAAGATATGCATTATCTGGCTGCAAACACCAAACTGGATTAAATTACTTGGTGTGTATTATGTCTAGTGGGGGCAATTCCAAATCAGAAATTTAGAGGCAGAGGTTTTAGGATGCTGTACAGCTGTTCCCCTGGAGATCCTGTAATTTTCTTATCTGCAACTGCAGGGCTGGCCTCTAAGTTTTGGCCCAGCTGAGCTACACAGAAGAAACATCACCATAAACTCTTTAAACCTTGTTGAATGCTAAACCAAGTTGCAGAGTGCTCCTATTTAAAGGCTGTTTCATCCCCAGCAGAAATGGCAACCTCCTGCCTTGGGCTGACAGCCTGTGGCAGCAGCCAGCCCTGCTGGGTCCTGGCAGGGAGGTGACTCTGAGCCTCTCCCAGCACAGGTGAACTCCTGGGACTGGCCAGGCTTGCCAGCTGTGCTATGCTGCCTTCTAACACTCTGACCTTCTCCACTGGTTTTATCCTACCCTGGCTATACCACAAAGGTGGAGAAGCAGCTTATAAAAAAATGAGAGTGCTTTCCTGTTTAATAGAGCCATTTTTCTCTAAAGTGTTTTAAAAGCCAGAATTCTTCCTGTTATGAACTAGAGGTTGTCTTGCTTTTGATTTATCAGAAGAATTTTAATTTAAATACTTAGAAACTCAAGCCTGGGGTTTACTTATCCTTTGAAGCTGAAAATCTCAATCTCAAGGGATTCATTCTGCCTTGACTGTGGGTTTTGTGTAAAGCAAAGCCAGATTGTTTTATTTGGTAGAGATCGAGCAAGCTGTTACTGACTTTTAAATATTCAGTACCTATTCCAAAGCAGGATGGTTGCTAACATGAATAATTTTAATGGATTTTTATTATTATTATTTTGCAGTCTGTGCTGTAAACTATCTTGCTACCAACTTCAGTTGCATAACCTATCATAAGCAAGGCTATGAACAAGTAGTTCAGTGAGATTGTTTTACGCTATTCTGTCTGTAAACTGCAAAAAGTGAAGAGGCAGCATAGATTGAGGTCTGTCACTTATCCCCTGGTGATAGTTTTCAGCAACCTGGGGGGTAATCTCCTAGACCAGCACACCAAACTGCAAATTGTTAAAAGGCTGTAGTGAGCTGCAGTGTATTCAACACTTTTCCTGCTTTCATGTGGTGCAATAGCCTGGCAGCCGAGCCAGAAATCTGCTGTGTTACTCATGAAAATCTTTTTTTCCCAGTGTATTGCTATGCAGATAAAAGGAAATTCAAAACCATTCTATTAACAGGAGCTCTGGGGAGTCCCCATTTTATTTCCAGCTAAAGTAGAAGCCAGTGTTTTAGGCTGTGATTTAAAATGTCCCACAGAGTATAATAGGAAACATTATCTTCCATCACTCATAAAGATTTACTTCCACCCTTCAAAACCGTGGGTAATTACAGTATCCAGCACCCCCTGAACCCACCTGGAATTTTGTTCAGCTTCCAGTGACACTCGAGTCGTGTCTCCAGAGAAACCCTGAGGAACTTGGGCCACTTGGCAGCACTGCCAGAAAAACCATCTCAGCTGGGTCCTGCAGGCCAGAAGGGAACTCACACACACCAGGAGGGGCAGAGCCCAAACTCTGTTGGCAGCCAAGGGTGATGCTGTGGACCAGGGATATTCCTGCACAGCATCTGTGTCACTGAGCACACCCAGATCCTGTATTATTTATATTTTCTGTATGTCTTAATGGAGCATTCCTGTGTAAATAGGATTTAAATAATGGGATTTAAATAAAGCTCACACTTCTCTTTCAGGTGGAAACAATTTGACCTCCCCTTGTCAAATCTGAGTGTGTTTACCTGGGGCTTTAACATGCATGTATGTGAAGAGAGAGGGGTTCAAATCCCATCTTCTTTGCTGTGTAGGGAGGAAAAGGGGAAGCCAAGGCTTAATTCATCAGATATAGAAAGAGTAGAACCCTGCAACATGGACAGCAGCAGCATTAGCACCTACAGCTTCTGTCTTACAGAGAATGTGCTTTTCTGTCCAGCAATCAATGCTGAGCCATGACTGCAGACAGAGGAAGAACAGGCTGGGCTGCAAAGTGCCAGCATGTACCAGAAATAAGATAAGGCAGAGTTTAATCCTACAGGTAACAAATGTTTATGCATCCCTAAACAGAAAACCCAACTGGATTTACCTGTATATATTCAGAGAAATAACTTAAATAAATGAAAGGAAAGCAGAGGTCTTTTTTCATATATAACCAGATGTGAAGTTTGGCTTAGGTGCAAAGCAGATTCTTAGCCCAGCTGGCCTTCATATTCTAAGGTGTTGATCCTTTTATCCAAAAAACAGATAAGCCAAGGCTGTAGACTGCTGTCACTGATGAAGTAAACAAAGAAACAGCAATGCTGTCACCTCAATGAAGGTGGTGATTCAGTGTAAGTGGCCCACAGCACTCACCTGTGTGCAGCTCAGACATTCAGACTGGTGGCACACTGCAGGCAGGTAGCACAGCAGCAGATCCCAAACCAAAGGATGTTTCTAAGCTTTCCTTGTTTCCTTTCTAAGTAACTCCTTGGAAGATGGATCTTTCCTGTTTAGTTATTGCTGCTGAGAACAAGGATTCTGGGCTGTAAAATGAACCTGTGCTAACCAGCAGAAACAGAACTGGAAACTCCAACTGGTTCCTGTTCTCACCTAGAGAAAGAGCAACATCTCTGGTGAATTGCACTGATAAAATTCAGTATCACTGCACAGTTCAAGACCAGCTGTTCCCTAGCTGTTTAAAATTTTTATCTTTTAAAATGTAATTTATTTATTCTATTTAGAATTTACTCTTTTTTTACAAATACTCTCTTAAAATACTTGATAATATTTTCAGCCTTGGTCTAATTTTCTCAATTATCTCTCAATAACTATATTTCAGTGTTCCTATATTAGAACATAAGGAATAAAGAATTTTGGATTAGAGTTGGTTTTATAAATAATCTCCACAGCTGGTGCTGTAAAACTCCCAGGGATAAATGTCATATAAGCTAGGAAGAACTGGTCTATAAGCAGACTCTGCAGGTAGGAACAGCTGTGATTCATAAAGAAGCATGATGAGGCTTTTGGGATTTCCTTTGTCTTCTGAGAATTCAAAGGGAAAGAGACTTCATGGTTCTACTGCAGAATTCAGGCATCCCAAGTGATCAGCAGATCTGACAGAGCAGATTCTGACTGCCAGGGTGTTCACAGTGTGCCCCCTCTTAGGGGCACTGGAAGTGACAGGGCCCATGCCTCTTACAGATGGTCAGAAAAAGAGGTAAAAGTAAATGTATTCAGAAACAGTAATTTCCTGGACATGGAAAAAAGTTAGCAGACATTTATTTCAGATCTTCAATTCCCAATACTTCAATTTCAAAGTTTCAAAATACCTGTGAATATCTTTCCTTCTCCATTAAGTATGTCCAGTGCCAGTAAAGAAGAATTCAAATATTTTGGGAAACAAAATAGACAAAAACTGAAATCAAACCTACCAAGTATTGCAAGATTCCATTTCCACAGATATTTGATTTTAGTCTCCCTAGAGACCTTGTAAACAACAGCAATAATTTCTGTGGTTTCATTCCCAGTAGTTTGCATGGGCACCATTACTCTAAATCCAGCTCTGAACTGAACTCTCTCAACTGCACAGCCAAATTTTCATTGCTCTCAGGTGAAAATCAATAATCAATCTGCTGGAACAGAAACCATTTAATCCATCCAGAACTTCCATCCATAACTTCCTCACTAACTGAACCTGACTGACTTCCCTCTAGAGCACAGTCCTTTGTAAGAGCAGCAGTTTCCCTTCTGACCAAGAGCAGCTGCATTTTCAGTCTTTCTCACATTGAACATTGGGTTCTAAAGGTGTAAATGTGCTGGGGAAACTCAGCAGTGCAGCTTTGTCAGCAGCTTTCCAGAGCAACTGCACTGAAAACCACATTTCACACCCCATGAAAATAAAGCAGAGCACATCTTGCATGGGTGTTCAGCAGTGGGACACAGATTTAGGTGAGAAATAATTCCAGCTACATAAGTGATAAATGAATACATGGTTGGGAAAGTTCTGTGAAATTCAACAATAAGTTCAGTTTACTGTCTACCCCTTTTTATGAATCCAAGTGCCAACAATATCCCCATCAGCTCTGACTGAAATGAGGTGCTGTAGTTTTTATCTTTCTTGTTTTGAGCCACTCCTCAGAGACACTGGAAATAAAGTACCAAGTAACACTTTTACTAAGGAAAACTTTTATTTTAACTGTGCAATCAATCAGTATTTAGACAGCAGTTTCATAAACATTTGGCATTTAAACTTCTATTATTTTTTGGCATGACCTTGGGGTAGTATATAAACAACCCTGGAGGGGGAAAATGAACCAACACACTAGGTAACATTTACTAGAATGCTAAAAAAAGAAAAACAAATCCACATTATTAAACAAAATAGTTTTTCAAAGACATTAAAAAGTTACATTCAAATCAGGGCAAACATTAGCTTCCCTCATGCAATGGAATTCATGGAGCTGATCCCCTGAGACAAATATAAAATTAATACAATTCAGCTCCATCCTCCATTAGCCAGTCAGCCATTGCTGCCCTTAGAAGAAAATGGCACAGGGAGTGAAAGGATCCAGACCACCACAATGTCAGATACACACCTGGCTCCCACACTGGCAACTCATTCACAACTTTAAAATTAAAAAAAAAAAAACCAAAAAACAAACAAAAAAAAAAAACAAACAACAAAAAGAAGCCAAACAATCAAAAAGCAACAATTTGTATAAATCAGTTTTTCATATACAGTCAGTCTTCACTGAAAACACACCAGGCAGATGCAATGTGAGTATATGCAACCATGAAAAGCTGAAAACTACTTTTTTTGAAGGAGCCCAATGGAACCACAGGGCCCAACACAGCAAAGCCTTAAGAATGTTTTTATATCCCTTTGGAGTCAGTCAGGACTGGGCCCAGCATAAATCTAGAGGAATTTCAAATAAATAAACTTACATTTGAGCCAAATTGAATTTGTGTTCTTTTCTCTGTTAACAGAAAGTGATTTGGGTTTGGACTTGTGTTGAAGAACTGTGGCTTTTGAAACACATCCCAAAATAGTTTTACTGTAGAAAGGTGCTCAGCTTTTCCTGCAGGCAGGAATTCCTCTGCTTTAGAGATTGCCTGCCCCTAGCAGAGCTGCAGCAACTGGCAAGTGTGCAACAATTGTTCAAGGTAACAACCACCACTTTAGCAATTACTAACTGCAATTCTGCTTTCAATTTTATGAGAATGATGTCAGTAAATTGATTTCTGTGAAATGCCACCAGCATTACACCTGTGCAGCTCTCTGTGGTTGCCATGAATGGGATTTTTGGCTAAACTTGGAGTGCCCTGCAGAACCTACCAATGTTCCCCATGTTAGGAGATGGACTTTTCCCTGCATGAACTTCATTGAATGAACAAAAATTCATAAAATGAACAAAATGAACAAAAGCTCAGGGTTTGCCCAGAGTAACATTTTATGCTTGTGTACACCCAGGCTGCAGCAAATGAGAAGTCATTCAAGTTGACTTGATTTGCAATGAAAAAAAGGTAAACTGACTTGAAATACTCAGTGTTCACTGCAGGCTAATACTGGATTCTTGGAGAGGTACAGAGGACCTCACTTACCTTACAAAAATCCATTTGCCTGTGGGAGTTTTAACCATCTAAGATTTCTGTTCTTTCAAAGTAATAGTACTGTGAAGATTTAAAAAACAAACAAAAGCTTATTTTGTTTGTCCAGACTATGCAAATTGAATTACAAATTAATTCTCCCATTGGCTTAAAAAGAAACAGGATGAGGACCCTGATTTGAAAAAGGCAAACAAGAAACTCATATCTAGAGCATGGGAATAAACCCAGAGAGGGAATGAACTATAACAATAATTAAAAATAGGTAAAGCAATATCTTGATGCTCTTTTCTGTTAAAAATATCATCAGTTATCCAAAAAAGTGGAGAGCTAATATAGGAAAATACTGAAAGTGATATGTAGATTTTTCAGGTTTCTCTTACAATAGCAGAGCTATTAAAAAACAACCAAGTGATGTGCCCTGTCCTGCACAGCACACACATTCCCAATCCTGGATAACTCCTGAAAGATGCTTTGTATCTGTTCAATATGAAGAAATCACCCAAGAGCAGCTTGGGCAGACTGAGCATTGGGCTTTGGCTCCAGCCTTGCTGTGGCTCTGAAGGGCAGATCCTCTCTTACAAACACCATCACACCATGGTGAGTCAGTTCTGAGGTTTCCTCTGTACGTTTTGATGCTTTTCAAGTGGTATCAATGGTAACATTTTTGCCTTTTGTTAAAGCACAAGGGTTGCACATACACTCATTACACCAGCCATGGCCCCTTAGTTCTTCCTACACTTAAACAAAATCAATTCACATAGTGTAACACTCAATTCCACATTTATGTTCATCTTCCAGAACATATTTAGTAAAACTCACAATTAAGAAATTATATTTTTTTTTCTCCAGGACCCAGTTTCTACAGACATAACCTAGAAGAAAAACCTGGAAAACCTGAAACCAGTCTGCCTGCTGTGTTCTGCCAGCTCTTTCTAGGCAAATGGAATGAACAAAGTGAAAAACTCATTCCCTTAGACAGCCAAAGGTATGAATTTTGAAAAAAATTACCATCTGTAAGATCATATTTATAATTAGATTCATTGGTTTCAAGGTGATGAAGCATTTAAACTTTCAAATTTTGCACTGTTACAATTATGAAGGATTGGTTCTGCTATTAAATTTAGTAGAGACATTATCAATCCCTACAACTTTTCTGGATATTCCTTTGCTTAACTTGTCAGCATTTTCAATCATAAGACAAATTTTCTCTCACAAAGTCTTGTGAAATATTAGTACTAGCCATGAATTTTTAGGAGAGGATTTTTGTTCTGTAGTAATCATGACTGTGCCAAAGGGAAGATATGAATGTAGACTGGGTTCTGGAGAAATGTTTTATATTTGGTTAACATAAAAATAAAAAAAAAAGACAGAATAATTAATGCCTAACTAAGCTTGCCTATATGCTGAGGTAACCTTAAATATCTTTGGTTTTCTTTATTTGCTGATAAGAAGTACCTTAATAAAACACTAAATGATTAATCCAGTTCTGGATGCACTGCTCTCTAATACACTGAGTATTTTCAACTCTTTGGCTATTGACCTTCAAGCATCTCTAGAAGATTGGCAGATTTTATTTGAAGTCCATTTCCCTCAGATTATCAGATATCCATAAATTAAACTACAGAATGGGTCTTTGGAAGGAAGGATTTATAATATTTACCTGTAACAAGGATCATAAATTATACCCCATTGCCAGTACTTACAGCAAACAAGTCTTTGGAGGAGCAGTTACCATCTGCATATCAGCTCTTTCTGAATGCAACTAACACAAGAGGCTACTCTGAAAGATGAAGTGTGAAACTTCATGCTACAGTTACACATTCTTACTCTAGTTCTGATTAATTCACACTTTACCTAACTAAAAACAGTACTCTGCTGTACACTACACATTCTGCCTGACAAGACCAAAAATAAATCTTTGGTGAAAAAGGTTTTCTTTTTCTTCAGCAAGTAGATAAAAAATTGTTAAAAAATATTTTTTTCTTAATACTGTACTATTCATCGACTACATGCTGGAGAAAAAAATCACACTTGGAATTCTTTGGAGATATCTGCTGGCATTATAACTTTCTTTAAAGGCTCTTGTAACAACAAGGTAGTTAAAATTGTTGAAGCATACAACTCACCTATGCAATTGGCTACTACAATCAAGAAGCCCTATTGGTTTTTGTTAGTAACTACTTATACAATAAAATGTATTCAGCTCTTCAAACCTATAGCTTTTTAACTAGCTCATTTCCTTTTGGACAATATGTGGCTTCCTTCTCTTCCACAGGAAAGTCTTTGGTACAAGATCATTCTTCAAGCATTTGAATCCACACTGTTAGAGGTGAATGTGCACTGCTTGCTTCAGACTGGCAGCAGTTCCAAGGGAAAGAGCTCCAGGAACCAGAGCCAATTCCTCAGCACAGTGCAAGCACAAGAGCAGGGCTTACCCACAGCTTCTGACCACCTGCTGATGCTGAGGAGCAGCACAGGAGTCAGCCTGGCACACCTGGAGGTGACATCCCAGCACCAGCAAAGTCAGTGGGACTGTCTGACAGACTTAAATAGAGCCAGGAGTTCCTATGGTTGATTTCTCACAACATTATATTTTAAACAATTTTTTTTAAAGTAAAAACATATGCCTAATTTTTATTTTTTTTCTTTTTCTTTCTTTCTTTTTTATTTTTAAGTAGAATAGGGAAAGAGGTAGAGTGAGAAGAGGGCTGGATATAGATACAGGCAAGTTATAACATTGGATGATTCCAGCCCCCTCCCTGTCTCTCTCTCTCTCCTATTCAAACACAAAATGATACCCTGTCAGTTTGCTCCACGTTTCCGTGAGGCAGCTTAAAAGTAACAAACTGTTCCCTGAGTACAGGAAAAGACAACAACAACAAAATAAAAAAAACCCACTAGAATAATTTTTAAAGGAGGTAGTATAAAACAGGAATTGCATGGGTTCGAGGCAGTAGCAGCACTCACCTCTTTCAACAGACTCTTCAACTAAAGCTCTGGCTTTTTTATTTCTCATGGTAGCCTAATCAGAGTTTTAGATGTGGCATATAGGTAAAGTCACTCCCTGAGCTAAAATTCCTGGCTAATAGCACACACTAGGTGAAGGCAAGGAGCAGGTCTGCATCCTAACAACAGTTCTGAGACATTCTATAATGCTAGCACTGCTTATCAGTACCCAAAGATGGGTAAAAATGAAATATAAACTCATATTACAGTTTACTTAAAACATCCAAAAAGCATTTAAGGCATCTTTCTGTACTCCAAAGGAACTTTATGAATACTAAAAAGGAATAAGGCAAACCAGTAATTTCATAATACATAATGCAAGGCACCACTGCTAAGAAGGACTGTGACACTGGAATACTCAGCATTCTTATCTATTCCATAACTCTCAGGCAAAGCCAAGCTGTTGAAAATGCTGAGCACTTCTTCATTTGCTACGATTTTTAGCCTTAACTGTGAATACAGGGGCAATATTTGTCACACTGAGGGGACATGCCCCAGGGATACAGCATATGCTGCCAGCAGCTGCTAGCTCAGGTTTCTGGGGAAAGGCACTGTCCTAGGCTTACTGAGGGTCCAAGAAATCAAGAGGTACAAAAGATTTCATGTGACTGTGTATGTGGAAGTTCCAGTTCTCCCAGTTTTTAACAAACTCTGTGTCACCCACATGAAATCATAACATTTTATAGTCTGAGGTTTCCTTCTTTTTAAAGACAGAGCTTCAGCTAAACAATCTTGTCCGCCAACCTATACAACTCCCTGATCACTGAGTACGTACACATGCATACTCACACACACACTCACTCAACACATAACTGCAGGGGGGATGAGAACAAAAAACCCCAAAATAAAACAACACTACTAGGAAGTATCATCAGTTCCATAGCTGAGACCAACTAGAACACAAATGAGGTAAAGCAGTCGTCATTCAGAGTTCGCCTCTCGGCAAACTGAGGTAGATAGTCAGCAAAAGGGCCAACAGCCTTCCCTTTGCTCCAGTGACATATTTAAACTCTAGTCAGAAATCTTCACTCCTTTCACATTTTTTGACCACTGAACATTCAAAACGAGTGAGCTTTAAAAAAAAACAACCCAAAATATATGAAAAAAAAAACCAAATCAAAAACCCACCAAACCCCAACATTCAACAGAAGCGTGGATCCCCCGCTGGGTTAGCCAGGCTCTCCAGCACGAAGCTTTGGCTCTGTTCATTGTCCTTGGAACAGACGCAGGGGCGGCTGGCGGCACCGGGGCGGTCACTGTGGCGGTCATTGGGGCCATCACCGGGGCGGTCACTGGGGCGGTCACTCAGGCGGTCATTGGGGTGGTCACCGGGGCGGTCACCGGGGTGGTCACTCGGGCGGTCACTGGGGCGGTCATTGGGCGGTCATTGGGGCGGTCACTCGGGCGGTCATTGGGGCGGTCACCGGGGCGGTCACTCGGGTGGTCACTGGGGCAGTCACTGCGGCGGTCACCAGGGTGGTCACCGGGGTGGTCACTCAGGCGATCATTGGGGCGGTCACTGCGGCGGTCACTCGGGCGGTCATTGGGGCGGTCACTGCAGCGGTCACCGGGGTGGTCACTCGGGCGGTCATTGGGGCGGTCACTGCAGTGGTCACCGGGGTGGTCACTCGGGCGGTCACCAGGGTGGTCACCAGGGTGGTCACTCAGGCGATCATTGGGGCGGTCACTGCTGCGGTCACTCGGGCGGTCATTGGGGCGGTCACTGCAGTGGTCACCGGGGTGGTCACTCGGGCGGTCATTGGGGCGGTCACTGCAGTGGTCACCAGGGCGGTCACTCGGGCGGTCATTGGGGACAGTCCCCGCCGCCCGCAGCGGCGGCTCCGCCCGCCGGGCTCGGCTGCAGCTCCTCGCTGGACTCGTGCGAGAAGCGGCCGGAGTCGCCGGTGTCGTGGCTGCCCTCGCTGTTGGCCGAGTGCTCCGTGTCCGAGGGGCCGCGGGCGGAACCGTCCCGGGCCCGCAGCACGGGCGGCCCCGGCTGGTACCGACACACCAGCCTCCGCTGCGGCTGCGGGACAACACACAGCATATTTAATTTGTATTTATATTGATGCAGACTCTCTGCACAAGTAGTTAATGCAATGCAAAGTACACAGAAATCTTTCTGCTCACAGATACAAAGGCAAAGGCAAGTAAGCAATCAGTTAAGGGTAGAGTTACAGTGTCTGCCAACTGTAAAGAGTCAGTGTCCTAACAACTATATCTGTCAGATAATGGAATTTCTGTAAGACTTTACTATGGTGAGATAGAATACCATCAACCTTACACAACTGAAACTATCCAATTAGTACTAAGACCATTAAAGATGTTTTTCCATGAACAGAAAACTATGTATCTTCCTTTGCAAAGAGGGTATTGCAGTAAAGATTGTGCATTTCTGCCCATTAGAGCAATTACCTCCTCAGTTTTCGCCTTCTTAGCATCTTGGAAGAACAGCCACCTTTTCTTGCCATTAGTCTTTGTGACAGGCCCATAGCTGTTAATAATCAGATCAGATCCTCCCTACAACAGAGGAAGATGCAGACATTTATTTTAATAAAGTAAATTTCTGAGATACCTGAAAATATTTTTCTATTCCCACCTATTGGTTCCATACTGAAAATGAAGACAAATGAAGCCTCAGCAGTGAGTCATATTTTGTGGTCTGGTACCCATCTGCTCAAGACAAGAACAGACGACTAAACCTGGCAATCTTTCTGTCCAGACTCAAAGCTGCTATACTGCAGGCACACAGCAAAATATTCCAGCTACTGCTCTTGCTCTAGTGCCTAGAATGTGGCCACTCACAGGCAGTGTCTGTGCCTGCCCTGGGTCCATTTCCATTCCTCAGCTCCTGCACACATCCCCAGGGAGCAGCTGCACCCAGGTTTGCAGTGTGAACAGAACAAGCCTGAACTCAGTATGGCTGCATGTGAAAGAAGGGCCACTGTGGTGCTGCCACACTGGACCCCTGGAATGAAGGTTCTGCACACCCACTGCACATCCTGCCCATCTAGGCTAATTTATCATTTTACTGAATATGGGTTTATACACTGCAACATTGTCTTACCAGCAAAGATACAGAAAAACAATACTTTTCTTAACACCTGCTTAGTGCCGTATTTGCCTAGACTGTGCACTGAGTTAGGTGCTGGCAAGGACTCTCACTCATCTCCTGGGACCAGCAGAGATCACTGAGCAGCCCTGGCTCTATGGAACCTTTATCCTTTGATGCTGTGCCAGGGCCAAACCCTGCAATCTGCAGAGTACAGTCAAAGACAAGTGTACTCAACCAGATCTCCAACTGAACTTCCAGATAAGTCTTGAAAATTTGAGCCTGGATTGCCAACTTTGTGCTCATCCCATTAATAAAAACCTCCTGGAGGTTTGTAGGATATATATACTTTACTTTTGATAAGGACTCCAATGTTATAACGATGAATTCTAAAGAAAGACTTCTGACCTGGGAGTTAATAAAAGTCACAGTACCTTAGCATCAATGAAGCTGTTTCCCACTATCATTGGCAATAAAGATTCTTCATTCTCTGCAATTCCTTCAATATTCTTCTCCATCTCATTAGGACTGGCTAATGAGATGCTGGTATGTGACAGCTGGTCAGTGCTTTGCTGCACAGGCTTAGGAGCAGATGCTTTCCTACACAATGTTAAGGAGAAGTAAAATTGAACCACAGGAATACTATAAAAAAAAAAAAATCAAGGATAAACTTCAAAGCTATTATTAATCAAGTAATCCTGGTATATTCTTGGCATTTACATTTTGTTATATACTCCTAACTCTCATGGAATTTAAATGTTATTGCTTGTGATAAAAATAACATCTGCTTCCAGTTAATCATACACAGTAGGGTACAAGCTTATGTGCAGACAGGAATTGTCATGATTAGTAATATTACTTGGAGGAAGTAACCACTAATGACATTAGTGGTTTCTACCATACTACACAGTTTCCCAATCCATGTTTTTCTTGCATGTAAACTAAAAAGCCCCTGTTACTGAAAAACACTTTCAGAGAGTTTTGTAATTTATTATTTCAAATGACTTATATTGGTTCTGATCCCAAAGTATTGGACAGAGTCACTGAGCCAGTTTATACCCTCTAGCAGGTGATGACAGACACAGACAGTGGATTGCACCACTGCAAAGAAATTGCATCATGGATCTGCTTCAAAATCTGCATCATGGAACTGTTTTATGACAGAATTCTTGTCCAGCAGCACCTGGGGGGTAAAGCCTTGCAAGCCAGGTGAGAGCAGGCTGGAGGGATCAGCAGGAGGAGCAGCATGGTTATCTGACCCCAGACAGGGCTTCAGCTGCAAACATGCATCATACTGAGCTGCCAAAGCACCACCACTGACTCACTCTGTGGCTTCTTCCTCCTTTTCATTGAAAAGGGGCTCAGATAGAACAGGAAGAGCCAACAAAGTGCTTTGTTTCCAGCACTGGTAGAAACAGGTGAAGAGACAGAGCACTTCAGAGAACTTAGCACTCTTGGAGGAGAAGGCACATCCAAGAGTGAGTGCATCAAAAAAGAGCTCAACCCTCCAGAACAAAAACATACCTGGCTTTACTGCGATAAATTAAGATCAGGATGCAGATAAGGATGCAGGTCAAGGCTATGCAAACCCCAACAACAATGCCAGTCATTGATTTCTGGTCCAGATGGTAATAGTCAGAATAAGCTGTATCAAAAAGGAGCATAGAAAGACTCAGTAAATAAGAAGAGTTAACCCCTGCTCCCTGTCAGGAAATTAATAAGGTTACAGTTACAACCACAGAGACAAATGTTTCCTTCTGATGAGATTTCCAGACCTTCTCTGCCATACATTTTTATACTTTCGAAAACAAAACTTGTAGACCAGAGGAGTGTCTGGTCAGTGCAGTCCTGGAGAGGAGGAAGAGGACAGACCCAGTGCTACTGGGATCTCAAGCCAGATAAAGGAATTAAAGGAAATGCCTTAGAAGACTGGCTGCAAAGTTAGTAATGCAAAATTCAAATCAGTTTTGTATTCTCAGTTGAAAGGCAAGCTTGCCATTTCTGAGCAAGAGAATTAGACCTGTTATGAGTTGAACTGAGATAAAAATTCCAGAATTGTTTCATTTAGAAGAAGAAAATGCTAGGACTGCCACACAAAAACCAGAATTGTTTACCCAGAAAGTGGTTACAGCTAAAACAAACAGGGATCTTTTCTCCCCAGTGCTTGTGACAGAGTAATCAAAACATTGCTACTGACTTGTGGAATCTCCAGAATCCAAGCGTTTGGGTCTCTGGTTAGACTCTGATGTCTCCTTTGGCAGGACAGCAAATTCCACTGCATTTGAGAAGGGTCCCTCTCCCACTTCATTGGAGGCTGCTATTTTAACCAAGTAAATGTTTCCTGCTGCAAGGTTTTCCAGCAAAGCCATGGTCATTGCTCCTATGAAAAGATATGATAAACAGTTCCAGTTGGACAAAATTTTGGGAAAAGACTCAGATTCAGACATTGGGACTGACAGTTTTTCCCAACAGCACCTCTAAATCTTACTTGAGGATTGTGATCACTTTGATACATTCTACCCTGCTATATAAAAGCTCCAGAATGAGCACTGGGCTTGCCTTCTCACCCCTTGTTTCCTTTCTCTCCATTCTATTTGAACACAGGGCACTGGGAAGTGCCAGTATAGCTCAAAACCCAGATTCAATTATCAGCTATGGCACACAGCACACCAACCCTAAATCTGGCACAGCTGCATTTCAGCCTTTATGTTGTGATCACACCTGCAAGGAGATGCACCTGGTGTTAACCAGACTGTGAGGCAGAGAAACCAGAACCTTAAATCTCTGTCATACAGAACGTGTGTGCCTCTCCTCCACCTACTGTACCATGAATGTGAATGGAAAGTGACACAACAGAAGAATCCAGGTTCAGTTTATCAAATTTCAGGTCTTGTTAAATGAACAGGACAGCTCTGCAAGAGTACCTTATACCATGATTTTAAAATAAAATTAATCCCTATTTAGACCTGTGTAGGCTTCCTTGATTTCTGTGCATCTAAGCTGTGCTACTGAGAATATTATAGAAAATGTCTTTTTCATATGCTAGGGATTCATTTCCTAAAGTCCCTGAAGGCAGGAAAAAAGATTAAGAACATAAATAGGATTCACTAGCATTGTCCTTAGACAGGCAAAACTCCTATCAAAGTCAATGAGAGCTTTTCCTAGCCAGGGACTGCAACTACTGCTTAGAATTCCAATTCGTTTGTACAATACCTGTGTTTCTTGATACCATAGAAATATGCTGGTTTTACTTCCTTAACAGTGGCAGTTCCAGCACTAAATCTCTCTTCCCTTTCACATACTCCATTTACTTTCTCAGACTTAAGTCAAAATTTTAACTTTTTAAATCAGTTTGAGAAATCAAAGTTTATATTATCATGGGAGCCTATAAAATATAAGGTTGTTTTGTTGACAGTAAAGATTATAACCTACTTCAAAAGCTATTTCAGTTCTTCCATTAAAAAAAAAAAATAGCTGAAAGCATTTGAAGTAAAATGTGAGGTATCTGTAAGCAAAGGAGCTGCAATATTTAGCACCAGCAAGGTGAAAGGTCACATTTCAATATCACAGGCTCTTTGCCACCAGCTTCTTTCCAATCTGCTGCATGGCTAAAGCAAGTGAGCACTTGGTACTGATTTACTGCACACCAAGAGAGCAAGTCTGTAACTCCAGATCCACTTGGAGAGAACCAGGGAACAAGGGGGAGGTGGCTGGAGGATAACTCACGTCATGAATCAGCCCCAAAATGCAGTTATATTTCCTGGTTTTGCCAGGCCTAACAAGATCAGCTGAACTGGGAGAAAATTTCCTGCATAAACTAAACCCCATGATAGGACATTTATAGGTTGCAGGGTTGATTGGTGCTTGTTTGGTTTGGTTTTTTTCAATATTTTTATTATTTGAGGGGATTTCTATGGAGGCATGAAAATGGAATGGAGTCAAGACTTCACAAATCTACTGCAGAACAAGTTTAGCATCAAGACAAAACAATGTTATTTATTGCATAGAGTTAACTGATCTAATCAGAATAAATGTATTAAAAAACCCAAACCCTGCTTCTACCTCAAATTACCTATGAAAGGACTGTCACAGGTATTTGCCCAATTTTATCTCTACATACTAATTTCCTTCCACAGACTTTGTCATCTATACTTTAACTAAGAGCATAACAGTCCTAGTGTGTCGAGGTGCCTGAATTCCACACCATGCCTCACCCTAATATATCTATCAAAATGCAAAATTTGTGGCTCTAACATTGATGGGCACAGTAATACACCAAGATTTATAGCTCTCCATTTGCTCATTCCCTCCAACACTTTCAGTATGGAACACATGAAAATGTTTACTGTTATTGCCATCCTGTCACCCGAAATCTCTGGTGAAATACAGAGATGCTGCTCAGTTCCACAGGCATGACTGAGCTGAACAATGTATCTGAAAGCAATTCAGCCACTTTGCTGCATGCAGCAAATACAGTGCATCACCAACAAAATGACAAGACTTAGTCTTCAAATATAAGCTCTCTGTGAATTTAAATCTGCTGGGTCTTCTATTGAGTAAAAAAAACCAGTAAATTTGTCCTTTAATATAACAATATCTCTGTTTCTTCCAACAATTTAGTTAGACAACTTTATTTAAATTACTGTTTCATTGAATAATTTTAATAGTGAAAACCCATGGGCTCAATCTTCCCTTGTAGTTAGACCTGATTGATATTTCAGAGACTAGTTTTATTTCACAAATCTAGTTTAATAGTCGTTTTCCACCTTTCAGAGGGGCTGTTGGTCCTTTGTCCTCTCTTCAGGAGCAACATGAAGAGCAACAGCTCTGAACTAGAACAGCTCACTCCCTATGATGGTGAAATGAATTATCCTCTTTGAGAGCACACTCGTTAAGTTTTTAGAATTATCTCCACAGAAAATGCACAGCCTCACTCTCTGCTGACAGCCAAGCTTCCAGCCAGGTGACAAAAGAGAACAACAAAACAGTAACTCTTCCAGGGCAATCCTCTTAAATTGGCTGCTCAAGCACATGACTTCACTCTGTAACACTGAGCTTTCCTCTCTGGTTTAAGACATTATTAGAACATTATCTATTCTGAACTACCTCTGCCTATTTTAACTACCAAGAGAACAATAAATGCCTTCTCCTTTTTTTTTTTTTTTGGCTGCAGTAGAAATCTGTTCTTGATTCAGCTCTTCAAATCCCAGTATTATTCAGAAAAGTGCCTACAAAAATGTATTCTATCTCTACACTTAATCACAGAGATGTGACAGCAGCATACCCAAGATACTGTGAGATTAGCTGGGGCTCAGCAGTAGAATAGAGTCAGAGAGTTAAATTGAATTTGCAGAGTGATTTCCTGGGAGTAGGAGAAAGTTCATTAAGCAAACTGAGATAACTGGATTGGCAGTGATCGACAGAAACATATAAACCCACACAGCCACATTTAGACATTTATTTCAGGAGAGCAAGGCATCTTAGAGACTTCAGATTTGAAAGAGAGCATTTACAAAATGAAACCATCACAATCATGGTTACAGTGGAACTAAGATGGATGTAATTGGATTTATAAGATATTTTGGTTTACATGCACACACTGAGCTCCAAAGCAACACAGAGAGCCCCTTATCTCCTCACCTTCTGAATATGAGCTTGTTTTTTAATACATCTGCCCATGGCAAGAATTCTAAACTAATTGGAACTTTTATATGAATTTATTACATAATCCATAGCAGTAGTGTAGTCCAAGGTTGCTGAAAGCAACAAAGCATCTTACAAGTAGCATTGTTTGTCCAGTTCATGATTTTAGTTTACCTTCTCTGTGCAACACTTGCCATTCCCCAGCAATCCAAGATTTCCTGGATGCATAGAGGATAGTGTACCGTGTAACAACAGCCTCAGGACCATCAGGTGGCTTCCAGGAAACCAAAGCAGTATTATCCTCTATCAAAGTCACCTTCACTCCTACTGGAGGGCCAGATGGTGCTGTGAGAACAGTAACACAATGCTATTAGGCTAACCCAATTTACATGCAATTAGATTGTTCAGAAAGGAGCTGATGTGCAGTTCTAATGGCCACTGCTACATCCCAGAAACCACATTGAAACAAACATCTACTGCTCCTCAGAGACACTTTACTGTTAACTTCAAACCGGTCAATAGCTTAGATTTATTCTGTAAAAGCAAGTTTCCTACTTTTCCATCAACTCCAGAATGAAACAGTTACTGACAACCCCCCTTCCCTACTTTGTGAACACACAAGTACCTCTCAAACGTTGCTTTGGTGAGAACATGAAACTGAGGGTGTGGATTTTCCCACCAAGCTGACAGTAAATCAAACCAGCAGCTGAGGCAGTAGATGTGTAACAAAATTTCAGTTTCCAAAACTTCTGGGGTTTAAAATATGTTTTTATAAATGCCTATGAATCAGCCACGCCTCTTCAATACATACATATTTTAAAGTTGTTAGTCAAGTTATTTCTATTCAGTGGCTGCTGGTAGTGAAAACATCACACTTCATACAAAAATCAATGCTGATTTAGGGTGGATTTTGAAGAAGAATTTCACAGTTCCAAAACAGGGATTTCCCTGACAGCATTCTTCTATCTCTCACCAAGAAGAGCACTGTGTGTGTCTCAGAGGAAAGGATTTCTCTCACACACAATTAAAATTCATAAGCAGTTTTTCAGACCATTTGGTTTACAGAATATTCTTTTTAGAACCACAGGGTCCCCTCTCCTGGTTCCTTACCTTCAGGGAGGGTGGTGTGGTACACTACAGGACTCCAGGGACTGGAGAGCTGGTCCACGTGCAATCGAACTGCAAATTCATACATGGTTTTTGGCTCAAGACCTTGAACCAACATATGAGTCTCTGACCTGGACAGGTGAAGGAATAAACACATCAAAGGGCAGCAGTTGAACTGAAGATCCCCAAATCAGATGTCTCAGTCACATGAGTAGATTCCCACTGTCAGTGCAACAGGACAAACCAGCCCAAGTCCAGGCACGTGGCACACTGTGCTGCCCACCTGGAAAGGGAATTGCACCAGCCCTGGAGCTCCCAGGAGATGTTATGTCTGCTGTCAATTGATGTGAGGTCCAGTTTTTATAAATGATGCACAAACAATATTATTGGCTGGGTCACCAGCAGGAATCCCAAACTCAGCTCTGTCCACACTTGTCCACAGGACACTGTTCTTCAAACTGCAAGCAGTGTCACAGCTGACAAGGAACGTGGCACTGGCTCTTGGATCTGCTTCCCAGTTCAGAGGATGTATAGGCAACATTCCCTTCCACTTATGGCCTCCAACCTCATGTTTAGGGGATAAATGTGAATGCTCCTTACCCATCTGGTAGCAGTATTTAGTAATATATTAATTGGAGAGTTGATTCTATTAATTACAATACTGCAGTTTACAATTTGATCACAAAGTCAATTGTAAACATTTATTTTACTTTGATTCTGGGGCAGAGGGAAATCTTTCATATATGCCAGGGTTAATTCTGGATGATAATACCCCAATCAAGATTAAATCTCAATTTAAAATGGTCTTACTCTACAGATATTGCTTTATTAAATCTCATTTAGCATTTTCATCTTCTGCACTGCAGGGGCAGTAACCAGCACTTGCAAGAGCCACATCCTATCACAAAAAGCAGCACTCATTGCTATGCTCCACATTGCACACTAAGAACTTTACATGGTGATTAAATTGTGTCTAATCATTAAGCCAGGAGTTATACAGCAGCAGATGTGTTCTTGGAGGAGAAAACCATGAATATAAGGATGGAAACTATTTATCCTTTAAGACAGAATTTTTCTTATTTAGAGACTTGAGTAAACTGAATTTTGAGGGAGCTACACACGTGGATTTCCTCAGCAGCTCCACATCCCCCAGTGTGGAGCAAAGTGTTCTGCTCCCACACCACCTGGGCAGAGGCTGACAGCAACCCAAGGCAGGCTCCCTTCCCAGTTCAGCCATCCTGTGCCTCACACATTGCCTCTCTGCAAAGCACCCTGGCAGGTGCACTCAGCAGCATGGCATTCCCACAATGAAATGCTCAACCCCTCAAAAATTCTCATTTCCAGTCTTAAAATCAGACACATCAAAAAATCTGATGATCCAACACAAGGGTCACCGGTAGACAATAAAACTCTTTTATAAACACATCTTTTGAAACCCAAGAAACTTAACCAGCAGCCAATGGGCAAAACCCACATTCCCCTGAGGGAACAGCAGTTGTTGCTGGAGAAAGCAAATGCAAAGAGAGCAGGAAGAGCAGGGAGGAGGTGGGGCAGGACGGGCACTCACGTCTGCAGGTAGAGCACCAGGGAGGCGTTCTGCAGCCCCACGGGGTGGCAGCGCACGGTGTAGTTGATGAGCTGGGCAGAGGTGAAGGCAGGCTGGCCCCAGTGCAGGTAGATGGAGGAGGAGGTGTTGGCTTTGGCATAGAGGTGGTGAGGAGGTGGCGGGGGTGGCACCATGCGGTCACGGACAGCTGTTTGGAACAAAACAGGGACAGGGGTTACTTGCTGCACTGACTGCAGATCTGGGGACATTAAGGGGTCTGAGATCACAGTTTAGATACAAATCTGCCCTAACCCAGCACTGGAATCTGGTAAAAGCTATTAGAGATCCCTCCTAACCCAATACATGTCCTGTACTATTTCTGCGATCCCACTTGTTTACTCAAAAATGAAGCCAAAACTATCAGCAGAGACAAGAAAAACAGCCAAATCTCTCATCAGATACAGGATACATCATGTTAGATGATGCAGACAGTTCAGCAAGGGAGGGCAATGTGCTTGGGCTGTCTTGTTTCTTCAACCATGCTTCTTGAGCACGCCTCAGTGCCTCAGCTGCAGGGTGACTAAGGCAGTGTTTGTCACTGATATGATCTTTCTTGTTCTCTGTTTTACGCTGAATTAATTGACTATTCATGAGTTAAAAACACAGAGCTGCTGGGGCCCTGAAACACCTCAACTCTCAATAAATTCTTCATGCATCTACAACACTTACAGACACATCCTGGAGTGCTGACTGTTTGGTCAGCCTGATAACCTTCTTCCATACTGTTATATGCCAGCAGCCTTACATGATACTTTCTTCTAGGATCTGCAGAAAGAGCAAAGGAACAATTAAGCTCAAGAAAAAAAAAAGAAAGAAAAAGGATATTTAGACTTCTACAGATAATGAGACAAATTGATGCTCTTGAAAGTGCAAAATTCTGCCTCCATATGTTCTCCTGAAAGCTGGTTCTGGCACTCTAGAGGGTCACCATTCCAAGCTGGAAGGATCTCCCCATTCCCTGTCTCTGCCCACTCCAGGGGGGCTGCTCTGCTCCCCTGCAGCTGCATTTGCACCAAACCCTTGCATACAGCAATGGTTTGCAGGGTGGCAGCATTTGCCACCAATATGAGTTAACTTCACCATCCTCTTCTAATGACATGAATCTATTTCTTTCAATTAAGATTTTTGGAAGGTTCAGATGTTATATAACTGTGCTGATCTTGTTCATGCCTTTTTTTCCTTACCCTATCATAATATTATTGCTTCTCAAAATAAGCTCTTCCCTTTCTCCTTTTAGCTGAGATTTGATGTGACCTCTCATGAAATAAACAGAAACATAAAACATATTGCTCAACCAGGACTAGGACTGATGTCTCCATCAGATTTTGGCTCCCTCTGCAGTCACTGCAGCAGCAACACCATCTGAACAAAATGACTGTAAAAGTTTCTGTAAAGGTGGCAGAGTGATTTCCTAATAATGCCCTTTATAAAACTTTTCAGTATTTATTTTGAAATACACACTCTTTTTGTGCTGTAGTACCCATATCAGCTGTAAATGAGATATCACTAGGAAGAGTTAACATCTCTATGTATTTTATGTTTATTTTTAAAAGGTTATTTTACCAAAATCTAAATATAGGTGCAAAAGCAAAACGGCTCCTGCATTTGGATTATTATATAAATAGTACAAATAATATATATATAAAAAAAGTGTTTCTTTGATGTGTTTGACCCGAATGGTAGAATAGGCAAGAGGAGGCCATTCTCATTTTTTGAAGACATCATAAGCAAACAATGCAAATAACAAAATTCTCATTTGATTTGAAGGTTTTTTTCACTTTACAATAGCACTTTTACAACAGATGACATCAGTTGTTCCTAGGCAACAAGTTACAAATCAGAAAAAAAAAAAAAAAGAGATGGATACAAACCGAATAATCCCAAGCATGTGATAAAAGAGAATATGGAATTCTAATACTGAAAATTCAGAAAAATAGTAAGATGTTATATGTAAAATTTGCAATCTTTTTTAAAAACTGAAAAAATGCAAGGCGAATTTAAGAACACTGGGCCCAACCAAAAAGATAAACTATAAAAATCTTTCAAAAGTCCCAAGTGATTTGAATACATCAAAATCAAGTCAAGCCCTTTGAGAGTGCTCACCCAGAACTGACCATCTTCCCTGTGAAATGAGGGATAGCTGAGCTCAGAGCCCTGCTGAGCTGAATCAGGAGCCTCTGAGGTCTGCTTATCCTCACTGCATTTTTTTTTTTTTTTTAATTTAATTCCTCATTAACACTTGATTGAAGAGAAAAGGAAGAATAATGGGATGTGGAAGAAAGGCAAAAAAAAAAAAAAATCTAACTCCCATCAAAAAATTCAAATGTCTTTGAGAAAAAACACATTTTTAAAATCTTACTTTAAGTATCCAATTTACATGCAGAAGCACAATGTTGAATGCTATTCTTCTTACTCCTGTATAACACAAGAAGTTTCAGGCAGAATTATCTTTATCTAAAAAAACCTTTTAAAAAGTAAAATCTCCCAACTAGACCCTATCATCTGAAAAACAAGGTTATTTTATTTCCATGATTTATTTCCATGGTTTAATTGAATTGTATCAATTAATTCTGTTGCAATTGCCAGTCTTTCTGTAGAGATTGAAGGCTTGTTCTAGTCCTAAGGTGAACAGAAACAATTTTGTAGCAGTTTACCAACTGGCAGAATTTTTACATCTGTTTCTGTTAAATATCATTTGGGGTTTGGGGTTTTTTGTGCTGCTGCTATTTGATTGTTTTTAAATTGTCACAGCACCCACAGGTCTTTAATAGGCTTTACTAAAAACCTTTAACAGGTCTTTTTACTGTTATTACTTAAATCAGCTGGTGAAAGGATAAAAAATCTGCACTGTACAATTCAGGGGATTGGCAGTGATGCTGATAGTACCACAAAAAAGCTAATTCATAAATTTTATTACAAGAGTGCCTCTGGAACACACAGAGATTGTCTTAAAAGGTGTCACAGAGTGGATGTGATAAGCTGGAGCAGCTTCACACAGTTCAAGGGATCTGCTGCACACACTTTTTTTGTGTAACCAAAACCTATCAGCATGAAACATGAATAACAGTTCCATCAGACACATTGCTTCTGATAACAATATTCCAATAAAATAAGAGCAGAAAAAAGTATCTTATTATCTTACGTCTTCTGTTTATGCCTTATTTTGATTAACCTCAAATATCAAAACAGATACTGTCCCAAAAATCCCTGGTTTGCAATTTATGCCAGATCAGCCACATTTTCTATGGAAGTTTTTGTAGGCAGGTCACTGCTCCCTGGTGATATTCCTCTGGAATCCCACATCCTGTCATTCCCTCTCCCATAAAGATGTGCAGTGAGTCCTGCAGATCCTCCTGTGCCAGGTCTTTCAGCAGAGAGACACATGGGGGAGCCTTGTCTTCATTTTGTGAGGCTGTGAATGGGTTCCACACCACAGAGTAAAACTAGAGCAAAGTTAAATATTGCAAGTGTGAGCAAAAAAATTAAATTGAACTATAATTTTAAACATGGGTTGTAACTTGGAAGAGCATAAAACATTACAGTGGCTGAATTTCAGTAAGAATTCAGAAGACAATTATTTATTGGTACATTTTACTGCCTCACTACATCCCTGAGATATCATCTTGGAGATTATATTTAGCCTGTCAGAAAGCAGGCAGGAAGGTCACAGCAGATACAGATTCTTCAAGAAAAATACTACAGTGCACTCAGATGTTCCAACCTAGTTTGGTGACAACTCGGAGAACCACAGCTGTTTATCTGTCTGGATGTGAGAAACAGAGCAACTGCAAAAACATCACAAAGAATTGAGACTTGACTTATTAGCAATTCTGTTGCTCTACACTTCATTAGAACATCTTATTGCACCAGCAGGAAATTATTCAGTATTTTTTACTCCTGCCATCAGCCTTGCTTCTATGTAAATCTTCCATTTCCCTTTCAGGAAGGGGAAAACTTGCAACTACAAAACAGCTGTCAGATATTCAGATACTCCCAATTTTCTTTTCCAGCACTTAAGATTCTAGCATGTTCAAATCATGCCTATTTATTGGTTAAACATGGATTAAATATTCAGAACCTAGTTTTCCAAGTCTGGGATAATATAAATAGTCTAGTGAATATATACAGAGTGGTAGGCAGAAGCAGCTCAAGGTTCTCTGCTTTGAAGCCATTTCCCAAGTGATAAAAGTGGCATGGGGAGAGGAAGGCTCCTTCCATCTGGCAGAGTTTCAGCTCACAGCAGCCAGGTGGTGTCCCCATGCACTTCCAATGGACACAGCTGGAAAAACGGGAGCCATCAAAGATTAAATGCCTGTATTTGCACTTAAACAACTAAAAACAGAAACCTGCTCCTCATCACTTTGCAGCTGGTGAAGCACTTAATAATGCAGCTACATCATTCTTAAATTGCCGAGGTTGCACAGAGAAAACTTTTAGAAAAAAGCTACTAAGAAAAATAGAGTCACTTCTATATTCACAGGAATAAAAATTCCATTTTTCAGAATTGTATTACACTATTAAAACTCTCTAAGGCTAAAGCAGTATGACACTAACAACACAGCCAATGAAAAATCCTTGTCAATGTATAATTCCATTCTGCCATCTCAAAAGAATAAAGAGAAACACAAATGTCCTGATTACATATTAATGCTATCTTCAAATTTATCCCGTTCAGATTTTGATAATTTGCCTTCATATGATTCTTCAGTTCTAGGTAAATTTACAGCATTAAAGATGATTATAAAACCTGTAGCAGCAGGTTTTATATACTGTACACACGAGACACACTCTGGGTAACTGCTCATTCAGCTGAAGCTTGTATTGAATACAAAAACCAGGAGTCCTAAACCAAAAGTGTTAAAAAGTGTTTGCCAACATCAACACAGCCAAAATTTTGGCTTTCTGGCAAATGCTTCAGAGAAAGCATCTGTTTACAGGCTGCTTAGCCAAGGTTACAAGAGAGTGTAATATTGCAAGCCCTAAAAGCCCTGTCATTGTTTCTTTCAGCTGCTGCATGTTTGTGAAGCTCTGAAGGCCTTGAAAGGAGCCAGAGCAGAGCCAACAGGTCAGGGCTAGATAAAATTAAGAAAGAATCTGAGGTCAGACCATGAAAGAACTTCTTTTTTTCTCTGCCCCTCCAGAACAGTGAGCCCACCTCCAGCAGCCTTTCATGCAGTCCTGATAAGAAGAGACAGCACCTCACAATCTGGATTTCAGACATTTTAAGTCCTCTTTAGAGGGAGGAAAAGATAGGGAAAACCAAAAAAAATGGATATTTTACTGTCAATTACTGTTGGAACACACTTCTGTGCCTGTTTTGAATGTCCCTGTTCTCAGCAACTTAAAGGAAAATATTGATAGAAATTAAATTACTGGGGGCTTTGCTCTTGTTTCTGAAAGAATTGGTACAGCCCTAAATTTCTAGAAGAAAAAAAAAGGTTGGTGTCTTGATGTTTTAAACAGAGTTCAGTGACTAAAAGCCTAGAAATAACTTCTTAAGCTACAGCCAGTACAGCAACTCTAACAGTTGGGGAAGGAGATAAGAAAAATATTTCAACTTTATTCTAGCTTGCACACAAAATTTAAAATAATATTTTTTTCCTAAAAAGTATCAAGCCCACAGCAGGCTGAAAAAATTGTTGTTCTAAGGACAAAACTTCTGAGCCCAAATGTCCATTTTTAATTTAATCCTTTGTGCTGCTGGATTTTTTTGTGTAACCTATAGGTCCATTGTTGGGCAGTGGTCTGGCTGGAGAGCTCATTGGTCTGGTTTGGCAGGGTGACTGTGCTGCCCCCACGCCCATCCCTCCAAGACAATAAACTCCAGATAATTATTCAAAGAAGAGGCCAGCAGCATGGGCTGCTCTGACATGGGGTCGTGGCCTTTGACACTAAATCTGGGGCTAGCCAAAGTCTGCTCCAAGCAACAGAGGGCCAGGGGAATTATTAAGGGGGAAGGGTGGGAAAGGAAGAGCACTGAGAAATACTATCCTTAAAAATGTACTTTTGAAGCAAAGTTATGTAAATACAGCAGAAACTTATTAGGAAAATAAGCAAATATATTTCAAATGTAGCAGAGGAAAAGCAGAGAGAAGTGCATCAAGCCAAACAGAAATGTAAAGGTGGGAGGCAGGAGGATGATACAGGCTCACATCTGTTCCTTTCTAAATCAGGTATTCCCTCTCAGAGTTTCAGTACTGGATTTTATTTCACTTTTCTAAAAAATGCCCTTTTACCTTATTTTTACATATCATTAAACAACTAAACACAGTTAAGCAACCCTTTTCTACTACAAGTTTTTAAAAACTTGTTGAAGCTCTGGATATGCGATTTCTAAGCATTATTACCAGCTTCAAATGATAATATTTAATTTATTTTATTTTAAATGAGTTGGAAATGCAATTGGTTGCACAACTGAATTGATCAAATTTTAAATAACTTTTTAATATCACTTAAAATAGTTTGAGTGGTTACAAATCACCAATCTTTTATATCTCATGACTTCTTTTTCAATTTAAAGGTAACTTTAAACATTCAGATGGAACAAAGACTGTCTGTCAAAGACTCATGTTTTCCTTTGCAAACCAAATAACTGAAGTAGAAACCAAGCAATTTGTTCTTTGTACAACATTGTAAAAGTTTATTTTGGTAGAAACTGGAACATATGACACACGTGAATTGATCCAGCTAAACAGTCTGGCTTTCCACAGCTTTGGACAGCTCTGGCTTATTTGTCTAAATCTGAAAAGGGTCTGTATCCCTTTTGTAGCTTTGTGCTGTCCCCTTAGAGGGCCCCAGGACAAACAACACCTCACACCCCCTTGCAGTAAAAACATCACCTCTCCTGCTGCCCACCAGCAGCAAGAGCAGCTCCATCACAAAGAGCTGGGGGAGGGCACACGAGCTCCCAGCACACAGCATTTCACCTCCTGAGCCCAGGAAATAACAACTGTCTAAGGGTCTCTGATCTTTCTGAAACAAGTGAAGAAAATGTCAAGGAGTTAAAGTTTTCTCTGTTTCCTCACGGGTGTGGGACATTCCCACCATGCCTGTAAGGTGTGCCTGTGTTTCCCCTGCATTTCAGAGAACTGCTCAATTGCAAAAAGCTCTCCCAGTATTACTGCACCAATGTTCTCCACACCAGCAAACACCCTTATGTTAACTAGCCTGGCTCACCGTTTTCAAAGTGAGCCCTCAAAAGCCAACTTGAAAGCAATACCAGAGGCCTGGACAAACACCTAATTTTGATCTTTTGTGCTCCTCTTTTCTTCTGAGAGACCTTTTCTTTTGTTGCTGCCCAGTGGAAAGCACATAGCTCATTGGTCCTGCTTTGAAAGATGAGAGCACTGCCCCCCAGCCCACCCCTCGGAGCACAATCACTTTAATGGAATTATGTGGAGAGGCCATCCCTGGAAGAAGAAAGGGAGGGCGTGGGGGAGGGAGAGTGTCCAGGGAGCCAGCAGAGCTGTAATTACCCCAGTCACTAACACACACATGTCCACTGAGGATTCATGCAGTGATCCAAACAGGATGTGCCACCCCACACAACAGGTTCCCTTACACACTGCACTGAGCCCTGCACATGTGACAGAACATGTTGGTGAATAAAACATTACACCAGTGGCTTAGGAAAAGGAGAAAGAGACAATCCACGTGGAAATGCTGCTACAAACACAGAGCAGGAGCAGGCTATAAAAGGTCTTTTCTGCAAGATGCAAGAGGCTGAAAAAATCTCCCCAACATTTCTGGGTTGCAGAAAGTTTAGACAATTTGCCTGGTCTCCATGCTAAGGGGAATGCTTCCAGAAAATACACCTAAACACAATGCAATAAGTGCTTTACCAAATTTGGTTTAATACTTGTTTAGGTACCAAGCTCTATCACACATATGCACTGACTTCCTGCCATCCAGCATCACCTTACAAACAACACATTTGCACACAATGACAAAGGCAATCTGTTCACAGGGCCCGAACTCTCCCCTGGAGCTATGATATAAATTTTCTTTCAGAACCAACATTTTCTGCAGGTCTGTCATGGACTCCTCGTGCCACTTTGACCCTTTTGTGCAGCAAAATGAAAACACTATCTATCATGACTTGCACCACAGTGACTTTGCAGGAGGTGCACAGTTTCATTGCAAAAACATCTGTGGTCTGGGGACTAAGATCTCAAGCTTTAAGATCTGTGCTGTTGCAAGCATGACTGCAAGATGCAAAAGTTTCAGGCAGGGCAACAAAAATCAGTCTGGTTCTTTCCCTCTTTAGAGGGTAACAAGGAACTGCACTAAAACATTTCAACTTGTTAGGTGTCAAACAAGTCAATCATGGCAGAAAAACAAATAAAATACATGCAAGGGGAAACCAGCACTATATTTTTCTTAAGGCAAATATTGGCTGCATGGGCTCTGTCCAGCTGCATCTATAATTAGTGCCCAAACTTCAGCAGGATGCTCTGTTATTGCAGGTGTGACTGCTCTGCTCACACAGGGACACCAGGCAGCCAAGGGGCACTGCAGGACAGACAGACAGACAGACAGACACCCACCTGCCCTCGTGCCCACGGGCTTGGGGACATGCACAGCTCTGTGGGCACTGAACTATTATCAGACTCTCTGCAGATGTAAATAAAGCTCAAAATTTGGCACTCGTTGGTTGAATACAGGGGAAGAGGGGGAAGCTAAACCAGACAGCAGACAAATTTTATAGTAAAATTGCTAAACTGACCCATTTGCCATGAACTGCCAGCTAGACTGATACATTTACTGATAATATTACGACTCTCACACTTCATTTGCTGAAGTTAAATCCAGATGCATTAAAAAAGGAAAGAAAAAAAAAGGGCTGGCATTGAGCTTTCTCTTCTACACTACTTTTAATAAAAATTATTCATTGAAAATCCATCACATAATGTTAAATATTTTCCAATTACACACGTTAGTAAAGCAGGAAACAGGGAAGAGAGCTAACAGTACATGTAAAGAGCTCATCTCAAATGCCTTATCTCAGCAGGCAGTTTCACCTGAAGTCTGATGGCACAAGGACTCAGATCTCTGTTTCCTCTGCTGTAAAATGCACTGCAGGATCTCTCCTATACATGACATTTTTCCTCCCTATCTTCTTAGAGGCCTCACTCCCTCAGTGTCTCTGACTGGTTACATATCTTTGACATTTAGCAAGGGTATTCATTTTAATTACATTTATATTATCCTGAACCATCTCCCTAATATTTTGGCACAGCAGTGTTATTTTTAGCCTTTACATTTTCATAAAGCACATCCCAAACTTCTAAAACATGCCCTGAAGAAAATTTCCATTTGTAATTACAATAGAAACATCCAGAACCTTACAGCATCCTTGGCTCTAAAACTCACCACAGTTGTATCCAATGGCACACTGGCAGGAGCTATTCATAATGAGTTTTGTGATATGAATTTGCAGGTTTATTAAAAGAACACAGTAAGTGACAGCTTGTCACCAGACAAGCCTGATATACTACATACTTACATTTATTTTTGAGTGCTTTCAATATGCTGCAATTTGCTGAAAATACCCATCTACAAGGCCAGGACAACCAGCTTCTCTGTAAAAATTATAACAACTTTTCATCTCCACACTGATTCCCCCCAAAACAGTATTTCAATGACATCTTGTGTTCATCTCATTCCAGGCCAAGACTCTGCTCTTCTAAGATAATTTATCAGGAGGATTACTCAGTCTGTATTAGTGGCAGCAGCTGTGCAAGTTAATGATGTTGTTGCTTTTAGTTAAATAGATGTTAATGGTTTATTTGAAGACTATTTAATTAAGACCAAGTTTCTGAAACACCAGCTCTTGAAAGCACCACAGACAAATCTTGCAGGTGGTGTAAAAGAAATCAACATGTGCAATCTGAATTTGGACCTAATATTATCAGGAGCTCAAATCCTTTACTCAATGAACTGTGGCCTGAGTACCCTCCTACAAAGATGCTTAATGTCCACACAAAAAGCATCTAAAAAAGAAGAGTAGCCTGAAAGATTTCAGGCTTCCTCAAACTTTTGAAATTCTTTTGCTCTTCTGGCTGACAACACAACTACTACTATTTATTTTATACTCTGTGGTATTTCATGAAGACAAAAGTGCATCTTTTCCCACATGGAAATGAGTTACAGCATTACATATTTTTAATATACAAAGAATTGTATTTTCTACAGGTAAAAACTATTGTACTTTAAAGGATACTCAGAATAACAATGTTCTGATTTAAATTTTTCCTTAAAATGATTAACATTTTTAATAAGCAAAATCGCTTTTCATAGGAAGCAATGCTACTGTTGTCCAGATGTTTGACCACAGACAAATTATAATTTAAATCTTCTGCCTTACCTTCTGTATTATTTAATAGTTTTGTGAAGAGCAAGCATTTAATGCATGTCAAGCATGGTATTAACAAACTAAAAGGTACAGAGCAAAAGAGTAGGATACAATCCATAATGGAAGTTATTTTTGTTAACTTTTCTAATGCATTCAAGATTTAAATTCAACCTATATTAATATCTTGGTTGAAAAAAGGAGAAGAAAATTGTCTTGATGTAATCCCTCTGCATATGAAGTTTATACAACACTTAGAGAGTGGAAAGCAGTCTGACTGATCGATTGCTGAACTAAAATAAACACTCAGCTACTTAACTCTATCTCCCTCTGTACAATTAAAAGGGGTTCCCATCATCAATTCAGTTTTACAAATGCTCTTTGAGCCTGCAGTTTGACCAGCATTTTAAAGCAGCATTAGCTGTGCTGCTGCTGAAAGAAGCCAGCCTGCTCCCCTCACCCTTCACTGCTGCCCTTCCACCACATCCCTGAGCCCTGACAAGTGTCAGAAGAGTGCAAGCACAGAGAGCACAAATTCACAGGTACACAAGGAATGTGGGGTGTTTTCTCCCCAAAGTGCCAGCTTTTGCTACTTTACTGTGCTCTGGGTTGCACTTTGGTGGATTCTGAGAGCTAAACAGCATCCCAGGGCAGCAGAGGCAGCCCTGGCAGCTGCTCAGGACTCAGCACAGCCACCCTGAATCCACTTTGTTCTACACACCCTCCTGAAACTTTGACCCTCAAACCTACCCAAAAAACTCCACTGAGCCCACAACAGTGCTATGGCTTTATTAACAAAAGGCATTTCCCTCAAGGGGGAGCTGTTATCTAATAGACTGAATGCAAGGGTGGAAATCTGGACATTTGCAGCTCAGTTCTGTCCCTGACTGCAGGGATGTTATCACACTCAGCTTAAACCATTAGCACCTGAGCAGTCCATGAAAATGGCCCTTCTCCTCCTTGTGCTCCAGTACATGTGTGACATGGGATAGTGAGCACTGTCACCTGTGAAACTCATGAGTTACAGACAGTTGGGAGAACACAGCATGTGCTCCTGGCACAGACAGATGAACATGTTATTAGAGAAATGGAAATAACAACTGCCTGAAGTGGATGCTCCAGGTAGTGCTCCAGCTGCCCTGCACAGGGGCACAGACACAGGCTCAAGTGCCACTGGCAGACTTCTCCAGCCCCAGCAAGGGGAAGGTGACCCTTGAGAGACCCTCCAGCAGGGAAAGAGGGAGGGGGAGGCACTGCTGGGACAGCTGGAGTAGCCTGGGCTCATACCTGCATCTGAACCACACCAAGCAGTTTGCTTTTCTGTCCCACAGCCTGACTGTATTTAGTGCTTTTCTCCAGGTATTTGATTGGGCTGGCTGGAAGCAAGATCTGGCTGTGAGTTCTGAAGGAGAAGGATGAACATCATGCCTATTTGACAGCATCAAACACAGCCCACGTGTGCCTGTCTGCTCTGCCTGAATAACACACAGACTGTATACATCCAAGCCACCTCTGAAAAGTTTTCCAGCACAAACAGCTGGTAGGGAGTGATAGAGAGAGAGATTTCCAAGGCAAGTGATTGTCTCCAAGGCAACAAGAGCTGATGGGAAACTATGAGAGATTAAATAAAGGCAGGTGAGAAGCTGCAAGGAGACAGCCAAGACACGAAGGGGGAAAAAAGGCCAAATTAGGCCATTAGCAATTATCATGAAAATAACAATGAATACAAATTCCTAACACAGTAAGAGGTATGCTTGTGATGGAGAAGTGCTGGGCTAGACTAAGACACAGAGCATCAAAAAGATACCCTGTTTTTCTCCCAGCAGTGTCTCTATACACATGCAAACACACACTCTGAGCTGGGCAGCAGCTGTGAGCACAGCCCTCCCTGCACCTTGAGTATACAAGGGAGAAAGTTGGCAAACAGACACTACCTTAAAATAAAAAATCCACATTTTCAAGTGTATTTGCATGCAGGATTTTGTATACTCCTCCTTTGTCTGAGTATGCAAAAGTGTCAGTTGTACAAAGACATGCACAACTGGATGGCACAAGAAGGAGAAAAGTCTTTCACAGATTTGCCAAAGAGGATCAGAATGATTTCCCTGTCCTGGCTTCCACAAGCACGTGCAGTAACAAGTGGTTTTGTACTACAATGATAACCAGCTAAAACAGGGGTGCAATATTCTGCTATGATAAAGATAAAAAAACACTGAAAGTGAGTATAAATGTTGAAATACACTTTTTATGCAAATCTTATTTATACAAAACATTTCTTCCTAGATTAGAAAATAAAACAGAAACAAAAACAAAGAAAAAAAAACACAAAACAAAACAAAAAAAACCCCACCAAAACAACAGCAAGGCCAAACAAACCCTTTAAAATCCTAGGTTTGGAAAAGATGTTTAACAGCAAGAGGGGCTTCTTCCAACACAAGATTGTTTTTTTCCACACTTCCTGCATCCCCCCCTTCACTTGCCACAGAAGTGTGACTCCAGGAAGCCTGAAAAAAAACAAATGTGCTTTTCCAGAATTGCATCTTTTCCCAAAATTGAAAAAAATGCTTCTGTTAGCAATAATGCCTTCATGGCAAATATAAAACAAGGTGTTATTCAAGGCAGGGAAGCTACCAGAAAACACATTAGCTTAGGTTTAAAAGTGCATGCACTTATCACTTACACAGAAATTACAAAGATCTTCTATTATTACCCTTCCCATACAACTACAACTGGTAACATGACCCAAAAAAACAGTTAATGAAAAAAAGCTTCAGGATGAATTAAATTAACATTTGGATCACAACATCTGGATTGCTGTTTAACAACGGAAGAAAATAATAAATAAAAAAGGGGAAAAAATTAAGAAATGTAACTAGCCCTGTACAGCAAATGTTTTCTTCTGTCCACTCTGAAGTCTCTTTCATGTGCTAATGGTGGCATTTTTTTAAACTCTTCCCCTTTGACTTACTCAGACCTTTAAGGACCTCACACATCTAATGGTTCCTCACATTCACCAAGAACAATCAAGAGAGGT
Source organism: Erithacus rubecula (assembly GCF_903797595.1). Taxonomy (NCBI): domain Eukaryota; kingdom Metazoa; phylum Chordata; class Aves; order Passeriformes; family Muscicapidae; genus Erithacus; species Erithacus rubecula. Next base: position 14,427,927 of record NC_136666.1, read on the forward strand.
CTGGGGGTTGACATGCAGTATGATTAATGGACAATGTTGATTTAATTTCCTATAACAGGAGTTTTCTCTAAGCTTTCTCCAAGGAGCAGTTTCTTTGCAATCCAGGACTTAAGTATTTTACTAATGAAGCCCAGTAAATAGCAAATTAAATAATGCTGTCTCCCAGAGACAAATCCTCTCATTCCAGGAAAAAAAAAAAAAAAAGAAGGAAAAAACCACCTAACATATTTAAAGTTCTGTTTAAATCTAAAAAGGGTTGTAAAGCAGGAATGCACAGAGTAGTTCAGATTTCTGAGGTTCTTTCATTCAGTTTATTTTGTTGTTTTGTTTAAGAACCTTTATCACTTATCTGGTCATTCCTGCCATCATTATCTGCTTGCTCATTTTTAGATTTAAACAGGGTGTATGCATTTAACTTAATTTCCAGTTTCAAGAAATTAAGTCTTTATTTAGTGGTGACTTTGACTTTACAGCTACCAAAATGTATTCATCACATATTCATTGTAATACTTAAAAACATTTTGGAGGCCCATAATTTAAAGTTATTTACTACTTTCTTATTGTAAGGAGTGATCAATATGTCCTTTCACAAAGCAAATTTTAACCTTCAGCTCCAGCAAAGGAACAATGGGACACTATCTGCATGCATCCTAACTGTTACTCAATCAACATGACACAATCCCCCAGCTGAATTCCCACACAGGTTCAGCTCCAAATGGAGGAATTCCTACCCCAGGAGCACAGAGAGCATTTCCTGCAGGATTCTAAGCTTTCCCACCATCCAGAAGTTTACCTTTAAATACCCTGAAGAAAACACATTTCACTTCATTACAGGCTGGCAAGTTCTTTTGCCAGAGTGCAAAAAATCTCCTACTACTGCTTTGAAGTCTTTGAAGCACTCTTGATTCCAGTTCTTTGAGCTGTGACACAATTAATCCAATCCCCTGAGAAAAACATGCATCCAGCTCAGTTATGGGGACAGCTGATAGGGACACAAATGCCCCAAAAACAGGCAAAACCCCTATTTGCTGCTGGAGTGGCCCTATGGAACATAATCTCTCCTGCTGCCTTAGCAAAGCCCTTATATTTACATTATTATCTTTATAATAATCTTTACATTATTACCTTTAACATTGCTGCAAGGCATTGTCCCAAACAATGACACCTCCCTAATCCTGACAGCTCACAGCATCTCTTTAGAGCAGGGCTTAACTTGTCTTAGCACTCTACAATTTGATTTTTTTTAGGTACAGTACACTCAATTCTTTATTCTGCACTGAGGATTCACTCCCTTGCTGTGTCCTTCCCCTTCAAAAAGCCACTAGATTGGGAAGTTAAAAGTCAAGGTTTGTTTAAATGAGGATGTCATGATTATTTTCCCAGATAACTGAGTTCAAACTGACCAGAGCATGTTCCAAAAGGTTTTATAAAAATACACTAGACATAAAAATCCTTCCAAAACCCAATCTACCTAGTCATGAAAGATCTTAGCTAAGACAGCAAGAATGCATCTTTCTGACCCAAGATTAAGTTTTTATCATGCTGACAAATTAATAAATTTCCATGAATTTTAGAGCCATTCCATTGCTCTGCATTAATTCAAAGAAAGCCTAGGGATTCCTCTTCATAAGGGTCTGTCATATATAGCATTTTAATCAACACCAAAACAAGTTATGCCACTAATGCAGATGTTACAAATGTCAGTATTCCAGTGCCTACTGAAGTTAATTACAGGCTAAATTGGTAACCTAATGGTATAATTTTAAATTGGCAAATACTTTAAAAATGGATTAAAGTTTTCCACTAGAAATTAACTGTATAAAAGTAATGTTTATCTTCAAAAAACAAAAAATATGGGCAGAAGTAACTGCAATGTGATTAAAAAAAAAAAAAATCAAATTTCTATATAGAGGTAAATTTAAATTCTGACCAAAAACATAGAGAACAAAGCAATCTTGTTTTAAGAACAAAAATTAAAGTGAAAATATGCAATAATGATACAAATCTGCAATGCTGCAAAATGCAATGCAAAACAAATAATGGCAGAACTACACAGGAAGGAAGGCATCACAGTTTTTTTACAGATGTGTCACTTGAACTGCATAAAAGGTATGCAGCATTAGCAGCTGAGAGTTAACTGGCTGCTCCCCAGCAAATCTGCTCAGAACAAGCTGATGTTTATCTGGGATTCCCACTCACTCTGTGCAGGAGGGCTTCAACAAAGCTTTGCCCAATGTAAAGGATGCCAAAGCACCACTGAGTTCAACACTGGCCTCAGTTTTGCCCAGTAAGAATTCCATTTACAGCCCTGGTGAATCAGTTTTTCACCTCAGCAGAGCAGTGTGGAATTTTCCTTCCATAAGGAAGGCAAGAACCCAGTGGGTGAGTCTGGGATCAGTGTCTGGAATCACCTGGTGTCAGTGCATTTCCACTGATTTTCCCCCAGAACAGCCCAGCTGCACACAGACCAAGTACCCCAGCAGAAATACCCACAGGAGAGAGATTTCATCTCTTCTTCCCTGTCTCTGCCACTCAGTCTGCTCTTCCACAAGCACAGATGGAAAATCTGAGCCTAAAGGGAGCTCTGCTACAAACAGACCTAGAGAAATTACCAGCATGACATACACTGGAAACAAAATGTGATGCAGCAGTTTGTAAATCACAGCAAAACACAAAACCCAGTTTGATCTTACATTTACAGCCTGTAAAATGCAATATAGTTCCTTATATAAAAGAGGTAAAAGCTTATCAAAGCAGCATTTGCTTTTATATCTTCCAGGTAAAAAAGTTACAGGGTAATAAAGCCCCCTCCATTCTGTTGTGTAATCTATAATCTAACTTTCAAAACCTGAAAGAAAAGAAAAAAAAAACAGGAAAAAATGATATGCAGATATGCCAAGTCTGCATTTGGAAGACAGAGTTATTTAGAGTGGTGACAGGTCTGTCTGTCGTGTGTCTCTTGTTTATTGATGTGCCAGAGAAACACTATCCTGGCAGGACTAGGCAAGAGCTTGGCTTTGTTAACTACAAACATCCATAATCTGCCATGGTGGGAAAGAGAAAGGGGTCACAGCTGATTTTAAACATGCCCAGTTTATTTCTGGGGCTTCTGGTTTTATTCCTGTGCAATTTGACTGATTCCTCCTCCCTTCTCTGCAAATCCCTTATGCTTCAGCTGATAAGTGGTAGTAGCAAGGCTGTTACACACAATCAGGAGAATTGACAGATAAGAAGTTTAGTTTAAGGATGTAATCAGCACGAGTAAACACTAGACTGACCCAGCTGTAAACAGTGGAAATAAATGATAATATTTGTCCTGGTCACCTACTGAGCTATTACACACTTTCCACTATGTAACAATGTAAATATCATGACTACAGTATATACAGCAGGCAGTGCAATCATCTGGTTTTCCAAGCAAGAAAACTGAGCTTTTAGTTGAGCTTTTTAAAGAACTAAAGCAATTTCTGATTATTTTTTAACAGAGCTGTCTGTTGTCCAAATCAGCATTTCATTAACTGTGGATGTCTGATCTGATGTAAAATACCTGAAGCAGAAAAAGCATATCTATATGTTATACTAAGTTATATTTGCTTTAATGACATTTGAGAACAGGTAACAATTAAACAAAATTTTTTAAAAAGGGTATTTCTCAAGAAAGACCTGTGTTTCTTTTAAATCACTTCATGAAACTGTAGGAATGCTAGCTCCTTGAATTTGTATGGGAATTCCAAGCTAAATTGCCATAGTAACTTATAAACCAAAAGCAGTATCGAATCCTGTACACACAATTTTCAGTGTTGCAGAACTGTCAGATTACATTTTGACACCAACAAAACATGGGATAAATCTGAAATTATAGCCTCAGCTTTCAAAAATAACTACATTAACACATGAAATGCACTTACAGTATCAATACTTCAGCATTTGCAGTTCTTAAGAAAGACAGATCAACACTGTCAGAGATGCCATGAAGTTTTTAAAACTCACATTTTCCAGAACACTCACTTGCAACATGGTGCAAATGAAACTGTTGTGTGCTATCCAACCATCCTATCAACTGCTTTATGAAACTTTAAAGCACTTTAACAGAATAATTACAAGAGAAGCTTGGGTGATGTGCATCAGGCAGTTTAATTGGAGGAATTCTTTGCACTGACTCTTCTTACACACCCTTATTAAATTTCTATAGACTGTTGAATGACCTTGTCATCTTCACTGCCCTGGACCAAAGCTTAGCTACAGTCATGGTTGTAACACAATATAAACAGATCCCAGGGAAATTAAACAACTGAAAGCCAAGTCTCTGGGGGAATCCCAAGTGTAGTAGTTAGCTGGCAAATTCTTCAGCAGAAGCTCCCTTTCCAAAAGGGAGTGCCATGCAGGGTCACAAAACGTGCCTTTGTGTCATTCAGATTTTGACTTGTTTTATTCATTTTGCTTTATTTCTCCTCTCTGTAACTGGGAAGAGGAAGAACATAGAAGAGCTTTCAGATGGGAAAGTTTCCTGATTAAGACCAACCTTTTTGGAGTACATCACACACATGAGTCTGGCAGAATCTAATTATTTTTCCAAAAGTGCCAAATTGGGGTGGGGAAAAATGCCAATGGATGATGTAAAACCAGGGTAACAGAAGAAGTACCAGGGTTAGACAGTTCAGATGATCCCATCAGCACAGGAGAAGCTTTCCCAGAGAGAAAACTTGCAGTGTCTCCAAGTTTCTCGGGAATCATCAACCAATTTATTAGTTTAATGTTTATTTTATAGAACACTCCATACTCTCCATTTCATGGCCATCCAACACTTGGCACCAAAGCAAGCAGAGTCGTTCTTCCATCCCCTGAGGTGTCTGTGTGACAGATGCTACTCTGATATCAACATGCAGCAAAAAGAAAAGAGCACCTAGAGAAGTGTGCACATCTCTGCCAGTGCATTTGGGTGCATTTTCTGGGACCCTACACCTGCCTTGTCACCAAAGGGCAATTTCCTGAAACCCTCCTGTACCTGCCAGCACAGGGTGTGCAGCTCCCACACAGCAGCCAGGCAAGAATCAGCAGAGTGAATTCTTGCTTTCCTCCCTCCCTCCAAGTACAGAAGGCTTGGAGGCTAAAGGAACATGTTGCAACCTCCATCACCAGTGGCATTCATTTAATTAATTACCAGCATGATAAGAACTGAACAATGAAGTTCAGAGATTAAGATTTCCAGGCAGCTTGAAAAACAGTTCTCATGACTCAGCATCAGAATTGATCACACTTCCTTGAGTTTGCTAACCAAGAAGTTGAATTTGATTTTATCCTCCCAGAGAAGCTTCAGATGGGTTCTGAGTCACTGCAATCCTTGTACAGGCTCCACTTTCCTCCCAAAGACACAGCTGCAAATACAGGAGCTCTGACAGGCAAACACTCCACTTAGCCCAGCACTGACACCAACCTCTTGGAGGCACAGATGCACATGATTTAAATACTCTTTGAAAAAAATAATCTGAGCACACTTAGAGAGCTGAGTTTCTCTGGACACCATCTTTGTTTTAACTTTCAAGCTTTGCCAATCTCTCTCCTCTTGCACAGTGAGAAGGTTCCCAACAAACTCTTCCAGCAGCAAAACTCAATTCAATTTCTGAACACACATCCTGAGCCATTACCTGCACCAGCAGACTTATCAAGTCTCACAATGAAAGACTTTCTGTGAGGGAAAGATTTCTAGACCAGGAGGAAGCAAAGGAGGAATTAAAAATAGAGGCAAAAATGCATGGTATGCACCCAAGGGTCTGCTCCTGTGGCAAATTCAAGGAATGGAATTTTACACTGGACTAGGAAATGGCCTGCTATAGAAAAATAAATACAAAGACTTTTAACACAAACAAATGTCTATGTGAAACTGTGGGTATTTATTTTGAGAATAAATGATCAGATCATTTAATTCTATTTACATGATGACTATCATGCTAAATAATCCAGTTTAAAAACACACAGAAGTAACTGGGTAGACCTACACTGGAGAAAGAGTTGCCACTTCTCAGAAAACAAGGTAGGAACCAACAAGACTAAAAATATGCAGCATAATATTCATATTGCCACATTCCATGTTTAATCATTGTGATCTACTTCACACTAGCATTGATGATTCTGCTTTATCTATCATAATTATTTTTCCATCAAGAGTCCTGTAGACATTTGCAATCATTTACAGCAGTTATATCAAAGCTATCAACAACCAAGCAATCAACAGTGCTTGTGGTAACAATGCTAATGTTCTCTGATTACAGACAATCATGAACTCTCATTTTGTGATGCACTTTAATTACCAAGTAAGTGAAATATCTTCTTCAAATACACATATCTTGCACAAATAGCATTTGTACCAACATCTGCAGAAAGTTCCATGGACAGATGTCATGAGATGCTCAAAATGTCACTAGAAGTCTATCTGCAGTTTATTAACTATGCAAAAGAGCAGGGAATGGTAGGGCAGCCATAGGTCATGACAAAGACATCAGGAGGGAGTGTTTGAAGCCATAAAAATTCAACAGATAATGCATGAGAAACTTCTCCTTCTTTGCCACTGGGAAGCACCTAGGACTGTGAGCATATTCTTTCCAATTAGGAATAACCTTTCCTTTTGACCATATTGTCCAACATATATTATACCAAAAGTCTTAACACACACCTTTCCCCTTCAAGTTTCACACTTGCAGTATTCTAATTCCTGTAGCTCATAATGAAGACATTTATTTTAAAGATTCTGTCAATAAATCAGTAGTTTAGTGTCCTCAGGAGAGGCAAATGGATGACAGAACATCAGTCCTCAAAGCCTCTGTCCAGTTCATGAAAAATCAGTTTACAATAGTCACAAAACCCAGTGTGGTGGCTTGCCTTGTTTCACCTCAAATTACAATATGTGGGACTACTTAAATAACTAATATTTTTAATTTTTAATGCATAAATACATAAATGTACTGGTCCAAATTACTTAGATTATTCACAAGAAATAAAAAGATGAACAAATCACCTTGTTAATGTGTGGATGTGGCTACAGTCTTTGTGGGTTTATACACTGCATACAATTCTGCCTGTTACAATCCCCATGTGTGCAGCTGCCAGAGGCAGGAGATTGGCTGTGCACTGTTATCTAAGAAATAATTTGGCATGCACAAGTATTTCAAGCAGGCAGTTTGGCAAAGGGCAAGCACAGTACTCAGACAGGCACTATCACTACAAAAAGTCTCTGTGAACTTTCCAAGCTGCAGTGTAAGTAATCATCTTAGTAGGGGAAAATCATGACCTAATCAATTTTCCTGAGCTGAGTCTTTTGTAGCTGTAGTGATGAATGCCTTTTACTGTAAATGCTATGGAAAAAAAAAAAATACAAGAAAAAGAAGGCTGGGCAAAGAAACTTAGGAAACCTCATATTTGGTATATACATCAAATAACGCAATATATCCCATTAAAAAAACCAAAAATACTCTTCAGTGAAACCAGCCTACAGCAGCACAAATTATTGTAATGTGAAAAATATAAATTACAGCAAACAGAGTATATGTAATGCATCATGTTTTGGTCACCATATTTAGATACTCAGAATTATGATAAAGAATAAACACTCAACACATCACATGCATCATGACTGAATAGTTAAGCATATGAACTCTTCCTTCTTGCAATTCAATCAACTGTGACCACATGAAAGTTGTGATTTCCAAACTCACTTTTCTTTTATTTTCTCATCTGTCTACATGCTTACTGGAAAGAAAATCCAACAAAAACACACAGATAATTTACATTTTAATATAATTCTGTAAAATAGCATTTTCATCTGAGGAGTATTCGTGTACTGAGAAAATCCATATAATGTAGATCACATTGTTAATAATTTTGCATGTGTTTGAAATTACAGGTTTTTATTGCATAATAAGACAAAGATTTATGCATTTCTGTCCTAGGACACACAGACACCACATCCTTTCTGTGCTCTCAAAAGTGCTCTTTTGTCTCACAGCTCTGTTAAACAGTCAGCCACTGCCAGATGCTCTGGCTAGAAATGGTCACAGATGGTCAGTTGTCCAGTTAACAGACCAGAATACTCTTCTCAAATCTCCCCTAAAATTGTATCTCAACTGTATGCAGCAGATGAGAATATTTGAGCATGGCCAGGAAGGCATTTGACCTAGTAAGAACTGCAGGTCAACTTTGACAACAAGATTAATTCTCCACAATATCACCAAGTAAACTATCTCAACACATTTCAAACACCAAGTGTCAAGTCCTATATTACTTTTGCTGATTATGTGATGGATTGCATCTTTTGATGAAAGAAACTCTCAGTTCTGCATGTAAACAAAGATCTACCTGGGGATGATCCCAACACATCTGTACTAACACACACTGTAAGAGGTCAGGCCATCACTGGAAAGATTCCACTCAGCAAGGCTGTGCCCTAATCTTTGTGCTCAGTCCTGCAAATATTTACCAGTACTCCTTAAAAACATGAACAGGATTATAACATGCACAAGAGCTACTTGCTTCTATGTTGAACAAGCAGTGCTTGTCATGCAATATTCCTGTGACAAAGGCTACAAGTTAGACAGAAATAGGCTAAAAATAGCAGAGAAAAATCTTTGGTGTTTTGTATTAATCTTTCACTGTTCCTAGATCAGGCATAAACACCAAAAATATGAAAAACCTGCACATTAAAGTGAATATTAAAAAGACATGTCATTTACTAAGTTCTGTATCTCATAAGTAGTTTGGCGTCCTTCCAACGTATACAAGATTCATAAGAACTGTAAACCTTATAAAAGATTTATTTATAAATCTTCATCTAAGTGCTGTGCAACACATATTTCATGAGAGGATTATTCCCTCAGCAGCCTAACTCAAGACTGCAAAGCTTATTGCTGGGAAAATAGGCCAAACCTAACTCTGCTGCCTTACAAGCCAAGTGATTTAAACTCTCTAAGGTGTCACTGTCTTCCAAAAGAGTTGAGAACTATTTTGTACACTCACCCAAACCACTGACAGTGTATTCCAGGTCACTGGCATCCAACAGAATGGGTCCATTCTCCTGCTGCCCCTCCTCCTTGTAGTAGAGTTTGTACCCCTGGACAGCTGCAGTGTCCTCAGAGTCCTGCTGCCACTGCACTGCAATGGTTGTGCAGTTCATGGGCTCCAAACGCAGCTCGGGAGACTTTGGAGCTGTGGATAGGGAAAAAAAATATATATTTTTTATATATATATAATAGTCTTGTAGGCTAGAAACAGCTATTTTTCATGCAAAAATCTGGATGTCCATCAGTCCAAACTTCACTCCAGACTTTGATGCTAACTCATCTTTGTATTCAGGTAATTATTTCTTTCTTATGATGCCTGACTACCTATAACCTAAATCTAACAACTTGATTTAGAATACAACAGAGTAGGAACAGTTTTAATTCTGTATCTTAATAAATAAATAGATAAGTTTGTGAGATAGTGCTTTTTAAGCAAAAATGAAAACATTCCCAACATAATTACAAAGTCACTTCCTGTTTTAAAATAAGCCAAAGCGAATATTATTAACAATACCATCACATTTCATCAAGTGTTAATAATTCACTGTAGCAGTCAAAACTCAAATCCAAAGTAGCAGGATATGGACTACAGCTAAGGAATAAAGTTAAAAATTCAAATTTGTATAGTTTTCAAGCTATTTGTGCAGTTTAATGCTCTTCTGCCTGACATCACTAAATAATAATGAAATTCAAGGCTCAATTATAACAAATCAGACTTCACATGTAAAGTCAATTTGCATATTCACAAGAAACAAGCATTTTTTTAATACAGACACACATGCACTAACTCAGATCCTTTACTAACACATTACACTGCTAATGTGCAGTGTTCCAATGTGCAGAAACGTATTTTACACTGAAGAAAACGGTGCAGGAAACTTGCTACAAACTGTAACTTCTTCCTATTGTATCCATAAGAAGGAGCTAGTTCTAGCATGTGAGACAAGCACGAGGTTCAAAAGAGTGGATCCTTGCCTTTTCTTTATTGCATGGTGGTGGCAGGGCAAAAGAGAAAGAGCATCTCATGTCTTGGGTTTTTCTAGGAAAGGGTCAGGGAGGGGATTTCTGGCTGTCTGCCAATAGGAAGGGGACAGGTAAGACCTTCCTTATACCTCTGGTATCGGATTACAACAAACTCCAGCTCATGTTTGTGAGCTGCTCAGTTATTTTAGCACCTAGACTGATTTTTTTTCTGTTCTATACAATCTGAATTAAAAACTGGAAATCCCGGGGCCAGGGTCACCTTTGACGCTGGTGGCTTTGGGCGTGCGGTGCGAGGTCCAGAGCGACGCCTCTCCCCAGCCCACCCTGGTGGCAGCAGTGATCCGAACCAGGTAGGTGCTGTCGGGTCTGAGCCCCTGGAGCAGGTGCTCCCCCGCAGAGCCCGGCAGCTCCAGCACCTGCACCTTGGAGTCGGTGCTGAGGCGGAAGGACAGGCGGTACAGCACCACCCGGCCCCGCCGCAGCTTGGCGGGCAGCGGCAGCCACGACACCAGGATGTCTGTGGGGCTCCTGCTGGTCAGGCTGATCTCAGGAGCTCTCAAGGGGACTAAAAAGGCAAAGACAAACAGAAAATTATTGTCTGGTGCCTCAGCCAGCAATGAGATGCTGGTAATGTAAGATTAAACAATTCAACAAGTTGTGTAGGTTCTTCTTTAAGGTCAATTTGGTGCTTCTCACCTGCTGCATGCAGCACAGCTCGAGCAAACTTTTTTTCTATAAGCCCCTCAGCATTTTCTTCTCTTATTGCTGCCAGCAGTAATCAGAGGTAATCAGCATCTGACTGGTGCCTGCCAAGGTCAGATGCAGAAGCTCCAGCAGAGAGCCCAGACAACAACCTGCACAGTTGAACACTTGGTGCATATTCTCCTCCACTTACCATGTAATGAGGGTTCTGACAGAGAGACAGGCAGACAACTAGAAATGGCAATGTTCCATGCTGCCAAAGCTTAACCCTGTCAGAATTTATTAATCAAATCTAATGATCTACACTAAACAGTTTGTTGTTACCATGATGTTCAGATTAATTAAATCGTTGCACAGAAATAAATCAGCAGGGACTTTTACACAATTCTGATTCAACTAAAAAAGGCACATAGACACAAAAATCTCCAAAACAAAACAATAGGTTAAATTTCTTTTCCGTACAGCAAATTTGTATTTCAAATTCTCCTACAAAATTTGCAAAAGGTGTAGTAGGTTCATGGTTGGAGCCACATTGCAGATGCCCAAGAGAGCATCATAGAGACTGAATCCTAGGCTTCTGCCAAATTCTCATGATGAAGGGAGTTCTTAAAGATCTAGAAGTTATTGTCATGATTTAATGAAATGCCTTTCAACATAGAAAGAGGCTCTGGGCAATACACACTGTTGCTCTGTCAGAATGTTGTTTTATTCTCATTCCTTTCACGAGCTGCTGTCTTGTACTGTGCTATCCAGAAGTCTCACTGGTATCAGCAGAAATTTAAGACCCTCAAGAACTGTTACCACTGGATTGCACAGTTTGACTCAGTGCAGATAAAAACCTTCCCAAAATAATTTCTTACCATCTTCGAGGGTGTGCTGAGTGACATGATCTGACATCTGACTGGCACCCAAAGGCATGTAAGCTACAATATAGAAGGTGTAGTTGCTGGCTGGCTCCAAGTCATCAATAATGTAATGGGTTGTATCATTTCCAATGACCACTTGGTACTCTTCATTATTTAAACCTGGTATATAACAAGGGTTAGACAAACACAAATTCCCGAAAATTCTTGAACATCACAGTATCTTGGCTTTAAGATCTTAAAAAGTTAATTTCATGTTCTTCCCCAGACTACCTCTATTTTTTCAACCCTATTAAGCAGAAGCTCTTTTATGCACAGGAGTAACTGTGTCTTGCAGTATTATAGGTTGTGATGTTTCAGGATTTTCCTCAATAAAAGATGCTGAATGCAACTCTAAACCCTATTTAGCATTAGTCACAACAAACTGTGCCCAATGTACAGTAACACAACAGGCAAGCTCTAATAGCCTTATCATCCATACTCAGCTTCTAAATCTATTTGTTTAGAGTCAGGGGGTTTTTTCCAAAACCTATTTACAGAGCCTTTCTATAGCAGACTGAGGAATGTGAAGGCTCCACTCCATCAAAAACAAAACAAACAACCTCCTGCCCCTGAAAAGAAACAAACAAAAAGAATTTATTCAGCAAAAGGATCTCATTTTAGCCCTGCAACTTCTATTACATTTGATTGACACGTTTTTTATTTTGATTTGGAGACAGGCCAATAAGAATAGATCTCAATAATCTTCAGAAATGTTTGGCTCCTTCGCAAGTTGTTAAAAAAAAAAAAAAAAAAAAGAGTGGAAAAAAATAGTCAGCAATTCACACTAAAATATGCATAGCAATGCATGCAGCAGTCCTTGTCATTGTTGGGTTTTATTCCTATAGAGGAAGGCTCTAGAGTGGACCAAGTGTGGTGAAAGCTGCAGTGTTAATTCACACCAAGTGCATGTCAACTTAATCAAAACCCTGGAAGAGCCAGCTCCTCCTCTTCACCACTGAATTTATAAACAAAACCAAAGGCAAATTCCACCATTAAGTTTTCCCACATTTATGAATTAACTTGATAGCATTTTAATTAGACAAGATTACGAGCATCTCACAACAGACTAGTTAATGGCTTGTTAATTAGGAATTGCAAGGCACGATTTCTGACCTGCTAAACAAGATCCTTGAGCTCAAATTAAAAGGACTTGTTCTCTCATTGAATGGATTGCTAGGCCTCATGCAGAGGCCCTAATGAAACAGCCATAATAGAGAACAAGGCTTGCCTTCCACCACAATCACTGTTCCCTTTGTGCCTCCTCTAAATCACTAACAAGGAATTAACACACTCCAACATGCACGCTCATCAGACCCTTATTCTTCTTGCTACTATGACCCCAATTTGAATGTAAAATATTCTGCTAAAAGAAACAAAACACAAACATACAAAACCCACACCTGTTAGTTTTTTTCAACTGGCTTGATTAAAACACTAACTTTTTTTTAAATATAGGGAAGAGAACATGAACTTGTTTTTGCAGTGAAACATGGGAATATGTGAGTTGTGAAATGTAACAATAAGTGATGATATCTCCTGTGCTCAAAGCACCCACCACATTGTGATATCTAAAAAAAAACTCTTTGAAATTGCATACAAGTCATGCATTATCCAGTTTTGTTTTCTGTTTAAAGTTTATGGGACCACAAACATCAGTACAACTTAGCAGACTTGGCAAGCACTGTTTACATTTGGCAATACAATGTTCTTTACTCACTTGCAAAGGAAATTCTAACTAAAACAAGAGAGCAATATGTCCATAACTTTTTTGGTCTTACACTTGTGTTCATAAGAAGTTTCAAGCAGAGATAAGAGCTAGTCAAGTCAGATGGATCTGAGATAATTTTTAACCTTCATTAGGGACAGAAACAGTGTGAGGATGGAATGAGTAAAGACAAGCTGAAAGGAATAATGAATGCAATACATTCATTCATAATAGTTACATTAATTTATAGTTATCTAGAATTCTTAGAGAGTAAATAGGATGCTCACAATATCAACAGAGTATGTTAGAACATCTATGACCTGGTATGGTGTGAATCTCATCAAAAGATTTTCCTTAATATTTAATTTTAACTTCTTTAAATATAGTTGTTTCTAAATTTACATTAGAGAGATGCTCAATGTGATAATTTCACAAAGGCATTTCTAGACTTTCAATAATGCCTCTGATATGAGAGCAAGATCCTCAGAAAGATTTACAGGCCATCACCATCACTTAGAAAGCTATAATTTTTACAGAAGTGCAGTCCACTAGCCCTTGATGCTCAACATTTTTCTATAAAATAAGACAAAAGTGAGGTTTAAGTTCTGATACTATACAATCATGTTACAAAATTAAAAATGCATGCAGACCACTTACATTTTGTATCCCATTTTGTAATTACTCCTCTCTATACAGCCCTCTCCACTCTCCTTGTGTGGATTTTTTCACTAATGTTATTTAACATTACATTGAATAAAATAAATACCACAAGACAGTCAGGAAAGATGAAAAAAATGGGTATTTGAGAAGCTATATTCATATAAATCAGAGGTTTCTGTTTGGCTGCTTGCTTTTGTTTGAAGTTTGTTTTATTTTTTAAACCAAGACAAGCTGTAATCTCATTTCACAAAATATAACCTTTGGATAAGCAAGCAAATAAGGCAAGGACTGCAAAATGATTTTGCAAAAAACATATCCCAGAAGATACCTCCTTTCACTTTTACTTTGCAAGTTTATTTCCTGCACAAACACAAACTTCCCCGAGGAGAGTTTCCCAGTTTTCTTTGAAGTTATCTGGTCTCTGCTCTCTACAATTATCCAGATAACTTATCCAGTGTGACTTTATTCACATTAGCTGTAAGAGGGGATTGTGAGCACAATACCTCAGTGACTGAAAGAGTAGGGGGTAATTTCCCACACCTCTTGTTCTCATTATCTTTTAAAACTCTTTCCTTACTTCCTTCCTTCTGACAAAATTCTCCTGTGTCCTGAAATATCCCACTTGCAAAAGCAAATGTGGCTATTCCTGCATCAGTATTAGAGTAATTAAGCTGTCCTTCCTGTCCTCTGCTTAGCAGATGGCAGGCTGGTATTCCACACAGAGCTGAGCATCTGCAGTCCTGTTCCTCAATAGACCCCTTACTGAATAGAAATGGAAACAGAAATCACTCTGAGAAAACAGGGCTGCAATGCAGCTTACTTGAAGCTATGCACCTAACTATTTTTAAGTCATTAAGCCATTGCCTCCTGATTTTGAAAAATGGCTGTTTCTTACCACCTTAAATCACTTCAATTCAAAGTATTTACACAATATTAAGGGATTTCAAAATATCTAGTTACTCATTTTTATTCCAACTGTCCAGTCCATTTTATACAGGAACTTGTATATCACTTCAGAGACAGGGATAAGCCACTCATGGCCATTCAGTATTTTAATAGACTTTTCTCATAACAGGAGACCAAAGGATGAAAGAAGAGCAGGTTTTACCATTTGGCCAATATTCATTTTAAGAGGAGGTAGTGAAGACAAAGTATCAACTACTCTACTCCAAAATATATGAAAGCCAGTGAAGTCACAAGAATTTGGGGACCTTGTCAAAAGAGCAGTGTGTAGTGAGAAGTTGAATTCTGGGACTCTGCTTTGTGCTCTGCTCTTCCCTGCCATGCACACATGGAGAAGAGAATAGGCAGAGGGAAATCCAGAGAGCACTATGGAGTCCCAGGTTCCAAAATCCTTTCCTAACTTCAGAATCTGCTCACTGGAGCCATCAGGCACAGGTAAGCTGGAAGAACACTCAGTCCTGATTGCAGTATGCACTTATATGCTGGAATGCTCTGATGCAGCCCTGAATATGAACCATTCAAATCCATCAGTCTTCACAAGGACATTCAAATTCTTGTCACATCCCAATCATCAGATGGCATTCAAACCAAACTGCTTACCTTCTGCTTTCATGTAGTGCACAGAGTAGGCAATCACTTTGTCAGAGTTGTAGAGGGGCCTCTCCCAGGCCAGCAGGATTGCTGAGCTGGACATGGTCTCGGCGTGCACGTTGTAGGGTGCACTGGGTCTGTCCTCTGACATGACCACAGTGAGCCTGGCCCTGGAGAGGATGGAGCCCTGGCTGTTCTCAGCCATGCACTGATAGATGGCATCGTCCTCAGGAATGATCTGGTTGATCACCAATTTACTGGACCCAAAAGGAAGGGAAAGGTGGAAAAAGAAGTTCACGTCTTGGATAAATTTAGCTCTACATAATAAAACAACAGCTATCTTTGCCTCTGCTTCCTAAGTTTAGTATGACTGACTTACATGGCACAAATTCTTCTATTACAAATGCATGCCCAGCAGTGAAATTTAGCACTTTGAAGTGCTCTGCAAAACCTGCCATGTTTCTGTTTGTGCCTGCAAAGCCAGGCACAGTGAAAGCAAAACTGCTCCTCTATTCCCTCCCTGCCAAAAGCAGACCCTTGAGCTTGCAATTTCTTAACCAACTCTTTATAATAAAGTGTCCACTCAACAGAAGTAGTAGCAAGATTCTGCTACTCTGTAAATCTAAAGTAACTCTGTGGTGAAACTCTTCAGTTCAGTCCTGCCCACCCTCCCTGTTAGGTAAGGCACTTAGCACATAAGCTTTACTAATTTTAGGTACTGATTAATGTGCATCCATCACTAGGTTTAATGTCCCATTTCAGGTTGACTTGAGTTCTATCTTGTATGTCTATAGCTATCATCTGTAATATCATCTTTTGGTAGCACATCACTAGCATAGCTCTCCTGCAGCAATTGCAACCTTACCTGTTGTACATTTTTATTCTACCATTGGAGTGTATTCTCCTTCCATTTTTTAACCATGAAATTTTGGGGGCAGGATTTCCTTCTGCTTGACAAGCAAAACGAGCAGTACCAGCTCTAGGCCTTGTTAAACTTTCTGGCCATTCCACAAATGAAGGTGGAGCTACAGATAAGTTACAAGAGGAAAAAATTGTTTAAAAATCAAGCCCCGACAAATGCAAGGACAGTTGTAACAATAATTAGTTTTCCAAATAAAAACCTCTGTCCTCAAGCAACTCAAACACACATGCACACAAAGCAGAAAGTACATTTCTTGCAAATATAGCAATTTTTTTAAAGATACACTATCTGCACAGACAGTGTTTTTGCTCATGCATTTATGAATACAAACACCAGATTATGACATACCATTCCCTCATAAACACAGAAACAGAACATAAACACATAAACAGAAATATGTTACATATTTCTACTTGGTTACAGGGTCCTTTTCTGTGTTGAAAGCCTGCCTTCCCAGAGCAAACACTGCACCTGGGTATCTCCAAGTGCCAGCTCACAACTCAAACCCTGAGTATCTGTCACGTCTCATCTAAGCCAACAGGCAGAAGAAGGCAGCCACAGTTCTGCGATCTGCTCAATCTCTGCATCTCCCCACAGCCCTCGGCACAGATGCTGGAGCTGGAACACCAGCCCAGCCACAGCAGGACAGCCCCAGGTGTTGGCAGCCCTGGATGGGGCAGGGAAGGGCTCACCCAGCACAGCCAGAGTTGCCATTGCCACGGTGAAGTTGCGCGTGCCGGGGGTGGTGGCGCGGCACACGTAGACCCCGGCGTGCTGCACCCGCACGTCCGAGATCATCAGGTTCCCATTGCCCAGCACTCGGGTGTTGAACACATCAATGGACTTGTGGTCTGTTTGGGAGAGCAGCAGAAGTGGGTTTCAAGGCTGTTCACCTAAATAATTAGCTAAATTTGGCTGTCTGTGCAGTAATGGCTTAGATTAGTGCATAAAAATCAGGAAATACAAAGAAAATCACAGTTGAGCTTTCAGAGGTTTCCATTTTGCATTTACTTTGCTCTTCACTAAGTACGTGATCAGATGGTTGGGTCTCACCACTCCTTAAGTGGTTTATATCTGGAATTCACCACCTCAGCTAGAAGTTAACCACTCATCTGCCTAGCACTAGCACCTATCACTGCCAACATCCACATCATCTTTACAGTGATCAACCACCTCCTGAATTACACTGCAAATAAAACTTTTATATTTGATTACCATGTATTTTCTCCTATTTTCACAGCAAATGCTTTATGACTATTATGTGAACTTTTTTCCTACTTGTTTGTCTATAAGTCACTGAATCAACCAGGAAAGATACATTTATTTCTTACACTTTCAGAAATAGAAGCGGAGGAAAAATTTTCATAGTTTGCTTCTACATATACATTTAGGTACACGTTGGAATGAAAACAGAAAGCAGTTTTCATGAAAGAAATGTGATGCACTGCTCAATGTTATTATTCTTACTGCAGTCCTCCTTCTCCCCTTCCAGGCTGTCTGGATTTTCCTGGGTTTGTCTTTATATATTCATAGTCCAAATTGCCCATTAGCATGGTGCAAATCACATTCTCACAGGGCTTCTAAGAGGAGTGGAAGGAACTCTAACAGGTCTGTTCCATGGATGCACCATCCCAACCTGCCCCACCACCAAGTGTACTCCAGTCAGGGATCCCTGTGGGTCACCACCTGCCTGTCCCTGTCCCTGTGCAGTGCTGGGTTGGCAGCAGAAGGGAGAAGTCCAAAGCTCCAGAAAACCTCAGGGATTCCTGACAGCAGCACTGAAGCATGGAACAGAAAGTGTTTCACTCATCCTACCTTCACCTACTACACAAAGCCTCAGAACAGAAACCTAATTGCTCAAATCCTTTCTTTCCAGTCTTACTTCCTCTCCACAGGCTGAAGGTTCATGTTGTAATTTTAAGACCTACCTAACCGGCTCCATGAGATGATTGGCTTTGGGTTCCCTGTGGCTACACACTCCAGGATGACAGTTTGATGAAGAGATGCTGTAATGTTTTGAGGACCAGCTATTATAGATGGCTTGTGAAAAGGCTTCAAGTCTGAGGCTTTGTAGAAATTAAAGAAAAAAAAAAAAAAAGAAAAGAAACATATAAAAGGCAAGCACAGTTGAACAAAAACTCAATTAAATATGAAATAAAAATTTTTTGGGGGGGAATGCTGAAATTTACATTTACACCAAAACCTCATTTCAGTAACTGGGGAAACCTACATTGAACAAGATTTTAGCACAAGATAAAAGCAAGCAAAATTATTTGGACAAATGGTTCACCTACAGCTTTTCAAGGCTTTAAAGTTTTTTGCTATATTGTAAGAAAGAATACAGTGCCACTGAAAAAAAAAAATCTCACATGGTAAATACCTGGAATAACACTCAGCACTGCCTCGGTGCTTTTACGCCTGTTGGCTGCAGTTGTGGCAACACATCTGTAACTCCCAGCATCCTTCTGCTCAACACCATAGATCTGAAGCACTCCTGTAGGCAGAGCAGTTATCCTGCACAGAAACCAAAAATAAGAAATGCAGATAAACATTCAGCCAGAGAACACCTTGGTGGAATTTACTCCTTGATTTACAAACAGCCATTGCTACCCTGACCTGGGAGCAGCAGGCTGGAGACTCAGAAACATTCCCAATACATGACTCACCTTCCTGCCTTTCTGAACTACAGGCAAAATTCCCCCCAGCACCACCATGAGAGCAGAGGAATTTACTTTCAACAAGCAGATCTTTCTCACCCTCAGAATGAACCATCCCAGCCTGATCAGGTTGGCTGATTTTTTACAGCAGTTTCTGATATTTGGGCATAACTGGTGTACAGTTCCCAGAAACCCACCTATGGTTACCATTTTTAGTTTCTCTTTTTTCCTTATTTTGCATGTGGGGTATCTTACATACTTCCAAATGGAGTTACAGGCCAAAAAACACAGGAGTCAGTTCAATGAAAACAAACTCATGGTCATGGAAAAGAATCTAGCAGAGACTGTATCATTCAACACAATCAGTTCATCTTCTTCATTAGAAGACCCCTTGCATAGAATTTCCCTGGTGTCAAGTATTCTAACTTGATTTTCTGTATATATAATTCTTTATTGTCCCTCTAAAGAAAAACAAGTTCAGCATCAAGTTTTCAGTGAAAGCAATCCCACTAGTTCAAACCACTCCCAGAGCCAAAATTCACCCATTCCATTCCCCACTGCAATGCCTGTCCCTGAGGATGACTTGTATACAATATTCACCAATAAGAATTCAAAGATCAGTGATTTCTGTGCAGACAATAGTGGGTGACTCTAGTCTGCATTCATAACACCTATTTAATATTTATTAGCAACATACCAGGTATTTCAATAGTTGACATGGAACCTTTTTAATGTAATTGCATTCTTGTAGTAGGATCAAAATGATGGCAAAAAATAAAATACCTTCTCTGATGTGTAACCCTACATACCTGTCCATGACCAGGGGTAAAGTTGTTCTGTTCACCTCCCATGTCACAGTGGCAGGAGGGTTTGCTGCTATTTTACAGGCAAATCGAGCTACTCCACCTTCTTGGACTTCAGCTGAAAGTGGCTGGACTTCAAATGCAGAAATAGCTATAAAAACAAAAGAACATCAATTTTGGGGGACTAAAGTGAAAAAAAATTCCTGGTTAAATCAAACTAAAGTTCATAGATCAACTTGTAAAAATACCCAAAAATACTTGATATAGTCCTTTTATTTCCATGTCAACTTAGCTCAATAGCATGCTTTCACTGGTTGAAGGTTTACTTAGAATAACTTTGTTTTAACCTAATTCAGTAAAACAATGTTCCAATGAAAATAAATATGACATGCTCAAATAGAATTAAGCATAAGAATTGACTGGCATGCAGCTGGAAACCATATCAATTATCAGACTAACAAAGTTCAAGTCAATTCAGCTAGTTTGGGACAGCCTTAAAAAATCTGACTGCAATAGGAAATTTCCAAATCAACTTTTGGTTCCTGACTCACTTTAATAAAAAGCATTTGCAGAGTTACACAAGTTCATGTGTGGCAAAAAAAGAAAAAAGAAATCAAAATCCAAAAAAGATCTCAAAATAAGTTTTAGCAGGTGAGACTACTTTTATCCCACCAGTCTGAGCAGTCACCAAGCTGAGCCTGATGCACAGACCATCAATATCATTTTGAGTATCTACAACTTAAGGAGTTCACAATATTGAGCCCACTGAAGCAGCAGATCAATAGAAATTCTGCAGCTAATAGCTAAGAAATTGATCAGTTGTTGGATTTCCTTTCTCACCAACAGAATTAGGTTCCACTCTTTGCTTTTTCTTTCACTTTTTACCAGTACCAGGTTCAAGAACACATTCAAATCCCCACAACATGCATAAAGGTGTTACAACAGTACTCTCACATTTAAAGCCTATTGGGAGAGACATAAAAACAGTTCTTGCCTTAAACAGATTTTCTTTTGACTGCAAAGGAATCATCAGAAGTACAAAAGAGACTTTTTTACCTATTTACAAAAGCTCAGCTTCACAAAACACACTCGGTACAAGGCAAATAAGGCATATAACCTGCACACACAGCAGGTTGTTCCCATGTCTCTAAACTTTCTGCCTTTGCTTTTACTGGATTTCATGCCATTCCTCCACAAAATAGGTGGGGAAAAAGAATAAGAAGCAGGAATAAAAGGAATCCAAGCTTGTCTTATTTCCTTCCCTTCTTCATTCTAATTTCTCCCCACACAAACATTTTTTCACTGGAGTCAGAATAATATTTCCATAGAGCCATTCTTAACAGATTCTCTTTCTTAACAGAAAATACAATGCTTTGCATTCTTCATTTATTTGCTGAAAGTATGATGCAGCAAACTAGACCAGCTTGCTCACATTTCAAAATAGAATCTCTAGGAATGTAATTAAGGCATAAATGATATGAACAATCCAAACCAATGCAATGTGAATTTCAGAGCCATCCTGTAGCACAGCTGCTCCACAGCCAGCAGCATGAGACAGGATCATTGCAACAAGGCAGGAAGGTAATCACACAGGCTTACTGAAGCCTTGTCACAGCTTTAAAAGTTTCATCTCCATTGGAACTATAAAATTGCATCCAGAATTTTCTTATATTGGTACAGTTACCTAAAGAGACACAGTGAGGCAAATGTAAAGGTTTTCATTTATGTATATAAAAATAATTATTTAATTCCATGCACTTAGTAATTACAGCTGTAGACTAAAGACAGAAATGAGACTCTCAAGAACTGCAAAGCAAACTGAGGGCAATTAGTACTTCACAGACCACAAAATGCCATCACAATAGCAGGCAAGAATTGGTTCAGCTACACTGTATAGAAAGTCCAGTGCAAGCTGTTAATTGAAGCAGATATGCAAAAAACATTTTTCCGCCTGAACAGGAACAATGTCTTTCCCCTGAAAATTCATCTTCAAAGAATTTAAAGACAGCAAAATTCACAACTAAGAAGAACTGCACAAAACCTTAAAAAAATGTTATTAATGCTACCAAATGTAGTTGGGGTTTTTTTTTGCTTACCTCTTATCTAAGTTTATACATTGTTTATCAGTTTAGCTCAATACTTGCTCCCTCTGCATCTTCCTTACACTTCCTTCCTTATATCCCTGGTTTCTTCTTCATTCTGACTTTATTTGTTCCAGTAAAATCTGTTTTTACAAGTCTACTGCTGTCTCATGAAATCTGACCTCTTTGTAACAGGCTTACTTTCCTGGCAGCACTGATTCCAGCTCAGAACCCCAAGAACAAGCCATTAAAGCAGAGCTGTTAAGAGGCCAGAGCTCTATAAAATGGATAAGAAACAAAGTCTCAAGAGACATACCCTGCTCCCAAAAACAACCCTGCAATGCAATAAATGTAAGTGCCTTTTTATTTGAGTTTCCCTCCCATCTTCTCCAGTCTATTTAATCATTTTGTTCCCAGATTTATAGCCAAAAGAAAATAATTATTGCTACTCTGAGAAGCTGATGCTTCCACTCTTTTTAACTTGCAAGATACCAAACGCTGCTTACAGAAGCAGAAGACAATAATTATAAACTATTTACTTGTACAAATTCTTAAAATTTATGTGATAGGTGTTTGTGTTTGTATGGTTCCTTCTGAGAATGAAGATCTTTACTGGGCAGAACTGTGTGATTTATGCCATCAATGTTATCTATGCAGAGAAAAATCAGACTTCAGTTCTGATATGAGTTCCTTCATTCACCATTGAATAAAATATCCACAGGTTCAAAACCCAAATGATTGCTTTCTGTGACATGTTAATGAAGTATTAGAGAACTGCTGCTGATGTACATGGATTGATTACTATCCTGCATCATGTAAAAACTTTCTGTGTACCTAAGCAGGTTTATAGATTTAACTATTAAGGTACAGAATAGTCAAACTTAAGAAGCTCATGCCTCACATCCTTTGTTTGCATGCTGCAGCAGTCCTTCACCAACTTAAATTATGAAAAGGACCAAACAAACAAGCACAAATAAAAAAGCAGCACAACACAGTCCCACTTCATTCCCTCCTGGAATGAAGCCCTGAAGCTTGCTGCAACACAAATCCAGTGACCTGTTCCCTTACACACTGGATTCTCCACTTAGACACTTCATGTCATTATGGACTCATTTTCTGAATTAGCTTTCTTAAATTGCAAAAGAAATTCCAACAACCAACATGCTGATTACTGTTTCACCACACCTGACTCTAGCCTAAGACCAGACTACAAATATGAAATAAAATCCTGTAAGAATGAAAGATAAACCCAGAACTGAAACAGTAGCACAACTAACCAGAATGCACCAAATATTGAGAAACTCTGCAGCACATGATGGTGGTGCTTAAGTGTTTCTCAAGAGATAATGTTCACTCAGAGAGATTAACTGCTCAGGTGGAAAGAACAGAAGTGGATAATGTCATTTGTACAAGGCATCTGTTAAAGCTGGTGAGAATTTCACAATAGCCCTAACCCTTCAAGTGAAACCAAGAATCTTTCCATTATTTAAATCTCTCTGGTGAAGAGATTTCATTTGAGAAAAAAAAAAAAAAACAAAACCTGTATGTTAAAGAGAAGCTATGGCTTTTCCCA
Organism: Erithacus rubecula; assembly: GCF_903797595.1. Classification (NCBI taxonomy): domain Eukaryota; kingdom Metazoa; phylum Chordata; class Aves; order Passeriformes; family Muscicapidae; genus Erithacus; species Erithacus rubecula. The sequence continues at coordinate 14,451,523 of NC_136666.1, forward strand.
AAGAAATAGATTTCAGGGAAGCACATGCCAACTCTTAACTTTTTGATCTAGTTTTTGTGATGCACTCTCTCTGAAACAGCATTGAAAAATCCACCAAATACACACACACATAATATTTTAACACCAAAGCAAATTTGGACATATTAGAGTTTTAGCAGTTTCTAGTTCTTGTAGGAATGAGACTTAAAAGAGATTATGAAAAGAGCTCTGCCATGGTTTTGGCTATATAGACACACATTTCCAATTATTTTCTGCTCAAATGTCACACTTTGTTCTGAATCTGGATTTGGAATAAACTTGATATGAGTATTTAGTGGCAGATCCAGACACTTGGCAGGACTGCAGACACACAGCTCTTCTGCATGTGGAGTACACAGGGCTGGGCTTCATCAAGTGATACAATGGTGAATCTTCCCTGAGTTTCCCAAGAGATGCTAGCAAAAATTAAGTTTTTTGGAGTCCAAGTTCTGCTTATTACATGGAGCTCAGAGGTGAATGTCACACAAATACAGCAATATGAAAAAGATTTTCATCACTGTAAGTGAAAAGGGATTACTGTGGAAGGCCATCTTATATGCACTACCACAAGCAGAGTGATTTCTTACACTCACTCTTAAAACTTTTATCAAGTGTTGTTTGGCCTAGAATTACCATTTTTAAAGTGTGAGGCATAAAAATGAGAGATTTCAGAAGAACCTGACCTGTAAGGAAAGATTAAAAGAGTCAGGACATGGTTTGGCTCTGGGAAAGGAATCTCAAGAGAGAAGTGACAGCCTTACTGATTAATGAGAGTCATTGCCCCCTGCTCTCCCTAATACCTCCCTGTATGTTTGTAAGACCAGAAAAAGCAAGAAGTTTTAGCTCCAGCAGAAGGAGTTCAGGTGAGGCTGCTGAATGGAAATGTATTGGCATGGAGCAGGGAAATAAAGGAGGAAAGTGCATGTGCAGAATTTACCCCACTCCCTGGCAGCACATCCCCCTCCTCTAATGGCAATTACTGAAGGCAAACCACTGAGCTGAGATGGAACCAAGCTCCATCTCCAGGGGAACTGATATCATCCAGAACACATTTGGCCCTTTCAGGCACAAAGGAAAAGTGTCAGTTCATTCTGTTATTAAAGACTGTAATCCAAACAACATACTGGTAATGGCATTCTTATACATTTCCAGAGATTTAATTCTTCTGATAATTTGCAAAGTGTGGCTTTTTCACTCAAGTCAGCTGTTATTTTTAACTTTTGCCAGAATTGAAAAACAACCTCAACTAAAATACACATTTTCTATAACCTTGCATTTTAAATAGGTCATTTGAAATTGCACATTATTGTGCTACTATTGGCTAAAACTTTATTAATTAAAACTAAATATATTAAACTAATCAAACCATGCTGAAAGCCTGATACTTAAACTTAATTGGAACAAAATTAGTTGCTTTTTCCCCCCCAAAATGAGACACATTAAATCAATAAATAATCAGATAAATCATACAGGCTGCTGACATCACTGCCCACATGTGAAGAAATCAATGAAAATTCTGTAGAATGCTGTATCAGGTGCTAAACTTATCACACAAGAATTTTCAAACTGTATTTTTCTTTCTCAGTGTTAATAATCGCTGGCAGTAAAGGCTCACACATTGCTATGTTAATGAGTTGTGCTAGCCTAACAAAAATCAACTGATAGCAATAAAACAACTGCACAACTTCTCTCTCCTTCTCCCAAAAATCTTAAACCAGGGAGGGGACTATAGTGTTCATAGGTTTTTTCCCAGATATAATTTAAGGCTCTGGGGATGGTTGGGTTGTTCCTCTCCCTTGCACACTGAGAAACACCTGTAGGAGGGAAAAGGGGAGGAGAATAATGACCCATCCTGTTCCTGCAGGAGGGGACAGCAGAATCTCTTGTCCTGGTCTAATGCACAAGGAAGTCTTGATTAGATTGAATCTCCAGCAACAGGATCCACAGATTTTAATGTCCTTGAACTAACCCAGGCCCAACCATACTCCCAGTGCCTTTCTTTACACTTCAAACAAGCTTTTCCAGACAATTTCACTTCCAAAGGTAGCATGCATTTTAAAGGACTAATGAACCAGTTCACCATAGTTTTAAAATTCATACGTGTGTGTGTATAGCATAACTGCAATATCTCACTTCACCTCACTGATATCTTGGGAAAAGCTTTGCTAGAATGGCACCTTGTACCCTCTAATCCCAATTTAAACTAAATCCTTTTAATGTGCAACAAGGAGATTGCTGCTATTAATCCCCAGATTTTAATGAGGTAATAACACTAAACTGTTAAACATGACTTTAAAATCAGTATGCACTCAAATTGCCTGGAAATGTGATCATCCTACTAAAAGGCATTCATTTTACCTTTTTATTTTATTCCCCAGCTTCCTATTTTAACATTAATTCCTGCTTTTCCTTTGTTCTTTCAAGCTGCTTACTACAAACTCTTAGGAAGAGGGCAGGATAGGCAGACCTACAACAGCATGGCAGAAATACACTGGTCTGCCATGACTGTGACATGTTATTTCTCAGTATGAAAAAGAAAATAACTTTCCTAGGAAATCTAGAGGTTTCTTAAAAAAAGTGTGGGAAAAAATGACAACAAATTCATATATTATGTAACAGAAGAGAAATATCTGAAGGAAGAAAGAAAAACAAGAGAGAGACAAAATCAAAAACAGCTTTGAATTACTGATGTAAAATCTGAGGAATTCCCTTTAGTATGAACACTGTAGCAGCAGTTTTCAGGACGATGGTTCAGAATTGCACTGAAAAAGGAGTCCAGACTCAAACCATTGCCTTATAATTAAATAATAGAGAGGTTAAATGAGACTGAAACTGCCACATTGATTTGACACTATCAATAATTGATATGGGAAACCTAATAATCTCTCTATCCCACAATTGCTTTAACCATTTGCCATCTAGAATCTCCTAGCAGGCATTTTAATATTTTAGAGAAGGTGGATCAGAATTATAGTTTGTACAGAACACAATAACATTCTACAGCAATCATTCTGATGCTTTGGAAAACTCTGCAAAGTGGGAGATTAAAAAATTGCATTTTTATGAGCTGCTGTCTTAGCACTACAGCTTGGGTTCCTGAAAACACAAACTTAAACAGAAATTATTATTAATAATAATAATAATAATAAAAGGCACAAATATTTCAAAACGCTAACAAGATTAGAAACTATTGTTACAGCATGTAAGTCACAAGCATTTAATATGAGCCAGATTTGGCCATGAAAATGGACATACTGAAAACTGACATTCCCTTTAGACAAAACTGATCCTTCACACCATGTGCTCCTCACGTTTCAGTTCACAGAACAGTAATGTTGTATCTAAGGGCAAATTTTTCTGAGGCATTAGCCTTGCAGGCTAAACCCTTTCAAAATCACATTTTCCATTTTGGAGGGACCAGAAAATGCTCTGCACATAGGGGCAAATACAGAAAGCTTTCACTAATAAATACCAAGAAGAGCCAGATGAGGTGATGAGTGAGGATTTGGGCCATCTGCCCTTTCTGCTATTCTCAGTTCATTACTTCTGCTCTGGACTAATCTTCTCCCAGGTCCTGACTGCTCAGCTTTGCACAGCTTCCTGCAGTTTGCATCCAACATAGTGCCAGACAACCTGGGAAACTGCTCTGCTAAAACTTATGGTCACCTTATTGCAAAAAACAATTACCCCAAGTCCACCACATACTTACTTCCACACTAAACTAAACAATGAGAGAAATGCAACAGAGGAAGTAATGGAAAAGGTAAGAAACAAAGGTATGTTCTCATTTTTCCTCTCTCATATTCTTGCCAGCTTGCACAGATATCTAAGAAGTGCAATGTTTGGCATCAATTAATTGCAAATTAAGGTGCAAATCACCAGGAATTGCTCTCCAATCTCTGATAAGAAGGGAGAAAAGAAATTATTAGCTTCATATACAAAACCTGTATCTATAAAATACAGAGAAAAACTGTTTCTTTGTGCATTAAAATCTTTATCCAATGTTGTCCAGTGTCTCTGCTTAAAAAACTGAAGAATTTTAAATTTTCCCATTCACAAACTACCTACTATTTTTCTGGTACTGAAGAATGCTGTAATCTAAAGGCAATGAAATGGAGAAGCAAAGAGGTCAACAGCCTGAGCACCCTCGAACAAAAGTTCCCTTGGAGATGTCAGCTGCAATCTCATTTGTTTCCTCTAACACTTTCAGGTTCCCCTGCTCCTTTCTTTAAAGCTCCTAATTCAGTGGCTGACAAATGATCATTTAAAAAATCCCTGTACAGGAATAACCAACTCTGAATTTGTCCACTGAAGATCACTCAGCTCTCCATGGTTTGGGCTGGGACTAGATTCTATAAAATTGCTTTTGGCCACACACAGGCAGTTTTCACCACCAGCTTCTCAAAGTTAAGACCAGTCTGAAGTTTCACATACAGTGTTTTCTCTTCCTGAAATTCCAGAAATCAACTAGGCTATTCTGAACCAGGTTTTTAGGGAAATGTGCTCATTTATCCTTTCTTTGCTACACTATATCTTTATTCCTTCATTCTTACAGTATCCTCAAAAAGCAGGAAAATATATTGTCTTCTCCACTGTTCTGATTTCAGTTTAAAACCACAATATACACATGCAGAATGGAAGCTTTGAGGGCAAGTTTCTGATCTATTCCAGTGTAGAAAATCAAGAGAAAAGGACTCAAGTGGCTGAATCTTGAAGACAGTTCACATGAAAAGAGGAAAACCTTGAAAAGTTAAGAAGAAACACCTCAACATCACCACAATACATCAGGAATCTCTCTGATACTGATCAATTTTTTCAAGGATAAAAGCAATCATTTCTTCTCGGGATATTTTGTACTACAAGAAAGATGCTCTTTTCTTTTGCTAAACAGGTAGCACTAAATTTTGGAAAATGTTAACTTTAGCAACAGAAAGAGCTCATAATTAGCATGTCCACTCTGTATGTTACAGAAAAAAAAAAAACCTCAAAAGAAAAAGAAGTTTTCTTTTAAAGAAAGCTGGCTTCTCAGAAATGGATAATCACTCATCAAAAAGTTCTCTCCAATGCAGAAACACACACAGGAGCAGAAAGGCACAATTTGACAAGGTGACTAATAGAATGTACAGTTCCCTCCTCACTTCTTCAAACCACTGGAACAGACACAGAGCTTTTATCCACGGCATATTAACATAATTGGGACAATAAATGGGATGCTGGGCAGCAGCAATGTGCCAGAGAAATAACAGGAGGATCCTCACTGACACACTACCAATCCATGAATGCCTTATTTTACAGTTTGTTCTCCTGCCCATCAGGTGCTCCTAGAGCCACACTGAGATGAGAATCCAATATTGCAATGCAAGGGATGCATCAGAATTCTCAGTCTGTGAGGTGATACACCCAAGTATTTCTATTTACTTTGGTAGAAGGAGCTATCAATATTGCAAAAATGCTACTCCTACAGCTGCATGCAAGCTATGGGTACACACACTGTCTTACTACATCTGTATCATTTTATAGGAGGCAAAAAATATACCACTGACACCCCTCCCAATAAAGGCAGACAAACATCTCACCTCAGGAGTTATCACTAGCACTGTTTTAAAGGAATTAAAAGCTTGAGGCTTTGAAATATGTGTCTCTATATATTCAACAGTTTATTGATGGTGTGACTGACATTCCTCACCAAACCATGTAAACAAGCACGAGAGATTTGATCTTTTCACTTCTGAAGGCATCCCAGCTGGGGTTTTCCCTTCTCAGTCTATCTATCATCCAGGCAACAGTGTGTGGCCACAGAAGGCACAATAAATGCTAATGCACTTATCAAGGAATTCCCCTCTGCTCTTCAGCAGACAAGAAGCATAGGAAATAGGAGAGAAAAGGCTCACAGTAAGCCACATTAACCAGCTTCAAAGCTCTTCTACTTGTGTGGCTGCTTGCATTCAGCAGAAAGAACACACCACTTTCTCCCTTGCAAGGACTGATTTCCTTCAGCAGTTTGCCCAGTGATTGCCTTCTAGTATCTCTGCTTAATCCCACGGATGCCTTTCTTTGGAGATGCTGCCATTCTGTGAAGAATTAGTTCTGCTTAATAGCCCAACTGTTGCGTGGGGAACATCCAGCACAGTTTTGCACTTTACAACATGAAGACAAAGATCAGAACACAAGCAGGATTTTGCAACAAAAGACACATCCCTTCACAGCTAACCTAATCAGGTATCCAAACAGAAAAACCAAAAAAAAACCTCCACAAAACTGAACAAAAACAACAAAACCAAAATAAACTCGCACAAATCAAAATAGAACGTGAAAGATTTAAAGATTGATTCTAAAGTTCCTCAAAGAACAAGAAAAAATTAATAGTCGTTCAACACAACATAGAAAAGATAATTTCAGCACTTTGTAACAAAAGTGGAAGCACAAATCTGCCCCATTCTGACCAATGAATTTCATTTCAGATGCCAGCTGAAGGGTGAGACCTCCATTTATCAGTCTTGTATCTCTAAAAATTAAGTAATACTATTCCTGGCTGAAATAAAAGTAGACCCTAAGCAGAATGCAAAACCCACTCTTCAGCTCAGCCTGGCCAGCTCATCAATCAGAGGAAGCAGCAGAGAGCACATCCCAGGCCAGGAGGGGGGCCCCACACATTCCTGTGTGCACCACCCACCCTGAGCCTTTCCTCACATCTGGGCAAGGCAGAGCAAGGGGCTTCATTTCATACAGTGGCAAACTGACACCATCCCCACATGAATGAGTGTAAGTTGATATGGTGGTGCTGTTAAATCTCCAGACTGTCAGAAATGCTATTCCTGAGAGAGAGGAACACTCTCTGTTTTTTGCTTACAGTGTTTCAGAATCAGCATCCCAGGATGAAAGAAGATTTCAATGCAAAACGCTGAGCAGGGGTGCTGGGAATCCAAGCCCTTCATCCCCCTCTCCAAATGTCAACATTTCCTCATTCCCACGGGGAAAAGAAAGAAGAAATGCCTCCACTCTCAAGGGCCAAATGCCTGCAGCTCATTTCCCTGTCACCAAATGCCCCACTACTGCATTACACAGCCCAGAGATCTCACCCAAGAACAGTCCTTCAGGCAAGGGTAGTAACTAACAGTTAAAACCTGAATGTCCTAAACTTTGAGAGCAGCAGGGAGAAAATCAGAAACAAATATCACACACAAAAAAGAAGGAACAAAAGACACTGTCAGTACTATCTATTTATGGAAGCTACTTAAATCCTCTAATTAGATGTTTACCTGAAAAGTTCCTGGAGGTACAGGAGGGGGAAGTGTTTACAACTCTTGCAATTTTCAAATAAAATAAATCAGAAGTGCAACTTCCAGATAAAATTATTTTGCCTTCAATGTCTTTAGAGGAAGTCACCTTCTCTGGCTATTGACTGCTTGGGTGACAGGCAATCACTGGACTCTTGGATTTCCAGCCATGTTCTACTAAGTAGGTAATACATCCAGTTATTAGATTACTTGCATTTTCCAACACACAGTGACAACCCATTTTTTCCTTTCCATGATTTTTAAAAGCTCATGTTTGTTTCCAGCTCAAAGCCACCAGGGAAGCACTGAGGGAAGTGTTATCAGGGAAGCTGCTCTCCCCATCCCAGACATCCCATTCCAACTTGGAACAAGCAATTCCCAAGCAAGGGGACTGAACCCTGGGAAATGCAGCTGCTGGCAGGAGAGGAATACCACCAAGCTTCTGTAAAAGAAGGCTGCCTACTCAACAGGTGTTTCACTTATCCCAGATTTCTGGCACAGATGTAGAGATGTACAACAGAGAAATGTGAGCACGGTTAGATTATCTCAGACTTCCATCTTCTCTTGTGCTCTTAAAGTAGGTAAGCCATTCATTTATCTTGACAAATACAAAATTCTCCCTTTTCCAAAAAAAAAAAAAAAAAAAAAAAAAAGAGGGAGAGAAAAGGATACAACAGATCAAGCTTCACTGTATTTTCTTCTAAATTATGCACTTGTACTTCCATCAGCAGATATAAAATACCTTGGCCTGGAGCCAATCAGAAATCCCTCATAATACATTCAATAAGCCAAATCAAAACAGTACATAGCTTATGAGAGTGGGAAAAAGAAACTTGAAGGTCGTATTTCATCTGCTGCAGCTCGTGGTGCTCATTCAGAGGGAGGCAGGAGGTTAACTGGCAGGATCTGCTCTCTAATGCCTGTTATTTCCAGTGGAAGGAGCTAAGCAAGGAGGTGATTTGCTCAGTACTTCGTGAAGAGGACCAGAAGGAGATCCTAATGCTAAGGAAACACAGCCCAGCTGGAGGGCAAATGGAAAGAGGAGCCTGAAACTCACCTCCCTAGCACAACTCAAAGTTGGTTTTTTGGACTTATTAGTTGTCAAACTGAAAACATGATTCAAGTTCCATAGTGCATGGAAACACCTTCCTAGTTTTACAAAAAAGGGAATTCTAAACCAGCAGAAGGAAAGAGCTCTCCTGAGCATTGAGAAAATGCTGAGTTTGTACAACAAGCTACTGTTTCAGGTGAAAACAGGTATTAGAAAATATGAGGTTCTACCCTCAGCTTTACCATCACCTGTATAGTTTGGAGGAAAGTAACTTATTGGTTTGATCCTGTCAAATTCATTTTCTTCTCACTTTTCATCCAAAACAGAGGTAACACACTAATCTTTTACTTACTTGACGCTTTCCTGGATTGCTCAAAACCATGTATGAGACGTAGTAGGAACATTAATACTCATATAACATACACATTAAATCTAAGAGTGAGATTAATAGTAATTAACATTCTTAACTCTGTCATATCAACCAATCACAAAAATCTGTGGATTTTTTGGCAGAAACACAGTGGGGTGGACAAAACACAGAAACGACAGGGAGAAACAACAAAAACAGACAAAACAACCCTATTGCACTGATGGAATTGAAACTATCTGTCCCTCTCCATGAGCACCACACTGCCCTGATAAACTAAACCTCTCTTTGACTGAAGGCTGAATTAAAACAGAGCAATGCAGGAACTCTTCTGACCCAAAAGTAATCCACTCAATCATATAATGCATCCCCTTCCTTTTAGTAAAATGAATGGCCCTCCATAGAACCTTTTTCTTCCTTGACAAGTCCTTGACAGAAGAATGTGAATCTGGACAGTTAAATGAATCAATCACCAGCTGCTAGTCCAGGGCCAAGATGGTGAGCCCAGGGGCTGCCAGAGTTCACTGACCACTGGGCAGAGCAGGACAAAGGCTGTGCCTCTATGAATAGTCCACTCCTGGGATCCAAAGGTCACTCAGCTGCCTTGGAAACGGTCCCCTTTGGTTATTTAAAGTTCTCAGGCTATTCTGCCACAGATATTATTGTTTCAGGTGGTCACCATCTTTCCCCATCACAAATTTGTGAAAGGGCAGGCAAGTATTTAGATAAACAGAAGACAATGGTCAACATGGTAGCAACTAAACAGTGAGGAAAGGAACAATTAAAATAAATAAAAATAATGCTTTACACCTCCCCATAATTCCAGCTTCTAAACAGGCCTATAAAAAACATCCTCAGAGAAAGAAGGTCCCAACACCCAAAGGTACAGATCCCCAAGAGGGTCTAGATCTACACATTGCAATGAAAGCACAAGGTCCTGAATACTCAGCTGCCTTTGAGATTCTTTACAAAAATCTATCAGGAAAAGCAACGGCAACAAAAAACCAAAACAAACAAAAATCCAAGCAAGTATTGGAGCTTTTCTCTAGTTGTGACTGCAGGGCTGTTATTTCCAAAAATATGGGTCAATATAAGACCTGCAGCCTAACAAGCAAGTGGTAGTCTAGGCTTTGTGGGGGAGTAAATATTTGTGAGAAGAGACAGAGCACATGAAAGAGGAGGTGAAATCCACAGGTGCCAACTCCTCCACAGCACTGGAGCCCACAGTCCTGCCTGGCACCTCAAAAAAACTCTTCTCTGCAGCAACAATACACCTGATTTCATCTCAGTCAGATGACAGAAAGAGTAAATTTTGTATTGACAAACACATATATATAAAACCTGAGGACTATTATTATCAAGTTAAATTTATTGCTAAATACATGCTCAGATACCAGTCCACGTTTTGGTTGAATCAGAAAGTTCTCACAAATTTACTTGTTTAAGAAGTTGCCACCACATGCTCTGCTACAAATCTTATTTTCATAACATCCTGCCCATATAAAATGCTAATATTTTCAAGAATATTTATTTCTTTTTTTTTTAAATTACATACATCATTAGATAAATGAAGCTAATCCCTAAACTTTCCTACTCATACATTCAATACCTCTTACATGATGAAAATTTCCCAAATGCTCAGAAGTTGGGAAACTGAAGAAATGATGCTGTTTATGTAGCTGATTTGTTCTGTTTATATCCATGCTTTAGGAAACAATACAAGTGCACAGTCACACTTCCCCCAGTATTCACAGCACCAAATGAATGGTGCTCACATAATGAGCATCTATTCAATATTTTGTTTTCTCCTCTCTGTTCAGTGTATGGCCTCATTCCTTGTTTATCACACTGTGTTCAGCACTGCCCTGGACAGAGTTAGCAGCTTCCTTCTGCCTTCCCTGCAGGGCTCTGCACCACAGTTCTTCACAAATGTCACTGCACCCACTTTCACAACACCTCCAGATTACATTCTATTATTATTTTATTTTTACTATTGGGTATGGGAAAACATTTCAATGAGGGAATGAAACATTCACTAAATTTAGAGATCCAAGACACAAGACTGATCTTTCAGAGCACTCCATGTGTTGCAATCATGGACAGCTCCCCCAGCCTGCTGCAGCTCCAGCTGACCAGACCTCAGATCAAATATTGAGGCTGTAAGGAATACAGAATACATAATTGAAGACTTCCCATGAAAAGTCAGGACAAGTGGACTCATGTCACACATTGCAGAAGCTTCTGGCTGAAGCAGAAATGCATTTTTAATACTCTAAAGAGATAATAATAACTAGGAGAATATTCTTTGTCTTTCTGAACTTCCCAAGGGAAGTGCAGAGCTGCTGGGTCCACATTCCATGTCCTGAGTGATCAGCTGCTCTGATGGGCACACTCCTGAGTGAGTCTCTCCAGATCCCCACCAGGTCCCCTCACTCCACAGATGCTCCTCAGCTCTCCCTCTTCCCACCAAAACCCCTCCAGACACATGAGACACTCACACCTCCACCTCACCCCCTGCCCCTCCCAAACTTCCTCTCCAGGTAATTAGAGCTTTGTTTCCAGCTTTCCATGCCAGCTGGTTTCTCCAGGCAGTGTTAGATCACACTTCAGCTTCTCATTAATGCAGAAGAGGGAAAAAAAAAAGCAAGCCTACATCTGTGCAGGAGTGCTTAGAGTGAAAGCCCAGCTCGGTGTTCACAAGCAACAGGCTCAGCACAAACATCACCTCCTGCCTTGAGCTAGTCAAATGGAGTAAAGCTGTGGGAACACACCAAAAAACAAAAAAGGTTTGAGATTTTTCTTCCTCAGAACTTATAGGACAACCAATTCTAGTCACAGCAACAACAAAAGCTGCTTCCAGAACACAAAGACCCCAATAAGTTCCATGTCTTTGTTCCCTAAGTAGATATTTCCATAATGTCCTAGTGAAAATAAAATACAGAAAAAACCAGTTTCATCTTCAGTTTGATCTAGGTAACAGGATAAACAGTCCTGATGAAATATACTATATTAGAAAAACTAAAAAGCAGAGATGAATACTGACATGACAAATTTCTATCCAGAAAATAAGCAACTACAGCTCTACAACATAAATATTTGGTAAATTTAAGATCAGAGTGCCACTAGCCCCTTAGAATGAAACAATAATTTGTACACACACAAATAATAGAGCAGAAGAAAAGTCTACCACTGTTTTATTGTTGTTGTTTTTTCAAGAAGCATCAATAGGTTTCTTCTCTACTATGCAAAAATAAAGTCTGGCAGACAATTCTTTCTTGAAGCAGGCAGTGGGGTGACTTTTTATGCCTTCTTAGAAAATCATGGGATGCTTTTCCCATTGACAGAACTCTAGATAGGCTCTGCAGTTCTTCAGAAACATCCTTGCAAAAAGGACCAAACAATTCAAACCTATGTCACCTTAACTAGCATAAATATTTCAACTGTTTTAAATCAACACTTTGGTGAGGTTACCTTCACATGGCTGTTTCTTGAGATGGTCAGAGCTCATCTAGCAGCCAAAAAGAGAAGGCAAGCTCTCCCCAGATGGACCCAAAGCCCCACTGCTCCTGTCTACTTAACTCTAGCAAACTAGTGGGCTGATTAAACTTCCTTATGTTTCACTGCAGGTTCTTTTTTTAATAACTTCATTTTTGCATAATGAGTGGACTTTCATATCTAGTACACAAAAAACTCCACAGGCTACTTACTACTAATGAAGGTCATTAAAGAAAGTGTCAACATTATAAACATTCATCTGAACACAAAGCACAGATTTTGAACATGTTTCATTCTCTCAGTGGGATCTACTTCCAGGATCTCCTTTGGTGCACAAAGTATACACAACACTAAAAGGCTAAATTATAAACTATAGCTAATAAAATTTTTTTTGTTCTGTTTAAAAACTGACCATCTTCAATAAAATCTCTGACCATAAAGGAGTCTAACACACTACCATGAGCTCCATAATGACACCTAGTAGCAGATTAGATATGTTGCCTTTATTTTATGATTGATAATATAGGGGTTCCTCTAGTGTGTACATGCTTTTTCTATTATTATTGTGTATTTGTCTTAAATAAATCCATGCAAAACCAGTAATTATATTGAGGGGGGAAGGGAAGATAAAGCCCTGTTTAGATTTCAGGGATTCACCATCTGAAAGCTTTTATTCTTCCACAGTGAAGGAAAGTTATGACCTTTGACATGTGGCCATGGTGCCAAAGAAACTGCTCATAAATGTGTGTCAGTAAAGAAGCAGAAATCAATAAATTCATTTAATCCAGTGAACTATTATGTAGTGGGACACAATATATGTTCAAGAGCCAACTGCTCTAATCTTTCTCTCAAAAGACAAAAATTTTATGTAATGGATTTTTTGGATATTCAATTTTTTTGATGGTATCTTTAATAAATATTTTGGTCAGTTATGGCACAGTTTTTTAGTCCATTCATTTCTGCTTGAAAGATCCCCAATACAGCTGGATTCAGGTGGCACAACAGGAACACTGGAAGGCAGGCAGACATCCTATTAACAACCTCTACCACTACCAGACACAGGAAGCAAACACTGGCAGATGTTAAAAATGTGTATTTTTTTCCACAATGGGTGCTCAAGAGCAGAAAAAAATGAAATATTGTTCATCACTCCAAACAAAGTAATTTCAAAAGACCACACAAAGCACTTTTTAGGCTTTCAGCAATGCATCTGGTCACCTACCAAACACTAAGAACCAGCAGCAAGCAGCACTGGGTAAAGATTATGACCATTAAAAACAAATATTAAGTGCCACGTGCTGGGAATGTCACAAAACTCCCATCAATGCTACTGAGAATTCCACAGTTAATTTCTTGTACTCTGTGGGATAAAACTGAGCTGCCTTCCTGGCACTAATAAAAGCAGGATCCACTTCCAGCCTCTATTGAAGATCAATGATAAATCTGCTTGCAAAGTGTGGGCTACAGGGCTGTTTGCATAAATAAGCATTAAAGGAAAAGGAGAAGAAAGAGCTGGTCATATGCTCACTCAGGCTTTGGGGAGGAGGGGGAAGGAAGTTTCACCCTTGTAATTTGGGACACTCTAGGTACAAAGTTTCTCCTGGGGCAAAATGACAGAACTTGCAGAGAATATTTCCAGTTAACATCAATTTACCGGATGTCACGGACAAGTTTAATGAACAAAATGATAAATGTCTGTCAATGGCTTCATAAAGCAATGAATTCTCCTCACAAAGGACATACATAATGCACAGCTCTGCCCCAGGCACACGCTGCAGTTATTAGAGCTTTACTGGAGATCTTGATGGGAACAGTGAAATGGTAATTTCATAATTTACCCCAGTTAATTTGCTGATAAGTCATCTAAGCAATTTATTAATATGTTCGAGATTGTAGGATTGCAGGATTTCAAATTCTTCTGCATATTCAAAGACTTAAATTTTAAGGTTTCTTTGAAAAGATAATGGGTTATTTGAAAACTTCCAGTTGTAAGAAGTTGTAAAGAAAAAAACAATACTGTGTAACACTGACCTGGTTTTATTGTACATTATTGCAATGGCTATTAAAACAGCTTTTCTTATTCATAACTATTGTCTAATTTTAAGTGACAGGCAGACCACCTGAGACAAGATATTACACTTCTGTAGAATCATTTTTACCTCATCTAAATTTGGGGTCAAAACTGACCTCAAAGTATCTTATGACACTTCCCTCCTCTGCCACAGCTGTGAAAATAAGCTCCACTGGAAAACAAAAAAAAAAAAAAAAAAAAAAAAAAAAAAAAAAAAAAAAAAAAAAAAAAAAAAAAAAAAAAAAAAACCAAAAAAAAAAAAAAAAACCAAAAAAAACAAAACCCTCCTTCCAGGCATCAGATAGGAATAAGGAAGGAGGGTCACCAGAAGCACTTCTGCAGATCCAAAGCAATAATGTAGCACACAGTGGCAATTTATAAGAGAAAAGGAAAAAATAAAAACTAAGTAAATGCAGAAAAATGAGCCTGCACCTGACTTGAGAAAGAAAAAAAAGAGTGAGAACATGGGAGAGGACAAAAATGATGAGAAAATTTCTATGCTAGAACAGATCAGCAAATAAATGGAAAGCTTTGCTGTCTGATATTTTTTTCTCTCCATTTTAAGGTGTACAGAAAGTGTCTCAATACAGCTTAAACCCACTTTGTAAAATATGATTATAGATAACTTCTGTGATTTTAGAGGGAGAAGATGGAGCATTGCTACCTCACACAAGTAACCCATGCTGCAAAGGCTTAGATGTAAACTGTTTTTCTAAACTTATTTCAAATTGTTTGGACTTTAATCTGAAATGGCTCAGAGTAGAGCCAAGAAAACCCCAGAAATCATGAAGGTTTTACACAATAAATTCTAATCTACTGGAACGAGAACAAACATTATCAGTGTGATCAGGATTAAAAATTAAATTTGAAAATACAAAGTTGCTTCTGTTTACAGGATCCTCTCTGGTTTCCAACATCCATTCATCACTATAAACAAGATGCACACCACAGGCTGTAAAGACTTCTTTAACTTCCCCCCAGCTATGTATTAAAAGAACACCAGATGACATGTTTAATGCTTGTAATAACTTACCTCTTATTACCTCTTGTAATAAAGTACCTCTTATGACTGGTCAATCAGTAATTGTTTCTTTTAAAACTCTCTCTCATAAGCAAATCATTTCACAAATCATTTCAAAATTAAAGAGTAAGTTTCTAACACTTCTAAGACAAGGTAAATTATTGCTATTATTAAATTCTAAATAATAATTTTAGCATGTTCTGAGGTTAGAGGACTAGGACAAGTTTTGCTGCTTTGTCATCAGTACACCACCCAGTGTAGCTTGCAGCTAAGACAGACTTTTCTCCTTTCTAAAACACAGATTTTGCTCCAGCTAAAGCTGCAGTTCCAAAAGTCTTGCACATAATGGAATTTGCTGCCATGCCACCATCAGAACACAGACACAGAGAAATGCAATGTTTTGAGATAAACCCCATCCTACCACCCTGTAATCAGTCAGTACATAAGAAGTTTTCTTCCTAAGATTCTGTAGATGGGCAAATACATCAAAGACCCTCCCTGCAGTTGGCTTCAAGCTTTTCACAACTCATTTCTGCCACCATTCTAAACCAACCATCTCCCTCCTCACTGTCCAGGAGGATTGTGCCAGGACTCTGATGGCAGACACTGCTTTCAAACACAGTTCTGCTCCAAGGCTGGAGGTGTCAATTGCTCAGCAGTATTCTGCCATTGAAAAAAATTGGTAGAACACAAGTCAAAATGTAGCTGTGAGGTCCTGAGAGGAAGAAAGTTGATTATCATTGTCTGTTTTGTGTCCCAGGAGTCATTCCTTTCCTCAGAGCTTTTCCCACATGCAGAAACACTGTCATAAAAAACACTTTCAAATAATTTATGAGGGAAAAAGGAGCATTTCACTACTTTAATCAGAGGAAGTCAGTTCAAACATGTAAATGCAAGAATCATGACTGCAGAAAGTTAAACAACTGCACTGTTTGCTGACATTTCTCCTCCCCAGTAACCCTGCCAGAGAAGGTGAAGTAGTGTCGTGGTACATTGCAATTTTTGCCTCAAAAGATTAAATTCTGATAATGGATATAAAGTTGTTGCCATCATTCCTATGTCTTTCATAACAAGTTCATTTTCAATATTTAATTTCTCAAGTTGCAGTAAACAAGCATCTACTTACTGAATACTAATGCTACAAAGTTCAGTTTAGAAACAAACTTGCTCAAGCTTAGCTACCAAAAGAATTACAGGTTTCGCATCAGCCAAAGTCAGAAAAGACCCTGGCCACAGGGAGAGCTTTAAAATTTGTTTAGTGTAATACTGGCACACCAAGACTCAGAAACACTGCAATAAGATATGAAGGCTACACATTCTGGTTTTGATAATCAGATTCTAAGTGAATTTCAGGAGCAGACCTGTTCCTCTGGGGGAAATGATACCCAGATTCTATTTCCCTAGAAAGGTGCTCTGATGTGTCAAAAAACTCTACCAGAAGGACAAGAGGTGGGCACTTGAGAAACAAGCACTTTGAACAGGCCTTGAGATGCTTGCTGTATTATCCAGATGCCACTTAGTTTATTTTGTCTTTGAGGGCATTTCTGTTGTTAAAAAAGAAAACTTCCACTCACCTAAGACCAAATTTGATTTCATTGATAAAAAAACAACAAAGCAAATAGAACAATTATTGAGAGTTATGAACCAAAGTGAAAGCACCAGTAAAAAAACAATCTGTCCAGTAATGTTTATTTTCCTCTAATAATTTAGGAAAGTCATCTCCCTCCAAAGTTTTTACGCACAGAAAAAACAGGGGAGGAACTTCCAATAATTCCATACATTGAGTCACAGGCAAACTGTCCATACTCAGGTGGTTTCACAGACATCTCTTCCCTAAAGCTGCTGTTTATGTCTTTAAAAAATAACAATTTAATCCATACAACCAAAAATTGTTTCCACTACGGATGCAGGTTTTGGAAGGCTGCCAGATGGATTTCTAACTCCCAACACAAATGATCTAGTGTGATTTTTTTTTTTTTCCACTCTAACTCAATTGCTGAGACAATCAGCTTTAAAATGTAGACACAGTTTAAAATGCTGCTGCTTAAAAGCTACCTAGAGGTTGACCCTAGTAACTAATGTTGACCATACAACCCACACTTACTCAACAAAATGTGGAGTCTTGACATTGTTGATTACTTTTTCACTTAGGTGGTGATTACCAGTTATAAAGACTGGAAGCAATCAATCCCAATTTAACAGCTGGGCCTATTGATGAAACAAAAACAAAACAAAAAAAAAAAAAAATGCAAAACTAAAAAAAGATTATGTCCACAGTTTTGGAGATAAAGTGTGGAAAAAATATAAAATGCCGAGGAACACAAACAAATACAAAGCACAAGTTTGTTCTACAAGGGGCATGACCATATTTCTGTAGGAAAACGTTTAGTAACTTTTAAATTCTTCCTCCAAGATTCTCTTTTGTGATTGTCTTAAATTGTTCTGCACACCATCAATAGCCACAGCTGTTAAATTGTGAAGACGTGACAACAAGTCTCTAGGCAAACAACTGCTCAGAGTGAGATCCTTTTCTTTAGGATAATCAGAGCTGGCTGACAAAAGGGGGCCTTGCCTGAATGGCCTTTCAACAATTTCTACACCAAGAAATGCAGAGAAAAAGGGAGGGGGAAGAGAGGGAGCGGTGGGGGAGAGCTCTGCAGGAACAGAGCAGCATCTTTTCTGCCACACATTGCTTTGCTAGCAGGAATCCCTGCAGGATTGTGCACACAGAACTCGCACCAGGTAAGGAGTGAAAGCTTTTGGCCACAGCTCTGGGCAGCATCCAGCACAGCACCGTGTTTCCCTTCAGCATTTCTCACGGAGGTTTTATTAGCTCCAGAGTGCGCTGCCAAAAAGATGGTGCATTCTTTTAAAAGAGAAGCTTGTAAAAGCTTTGCACATCGTAACGTTACGTTGATAAAAACTAGTAAATAAACCCAAACAGCTTTGGTCTGACTAGCTAGGTAGAAAAGCAAGGGCAGGGAAGACCTCAGTCTGGCATTAGGCTTGACACAAATTTGAAACTGAGGTGTGGAGGAAACCCATAAAAAGCTCACCTCTCAAGTGACCTGGTAGTGGAAACAGTAACTGCTCATGTTCACTTTGCTAAGTTTTACACTTTTTTTTAATCTTGGTTACAATGTAAAAGCCCATTCCTTACTGTGTGGAAGAGCTCTTACAAGTGCAGGCCAGTCATTGTTGAAAAAGGAAGGAATGTTGTTGTAATGCCAACAACAAGGAGGAAAAGAAACTAATGGTCATGTCTTAAAAGGATGCTGACAATTGTTTTGTGCTGCAGGACTTCAGGTGAAATGATGCTTGGGGAGTTGTAGAGGAAAATACCATAATAAAAAGGATTAAGAAAGATGGTATTTCCCAGTTTTCTTATTTCTTCAGGATATCTCAGCTAAAGAACAAAACTCTTACTGTTCTTCATCGTTATCAACTGACATTGCTGACTAAGACATTGGGACCTCATCCTCCTACCTAAAAATACTGGAATTTAAAAGCACTAAGGATCAGCCACGTGCACTCTCAGCTTAGAAACAAATTTTCCTCTCAGGATATTCAAATCCACTAATCAAAGCAACAGCAGTAGGGCAGCACTTGTCAAAACCCAGACCACCAGGTTCCTGGAGCTGTCTGTAACCACACCAGCTCTACAGCAGCAAGACTTTGCTCTTTCAGTGCAAGAGTATTGCCTACAGCTGCCATTTGCCACATCACTTTCACCTCAGTCCAAAACCACTTCTGCCTCCTAACACCACCCTTCTTTCTCACAGTTTGTACCTCTCTCCATTTCTATTTAAATAATTAAACAGAACTTTGAGTTCTACATGCATTTGGAAGACACCTGAAATGACAGATTCCATAGAAAGTGAAAACTGTATTGACAGACCACATCTATCAATCCTATTATTTTAAGGTACAAGATACAGAATTATTTTTCAAAATATCAGTAGCAGAGGAGCAACAGTTTTGCCTACACATTTCACAAAGGCCATAGTTTGATGAAAGCTTCATTAACCTTCCCCTGTCCCCACTAAGCCTTCCCACCTCCACTTCAGCCCTCTCAGTTACACCAGTGCAGTCACTGAGTGGCTCCAAGACAAACCATATCAGGGAACACCATATTTTGATTTAATTCTATTATTTTAACCCAGTGAGTTAGCTACACATGCAGCTGTGCCCACACAAGGAACAGCACAATGCCAAAATGGGAACAAACAGCTAGAACTGCTAAGGAAACATGATTGTCACAGCACAGAGAGTCTCAGCTGGATGCACCCTTCAGTGTAAATATTTAAAAGCAGAGCAAAAGATGCTATTAGACTATAAAAACATAAACATGGCCAATTATTGGCAGGACAGTGAGACCTGAAGTCCCATCACTGCCTCAGCAGGTAAGCAAAATTATGAACTTTCCAGCAAGTACAGCCTGCTGTGTGCAAAGGGCCCAGCATCCCACAGGCTGCAGTGAGGGGGCACACACACATTTCCCTCCAGGAGCACGTTCCCAGGAACCTCCTGCTTGCATAACCTTTCACTCTTGTGAAATGTAGAAACCTGTGCAAGAAGAATTAGACTTACATTTCTTCTAATTCACAAGCATTAAAATCAATTCAGGCAAGTTACAAGTGGAGAAAGGTTTATCTAGGAATGCTGTTTATATACCATCCAAACACCTCAATACTTCCATTTCTACTTCTTGTGAAAAGACATAAACAGTGAGCAACCTATCCAACCACTGCCCAGTGCTTATCTTACCAGCTTCTCTATTTTCCCTGAATAATATTTGATTGGAAGTCTAACTTTATTTTTACACAGACTCTTAGTTAACTGAGGTTGAATAATCAAAATGTTAAAATGCAGGAAAACAAAAATCTCAGCTTGTTTACTTTTGACTGGTTCAAAGTTGTTCCAAAACGACTTTCTCTAAGGTCTACATTCCCTTTTTATTCTTTTAAAAGAGATCTCTCTCAGTAGCAGTGGCAAAAGCTGAATTTTGAACAAGTCATGGTCTTAAGTAGTTCCATTTTCCCCCCACATGTTGCCTCACAAAGAAGCAGACAGGACCCTCCTCCTCCTCTGCCCCCACATCAATCAGCCAGCTTTGGAAGTAACTACAAGCTTGTACTGAAACTAATATTTAGTTCTACCTAAGCACTACCTCAGCACCAGAGTTTCCTTTTTATAAAAGTAGGGGGGATCTCACAAAAAAAAAAAAAAAAAAAAAAAAAGCCCTAAATTAGTCAAATTCTTTTGTGCATGGATGAACAACAGGAAAGCAAAGCCTTGGGGCCTCTGGGGAGGAACCCTGTCCCTGCAGACCTACTCTGATGTGCTGGGGAGATAAGGCTCCATAGTGACACTTAAGGAAAGGCCTGCTCACATTTGAATTTCTGCATTCCTCAAGAACAATTCATGGCAATCACTAACTTTGCAGAGGAGCTACATGAAAGCTTTGGCCAATGAATGAGGGTCATCTGCTCTTTATCACAAGGGTAAACCTCATCCTGGCCAGTTTCTAACCTTTTAACCCTGTGAATTCTTAATTTGCACATGAATAATGGAATTCTTGCCAAGAGTGCAACCTTCAGCTTCCAGTTTCTAACTTTAGAAACCAAGACCTGATCTTCTTGTGTGTTCAGATCTTAAACTCTTGGACAGATTAAAGTTTTTGATTTCCAAATGCAACACTAAACATTACAATTCTGAAGCAAAAGATAAGCTTATTGGCAAAACCTCTGACCAGGCAAAGTAAAAGAACATCCTCACACCCTGCTGCTACCAGTAACTGAAGAGAGCATTTGCTTTTTTCCTCCAAAGAAAGAATGCCCATTTAATGCCTATTCTCCACCTGTTTAATATGTATAGTTCCTTCTGTACCCTAACCACAAGGTAATTTGCCTTTGCAGCAACAGACAACTACTTCTAAAAAGAAAAATTGTAAGGCTACAAAATCCCCCACAAGACTTTAGTTTATTTCACTTAAAATGTCTGCAAAGTTCAATCAGTTCGTGAGAGCAGGCAGAAACACTGTGCAAATGACAGAGAAAACTAATTTTGCACGTGTTTTATGGGCTCCAAATCATCACAATACAAATTGCTGCCCAATTTCACAGCTTTACAGTAAAGATGACATTCTGAAACGGGTCAGATTGGTGCATGACTAAAGAGAAGAGACTGCTACACAGGATAACTTCATGTTTGGCCACTAGTTAACCACTTAATCACTAAGTCAACAACACCTACTGTGATCATTATGGATCCACTATCTCTTCTAGTTTTCTCCAACAGCCATAGAAAGCCTTTCAAGTATTCAAAGAAGAAAAAGAAACCTTTTGTCACACAGAGAAGGGGAGGAAGGAAAAAAAAAAAAAAAAAGAGCTGCAAAACAAGAATCTCACTCCACAGCAAGCAAGCTATTGGTTCACAAGATTTTCTTGGTGAAAATCAGCAAAATTAAATCACCTTTCTGATGAAATAATGTGTATGTGAGAAACAAACATTTACAAAATTCAGAATAAAACCAAATACTACAATTGCATTACCAGGCTATTATACTATAGTGCTCTCTGCTGTTCCAGAAGTTCTCTGGTATTAGAGCTCATCCTGCAATGTCTCAAATTTAAAGTAGCCCTGAATTTTCCAGTGCTGCCCACAGAATCCATCAGCCACAGCTCAGCTTTATGTGTGAACAACAACAAAAACAATCCTATCCTCTCGAGGAGGGTTTTCTTGTCTAATTTTTAATCACAGTGAGACTCTGAAACTTAGTGAGGTGAATTTCAGTGTTAAAAATTGTAATACTTCATTTTTCACCATTATACCAAAAGCACCCAGGAATTACTTAGTCTATCAATCCTGTATATGAGCGAGATAAAAAGCAATTAATATGTAGGCAGGTTTTGCAAATGGAGAGTTCAGAGTTTCACATTCATACAGGACATGAAAACTCAGCACTCACTTGGAGCCACCTGCTTCCAGGATGGTTTTGAATCACCCTGGCTCACTGAACAAGACTTTTCACACCTTCCTGGGGGATCTCGTGGACAGTTTTTACATCAGGTCAGAAGTAAAACAGAAGAAAATCTGACAAATGTTAACATTTACACTTTTTTAATGTAAGCTAATGTACCAATTTCATTAACTAGTTTCAGACTGAATTTAGTAAAAGCTGCAACTTGGAACTCACGTGAGGTTTTCACAGAGGTACCAGCACTAGTTTGATTCAAGTTGCTACTAAGAACAGGGTCGAAGAGGTCAAAGGAAGTCTTTTCCTATTAGATTAAGTTCATCAGTTAAGTCCTATTATAGAGGGAACATGAGAACACTATATAAACTGTGTACTCTCTGTGTTATACTTTCTTTGAAAGGAAAGTTTTCTTTACTTTGCCAGAATTTACTTTTCTTTGAAAAGTACATTCCCATATACTTTTGGGAAGCAAAAGGAGATCATGCAGTAGAAGTAGTCTAGTGGCAAAGCTCTGCACTGCCATGGAAAAGGGCACAGCATTCCATCCCTCACACACATCTCTTGCTCAATGTTTGAAGATGATAGGAAAATGGAGGGCAACAAACACCCGGGGTCAGTCTGTTAAAGCCATAAAGGCACTTAGACACAACTATTTCCTTCACCATTCCCCCAGCAGTAGGGAGTCACTCCAGAAATGCAACTCTCCTTTCCCAGTGGAACCACAAAACCTGAAGGGAGGTTCCAGGGGAGCCAAAAGGGACAGCACTCACATCTGCTTGGCTGAGCATTTGTCAGAAAAGAAAGACCTTACAGTTGCCTAGAAAACCTTTCCCCTCTTTCCTCTCCCAGAGATAAACATCTACATTAATCATTCGACCCAAGATGGCACAACACAACATCAAGCTACTCAACAAGGAATTTCTTTTTCGTTTTTTTCAATCAGATCTTTAGATAACCCTTGTAAGGCTGCTAGAACAGCACTTGGGGAACAAGACCTAGGACTTCTGTGGCCAGCATGACTCCACATCACCACCTGCTCCAGGGACAGGGACTAGTGACACACATAAGCCACCCACACAGGGCACACTGCCCAAGAGTCTCACAGGTGCCTGCACCACTTCTGCCACATCAGGGACTGAAAAGGGGACCCCCAAAAGTTTTTCCCATAATCTTAAAACATTTAAAAATAAATAAAAGTTCTCTAGAATGCTCTATAATTTTGCATTTTATCTTTTCAGGTACACAATCAAAACGATAGGTTGTTCCCTGCTGTTCAGGGAATTGCAATCACAAACTCAGAAACAGGTTAACAAACAGGAGCTGGGACTTACTTGCTAGTGTGAGGTGACTTTTTTGACTGAGAATGGCCCCATATTTGTTCAGAGCTAAGCACTGGTAAAATCCTTCATCAGACAGTTCTCCCTTCTTTCCTTCCACCTCACTGATATACAAGGAGCCATTGGATAAAGTGTAGATCCGCTCATTTTCAGACACTTTGCCTCCATTTTTCAGCCATGTAATAGTTATAGGAGCTTCACCACGGGCTTGGCAGTCTAAAACCACCGGATCCTTCCTCGACACAGTAACGTCCTGAGGCTCTTTCACAAAAAACAGTTCACTAAAGCACCACACTCCTAAGAGAGACAAAAATAAATAAAAAAAAAAAAAAGTGCTTGTAAGGACAGACATGTGAGCAGAGACGTGCAAGTGACCAAGCGCGCTGCGAGTCATCCCGCACAGCACGAGGTGAAGCCATCGCCGCCACACGCTGCGAGCGCTCCCAACTCCGCCAACTCCGCCGAAACTTGCCACTGACTCCAGGCGGGCGAAAGCCCCCGGGCTGGAAAAAGCCAAGGAGGCGAGAAGCCAAGGAGGCGAGAAGCAGCGCCTTCCCCAGGGCCCCGGCGGGACGCGGTGACCCGGGGCGGTCTCACAGGTGCGACCGCTCCGCCCGGCCCGCTCGCTAATTTTACAAGGCTGCCAAAGCAGCCGGAGCGGGGCGCGTCGTAAAAAAGCTGATTTTACAAGGAATCGTTAGCGGAAAGCCCTGGCCAGGGCGCGCACCGCCCCGTCGCGAACAAAGCGCGGAGCCGGCGCCGGTTCCCGCTCCTGCCCGGCCGGTCCCGCGGCGCGGATAAATAAAGCCACGTGCGGCCGCGGCGGGGCCGGACAATGGGGCTCGGGCCGGCCGGACTCACCTGGCAGCGGCAGCAGCAGCAGCGGCAGCAGCGGGAGCGGCAGCGGCCGGCGGCGGAGCGGCGCCATTCAGCGGGACGCGGCTGGCCTGCCCCGCCGGCCGCCCCACACACCGGTCAGCGGCCGAGGGGAGGAGACTGCGCACGGACGGCGCGCCCGTCCCGGCCCTACTCCCTGCATCTCGTCTCCATTGGCCTTTGGGGAGAAGAGGGGCGAGGGGCAGGGCCGGCCGGAGCGCGGAGGGAGGGAGGGAGGGCGGCTGGACGGGGCGGGCCGCGGGGCGGGGGTCGCGGCGGACAATGCGGGGCCGCGGGCTGCGGCTCCATCCGGGCCGGGCAGCACCGGGACCCGAGGGCATTGCCCGAGCCGGGCAGCCCCGGCCGTGGCTCCAGCTGGAGCTGCCGGCCCTGCGGGCTCACGGCACGGCGAGCACCGCCAACACGTGCGTTACCGGAGGGCTGTGCCGAACCGGAGCTCCCCGCGCAGAGACCGAACCGCGGCAGCTGCTGCGCCCCGGAGCCCGCGCAGGTGCAGCGCTGCCCAGGTGTGCCGAGCATCCTCACACCCAGATTAAACTGCCCTCCCACGCGTGGAGACTGACTTGAGGATGGGCATTGATCAAAATAAAAAGCCAATTTTGTTAGTGGTTCTCACTGAGCCCGTGCTACAGGCTATAAAATCAGCTCCAGCTGGCCACGTGGGACAGCGCTGTGCTGTCGAGGATGAGCTGCCCTTCACTTACATCCTCGGAAAACAGCCTTAAGTTTACATATGCCACAAACTAGCTTGCAAAAATGCAACCTCAACAGCACACATGGCTTGAGAATTTATGCTATCAGCACCCTCTGGATAATGCATATGGGAGATACCATCAAATGCTGCAGCTATCACTTAAGCTTTCAGTTCCACCCCTGATTTTTCTCCATGCTTGCAGCCAGCAATTTCTAGTCTCTTTTTTTGTCTGTTCAGATTTCTAAAGTTACCGCGTAGGAAGGCATCTTCTTACTCAGCAGATTTGCCCTATGTTTGCATTCATTGTGAGAGCTGCTGACTTCAGTGACGGGCAAGTTTTTACTGCTTTTTGTTCCTGCCAGCACTGCAAAGCTCACAGAGCAGAGAGCTGGCAGCCAAACCAATCCTTTCTGCTGCATCATCATCAGGACCGGCTACAGCCTGAGTCAGTGACTCCTCTGAAAGTCTTCGGGAGAAAATCAGAACCAAAATGTGATGTAGGTTGGTCTACATAATCTTCCTCACTTGTCAATATACACAAGCAGACTTTTCAGGGAAGATAATTAGGAAATATTTGCTTTACATGCAAATAACTTACCCAAAAAGCATCCATACAGTTTCACAGTCACTTTGCAGAGCAGAACTGCATATGCACTGCTTTGGTGTCCAAACAGGACCAAATACAGCAACAGGATCCACTTGACCCAATATTTTTTTTATTTTCCTCAGTGTTTTAATTTATCTAATCAGAAAAGTGTGAACTATGAAAAAAATCACAAGCAGTTTTGTTTATATTATTTTTGAGCATTCATGACTAAATAGTCATTCTTTCTTGTAAACAAACTTCCATCTGCACCTCATGCTGGCACTGTACTCTTTCCTGCTAAACACTGTTTCATCAGTGTAACTGATTGGAAATTTACTAGAGGAGCTCAGCACACCTAGAAAGAAAAGCACAATTGAGAATATCCAGTAACATTTCTCTGCCAGTTGCCTTGGTCAGTTTGTGGAGTGTCTGGAGCTGTCCCTGGGACATGTAAGGTAATTTCCCTGCAGACCTTGGCACTGTTTCCTGCAGACATGAGCTGTACTGCTCAGCATTGGACACTATCTCACCTCTCCCAGGGGAACACCTCCTTGCCCAATTCACTAGCCTTTTTTGAAGGAGCAGTTGGTCTGAGTTGATCAGGGGACCAAAAAAAGAAAAAAAGGGCAACAGAGAGAGAGCAAGTTTTAGTCCTGTCCTACTTGTGGGCTGATTTACTGTAGCTGTGTCATCTGTGCTCACTGCTGTATTCTGCTGTGATGAGGAAACTGCTTTGCCATCTCCCTGAACTACACTGTGCCAGCAGGAGATTTTGACAAATGCAATGCTTGTCTTAAATGGCTTCACAAAGAAAGTGTTCCCTCTGGAATCCTCTTCATGCCTGTGTCTGGGCAGCTACAAACATCAATATTTTCATTTTCACATTTCTATTTAACAAAATAAGTAATACAATTCCTACTAGAACTAAGCAGTTCAATAGCAAGTATAAACTCTCCCTCTTTAATTTGTCAGGATTCATTATTTTAACACATTTCCCAGTAATTAATTGGGTAAGAGATAGTGCAGACTTGTGATAACATATCTAAATTCATACATAACTGATGAACTCACTGAGCCACAATTTAAGGGCACTGCCAGTTGTAGCTTTCTCAAATACACTGTATTTGTAAATATGCAGCCAATGAACACAATTATCTACTTGGCCAACAATTTCAGAAGCATTATCTTGAGAAAGGCAAAAAAGCAGTCCAGGAGTACAAGATCTTGCCAGCCAACATAAACAAACCTTTGCCTATTTTGCTGCAAGGCAGCAATTTGTCTTCTGTCACCAACACAGACTTTTTTTGCTTGACTCAAGCTGTATTTTTGGTTATCCAAACTTCCCCAGTTTTTGTAGTTCTTTTCACCCATAGAAGCCCTTTTTTGTGTAAGAGCTCTCTTTGAAGTGCTATCAACAGCTGGAACAACAGCATGCTGTCGAGGTTGCTATCTGTAAATAACCTGATTTATTTCATGCTGCATTTCAGCCTCAGCCCTGGCCAGACCAATCTGTATGCTTCCTAGAAAGAAAGACTTTAAAAATCAGATTGACTTAAACAAATCAACATTTTGCTCCATGGGCAGCTGGCAACACATCCAGGACTGCTAAACTGAGCTGGGGCTATAAAATCCAGAATTTTGGTACTATTATGAACCAAAGAGAGGGATTTTCCAAACATGAATGAAATCTCATGATTGTGGTGCCCATACACTTTGTTTAAAGTGTTGCCAGCAACTCAAGACAGTGAACTGATAGCTGGGAGTCTTCCCTGGGATGGAATGTATCAGCCTCAGGAAGAGGAAAGAAGCTGAAAATTTGTTAACTAGACCTTCCCAAAGTGAACTCTGTATTTATGAGATCACTGCCCCAAACCCAGGATGAGAGAATGCAGTTTCTTTCCACATTAGAATAAGATTTTTCTGGTGTTAGAACATTTACATCTCCTTCAGCTTAAACCAGAAACAGTCCTGTTTGGCCTGGTCAGTTTTGCACTAAGCATTTCACCCCTATCTGAGAAAATGAATAGCATCATGTTAGCTCTTTCATCCCTGTGGTCTGGGAAAAAGCTGTCACAGCAGCATGGTGTTTGGCATGGCCACAAATGGCCTGAGCAGGGTTCCCACATGCTGTTGCATCCCACCTGATCTAATGAGCTCAGAAATGGGAAAGTGGTTTTGCCCACATGATCTTTTCTCTTGTTTTGGCTTCATATGGCTGTATTCTAACACTGTGTTCTAACATGGAACAGAAAAGGAGGGGAATGAGCACCTCAGCGTGGGAAACAGGAGAGAACATGGGGAGAGAGCTATTTACAGCAGTTTAAAGTGTCCCCATTGGAATATGTGCCATCACTGTCCTCAATTAGCTGTAGCTCATAAGACATGGTAGTGGGGTCCCAGAGCCCAAATCCATTTTCAAATGGACATATAATCATTATCCTGGTCCCACATAGGCTCAGCCCTTCCCAGCTACCAGTGCCAGGTCCCAGCTCATCCTCCAGCTCTGCTGGGTGTCACTGCTGCTGTGGAAGGAGCTGGAGCTGCAGGCACTGCAGGGCACCAGCAGCTGAGTGTGGCTGCAGCAGGGCAGGAGCTGCAGCCCTGGGAGCTGTGGTAATTACCAGAAACCCATTAATTGCAGGGGAATTACAGCAATTTGCACCAGCCAGCTCTGCCTTCAGACAGAATCCCCAAAGCCCAGCTAAGGGGCTGCCACGACGCTGCACTCCTGGCAGGGTGTCATTAACTCTTCTTCTCAGGGTAGCCCCTTTTGTCCTTCGAGTTCTTGCTCTGAGTGTTTTTGATCTGGTGTCACTGTAAGCATGTTTAGACACTTGCTTGTTTCTCATGCCAAACTCCTGACCCAATTACAACTGTATTCCCAGATTTTAAGTATGTTACACTAAATCTATTAAGACCCACCATTAAAATGTTTACTTTTGGCACATTTGGTCACTGAGTACATTCTTGTTTCATTCTAAACCTGTGTACAGTTATCATCTCCATTGCCTTCTCAGAGGAGATTCACTCCTTCCTTGAGCAGATGGGCAAGCACACTTTGGGCTGAGCCCTTGGGATGCTAATGAACTTTCTCTCCAGGGAGCCTTCCTGTACAGTAAAAGCACATCTTGACAAAGGCATTTTAACACAGATCTCATCTCGTCATTAACAAACAACTTCAAAGCGAAAGCAATAAAATTATTTGCTCTATTAGCATTTTTTCCCCTTCCAGCCACCTTCCAGTGTTTCACCAGCCCAAATCAGTGATGTACCTTTGCCAGGTTGTTTCACAGTGCCCCAGAGGCAGCCTCCAGATGTTCACTCCCACCCTGAAGGCTCATCACACCAGAATAAAAAACAACCCTGCCATGAATTTCAGCAGGAGATGGATGACACCCCAACATCCTCTCCCCTGCTGCCAGAGGCAATCACAGGCAGTTTGGAAGAGCAGCCTCACAGTGATCTGGCAAAATGCATTCTCCTGCTCTCCCATGCCCACTTTCTGCTGCTGGAAGGCCTGACAAATACCTAAGTATTTTTGCTCAGTCAGCCTGCTGTTTCCTACATGCAAGCCACCAGATCTTGTTGGTACTTTTAACAAACCACACAACTACAGAGAAAGGGGCATACCTGATCTCAAATGCTTGCTCTCACGTACAAGCATATGGACTTTCTGGTGTGAAGTTTGGATTTATTACAGCTCCAAGCTCTCTCTTCCAGCTTCATGCCACAGCTGATGCTCCTCTGTTTCAGTGAATTTTTCTGAACACACAGCCTGCCAGAAAATCCTTTCTGTTTTTCAGTAGAGCTTGTTTTCTCCTGGTTAATCTCTAGCCTGGCTCTTAGATGTAGAAACACCAAGGGTTGCAACATGGAGCAGAAGGTATGGCAATATCATGGGACAGCAGCTCAGATCAGCCAAACCACCACAAACATTTGCCAGACCAGGGAAACATTTCTGCCATGCCACATTGGGCTCCCAAAGGAGCTAAAGACCATTTTTACTTCTTCTGAGCTCAGGGGTGCTCAGCACTCCTGGGAGGAAAGTCCTCACCACTTGGGACCAAAGTGACAGCAGACTGGCAACAGCAGCTAGAATTTGCACACTGAAACACACAGAATATAAAGGGTTCATGCATATATAGAAATCACAAGGCACAAATAGCCAGCAAGTGGAGACTCCCATTTTATGGGAGTTGTCCCATAAAATACATTTGCAATGTATATATTTTTTAATTGGCTCAGTATAGTTCCCTCTCTCAACCCTTTCCCCAGTATGGAAACAAACAAAATCCTGGAAATGCTGCAGTACTGTACTCTGATGTTATCTCCCATAAATCAAAGTGTTTAGGCATTGGGTCGATACAATAAGTATCAGACCTAGAATAACTAAACAGAAAGAAAATATCTCCTAGGTTACCCTTTTCTATGTTTGAATCTACAAAGGAATCTCTCAGAGGCAGCTTTTTGTTAGTCTGTCATGCTTATCATGATAACCCACTGTTCTGCAGCTATTTGTTTTGCAACAGGCATGAAATATGGTCTCCTTTCATCCCTATATAAGTTACCTTCATTCTGCTGTTACAACAGGAAACAGGCAAATTATTTCTTCCTCTTCTCCTTTATATGTTTGCAACGATAAAACAAATATTAGAAATAAATTAAAAACAAGGCAAGTCAGAGGCTAGCTGAGCCATTTGAACATACTGCTGAATATACTGTGCTACAGATGCCTATTTATTTTTGCTGTGAAAGATTGCCTTTCCTTTGTCTTTGCATTCTCAGCACGTTAACAAGGCGGTCTCTCCTCTTATCTACAATTTATCCCAAGGAACTATTAAAAAGAAGGATTGGAGAAGGCTTCCTGCTGCTCTTGTCCCATTTCATCTCACAGACATAAGGAATTGCTGGTCAGGGAGAGGCCACTTGGCCAAAGCAGGCTGTGCCCCGTCGGTTTATCTTGGTGCTGCCAGCGCTGCGCTGCCCTGTCACGGGAGAGCGATCGCCTCTCAGGAGTGTGAAGATAAACAGATTTGAAGCCTTCAAGGCATGTTCCCAGCACCTCCTCCCCCTCACATGCACACAGAGGCTTGGCCTGCAAATGCCCCTGTGCACAAGGGGGCTTCAGGGATGGAGGCTGAGATGTTTTTGAAGGGCCACACGGAGCTGTGACCTGCACCAAAGCGGCTTTACCAAGACTTTGGGCTGACCCGCTAAAGGCAACACCCTGGTGCAAGGAGGAGCTAAGGGGGGTGAACTGAGGGGAGCCAAAAGCTGGGCACTGCTGGGCTGGTTTCTTCTGATGCCCAAATTGCTGCCTCCATCAGCTGCACTTGCTGGGATTTTATCTCAGCTGGGCTGTAGGAGTCATATGGGGGCCTGTGGAGATCTCTCTTCTCTGGAAGAACTGTCTGCCCAGTGCTGGACAAGAGATGAAGGCTGGGGACACAGCTGGATCACAGTGCCCTGCATGGCCCCAGGGACTGTGGGGAAACCAAGCAGCCCACACCAATTCCTCCTTCCCTGCATTGGTACTAACCTGGCTTAGGTCTCCCCCTGGTCTCTGCCCAGGCACAGCAGAGCAGGAGGAGATCAGAAGCTCTGCTGGAAGCACATCCACAGGTGCCCTCAGTTTAGTGCAAATAGCACCTGCCAACCCAGCATAGGCACTGCCAGCTGCAAAGAGGGTGTGTGCCCAAGCAAGGAACCAAGAGAACTAGTCCTGATGGAAATAACTCGAGGGGCAAATTACAGTTTGGGGGTTTTTTTGCTTTGCTGGAATTAATTCCCTGGTTCAATTTAGTGTGTGGCATACATAGGTATGGCTGCATAATGCATCAGGAGAGAAACCAGCAGTTAAAGCTGCTCATAGTTAACTGTGCTGCTATCCAGCTCTTTGTGCTGCTAATCATTAGTCCAGGATTATGTCTGCTAAATGCCAAATAACATTTTGCTGTCAGTTGTGTTCAGATACCTCTGTAAGATGTACAGATGCTGGCACACGATGGAACTTGTTTAAATAATACACATATGGAACACATGCCAAAATGTTTGTGCTAAGTAAGTAGGGGAAAAATGTATGTGTGCCATGTGTGTGGGGTGGTTATGACAAGTTAGGGAGTAAACCTGGTCTAATGTGCTCAGCTGAGGAGCAGGACACTGCAGGACACTGGGTCCTATCTGGAGCAACTGGGACCACCCCTGGCAGCCTCAGCAAGCTGCAGCACCCAAAGCACGATGAGCAAACCTTCACCAGACAGCAGCCCTCCAAATCCTGCAGGTTTGCAAACTCCTGCTGGCTGCAGGAGGAGCCTGCCCCGTTAACACCCCAGTGATCCTGGAGCCCACGCCCCAGCACAGCCCAGCCCTGCAGCAGCTGCAGCCCCACACCGACACATTGAGCTGTTTCAATTAGATACAGCACGATCAGCATTAATTTATTTCTCCAGTGAGAGATCAACTGATCCATGCTGTTTGCACCTTAAGAGTGAATTAAATAGCTGGACCTTTTCCAGTGACCAAATTGCTGTTCATTTTTCAAACTCAGGTCTATGTAAGCATGCAAAATTTCAACTTCACCTCTTATCTTTACAAAAGAAATGCAGACATTTATATAAATGAAAATCTGATCTTAGAAAGGATTACAGTCAGGCTCCAAATTCTCAGTGTAGAGAATAGCAAAATGAATTAATTTGCAAAATAAAAATTTTTAGCTACATGTTAATAGAGCTCAATTATATTATACTGGATGAAGCAGCACCTCACATTTTGATAGTTAACCTTTAATTACACTAGGAAAAACACTTCTAACAATCTCATAAAACACAAAGAATTAATTTTTACTAACCTGTGAAATAATTATTCTGTGAGTCTTCAGCACAGGATGCCTATAACTACTGGACTGAGACTCAAAATAGGAATGAACAGCTTCTCAGTCTCCTGGTTTTGGGCTCATTTCTGTAGGTCTACATAGAAAAGCAGGCATTTATTTAAAACTCTACATTGCAGCAAGCAATAGTGCATGAACAGCTAATTAGGAATAAATCTATTAAGGATGGACAACTAATTTCTGGAAAGCAATACATAGAATGGGGGGGGCTCATAACTCCATCAAACACTTTCTGAAACTGAATTTATTATGAAGTTATCATAACTAGAAAATAATGTGTTGTAGCTGTTCACAGTAAAATATATTCACATTAACCACAGCTGCAGCTAGAGAGTAATTTCTGATATCTTCTATAGAGAAATTCCTTTACTTGGGCAAAGGAAGAAAGCAGATTTTCCAGACAAAGGGATGGCATGACATGGCCTAGCCAGGGTAACTTCTATTAAAGTGGCATAGTTTGTCATATCTGACAACCCACTGAAGAAAGTTATCACTAGTTAAGGGCCTGACCCTGCATTCCTTAAGCAGACAAAAATCCCTTTGAAGTCAATGAAGCATCCTGCTCAGATAACTATATCAAGATTTGGCAATTAATGAAAACTTCTAATTTCTTAAGTAGATTATAAAAGGTTTTCCCTGAAAAACAGCTATTACATGTTGCTCACAGCAACTCCTTCACAGTGTGAGTTTGCTTCCAGCAGCTCTTGCAGCACAGGAACTGTTTTTCACTAACCAGGAATTAACCAAAAGTCAAACTCACATTGTTTTCTATTTGCATTGATCTGCCTTAAGTGTTCTTCTCTAGCTGATGTCTAGTTGAAGGTTTTGACAGCTTTGCATTCAAAAGGTCAGTAAGGAGTCCTCGGGGCAATTTGATTTAAACCTTTAGCATTTTGCATACTGCCAAGCAGCAGTGCATAGAAGGAAGTGTATTCCCAGCCCTTAAAACAAAACACCAATCAGAAATATTTCAGCTTAGAGAAAATATCAAAAAAGCTAACAAACAATTATGAAAACATTTGCCATTAAATCGAACTCAAAATGGGTTAAGAAAACAAATTGTAATGTACATTTTTAGACTGTGGTTTATTTCAACAGGAAGTTTTACATTCTGTCCCATTTGGGAAGCCTGCCTTATCTGTCTTTCCTCAAGAGGCAGGCTCACTTACTTAATGTCTGTTTAGGTTCTCCAAGCTGCTTGGCCTTCCCCCCCCTCCCCAAAATCCTAAGCCTCTCTCTGGGATGAGAACCTGAAACCTACAATGCAAAATTTGTTTGAAGTCTCATTAAGCAAGAAACCTCAAATTAAGGACAGCTCAGCAAAACAAAACATTTTTCTACAGAATCACGTGGACATGAACCAAGCATTACATGGAAGTTCTCACAAAGGGGATAATGAGGGAGTTGTTTGTATTCTGATTAGCGTGCTAATGATATATGTTCCACAGAGAAAAAGCAATTAAGTCTCCACTTCAAAGAAAAATGATTTAGTGCAAGAGCACCAAAGCTTGTGCTTACATCTCCTACTGATTCTGTGATGCTGCAGAGCAAAATGGCAGCTGTTAAATGCTTAATTCACATTTATAACCATGGAAGATGGTAGGTGTGGGTTGTATTTTAAATGAATAGACATTACAAAAACAGGCTTCTAAGTCACCAGAGGTATGGATCCTTGGTGGTGGCCAGACTGTAGATGAGTTCCTCTCAGTTCACAGCATAAGAGCTGCACACTGAGTCTTTTAATAGTTGATCAGAAAGCTGAGATAGTAAAATAAACTGCCTGATAAAAAGCAGAATTGCATAGAAAAATATCATAAAACCCTATGTAAAGAACTCGAGCACCACAACAAACTAATTAATGAGAAACAGAAAGGAAAACATAAAAACATACAGCAGGAAAAATGACAGACAGAAGAGTCTGATCTCCTAATGGCTGACATCATTTTAGACCACACAAGAAATTAGTAAAATGAAGACAATATTTAAAAGCACACATACTCAGTATTAAGTATTATATGTTTTAGCATGTTACCATTTCCATGATGCAATTCCCACCCTAGGAAATTGATGAGTAGCATGTACTTGGCAAGTAATGCTGAAATTGCACCGAAAAAAAAAAGGAAATCTGTGCTGATCCAGGACACACGTTCCACACTGACAGTATCCCAGAGGCAGCTGTGGATTTCAGGGACAGGTGTGCAGATTTTTATAAAGAAATCATCAATTAATGAAAAAGCACCAAACTGTGT
This sequence comes from Erithacus rubecula, assembly GCF_903797595.1. Lineage (NCBI taxonomy): Eukaryota > Metazoa > Chordata > Aves > Passeriformes > Muscicapidae > Erithacus > Erithacus rubecula. Next base: position 14,486,454 of record NC_136666.1, read on the forward strand.
CATGGATCTACAGAACAAATCAAGTGTCAAGGCACTAGATAGCTTACAAAATAAGTGTATGTGTGAAATAATAAGGCTAGAGGGAGAGAAACAGGACAAAGAAGAAAAAGTTGTTTGCACTCATGTATTTCACCCAGGTTTGATGCATTAATCCTAGTTTCAAATAACAAAAAACAAAAAACTTTGATATGCTACAGATTTTTGTGATTTTTTAATAGTAATTAAAAGGAATTTAAGTCTTGTGTCCTTCAAATTGAATAAGTGAAGACTCAGTGGCACTTTCTATAGAAATTAGTGTTAACTTCCTCTAAACCCACAGTTCTACCTCAGGATGCAGCCAGAATGCTGAAGAATCATCTGCACCACTTGGAGAAGTGAGAGATTTGATACAAGTAACACTCAGCCTAAAATCCTCTCTGCTGGGAGAAATTCATTTTGAAGGGAAAACCCCACAGCATCCACTGCCCCAAACCTCCAAATGAGTGTTGGATGTGTCTTGTTCATGCCTAATGCCTCATTTCCCTACCACCAGGCTGCAGAGCTGTTACACAGACAGAACCTTCAGAGTAAAGGGGCAATTTTAAAGTTTTCACTGCAAGTCTTTGTGGAGTTTAATCTATAAACTTACCTTTTGTATGCTAAATAAATTCCGTTCTTCAAAAGCATCATAACTGTTTATTCAGAAACATCCTTCACTGTAATAATTAACACACAAATAAACACCACCAGCAGCCTCATTAAACATGCAACAGAAATAATGTAATTCCCAGGGAAGTTTAGCCCCTGGAAAGTTTCCAGAGGTTTCACACCCCCCCAACACATCTAAGCCCTACTGATCCCACAGCCACTCCCAGCCCAACCAGGAGCCCAAATCCTGCTCAGTGCCCTTGTTGAGGGGCCTCCTCACAGCCTCTGTAGGCTGGCCAGGCACTGGAGGCTGACACTGACCCACAGCTTCTATAAAAACACAATGGGCACTTTTCCAAGGCTGCATGTCTCAGGAACAGCACTGCTGCATCTTCACAGCTCTGCAAAAGTAGCAGCATCTTGTGGAACTACTACTGTGGCCTACCAAGAAATATCAAAATTACTCAATTCTTGCTATTTCAAGATGACTGATTTGCACTTCAAAGAACTGAATCACAACTTATTAGAATAAACTTTTATTTACTGCTCTCAGGATCCTTATTTTATACTTTAAAGTATGCAACAAAACCTGCTACATTCAAATCTATACAGATTTACTGATATATCATTCACATTTTACAAAACTGCATATAGATTTGGGAAATTTGTATAAGTTACCTTTATTTACATGTAATACTCTCAGTCCTAATGACCTAGTCAAAAGATAAAACAAAGTGGGATTTTAAATATCCCTTAAGACCCATTAACATTTGTTACATAATTTACATATCTTCAGAGATACATGTGCTACACTTCCTTCTTGCATATTTATAAAGACTGTGGCTAAACAGAAATTTGCTGGCCAAAGCTAGGTACTGTCATTTCCTCAGATCATATTGGTAATAAAATGTTAAAATTTGAGCAAGCCAGGTATACAAACCAATTTTTTTTCTTTCAGAACCAAATTGATAATTATTTCAACCAGCACTTGCTCAAAAAAAGTGTTACCATTAATACAAAAAATACCCACATTTACAAAAGAAATCAAACTAATATTTATATATGACAAGTTGATCTACAATAAATTGCACATTGTTGGTTATGACTTTGGTTATACTGTATTAACAAATTTGGTTTCTAGACTAACACTGGAGGAAAAAATACAAAAATGCAGCTGTAGAAACTAGCAACCTGTAAACATATCACAGAACCAAATTCTGCACCTGATCACATGTGCATAACCTCCTTGCAGTTCAGAGGGGTTTGCACATAACAGACTGCTGAATTTGGCCCAGAAAACCCTGTAAACATGTTCTTTATTGTTATGTAGTGCAATACTGCAAGAATGGATAATAAAGGCCTCTAACTATCAGTAAATACTGAGTGATATCATACAAATTTCACTTTAAGATTGATTTGTTGCAAAAGGCTGAATTGAAAATATTATCGTTCAACTACAAATTTATCAAAAGAAGTGATGAACACTCAATAAATCAACATCAGTATACAAATTCAAACAAAAAACTGATACAATTTCTCATTAAAACTCAGAATTATGCTGCTTATCTGTTTTGTATAAAAATCTTGGGTTTGTTACACTGTTTTAGCAAAAGCAAGTTAGAAACAGAAGTCTAACAACTGTGTCAGGAAGTCAGTGTTCTGCAAACAAATGTTTTCCAATGTTTTATCTAATATGCTGAATTATAAGGTGCTTTGAGCAGATCCATTGCAAAGAGCCTGAAGCAGCACAGATTATGATACTGTAATACATGAAGTTTGTTGGGTTTTTTTTAAAACAGTTTAACAATTTCAGTTGTTCCTCTTAAAGCAGCAAATCGAATTTAAATCCTCTGCAAAGATTTCTTCCCAGCTTTACTTCAGTAGTTTACTGCAGGACAGTTTCAAATATTGTACAAGAGGCAACTGCTAAAAACATTTTAGATTTTGACTTACTTGGCACTGGGTGATCCAATGTGTATACTGCATGTTTTAGCAAATACACAAAACTATGGAAATGACAAAATACATTTTTAAAAGTTAGTGATTTTTAATACTTAATTATTTTACATATGATACTATGAAGATTCAATAGCCATGTGACTAAACATAATGGTAGTCCCTGGAAAATTCAAACTTGTTTGTAAACCCTTAAAATGAAATTGCAGCACTGGACCAACATAATTTATGTCTGTCTCTTAATCAACCCCATCAAAACCCTGAGTGTTTTCAATCGCTAGAAGAAGTTTATCCCATAAATCTTCAAATGAGTCATATGGAGGCAAATCCAAGCGATTAAAGCTGAAAAACAGATGAAAACTCTTAAGTATTTTATCACTTTTACTAGAGGTCATAATTTATCTGAATTAAATACTCACCAGGTATGAGCTCTTGGCAGTTTTTCAGGGGTACCCCACTGTTCAACTGTGAACAACTGTGGTCCATTTGAACCTGAAGAAAAGAACACATAAATTTTCACCCTATTATGAAATTCTTTTATAATCAGATTCAAACTATGACATCTTTGGGAGTTTTGTAATCCAGTTCTGACATTAGGAGCTATCTATATAAATAAAATACATAGGCAGTAATAGTCAATAATCCCATGTCACTTGTATTTTAATTATTTCCTACAATACCTCAGTTTCAAATGACTTTTACACCTTAAGCTCAGAAACCTAAGATCTAAATGTACATGCATAGCAGCTGGCATTAAAGTTTTCTGGACAAGACAATTTTATACTGTTTTAAATGTTGCATGCAAAAACTTGTACACATTTATCACCATATGCCAAGTTTTATAATCCAGTAGAAAGTAGTTATTATATATACAGTGAAGTAAAAAGTAGCATATTGTAAAATAGTATATTGCATATATAGTAAATGTCCACCTTTACCTATACAACAACAAAGGAGAGTTACTGAGAACTTTTGGAAACATGACAATCATATATGTACTCCCAGGATTTTCTTATGCACCTAAGAACATTTTTAGCTAGCAAGGGCAGCCCCAGCTCTCTCTATCCTCTATCTTACAGCATCTCATGTCTCAAAGTTTTTTGGATTTCATTGATTTTTATCTTCTTTTTGCTAGGATTGGGATGGATTTAGCAAGATGGTATTTCTTGTTTGGACTCAGATGTTTATTAGTTCTTATTTATTTTCCAGTTTCACAAACCATGAGTTCTACAATACTTCAAGTTAACAAACTGAAAATGGAGGAGTATCTCTTTTTTTTTACAAGGCCTTTTAAGGATAAGCTGTCCAATTAAGAAATGGCACCTAAATTATTTTTACTCTTAATTCAATAACCAATCACCTGTAGCCTGCAATGTGGACTTTTTTATCCAATCATACAGTATTGCCCAAACCCATGAAGAAGATGCAGAAGGACTAGCCTCCACCCTAAAACTTCCCTCTTGCTTTATATATATTACCTATATTCTAAAACCTTAAACTAAGTTTGTCACCACGTGATATTACACACTTCTATTCAAACTACACAATTCCAGTTTTATAATTTAATTTTGGAAGCCTTCTCCACGGCCTCAGGTAAAATACAGTACTCTTCTGGAGGTCAGTACCTGTCTGCACAGAAAGTCTAAAATTCTCAATTACCAGGGTTCCAACATGACCTCTCAATTCTCATGAAGTAGATGCAAAAGTGCATTTTTTAACTGTTTCCTTAAGCTGGGAGAAGACTGTGCAGTTAAAAAAAAAGACAAAAAAATCCCCTGTCTTGTCAGAGAGTGTCTGTTCAGTGTGCCAGTGCTGCAGCAAGGGTGGGTTTGCACCTGGCCTGGGAACACTGGAGTTGGAGCAGCAGAAACTCCTGGCTGTGCCACAAGAGGGAGATCTCTGCCAGGAAGCTGTTCCAGGGCTGCAGAGCAGGCAAGGGAAGGGAACAGCCCAGCAGCAGCACAAAATGCTGAAACACCACTACAGCTCTTTCAACACAAGGTACAGGAAATAAAATTGTTACCAGGGTTTAGTAAGGATGGCATGCTGGTCACAGTAAAGCAGAAATAACTGTATGAGAAACAAACAAAGCACTGTGCAGGACAACTGCTAGTTGAATTTTTCATTAACCAGTGAGTGAATGCAACTACAGAAGACTGCCCAAGGATATCCTAATCCCTGGGCAGAAGGAAGCCAAAAACTTCACCAGTTTCTTTCCCTGTATCAATTCTTAGTTCTATCTCAAGCAGTGTTCTTAGACAAATAAGCAGAGCTCCTGAGGCAGCAAACTCCTGACTGGGCTCCCTGTGATGAGCATGTGCTGTAACACTGACAATGTCAAGGCTCAGGAGCAGCAGCAGACACATGGCTAAGCCTGATGTGCACACTGTTCTTCCCACTGGAGCTCAACTCATTTACTGATGGAACAGAAAAAAACAAACCAAATATGTACAATGGAAGACATGGAAAATTGGGAAGACATGATGGGTGAAGTTAAGCTATTCAGTCAATTGCACAGCTTCTCAAGCACTTTTAGCCTTAATAAAGTCATCTAGCAGAAAACATAATAGCTGATGGCAGCTGAGAACAGACTTCCCCTAAGCCAAGCATCCCCACCCTTTGTGGGTTGCTCTATCTGCTTGCCTGCAGTCTGCCCACAGTGGCTTTTCTGACTTGGCTATTGAAACTGGCTCCCTGCTGTCCTCTGCCTGTTTCAGTCTCTGTGTTGTAAGTTCAGCACTTTTCTTCTGACTTTCTGTTTAACTCGTGACATTTCAGTGGTCCCCTTTGGAGTATATCCTTACAAACAACAGCATCTGTACAACCCTGCCTTGTGAGCAGATAAAAGCACTTGTGGAACTGAAGTTAACTGCTGATGCCAGCATGTCTTTGTAATCAGATCTTGGATAACTGAGAATTTTCTTCAAGCTCAATCATGTGTTAAACAGGGATTTTTGCAGCTCCTGAGGACTTTAAAAATCCACATTCATTTGAGGACTTCTATACATTTAAAAACTTCCAAAACCAGAATTAAAACAGCACGTTCCTATATAGAGCATGGGAAACGTGATATAAGTGACTCTTCTCTTTGTTTCTTATAACTGCCAGTTCATACTCAATTTTAAAATAAAACTTGAAAAATAATTTGACAATGTCTGAAGTCAAACATCAGGACAATGTTGGCATCAGGTTCTTTGTTACTTAATTGTGAAGATAATCTTAAGTACTCACCATACAGCTCAGCAAACCCATTCATGGGAACACGTGATGTGCCAGTAACAAACTGAAGCAATCTTATTCTCTTTTCAGAGTCCATCATTAAGACTGCCTATGTATGATAATGATTACAATTAAAGATTTATTCTTAAATTAATGTTTTAAGCTAGTAGATAATGCAACATAGCCTCTAAATCATTATCTATGATACACATATGCATTTTTTTTTAGTGATACACAGCCTATTTCTCTGCTTAAAGCTATGAAGTCAAATTTCTAATGGAACTGTAACAAGAGTATGGTTACTGGCTTAGCAGGCTGTTAAAATGCTTCCCTTGAAGATTTGGCCCCCTACTATCTTTGAAGTTTCTTGATGTTATGAACTAGAAACCAAATTCCTGTAATTTATTAAACAGAAGAGTTTAACACCTCTTTAGTGTAATCTTGCCAGGAAAACCTACACAAATATTTTTAACCCCACTCTGACAGGATTTTTTGAAAAAGCAAGCATCAGTATTACATTTACATTCTTACCATGCATCTCATCTTTAATTTTCTTACTTTCTCAGGAATTTCAATGGTCAAATAATATTTACCTAACCTTTTAATGAATCAAACTATAAACTAGCAGAAAGGCAGCAGCTTTTGAACATGTTTTCAATAAGAAAATATTAGAATTTCATTATACCTTCCAGAACCACTGTATTACTTGGTGGTTTATGTTGTAGCCATTTTTGTATTTTGTGTGTAGTTTCCAGTCAGCCACGTCCACATCTCCCAATCCACACATTAATAACTAAACAGATAAAAAAAACAAATGCCAAAGTTTAAGTGAGTAAACTAAAGTTTCAACATTATTTTTTTTTTTCCATGAGACACCTACCTCTAGCTCATTTTCATCAAAAATTTTAATCAGATCCTGTGGTATTAGTTCAAAAAAGCCCTAAAAAAAGATGAGGAAAGTTTGTAAAAATCAAGGCAACATTATCTTACCATTTTTAGCCATGGAGAATGATATTTAGAGACTCTGGTAAACACAGCCAAAGCAATATATGAAATACAGATGTTTGGATACCAGTAGTCCCCAGTTTTGATACAGTACTTTAAATTGATTTCTCACATCTTTACTGTGCCACACTGAGTGATGAGTATGGAACTCTGAATATCATCTATGTAATAGAATTTGTACAAAAAAGGGTAAATTGCCTAGTTTAAATCAAACTAATATAATTAAATAAAGTTTTATTTCTGCAGAGGTCATTAAATAGCTTGTTCTACAGCTAAAGCTGTCAGTCAGAATTGAGAAATGAGCAAATTTTTCAAGATGAATTAAACACCTCAGTAAAAACATACAGAAATATTTTAAACTCTGAAATAACTTAAAGCTGACACTACAAACAGTGCCTTTTTTATATACTTTTAACGAAAGTACTAGTGGTTCTTCAGGGTGTACAAAAAACCTTAATATCAGATACAACAAACTCTTAGAAGAATTTATTATGTAATTAAAACTATACCTCTTTAAAGGCTGTCATTTGTTTCTGTACTCGGCTCACAAATCTCCACTGAATTACTAGACTGCAAAAAAAAAAAAACAAGAAAAAACAAACCCCAAACACAAATCACATTTAAAATAAAAGTGATTTATATACAAAGCAACAACTTCCTTTTGTAAATAAAGCTAACATAGCTCCCCCCCTGTACTGGAGGGCAATCCAGTGAGGTACATTGCACACAGCAGCCACTACTCACTGAATGTAGTCTCTCTTGTTCTTGTTGGTGACAACTATTTCTGATCCACCACTTTTCAGTTCATGTTGATGGGTCTAAATGCAATGCACAGAACAAGCATTAAACAAGGTGAATATAAAACAGAATTCCTATATTAATATTAGCTAATTCATGCAACTCTTAAAGACTGCAGAATTTGAGAACTATGAGAAACAGATCCAGTCACACAGGTCACCTAATAAATAGAATGTAGTATTTATTTTTTTTTTAAGAGGTATTATTGAGGGGTTCAATGGGAAACCTCCATTTTTTCTGACCTTCTACAACACACCACCCAAGACTGCACACATGTTCAGAGTAAGGCACACTTCCCTAACTGTGTATTCTATGACCAGCACTCATTCCAAATCTCAAGGAAAAACAATTACAGAAACCACTTCTGCAATGATCCCAGTAAGTGAATCAATATTCATCTCTCCTGCAAATTGACTTATACTACTAGAACCTCAGAAGACAAATATCTCATTTTCAGTTACCATGGATGGACATTTTCATTGCTTCTTTTTAGGATCACTGTTGTTACACAAGACCACAAAGGTTATTATCCTTAGATCTAACTGGCAACTGTAATTTGGAAGTTTTATTCAAGACTTGTGGTATTTTTACATGACTTATCTTTTAAATAGCTTTGTATACAATAACAAACTTGTTTATTCTATTGGTTTCTAGTATATCTTAAGAGAAAGGAAACGTGCCATCTGCCAGTGATTCCAGCAGTTTTCAAAGGAGCTCATCCTTTCCTGCCAATCACATAAACCCAAGCTCTACTCCAGATCAAATAATGGACTATGGATATCTTAGCCTTGGTTGCCTTCACAGCAACAGCTGCATTTCAATGCAAGTAGTATTCAACAAAAAAAGCATAAGCAATTTTTTAAAGCTCTGCTTATTTCCAAGTCTTTTATCACACCAGGTTGAAACCACTGCATGAGTGGAAAGAGCTAAGTGAGCTAAAGGGTTTTCTTGACACCATACAGATAAAATCCCCTAATTTCACAGGTCAAGTATTTTCTTTTCATGTTTTGTCTATTCTGCATTACACCAGCATACTAACCTGACCAAAAAGTTCTTCATCAACTATGAATCTGAGGTCCAGTTCTGCTGGATCATTTTCAAGAATCCATCTCAGAGAATTGTAATATTCACTATCCTAAGAGAGAATTATGAAATAGTAAACACCAAACAAAGTAACCACCTTATAAACTGCAAGAGGTTCCATGACAGTGCAGTGAACACTTCTGCCTAGGGTAATTCCTATACTGGATACAGAGACACTGCAGGTGTACAAAGCTCTGAAGACTTTTGAAACCAAATTGCTCAGCAATCTATGTAAATGTCTCACATAGCAAAACAGAGATAATATGGTTAGCACTATCTGAAGTAATATATTTTGGACTTCTCTCTCATCCTCTGTTTATTTTCTTTGTATTGTCAAGCATTACTACAAAGAACCTTTGGAAATGAAAATTAAGATAAAGCCAACCACATCCTGCTCCATCCAAAGCAGTGTGACCAGGACAAGGGAGGTGATTCTGTCTCCCTGCTCAGCTGTGCCCAGCTCTGGGACCCCCAGTACAAGGAATGGAGCTGCTGCAGTGAGTCCAGAGGAGGCCACCAAGATGCTACAAGGGCTGGAGCAGCTCTGCTCTAGAGACAGGCTGGGAGAGCTGGGGATGCTCAGCCTGGAGAAAGGAAGGCTCCAGGAGACCTTGCAGCCCCTTCCAGTATCAATACAGGAGCTACAGAACAGATGATGAGGGACTTTGTATTGGGGAGTGTAGTGATAGGGTCAGGAGGGTAGATTTAGCTTGGATATTAAGAAATTCTTCCCTGAGAGTATGGTGAGTCACTGGCCAGAGAAGCTGTGGCTGCCCCATCCCTGGAAGTGTTCAAGGCCAGGTTGGACAGGGCTTGGAGCATCTCAGTCTAGTGGAAAGTGTCCCTCCCTTGCAACCCAAACCACTCCATCATTCTAGAATACTGAACAAAAACCAAACCAAAACAAAAAGTAAACAGGAGTCTATAAATCTATTACTCAGAAACAGACAGCAACTACATGCTGTAATCTTAAAGGGCAACAAAACCAGTAACAGATGAAAAAGACAGAATAAAAATCACTTTGTCCATGAGTATTCTAGGTAAGAGCTGTTATCAGGGAAACAACCAAACAAAAAAAGTCTAAGGACATGTTGCTCCTCTAAAAATGTCACATTGTATCACTCAAATATTTTCAGTTCCTGAAATTATTAATTCTTATAATCTAAGAAAAAACTAATTTAAAGAACAGGTTAAGATAGGAATCCTATAAGTCTTTATATTCAGTTTTAACAAACTTAGTGTCAAAAACATTTTAAGAAAACATCATAGAAAGTTTAGGTTCAAGTTTCCAGTCAACTTAACTGACTTGAATCCTAGTCTAAGTCTTTGATTTTCATTTTAAGTTTTAATTCCTAAACAACTTACAGATTTATAAAAGACATAGCCTAAGATATCTTTGAATCATGCATTCTCAACCTTCAAAATGTCATTAAAGATGACATATTATACATAAAAATGATAGGTTAACATGAAATTTATCTATATGATAAAGCAAATTACATACCACAGATTCCATATCATGTAGTGTTATTGGTTTTTGGAGCATCATCTTGTAAAAAGGACGAATAAAAAAGGCTATAAAGAAGAAGAAATAAATTTAACAGATGCAACCTAGGACTCCATACATGTGCAATATTAACATGAATATCACATGACATTACATTACAAGATAAATACTAACCATCCAAAAGTTTGCCATGGTAAACAGCCATTCCAGCCACACGGCCTATGAACTTGAAATAAGAGAGATGATCTTCATTGCAAAGTCCAGAGTTTGGATTGATCTGCAGAGTATAGTTATCTCTGAAGTTGAAGGAGAGAGCAGAGAAAAAGAATGAAAAATGAAATGTTGTACTATTGGAACAGTCTCACATTTGTAGGTCTGAAAGACATCACTTATTAAATCAGTTATTGCTTTTCATGATGATATCTAATACTAAACAATATACAATAGAATACAGATTTAGAAACAACCACCACGAACTACCTTAGTAAATTAGAGATAAACCAAAGATTAACTCCCACTCATTTTCAAGTAGAATAATATTCTCTGCATTACTGGTTATATACTGCCTCTTCTGTATGCAGGAGATGGTTGCAAGCACATGCTTGTCCATGCAAAAATGCCATGGCTTATGTTAAACTGCTGTAAAAAACCCCACAAGGACTGTCTCCACATTAACTCTTCTGTCAAGTAACAGTGTGCAGATTATGGCTGTTATTATCAACTATATCCTCCCATACATTTGTAAGGGTGGCAGGAACCCCGTTTTTAAAGAAGGTATGAGAAATACAATTTCTTTTCCCAAGTTTTCACTCTTCCAGAGTGGTACTACTTACGTAGCTGAATATTCAAACAATCCATAATAAGGATTAAACATTTCTTTAGAGAGAAGGAAGAACCACTCCCTGGCCACTCCTCCATAGTCTAAACCTTTTTCACCATCAAATTCAATCCAAAGTCTTGCTTTAAGGAAATCTGCTCTCTTTACAGCTATAATTCTTCTGTAAGAATCTTCAAGGATTGTTGTGCGATGAATTTTCATTTCAAATCTATTTGGAATATCACTCTAAAAAAGAGAATATGAAAACAAAGAATAATAAAACAAAACTCAGCATCTTACAGTTTTGTAGAATATGCAAATTCTGAAAAATAGACCAAGGGGGGATAGAAACTCTTTCCTTACATAATTTGAAAACATAACACAATATGATTGAAAAGAGGCTCTATTTACCTACAATTCAACTAGCAAAGAGAATTTCATACGCTAACTTCTATTTCATGCTAAGAAAGTATAGTTAAAGTAAGCTCTTACTAGTAACAGCATATGGGCAGTTGTTCTGCCTGCAGCATGGCATGGAGTCTCTTCTGACACTGAACATTTATCATATTACACACTTGATTAAAAACAGCTCACAGTTGACACATAAAATTATCTGGAACTGTTTTATCTTACTTATTTCACCTTCTAGTTCAATATTCTATGGGCCTAGGTGTCCCATTCTCTTACTTAGGACAAAATTCACAGTTTTATTTAATTCTTAAAATACCACAATTACATTGTGACTGAGCTCTCTATCACTTCTCAGATTAAGATGCTGACATTTGAACGAATGTCAATCTTGTTTGACTAGGAGCACAAAAAACAAGGTGCATATATAATTGTATGCAATTTATATGTCAGCTCAAAATGCATAGGCAGACTTGGCAGGTAGAAGGTGAAGCATGGATCTAAACTCAAATTCATATTATTATATATGAAAAGTATCTCCCAAGGATGTAAAATTTGATTGAACTTGTGCAGACTCATTGTTATCTGACTGTCCAGATGCTATTTACAGTCTTTTATGCTACATGTTATAAATATACCTGGCACTGCCACTTCAAACTAGACTTTGGAAACAAGATTCATAAACTTCAGATTTTAAAGCTGTAAAATTTTATTTCAGTCATCCAGGCTGATCATTATGACAGCAGAGATTTTTACATAGACTAAAATTTATTATGAGAACTTCTGAGAATTTTCCATATTCTGACTTTCAAAAACTATTTTATGCTTGATCAGTGATTACCAAACTTTTCTGTTGCCAGTCTTACTTTCAGGTTCACAGTGTTTTGATCCTTGAAAATTTCTACTTTTTAAATTAGATTGTTTGCAGTCTCATTAGTGCATGAAGTCACAAATCCTGTTGTTAAGAGTAAATGCTAATTGTTACCAAGCTGGTGCTTCACAAACTGTTTGTAATCAGACAGTAAATTTACCTTCCCTGTAACCTAAGCTTTCCCTTGTTTAGGGGTCTAAGTTTCAAAACTTTCTGCTGGATTCCTACTGATTACTAACCTGTTTCTTCAATTTCTTTCTGAAGAATTCATACTTCCGCTTATAGTCCCTGGAGTAAGGCACAGCCTTTGGAGGGGAAAAAAAAAGAAAAAAAACTCTCAACCCATTTAAATTCTGAGATAACAGGAATGCATGTTTTACTGAGTGCCAGGGGAGACTTCTAATTTATAAAACCAGGAATGAAAAGCACTTCTCTGTCCAGATCAGATCCACAGCATTGGTGCAGTACCTCCCCATGAGCTGGTGTGACAGCCTGAGGTCCCCGAGTGGCCCAGATCAAAGTGACCAAAATGCCTTTGGTGACGTCCACAACGTGTCCATTCCCTGCTGTATCATCAGGGACCTGGCTACAAACACCTCTATTTTCCATGGACAGGGAAGGTTGTTTACACATGCAGGCTATTAATAAACACAGATATCAGCTGAACACTAAAACCCATCTATAATTACAATGCAAACCATCTTTGCAATTAGTTCTGGTAATTTTGCACTTCAGATTAAGTACTGAGGCTGGATAATTATTTTTCAGTTAAAAATTAATTCCTCTTTAAGCTTACTTTAAGCTTTTTTTTTTTTTTCTTTTTTCTCAAATTTACTTCATGAATTGAGCTAGTGTGGACAAAAAATAAATAGACTTTCTCACTTATTTCAAAGCTCTCCCCCAGTCTATAAGGAAACTATCTTACTACCATGGGAACTGCTCTTTCTTGCTGGCATTTAAAGACCATTTATTTCCCCAGAAAGCTTTCTAAACAGTCTTTCAAAAGAAATAAAAATGCTTTGTTCAGACACCCTGAAAGTTTCACTTTTTAGACCGACTAACTGATAAATGACAAGAGTTTGTTTGAATTCTATTAACAGTATTTCTGAAAAATATTAAAATCTACATTAGGAAAGCTTACTGGTCCAGTTATTGCCACATTCTGCAGTCGAGGATCCTCCCATTGTGTCCTCTTTGTATCTGCAAGACATTTTTAAATTAGTTCCATTAATTTAAATAATGTTCACAAAATAAATTATGAGCAGGGAAGAATACTACATTGTACATACTGTGGTTTATGAAGAATATTCTTCCATCTGTGTGAGTCCTCTCTTCCCATCCTGGCTGTAAAAAGGCAATATTTTTATTACACATTTTTATTAAATATTTATTACAAACTTCTGATCATATAGTGTGCATAGAACTCAACATGATCTGCAGTTGAGGGCATTCCTCCCCCATCTACTGTCAGCACTGAAATTCAGAATAGTATTTTTTGTAGGAAAAAAAGCAGGCTGCATTTTATCATGTGCAAATTTTAATAATGTTAACTTAAACAGTTTCATCTGCAAAACAAGCACAGAATGCTTTACTTACTGGTAATGGGCCCAGGTCGACTGGATCTAGGGAAGTCTTTCTCCTTGGATGAGCAGAAATTTTCAGTCTTGGATCTTCCTTTGAAAACAAAACAAGCAGCATGTTAAAAACCTTTTGCTGTTTTAATTTGCTTTTAATTTTTTTTTTGCCTTTATTAATGATTTTGTAAAGAATATGCCTAGTACCAATTAGGTAATGGTTGCATATTCTGCAGCCAGAAGAATCCTTGCAGATTCTCAGTCCTCCAGTAATTTACAATCATCTTCTAGTAACCTTTCACTACATTTTATTTACACATATATAAGTTTCTCATTCAACTCAATTTTTGTGTAATTGAGTCAAATTACTCTTTCCACATGATTTCTGACACATCTTATACATTTTGGGTTTGGTGGGGTTTTTTGTTGTTTGATTGATAGACTGGGAGTTGTGGGAGTTAGGATGATGGTGGTTGTGTTAAATGAGGTCTTTTAATCCACCTGGAGAAAAGAATACTCATTTTGAATCAATTTAATGCATTTCTGCTTCCCTTTCAGCTGACAGTAACAATGACTTGGTCTTGAGATGCTTAAACCCATCTAATAGCAGTGCCAAGTGGTGTGCAGTGCCCCTCTGTGGAACTGCAGCTGTACAGCTCCCTCACCCACATGCTACTTGCACCTGGTCTGCTCTTCTAAGCATTCACAGAAATTTGTTTTGTGCCCTGTGATAAATTCAAGGTAATGGATTTCCTGTTGGAGATATGTTTACAGAACTCATTTCTGTGAACAGCTCTTAAAAGCTACCACAGTTCTGCAATGTCATTTAGGAAGGGCTTTACATCTGTGAAGCAGATTCCTGTTTTCCTCTTCTAATCTAAACTTTCAAGTACCAATTAGTAAAATTGATTATCTACTCGTGGCATTTTTATTACATATCACTCAGACTCACAAAATATTTAGGGTTGAAAGGGACCCACAAGGATTTTGAGGTCCATTTCCATGGTACAGGGACTGAATGCCCCAACCATGAAAGCCCCATCATGGCTTTATCAGCACCATGTGCTGACCATGCCCATGAACAGACAGACACAGCTCCCTTGGCACTAAAGAAACACATACTGCTGAAAGCAGCAATGTTTTGATTCAAGAGGAGATAGAATTTCAGTTCATGAGAAGAGTTTTCCATTACCCATGTTGTGGTTTTGGTATTGTGGTCAATAAAGAATGGTCTCCCATTGGGTGCATGTCGGACTTCCCAGCCTTTAGGGAGAAATGCTTGCTCCACTTCAGGCTGCTGCTGAGAAGACTGCTGTGATGAATCACTTGATGTTGCTTGTGGCTGTCTTCCTATAGAAATACTTTGAGCAGCTGACACCTGACTTGTTTCCACAGCAATCTATGGTAAATGACCAAAAAACATCATATCAAAGCAAAGCCAGGCAAAGTAATATCTTTTTTCTATTAACCTGCATTTTTGAATCGTGAAAGCAGTTTCACAAAGCAAGTCCCTGACAGGTTTCATAATATCAACTACATTGACCAGCAATCACTGATTGTGCTGAAGGCTTACAGAAGCCTCCCAACCTCCCCAGACAGCTATCACTCCTCAGAAGGGAGAGTGACTTGCCACAAACATTATTACTGTTCCTAACTCTCCATGCAGTCTCTCAGATATTTTATGTGGTATTTTACAGATTATGCCTTTTGCACGTTCTATTTCAAAGCTGTCTCTCCACTTCTATTACACAAGATGTTTAAAAGGTTCAGTGAATACAAACATCAGTAAATTGAAGACAGGCAGTACCTGTACTACTGGTTTTATCCAGGTAGTGGTTCTAGAATTGTGATCTATATAATATGACCTTCCTTTTTCATCTTGTCGTTCTTCCCAGCCTGGGGGTAATCCAGATGAAGTAGGCAGTAACTAAATATTAGTGATAAAAGATGAAAAACAATTAAGGAAACTATGAAACTTACTGTGAAAAGGTTTTCCTCTGTCAAATTTAAACAACAAAACTATATTCCAGAAATTTCATGACTTCTATGAACTGGATAAAATAGATAAGTATTTAAGTCCTTCCTGAATAGTATGAAGTAACAGATTTTTATTTGTTTGTTTCAAACAAAATTCAAACTCCTCATGTAAAGGATGCATTTATATACCTGGTCTAGGCTGATCCAGCCTAGTACTTCTGGCTATTAGATCACAGTGTCACCATAAAAACATAATGGAATGTGGTATAGCTTTTCATTAGAAGTAAACAATTATAAGGCAAACCATTTGAAAAATGAAACTCTTATCATCAGGGCAAGACTACTTCCTTCTGCAGGCTATGCATCAAGCTAATGCTAAACAAAGCTGAAAGGGGAAAGCTTTACAGCTGAACTAGACCCACAATTGCCATTTTGTCAGGACAGCTGCTGGGCAAGGACAGCAAATTCTCATTTAGAATGTCAGCAGCTAACACAGCTAAAAGCCTGTGTTTTTTGAAAAATGACTTACCACTGGATGTGCAGGCTGCTCTTCAGGTCTGTATGTTTGCAGACTACCTCTTCTGCTGGAATGGTTCTTGAAGGAGTGGAGAGAAATGACACATTAGCTGTTACTGCAGCTTTAAGGATGGCAGCAAACAGCCAATAATGATTATCACAATTCAAGCTATTGGAGTTTCCATCCTGAGCAAAGAGTTGCACTTGTTTTGAAACATGATTTAACATCATATTTTTCAAACTCTTGTTTAACAGCTAGAAACATCAAGTTCAGAGATTCTATTATACTCTTAGGACAACAGAGGCTCGTGAAAGTTCAGAAAATTCTAGCAATAGATGTTTTGGCATGTAAAACATTAATTACAAATAGTTATGGTACAATTGAGTTTACAGTATAAAATTTTTTGTGTTGTCAGTAAAGGCTGATATAGAACAGAGCTAACACAATTTTCCAGGGAGTAGATTAGGCCAATAATAAAAGGATATGAGAGTGTGAGAGAATCAGTTTCAGAAGAGCAATTCAATCCCTGGACTTTGCATAAATGTCCACCTTCCTGCCTAAAGACATATTTAGATCTAACTTGCTACAATTAGGCACCTGTATTTCATTTTGCATCAGAATTTCCACAACTCTTTGAAGGTTTTTTCCCTATCTACATACTATTGGAGTACTTAAAAAAAGGCATGATTTACTTCTAATTTTTTTTATTTAGTGGAGCAAGGGTGAGGTATAATGCAGGTGAAAGAAGGCAAGACTGCCATTCTAGCTGACTCAGGCAAATAATTTGAACATCTGCCTCTTTCTTTGCTCAGGCCACCCAAGCAAGCTGAAATAACAGTTTCCTTGCAATGCATGGGATGCTGAATAGCAGAGATGGAGTCAAGTCGTTACTCTCATTTGACTGTTTCCAGCAACACCAGTGATGTATTTGTACAACTCATATAAACACTGTCAATTACAAATTTACATTTTGAAGGGCATTCTTAACATCACAAAAACTAATGATTATTTCAGTACCAAAATCTAACAGACTAGATGGCCTGGGTCACCTCTACAGGCTTTCCTCAATGGACAGTGGATTTCTCAGGTCATGTGTCAGGTTACAAAGCTGTTTGTGGAGCTCAGGTTTCACAGGACAGCTGAGCTTATTTAATTGCTTGCTACCACCAAAAAGTCGAGTTTCACTCTGGCTACATACTCCTGCTGTTTTCCCTCTGCTACTGTAGCAATTGTCAGACAACCTAGCATGCTGTTTCAGTTGCTCAAACGGCAAAAAAGCAGAATTGAGGAAAAGAGAGTAGTTTTCTGCTGGGTTAGCAAGCAGGACAGACTCACACAGAGGTCAGGCAAGTTTTGCAGCTGGCACAAGGGCTGTGGAACTGTATGAGCAAGCTCCCTTTTTTGCTGCTAAGGAAGCAGCAGATTTACTCAATCATACAACCTTATCCCAGTATCCACAATGAAAAATGGTCAATCTTAGATCTTGTTCTAATGGGAAAAGTAAGCTTTCAGGACACTGAGATTTTTTCATTCATAGTTTTCAGCACTCAACAACACTAGACTAAGAGACAGATTTACAGACTGAAAAACAGTGCACACAAATCTGTTTCAACCTCAGGCAGAAAGCCATGTAAGCAAAGCAGTGAGGAAGAAAGTGCATCCTTAGATGGGATTCTACAGTAAAAAGACTATTCTTACAGTCTGTGCATTTGAGAGGAAATTAAAAATACAACTCCTAAATAAAGCATAATAATTTATGGATCTAATTCTATCAGAACAGTGTGAAAAATAATTTACAGTGTAGGCTGTTGACTGGCCAGCAGCTGGACTTCCAGAGGTAGTAAGTCTGTTACTCAATTCTTCTGCAAGATGAGTCTGTATGTCACAGCTACTCTGCGAGAGAGGTATTTGAACATGCTGACTGCTGTACATTGTTGCTTCATCTTCAGTTATAATTTCCCAGCTCTTTAAAAGGAAAATAAAGGGAAAATATTTTTAAAAAGTAGTTCTAAATTACTATTACTTAAGACAAGCTTTTTGAGTAGGCTACATTAAAAAAACCCCTCGTTTCATATCAGCAACATTGAGAGATTCATTGTTTTACCTCGGGGGAATCTCTGCTGTCTGTGTTCTCTGTATCCTCTGATATCTGTCGCCGGTGAGTGAACACGTGCTGGGCCTCCAGCTGCACACTGCCAAGATCTGCAGCAGCCACACTGTCCCTGGTGGGGCAAGGTGGGAGAAGTCAGCAACAGCAGCCAGAGTTTATCTTTCAACAGTAAGCCAGACTAACAGCAAAAACATACATCACAGTCATTTTGGCAGAAGAAAAAGAAACAGTCTGGACTACATAAATTAATGTAAACTGTTTAAAATGAATAAGCATTCATGTCAATGTGAAGTGTTAGCTGAAGAATAAGGTATCATTCCAGGGGGGTGGAAAAAAAAAAGGAAAAAAAAAAAACAAACAACCCCCCCCCCCCCAAAAGGCAAACAATTTAACCAAGAACCTGATGGGAAGAAAGAACCAGGCTGATCCTCTACTAATTTTCAAGCTGTTCACTTTTTATTTCTCCTTGCTTTTAAGGCAGCTAGGGTGAAATACACTAGCTAATATGAGACTTGAATTTTCAGGCTAAAAGACATACTGTGCAGTTGGTCTTTTCCACTGTGTTCTTCTGAACTCATGATTGACATAGTAGGTCCTGCCAAGGATGTCTTGTCTTTCTTCCCAGCCTGAAGGCAGAGGAGGAGATTCCTGCTGCTGCTGTTGTGGCTGGCTAGCAGCCTCTGGTTGGTCCAATATAATCCACCCAGGCTGAAAGACATAATATAACTATCTTTAATACTATAGAAGGTGAAAAACATACCTTAATTTATCAAGCCACTCCCCCTTTTAAGATGTAGTTGCATTACACCTTAAGTCAGTAAATTTGACTCTGACTTTGGTTTATTTCTAAAAATGACAAGGCACATTATGTATGCAGAAATCTTATTTTTAACTCAGGATCCTTAAATATATTAGTACCAGAAGTTGTTAGCTTCAGGAAAATGAACAGCATTCACAGAATACATTAAAAGTTTCAATACTGTCATTTCATACACATGCTGCAAATATATCAGGCAGATGAACACATGCTTCTGTAACAAAGATTAATTACAGCAAAGGTGCTAATGCTGAATAGAGTTAAATCTGGAAAAAAAAAATCTATTAATCTACATTGGATGTGCTTAAGATGATTACATATATATGGTAGGCAAGATCAAAATATTCCTATGGAGTGGAGAGAATTGAAATTATAAAACTAGACAGATGTTAGTGTCTGTCTGGGGTCAAACAACATTAAACAGTGCCTACAACAGAAACACTTTAAATTGTATGCACAATAGAAACAATCACTTTTAACTGGTTTGTTTCTAAAACACTATTAACTTCTTAGCGATTCCTAACATTCATTTTTCAGCAATAAACACATTTTTCCCACCTCTACTTCTTCAGCCTGTTCTGTGGTTTCTTCTTCAGATCCATTGTTTTTAGGTAAATAAGTCATTTTTAATCTAAGGTGGCCTTTAACTCTTGATTTATGGCTGCAGAAGAGAAAATAAAATGTTCTTATTGTGCACTTGTAAAACAAAACAGCTGAAAAAGCACAGCTAGAGGATTATTCTTAAGTATTCCAACACAAACTTGACTTTTTATAATCTAAACTAAATTAAGTTCTATAATGGCATTAAGGCTTCAGAATTCTGAATACAGTAAGTATTTAAAATATTGACGTTATACTAAAAAGTCAGTATTATATTAGAAATGGCTGCTCAAATTTCTTTAATGGAAACAGAAAAGCTTAGAAAATGCATACATATTTATAACTAACTACATAAGACCATTGTGCAGATACAAAAATTAGAATTTCCATGTGGTATTTACTAACCTTCTTGGATGAAGAACAAAATCCTTAAATGTATATGGTCTCTCCATACTTGGATTTTCTGTCTGGAATAATAATTTTTTTCAAGAAAAATTTTTATTAAGAACTTGAAATCAAAGAAAACTACCAGAAATTTACAACTGATTTCTTTAAAGGCCTTATAACATTTTAAAACTTAAATTCCAGGTTCAGGTACACTAACAGCAATACCACCTTAAATCTTAGCAGTAAGACCAACTGGTTTAAGAAAATAAAAATTACCTCTCAGTGTCTATGCACTTTACAGAATGAAACACCTGCTCTTGGAAAGGGTTTGCCATGGTTGCTACCCTGTTTTTGAGACAGTTTCTGATAAATCTGTTAGTATCTGCTATGTTTTAAGACCTCAGAAGAAAATTTAAAAGCTTATTTTTTTCAATGCTATTGGTGATA
This sequence comes from Erithacus rubecula, assembly GCF_903797595.1. Classification (NCBI taxonomy): domain Eukaryota; kingdom Metazoa; phylum Chordata; class Aves; order Passeriformes; family Muscicapidae; genus Erithacus; species Erithacus rubecula. The sequence goes on from NC_136666.1 coordinate 14,507,174, forward strand.
TTTAAACTAATTATCTGCTTTGCAAAAGGAATACAAGAAACAGGAAAAAATTGACCTAGGGAACACTAACTATTTTCCAGTTGCTATCTTTTTTTGTATCTGTGTGAATAAAGAACAGTAAAAATAAATTTACAGACTTCAAAGAAATATTTTAAGACATGACAATAACTAAAATCTCTTCATATCTTTAAGGCTTTAAAACTATGGAAAAGCTAAAAGCACTCCAGTATTGAAAAACAAGGTAACCTACACTGTTTTATAAATATCAACGCTGAAAAATCCCAAACAGATCTACAAAATGAAACAAACAACCCACAGAGCAGGAGAGTTTAATCACTTTATAATCAGTATTGTTAACTTCCTCAGATGACTAACAGAGTGCATATACAAATATTTTTTTCCCTTTCATAGTCTTAAAACAAATAAAAAACACAAACCGGTAACTGATAAAGGGGAATATCCACTTGTCCAAGAAAATCATCTCGAGTCTACAGAAAACAAAAACAAACATCACAGAAAGTTGAAAGCAGCAAAGTGTTTTAAAAGCATGACCCCCACACTCTGACAGTGTAGCAATGCTTTCTCAGAACCTGAAGGCACTTCTGAATTATAGGCAATAACTTGTCCTGTACAGAGAGCAAATTCTGATTGAACCAACACTCAGAGCCTTGGGCAGTTCTGCCTTCCTCAAAACAAAATTTGAGGGAGTTGGGGTGGAGATTTAGACTGTTCACTAAATTATACAGACTAATTTTAACCAAACAGGAGAGTTGTTCAGCATCAGGACTGAGATTGACAGAACCCCAGCAGAAACATGTCCTAAAGAACCCTCTTCCTAGGAGCACCCAACCATTTCCATAAACCTAGACAGCTATTTAAAACAGGCATGTATAAACATTTTTTATTTTCCAATTCATACAGCTACTGTCAAAGATAACAAGAAGCAAAAGTGTTATCAGTGGCAAGTGCTTTGGAAGTTCAGCAATTCCAGTTGTCCCAAGCTTGGCACAAAAATCTGTTAGAATTATAAAAAAGAATACCTTCTATCTATGCACATTGCAGAGTTTAGTTTTAACAATGATCATCCAAAAGATTTTACCCTGACTTGGGTGTCTGGACTGTCCAGCTGGGACCAGACTGTGAACACAGCAGCTGTGAGACTAGGGAAGGGACTGACAGAGCATAGTAACAGTGCACACTTGACTTTTCATCATGGATTTTTGCTTGACAAAGAAATTAAAATTTCAGTAATCTACCTAAGTAATTTCAGTATTCACCAATAATCACCAGCAGCAGTACTTGACTTCACTTCCTGCTCCATAACTGGAGCATGTGCTAAGTTGCTTCAAGTTAATTCATGATTTGAAAACCTTTGTGAACCTCCAAAAAAGCAGGAAAATGTATTATAAGGGTCATTTAACATGAAGATATATCAGTGCCTGTGGAATAAACTCAGGTCAGCACAGAAATTTTTTGAAGGTATGTATAAGCTTATGGTTTAAAGAAAAAAACAAAACCTACACTACAATAAGACTACACTTTTTGCACAGACTGAGTAAGGAGCTGTAAAAGTCTTCAACTCTGTGGCTCATCCAACCTCTGAAATTCTAGGCTTCCTGATTTCTGCAGCTAACAAAAGATTCAGTGCCTATTCTTTCCTAAATCTGTTGTTGCACATATTCAAAGTAATCACCCCAGAACTTTAATGTTTGTCCATAAAACTTTTCACCACAAGGCTCTGCAGCTTGCTGACATCTATTTCCTTCACCTCAGGGCAAAGCCATGTGTTTCAATTTTCTTCTGGAAAACTTATTTAAATTTTCAATTCAAATGTTTTACAGCATTAAAATTCCAGTCCAATTCTATCCGTTTTTTGGTCCCTCTGACATTAAAGTATAGGTATTTCTGGAAATAGTTATTTTTGCCTTAGTAATTCTGATACCTTTTTTTCCTTAGCTCTGTTGTCCTAAGTGCATCCATTTAACCTTGAAGTCATACATGTATTTGGAGAACCAGTATGGGCCTCTAATTTTCACACCTGCAAAAAGTGCAGCTAGATTGCCATAGGTGATAAATAAAATGCTAGAAAATTTGAGATATGTCACTTCAAATTCAGTTTGCAGTGTGGATGTCATGTTCAGATCTGAAGGGGACAAAAATGAAAATATATACAAAACCTCCACCTTTTTAGTCCATAGACTCATTTGAGATAGAAAGCTACAATAGGTTTCATACCTGAGGAAGCTTCCCTGAACTACTGAAGGAAAACTTTCTGAGCTATTATACACCACAGGATTCTGGAAAAAAAATAGATTATCATTTTTGCCTATGAGGTTCTTTTTAAAATGGCACAGCACATACCCCAGACATGTTAAAAGGCTTAGTATTTGTAAAGTTCTTGGCAATCTTGTAGTGGAACATGCCTTCCAAATAAATTATTGGAATGTGGGACAAAAGTTTGCTCTATTTTAGAAACCCTCAGAACATTGTGTTTGTTACCAGCATAATTTGAGTATGGGCTCCTGTTATTCACTTTATTATTCCACTGTCTCTCCTGCTATTTTTAGCAGAGTTAACGTCGATAACCAACTCTTTAACAGCACTTTCTCCTCCAGCTAGAAAGCAAAACCCTGAGAGGAGATTTCTGTTGACCTCCAAACAACTAACCCATAAATCAGATAGCAGGAATGACCTGCAGTGATGTGCCCCACCATGACAAGCTGACTAACTGCCTGCCCAGAGGTGCCAAAGCAGCTTCCAACACGTGAACAGCTAAATGCCAGTGGAGCTGAAACTGTTTGGATCTCTGTTTCACCAGAGCACGCAGCACACACAAGTGGGTCAGTTGTTCTTGTCAACTTCTAATTTCTTAACAGCCAGAGAACTCAAACTTTCTGCTTGGCATCAAGCTCAATTAATGATATATACTGCACTAACAGAGAGGCCTTGTATTTTACTGATTCACTGGTTTAGTCTATAGAAAGTTATTAAAAACAGGTGAGGACAGACAGCTGCTGTACACAATTCATTTGAAGAACTCCAGTGCAATGCCAAAGCAATCAAAGAAAAACACCAAAGACAGTAATTCTGTTCAAAACTTATTTTCATCTATTTTACGAATATATGCTTAATGAGTTTTAGATTTTAGACTTTTTCTCCTGCAACTCCCATCAGAAATTGAAGTAAGATTTTAAACAGACATGCTTATCTGAGTCACACGTTTAAGAGCAGTACTGACAACATAACCCAAAAGTTATCAGGTTTGAAAATGGCTCAGTGAATTTAATGTCTTTCTTAATTGCTGGATTCACCACACAGCCTTTTGAAACAATTCTTGTATAAGACAAGGGTGTCAAAATAATAAGTATTTTCTCTACCAGTTTTTGTGACAAATATTTGTTGGTATTAGTGCATTAATTAGAATTCAAGCATATTCCAATCTTTTTCTGAATAAACTGGCAGCTAGTTGTGCACGGGTTCGTCTTTGCACAGAAATCCACAGCTGTATGGCAAAACAAGAAAGCATACAGCTTTTATTGGAGGGAACATAAGTATCAATTCAAATTGAAAAAACAAACAGTGATCTGGACTATCGCTGCTTAAGAAAACATGAGCTCAATAGATGCCTTATAAAACCAACATTCTTCTTGCTTAAACACCCAAACATCAACATTAGTTACAAGCTTGATGAGAATGAAAAAAACTTTCCTGAGCTACACTAGCAAATTCAAGTATTTTTCTTTTCGTGCTGCACTGAGTGTATTTTGTTCTCTTAAACTCTAAATTGAAAAAAGTGAGCTCTTTTTTCTTCCATAAAATACTGCCAGCATATGCTATTCATCATGGAAAAGTAACAGTTTCAAAAAAACAAGATTCAATTATGACATTAAGATTGTACCAAATTCCCGGATTCCACAAGTAATATTTTCTCTATCTTGCAAAGCAATAAATACTTGGTTGTATGGAATTCATTACAGTTCCAGTCTCCTGTATTTTTAAGGGGGACTTGTGAATTGTGAGGAGATTTTTTTTTTTTTTTAATGACATGTAGGCCACATAGGCATTTCTTTAGAGTTGGCATCTAGGACAGATATAAAACCCTATCAGCATTTTTAAAATAGGGTGAATTCATACTGTTAGATCAAGGGTTATTACACAACATGTGTTTCTGCAGCACCTTCAGCCCTGCTGGCTGTTTCAACAGCAAGGTGTCAGCACAACATGCCTCAGCACTTTTACCATCTACTTAACAGGCAGCATTTAGAAATGACACTGAGGTTATTTTCACTAATTCTCTCTCACTTCCAAAGATATTTTCAGGCTACTGCTTATCTAAAGACCAGAGAAAAAGCATCTTCTGTTTCTCCATTTAAAGCTTACACATTTTATATGGCACCAAAATCTTACTGCTTCCTTAGGAGTTCATATTTACTTTACATTCATATATTAGTCCACTCAATGTGTGCTGCTTTGAGAACTTGCCCTTAAAAGTTCATTAACAAAGAAACTTAAGATAACTTTTTTTTTTTTTTTTTTCTTCACACAGTTCACAGGAAGGCAAGTTGTCTAATATAACCAAAGCATACTTCAGAACAACAGAAATAAAGGACATGTCAAAAGTTATTAATGCATTGATTTTATTCATCAGGACTTCAAGTTGCTTTGGTTTGATGTATGTATGTGCCAAACAAACTATCATATAAAAAGCATATATTACATTTTATGAAAAGTCAAAAGCCAATCCAGACTCGTCCTCCTGTGTTATATCTGCCAATATTCACCACAAAAGATTTAAAAAACAGTATCAAATATTTAATTAGATACTATTTCAACAAGTCATTCTTGAAATCAAGTTAGTTATCATCATAATAGTATTAAAACATAAAACTCTGGTATCCATTTGTGAAAGGATTTTTGCCAAATCTTAGGACTTCAAAGAAAGTTGACTTTTTGGTTTATTGACTGTAGACTTTTTGGTTTATTGTAAACTATCGTGACAGAAAAAAAGAATGATGCAGTTTCTTGAAACAGAGATGATTACAGATCCATAAACTAACACTGCAATGAGCTACAAACATTTTGCTGGCTGCATTCCCAAATCAGCATGTTCTGTTTGTCACAGGGAATAAGGAAAAAAGTACACTTGAAACAGAGACACTTAACAGAAATGCAGGGCAGTACCCTTCAGACAAGGGTGAAAGTCAGTCATAAGCAAATGACTGAAAAGGCCACTCAGTTTTGCTTACTTGCTTAATCTGTGAAATTCATCCACTTCTGGAAGATGAGAAAACACGTGTTAGAACACAGAAGAGCACTCTGCCAAGGGTGAGGGGAGAGCATTTCTACTTGATCCTCTGTGGCTGCAAGGGCTGAGCAGGCACCAGAGAGCCTGGGGGTCAGATTAACACTCTGCCTACCCTTGTATCCTTTGCATGTAATGGCCAAGAGCAGATGCTTAAGGAATAATAATAGTGGCAATTAAGAACAGTACTTCCTTTGATACAACCCCCAGTTTCTAATGAATAAGTGGGCATGGACCTCTTGATCCTAACATTAAAATACATTTTGAAAATGTTATACTCTTTGATGGATCCTTCTTCAACTTAATTTCTTAAAATCCATTTCTACTTTTTGATATGCAGATCTTGAGACAATTTGCTCAGCAACACACTAAAGAACACCTTTTTTTAAAAGTGGAATGGAAAAATTCCTCCCCCAGAGCATAGTTTTATAAACTCCTTCTACGCCAACTTCTTCTTTTCCAAAGCTGAAAAGCCCCTGGTCTACTCAATGTTTCTCTTCACATAAAACTCACCTCAGTCCTGCAACCCTTCTTTTTTTAGTTCTGTTATCCATGCTTCCTGAAAAAGGATGACCAGAAATATACATGCCATGCACCTATGTGGATTTGTAAAATTCCACTATGGTGGTTTTAACTTTGTTTGCTTATTTCTTCCCTAATAAATCCTAAGGTTTTATTTGCCTGTCAGCAAGATCTGAGCTGACATATTCAGCAAGTCTTTCCCCATGACACAAACCATTTCCTGACCAGTATAGGAGGCCATCACCAAGTGTGCATCATTAGCTGCTTTTCATGTGTGCAATACTTGGCATTTTTCAACATTGATTTCCAAATTGTCTATTTGGGGGGAAAAAAAAATAAATAAAGCAATTATCATGATCTCATATCTGAATAGCCTGCAAGTTCTTCAGCTAGTGAGAAGTAAAGGAAGAATGTCTCTAGCTTGCCCTGTGAAAAAGTTTTACTTTAACACATTCTTGTAGGTATACCACGTTTTAAAAAACAGAATAACTATAGCTTGTGGCAACATTAAAGAAGCCACAGTATCAACGCTTCCCATTCCCTCATGGCAGATTAAAAGGACATGAATCACCCTGAAGGCTGGATAATTACATATTTACATAAGCTGTTTCAGGAGGCCTGCTCTGCATGGTTTTGCAGTTCTAGTTTCCCCATTTTTTTCTGGCATGAGAAACCTGCCCAAATTCAGTTCAGCTGCAGACTATAAACAGAATTAGGCTAATCATAATCTCCACAGAGCACAATCAAATAAAACTCCTCCTTAATATGTACATGTAATGTTTGCTGAGGACTACAAAGCACTAGAGCTTTACTGTACTGGTATATTCAAGAATCTGCTTTCTTACACTATGATGAGATTCTGAAAGTTACATATGGTTTATAGTTGCCAAATACAACCTGGGAAACCTGAAAAACTTCAGGGATCAAGTTGTTACCAAATAATATCATCATTTCCTTTGCTAATGCACCCACATAGCAACCATTCACAGTAAGATCCATGCCATCCTTTGTGTGCCATCTTTTTCTTCCCCTGAAGAAAGACTGCTAATCAAAAGCTAAAGCATGAAGAAAGGTAGAAAAGAAGGTGTAACTGAGCTCTGCATTTAAGCAACATAAAAAACAGAAGAAATTGGTACCAACTATTAAAGCACTACAGGTCACTGCCACTTAAAGCACAGAAGCAGGAAATTACCTGGAAAAAATCATGAATTGTTCATTATTATGATTAACACAGTTTCTACTGTCTTCCCTTCAATATACTGATGTATACTTCAGCTTCTAAAATTTGTCTGAGACACAGCAGATACACTCTCATGTGATTAAAGTCTAACATGGTCATCCCCACGATTCCTCAGAAAGACAGCACCTTCCTCCCAGCCCAACTGCCCCTGATGAACAGACAGACCATGACACAGCACTGCACCACATGGTCCTGTAATGGGATCCCTCAAGATACATGATACTGAATGAAAGTTGGTGGATTATGAGGTTACCATAGCACAGTAGCATCAAAGTGATGCCAGTTTGTGCTTTGCCTTGTATTGGCTCCATAATCTTCTGCTTTTGCTGCTCCTTTCCTGCCTCACTTCCTTGCACAGATGTGGGACACTGATGCCCATGCAGCCCTTTGCTCCATGTGCAAAGCTGGAGCTAAGCCACAGCTGTCCTTCCCTTCTCGTGGTGCTTCTCCCTGGCTGGATCACTCTTTTCTGAAGGAGTTATGCTGAAACAGCAGCTCTACACCTGAGGACAATGCAAGAGAGGAGACAACCTCAGACTATTCAGCACTAACCCGTGGTGCAGCATTTATCAAGGGAATCACAACCTTCCAGACACAGGTTCTGGTCCCTTCAGCATGCTCAGATCAGCAGGAAAGTTATTCAAGAGAGAAATCCTCACACACAACCCCCTTAAATTACTGTTTTACTAAATTTAAATTTAGTACAGCAAGATTCAAATAGCATCTTTTATGAAGGCAAAGTTCCACAGCTTGGTAAAAAGGTTGAGAGCTCCAACTAAAAGGTTTCCCTTACATGAATCTGACAGTAGAAAAACAGTTTGGTTTTTTACACCATCTCTCAAGTTTGGGTTTTTTTTGCCTCAAAATATATCATTTCAGTAACTAGAGACAAAACTTGAGCAAAACTATTTGTCAAGAAAAGGCCTATAACACAACTGATCCCCTCAACTGTGTAAGAAATTATTTCAAAGGTATACAGCTGCTGAAACAGATTTGCAAGTACATTTAAAATATTCACTTTATCCCTTAGAGAGTAATATTGATGGGGAAGGAATAGCTAACATCAACAGGAATGGCAACGTGATATTATTCTTGTGGAAGAGATTAACATAACTTATTTTTTTAGAAGTCTGTTTATATTGTACAAGAACTGGAACTGTATTCACTGTTTCTGCCTCTCTCTGTACCTCTTTGAGTTTATGTATGTATGATGACAGGTAACCTGTTCCCTTACTTGCTCCTACCCTCCCAATCCACACCTGTGATGTCAAAATGTTTTAGTTGCAGATTTATTTCTACCCTAAGCAGAGACAGATGTACTGAAAAAAGCCCCAACATCAAAACAATAATGAAAAAACCCAAGACATTGAAGCAGAAATACATAGTCAAGGACAACCTTCAATGCTGTAACCATGGACTTATCTCTTCCTCCTGCTTCACATAAATGAAATTCCAAAATCTACTACAGAACCTATTCATTAAGTTTCCAGTAAAGACCAGCAGTGGCACATTGGCCAGCACCATTCCCCATTTTGTAACTTAATTAAAAATAATCCAAGGCCAGTTGTCATAGAAATGGTGTTGATTTTTTTTTTTTTAAGCCAGCCTTTAACAAGCTGTTGATTATGGAAAGCAGGAAATGTGATCCGAGGTGGCTGAAGGCACGGAAGAAAAGAATGCACAGACCTTTTGCTGCTTCAGCCTCTGGAGTCTCTGACCACAGCACTGATTTGATTTCATGGCTGCCCTGTACAGATAGCTGACATTACTAAATGCTACTCCAGTATCAACTTGTTAAATTTGAACCCAGACTCAGCATATCAATATACTAGGCCAGACTAACTGGAGTCAAGAGAAATATTTTGGGAGTTGTTTATTTTTAAATGAGTCACAATACACCATGATAATTAACTGGACTATATAATTAAATGATTGCCATAGAATCTGTTATATTGATCACAAAGACTAATAACAAATACAATAGTATTTATCTATTTTATTCCAGTGTATTGCTGAACTGCTGTGAAGTCAACTGTGTTTTTTGCTTGGTTTGGTGGGTGAAGCTTTTAAATTTTTTTAAGTTTTACAGAATATTTACCTATTTACTGGTTTTACACAAAAACTGAAATGAGCCATTTGAGGACTTTAAGGTTCCTGTACCTGGTGTTTATGTCAATCCATTGTAAACATTGCTCCTGGGAATCAAAAGAAACTAATAGCAGTCCAGTGTCCTAGGAGGTTTTCTGGAAATGTTAGCTAACATACTTTCAAAATAACTGGCACATTTGAATTAGTCTGAATCTAATCTGTTTGTGCTTATTGTGGATTTTACCCCTCACTTCACAGTATGATTTTGGGAAGAATCACCAAACTGTAGATAAACACCATAGTGTTTATCTGTGATCTACAGTGAGTTTTATAAAGAAGTTTAAGCATAAATCACAGTTTCCCAAGAAGGAAAGAGCATTTTTCTTTAAACTAACCAAAAAGCACTGAGGAAGTCAGAAAGTGTAGGCACTGCTCTAAGGGCAATAAAAGACAGAAAATTCCAGGCTAACAGCTCCAAGGTAACTGTCTTACTAGTTTAGAAAGGGACTGTCATAATTATAAGGTCTTTGGCAAAAAGTCCTTTGCTTAAATTAGCATGTTAGTTATATGGCAGTAGTGTCAAATCAATGAGAATGAGTTCTTAAAACAACTTTAGTTCCATCAATTGTTGCACTAAAAATATTCAGATAATTTAAGTCCTCACAATGTTATTTAAACAAGGCTTAAAATCCACCTTTCATGTGGCCTATGCTTTACCAACTGCCTTTAGAGCTAATAAGAGTAGACACCTCTGCAGTTTAGCTGGACATGAATTTCATTACAAAAGAAAAAAAAATTAATATAAGCCTTCTAGACCTAAGTACTATAATTTGAACAGCAATGTTGTTGGGAGAGGTATTAAGTTACTCTGCACTGCTCAGGCTGAAATAGTAGTTGGAAGGAGGAAAAAAAAGAGCAAGAGGAAACTGAAAATTCCTGTGGTTCAGGGTGTATACAGAAACAAATGGTATTTACAGTTTCTCTGCTCAAATGTGATTTATCTTTAATTCTACATACAACAAACTGTTCTGTAAAATGAAGCCTATCTGAAATAAAAGACCACTCATTTTTACCCATTTTATATGCAAACAACTTCAGTAACTACTATTAATGTACTGAAAAGTTAGGTGTTTATAACTACAAAATTTAATCTGAAGTTTAAATTACTCCCGTGTCTCGATAACTATACAAGAAAATCCCTCTGAGTTAATGTAAACAGCCAACTATTGTTTAAATCTATTAAATTAATGTATTTCACAGTAATATCTATTCACCTATGCTACTGTATGTACCATATTCTAAGAAACTAATCTAAAACCCAAGTGGTACAGATAATTAAAAAATTACCTTCCTAATGGTGGCAATTTGACACCATTAGGAAACTCTGAAATAACTGCGCTTAAGTCTTGGCTGCAAACTTTTATTACTTTCCAGATAAATTTCAACTGTAAAATACCATCACATTTTTCTATAAACCACAACACTCACCTTATGGGGCCTCCACAAAGTGCTAGACATTTCCCTTTTAGAGGTTCCATATCTTTTCCTAACACCAGTTGTTTTTCCTTCATTCCCAGCTTTGAACTGTATGTGCAACTGAGACGTCCTTGCACTATGACATTTGTATTTAAGGCTGGATAAGCAGCAAGAAACTTTTTGACGTGATCCTTCCAAGGAAACACTTCTTTGCAAAATATGGTGAGTCTTGCTCATCTGTGCATTTGGTCTTCCTAGTTCATTTATATTAATCTGATATTCTGAATCTGTTTTTGAGGGCAGACATGCAGATGTGCTACGTTCCAATTTTAAATGAGGGTATTTCGTACCAGAGTTCAGATTTAACTCTGGACTGCAAGAGCCATTAACCATTTCACTGCTTGATGCAAATACTCTTTTTGTAAGATGAACTGAAACACGTGAGAGGCCATCAGACACTTCTTCACCAGCTGCCTGCTGAGGACCATTCAAAATCTGACTTTTGTCCTGTAATGATGCATTCAAATAAAGTGGTCGGATATCTCTGACCTCACCAGAAGAGCAAATTGTTTTAGACAGTCTAAGTCCATTGACTGCTGTTGAAAGGAATCCCTTGGAAATGGTCTGATCTTCTTTTGGTGACAGCTCACTAGGAGAAATAATTAATTTATGAGATGTTTGATAGGTGCCTCTGTGTGGTAGTTGACCACAGCTTACTGGAGAAGCTGGAGGAGTACTGGAAGGACTCCTAGGAAAAATAACCAGTGACGAACAACGTCGCAATGGAATTTTAGTTTTCTTCCTCACTGACAAAGCATCTTGGTCAAAAGTATTATTACTTCTGTACAGTGTTTCCTGAGATGAGGTGCTCCTGGAGGGATTACACTTGTTTGCAGTGCTTCTATATGAAGAGTCACCATGTGCAACACTACTACAGAAAGCATTATCACTTGTCCAAAGCGTGCCACTGCCACTGTCACTGATGACACTGTTACTATATGAACCTCCATCACTTGTGGTACTTGCACATGATCCGTAGTCACTGCCAGCACTGCTGAACGAGCCACTGTCACTTGCTGCAATGCTGCTGAGGCTGCCTCTGCCCAGAGCAGCACTGCTCAGAAGGCTGTCATTAGATCGATGATCAGCCACAGCTCCAGTGCCAACTCTCCCTTCGCTACCAGTACCAATGAATGAAGGGTCTTCACCAGCAGCCACAGCACCCCCAAACTGAGAACATCCACTCTGCTTCCTAGACTGCAAGGAAATGTGCAGTGAACTGCTCTTTTTTATTTGCAGTGAAGAAATAGTTGTGCTTTTCTCATGATTAATTACTTGTTGCACTACAGGTGCATAAGCAGCTTGTCTAGGAGTTAGTTTCACTTGTGTAACGCTAGGTGCAGAACTCTGTGATTTTTTGAAGTGCATACAATTATTACTATCCAAAAAATCTTCAGAGGTTTCTGATAATGGATCTGTGTTGCTTCTTTGGGTAGCAAAATGCAATCTTAACCGTCGTGCCATTTGTTCTCATTTCCACGCATGTTAGCAAATGAAACCCACAAAAATCCTTCAGCAGAAAAGCTACAGGCAGCTGCACAGAACCCAGAGCTGGTACATTGCAACAGTAAAAGCCCATAAAAGTTGCAGCCCTTGTCCTAATTTCTACGAGATTTTAAAAGAAAGTACCTCTTGAAATAAGTCAGCCGTTCCTTGAACTGTAGTTTCTAGAGCGTCGTTGATTGCTTGCAGTCAGAACACCTTCATTTAGAAAGCACTGATGTTCCAAGGACCTCAGCTGCCACAAACACTAGCGACCTTGTTTCAATTACACCTTCTGGAATTTGCATAAATGAATACTAGAATAGGCTTCCAGAACTTCCCAGTTCCAAAGAGCAACGCCTGCTGCTGCTGCACGAGCTGAGTCAATGTGTCCGTACTTTCCTCAGCAGCGTATGACTACTAATATTTTTACCCATAGGTTTAGAATTACAGGAAGTTGGTAGGAATGAAGTCCCATATAATTGAGTATCAAGTCCAGGATTGAATTTCCAAATAGTAACCGTGCTAGCAAACTGCTGAGGTCTGAATTATGCACAAACTAGTGAAATAAGCCTCCTCTCCCTTAAGAAAATGTTTTTTCTGCACTATTTAAATAAAACTTGAAAGAAATCTGGCATTATCTTGCAATCCACATGCTGCTAAGTAATCACACTTTCTGAAGATATGCATATAGTAGAACTCCCTGTGTTTATTAATTCATAATTTTAAACGAGGTGCAACTGAATATGGGCCAAAAAAAGTTTTTCTGGTTAATAATTTGGCATTTGTTGTTATTTCTAGTCTGACCTTTTCTAACTACAGCTGCTAAAGGCAGAAAGAAAGAAAACTACTCTTACAAATTAAACTACCTCATTTTGTTTGCTGGAAGCCCAGAGTAAGGACACATTCATTGCACTTCAATGTGATTTGCAGATATGTGACCAGCTACACAAAATTTAGAACACTGAACTAAGTATGCACAGAGATAAAAAGCATTACCAAACAGAATTAGAGAAAAAAGCCATTCTGTGTAATTATATATCAATTGCCTCACACATTCATAACTAATTATTCTTTTTCAGCATGTTCATTTTTTAAAATAAAATTATCAGCATGTCAAAAAGTTAATATACTGTCAAATCTTCCAAGAGTAAAGGGATTGAGAATTCCTACAAAATGTTTCAGTGGCTCATACAATCTGCAGAGGTCCTTTGCTGGCACCTAGTGGGACTTTTGATAAAAGACAATCCTGAATCTTGCTGTTAAGTGGGATTTCTGTTGTGGGTTTTGCTTTGAAAAACAACATTTGACTATGAATGCACTTTTGAATACATAAGCCATATATGATGCAGTACTAAATGCTACTGCACTAACATGAAATTACTTAGTACTGCTGAAAGAGTACAAACAGAAGAGAACACTAGGCCATTTATACTTTTATAGGTCATACTAGTAGGAGTTTTTTCTGCTTCATATTTATTTAACCTTTACTGTATTTTAAGCTAGAAGGCAGTAAAATTAACATTTATACCTCCTTCCCAAAAAGGGCCAAGAATCAAATTCACAGTACCTTGTTTGCAAGCAACAAATTTGTTTTCTAATTATACTCCAGGGCTTACTTAACCTCCATTACCTGAATTCCATTATTAGAATGCAGCAATAAATGAATACTAGCTTATTCATAAAAAGCCAACAAATACAACACTTTGTTTATTTCATTATAACCAACAGGACTTCTTCTAAAGTTATATGTTGGTGGGGGACTGGGATGGGGACAGAAGAGGAAAGGAAAATACCATAAAAAGATTCTTTTGGTCAGTTTCAGAAAGTTACATTTGAACTTCAAGCAATACAGTAAAAATTACCCATAAAACCAGACAAGCCAAACACAAACCAAAAACATGAGCAAGTGACCTTAAGATATGTGAGAGAAAAGTAAAAAATGCATTTCTTAAGGTTTCTTCACTCCCCAAGAACAAATATATTAGTGGAACAGCTGGCAAAATGTTGGTGTGACACAAACTGCAACCATTGGAGGTGCTGGTTTCTTTTAGCAAAGGCATTACTTTCTCCCCCAGTGAATCATCTGAAATGTTTTGTTCAACTGTACTAAAGAAATCCTAAGAAAACAAAAAACTGACATAATTTGGTAACTCAAGCTTTAAAATTCCAGCAAAATTTTTCAGCATGTCCCTCTTCCTCCACTATACCTGTAGAGGTATTGCCAGCCAACAACAGCTTTGTCAGGTGATGTAAAATAGCTGTTAAAGAGTTAAATTTGAAGAACAAACTACATTTAGCACTCCTTTACCAAATCCAAGACAAGTGAATTTTTAAAGTTTTGAAGCTATTATGGGAAGACTTCAAAACTCTGACTATTAGCAATATAACCAAAGCAGCAAGACATGAAATTTAAGCTAAACTCTGAAGAAAGGTTTTGAGGCTGGTATTTAAGAAAACAGTATTTCTTAAAAACAAGCAAGTATATCTGCCTTCCATTTATCCCTAAAAGTTAAAGGGAATAAAAGCACTTGGGATAAAATTTTGCAAAGAGGAAATTAATCACTGGAAGGACACAAATGCAAGAATATTTCAGTTGTATCAGATTGCTCACATTTAGACTTTAAACAATCATCCAATAGGTAGATGAAAGAACACTGAAAGTAGCAGAATAAAATGCTAAAATAACAGAAGATGAAACACCTTTTGATCATAGCTACTTAGCAAAACATCAGTGATTTAATAGAAGTGGGGGAGCTTGTCAATGCTAAATAACAGTCATAGCTAAGGCACCAATTTGTCTTACTTAAAACCACCCAAGACATCTGGGATAAAAACACTGTTTCTGAGAGCAAGCTAAAGAGAAATAGGAAGATGGCCTGTTCCATTCACCAGGTGAGATGGAAACAATGAACAACATAAGGATTTTATTACAGAACTATAGAGTGACTGATGAGGTCATGATACTATGATGTCTAAATATAATCAGGCATGGGAAACAAAGCACCATTTCCTAGCTGATACCAACAAGATGTTTAATTGGTTCCTTTCCATAAGCAAACAGATCAAACAACATACATTCCAGATTAGAGAAAAAATATGAAGGAGATCTCCTGGTGGAAAATACAAAGAAAACACTGGCCTTCTCCCCCCTAAAAAATCAAAATCTTACTTTCAAATCATGCCTCGTGGCTTCCAGGTGGTGGCAGCAATGCTCTAATGAGATGTGCAAAGGACAGAGTATTTTGATCTCATGAGGGATATGCTGCAGCCCATAATATTATGTCCAGATGAAAATCTGAGCATCCTGAAAAACCACATTTAACCTCCAATGTAGGCCACAAGTGCTCATGATCCCCCTTAACACTGCTTTTAGATAAATAAAAAAGACCATATGAAAACCTTGGGACAGGTAATGTCACCAGTTAAGTAGTAAATGGTTTGGGGACTGTGCAATGCCTACAAACAAAAAACAAGCCTCCTTCTTAAATCTCATTATTCTAGGAGGTTTGTACTTATATTAACACACATTTTTACTCTACCCAACCTCAGCAGAGTAGCACCTTGATAAAAGATACAGTGGTTTACTGAACATATGCAGAAAGCTTTAGGAAAAAATAATGTTTTTCATGGCCAATGCACTACTCAAGCACAAAGCACAAAGAGATCCTTTATTGGGAATGAAACTGTGTTTGCCATGCAAGAGCACTCAATCCCTCCTAGTAGTTCCAAACTCCTGCACAAGGGAGAGGTATTTATTCCAGTGACAAGGAACTTCAGTGAAACAGATGCAGGTGTCAAGACTGTACTGCTACAAGCTTACTCACAATGAAACACACAAACAAATACAGGCAATTAGACATCTGTACACAAAATGAGAACTTGGGTCAGAAGAGCACAAGCTAGCCCTATCTCACCAGTGACCAGCCATTCAGAGTGACACCTATCTACAAGATTACAATCCAGTGCTCACTTCTTGAGCTTTCCAAAGAAAACCCATGTATGCTTCTTTCATGCTACTCCTCACACACTGAAGAAGCTTCTCACACCAAATATCAAGAGTGCTTTGTTTGCAGGGAAAAATAAACATCCAGTGCAGAGCTTTCAATATCACCAAAGAATTTCGTCCTATCACATGAACAGCACTATAAAAGAATTATTCTTTCATGAGTTAAAGCACATTAGAAGTTTACAGTAATAATGTAACTGCCTCAGAGCTTCAGAAGAGTGGTAATGTCAGATAAATAATCAGGTCTGTCTTTAGCTTTAGGTTTCATTATAGAAATTAAGGTTGCTTGGAGTGGGTTTTTTATCCACATTGAATCCTGATAGACTAGCTTTCATTCAAGTCTTTAGTACACTGCAAAATTAACACAAAAAGACCTACCAAACGGTTTTCATCAAATACTTCAAAAAGGAGTCTGTGCTTCTGAGGATTAACCTATGAAAAACAAGTGTAGTGATAATTAACATATATACTGAATTCCAGCACTTGTCTTCAGTAAAAATCTCAGCGTTCATGCAGGAGGAAAGAAATACCAAAGGTCTCTACTAAACAGCAAATTTTTACCTTGCTGACATTCTACTATGCAACACTTACTAGAACCAGTAAGACACAACTGGGAGTATCCCAAACTGCTTCTAAATCCATGCACATGCTTTTAAACATTCACAGAATAAAGGAGGCAACATCAAGACTGAAAATGCAATATTTGTGCCATAGTTAACAAATGTATTTCTAAGGAAAACAGACATTAGAAATTAGTACATTTAACTGTAGAGTTATTCCTGAATTAGGGAAGAGTTCTGCAGTAGGGAGAGTAGTGAGTAGTTTTTCCCAATGTGTCAGCATAATATCCAACAGATAATAAAGCTATAAACAAAACCACTTACTCTAAATAAGAGTTCTTCATTCCATTTTGGGTTTAAGGACTATGTGTGGAAGAAGAAAAAAAAAGAGCATTGGTTATACTGATAATTCTGTACATAAAGTGCAAATAATTTTTGATGTATTACACATTTTATTCCACTTAAGAAAAAAGTACCTTTAACCTTGATACTGCTGGTGAAAGTCAAAGAAGTCTTGTACTGTTTAATGCAGTGCAGAATGGAGACAACTTATGCAGGTATATTGGCTATGCCATGGATACCCAAGGTGCACTAGATACTTGAAAACAGTTAATTTAGAGTATATCCCTTCAGTAAACATCACTGCCTTCCTCTCAGTTCAACACCCACATTACTTAGATGCAAACTCTCAACAAATGCCAAATCTCTAAGCAACACAAACTACACAGACCAGGCACAGATGGGCCAAACACAGCATAACTCACCCAATTAAACTCTTTGAATTGTGATAATTTTAAAAAACACTACAGATAGTTCAGCTACAAAGAGAGTAATGTAATAATTATCCACATGGAAGAAAAAATGCCTGAGTCTGCATGGAAGGAAAAATGCAATCTTATAACAAAAATCACAGCCACTATCTGAGAACAACAATTTGCAAGAGTGCTTTCCCTCTCATATGTAGAGTTCTTAGTTTTCAGTCAAACTAAGTTAGCAGTACTGACTTTTTCCTGTATGTATTCCAGAAAAACAAGTAGTATCATGACTCAGGTGAATGATGCAATTTGATGTTTAAACTGAACAAATTGTGTTTGTGTTCTAACATTAAAAAGATAAGAGTTGTGCAGCAAGAGTCTTATATCACTAAAGATCTCAGAAAAACCAGAACAATCCAGTACTTCCATTAATAATGTAGTTTTAAAACCAGTACTCACCTTATATTCCTCAGTTTTTCCTCTACCTTTCAATAACATTTTTGAAGAGAAAATGCCACAATAATGCCAGAAACAGAGAAGCTGAGCAGACCATGGAACACTTCTTTCCATTCACTCAAAGGACATGAATTCTCACATTTCCTATAGCTTTAACTTTTCCTCTGGAGTCTGATTTAAAAGAACCTCAACACAATACCACAAACCCCAAACAAACCCCACCACACCCACACAGATAAGATGACTAACCTTTCTAATAGTTTTTGTCTGAATACTGGTAAGGACTCCATTCACTGGATCATATAATGTCACTTTCACATATGGGTCACTGGTAGGGAAAAAAACCAAACAAGTAGTATGCTGCTCTATGCCCTTTTGGGTCACCATTATCAGCAGTCAAGTTTTAAAAGGCTTAAATTAATAGCAGTTATGTAACCAGGGCTACAATTACTCTACAAATACCACAGACATTTGTAATTACAATCATTTCCTTCACAGTTTTACAGATAAAACTAATATAAACACTAGTAGTGATAATGACCATATTAGCTATAACATTCTGTGTATCAGTACAATGTGACACTGTCCTCTTTCACAGTTATTTCAGAACAGATTTAATAAATTCTCTCATATTTCAACAAGACATGCATGAAAAAATCAGTTGTGACTGAAAAAATCCTGAAGTATTACTTACTTTAACATTTTAGAACACCTGGAATTTGAGGTATTCCCTCAAACATGCAATTATTTTGCATAATGTTCTATAACCTTGAGAGAGTTTGAGCTTAATCTGAATTTTTTCTGTTAATGAAGATGTCCTAATATTGTTTCTTCAAATGTCCTATTGCCTTTTCCTTTCCTGTGGTACTAAAACCCAACATATTATATGAATATCTACTTTTCATGAACAATCAACTGCTCAGAATAGTAACAAAAGGTGACCAAGATTGTCTGCCATACAGCAAAAGAGCATACAGTTTTCACATATTTAAGTTATAATGAGAAAAGCTGATCTATTTTTGCTTGAGGTAAAAATATAAAAGTACATGAGCAAAAAATTTAAGGGAAACTCCCTGGCCTTAGGGAAAATAGGAATTTCACAAGAGAAATTTTTCTATTGCTAAACTGGATATCACACAAAGCAATTTTGCTAATGCTAAAATAACAATATTCCTGCACATATACCAAAGCAGCTGACAGCAGAACTTGTACTAAACCCATCAATACTTTTCTAGACCTTCTGTACAAAGGCCAGAAGCAAAAGTGGCTTTAGCACAAAATTCACTCTGCCACTTGCCAACTCTTCAAGATCCTAAAAGCATTTCAATTATCAACTCAAGTTGATCATTTCTTTGCTAAATGCTAAGCCACTGTTCCTCTGCACATAATTTGAGTTGAAACAGTCTTGTAGCTACCAATAATTTTATAAAGTTGTCAGTTGAAAGAGTTTGGATTTTTTTTTTTTTCTTGCAAGAGACACAGAAGAATTTACTGAGAACTAAAGAGCTTCAGAAAGAAAATAAAAAAGTAGCTGTCCCTTAATATATTAACAACATATTCTTACCTGGCTCCTAAGATATCCTTCTTGGCCAGGCCAATTCCAGCTATAACCTTCACTCTGACAATTCTTGTGTTCTCCTTAAAAACAAAGCAACATATTCAAGATGCATTCAGATTTGTTTTTCATGTATATTTTCAATTAATAAAACTAAAAGAAATTATGGGCATAATTTTGAATTCACACTGAAAACTATAGACTAAATGATGCAGTTACTTGGTCTGACAGAAATAGCTCTATCAGTAACATTCAGACAAATCTGCATGGACCACAGAAGTTTTCACCTAATGGTATCTGGGTAGTCATCAGAGGGAGGCAAATAGTCTGACAATATTTATTTCGTGGACAGAATGAAAAGGGTATCAAAGTAATCAAACTAAATTAAAGCAGTAATAAACTTGGGAAAGAAATGCAAGAATAAAAATTTCTTGCATCTATTTTTAGTTAACAGCACAGAGAGGTCACACTTAAAATATCAGGATTTCTGATATGACCTGCCAACAGGGTATGAGTCTTTTAAGAAACCAAAAAGTATTTTAATTACACATATACAAATTAGCTTCACAGAAGTGACATAAGTAATTGCACTCCTCCTGTTAATTAATACAGCTGCACAGCCCTACATGGCTCATATGATAAGGTACTGAATTCAAGAGGGGGAAAAAAAAAAATCCCAGCAGCTGTGACCATATCAGAGGAGAAAGACAAATGAGCATTGTTTCTGTGGAAAGCAGAAAGCTTTTCAGATGAAGGACTGTTTGTAGGAGATGGTGGGCCAGAGATTCTTGTGAGGAAAGCTGATTCAATCTAGGTTAAGGAGTTAAACATACAAGAGCAATGGGTGAAGCAGTGGATCCCAAATTCCACATAGTATTGAAAGTACTTTCTAAAGGAGACTCCTAGGAAGGCACTAAGAATGCTTTATCATTGGTCTCCTAATTAACCACAGGGCTAGAGACCTGACCAATCCCAACTGGAATAGTTCTTAAAGCTGATGGAGAGAACTGCATCCTAATCCTGAGGCAGGAGCTACTGGCTAAAAATGTAAAACTGAGAACAGACCACTAAAATAAAAAATAATAAAAAAGTAAGCAAGTTTCTCCCAGTCTGTACAGTTAGAAGTGATTGCCTGAGAACTGAGATGAACATCTACAATGTTCACCCACCAACAAAACCATCAACTGTCCAAGCCAATTCCAGCCAAGTCACAAGTCCATCTTCAGCCTTCACCTCAAAGGAAATTGTCTCCTAGTTGAAACTCAAAGAGTTCAGAAAAGGAAGACCAACAAACAAACCCTCCCAGCACTAACCATTAGGAAGTGGTCTAAGCTGTCAAAACCTCTGGTCATGTCATGTACTTTTAAGGTACATATTATCATGTGTTTTATGACAAAAACACAACCAACTGGATTTAAGAAAACAAGTAAAAAACTATGTTTGCATCAAATTAAGAAGAGCTATTTGTTAACATTTTTATGTATCACAAATATCCTAACACATCAACCCTTCTTACAGCCCATGGGACCCAACTGACAGAAATCAGCTTGACAAAAAAAACCTCAACTTTTCCTTCTCAGAAAAAGACTAAGAGCCAGTGATGTAGGACACACAGCCCTAAAAGACAAACAGGTTTTCATGTATCTGCATTGTTGCTTAGACCACAAGATTTGCTCCATTAGTCAAGCATGAGAAAAGCAAAGACAATTAGATGCTTTTGGGCACAGGCATCCCAGAGTCAGGCTTAATAGTGCATCAATGTAGTCCACACAGGGGAAATCCCAAAATAGGATCCATGCTCCTGAGATTTTAAAGTTGGCTTAATCACATGGTTTGTTTACTCGTATCATAAAAGAGATATGAAAGCTATTTTACAGAAAGACAAATTGCTTTGCACATAGCCTCAGGAAACTAGAACCCACAAACCCAATGCTGGCATGCTGAAGGTTGATTTAAACATGCCTTGCTGAAAGAAAGGTTATTATTTATTTGGGGTCAGTGCCAAACTAGGACAGTTACAACATTTTATTTAGCTGAGCAGAACAATTAGCCAAGCCACCATGAAGGCATGGAAAGGTATGCCCCATAGAAATATCTTTCTACATTAACAGAAACAGTTAAAAAATTCCTGAATTGTTCACAGCAATCTTCCCAACAGATCTCCTTTTTCACTTTCACTTTTTCGACTAACCACTCTCACTGCCAAAAGCCACCACACCCCTTTTTGGCTTTTTTTTAACTGACACTGAAGGGTCCATTCCTGCCTTTTCCAAGCTATTGAGATTAGAAACCTCGGGGAAAAAAAACCATGCTAACGTGCAAGGGCTATACATAATGGCAACACACAAGGCTCTCCATTCTCTGGCCACACCAGTGTGCAGTGAACACAGAGGAAATTCAGACAGCATGATGCAAATACAGCCAGAAGGGCCTGACACTGGCAGGAGCCATTATGCTGTGACCCTGCACATCCTGGAGAGGCAGAGCCTGCTGACAGGATATCGGCAGAGCTGTGACCATCCGACCTCTCCTCCTCCCTGACAGCAGAATTACTGAGCAACTGCTGCCACAGCTCCAAAAAGCTGCCACAAACACACTGACCCCAGAAAGCAGTCAACAGCCAAAGAGATCCAGGACCTTCTGAAGCTCATTTCATGCAGACAAAAATTAGGCCATGGAAGCTCTGCATGGAGACAAAGCATCAGACACTTGATTCTGGCACCCACAGGAAGCAGATTCAAAATCAAAATGTCATGGTTTGAAAAGCAATTTTGAACCTCATCCTCTTCACCTTTGCTCAGGGGATCCTTACTTGTCTCCTTCATAGCCACATCCAAGGAATAGTGGATCAACTCCTCTAGATCCACAGGCAGCTGCAACATGTTTATGTGGCCCAAAAAATGAGGGTTACAGCTTTTTACTCTTCCATACTGACTACAGACACTCTCAAGCTTGCCTTGCTACTCTTTTACACCACTGATGTGCTCCCAGTGGTTCTGGTGGCAGAGCAAGGAACAGGCATCTAGCCAGGGAACAGGAACACACCAGCTATGCAGCACTGCAGTTTATCTAAGAGACTGCTCTCTCACCCCAATTTATCTCCTCAAGAGTCTCTTTCTGGATATAAATGTCTACCCTGGCTTCTGCAGTCCTAACTTGAACAGGTCAATCTGAATTTATTCTGTCTGTACAGCTGAAGAAACTGAGCATTCTCTGCTGCTTTGTACACACAGGAAGTTTTACAGGTTTGGTGCCTTTGTAGCCAGCTGCTCTGTAACACAGACATGCACACAACAGTCCAGCAAAGGCAGCAGCTCTGGGCACAGGCTTGTACAGGGATTGTTTGTACAGATGGAACCAGGACGTTCAGCTTCTTTTGACAACTTCTGACTGCCAGCCATTCCAGAGGCTGGAGGCAAAAAAACCAAACAAACAAAAAAAAGAATACAATAATGTTAAAATGGAACTGCTAAGCTGTTCCCTCTGAGAATGTAAGTAACCCAATATGAAACAGGCAAAACCAGTAAATGGAAATAGAAGAAATATTGTTAAAACTACTGAACCTGTCAGGGAGTGGCTGCAAGCAGTGCTTGTATAAGGCTGTTCCCAACAAATTCAAGCTTAAATTGTTTTTAGGGGCTATATAGTATTTTAAAGCTGTGGGGTAGGGGAATAAGGCTACAACATTACAGAGACTAAACTATTCAAAACATCTTGGTCTGATTAAGGGAGACAAAACATCCTTTTCAGAGCTGAGTCAGCAAGATAGTTATCTTATTATCAACTTCCAGGTTTTATCATTACTCTATTGTTAATCATATTAGTATATTCTAAAGTACATGCTCAAGATGCTAGTCAAAACAATTGGGACTACTAAACCACGCCATTTTCACCATCTCTAGTAATTAATCTATTTACTAACAGATACTGTGTAACAAGGGATGAAATAGAAGGTTTCTGAGTCACAGTGTTGACAATCAGTAACTTAAAGCCTTAAAGGCAATGCTATCCAGCTTGTGACTCTTTGAAATTATAATAAAACTGAAATCCTTTTTATGTATACCTTAAATTAGTAGTAAAATGTGTTGTTAGAGCAGCAAAGCATCAAACTAATAAAGTGGCACTCGCAGAAGATAGTTTTGTTTCCACAAAAGTCACTATGAAACCACCTATGTTCAATTAATATACGTTAGATGAGCTGCTCTTGAACTATTTTGGATTGAAGAAAACAGCACTTGGAAAGAAATTTCAACCTTATAAGGAGCTCAAAAATTTTGAACTTGTTCACAGCCTTGAGAATGGAATGGTCTTGCCTGGTTTACATTGCTTGCAGTCAATAATTACAAAGGACAGGAATTAACAAACTGCTCATTCTCACTGCCATCCTTTCCAAATTCACATGGCAGGAAAATAACACTAAAGGCAACTGGGAGAATATGTTCTGCCTTAGTGACAGAAGCCCAAGAGAGAACAGAAGACAGAAGAAAAATATATGCAAGAATAAAGGGTGAGAAAAAAGGCACAGATCAAGAAATGGTGACATTGATGACTATAGCCAAAGCCAGGATGGTTAATTTAATGCAAAACATAAAATGTTAGTATCTACTAGATAGCAGACTACTAGATAGCTTTTTTTTGAGGAAGCCAATATAAAAATGACTGAGTAGTCTAACAGAACACTTGGTAGTAAACAATTCCTCTAGGCAATAACATCCTGTTATTCTTTTTTTCCTGTTAGACAGGTCAAGAATGAACTACCACTAAAGCCAAGATAAGAGCACCAAAGCTTATTACAACAATAAAACCATATAGCAGCATCAGCTTTAAAGATTCTGGCAGCACCAGGAACTACATACTAAGGATTTCTTAAGATTCATATCATGTCTGCATATAGTTCTCATTTGAAAGAAATCATTTCCCATAGAATGGGAAGCCTTAGGTAGAGAACAGTATTTCCTGAAATTATCAGACCTCTCAAGTGAGGCAGTCATACATGTTAGGTGACATCTAAATGATAGCAAGTCTTTTTGAGCATCATCACTTCATTTTACCAGGAGATGGAAAATGGGAAGGAGACTTTACCATCTGACCATTGCTTCACAACCCAGAGAACACTGTCCCCTCTACAGTGACCAACAGAGCTGAACCACTTTTCTTTGAAGAAATTAATTCAAAACAAGCAAAGTTTTAGATTGACATATTTCTATTATAAAACTACATTCACTGATCTTTTAAACATAATGAAAGTCATTAACTTCCTCCTGCCAGTTACAGATCATTCTTACTAATTCACTAGAAGAAGTTACCAACTCATCAAAAAATTTAAAAAACCCAAGAACCTCCAACTAATCACTAAACAACTTTTCACTATGTGCAACCCAGTATCCATAACATTTCCCACTCAATGTTTATTAGTTCATTGTAAAGGAAAGGCTTTTAAAAAAACAACACAAAACAAACAGAGGAACATAAAATAGCTTCTGGAAACCACAAGATCTACACAAACCACACTGCTGTTCATAAAGTGCAAGTGAACTCCAAACAAAATCAGGAAACTTGTCAAGACTACAAGCCAGCAAACCTCACTATTTATACAAGAGCCTCAGCTAATCCAGATATGTGGGATTCTAGGACATGCCTTGTGATGGTAAAGTCCTTCACAGCCTAGAAAAAGATGAGAGCCTTTCTACAGCATAGAGACATGAATGTCTATTTTTTCTGTTTGAGTGTCTGTATAAAAACAGTCAGATATAGCAGACATCTCATACAGAGGCACTGGGAATAGACTTTGAATAGGAACTGAAGCACTGGGCTGCCTCAAGCTCAGGCACAAACGAGCCAAACAACATTACTGGTCTTGTCAGAGGCAACCCAAGAGATTAAGTCCATGCCAGTCTCTGAAGTAATGTCTGAAACATTTCTACTCATCAGCATCACCTCCAAAAGACAGCAATATAAGAAGAGTTGTGGGGTAAGGTGTGCACAAGTAGAGAAGACAAACCATGTATCCTAGACATTCGGTTCACCAGCTACAAGCTAAATAACCACAAACAACCTACTCCAGCAGTAGATCCTGAAGGAACATAACAGTATACCTAAAGCTGTCCAGAAAGAAATACCATGTGAGAAATCTTAGGTGACCTGCAGTAAACGAAAATACTTGCTCTACACAGGACAATTCTCAAATTCTCAAGTGGCTGAGAAAGCTGAAATGGCAAATCCATCAAGTAGGAAGTGTATTTTACCTAGGAGAGGTTCCCATTTCTAGTTTCATCCCTGAAAGCAACCAACATAATTGATACAAAAGATCTAAACATCTATCTAACTTAGAATGTTATCTGGGCAGCATAAAAAGAACTAAATGAAATAAGAAGTATTTAATTCATGCTAGGAGTGTAGGAACTCTGACATACAGACACCTGTAAATTAAACTGGCTATGAAAGTCATGTATATAGACAACCACTGTCTTTTTATTGAATGCCTACAGTGCAAGCAGGTATCATAACAGAAAATAGATATAGATACCAGACAACTCTCTATAAACTATATTTTTAACTCAGAAAAAAAAAAAAAAGTAATTCCTTCTGTAACCAAAACAGGTTACAGAAGGGAAGAAGGAAGTGCACTTTATGGCATTCCTTTCCCCTTCAGAAAAACTTACTAGGACCATAAAAAGCAACATGTTGTTCTTATTTCCATACCATTTGAGATCTACTTTTCTACTGCTAAGATCTTGCTCTGAATACAAAACTATTGTTTTTTCCACATTCATCTTACTAGTGCTCATTATTTCAATACTCAGCTAAGCCATAAGTCCTGTGGGTGACAGGATACTCTTACAGAAGA
The DNA here is from genome assembly GCF_903797595.1 of Erithacus rubecula. NCBI lineage: Eukaryota > Metazoa > Chordata > Aves > Passeriformes > Muscicapidae > Erithacus > Erithacus rubecula. The sequence goes on from NC_136666.1 coordinate 14,533,526, forward strand.
AAAATTGAACCAGAGAAATTAAGGACAACTGCACCTGCTAGATTCAGGCACTGCAACTCAGATACCTACATACAGCATATACACAAACCCACTTATACACAATAACCTCAATTACACATTCTTTTTTATCTCAGTTTCTTTTTGTGTCAGCAACATCATACTAGCAATCCTTTATAAAGTCCAAGTGATTAATACACCATTAACAAAGAAATCTGTCATAAATGCCTAACTTGAGTTGTGATGGAACCCACACTCTAATACTACATTCAACTGCCTCAACAATTACACCAACTTCTCCTCACCTGCCTTCCTGATCACCAATTTATTTATAATTATTATATTTACCATATCCAAAAGCTGCAATAAGAGGTTTTGCAGATAACATTGCTTTATTAGACAATTCTGATTTACACCCCAAGCAAATCCTATCTCAGAGAACAGGCCCCAGAGCAGCCCAGGGGAAGCAGCAATGTGCAGATAAACTATGACAAGACTGCAAAACAACGCAGAGGGACGAGAGAAAAGTCCTTGATGATACTTTCAATATTACTTGGGTTTCTAACCATGTTTTTCTTGTGCTTCTATGTATACAGTTTTCCAGACTTAAATTCTGTGAAGACAGAAAAAGACCATCCAAGGAGGGAGATGTATAGTATGCAAAAGCAGCTAGGAGAGCAGGTTTTTTGCAACCCTAAGATAATTTGTTTTGTCATTTGTGCAGGCAGAATCTCTCAAGAAAACTGTGAAGATAACTGAGCAAGTTCTTTACATGCAAATCAGTATCTACTCACTGAATAAAGTCTCTGACAATAACTGCACTTTTCACATATGTCACTTGGAAAAGTCTGGCTAAGCTTTTGAATTACAGAAAAAAGTTTGATCTAATAGATTTTTTCACATGCTTTCTTCCCCTTCCCCCAGCTGTTCCAAAGGCACATATTTATGTTCAAAAAGATAGAGGGAAGATCAGAATTGTTCAATTTTAAGCAGATTTCAAAATATTCTCACCATAGCAAGGGAGGCTACAAAGCATCTAAACCGAACAAAGCTTAACAAAGTTCAAATAGAGAGACTAAGGCATGAAATCTTTTAGTACAACAACACAGCCTCAGAAAGTTACTAGCAACTGAAAACAGGATCTTGCAATAGGAAGTGTTACGCAACCCTTGCAGTATGCAGTGCTAATTTTGTATTACAAATCCTATGTAATTCAAATACTATGATGAAGAAAAAAAGTAATTTAAGAGCTTTTTAGTTACCTCTCCAGAAATAAAGCACAACTTGAGAAAGAGAGTCATGCTAACAAGACAAGGAATAGTATTTTAGAGCTTTAACAAACTGAATTCCAATTAGGGATGCAACAAGTATGGATTGACACAGAGATATCACTGCCTGAACACAAAAAAAGAGCTGATCAAAGACAATCTTGGTAAAATATCCTGTTGGCTCAAAGACAGTATTACTGACATTTCACACAGGTCACCAAACAGCTTTCAGAGATACTGCTTTTAGTTTTCCTGCATCTGCAGTTAAAAAAAAACGAACCAAAAACAAACCCTAACTTTCCTTCTTGATAAAGTTTACTATTCTATAATATTCCATCTCATGCACAAGCCTTGGTTACAATGCAAAAGCCACCCCCACCTGTCTGCCACTTACACCCAGTAACAGGTACATCAGCCCCAGCCACCTTCCAAAAGATCCACGTGCTCAGGAACTACGACCCCAGGACAGAGGCCACTGCAGGAGTCACTTTCAGACACCCACGGGTTTATTGCAAACAACAGTGACACAGAATTCCAGCCTCCCGCTAAGGGCAGCGCGGGGATGAGCCCATCGCTGCCTTTGTACCGCGCTAATCCACGCACCGCTCCTGTCACACCGCCTGTGACAAAGCCTGGAACAAAGACGCGATTCTTCGGTACCGGCAAGAGCGAGCGGGGAGAAGAAATCCCGCTTCACTCCGTCACGAGGAAGTTGCGAGCGCACGGGGATCGCTCCGTCCACAGAGGAGCTCCACAGCTTCCAATGGGAGAAGACAGGAATGCCGGTGCTAGCCGGCACGGCAGCCGCCACCTCACGGCGGCCCGGGGCGCAGGGGAGCCGGGCCGGGGCGCCGGTCCCGCCGGAACCCCCCTCACCACCTCACCCCGCTCCCCCGCCCCGCGCCACACCGCAGCCGGTCCGCAGGGAACACCCACCCCGCGGGGGCTCAACCCCGCGGAGAAGCCACCGCCCGGCCTCCGCGCAGAGGGCAGCGGGAGGCGCGGGGGGCGGCCCGGGGCCTCGCTCACCTCCTCGCCCGGCAGCCCGAGCACCTCCGCAGGAGCCGCCGCCATGGCCGCGCGGCGCGCGCCCCCCGCCGCCGTGTTTACCTACGCCCCTCCTCGCGCCCCGCCCCGGGCTCCGCCTCGCTCCTATTCCCATCGTCTGATTGGCGCGCGAGACTCCGGCCCCGCCCATCCGGGCGTCGGCGGCGCGTCCCGATTGGCTGTCGCTCCGCGCCCCGCCTGGAGACACGCGCCGCGCGGGCTGCCTGAGGGGGCGCGCGGCCGCCGCCCTCAGTCCCGCCGCCCCTCAGGGCGCCGCGGGAGCCGCGCCGCGCTCCGCCCTGCCCTCGTCGGAGCCCTACCCAGGGCCTCGGCGGGATAATGCCGCCTCACTAAAATTTTTTCCGGTGGTTTACACTGTCGAGGGCTTTTTTTACAATTGTAGAATTGATTATGTTGAGAAGGACCCCTAATATCATCGAGTACAACCTACGATCCAACACCATCATGTCAACTGGACCATGGCTCCAAGTGTCCAGTATTTTCTTAAAACATCTCCAGGGACGGTGACTCTACCACCACCCTGGACAGTCTGTTCCAACATCTAGTAACCCTTTCTGTGAGGAAATTCTTCTGCATGTCCAGCCTAAACCTCTCCTGCTGCAGTTAAAGATTATTTTTGTACCTCTGAGAACCAGGCCCAAGCTATGGAACTCTTGCCTAACCTCTTGTACTCAGGGAACCTAAAATTGCAAAAATTTGGGGAAAACGGAGAGGAAAAAGGACTTTTCCCGCCAGGATGAGGCAGTGCTGCCCTTCCAGGGTGCTCTGAGGAGGAAGGAAGTCCCAGCTGTGTGAGGAGCTGACCTGACATAACATCCAAGCCGGGAGAATGCCAGAGGACAGAAAAAAAATAAACTGCAAAAGCCATGTCTGAAATCAAAACAACAATGTTGTCAAGACTTTTCTCGAGAAAAAAAATCTGCTTGCCCCCCAAGGCCTGTTCAAACCTGTGAATTAATCCGTCAGGAATCCCTCCCTGACCACCCGCCTTTCCAGCAGGCACAGGACAACAGCAAGAGCTGTGCTAAAAAAGCTGTAAATAGAGTGGTTTAGTCTGAGCTTTGTAACCATAAACCTTTCTACAAGCCTAAGCCAAACTTCTCCAGGCACTGCACAGTTTGGGAGTGCAGAGAACATACATACCCCTCTTGGGATGAATGTGTCAAAAACAATGGGTCACTAACAAACAAATGCAGCAGCACCTGCTCTGGCAAGGAACCAGGGTCTTTCCTCACCTTTCAACTGATCCAGCCTGACCTACTTCTGCCATCATCATCTGATGAGAAACTCTTCCCTTTCCAAAACAAACACAGACCCAGGCTCAGCTCTTTGGACTGTGCCCCAAGCAGACCACAGAACACCCAGGTAACAGCTCCTTAGAAAGACTCAGGCAACCCTGACCCATTATCACACACACATTCTCCTTCCAGAGGCTAACCAGATGCTCCAGGGAAACACAATATCCAGAGGCTAACCAGATGCTCCAGGGAAACACAATATCAACATCAGTTTGTGCATGTCCCAGAATCAAGGTAGGGTATTACCTATGAAAATTTAGATGAGTGTCTTACAGACCAAGAGGCATTTGGGCAAGTAGCTTCATATGAATTGGTAGATTTACTTGGGGAAACAATGTCTAAGACCATCCAAGAAAGATTGGAAAATAAGACCCAGCAAAGTTTTTGGGTATTTCAAAATAAACAGTCTTCTTATGTTTCTGAATTGACCTTCTGGACACCCAAAATTTCCAATTCCTTTGGCTCAACTTTGCCTACATCAGTCTTCCAGCACAAGTTTAGAGATTCATCCAAATTTAAGTTTCTGGGTGGCATCCAAGGAAAGAAAATCTGCCTAAGTTACAACAGGCACGATTTCCAGGTCCAGTCTTTTCTGGGATTGAGTATAGCAATGATTAGTAAATTGTTGTTGCTAGCTTGCTAGAAAAAGCATGTGGGTTTTTAGCTGTCAAACACCAACACTGGGTTTTGCAGTGCTGTCTCTCATACTCTGCTAGAGTGTACAAACCATGTCAAAAAGAAAGCATCAGAGCCCCAAAAGCTCACAGCTGAGGTTTTGTGGTTTTTGTTTGTTCTTTCCCCTCAGAATTGTATTGGTTAGTCTAGTAAAAGATACTCTTTTATTTCTTCCTATAAATATCTTACTACATGTTACTGTCACTAGCCAGAACTGTCTGCCTTTCTGCAGTCTCAGTCTCAGCTTTTCTGTACAGTAAAGGCTATAAGAAGCAACATCCTAAAGTCCTGTTTAGTAAAGGTTTTCATTTTGAATATTTTATTAGCACATTACTTATTGGGCTTTTCTGTAGGACAACAAAACTCAAGCATTAAATTTTAAGTAATGTGTCATTTCAATACCTTTGAAATTTAAAATAATGCCCTTTTAAAATTTACAACAGGACATTAATATAGTCATTTTGCTATATTACATTTTTAAGTAGCAGACTAACACAGCACTGACTAATCTTTTGTGTGGAAAGACCAGTGACTGTCCAGAATAGGAGTTAGAGCACAGTCAATGCCCAAATCCATAGCAGATGACCTGCAATGAGCAGGTCTGAAACACAGAACTTGTGTTTCTGGGTTTGACACCCAGAGGCATCCATATAATAAGGTAATGCCTCTGTGCATTTTCAGTGGGATCAATAGTAATCTCCAGTATTCCAGCAAGACATCTACCACTTCACCCAAATTACTGAAAAGTGGGGGAACATAAACCACAATATGTTTGTTAACAAACATTCAGTTCTTATGTTAGATATATATCTCCAGCATTTAATATTTTATGGTGTTATGCTATTACAAACTATTAGTGGAAGAGAGCTCTTCTGAAAGCAAATAATTGATTTTCAGTTGCAGAGAATAACCTGAGTTTTGATCATCTAAGTGCAATGGAACACTTTGTACATCCACACCATTAAAAAGCTCTTAATATTTTATCTCATTACTCCATCCCAATAGTGAGTTATTATCTAGTTACAAATTTGACTTCTCTTGCCATCTAAATTAAGCTTCAGTCATATGAAAAATCAAAAATTAACAAAAGTTTTTTTTTTAAATTCCATCTCAAAGCTAATGGCATTTATCCTGATATATCCAGTTTCTGGTTTGAATTTGATACACATTTATGACATACAGTTTGTATCTTCCTTTATCATAAATCCTTTTCCTAGGCCAAAGAGAATCAGTGCACCATAATACTCAACTACTTTGAAAAAAACCCCAAAACACAAAGCAGTGTTTGCTTTGGAAGGAGGAAATCATGTGGATAAAGGAGATTTGTTTCAGATTTCCAAAGGATTATCACAATAGTCTTTCATTTAACAATATATGTTAATCACAGTGATTGTTAAGTGATAAAAGCTAGGACATCAAGTAAAACCAAGGTATGTTTTAACTTATTAAATGTAGGATACACTTGCTACAGAGGATTTTAAATCAAACAGGATACTTTATCTTTGCTGGTCTTCCTTTAAACCAAAGGAATAAAAGTAATTTTAACTGCAACTAAACAAACAAACAAAAAAACCCCAACAAAACAGATGCAAATTGCAGAAACAGATTTTTGTCCTATTGTCTTTTGTTCTACTGAGTCATACAATAGAAATTGTTATGAACCACTCATAATGTCACAGTAACAGGTAAATGGAAAACTGTGTGCAACAGGGAATTAATAGAAAAAAATTATATTGGTCATGAGTCATTGCTATGACTAAGAGAAGTAAACACATATTGGTATGCTAATAATCTCAATTTCTTTACTATCAAGGCAATGTCTCAGTAAAGAGACTAATGCAGAGATGTAGTTAAGAGCCAAGACTTGACATTCTAGTTGGCTCTCTTGTTAAATACAGGCTAGATCCTGGCAATTAATACTAGATTTCAAACACCATGACAACAAGATGCAAAACTGGTACAAATATGAAGACTTAAATTTTGTAACCAAGAACTTCAGTCTGGTAGTCAGTCCAGGCTGGCAGCTGCCTGTGCATTGCATTGCAACTGGGCTGCTGTTAGCTCATGTGCAGGTTTTCACCAGCCCCTTCCTGCTTCTTTTCCTTCTCAGTTCTCCAAAGTCACAGCTTCTGTTTTCCTTAGCTCTTCTTCTATCTCTTAAAAGCAACATATCCTTGTTTGGATACACGTGCTTTCTGTGGTGCCTGAAGCCAAGCCAATGCCTCCAGCAGTCTCAAGCCCTGCAGCTCTACTTGCTCCTGCAGGATGACAGAGAGATGTGACCATCACGCAGGGACAGACCAGATGTGAACCAGAAATTCTCTGCTCAAGTAATTCCTTTCCAGGGCAACCGGCAGACAAAATTTAACATTGCTCTCCAAGCGTGGGCCTGTGTTGCCAAGGCACCAACAGCTGCTCTGGGCCAGCTCCCTTCTTCCCTGTCTCCCAGGAAAGATGCTGAGCTCTCCAACTCTCACAGGGTAGAAGAGAAATATATAAAAATTGTTTTTCCTAATTTTTGTGACTTGTTTAACAGCTTACAAGCAATTTCTTTTGGAAATGTCTCTGTCTTGATGAGCAAACCTGCATAGTAAGAAGAGCAACTGTAGTGGAGGTGGAAAGTCACACTCATTTTCTGCATATGCATTTGAATGAAATGGTAAACACTTGTCTGAATCACCACCACACAGATGTCACCTTTTTCTCTCTATTTTCAGCTTGAGGGGGAGGAGAGCTGCCAGAACACAAACCGGAGGTGATGAGCTCCAGTCAACTGCTGTCACACTGTTCCCAGATTAATTATCCACCAGTGATCCCATGTTTAACACACTAATTGTGGATATTTTTGCTAACAGCTCAACCCATCGCAATGTTAGAGAAGTAAGAACTTTCCAGTGATTACATATTTGAGCTTTTCTTCTTTAAATACCTTGAGATTGTCCTTCTCCATATGTGTATGTATGGTATGTGCTGTGTGCTCTTTGCCAGTGCCTAAAATATTGCTAAGACCAGAAGAAGCTGTGTTCTGATGTCTTGTGTGACTGAGCATCACTAATGCACTCCCATCTTCCCACATCTCAGTTTCACACAAGATGCTCCTTCTTATATTGTTTCTCTCCTATTTAATTAGGAAAATGGGAATAGTAAATAATTGCTGTTATTAGTTAGTTTGAATTACTCAGGTGTTTTTAATGCTCAAATACTTTTGAGTACACAGATTTTCTTGGTCCACTATCCTTGATCCACTGATTGGCTTCCAATGATCTTGAAAGTTTTGACACTGGTAATTAATTACTGATAATGCCAAATTACACTTAATAGCACACCATTCAAGAAGTGTCCAATATCTTCATGTCTGGCTGGCTAGATAGAAAGTAATCCCACAAGAAGGAACTCCTAAAAACCAGTTTACTGACAAAAATGTAGGGCTTTGTGCATGCTGTAAAATGATATTTATTAATGGTTAGAGTATTACCTCTGCCAAAAGCATAGGGCAATGCAAATATCCTCCTATTATTATACAGCTACTGCTTTTGATAAAAAGCTAACCTCAGATAATTCCTAAAACACTGAAATAATTTAAAGTTATGTGCAACATAACAGGTCTCCAGCAATTCCTTATTAGTAAGCACAGAGATATTCTATTCTGCTTTTTCAGAGACAGCCATTTTCAGTCCCTGTGTTAGTTTGCTGTCCACAACTAATCCTTGTCAGAGCAGATTTTAGTTATGCCATTGGTGCAAGAACCAAGAACCTTTGGACAAGGGCCTCTTGGACACAGGCATTTCATCATCCTTTTCATCTCTACATATAGCAAGAGAGATTGCTTTTCAAAGCAGTTTGAAATAGAATCAAGATTTTTTTTTTTCAGTCAGAACCAATCATTGCTTATACACAGCTTTTCAAACAACACATTCCAAAATGCCTCTTCTTTTTTCAGAGTATGGAGGATTTGGGCATCTCTCTGGGAAATGATTGTCATAGCCCTTGGAACAAGTGTCCTTTTGAAGTACTGATACAGAGCAGGCAAACAGAACACTTAAAGGTATTCTTGATAGGGAAAGGAGATGACCAAATCCTTATCAGTTTATTTATAATGTAGGTTAAGTTACACTGCTGTGTTTTCCCATCCACACGAGAAGCAAAAGGAGAATATTTGCAAAAAGAGAGTCCAACAGCTCTCTAAAGTATATTGAGACCAATATGAAGCAAGAGATAGGTTGGCTATCTGAGGAAGGCTGCAGGGACAGCTTCTCTTCATTCCCACTAGCTACCTCCTCCACACAGTGCTTCAAAAACCTGAGGCTACAGATGGACTCAGCCCCAGCAGGAGTGAGGTATTGCCCTGTTCTGTATAGTCATCACAAAAATCCACTACCAACAAGTTAATAAGTGAACATAAGGCTATCAACCCCTGAAGAAATAAAAATGTATTTTCAGCTTCCTATGCATCTTCTTCTTCCTACCCTTACCATGTATGAAGACATTAAAAGCACATTTAGCTTATTTGGTAAAATATATATACAACTTTAAAAACAGTTTCATCAAAAAGTGGCCCCTTTCATGCACAGGTAGGCTAAAATAATGCTCACAAGCTGCTGAGGCTCATTTCAGTCCTCGGGCCAATTTTTCAAGTACTATTTTAACATTTGACTCAAAACCCCGCTACACACACAGCAGTGTATGCTTTGGATCAGTAGCATACTGCTAACATTACTTGAACCAGCAACTTGAGAGCCACTGAAAATTTTATTCTAATAGGCATCATCTAATTAGGGAGTGTGGATAGGCAAGGTTCCAATGATACATAACTTATCATAATCCATATAAAAGCAGTTTATTTAAAAGGAAGCTGACAGCAGAGAAAAGATGAGCCACAGGGACAAAAATGGACTCTTTTAATGATTTCAGAACTGAGGTATTACCAGATATAGAAAATGGGTAGGCAGGCCCAGGAAGAACAGACTCAGGAGGAGGCACGACAAAGCCATTGGAGAAGAGATATGCAAATGTTCCAACACATTTCAAGTATTTACATCACTAGTAGGATATTTCCTACATATCCAAAACCCATGGCAGAAATATTATGACCTATCAAGAACTATAATCATAATCATGTATTCTGCATTATATCAAGGTAGTATTTTATTTGGGATATTTAAACACTGTAATCTGCAAGAAACAGCTGTCTTTTTAGCACTAAATGCTTAAATGCCTTCTGAACAATTTTTTCCATGTCCTCAGTTAATTTCCGACTTAACTAATCTGGCTTTCCTGAGTTTGTATTTCACCCTTTTCTCTTTGTTTAACAAGTTGGATAGGAAATGCAAAAGAGACTGAAAGATTTGCAATTTCATCAGGTAATGTTAACTATGCATTAGAAGGTGTTGGCTTATTACAACAACAGTAACAAAGGCACTCAGATCCTATGAAATAATGCTTAAAATTGCCAGTTGCTGGAGTGAGCACTACAAAGAGAGGACAGTAGAGACAGTCTTAGATCCTTTCAGATCCCCCAACTGTGCAGCATGGAATGGACAATCCACACACACATCTTGTCCTTGGAATGCTGCATTACTTGAGCTGTTACAGGATTTTCCTACCAGAAAACAACTTTGCTCACTACTTCAAAGGTCAAGCAGAAAGGATGTTCACATGAGAACTTCTAGCTGCACTTTCAGATAAAAGGCAAGGACACACAAGTGGCATCATTGCCAGCACTGAGTGGGAGCTGCCTGCAGGCTCCTCTGTTATGGCTACCTGGCCAAGGTTTCCCTGCAGCCAGAGGACAAACAGCACAGGGACAGCATAGCCCAGGCCTGGGCACATTCTGGTTAATTGTTAACTATTTTGTGGATCCCCAGCTCAGAAACATCTTAAGGACACAGTCAGGTCCCTGCTCCTTCCTTAAATTGAGAATAACTTCCCAGTGTTGCTCCAATTTGTAAACCTCACTAAATATTTTTCTTTTGTCTCCTTCTCAAAGCTTAACTTGTACCATTTTTAGAAGAGGAAGGAGAGCAGCAAGATAACCAGCACTGGTTAACTCTGACTGGCTTCAGACAGAGCTTCTGTTTCTTGAGTCTAGAGCAGTTTCCAAAGAGACCATTCTGTGACCATGTAATAATGCAGCTCTGCTGCAGAGAAAGGTATCAGCTGCCAGAGACACTGTATGGAACCACTGCCTCATTTGACACAGCAATCCTTAACCCCAGAGGTGGAATTCTGTGGAATACCAGCTGCATTCACACATACAGATTTGTATTTCTGGAGATGTAAAAATATTTCAAAGTAATTGTTAAGGACTTACTCTGGATGTCTTTACTAAGCATCTAAGTTTGAAACCTACAAAGCTCAGGACTTCAGTTCCAAGATTTCTACCTTCTTAAATCTTTCCTGTTATGACATTTCCATTCACAGATTTTTTAGTTCTTTTGATCATTTTGATTAACCATTAAGACAAATTCTTTAAAATTTACAGCTGAGAGGTTCCAATTAAAACCTGTTATTACTTCATATGAACTAACCATTTCTAAAGTATCCTGCTATTATCTTCTACATTATATTCCATCACATACCTTAGGAGTTTTAAATTTGCATTTTTTCTGACTGTGGAACATGAAACGTGTCTCTCAATTGTTCATTAAGAACTCTTGGTAAAGCATGTTTAGAATGCAGTGAGATATATTAATAGTACTTCCTTCCATGACATGTTAAAATTATTTTCTGATTTTCTTTGATAATTATTTTTCTTCGTTGATGAGCCTAAGTGATTTTGTGCCACCATCAAATCTTGTCACCCACCAGCTCATCTCAGCACCTCTATAGTCTAGGATGTAGTCTGCCAACCACTGCGATCTCTTTGGCAGGAAAACCTGAATATTTATCATCCCTCCTTTTTTTGTAGCCAGTTCCTGCTCTGTGGCAATGCCTTTCCATCCTGTTCACACAGACTGTGATGGCTACTGATGGATTTACATGCAATTTTACAATCCAAATACAGGAATCCATAGATCAAAGTATACATTTTCCCCTCAAGCCACATTGACACCATTTTGTAAGAGCACCTTAGGAATATGGGAAAGCAAAAGCAGGCAAGCAGCAACAGAGTGGATGACAACACCAGCAATGGGATGCCATATGTTACAAGAGCAAGAGCTACCACCCAGGCATGAAACCAACACTGGGACCAAGACTGACCAAGGCACCCAGCAAGAAGATTCACCTTCACACTCAGCTTCACTGGGCTTAGCAACTGCAGCAAGGTTCAACTGAGCAGCTCTCATCAGTCATCACACAAAGTTCTATATTTTAGGCCAGCCCTAAAGCACATTTTCCATATAAAGAAAAAACTCCAGAGATAATTTTAATATAAAATGTTTTTATTGTTTTTGAAAACATTTAAAAAACAATTTTTGAGCACTTTCAATAAAAAAAATAACTGAAATGCTACTGCAATATTCAACTACTGTAGTTTCAGCAGTACAACAGACAACAAAACACTGGGGAAGAGGGGAGAACTGGATTTCCTGCACTAAATGAAAATGTGGAACAGGGATTTTTCTTTCCTTACGGTGCAGTAAATAAAGCACAGTATAGTACAAGACTATTATATGATCCTCAGATGCACTGCACAAGAAACACTTTCCTTCTTTTCAGTTCGGAAGTCAGTGCTTATTGCAATTATTTGCAAATTATTTACTTCATGAATTCTTATCATGATAAAATGATGCAAAAATGTCTTTCAACACCAGAACAATAAAAAATAATCCAAGAAAGGAACATATTCAACAATAACTAAGCTGAATTAGTTAACATAAAAAAGTAAATAACTTGTGAATAACTATGCTCACCTGGTTAACACTGAACCAGCTTCAATACAGCAAAAGAATAAAAAAAATAAAAGTGGTTACAGGAATATATCTAGTACTGTACAAGATTAAGTCATTAACACTCATGCACGTTTTGTGATCATGTATTAACATGGTGAAGCAAACTAAACTTAATTTTTCCTGCTGCAATATTCTCATGTAAGAGAATCAAAAATAGAAATATCTCATTGAGATCAATGCACATTGCTACATAAGACAATTTCACCTGTCACTTTCAATGACATTTTGCCTTTTAATAATGAAACACATTAAAAAGTTTTTTTTTTTTTTTTCGTTTTGCCTTTTTTTTAAATCTGTGGGCCGTATTTGTTGCATTTATCCTAAGGAATGTGCCTGCCACAGGTTCAACAGAATTTTAGTGCAATATATGAACCCAGAAAGTTTGCTGGACTAACCAAGCAATCAAATTTAAAGTGTTTGCTGCAATACTGTACACAGGGTACAAATTCACTAGTTTGTATACTTTAGCAAAAACTGCTATCAAAATAATTTATTTCTTATGTTAGTAGGAAGCCAATAATGTAAACAAGGGGTCAGAACTGTCTCAAATTCAGTTTTGGAGTATCTGACAAAGACAGGCTTCCATTTGTTAGGATCACAGAATTTTCCTTTGGGTATTGCATACTTTGGTGTGCAGTAGTGCTCTGTCTCAATGTATCATAAAGAACTAACTAGCACTAAGTACAGGGACCTAACATTAATTTATAACACCAACACACAAACATCTCTAAAATGATACATACCAATGTACAAAGCTGTGCCTGTGCCTTGGATTTTACTTGAAACAATTCTTATCGAATTTAATACTTTTAAAATTAAGCATATATTTGCTTTAAACCCACTGATTATAGAATATTTCTGCTAAATAAGTCACGTTAGGCCCAATGTAATGCTTGCATTTAAAGATAATTTTAAACGCACTTTTAAAAACCTTTGGTGATGGCTGCATAATTTAGAATGCATCAACTTTAAATCTGCTCTTGCTTTTGTGAGAAATTTTGTAAAAAACCTTATCAGTTAGGCTAAGCCTTCCTTCCCCCAGGCAGTGGCAGTGTCTGCACCCCAAGGTGAGGCCAGCAGGGCAGGCTCCTGCAGCTGGCACTGAGTCACAGTCACACAACAGCTGAGCTGGAAGGGACCCTCCCCACTCCATTCAAAACAGGTTTCACCTATTCACAGTAGTGCTGGCACTTCACACAGGGTCAGGAAACAGAAACAAAAAGGTGTTGAGTGTCTCTCAGACCCATCCTCCCACCAGGGTGAGAGGATGTTCAGCACATCTCTGTCAAAAGGCCATGGGCAATTACAGAATTCAAGCCCTGCCTTCAGCAACTTTAGTCTACAAGAAAAATGGTTCAAGTCTTACTGACAGACACCTGGCAGGACAACAAGCAGAAGGTCACTAAGCATCTTTGTCTCCTCCCCACTGCCTTGGAAGAGTCACTTGGTCTTAAAGCAAACTACATTATCACAACACCCTTGTGCTTCAAGGAGGGATCAGAACTCTCCAGGTTTGTTCCTGATGAAGTGGCAAATCTTCTGATGCAAGCACAGTGAAATCAGGCCCCCATAAGGTGCTACAGCTTGGCACAACTGTTTGTCCCTGCAGAAGAAGCCATAAACTAGTGATGAATTGGGGCAAGGGCAAGAAAAGCCATGATATACCAGCACCTTCAGTGCCAATGCAGCAGCACAAGTTGAATCAGCACTGCCAAAAAAAATTGACCAGTACTGGGATCTCGAGTCATTTTCAAAAACTGAAGAAACAGGAGACCACCAAGACACTTAAAGAAAAATACAAATCACATGAAAAATCTCAGCATCTTCCCCTTAGAGAAATCCAGTGGGGTTTACTGAATCTCCCCCTTCATAAACTTCATGACCATTCATCAAAGAAATGCAAAAGAAGAAAATTTTTCCTTCTCTATTTTCTGCTTTGTTTCAAGTCACAGGAAAAGTAATTCATTTTATACTAGGCTTAAGGGATAGTATTGTAGCATACTCAGTGCACCACTTCTTTTGTAAAAACCTGCCTCTGCAAGTCCTCTTTCTAGCATCAAGGCCATAGCTGGGTAAATACCTCTCTCTTTTGACCATTACAGATCCATGTATGCCATGCTGATAAAACAAAAGGTCTTTTTGGTTTGACTGAACCAGTGGGACAGAAGTCTAATTCTCATTTTCCAGAGGGGCAGCATTTTTTGTCTTTTTAAGAAAATAATAATAAAAAAATTAGATTCATTGACCCTGTCAAATCACTTTTGAAAACAGAATTCAGGCTTCCAAAACAGTAAGGACTTCTTTTAAAAGAAGTTTTACCAAAAGAAAGATCATGGGCCTTACTGTGTATCTGTAAAGTGCCTGGCAGTATTATGGCTCTATATGAAATATTTTTAGATTAACCACATTTTCTAATATTTTAATAATCTTTTGTTTGAGAGAGAGAGAATGAGCAAGAAAGACAGAAAAGCTCAACCTACTGAAATAGAGAGAAAAGTAACATCTTCCTACACCCTCCACTAGGTTAGGAAAGAGCACATTTAAAAAAAAGAGTAATGTTTAGAAACAGTATTTTAATGAGCTCCAGCAGCTCTCTATTAAAAAAAAGGAAAAAAAGGAGGGAAAATATCATGTTCCTTCTCCTAGCATTGATAAACAGTACCTATCACTTTAAAATAGGGGGTTATGCCTAGATTAAATCTCAGTGCTCAAAATATTTTTGCATTAATTTTATCTAATATAAAAACATTGATATGAGAACTAAAATATCAAGTATGTCATGAATATTAATGGATAAAATAACTACATAGATTTATTTCCCTTAAATAAAAAAATTTAGTGCATCTTTTTCCTTGATCATTTCTGCTAGCTTTTCCCATCTCTGCATTTTACTGGAGATGCCAATGGCATCAGTGCTACAGAGATTTCCCAAAGTTCACCCTCCAGCAGTGCTCCAGACAGCTACACAAGGATCAGGCATCTGCATGTCACCACTGTACCCACTCCCCATCACCTTACCTACCTGCAGGCACCCTGCATTTCAAACTGGATGACAAAGTAAAGATCACCTACTAAGAAGTAACAACCAATACAAAGTATGGAAAGTTTACTAACGAGCTTGAATTAAAACCCTCCCAAAGCATCAACCATAGGTGTTATTACTGGCTGCCATTAACCACTTCTTTATTTGCTAAAACAAGAAATGTTGAATGGGAAACACTCCAAATTTCAAATTTTAATACTGGCTCTTTGATAGCCCATCACCTTCAGAGATTTAAAATTGGTAAGACTGCTTTTTCCTTACTGAAGAATGAGCAACAGGTACAGCAAACTTTTTTTTAAAAATGCCACAATACATAGCAAGTGTTTCTGCTGCGGGAGGCACTTCCATTAAGACAAATACAATACGTCTGTCTGTTAGATACAGTGTGCTACATACATATTATAAAACAAGATTAACCCAACATTTCAACAGTAGGATGATCCTTACTCTCCATCCACTCAAAACCTGATGCAGTCATTGAGTTAATGGATTCATTGCAGATTTGTTGAAACAAGGGGTCATTTTTTAATTCCTCCAGTGTAGCATCATCATCTTGTCCCTGCTGACGACCTGGATCAAACAGTAGATTTGTGTCTAAAGTGTTCAGATCGTTAATGCTGCCTGAGAGCTCGGAAGACAACCTGATGTCGCTGGGAAAGACAGATGCAACGTTATTGAGATCTGATGCCACCTGATTCACCAGCTGCTGGTTTGTTGGCAGACTGTCCTCCCCTAAAAGGTCTTTTACAGTGCTGCTAAAATCTAATTGCTGCTCTCCCATGTCTGATTGTGCTTGGTTATCTCCAGAAGAAAAACTGATCTGATCGGTGCTGCTATTTTTTGTGAGGTAATTTGGTGTTTGGAATTCATAAACTGAAGTGCTGGAATTGATCATACTTTGTGGGTTGGCACTAGGAAAAGCAGTGGATGTCTCCAAAATCTGAGTGAGATTCATCCTGGCTGTGTAATTTGAGGGCATGTTGTTCATTCCCAAACCTCTCACTGCATCATCACTATCAGAATCAAGTTTGTTTAACAACACATTGGTTATTTTTTTAGTGTTTGTTTGTTTCTGAAGAGACGGGAAGGCCGTCTGCATCATCACAGTCAACGGGACTGACTGGCTTCTCTGTGCTATGTTATTGGCACTGGTGTCTGCATGGATATTAGCAAATACATTGTGAACTTCAGGAGTCACGGGACTTCCAAAAGGTGTCAGATTAGAGCGTGGTATATTTGACACAGGGTAAACAGTGCTTCCACTGAGATTACGCTGGCGATGGACAGCAGGGCTCACACTCCGGCATCTCAGACTGTTGTTGAGAGATGAACCAGTTCCTTTGTTGTCCAAAGGAGCAGGAACAGCAAAGCCCTCCTGCTTGGTAGTGCTACTGACAGGGGCTGCCTGGTGCTGCACAGGGGAAACAGGAGTCACGCGGCCGAAGTGAGTGTCGTGGTGGCGCGGCTGAGACTGGTATGACTGGCCGGGAACTGCAAAAGCGTGAGGTTTCCTGAAGCGATCTTCCACCAGCTCCTGGTAGCTTGTAAGGATGCCATGATTTGCAACTGAGGAATTACTAACTCCACTGTAGCCATTATTCATCCACTCGAGCTTGGTTTTGTCAGGATGGGTAGCCATAGGCCGCTGCATTGGCTTGACAGGGCTACTCGATATGATGCTGGCATCGTGGTAAGCCATACTAGAGCTGATGGGAGTAAATGCAAACGGGTTTCGGCATTCCACAGGACTTGGAGGGACACTGCTGCTGCAGTTGGAATGGGGTGTGCCAATGGGCGTGTGCCGGCTGCTTCCTAGGGCGCTGTCCACGGGAGTCGTCTGAGCCAGCCTTGAACAAGGGCTCTCTCTCGACATGTTCTGAGATCCAGCAATCATTTCAGAGGTGGGTGTTGGAGTTGGGGTGGGGGTGGGAGTCGGGGTGGGGGTGGGGGTGGGAGTGTGTATTGGAGTGCTGTTGTTATGGATCGAATGGTAAAAGTGCGTGCTGCTTGGATGAGATGACACGGGAGCTCCTTGAGCTGCAGCCTGAGTCTGAAGTGTCATTCCCAGACAACCACCATAAGGATGGGAATTATTCATGGACATTTGCTCCTCCATGAGCACCAGCTCCTCCACAATGCTGTCCTGGGTAAGGTCGTCATCAAATGAAAAGAAGTTTTCATTTGACTGAGGAACTGTATGCTCAAACTCTTTCAGCTCAGACTGCAGAGGTAACTGATTTGAAGACTGTGCTTGTATTTGATCCAAGGAGTCCTGGATCTGGCTCTGTAGCTGCTGGCTGTACACATCCTGCTGTATACCTTCACAGTGCACCGGCTCCCACGCAGATTCCTGTAAGTCACTAGAGCCAGAGTGCCCAGCAATAGTCATAACACTGATATCTTGCTGTTGATCACAATTCACAGATGCAAAGTCAGAGGTTTTGGTGATATGGTGCCACGTATTTGGGTTAAAGCTGCCATCAGATTTTGAATCATTTTCTATGATAAACAAGTTTCCTTCCAATTTTACCTTTATATCTGGAGATGATGCTGATGCAAGCTGCTGTTCTAAAGCAGGATCACAGGCATTTAAATTGGTGCTCAAAGAAAGGTCTGTTGTTAAGTTTGCAGCAGATGTAGAAGGTACAGGTACAGTCACCGGTACCTTGCTGGGAACTTGAGCAAGTGTTGCTGTATTGTCACTGTTAGCTAATGATCCAACCTTCAGAGCCTTCTTAACATTGTTAGCTTTTTGACTGTCCACAGCATTACCAGCTGCAAACTGCTCCACTAGTGGTTTCTTCACAGGTGGTAACTGGGAATCCTGAAGCGTGGAAGGTTGTCGCTTTCTTGGACTTTTAGTGCATGTTTTGTCTTTAATCATAGACTCACCAGTAGGAGGTGAATTGATGCTGGTGCTGGACAAGTTCTGACTGGCAACTGTGATCTTAAGAGTGTTTTGATTATTGCCTGCTGAAGAAACTGGTGTGATTTCATCAGACTGTGTCTTATATTTGGTCCCTGCTTCTTCAGCTTCCTGATCACAGCCCTTACCTGGTTTTAGCTCCATGACATCATCCGTTGAAACCTTCAAGGCTGCAACCTCAAAATTAATTAGCTGGGCAGGAGGCAGGTCAGGGGTTGCCTTTATGGATTTAGACACGTCAGAGCTCTCTTGGCCCTGTGCAGAGTTCTCATCCAGCAAT
Organism: Erithacus rubecula; assembly: GCF_903797595.1. Lineage (NCBI taxonomy): Eukaryota > Metazoa > Chordata > Aves > Passeriformes > Muscicapidae > Erithacus > Erithacus rubecula. The sequence goes on from NC_136666.1 coordinate 14,551,973, forward strand.
GCTTCCGGTTCCGTTTTGATCTTGACTGCGGGGGTAGCCACGGCAGTGCTAGGCTTAGATCCTGGAGACTGAAGTGAAACAACAGATCCATTTTTGATCTGTGGGCCAGTCCTCCCTTCTTCCACTGCTCCTGCACTAGTGCTCACTGAAGGCGTCTGTTTGACGGGCATACTACTGCTGCTCGGGGCAAGAGATATTGCTGTCATTTTTACCACATTTAAGGAATTCACATGTGGAGCTGGCACAACAGTCTTGATTGGGCTACTGGTGAATAGCACCGTGGTGGGAGAGCGGATGGTGAGAGCACTGGTGTTTGCTGGCTTGGGTAAGATCTGCGGGTAGCGATGCCGGGCAGAGCGGTCACCAACGGGGCTGGCGGGAACGTTCTGGGGAGTCTTTGGCGGCTGCTTGACTGATTGCATGTGCTGAGTGACCACCTGAACATTGAGCGGCAGGACCTTGCTCTCAGACGATCCCATTGGACTTGGAGATGTCACCAACTGCCTGGTCCTTGGCACCTGCAGGGAGAAAAAGAAAAGGCGTGGCAATGAAAGAAGAAGTCCCCAAAGCCCACACATTACCTCAGCTCCAAGCATTTTAAAGATGAAAGACAACATAACACACCAAAGCTAGCAAATATCAGTTTGAAACAAAATAAGCTCTTCTACTTGTCAAGACAATTTCTATTCCTCTGTATAAGGATTGGTAGAAGATATATGCCTTCTATTTTTAAGGCATGAGGCACTGGTGTATACACTTCTGCTAAGGAAAGGGTCATTCTCATCCAATCCTTTACCACCTGGGACAAAAAGACAGACATACAAAGGCTAAAGAGGAGAGGATGTGTTCAAAATACTGCTCATTGTTAAGGTTTCAAAAGTGAGTTAAATACAAACTCACTATCAGGCAGAAAAATGGGCTTACCTATCAAAATGAACAGCACAGTGAACATCTTGAAACTAAATAACCTTTTGTACTCCCTAGCCCAATTTTATATGGCTGAAGGACAAAAATGTTCAGTACTACAGACATTCATTCAAAATAAAATTCTACCTGTCACTAAATGCACTGGGTCAATGAAAGACAGTTTAGATTCCATATTAGGGCCTCAGTAACCCACACAACTGGTGTCAGCTCTCTCATCTGGTTAAAATTCATGTCAACGCTCACTTCAATGATTTCAAAGATGAACTTGGCCTACGTTACATGATCAGAATTCTGCTGTCTCTGCATCAACCCTGTAACTAATGTGGTATAACACAACTCAGAAAAGCATCAAGGCACACAAGCCTTTGAATGGAAACTGTTCTAATCCACTGACACCACTGCTTAGTTACTGGCAATGTAGAATTCTCTAGACAATTGCTGGAGAGCATTACCGGTATGGGGCTGGGGACAGCAGCCACAACAATGCCAATAGGTGGAGGGGACAGAATGGCAGGACTTCCATTAGATATACTGGTCACACCATTGGTTGCAGTGCCTTCTGTTTTCTTTACTGGAGACTCTCCTGGCAAAGGAGACTGCAGTTTCTGTTCTTGCTGCTTCTTCTGGATCTTACGCTGCAGCTGCTGCTTAGCATCAACAGGAGATGGCAGAGTTTTCACTTGTGGTTGAAAAGAATTACTTTCAGCAGTAGGTATAAAAGCTGAGGGCTGGGGGATCCCTTTTATTCCTGAAAACAAAAGAAGGAGAATTAATAACCAAATGTACTCTGTCTACTGTGGTGCTGCTTCTGTATCTAACAGAGAATACATGGCAGGCATCTCCAAAACCATTCTGCAACCTCCTCCATGAGGTTGTCTCATCCACTTCATGCTTAAATCTATTCAGTTTCAGTTTATTTCCACATTTGTGGAAAAAACTCTGCCTGTTAGACAAGCTGGGTATTAGCTACTGAAATACTCTTGTTCCTAGTAATGTTAAATGGCAGCGTGTGTCAGCACCATCGCAGCCCGGCGCACTTCACTGAACCGGCAGCAGGGGGCGGCAGGCACGTTTCAGATGAGCTTTAAAATCCAAACCTGCCGCGGGTTTGTTTTGTCACCGGTTATAGGGCAGCTTTAAATGAAAAGTGTTTCTAGAAAGCTGTGAGTCTGTGTCACAGAGAACCAGTTCTGAGCAGATGACATTATCTAATGGCCAAGGCGTTAAATGTAGTGCATCTAGTATCAGAATGAATCTAAACTTCTGTGTGATCAGACATAATGACGGGAAAATGGCAAAAAGAGAAATGTTCAGGAAAAGAAAAAAAGAAGAAAAAGTTGAAAAAACAATGGAAATTAGGATGGGAGAACATTTTTTTTCTGGAGAAATTATTTTGCTAATCACAAAGCAAGTGAGGCTTTCAGGGAGAAAACAGACTTAGTGTCCTTAGTGCAGCTAGTACTAATTTCCCTTACAAAATCACATCACATTTATGATCTTCTGTTTATTAACAGTCAAGAGGATTAGCATGCTCCTTAGAGACCAAATAACCTTGCTAAATTACCCCTTTAGAAACGCTTTAACATTGTTTTATTTACATTTTGAGGTTACAGAGTTTTAAAGTAACTCCTAATTGTATATTAATCCACACCACTTAACTTCTTTACTGGTTTTATTGATACTAATTTTACAATACTATGTATTTGGTTTTGATGCCCAGCACATGCTTAGGAACTGTGATCTGTGAGCCCATTCTCTCAGCAGAAATCTGCACAAGAGGTTAAATGTGACAACATGTCTCCACAAGTTCTTCTTCACAGAACAGTGAAATGCCCAAATATATTGCAATTACTGGCACACAGTTCTTCTATATGGACAAGTAATATTGGTAAGCAAAAAATCCTCAAACTTTTCTTTGAGAGTAAAAGTTGTTTTTTTTCTTTCTCAGTTAATGCACAGAGATACTGTAGTTCCCTGCAAGAGGAATGGAAATATTTTTGCTTGTCATGCTAGGAAAAATCTCTTCTAAAATGACTATCCAAACCATAGAGGCATGCACTGGAAGTAGCTGCCCTTTTCCTTGAAGGAAAACCATCTTGTCTTGAAGGAAGTGAGGGGGAGAAGCTACATGAGTTGAAGGACTGTCCATACCCTGAGTGTCCCTTCTAGCACAACCAAGGTAGCCAAACATTAGGTCACAATGGAGCATACAAGCAGCAAATCCCACCACTGCCACCTGTCAGGTCCTAGCTGGAATAAAGGAAAGAGAACTGGAAGGAGAAGGGGTCCCAGAAGGGGATCACCCAAACACCACTTTCCATTTAGAACTGTCTGTCTTGAGAGGCTGGCCTTGATCTGAAGACCTTTTGCTTGATAGACCTAGTCAGAACTTCTCACAGGTAAGTCTGGGGTATATTGTGCACCTGCATTTGCCTTCTCATCCTTCATTGTAATTTACTTTATTCGTGGTCACCAAAACAGACTTTAAATGATTGACTGATTTCAAGTATGCAGAAGGAAACAAACCACATCAAAAAATCTGCTCTTGACAGAAAACTGTTTCCAAATTAGGGCAAGTTAGTAGATAGAAACATCACCAGTCTATCTACAAACCAGCATTGAGGCAGCACCAAATTCCTGTTCTAACCAAGGATGTAATTTCAGCACAAGTACTCACACATCCTGAAGTGCTTTAAAAGACCAGGGTCCTCATCAGGACCTCATCCTCATCCTCATCAGATCCTCCTCATCCTCAATGGGAGGATAACCATCTAAACCTGACACCAGTGCAGATTTTCAGATTTTTACCCAGACTAGCAGCAAGAACAGTAATTTGGAGCAATGTGACTAAAATCACACAAATGAATGCTCAGTGCTCCAAGTCAGTGTACAAGTTTGCCCTGAACAGAAGTGCTTCCTCAAACCAACCTGTTACTACTCTCGGTAGTTAAGATCCCCCATTTCAACATTCAGCATTATCTCATTACCTGCTGGTGCCCCTGCCATTACTGTTAAAGCTGCCATTGACTTGGTACCAATATAGTGACTTTTGACAAGGAAACGAGCCAATTCCAAGACTGTATCAAAGGGCTGGCTCAGCACTTTCTGGGCCCATTCACAAACAAGGCGGCAGGCTGCAGAGACGACCTCCTCATCAGCACTTTGCAGCTGCCCCGATGGCTCTGCTCCATCCAACTAAACCAAACAAACAAAGGAGCAAAGGTTACTCTCATTTATAAGGATCATTAAGGCATGAAAACATAAATAAAAGCAAATTACCAGAATCACACCAGAAGTTGGAAGTAATAACTTCATGTAAAACTGTGAATATATAAGAATGAGATCACATCGCTATCTTTCAAAATTAAATGTCTACAGGATAATCTATGGGTTTCTTCCAAAGGCATAATATGGAACTGCCATGTCTGGAAGAAAATCACAGACAGAATCCTAATATTTGGAGCATCACCAATTGATTTCCCCTGTATCCAGAGTCTTGTCAACTCAGCAGTCACTATTACCCAGGAACTGCTTCTTTCACTGGGGTGTCTCTTCCCTAGCACTGACTTTATGAAGACACAGTAAATGTGAAACAGAATCAGAGTTAAAAACATGTATATGGTAGATAAGAACACTGTGGAAGTCTTCTTCACCTCCTAAATTGGTTTAAGAGTATTACAGTTCATCATGAACTTTACAGAAAAAAAAATTAAACAATTATTCAAAATATAAGAATCGTAAAGAAAAATCTTACAAGCTGAATATCTTCATTTCATTTTGAAAAGTTCAGACAGAAAAACAGCATAATAAATGTCAGCATGCAGAAATATATATAAATAAGCAAATATATATCATACCCCATCTCCAGTTTTATGAAAGTCAAGGTTGGGCAGTGTTGGCATATGCACAAAAGCCTTCTTCCTCAGTCCACTGTAGCAATATGTGAACAACAATTAAGGTCTACATTGTTTGCTTGTTAGCTGGGGGATAGGAGAGAAGAGTGGTAATTCCTCTGATAACTCTCATAAGCCTCAAAAGCAAACCCAACACAGAACTAAGAATTCCTGTCATTAGCAGGACCTCACAGCCAGCCAGAATCAAAAGTCTATCAATGGTGCATTCTTGGCCAGGTCATTGGTTTCTCAATCTATGCAGAGATGCTGGGTATGAGTTTTATTTGATGACTTAGAAAAAGCACTAGACCATGCCAGGCTGCTTCAATTAGCTACTCAATATTCAAATCATTAACATAATTTTTTACTAAACTCTCTTTCTAAAACAAGATGGGAGAATATAAAAAAAAAAAAAAGAAAAAAGGTTAATCGTTATTAAAAAATGCATTCTCCAATTTAGGCTGTACTTTGTTTCCTTCTCCTGAAGGACTTCCTTCAGGAAGTTCAGAAAACTTAAGGAAACTGAAGTTTTCCAGGACAAGATAAAGTGCCTGATGAGAGCATTTCTTCCTAAGATTTCATACCATTTTTGAGGAACTCTCTCTTCATCCATTATAATATTTCTGTAAAAATATAAAGACAGACTTTTTCTTACACTGATCTCAAACTGGTAAACACAGAATAAGCTCTCTTTATTACTCATGCTCACTTGTTTATAGGTCTAAAAATTAAATCAGTCTTTTTTTTCTTTTTCCTCTCCACAGAATTAGTCGGGGAATTCACACACAATGTCTTCATGACACACAAATCCTTTCCAGGATCACTAATTCTGTAAGTATGTCTATATTCTTTCCTAGACCATGGAGTTTGCAAGTGCTTGCATTAACCTGCATGGAGCATAATTACAGTAAAAGAAATCTAAGGAGCCTGGGAATTACGGTAAGTGTGAGACAAGGTCACATTTTGATCATTCTGAATTAGAAACATTGGAAATAGAACTTAAAGAGATCCCCTGGGTCAGCTACAATTACATCGTATGATTTCTTCCTTAACACTCTAGCTCTACCCAAACATAAGTACTAAGTTTCAGATTTCACTGCTAGATAATCTAACACAGTATTTTATGAAACAGTTTAACTTCTTTTATTGCAACATGGAAGGTTTTTTTTCCCTCAACGAAAGACAAGCAATTCTGGGCTGCCTGCTAGCATTTAATTCTCTAAATGCATGCTTCAACATAGCCCAGTGTAAGTATCCATATCATTCCTGTTACTTCTTCTGAATGTTTTTTAATTAGGGCCTTCAAGGGCCTCAGTGCCTTTTAGCCTTTTCATGCTCTCCCTCCCCTGCTTACTGCAGGAGCTTTGCCTACCCAGCATGTCAGGATGCAGGGAGAGCCAGCAGGGGAATGCAGCAGGTAGGGCATTACTTCACCATGGCTTCTAAGGGTTCTCATGGGAAGGTGCAATCCCCAGCTTGGAAAAGAAAATATTCTGGCTGATGAAAAACCTGGTTTGAAAATCACTAACGGTTTCGGTTCCTTTATTCCAGTATCTCTCTTTGCACTAAATTATAAAACTTTTTTGATGTCTTGCTGCTGTGACAACTTAAGTGTCAGAACCTAAATTAAAAGTACTTGTTTCCAAAGTTACATCTTGCAACCTAACACTACTGCAACTAATAATTTTTAAAGAATGTTGGAAAAGTGTTGGCATTTTTTATTCAACATTACTTCTACATTTAGCCAGTAGTTAAGCCACAAGGACAGATGTTCTCCAGGCAAGTGCAGAAGTTTTTACAGAGAAGCATTTTAGCAAAGGATATTTTGATTTGCCTCTTGTGCCTAGACGACGGGCCTTCATATTTGGAAAGACATTTTTCATGATCTTTCCAAAGTCAGCAGCACTTAATGGGTGGTAGCCAAGATTGTCACAATAGCTCCTGCAACAAAGAGAAAGACAGCGTGAATGGAATCGTAGTTAATGCAAGAGGCCAGCCTACATGCCAGACTCCAGAGGTTTGCAAAAGAAAACACTTATTCCCCTCCATATTTAGAACCACATTTAACATTAATGAAGCTATCCACAACGAATTGAATGCATTAAAAATGTATAAACAGAGCTATTAATATCATAGTTTTTGCCTTGTTCTCTACTGAGTTCAAAGACAAGTCATGTAGAGACATAACAAGCAGTGGCACTATCTAGAGCACAGTTAAGATTTACTCCACAACTCAGTTTGAAGCATATGTTTCAATACATGTATTTCAGGACATAATAAAGCAGAGACCCTGTTCTAGCCAGAAGCACAGCTTGAGTGTGGTAAGGCCTGAAATCCTGCAGGAATATTTGAAAAGCAGTAGGTAAGAGATGTGTCAGTGTCCAGAGGAAGATTTGGAATATACAAATTCTATTTAACAGACCTTAACAGAACTAAAATTAAAACAGCAAAAGGAATTCTGTTTTGGCATATGAAACATTTAAAAAAATACATTCTTGAGGCAGAGAACAAGAATTGTTGGTTTTGCTGCAAAGAGAGAATGTTCCAGAAAATCAGAAACATAAAGCAAAGGAGAAAACCAGGACCTGCTCTGGAAGTGCTTAAGGCTGCATGAAGACAGCAACTCCCTGTGCTGTTGCAGACACTGATGTGGCCTAAAATACCAGTATAAAACCTTCTCAGTGAGATTCCCAACAGCTCAGCATCAGCACAAGATGGCAACGACCCTCCTTCCCGTGAGAAGTCCTATCAGCAATACACAAAAACAACCTGCCTCTGAAAAGGTGACTGTACATGATCATCAGTGTAGTTATCAGCAGGAGAACAGAAAAACAATGACTTAACACCCCACAGTTGCCTGCTACTCTAATCAGGTACATACACACAAACAAACCCCTGGAAACTCTGGCAGATGCAAAGGAAAAGCAGCAGTCTGAAACAGATGCTTCAGCCCAGCTTTACCTAGTAACAACCTGCATCCAAGCAGGCCAGTAAAAATGCCTTCTCTTCAAATTATAGCTCTGTAGAAATCTCTGTGCATTTCTTGAGATACTTCCACTGCTTGTACTTTCTATGTAAAAATATTAGTTACTACACAGCAAGTATCTGCTGCTTTTACCCTGGCTGTATGTTGGTATCCTCCACTTGGAAAAGACCACCACTGATATAATGATTTTGATGATGACAAACAGCAATATTTACATTCTTTGGTTCTGACACTCTCCTGCAGAGCCTCCCTCCTCCACATCCAGGGCCACTCTGTCCAAACCAGGAGACATTGCCTGCAACTGGTACACAGTCAGGCATCAGTCTACTTTCTGTGTGGAACACCAAGAAGTTTTATATCCAATTTATATCCAACACATCTCATTTCAATATATGTCACCCACAGAAGCTGGTTCCTAGATACATCCCTTTGAAGTTATTACAAAGGAATTCTTTCTTGCCTCACTGTACCCTCATAGGAATCAGACATTGCTCCATGTGTAATAAATAGACCTCTGTGTGCTTTTTTCCTTGCATCTGGCCAGGCCTCCATGGACTCAAACTTTAGTCTAAAAATTCACTAGCAAAACACCAGGAAAAGGGACCTACCAATCTATTAACTTCAAAGTTGAAGTTATTCCCTCCTTACAAGAAAATAAATAAATAAATAAATCCATTTCTCAAGTCTAGCACATCTGATTTAAGACAACCACTTGCTAGCAGCAAATACATACAGTCTAAATGGTCCCCTCATATCCACAGTGGCAGCTCCTGCAAGCTTGTGATTTCTGAGCTATCAGTACTATAATGGAATTTCAGTTTCCAGACAGATCATCCTACATGGCCCCTCCCCCTCCTGCCTTGGCCGAGAACCCTCCATGTCCATCTGTGGTCTCTCATTGACTTGACAGGACATTCCAGGAGTCTCTCCCCTGGAGCTCTTCTCTCTGCTACTTGCACTCTTGGCACATGGCTGAGCCCAGGAGCTGTTTTGCTCTTGGAAGGGTGGGTGGGAAGCAGACGGGGGGAGGGAAGGTCTAAGCAGAGACGGGAATGACAACGGACACGCGGTTGCTTTGTTCCTTTGTACAGAGCTCCCCTACATAAGCAGAAAAAGCTTTTATTTTTTTTTTTGTAGGTTTGTTTTGTTTTTATTTTGTTAGATCTTCAAATTGAATGTACTCGATATGAAATATACTGGCAGCACACCTGAATTAAAACACACACCCCCCAAAAAAAGAAATTAACCAAAAAGCTGATGAAGACAGGCTATGCAGCCCAACTTACAGAGCTTCCTGGCCAGAAAAAAACAGCATGAATAGCAAATGCTAAAGAACCTACTGAATGAAACAAAACAGAGTTCTTGGTTTATCCAATCCCCAAAACAACTGGACTCCAAAAACGAGTTAGAGTCATGAACCTCAGAAAGATGTGGCTCTCACTAAGATAACAAACAATGCTAGCACATAAATGAGTCCTTATAATCGGGTAGGATGGGAGTCAGATGTCTGAAAACCACTAGAGAAATGAAACTGCAGGTCAGACTCCCAAGAGCAGCAGCAGAGGTGAGAAACAACAGCTTTAAATGGAGTTTGATTGGCTTTCAAAGGAATTATATGGGTAGTTGCTTATAACATGGGAGTAGACTTTGCAATATAATAGGTCCTATCAGGGAATTTTATATCAAAACCCTAAATAAGCACTACCCATAAGATTAGTGTGTCCTTTATGTGTTCAACAGACATGATATACCTATACTTACTGCCCTCTTCTGTGTTAGCTTCTGAATATTCTTCCAACCTGTTGGTTAATATTCTTAACACCTAGTGTATATAATCTATTCATCAGGTGGCACCAAGCGGCCTAGCAGCCAGTAAAGCAAGGATTAATGAGTTACAGACTAAAGGAAAGAGATACAGGATGATTCAAAGACCTCCTAATCCATATTAAGAGTATCAAGTGAATCTTCAGGACACCAAACTTAGATACAAATGACTTCTGTCCCTTGCGTCACAGACGTAGAAGTAAGAAAAGAGGACTCAAGTGTTTACTGAGGGCTAAACAAATAATTTTTTGGGCAAATGAGGATTTTGCCTGCATAAGTACCGCAGGACTATATGTAGATTTGAAATTCTAATTCTCTAAACTCAGCTAAATCTACACATGGCTGTGTGCAGAAAGATGTTTTCTAATAGAGACAAGATATCCAAGTAAAATCAACTTACAAAAAAAACATTGCAAGGACCTAATGGGAAGCAGCATCCCCTCACTGCAGGCTGGGTAACATGCTGGGCACCTCTCCTTGAGCTCCCAGACTGTCCAGCCTGTATTCCCACATAACTCCCAGAGGAAGCTGGCAGAAGAACTGTGAGCATTGACCAGAAATGCAGCTTCTTACAGCTCAATGTATTCTGTCAGTACAAGCAGCATCACAGCACCAACAAGAGGTGATCCAGCTCTCATCTACCTCCTTTGTAAAATTCAGCTGCAAGCTCTTAGCCTTCCTAAGTGCTACTGCCTTATATTGTGACACATTTTTAACTTATCCCTTTCAAAAGAAAGATGAATCTACTCACTTTATTCAGTCAGAAACATGCATTCACACTTAAATTGAAGAGCAAACAGAAAGAAGAGTCACTGTATTGAATAAGCCCAGTGAGAAGGGGCTACTGAAATGTGGAAGTGCTGAAAACACTATCAGCACGTGCCAGAGGTGAACTTGTGTGGAGTGCAAGCTTCTTTCTTTCCTCTTCACAGAAAAAAAATATGGAAGGTGATGCAGAAGGCCGGTAGTTTTGCAAGATTTATTTTGACCAAAATTTACATCAAGAATGAAGATGCTGGTATGATGCAGCACCCTTCTGAAGCCTTGCACTTTTGATTTACACATGCAGAGTGCATAAGCTTGCTTATGTGAGCTCATGCATGATCCATCTCTGCACATAGAAGAGAGAAATTGTAATTGGTTAATGTAACAGAATTGAGTTTTGAGAGGTCTTAGCACCTTCAGGTAAAGAAAAAAGACTTATCAAAACTAACTCACATTTTTATGCTTGTTCCCCACATCCCACTCCAAGACTACTTCTCCTTTGGTGTACAAGAATAGCTCATGAAAATATTCAAAGAAACCGAATGTTTTAAAAACAGAACAGAAGCTTTCAAAGGAGAACAGATTCCAAACATTTGATATTTTCCTGAATATTTGCTTACCACCCTTATTTTGTTAGGGAAAAAGAATACAATACACAAATACTTGATGCAGCTACATACAAAGCCATCCAAATTTCACACTCCACAATCTGTAGATGATGATATTTCCGGGCATCTGCAGCTTGGCACAGCATGGAAGCCAAGCAGATTTGTTGCTGAAGCAGGCCATAAATTATTTAATAAGAAATATATTTAAGAATAAGGCTCCCCTGTCTCTCCCGCAGAGCAGCTGCCGCTGTTGCCGTGCCCGCGCGCGGCTGCTGCGCGCGGATTGGCCGCGCGGCCGGGCTGCGTCACCGCCCGCAAATGGGCGCGCGCGTGTTGAGCAGCCCCGGGCAGCCAATGCCGTCCGGCCCCGGCTCAACCGCACCAAGCACTGCAGCCGAGACAGCTCATTAAAAGGAGGCATTTGCAGAAGGCAACCCTGCAATAACAATTACTATGGGGTGAATCCTGTAGGCACTTAGGAGGTGAAGGGATTCGGTTCCCTGCAAATTACTGTAATCGTTCAGATTATGGAAATACTCATACTAGATCATAAATCTGTTATTCGTCTTCAGGCAACTGGGCTGAGGATGATTATTTCTTTCCCCCTCCCCCATGGGGTATGTTCTGTAAATGAATTCAAATCCAACTTTCATCAGACAGCTCCTTCTCCCTTGCTTCTAATCGCTTTCTCATTACACGGTAGCTTTGAGACTTGACAACACAGACTCACGGTGGCCTTGGTTACTGGTTTCATACATATTCAGATATATTGTGCCTCTGTAGGAATCAGGTTTGCTGCAGGAAGGTCCAATATTTATGCATTATTCTAGAAAGAAAGGTGCGATGGGCAGGATCGTATGTGCAAACAGCTGCATCTATGGGGGACTATTCAACCCCTCATCCTTGTTAAGGCAGTCATACACCTTGTAAACAAGCAGACCAACACATTTTGTAAGACAGTAACTGATGCTTTTTACCTGTGCTCCTCCACACAAAACAAACCCAATAACCATTCATTCATTCACCCAATACTGATATTTACTCGTTAAGAAATGCTTGCACCTTTCCTTCAGCAATTGTACATGTAATGCACAATTTAAACATCACAGTCTTATCTCCAGAGGCAGTAGAAATTAATTTTGCCACAGAGTAGCTACTGCATTCTCAGTACAGCAGCACGGTCCATGACGTGTCCACACACAGCAGAGCCAGGTCACAGAACAGTGCACTGCTAAAGCTGTAAGGTGGCACTCACTTGTACTCATCATACACCTCCTGCTTGGGAAGGGAAGTCTCGGGGTGCTCTTCCAGGGTGTTGCGTATCCAGGAGAAGGCGTGCATCTGCTGGGCACGGCTGGAGGACATGGAGAGCTGATCGCTGCGGAGACAAGGGGCACGCTGGTCAGGGCTTGGCCCTACAGCTCCTCCTCACTTCCCACACTCAGGAACTACACAGGAGCAGAGACACCAAAGAGAGCCTGCACCTCACCCATTTACCTACTCCTTGAGCCATGGGCAGCAGTTTCTCTCTCTTTCGTTCACAATTTAACAAAGAGACTCCACACTCCAGTTCTTGACTGATACACAGCTGTGAGTACACAGCTACTCTTAAATTTATTATTCCTTACTGGCCACCTCTAAGCCTTTGCCCACTTAGCTTGCCAGCTGTCCTTTGGGAACACCCAGTTTTCCCAGGAGATACTCAGTGTGCTTTCTGTAGGCACCTGCCTATCTATAACCATCCTACTGGCAACAGGTTTATTTTGTGACACTGATCTGTGGGTTGGTTTTCTAGAACTTCCTTTAGTCAAACAAGAGTTACCAGAAATACCATCAGTTTTTTCTTTCACCCACTATCACATTGGTGTTGCTATTTTATGACTTCATACATAAACAGTGAAGGAACAATTACACAGACTGTGAAACACTTTCTCTGATGACTCTTTCATTTTAGGATATTTATAATCACAAGCTTTTCAATCAGTAAAAGATTCTAAAGTTTTAAAAAAACCCTAAATCTGATTTTCAGGAAAACAAGAGTATTTAACATTTAACAAAGGTTGCTTCTGCTACCAACATCATGTGAATGATTCCTCAGCAGTTAAGTGGGGCAGGAAGCACACAAGTTTTCAGTACTAGCAGCTCACCTTTACACTCACACACATACCTTTTGTCTCCATTGTTGGGACCCGAAGGCAGCTGAAGGTAGAGGTAGAGTTTCTCTAGGTCTGTAAACTTCTCAACTTCTTGCTAGATAAGGTGTTTTAGTTTGGCAAAAATAAAAAAAGTGGAGAGAGGCAGGGAGGGAAAAAAGCAAATAACAATAGTTGAGCTTGACAGCTAAAAACTGTTATCTGACAGTGTGTTCCTAAATAGTATAATTTCAAACAAGAATATATTTACTTATGTGAAAGAACACGACTATTAGCACTATGTGACTAGAAATGTGATCTCCTATTTTATTTGCACATCTTCACCCACCAGAAAGTACCTGTTACAACTACAAAATTAACATGCAATAAAAGCAGACTCTAGAAAAATATTAACAATGGATCATTTCTGTAACCAGACATGTAATATGAAAACTTGGTCTTATCAGAGTATACAAGAAGCACCTCTGAGAATCCAGCATCACAACCAGCTATGCTGTAGCAGCATGGAATGCCAGACCTGATCCTGCAATACACTATATTTTACTAATAGTTAACTATCATAGACTTTAATGAAGTAATTAAAAAAATATCTATGTACACATGTATTTTTTTGTTTTCTTTGGAAATTAGTTCTTGAAACTGTTACTGCACACAAGTCCTTCAGTTAACATCCATCTCAGTTATGTCAGATGCTCCTCCAGAGGATACCAGCTGAGGATCAGACACAAGGGGCAGTTTTACCTGGTGTATGCAGACAGTAACTGCTACACAGAGACCACCTTTCAGTCATCTGAAACCAGCTACAAGGACTTAGAAACAGAAAGAAGATAAATTGTGGTAACATGCTCAGGGCCTGCTCAGCAGCAATGCCAAGAAAGCCACACTGCAGGAAGCACAGGGAGTTCCCTGCCTAAGGAGGTGCACCATCAGTACAGCTGGAGACTAACATGATCCTTTCTAAAGTCAAAATACAGCTTCTGCATTACTGCTAATTCTCTGTCTTTACTGGTGTCTCACTGCCAATGTCACATTCTCCAAAAGGAAGAGGAAAGAAGAGGGACCAACATGCAGTGAGACCTGGCTCGCTTCAGCAGTGAGCAGAATGCAGAGTGGGGAAACCAAAAATCTCCAAACTGGGGCTCCCTACCAGAGCCAGCCATGTCCAGACCAACCCTGTTGGCACAAAACTGACAGCAGCACCCAAAAGAGGAGGTTCCACTTCCTCCTCCCTGATCCCAGACCGTGTATCCAGGGTCATGGTATCCAGGGAAGGGTGCTGGGAGAGCACAGAGCTCTCAATAACCCTGGCCAGCAACCCCAGAACTGCTGCACAGAATGGGGCCACCAGCAATGCAACAGAGCTGCCCAGAGCCAAGAGAAACACTTCCAGCAGCACACAGGTAACAGACACTGGATGTGCTGCTTTTATAAGCTGCAGAAAACCACAACATTTGGTTGGGGATTTTTCCTCTGACAAATTCCTGAAATTTGCTGACACTGATTTCTGTGTGGCTCTAGAGCAGCTTACACAGCAGTGGTGCTCAGGCCACCAAGCATCCAGAGAGATAGTTCTTAATAATGGGTGCATTTTGTCAGATTCTCTGTTCTTCCTTTCCTGTATGAATCACAGTTACATTAGTAACTTTTGAGAAGACAGAAATTTAACAAGAAAATTTGTACTTCATTATTAGACATCCTCTTGTCCAAGGAACTTAGCTCTTTTTGTTTTAAATGGCAAAAGCCCAAGCAGCACACCAAAGGGCACTGTCTGGGTGGGATTACCTTGCATGGTAAGCACTAATCCATGAGACAAAAGCATCCCAGGAAAAATAAATCACCCCCTCCTCTTCCCATGAGTCTGGCACTGAAGTGAAAGACAAGTTTTCCCTTCCAAATCTCATGTGCCCAAGTGCAACACAGAAGGCAAGGTTTTAGAAGAAATATTAAACCTTTCATCAAAATACACTGCAATAGTCTCAGTGCCCACTGCAGCTGAAGCCATTTATTTCTGTGTCATGGCAGGAGGAAGGGGCTATGGAAGGGCCCTGTCTGAGCCACTCTGCCACACAGGTCCCACGTGCCAACCCTCCTAATTAAAGAAAAAACAAAACAAATAAACTAAAAAAAAAAAAAAAAAAAAAAAAAAAAAAAAAAAAAACCCAAAAAAAAAAAAAAACCAACAACCCAGGAACAAAGGAAAAAATGTGTTTGTGTTAGCAGAACCTTTCCAAAGGATTGAATGAGCCAGTGACTCTCCCATGAGCAAAAGTGCATCTCTGCATCTGAGGTGGCTGAGGATTACAGCTCCTCACATCCTTGGCAGAGGCAGCTGGAGAGTGATGTTATCTCACTGCACTCAAACCCCACTCCTCTCCATGCCTGTCCCTAGGCTGCACATTCTACACAATTCCTTCAGCTTCCAGCAAAAGCAGCAGGGAAGCCCTGGGAAAGCAGGACCTCCTCAGAATGGGAGAGTTAAAAGAAGTCACAGGCAGTTCACAGAGGTAATCCTACCTGGGTGATAATTAGATAAACCTAAGCTTATTAGATGAGACTGAATCTATTTAGAGAAAATCATCTTAAAACTGAAGAAGTGCCAGCAAGGAGATGGATTGTGACAGTCAGTGCAAGTAGATTTGGGAAAGACTGCATTTTGTTTAGTTAAAATTGGTTAAATATTGTTTTATTTAAGCAGTTGTCTCTACACATTTCTGAAACCCTCAAAATATGGTTCTAGTCTTGGTAAGTACTGTCTCTTCTTCAATCTCAGCTGGCATCCACCAGTTCTCAATGCCAAAGGTCTGGTGAATCCTGTAATACCTGCAGTTGCTGTTACTGCACATGCTCAAAGCATCAAAACTTTACAATTTTTTAATGCAGTAAGAACTGCAAAATTTGGGACACTGGAGGAGTACCTCAGCTGGCTTACTAACTGACCAAGAAGAAAAATGTTCATTCATTCTGAGTTTTTCTTTGTGTTAGGCTGGATGCATATGGAAATACATAAAAAGAAACAAGAACACAAAATATTTTATAAATTCCCCAATCCCCAAATAGGTCCATAGTGTGGAATAAATAGGTCATTAGTGTGGAAGAGAGTCACAGCATCAAAAAGAAGAATGTGATGCTGGTACCATCTTGGACACACTCCCCTTTGTGCAGCCTGTTAAAGCTTATGCTACTGTTGCTCTAAAAACCACAGAGCCTGTGCAATGTCTGGGGAATCCTTTCCTGATACTTAAAAGGATCTAAGGAAAAATCCTGCTTCAAGTATCCTGACCTTGATTGACTGGTTCTATCACATCAGATGAAGATGGTTTAATTCTCCAAAGGCTACTCATAAATTATATTTCTTGAAGTTGTATTAGAAAAATGCACAAGCATGCTAAAATGCTTGCAGGAGTGAGCTGTAAAGCCAGCACAAAGCATTGCCTCTGGTACTCTTGCTCTTCACACATTATCTCCTGCAACTGGAGCCATATAAAACAAAGGAAGATTTAATGAAGATGGGGAGCAGGCAGTGTTCATACTAATTTTTACAACTTGGCTTCAATTTAGCCAAAAAATCTATCTCAAAATACCTCCATGATCTTGTATTCTGAGACAGAAAAACTGAGGACAAAGAATTAAAAACTTCAAGTCACAACTAAGCAAAGACTTTCAGTAACACATAAAGGAACAGAAATTTTTGCTATTAGTTTTGACAGTTACCAAACACAGAAATGCACAAAATAAGTGGCAAAGAAATTAAACCAGAGATTAGTGGCCACACAGATCTGCTCCAAATGAATCTGACATTTTGCTGCCTAAGATGGATATAGAACAAGATTTTCACTGAAATAGATGCAACTTTCTTTTTCATTCTAACAGGCATTTTAATTGACCAAAATAAACATTTGTGAAATAAACCAGGATAACCAAAATGATGTGGGGTAGGGATTTTTTTCAATGAAAATAGCAGGTTTTGATATCTGTTTCCATTCTGGGAGACACTAACTTGCCACTGCAAGTTTCTACAGCAAAAAGAGACAAAGATCTGTTCAGCATACAATGAGGTTAAGGACTTAATCTGTGCTATAGGAAACAGAGTTTATTCATGTTTCTGCTTCAACAGAGAACCTAGAGATTTGACCATGAGTCCCCAAAATCAAAGAGTATCTTTCAGGTTTCCTGACCTTGGTGGATTGGCTCTCTCCTTCTGGTTTTCTCTGACTGTTGATCTACTGCCAGGTCACAAACATTAGTCAAGCTTCATTCCAAAGTTGTCAAAAGAGATTACCATAGGAAAACTCCAAGAAAAAAAAAAAAGTGCTTTTTCTGGATTGTTTACCTTGTCAGGCCAAATTTTAAATAAAATAGAAGAAGAATATAGTAAGGAACAATCAGAAAAGCTACTACTTCTGTAATGTACACAGGGCAAATATAATTAAAATTTGAACTATTTCAAATTTCCATAATGAAAGCAGAATTACAGGTTATTTCTGTCCTCCAGTTTGGATAAGTGGAGCTGAAGGCCAGGGGCACCTTGCAAGCTTTATGCAAGACTACTGTTTAAGAGCACACCCACTGCTCTTAGTATTTCTACATTTTGAGTATTTATAGACAACTATACTCTAATCAAAGTGAAAAAGGCTGTGCCAATGGCAATGTAACCTGCACCTACTGGCAGAAAGGCCCTAAAAATTTGTCATACTTCAGCAGAACAAACACCTATTATTTAACAACCAGAACTAAAAATAGCAAAGTAGTCAAGCAATCATCTCGCCACTCTGTGATTAGAGAAACAAAATGCAAAGGTTAAATAAGTTACTCTAGGTGAGATGGGTTTGCTGGAAATATCACCAAGACAGAAAACAATACTAAAAATACCCTCTTATTCTAGAAAGCAGCTAATAAATACATTTGATATGCTTTATCTGAGCAGAAGCAGGGACATATTTCAGTTGCTAAATTTTCCAAACAAGCCCTAAAAACACATGGCAGCTTTGTTCAGACAGTGCCCAAGCACAGCTGCCAAGGCTTTGTGGAGCTTCTGCCTGTCTCCTGCAGTGCCACCAGACAAGAGACACCTTGGCTGCTGCAGGACTGACAGACACTGCCCAGCACACCCCACACCAGCAGCTCTGGTTTCCATCCATCCAGCTCTCTCTCAACAACACTGACCTCTTTTCAGAGGACTAAGGAAAGAAACCTTGGCCTTCTTGTTGACTGATTATTTGGAGCAAACCATTTTAAAAATCGGGTTCAAAAGTTCACTTAATATGTGGCTACAAATATAACAAGTGAAGTCATAAGAGAATCTACTGCTAGACATGTTTACTCCAGTTAAAAAGATGTTATAATGAATTTTTAATGACTGTTTACACCACAATTCTTGCTAATTATCTTTTTTGGATTGCACAGTATACAGTGATTTTCCTATGATCTCCCAGAAACTGACAGTGTGCTGGGATGTGAGTGGTGCAGTGTAACAAGCCAAGTTGAAGGCAGGTAAATCTGGACTCTTGTGTGCAGTCTCTGACCCTGGCTGCTTTCCACAGCCCTCTGCAATGAGACACCTCCAGGACAGACTACACAGACTATTGCCATGCCCTCTGCTCCTTCCCTGCTGAACTGTGTGACCCTGGCAGCCTGCAAACACTGAGTGTGGCTCTGCACAGGGGGCTGTGACTGCTGCTACCAAAGGAGGGATTCAGAGCCACAACAGCTTTTAGATTGTCCTGCAGCTCACAGCTTTCCAAAGCACCTAAAACCACAGAAACCATTTTGCTAAATTCTGATCTCCTCAGACTATTCTGATCTTGGATTTTTCTTGTTTGAACCCAAACAGCATTAGATCTACCTTTGCTAACCTAGAGTGGCTTTTCCACTGTTGACACAACTCCTCTGAACTCATCAGCAGGACAGACAAGGAGGCATCTGGAACAGAAAATTAGACCATCAGGACCCTGCTGCTCCATTGCAAGTCAAGCCATGGAGCCTGCTTTGTGTCCAAGACTTCACTGGCAATCCAATGGATGAGACCTACTCCATACCCTCACACAAACTGATAATCCCTACCTCAGTGCACAGTCCATAAATACTCATAATTTAATATAAAAATAGTCCTAGTAAAAATCTATTTTGTTAAAACAGATTGCCAAAAGCAGATGACTGGTTAACCTCCTACTTATTTACTCCCTCTCCAGTATATCTTAGAAACACCTACCCCAATTCCCATTTTTTTTCTACAGAAATACCTGGTGTTAAAACAGTTTTACAAATGCAGTTTTGCAATATTTTGCAGTCCTTTTACCACTGAAGACTCACATACAAAATTAAGATCATAAGACACCTGCTTGGTGTTCACAAATGTCAGTAAGTAACAAAGGGGACAAAAATTACATTCTGCATCCCTGTTTCCATTGGGTGCATCTAAGAATTTTTAAACAGAGGTTAAATGGGGTCCAAAGTTTGTTTGCAACACAATATGGCTTTAAATCTTTTACAACAATAAATTAAAACATTTTAAGGCAAGACAATTCAGTACCACCTGAATTAGCCTTTAATAATGTTATTTTGAGGAGTATTCTTTGTCAGCTCAGCCATACTATTTGATAGTAGCCAGATGGTTATCTGTGACTCTTTTCTATCTTATCCTCTGGTATTCCTGGATGAAGGGCTGAAGGTAGAAAGTCAGGATAAGCAATCCCTTCCAGTCCTAAGGTTTATGAACTCAAGACTCTGATTTTAAAATACTTGCAAATCGCTTACTACTAAAAACAAATAAAACCTCTTTCTGAACCAGTGCTTCCCAAAAATAATCTCTTATCACTGCCTAGATCCTGTTATTTTAATGCACATATGAAGATGATGTTTTTGGATTTCAAGGACCTCTCCCACTACAAAAAATGATCTCTCTGCCCTAAGCAGCACAGCAGAGCTAACAGGACCTGGAGTGCTGCACATTTCTGGGAAGGCACCTGAGATGGTAACTAATTTTGATCACATTTAGTGGTAGTACCTCGAAGTGCTGCTAAGGAAAAGCTTCATAATAGCTGTCAGTCTCCAGAGTAATCTATTTTGGTCTGGCAGCTCATTAAATATTGAAAAGAATTCTGGGGTTGTACTTACCAAAATGCAGTCCACTTTAGATTGTACAGTTTTGCTAGATGTGAGGGAAGAAAGAGAAAAAAGAAATACTGAATTAGTCCAAAATCAGTGACAAAAACATTACATATTAGAATTTTTATCATTACACTACAGGCTTTGTATCTTGCTCTGAAATATCCTGCCAGTCTATGGAATAATACTCAGTCAGCTATTTTTCTGTAGAAAGCCACCCAAACTTAACTGCTCGTTAGAATTCTTGCTGCTCTGTTCTTCTAAATAAGAACTGTCGTTTTTTAATGAAATACCATTGCAACTATTATCCCAAGCTACAATGCAGCCAGGATGGATGTCACTACTTTTATTGCAGCTCTTACACAATTCAAACGCTTTTGACTTGTTTATCTGCAAACACAATCAGCATCCCCCTCTCCCCATGCTTCAGTAAATCCCATCACTTCAAGGCATGTGTTTCCAGCATTCCAAAGAGCTGCTAGAAGGCACACAGCTGTTATTCCACTGGCAACTCTGGAGTTTTCCAAGTTAGTGTCTCTACCTCCCAGCTGGCTTATTAAGACTACACTGGGTGGGGACTCAATTGAAATATGCCAGGAATGACCTCAGTGCATGTGCCAAGGCGGGCAAACAGTATGGAACTCATTATACTTCCTATAAACACACCCATGAGCAGCTTTTGTGCTTCTTAAGGGTGCTGCACTTCACATGCTTCATCTGACAGCATTAGTTGAAGGCATTTTATCACTGCTCTGAAGAGGAGCAGGTTTCCCATACAGAACCCAACTGAACACCTACTGAACAAGCATCAAACTATCATTTTTTGAAGTTCAGAGAGCAATTATTTTCCTAATAAAATAAAACATAATTCAATCTCCTTGCATAACAAATCATCTCATGGAAGTTATTTTACTTTTGTACAGATGCTATCACAAACAAACAAAGCTAGACCAAGCCAGGCAGCTGATGGACCTACTAAAACTATAAGAAACAAGCAAAACAAACAGCTCCAGTGTCTGGTGGTGATAGGAACCAGCACCTACTGAACCATCAGATGCTCAGAGGCAGGAGTTTAGTTGCCCTGCTTGTTACACCATTTCCATTTTGAAACAAGACAGGCTAAAAATCTGTTTTGTAGACTGCTAACACTGATGCCCCTTCCCATACAAGAACTGCTCAAGCTATAGTGACAAAATACAAGATTTCAACAGGTAAGATTATTTGTCAAGTTCACTGAAGCAGATCCACCAGCAGACATCCACTCCAGCTGACTTTGTGTAGGAGAAGCCATCAGGTGAGCAGACAGGAACATCAAGGAGACAGTAAAGAAGAGCTGCTGGGGATTTTTAAGAACAGGGAGTGCTAAGGATTGCAAAATGGAAGTTTTGCCTTGCCTTGGGAAAGATGCTCACATATACTGCAGCAACTGAAGACAGGAACATAAATGTCATCTCACTCATCAAAAATCATTATCTTACCAGAAAAGTCAAAGGACACCAAGCATGGAAACCTGCTGCTGCTGCATGTTGCCAGTGCAACTGACCCAAAGCTGAGCAAACTGATGGGGGACACAGCTGCTCCAGTGGCACTTCTCAACCCCAGACTGCACATATCCACTGCCTCCAGCCCTCAGCAAGGTCTCACAGTCCCCATGCTGCTACAGATCAACAGCCTCTCCTAGGAAGCAGCAGGCAAGGAATCAGGCATATGTACCCATTCTTGTACCCAAACCTCCTGTATGGCTTCACATGACAGCTTATGCAGAAAGGCTGCAGAAAGGGCAAGGGGATGCAGGGTACAGACATAGCAAACTTAGCCCAAACACAGCTTCTACAGACTTGCAGACAGCACCATGCCCTGGGCTTTCCAGGAGAGCACACTCCAGCCAACACAGCTTCCCTTCTGCCAACCTGAGCACCAGCATGCCCATCTGCATTAACATCTTCTTGCAAAGAGAAAGAGGCAAGTTGCCAGGAGGCAGCTGGGCAGGAGATCCCTAGAGCTGTCCTTTTATCTCCAAATATCAGTCTGAGTCAGGAACTGTAAATCCTCAAATTTAATTCAGGCTCTTCCCGTTGTGACCTCTGCTCCTACAGCACCAATCAACAGTGTTGAGAAGCTGCAGCACAGGAGCAATAACAGGGCCAGTAAATACAGTCCTATGTTTCCTTTTCATCAACTGGTGGCACAAAAGGGACAGTCAAGTTCATGTCCTCCAATCTGCAAGCAGATGTGACATTTTAAAAGGAAAGGTCTCACTGCTACAGCAGGGATAAGTGTGATCTCTATTTAAAAAACAATATTTTCCATCTCCTGCTCCATGCTCTTGAGTATACTGAGAGGACATCATTAAAATCTGCTAGTGGTAAACTAAGGTTTCCTTCTTCTAACCAGAGCACAGGTTAATGTTGCTTCATTCTATAAAGCTTGTGCCTAATGACAAAAAGCTCATTTCCCTTCAAGTAGAGGCTGTCCACATCTAAGCCAAGCAGTGCCAACCCTGAGGAATGAGGCCTTTGACTGGACAGTAGTGGGAGTGACTTTCTCATGGCCCTGAGCACTCCACAGAAACATTCCTTTTGGTGACACTGCAGGACACATCCCCATCATGAGATTAAAAAAAACAAGTGACAAAGGTGGCAAAGGGAAAGACATCCCAGTTATACCTGCCACCTTTGTTTTTGTCCCACTTCTCTAGCAGGACATACATGCTTTGAAAGTTGAAGTTGCATTTACAAGTAAGTCTGCTTCTGTCTGTCAAATGCATCCCTTACCTAATTACTACTGCAATTACAGTGCCTGCAAGCAGAAATCCAAACAACCAGGCTGAGTCAGGTCCTTCACAGAGTCATTTCTAACATCTGGAGGCCATTACCCACACATTTTGCTGCAAGCCTAGGAGTAGCTGCAGGAGAGCAGAGGAATGATGTTCTTTCTAATGAAAATAACCATTTGAATCTATTTGGAATCTAAGCCCATTGGAAACTCAGAAACTGCACCTAAAGGCCACAGCCAGCACTGTTCCTCCTGGAGCTGCTCTGGAGGCTCACTGTGACTGACCCCCATCTACAAGCACAGCTGGTGGCACTCAGAAGAGCTCTTGGTGAGCTCCTTTGTAGCTCTTCATGATGACAGTCTCTCTCTCAGGTTAAACTAGTTCACTTACTTGATTCAAAAATTAATTCAGGCTACTTCATGCAGCTTTATCCAGGACAAGATTTGTGATTCTGAGGGTAGCTGTCTCTTGTGAGTGACAGTAGAAGTGGCTGCTTTTACAGCTGCCTTGGATTTACCAACTTGGGCCCAGTGACCCAAACAAGAACTGCGGAGCAGAAAATTTTAGATCAAAACTTTGTATGTGCTTCTCTAATAAAAAATTAGAGACACTATCACAACCAACAAAGAGACATTTATTCAGAGGGTACCATCCTACTGACTTTCAAAGCTAAGGCACACTGAGTACACCCTGCTGTACTGTCTACAGCAATGCTCCTCAAAAATGCCACCTCTGCTCTAAACACCACCAATGCAGATCAACCTGGTCATCCCTGGTCACCCACCCACCAGCCACCCCAAAACATGCACCCAGCTTCTTCTAATTAGTAAAACAGCAGAGAAAATGAGGTTTCTTAGGCTGTGCTTGGAGAAGCAGCAAAGGGCAGCTCCCTGCAAAAGCTGCTTTGTTTCATGGAGAACCTTACAACTTACCAGGGAACATGTGTTAGCTGCTTTGGGTCTGCAGCAAAAAGCCTTACAGCAAAGACTCTGGCCCACCCTAGCAGCCTCAGCTTTTCACTTTTAGGACCAAGACATTGGAAGGATTGTTGAAGGTAACTTTCAAAGGCTGTAGCAATTGAAGCTTCTAAAGACTGAAGACAAGCTCCTGAAATGATCTTTGGGAGAATGAGATAGGGAGAAATTAGATGAAAGTATTTCCTCAAACTGCTCTCTGTCTTCTGCCAAAGTAAGTTTTCCCTGACCTATTTATGCATTTCTGCTCAGAACAGCCCTGACTTGGCATGGGCAGAATGAGGAGTATGCTCTCTTCCCAGGTGAGCAGCTGAGTTTACTTTGCACTGAGGGAGAGAGAGGGGAAAAAGAGCAGAATAAGGCAAGGAGGTGCAATTTTTTTTTCTAAGTGGCATAAAACCAGATGCTGCCAACCTTCCTCTAATTAAGCAATACTTTACTTTCAGGAAGAGGCAGCTGAATTGCACTGAGAAATATGGGACTATTTTATTGCCAGAAGTGGCAGAATCCAGTTGCTCTGAGCACAAGCACCTCCTTAATGCTGCTCACAGGAGAAGCCATGTAACCACAAGGGATAGAGAAGCCTTATGTCCATGAGACCAGAAAAAGGGAGATGGTTGGGAGAAATAAAAGAAAGCCCTTGGATTTATCAGCTACTGCCTGGTTAACCCTGAGCCTTCCCAAAGTCTGCACAGCACTGAAACAACCCTGGGCAGCTTTGCAGCTGAGAGCATTCAGGCCCTACCAAAGGCAGCAGTGACCAGCACTGGAGCACAGTGAACACCCCTCTGAGCACCCACCCTGCAGCACAGCTCCTCTTGGGGCACATGTCCAGAGCAGGATGCAGCCAGAGGGGTCCAGGCTGAGTCCCTGGCACAAGTGGGACAGCAGCACCTCCAGGACATCACTGTTCTGCTCAGTCAGGGGAGACCTCCCAGCTCCAAAAGTCACCCAGGACACTGCTCTCACCATTCAGGCACTGGAGTGGACTTGTTCCTCAAACAGAGGAGGATGTCAACAACAGTTCAACCAAACTCAGCAGACAAGTGGAGCTACAATTTGTTGTGCAAAATTTAATAATGGTTTGAGTAGGTGGTCATATGTGGGAAGCCCTTTTGATGAAAAGTTTGCTGCATTCAGTGAAATTGCCACAGTCTGTATCCCACTCAGCCCAAGATTGCAAATATTTGCATGAACTGAAACATCCTCTCAAAAACAGCCCCTGTGTTTCATGTGCTTGGCACTTATTGGACAGCCTAGAGAAAACATTATTTCTGCCAAAGCATAATGCAATTGATGAAAAGAAACTACTTTCCATGAGCCATACATCAGGAAGGCAGGGCTTAACTCCTGACCAGACAGCAGGTTCCCCCTGCAGGTTCCCAGTTTCCAGTACTGGTGTATTAAGTTACATTATTACCCAACGTGCAGGACTTAAGTGCAAACAGTTGCAACTAAAATAGAAAAGCCCAGTGTGCAGTTACTTACCATGGGCACAGTTACCTAGTTATTCCCTCAGACTGCAAACCACCCTCTCAACCATCTGAGAGAAAAAATGTTTACAAAGTTATAAAATAAATTTTCTTTGGAAAAACATTAAAACCAGAACAAACCCAAAAACCCACCAGGGACTGTTCAGGCCACAGGAAAGCTCTGAGTGGCTCACAGGCAGCACACACTGCCCTGACAGTACTGGTGACACTGCTGCCCTGGTGTTTTACACCTGAAAACACAGGAGAAGGACACCCCAGCCAGCAGCTCCCAAGGAAAACAAGTCAGACTCCACGACAAAGTACCAACATTTCTGGCAAAGTCATCTTTCTGAAAGCCATGTTAAAATAGGGAGGGTCATTACTAAACTGACCACATACCCCTTTGGAAAGATTCAATCTGAATTCCACAACTCTGGTGACATCAGGTGACATTTAAAAAAAAATTTTAAAAAAATCTCTATTTACTCTGTGTGCTGTGAGGAACCACTCAATAAAAGGATTACCAAGCCCATTACAGTAAGTGGTACTATCAGAAAGGTACTATTATCACATCCTTACCACGACAAGCACTGTGTCCCAGCAGTGCCTGCAGCAATCAGCCCTTAATTCTTAATCTTACTGAATTAATGCTTCTCTTTCTTAGACTAACAGCTCTAAATATATCTTTATATAACCTTCCACTCAGAAGCACAAAGAAATGTTAAACTGGAGCCAAGGATCATCTAAGGAGAAAATTATGAAACAGCCGCCTATGTGTGCTGCTACTCAATTAACATCTTAACATATGCCATGTTACATTGTCTGGCTTGGCTCACAGTGATAAAGAAGTAAAATGGCTGTAAAAGCATTTCAATTAAATATTTAGAAAGCAGAGCTGCACGAGGTTGAAACTTGTTGAAATTAGCAAAATGACGAGGATCCATATTGCTGAGCTGGTGTGAGAGCTGCAGCAGCACTGAGCAAATGCAGCACAGCCCAGGTGGGCATGGCAGGGTCAGGAACCCTCCCATCCTCTCCACCAAAAACCAGGAGGCTGCTGATGCCACCTAGGGGCTCTGTCCCTGCCTGCACTGCTCCTCCCGGGGAAACAGGGTCCAGCCCCGGGCACCGGCCACTGCAGCCAGCAAAACACTGCAGAACGCTCAACACCAGACAAACTGCTGCATCCTACAAGCACACGAAGCATCACTCTTTCCCTAGAAGTATAAAAATAGAGCAATGTCCACTGGAAATGTAGAAAGTGTCCAACTCTCAGGCCTCAAAAAGTAAATAAAGTGAGTATTCACCAACATTCACCTTTCAGTCTGAAGGCAGATTCCTCCTCAATCCCAGGCAAGCCACCCTTCTCAGCAAAATCAGGAGCCAAACACTCAGCAAGCCAGTAAGAGTGCAGCTAAAGGGTGAGCTGCAACTACTTCATCCTCCTGTAACCTAACCCACCTCCTTCCACTCACCAGAGAGAATAAGCAAAACCAGTTTTCCATCAGACACAAGAAGGAGCAATGCTACATCACAGTGCTGAGAAACTTAGTGGTTCAGCATGCCTTGAAGTTAATGCAGGTTAAAATGTGTCAAAAACATGACTTCAACACTTGTTACTAAAATAATGCAATTAAAATAGTTCATAGAGGATAAAAATTTAATCCCTCCACCATTTCTGACACTATCATCATTTTATGAGTATAAATAAAGCCAACTATACAAACAGCTGAACAAAGAAGGAAGATAAGGCTGCTAATGAAATGCCCAAGTCTCAAACAAAGCCCAATGTAATGAACTGCCAAGAAATAATTAGCCAGCAGACATCAGAATACCTGTGTCTGAAATGTAGGTCTGGAAACATCTCTTTCAGCTCCCTGAAGGAATCTAGTTGTATTCAATGCTACAGGCTTGTTCCACTATTCTTAAAATAACTGGGAAGAACTTGCAACAACCACACACTGCCAGGTGCTCTATTCCAACACGACAGTCATTTAGGTTCCTGGAGTTGGAGGTTTTTTTACATTTATTTAAATTCACTATATTGCCACAAGTTACTGTAATGAACTCTGAGAAGAGACAAAGAAAATGCTTTTACACAGCTCTCACCCTGGTTCTTTCAGCACTGCTCTGAATTAAAATCAGTGCATATTGTTACACTCAGGCAGGAGATTCTGTTCCAAGGATGCAGTGCCCTCTGTACAGGATGTGGGAAGATAATATGACTTCAGAGGAGCTGCATCCTATATTTATTACTAACATCTACAATCTCAAAAAAGTATCATGAAAAAAGATTGTTTCAGTAGAAATTTCATCTCAGGAATGTCCCACTGAAAGCAGAAAAGATGGAAACAGTCACCAGACATGCAGGTTTGTGGCTAAACAGCAAATCATCCATTGCAACAACTTACATATTCCACAATGAAAACTGTGGGGTTTAAAATTAATCATGAGAAAAACAAATCAACTTTTTGCTGCTTCAGAATCCAGTCTATAGATAGCTAAGAGACTTGCTGTGCTATTTTCAGCTGAGGTCATCAGAAGCTCCACCACAACATTATTACTGAAGGCTCTGAACTGGAGGTGCTGTAAAACCAACCATGAGAGATCCTGGCATTTTTCTCCAGCCTTTGTCCCACATGGCTCCAAGAAAGGATGCCTAGGGAAACTAGGGGGGTGACACTCCTCAGCAGCACTTAAAAACCAAACAGGAAATTAAATGCATCTATTAAACATGTGCACAAAATTGTTTCTCTTCCATGCCTGCAGAGCCAGCAAGCTGAGGAGGAGGAAGGCAGCACCTTCCTGTGCATCACAGCCTGCCACAGGTCAGACCTGGTCCTCTGCTGCCTTTCCCTTGGGAAATGGTGCCTACAGACAGCTGGTGGCAGAGCAAAACAATATTCATGTGAGAAATAGGAAGAAAAAAACCACTCTACTTACATGCAACACACACCCAAAAAAGTACCAATCTGCACAGGGCTGTGTTTACTGTGCACAGCCCAGAGCTCAGCTGAATTGAACAGAACAGCTCCCAGTGTCAGCAGCTCTGCAGCAAGGCTTTGCTGCCACACGTGCTTCCCAATCCAGGTGCCTGCCTGCATGGCAGATTTAAACCTGCTGATACAAACTGGGTTTCTTCATTTCACATTATTTCCTTCAACATATTCTAGACCCACAGCTATCCTGGTTAAATTCTATTAACAGAGAGATTTGCTGCTGCTGGCTGTACCTCTTCATTTCCCTATTGCTTTGATCCCCAGGGGCTGTCACAGGTTTGCAGTGCCACACCCCAGTCTCTCCAAGCTCTTCTGTGGTTTTATCTTGAGGGAGCAGATGAGCCCCCCCTGCCCTGCAGAGCCCCACACACCACTGGAGTCACAACCAGCCAGCACCCAGAGCCATCCCCTCCCCAAAAGCTGCAGGGTGAGCAGCTGGAATGGTGTCCATCCCAGTGAGCCTGGAGAGCCAGCCCCCCTCCCTGGGCCTGGCACACCTGGGGAGCAGAGCAGCAATGCAGGGGCTGCCCTGGGCCTTGCACAGACACTGCACTGAGGAGACCCAGCTCAGCCTGCAGGGTTCCCCTGGCACACTCTGTCCCTCCTCCATGCCACAGATATCCTCCTCTCCCCTCCACACTCAACACTCCCCCATAGGCACCAGCCTGTCCTTCTGCCAACAAACTCAGCTTTTACCCAGCCCTCTGCTCCCAGTGCTGCTTGCAACATCCTATTACCCCTGCTTTGCCCTGATTTCTGCATTCCTCCTTCTCCCTGCTCCCTTTTCTCTCATGGCTGTCCACCACATAGCTCCTCTGCACCCTTTTTTCCACTTGAGGAACCTGTACCCAATTGCTGACTCGCAGAGAATTCAATTCTTGCAGCCTCTTAGGTTTCCCTGTGCTGAGTAATGCCCTGAGTATCTACATGCACTCTCCAAGCAACTGCCTGCTAAAAGGGTCACTCACTTCTTTCCTGCTAGATGGGCACGGCTTCACTACCACAGGAAAAGAAACTTCTCCCAAATTGTGCCATGTTGCTCACTGGCACATCCCAGAGCTCTCTCCTGCCCTTGGCCTCACTATCAGGTGAGCACATGCAGGGTGAACATGGCACTGCTGCCTGATGGTGCCATAAAACCTCCATCTCAGAGGGCTCCCCTTGTTCAGCTCCCACATGTTCCTTCAGGCATCCATCCTCCAGCCCTGCACCTGCACAGAGGCACTTCCCACTCACCTCTTACCAGCTTCATCCCACTCTAGGCACAGAAGCTGCCTGGTCTCTGCAAACAAACTGCAAGTAGCCAGAAGACTCTTGCCTATCTCAAAGGTCAGTTCACTGAATGCTAAAGCAGTGTAACTCATCAGCTTTCCACCCTCTGCTTCTGGGGGCAGAAAAAATAATCTATGTGGCACCTTTTAAAATGGTTTGAAATCCTAAACTAGGATCTTCAGAAGAGTTACAAACACATGCTACTCCCATTCTTAAGGATTTATTTTGATACATTTGAGCTTCCCCAGCCTACCAGGTAAACTTTAGCTCACTTGCAGACTCAAAAACCTGTCTAAACCTGTAAGCTGCACAAAATTTAACAAGCTAAAGCCGTGTAAGTTCATATGTGCATGCATCTATTTCAGTTTGCACCTAAAAAGCTGAGTTTAAACACAACTGCAATCACTCCTAGGTGGCAAATTAACTCTGTCCAACAGGTACCTCACACAGCCCTGCACAGCCAGTTTGCTGCCTTGCCATCCTACTTCTACAGGCAACCAGGGGGACAGAACCCAAAAACCTAACAACTCAGCCATCTTCTTCTCAAGTAATATATCTGCTTTGCAGGCACAGCATCATCCATATGCATTTTGATACTTATTTCAGAAGTTTTCATATTGTCATGGTTTTCTTTTGAAAATGCAGCATAGGGCATATGACCTGTCCTAGTAAAAATTACTGAAGCCACCACAGCCACACAGGCCACTGAGTTTAGCACCCTACTCAGACAATTTATAGAATACCTGCATGGATTCATTATTCATAGCATGTACATTGCAAACATCCCTGGGAGCTGCACAGTTACACCACAACTTACTTAGTAAAAGAGTAAAAACCAGAAAAGGCTGTCCTTGATTAAATCTAGATCAGATTTCAGAAAAGCTGCACTAAATTTCTGGCTTTCAGAGAATTCTATTCTGATGCATGTAGACAGTTCTAAAGCAACACCCACCAGGATAACAGTGCTGTTGTCATTCACCTGAAGGTTACCACATATTTTCAGCATCTAACAAGCCACTGAATTATGCTTCTGTGTAAGTGTCATACTAATGTTACCCACAATTACTTGTCTGAGGGGTCCTTCCACAAGGAGACTGTTTAAGAGCACTGCAGAATTAATCTGGATTTTCATTCCTGTGAATCACATCATGTGTAAACATTGCAGTGGAGAGCAGATGTCCACATTACGAGAATGAAAATGTCCTTTCCTGATTAGTAACACAGTTTGATTTCAGTTTTCACAGTGAACTATATGCTGCTTTGCCACTCCCTTGCTCAGGAGCTGAACTGATTGAGCCAAAACTGCAACTCACCTTTCTGAATTTGACAAATCCCAGAAGAAAACAACACACTGGAGCTATCTCCTACACTGGGCTTCACTTACTACAAAGCTACTGCTATTTAAAGCCATGTCAGCAGCAGCTAAGAACTTCACTAAAGTGACAAGAATCACTGTGAAGTGACAAATAACAATCATTAGTTCTGCACTGTAAACACTTACCCATTGCAAGTATTTTCACCCTAAACAGCTGGAGCTATTCACCAGCAGCATCCCAGTGCACACATGGGTGACTAAATATTCACAGAGAGGCTTCCACACACAGAACCATGGTACATGAGCTAAACTTCTTCAATCAAGTTATAAGTTTCACCAACTTGATAGTACAAACCACAGTGATATATGAACCCACATTCCTACCCCCTCCAAGAGAAATAAGCTGCTAGTGAGAAAGATGCAGTTCATGCAGGTATGTTCCATGAAAGCTAAGTGGGGCCTAAACTCACTGGTACTGAACAAAGTATTTTGTTTCATGTTTATTCTTAGCCTTAGAGCTCAAGACTATTACCATTTTTTTAGCTGTTATTAATGAAAAAGGATCTACAGGGTAATCAAACACTTGGCTTCACTCAGAAGTAATCAATAAGAGAGGTGTCTGGATACCTTCATGGATCACAGGTAAATTATACAGGTTACCAAATCTTAAGGGTCAGCATTTTAGCATTTTTTTGCATGATAAAATGATGCTCAAGATTAATTTTTAACTGAAGATTCACTATGAACTGAGTTTAGACAAACCTTTGTCCAGTGTAATTAAACACACACAAACCACCAGCATTTCCAAGTATTTTGTTTCAGCAAGCTATCTCCCAACAACCAATGAATTATGTTCAAAATAGAATTTTCCAGGGATATTTCTTGCATTCTAAAACTCTATCATTCCCATTTCACTCAATTTTTGAATGGAAGAGGCTGATACTTTTCCCTCAGCTGCCATTTCATTTCACAAATTTTTAGGAGTCAGTGATTGACCTGCACCACTGGAATCAAGCATAATGAAGGTAAAGTTGCAGAGCAAGCTCCTGGAGCCAAAAGCTGGCTTAGCTCTTCAAAAAAATGTGCTTCCAGGTGTGCAGCTTCTGATTACTGGCAGGAGTAACTTGACTGTCTTTTAAATATCAGCTAATTCATTTAGTTAATATGGCCTCTATTAGCAACTGCAGGCCCTCGATTTTTCATGTCAAAAGGCTTAATAGAGAAAGAAAATCAAGCCATAAAGAAAATTGACCAACCTTAATGAAAGGAATTTTCACACTTTGTCACACTTTGTCAAAGCTTGGATGAAAAGTTTCTATGGTACAGTCTGACTCCTGCAAAAACAGCTCAAAATTATTTTTAGCCTTTTCTTCAGACATTTCCATCAGAGCAGAAGGAGCTGCAGCTTTCACCAAGGGCTGGGCAGCTCACAGGTGCCTCAGGCACAGCCAGCACAGCAGCACATGGAGCACAGAGCAGCCATGGGCATCCCCTGCCCAAAAAACTGCTGCCTGCACACCTCAGCACACACAACAAACTGCTGCTGCCTGAGGATGGCCAGCACTCAAGTCTCAATTTCACATTGCCTCCAGACTCTGCATCCACTCAGGATCCAGAATTCCCTTGCAGAATTCTCCCCCTGGTTTAATAAGCCCCCCCCCAAGCCTCTGGAGTACTTTCTTCCACTGAGCTAGCAATAAAACTAACATGTGGTTCTGGAAGAAGGAGCTGTCACATTTTTTTCAGAGCAAATTAAAAAACAAGACTAAAATTCCATCCACAAAAATATTAAATAAATGTTAAAGCTTTTCAATTTAGAGGCCTTCAAAGAATTACCACTTGTGGTACTGAGCAAAGCCTTTCCAGTCTGTATTTTAATGCAGCAGTGGTTCTGAAGAGGAAGGGAGAAGGCACACAGCAATATTTCCACTGAAGTCACAAAGACTACTCCAGATATTGTCAAGTGATTTCTAAACAAGGGCAAGAAGGTGGTAAGGCAAAGACAGGAGAAGAAACTGCCCATCCTATTACCCAGCACACTTTTCTCACACACTAATTTTTGTTTGTCCAAAGGATGCTTGTGGTAGATACTTACAAGGCAACCTCATTAGTACTGAGAAAAAGTTCCAACAGTTTGTATTGCTGACCACTTTAAAAACAGTACAGTTCACTGCTTTATATGCAAAGTCATGAACTGCAATTCCTGCTTTCCAGGGCAATCTAACTTTTTCACCCACAGGTGTCCCAACAACCTTATAATGGCACTTAGGAATTTGTGACTAAGAAATACAGATGGGCTGCATGCCTGTGAGGCCATCCATCAGAAAGGACAGCCACTGATCACAGACCTTGACATTTAACCACAAACTGCCTCTCAGGGGGGATACAAATATGCCTCATTTAATAAACAAGCTCTCCCTAGGAACAAGATTTTCTTCCCAAACTCGAAGTACCTGACAATGGGCAAGGGCAGCAGTCCCAGGCAGCAGCAGGGAAAAGCTGAGTGGGACTCACAGCTGTGGAGAGCACAGGCAGCAGGGCAGGGCTGTGTGCTGCCCTGGAACAGCCTGGGCTGCCCTTGCAGGGCCTCTGGGGTACAGTGGGGAGGGACAGCAGCTCATGGGGTGCAGGTCCCAGCAGCCAGAGCCACCCCCAGCCCTGCAGCACCCCAGCCTCCCCACCCTCTGACACCTACAGTGCCACCACAGCAACCACAAGCAATCAAAAAGAACCAACAAGGAAAATACTTCTGAAGTTTTGAATGTTTTTTTTCCACTGTCTTAATGATTAAACATTCAACAACACAAAACACTGGGCAGCTTACTGAAAGCCTGTTGATGGCACAGCAGCTGATAACAAGCATCCTACTTGATGAGAGATAATCCTTTTTCCATTAAATCAAGAAAGCATTAAAATTGAGATACTGGCTAACTCCATTTAGAACAAAACAAAACAAACCCTTGAAATTCCCAAAGATCTAAAAACACCACAAAACATCCCACCACTTCCAGAATTTTTAGATTTAGGGACTCTTCTCACTGGCTTGAAAGCACCAATTTGTGCTGGCCTTTTGCTCAGGGTCTTTCTGGGTGATAGTGCACTCATTGCTTTATCTATTCAATTTACCTTTTGAATCACTGCTGATAGCTTTGTAACACACAGTGCAGCATTCTACCTGGACTGCTCCAGAGGGGAGCAAGGAAGCCACCTCCCTGTCCTTGTCATCATAGCTTAAAAATAAAGGGCTCCTTATTTATATATGAGGTTTTGTAATATTAGATATTAGAAAGGCTTGTACCAAAAATCCAAATTTGGATCCTGATCTGAATTTTGCAGCTCTGGCCCTCCTCCAAATACTTCTGTTTGGCAAGCAGCTGAGTAGAGTAACAAGAGAAGGCAACATACATAAGTTATGGGATCTGTATAAAAACATTAAGCTCAACCCTTGCTCTCAAAACTATACACACACACAAAAAAAAAAAAAAAAAAAAAGACTAACAAAACCACCCCAAGCTTCAATTAATTAAAAGATTAATCAGTGCTTCAGTACAAGTCTGATCACCCAACCTGAGCAGTACTGTCATCTCACCCAATTATATGATTCTTTCTGATTAATTTATACAATATCCAGAAACTTTCAGGGGGAGGATTCCAAGTGTTCTTTTCAGGTAGAGATTTGGATTCCTACTTGCCACTGGCATACAAACATATGTAAATAATGAAGAACTCTCCTAAATGGCAAGCAACCCAGCTAGAGAGGTGTGGGATGGCAATCCTGCAATTCTGTGTTTATTAAGGACTCATTGGAACTGCTGCTCTGAACCACATCACACCATCTGACTTGCTTCAATGAAGAAACTCCTGTAGTGGAAAGTGAAATGTTTATGAAACAAGGAATTGCGTATGTTTGATGCTGTGAAGTCAACAATTGTATGCATTCCAATGCACTCCAAATGAACAACAGTAAAACTTATCCATATCTTTTATCACTTGAATAGTGCTTTCCCCCCCACAGAGCTTTTAGATTCTATTGTTTCAAGAAAGAAGGACAAACAAAACTGACAAACAAGAGTGAAAAATCCACTCTTCCTAAAAGCAGGTTTACAAAGACCTTTTTTCTGCAAAGCTATTCCCTCCAACTCAGGGCCAGGATATTCAATAAAACCTCAGCTCCATTCTCCAAAGGTTACATAAAGGTCACCATTCATTTCACTCAGGTTTATTTTCTAACCTTGTAAAAACGCCTGGAGACCAAATTGGCTTCCACACCTGCTGACCTAGAAACTGCAGCACTGTGGTGGCCGTGCCCCGTTTTGGGAAGCTGCTTCTCCTGCCACGCCTGTGCCCTGGCACTGCCTGCTGAGCCCTTCCCAGGAGCACAGGATGCACTGCAGCAGGGAACACTGAAAGCTTCCAGACCCTGCTTGGCTGAGAAGCAATTCTTCTGGGGGGTTCCCTGCATTCAGGAATGTGCAGTAACAGATAAAGGCTGTACCTGCCCTTGTGCAGAGGAGTGAAGGTCTCTGAACAAGCCACAGAGGTCATCTCCAGGAGAGGTCAAGCTGAGGAAAGGACAAACTGTAGGATTTATTTTGCCTAATTCATGACTTCTGCACCACAGATGGTTACATCTTGGTTTAAATTTTGTTTTTAGTAAGAGAATTAGGCACATAAAGTGATTGGATGGATTATTTTATGGAAACATCTTTCCTAGAAGCTGGCCCTCACCTCAGAAATGTATTTTTTCCTCCACAATAACTACATGGGAACTTCTGCAGAGCCAGGTGGAATGAAATGAAACAAATTCTACTTTCTGCTCCTATCCATTTGGGGAAGCAGAATGTGAAGGAGAATGACAAACTGACAAATGCTTTGCCCAAGGAGGGGTGACCTTCCCTGAAATCACCATGAACTATTCTAAAATATGGTCCACAGCTCAATTTTTTGCTATGTATTTGACTGCTTATACACCATATCAGGAAACACATCCAGGACAGGCAAACCTTGCCATCACCTGGAAACAGTGGAACCAAGAAGCCAGGGAAAACTGAGCCAGTGACAAGAAATCTTTGCAGTTTTACACAACATCTCTCAGCTGAGGGGCCCAAGGTACTTTTTCAAAGGAGGTAAACACATTTCTGATGTAGCACAGATTAAGTGAAATGAGTGCAGCCTGTACACTTGTCAATGATAATTATTTGATCTTCTTCACAGAAACCAGTAATCTGTAATTGAAGAATTATAATCTGTTTCCCACCTCCAACAATGGAGGTGGGATGAAGGAGGGAATGATGGCCACTACATTTTGAGCTGGGGGCACAGAATAAACACAAGTACTCTAATCAGAGGAAATTTTGAGTTCTTTCAATTTTGACAGGCTACTTAAATACTGAAGATTATGTTAGGGTTTTTTACTCTTATTTCCCATCTCCCTCTCCCAAGCTACAAGGAAAAGAGAAAATGCAGATGGATTGATTTACATGTTAATCCAACCTGACTCAAGAAATATTCGTTTAAAAAAAATACACACAGAAACTTCAACTGCAGAAGAAAACTACCAAAAAGGTATATCCATCTGCATTTGCTAAAAGCCTGAAACACATACTCCTCAAGCTTCCCTCTTCATTGCCAGGCATTTTATTAAAATATCAAGACTGTCAATCAGTTTTTCTGCTGACCTAACTACACAAATAAGTAGCAATTCCTATTATGAAAAACCTCAATGGCATTTCCCAAGTTGCAGAACATTGGCCCTGCCAACAGCTAAGTGACGATCCACGCCTGCTGACAATGCCTAATGAGGAGTGATGGATGCCACTGCAGGAGGGAGCAGGAATGTTCTAAGTCATAAAAAAGAATGGAGCTTTCCAAAGATTGGAACACACTGGTGTTACAATCAGCTAATCTGGCTCTCCTGCACAATACCAAGAGCCCAAAAGCAACAAGGGCACAATTCACCTCCTACTCTCTTCAACATGAGACAAACTGGGCATTAGGACACAGAATTTAGGCACTGCCCAGACTCGCTCACGTGGTTTTCCAATACAACTTCGAGCTAGAAGAGCAATTTGAGGACAAAAATTATGGGTCTGAAACCCACACCCACGTCCAGCTGAAATGGCTGCAAATGCAGCGCTTTGTGTTTGTCACTCCACGCTGCCGGGTCCTCAGCTTGGTTACACACCAGACACTGGGGCGGAGAAGGAGAGAAATTAATCTCTCAAGCAGAATTGCTATATTCAAATCCTAACAGATGCCTTTAGGACAAAAAGAGCTGAGATGCAGGCAAGGTGAAAGAAGCTGGGGCCAACCCATGCACAGATGCAAGCACCAGATTACTGTTTACAATGGTAAACAAGCGCTCATTGCAGAACCATCACCAGTTACTCGCAACAGTGAACAAGAAAGCAGACCCGTCCATTCCTTCAGTGTTCACAGCTACTGGATTTTGGATTAATACAGTGAGCAGAGGGATTAAATTGCCTAAAACTGTTGGTCTTTTTCTTTTATGCCAGCGATGACAGACCCTCAGCTGACACCATCCTCCCTTGGCCATCTCTGCATCTCAATCCTCGTGCCACGCTGTTTTTACATCCGTACTTTGCTGGCTGTCTTCAGCTGTAAGATATTCCTTGGCAAGTCAACGTGATACTGAGTAGACTCTGTCTTCACCATCATATGTCTGGGTACAGAAACATCATATACAAATAGCACACACTTGGTAATACAGTACCCTCACCCGAAGAAATAAGTGAAACCCCATTAGTCTATATGCTCAGACAGCTGACTAGGGAGGTTTTCCCGCCTCAGGCTCCAACGTCTGGACAAAAAGCTATTAATAAATATGAAAGCTTTAACGAATCTGAAGAGAAATAAAAACAGGCAGATTAAGGCCCAGTGTCCAGCGAAGACCAGGGCAATTTACAAACCCGTCCATGCTGACACTAATCAGCCAGGCTGGGCTCCCAAAGACGTGTTCTCTCTGTCTAGACTTCTAATCCGTCAATGGGAAAAGACATCCAGCATTATTTCTGCCCATTTCACCCACACCGTAAGAACATCCAACCGCCTGAGCAGCTCACACAGAGCACGGAACAAAACCAGCCTCCACTTCCTTCAATGCAGGTGTTCAAGTGGGGCAGGCAGGACACAAATGGAGATAGACAGCGATGAGCTTCAATTACTGTAACCAAATAGCACTTAAATATCTGTATGTGATCTTGTATTGCAAATAAATACTTCCTGATTTGTTTATAAACACAGCTAAGTCACTCTTTTATCTTCCCCTCCTCAGCTCAAACTAGTGGTCACCTTACATGCCAAAAAACACCCCAACAAAAAACACCCACACCCAACAGACTGGACACCTACTAAGCATATTTTTCAGTCTTCAGTACCTATACTGACCATGCCTGCAAATGCAACCAGGGCTTAAATTATTGTTTCAGTATAAGGGACTCCACATGTACACAATTACTTAATATGTTTTTCTCAAACTGCATTTTAATTTAATAAACAGAATAAAATAAGTACAAGTTGAGATAATGAATAGCTCATTGTCCCACTCGTGGCCTGCATCACTCTCTATATTTATATGTCAGTAAAGCAGAGGGACAAGCACAGACTTGTTTGTGATCCTCAAGTCCAGTATTTACATAGCTGCTATATTTTGCTATACTACTATTTTCATTGACAATACAATCTGAAGACTGAAACCTTTTAAAAAACCAACCAACCAAAAAAAAAACTTGTAACACATCCAACAAAAAGCCTCCATCCACTATGCACAAACACGTGCAGGAAAAAAGGAGGCAGAGGGAAAACAACAGAGAGGAGAGCTGAGCTGGATGTGCTAAACCTGCTGGGAAGCAAAGGGGAAAGTGAATGCACCAACCTGCCAGCACATGCAACTGGCACAGCAGGGCAAGAGGGGAGGAAGAGGAGGGAAGGAGAAAAGAGGAAGAAGCTCTGCCTTGCACATTACACTTCATTCTCTAACAGCAGTGCACTGCTATTGTCACAACGGGCCTTCCACAACCTCTCCCACTTTGTCCATCTCCAGCACCCACTGGGCAGAGCAAACCCCAGAGTGCCAGCCCAGGAGAGATTCCTCTGTTCACTGGGGAGCAGTGGGAACATCCCCAGCAGTGTGCCAAAATAACCACTGCATCTCCAAAAGGGGCAAATTAACATTAAACTCCAACCTCAAATGAAGACTGCTTGATCACAACAGAGAAATGTAAGATTTGAAGACCTCAAAATAAAAGGTTTTCTTATAAAAAACAACCTTATCTTCAAATACTGCATTCCAACAGCACAACCTGCAGGGAAGGGATGCTGCCTGAGAGCAGCAGGGAAGTTGAAGCCCGGTGCAGGAAGCAGGTAGCCAGGAGAACACCCTGAGAAGGTGAGGAGTGCCTGGGGAAGTACCAGGAGACAGGGCTGCAAGGTGCTGGCAAAACCTCTGCTGGTCACAGGCACCTGGCACCAGGTGAGCCACTCACCCCGAGCAAAATGCTTCATTCCTTTGTGCCAAACATGGGCTTGGGCTATTCACCAAGTTCACCTGAATCAAACAAGCAGTTTTCATTTCAGAAGCTAACATATGTGCTCTTTTTCCTAGGAAAGAAAACCCACAATAAAAGCAGAGGTTTTACTTAGTAGCCATTTTGTCTTCAACTTGGACATGATACCTAATCTGAATGCAATGTAAACATGCTCTCCGAGGCTCATTTCCAAACAGCATGTTCATGCAAAGAGAAGGAAACATGAAAAGACCATCACTAAATACCATAAAAAATTAGGAGGGTGGGAAGATTTTATGATCCAAAAAGGCAGAAAATCCAGCAGTTCATATTCCTTCTCTAGGTCACATTGCAGAGAAGACCAAAACAAAAGGTAGCAAGTGTGGATGAAGGAGAGTGAACTATTATTTACTGTTTAAACAAATAAAACCAACCACCATCCCAATAATAAATGTGATTTCAGTATGTCATACAATAAAAAAAATCTGAAGGTAAAATTATATTTAGATTCTGTTTATTTTCCAGCGACATCCATTCAAACCACAGAATTTAACTGTAATATGACGTAATATGGAAGCTAGATCAGTATGTTTTTATTGGGATGAGTGTATGTATAAAATACACATGGTGTGTGTGTATATAAAGGAAAACATTACATGAGTAACCTGTACTTACAACTCCCAACTTTCACTACTCTTTATCAGTGCCCTTAGCCAAAAGCAGCTTTTAGAAACATACATAAAATACAAATGCTGCAAGTGACTGATTATTGCAAATTTAAAAAACCCAAACAAACCAAAGAACAACAAAGTGCTTTATTTGCAGCAAGCTAAACTCGATTCACCTCGTTCCCCCAATACACATAAAATAAAATTCTTAAATAAAATGCTGATTTACTAAGAAATTGAATTTTTAGGGGGGAAAAATCGACAAAAAATAACCTGGATTCCTATGCAGAAACTTGAAAATCATGGTGAGCTCCAGCCAAAGCTGCATTTGAAGTGCCTGGCTGGACTCAGACAGGGGCTCACAGGAGGCGGCACAATCGCTGCCTTCCTGCCCGCTCCGCATCCCCGCCGCGCCGGGGGCTCGTGTGCGCGCTCCAGGCGCGGCCGGAGCGCAGGGGCCGCGCAAGATGCGCCGTTCGCAGCGCCCGCGGCAGGTGACCCGAGCCCGCCGCCCGCCGCAGCGGGGCAGCGCCGCCGCCCGCACCCGGGGCCGGTGCTGCCGCTGCCCGGGCGGCACCGCCCGCGGCCCCGGCCCGGCCGCGACCCCCGCCCGCGGCCCCGCGTGTGCTCCGCGCCGCGCACAAAGCGGCCGCGCCCCCCCCGCCCCCGCGCAGCCCCCGGCCCTTCCCTCGCTCCCCCGGCCCGGGGCCCGGCCCTTACCAGATGGAGCTGCGGATCTTGTGCTGCAGCGCGCTGGCCTCGCCGCCCTGCAGCCCCGGCACCAGGGCCGGCAGGGCCCCGCCGGGCGCGGGGGTGCCGGCGAGCCGCCGCGGCGGCTGCCCCCCCTCCGGCTGCTGCTCCTCGGCCATGGGACGCGAGCGGCGCTGGCCGCACTAGGCCTCTGCCGCAGCGCTCGAGTGAGTCGCCTTGCCCCGCTGCCCGGGGGACATCACGGGCGGAACCCGTCCCGCCGCTACGCCGCAGGATGGCGAGCCCGGCCCGCGGCTCGGCGCATGGCGCCCGGCCCCCGCCGCCCCCGCGCAGGGTCGCTCCGCGCTCCCCCGCCCCGCAGCAGCACCTG
Source organism: Erithacus rubecula (assembly GCF_903797595.1). Lineage (NCBI taxonomy): Eukaryota > Metazoa > Chordata > Aves > Passeriformes > Muscicapidae > Erithacus > Erithacus rubecula. The sequence continues at coordinate 14,593,315 of NC_136666.1, forward strand.
GCCCGGCGCGGCCCGCCCCGCGCCGCTCCTCGCCCCGCGGCCGCCGTGCCCGCCCGGCCGCCGAGTGCGCAGGCTCGGCGTGCCCGACACTCGGGCCGCCCCGCGCCGCCGCCGCCGCCGGGGAGGGGGCCGGGGCCGGGGCCGCGGCCGGGGCCGGGGGCGGCGAGCGCAGCCGGAGCGGGGGGGGGGAGCGGCCTGTCCGTCAGCCCCGGGACCCCCGCCGCGGTGGAGAGGGGGCGGAGTGCGGCCGGAGCGGCCCGGCGGCGCAAGCAGCACGTGTGTGCGCCCGTGTGTGTGTGTGCCCGTGTGCCGTGTCCCCGTGCGCACACCGTGCCGCACACGCCGCTGCCCCGCCGGCCGGGCGCGCCGCAGACACGTGAAGGCGCTGCGGCGGCAGCAGCATTACATCAGCTGCGGCACCGCGGCCGCTGCGCCCGCAGCCCCCGCGCCCGGCCCGCCCTCCGCCGCGGCTCCGGCAGAATAACAAAATAACAAGTGCTGCCGAGCTCACATGGCCCGGGGGAAGGCAGAGCGCGGCACGGGCGGCGCTGGGCCGGGCCATCGCTCGCCCTCAGGCTTCCTGTGCGTCCCCGACACATGAGCCGGGCTGCCATTAGTCCCGCCGGCCTTTGCCCACAACCTTTCTGTGAAAACATTTCCCCAAAATTTAAATTGTGCAGCTGCCAGAGCTGCTTTCTCTGAACTACAGGCACAAGCCATATTTCTGTTCCTTGCCGTCGTGGCTTTTAATGAGAAAAAAAAAAAAAAAAAAACAAACAGAGGAAGCGCATAGCCTGGGATAGTGGACAGGTAAATACCTAAATCCAGGAACGATGATACAAGGTGACCATTATTAAAGGCATTATTAGGAGTTGGACCCGATGGCCCGTGCGGGTCCCTTCCTGCACTGGATATTCCATGGTTATTGTTTCTCTCCCCTCTATGGTTATGGTAACAAAGCCTGCTCAGGCTGCCCCGCTGCTGCCCCTCTTTTCCCAGCCACTCCAGTCCTGGTCTGCTCCCGCTGGAATTCCCAACTCGGACACTCGGCGCACTCGGCAGGGGCGCGGACATGCGGGTGCCCTCTCTGACACGAGGGTGCAGTGATTCCACGGCCTGTGCTGATCACAGAAAATGTGGCTTAAAGGTGACTAATAATATAAATATACACATGGAGACACAGCATTACTAAATTTAGGAGATGAGCATTTTGTCATCAACCGAAGCAAAGGCCTTTCAAAAATAAGTATTTGCTTACGTCTCCGCTGCTCCAAAATCAGAACATTAATGGCTATGACAACGATGGTGATCTTCCCCTTACAAAACCTCTCATCAGAACCAAAAAACCTTAGCTTTCTTGTTAAACATTAAAAAAGGCTTTTTTTAAATGATAATTGAAAATTTCTGAAGGTCATTTAAAAAATAAAGAAGAAAAAAATACAAGTAAAATTTTTAATCAGAAGTAAACAGAAAAGTAATAAATTTTACATCATAACTATTATGCTTTTCCCAAGAAAACTACACTAGTGTGCAGATGAACTGGCACAGGAAGACAAGGGTGAATGTCTTTGGTGATGTTTTCTAGGTGGCAATTTTCACTCAATAGCAACTGTATCAACACAGCCAGGGCTGCTTCTGTTGAGATCTTTTGTTGGTCTCTGTCCCATCTGCCTGGTCAGAATTTAACCCACAGGGATCCAAGCCATAAAATCATTCTGGCCAATGCCTGTATATTGCCCCAGACTGAAATTGATGGCCCTACACCTCAGAATAAAGTTCAACAGATGTGCATCATGTTTGCAGGATCACAGACCATTACAATAAATTGTAAAAAATACACATCATTTCAGTGTTGCTTTTATTCTAAACCAGCACCTGGAAGACAAATTAATTATTTAGTTTCTCATTAATTTAGTTCCAAGACATATCATTTTAATCATGTTTATTTACAGCTGTATCAACATCATGTGACCAAAAAAATAAAAAGGTCACTTCTGCAAAAGCTTCAATACCATGCCAGGCTGGCACCCATGGGCCACGAGTGCCACCCTGAAATCACACCAGGTGTTTTAGGGCAGAACAGGATTAAACTGGCACAGGGATTAAACAAGTGGTCCAGACTCCCAGGTTGCATTTCTGTGGTCAAAATGGTCCATGAGCTTCGAAAGCTATGTTTATGCTCCCATACCTCACTATCAATCAATTGTTCTACAAAAAGACTTTTTGGGTTTTTTTTTTTCTGTGCCTTTTGGTGTGAAGCCTTTCAAGTATAATGCTGTTATTGCTGGCTTTGAACATCAGGTCCAAAATAAGATTCCACAAAAGCCCAAAATGAGATCGAGGTTCTGTTTTGTGTAAAGAGGAGATTTTAGTTGTCTACAAACTGATGTTGCTGCACTTGTGCTAAAATTCCTCTTTTCTAACTCAAAAGCACTCCAAGTCTCCTGTGCTGGACAGAGAGATTCATCCAAGCATGATCTTCAAAGGAGAATTAAAGCCTTTTTGGAGAAGGAGCTGCTGTCTGCATGAGGACCATCTCCACCGTGCAGTCCTGTGAAAGGTGGGAGCCAACTCCATTTTGCCAGGTTAATTCCAAAAGCTCTGTTTATTTTCCCTCCATTTCTGGAGCTCCAGATCTAACCCAAGCCCTCTCTGGGGAGAAAAGTTGTGCTTAAGTACTGCCTAACCTATTTTCCAGGATTTTCTCTGCTGTACTTCAGCGTGGCTTTGTTTTGCTTTTTTGGGAAATGAATAGTGTGTGACAGTTGGGGAATAGAGTGTCTCTCACTTTCAAGGAGGAATGCCTCGCTGCCCTTTCTCCTGCTTGCAGCCAGCACCGAGGGGAAGGCGCTTTTCCCACTCTCCTGCCCACAGAGAGGGATCTGCCACCTCTTGTCTAGCACAGGGCCAGGGACCTGCAGGCTCAGAGCTATGAGCCAGATAAATTATGAAATCTCACTATCTTTATCCTCAAGACAAACATGAAGCACATTCTCTGAGGATAATTGACTTTAAAGGCTTGCTAAAAAAAGAGACTTCCCAAAAGCTTTAAACGCCAGTTCAGTGAACTCCATTTTGATGCCTTTTTGCAACTCTCCTTCCCTAGGGATGTCTGTCTCTGTGTATCCTGAGCTATGCCCAAGACATTTCACTTTGGTTCTGTTTGTTTTCTTATCTCCATTCATGTGTAGTATCTGTAAAATTAAAGTGCAATAACTACTAATTCACCTAACCAATTTTAATGAAAACATCAGCTTTTATGGTTTCAATTATTAAAAAAAATAAAGAAAAGCCCAGCTTCAAACTCATATCATGCCAGCTGATAGAAGAAACTGGTCTGTGTTTAAACTGGGCAGTGAAAATGGGGCTGTTTTAATGACAATGAAAGCTGCTTGACCAGAAATTTTTTAAGCTTTGCTGGGTCTTGCAGCGCCTGTTTGGAGTGGGAATGAGTGTTGTGTGGTGCACAGCATGGCCACCAGGATATGTTAAAAATGTGCTGGGGAAGGCTGAGATAGGCCCTGCTATCATGAGCCCTTCTCCAGAAAAGCAAGAGCATCATCCATCTGCCTAGTGATGGAAATGGGCTTCAGACTCTGCATGGCAGCTTTAGGGTGCTAATGAATGGGATGTGAGCCCTTCCTCTGTGGGATGTGGATGATCATGAGGTCCAGGACAGCCAGGATACAGATACTTTGAAACTTCATTTCTGGAGATAGTCTTCTCTGCACAGTACAATAAATCTTTGTCCCAGTGTAAAGTCAAATGGTCTCAGCTTCTGAGCTGTTAAAAATGGCATGTGGTGTTCCTAGACACTGCATTCTTGTCCTCAGGTTGGAAGAAGTCAATAAAGTAGAAAAAGACAGCAACTACTGCAGCCTAAGACAACTACATAGAAGAGGACAGTGGGTCATGACAGTGGTGATTCAGACTGTCCTGTACAAGACTGATAAGTAGGAAGGAAGGGCTCCCACTGAAAGAAATACCAAATTTTGGTACTTGGCTGAATGAGGTTTAAAAACAAATCTCCCCATTTTTGGGGTTGTTGAATGTTGATGCTCTGCAGGTAGAAGCTTGGGAAAAAATATTTTTATTCAGACCACTATGCAGATGCCTGATCTTGTCAGTTGTCTCTTATGCTTACCCAGAGACTCTGTTTTGGGGAGATTCTGAGTAAATAATGGCCAATGAGGGAGAGATACATGCAAGTGACATGTAACAAAACAATCAACACGCCATTCTTACCGGAATTTCTTTCCTTTTGAGATCCAGTAGTAAACTGGAAACACAAAAATCCAACATTGCCAACCTGCAGATTGGCTGGAGTGCAAGAAGAGGTCAGCTGCAGTTCACAAGGGCCTTGCCACCTGCACAAAATCATCACCCAGATTAGCCTGACACACTAATGCAGTGGCTCCAGGTATCTGATGGCAGGGAATGGGAGAGCACCAAATCCCCAAACACTGAGCCATATGGCAGGGGAACCATGAATTTTAGCTACATTTGTTCAAGATCTGAATCCCCAGATAGACTATGGATGTCCTTAATCTTACTGATGCCTGAAGGATTTCTGGAAGATTTCCAAGTCATACAGCCTCCTGAGAAATTTGTTTGCATTTTTTCCTGTACGCAAATTGCCAAGGCAGCAATCCAGTGCTACTCAAGTGCCTGTGATTGTGGCATTGCCCTTTGATTCCTCATCTTGAGAGCAGGCAGCATCTTGAAAGATCAAACCCAGCCTGAGGACATATTAAGGATATTTGTTCTGAGAGAGCTTCCCCACCCCCACTCAGAAATGGGGGAAAGGAAAATGCTCCCTGCACACGGAGACTGGAGAGCAGACAGGTAAACCCACACCACAGTAAAGCCTTCCATTTGGACCTTCTTCTTTCAAGTCTCTTCTTGACAAGACAGAGGAGTGTCCTGCCAAAGATCAAAGCAATCACATCTCCTCAGTACTGCTTTATTCCCATCTGGTTTTAACACTTCAGTTCCTCTTGGTCAAAACTCCGGTTCTTCCTTCACCCATCTTCTGTCTGACAGCTCCACCACTTCAGGACCCTCTTTTCCACAAAGTCTTTTTCCCCAGGGGCTGCTTCCCGGGCTCTTCCCACCTTTGTGGCAGCAGCTCCTGCTCTCAGCCCGGGTGCTGTGCCTGGGAGCTGCTATCAGTGCTCGTCAGGACGCAGCAGGAAGCGTCTGGCCTCCGCTCCACGACCATCTGCTGAAACCAGGCCTCCTCTGGCAGCAGTCCAACACAAAGTAAACAGAGTTTCACAGCCAGATTTCAAACAGCAAAATAACTGAGAAATATGGCTCACTGCTTCTGGTTTTCGAATTCAAAACACTGAAGTCCCTAGAAGCAAAAATCCTTTATGGATCCTAAGACTTCCTGGTTGCCAGATGGATCCACTGCAACTAACGCTGTGGAGAAAGTGCAGTGATGTAGCAATTTTAGTTAGTTACACCTAATTAGTTCAATGTATGCATTTGGTAATTTTTAAGATGATTTCTTCTTCAAGATCAGTGATGGAGAAAAATAAATTTGTTAAACTGCAGATTTCAGCTTTCAATGTTTGTTTGTATGGGTAGCAGTAGAGAGAGAAGAATTCTGAATCTTGCTACTGTATAATATTTTTCATGGTATGGGAGACAGAGAAGGACTCAATGAAGTGTGAAAGATTTTTTAAAAGAACAGATTGCCATGTCTTTTAAAATAGGTCAAGTTTTTGGCCTACTTTCCTTTAAAGTATCCCTTAAAGCAATGGGGTTGGAATATCCATGATAGTGCCATTCCTTTTTTGTTTCTAGCCATGTCTAAGTGTGGCTCCAGTTGTAAGGCAGAAATGTTCCAATGTAAAACTACAATGGCAGGCAAAGACCACGTGTCTCCAGAAGCATTTGTGAACAAGTTACACCAAACAATAAAATTTCAGCAGTGGCTCTATTTCATCTTAATCTGTAATATTATTCTGAAGCATGTGACTGAGAAAAAACAAACTATTAAATAAGGTGATGGTCAGTGAAGCCAAAACCTGCAGACACAAATCCAGTCAAACCTAATTTATTAACTCTCCAAATTTCAGGAGGGTTTGCATTGTTGTTTGTTTTCCATCTTTAAATTGATTAAATCAATCGATTAACTTGATTTAAGTAGAAAGGAGTAATAATGTAATAATTTCTGCAATAGTAACAGGAAGACTGAATATACACAAGATAACACATCTAAGAACAAACCAAGGCCACCTATGTTGAATGGAGATAAAATACAACAGTCAGCTGTCAAAACAAAAAGAATCTGTATGTGTACATTTAAATTTTGAAAGAGGATGTTCAAGATATTTAAAGAGGGAGGAAATTCTGCATGCAATATTAATTAATATAGAATAAATACCATCTGTCTTTGTACAGAGCAGTCTGGTGCATATTTTTATGGCTGCATCCTTGCTGTATGCACATAACAGGTATAATACACATGTATTTATTATGTTACACAGAAGAAATTATTCTGCCACATACCAGTAACTGCAGTTGGCCTCAGTGAAGCTATATGGAGTGAGGCAGGACATGAGGAAGATTTCTTCCACCACAGAGGCCTGGAAAAAAGCCAGGTACAGATCAAGAGTGGTTGTGTTTGGAGACTACAAAGGACAGGACTTGCCACTTTACTTGCTCTCCCCTGAGGCTGAGGTGGGTGCTCAGAAACTCCCTGCTAAGATGCAGGTTCTTCTCCCCACTAAGCTGATCCATAAGGGATAGAGCCCTTCAGGCACAGCCTGTACCTGTACAGGTACCTGTACCAGAATGTACCTTGTTGTGGTGAAACTCTGCAATGACCTACTGCACAGCCAGTAATAAACATCAGCTGGCTTACAGTGCTGTACAGTAATAAACACACTGAAGAGCTTGTCAGTGCACACTTTGGGAAAGAAGTACAGACTGGAACAACAGGGTCTGTGCACACACTTGGAATACAAATTTTTTGCAGGCTGTACACTTCATTATGAAAACTGTTTGTGATTCCAGTTAAGCTGTGAGTGAAGGTTTGTCTAGTATTCATCTCACTACAGTGTGGGAAGACAAACCATCCTTTAATAATGGAGACAATTTTAAGAATACTTTCTTTTAATAATTATTATTACTTTGCACTGAGATTTTTAGTTGTAACCACCATTATGAGTGAAACCTTTTTTTTGTACCTGATCATATTCCACATCCTTTGCTGAGCAATCAGTGTGAGCTGCTACACACATGCCTTTGTGTGCACAGTTTGTGACATAAAAAGACTCAAGAAGGGGTAAGAGGAACTTTCTCTTAGCAGAATATCACAAAATGCAGGAAAAGTAACCTAGAGAGCTCCTAAGGATTCTGACTTGTGAACAACTGTTTTTTCACATACTACTCCCACTACTTCCTGCGAGACAAGAATATTACACACACAGGTCTGGTGTGAGTTTTCATACTGGCAGCTCCTTCCACTGCTGTTCATATATCAAAATCACTTTCACATCATAAGAGAACATAAATTCTTCCAATAATAATTCTAAGAATATTATTTTTGTCTGCTACACTTTAAATGATTGACAAAGATGCTGGGCAGATTTGTGATGTATTTGATATGGAGCAGGAAAATGTTAGTGGCTCTGTAATGATTGTACTTTCAATAGCTGGCAAAGACTTATCTTCAAAATAATCTCACTGAAAAGTTTTCCTCAGCATGAATATGTGGTTGCAGAATTACTCACTCATAAGGAGTGGTAGACTAAATCTCATTAATTTATACTCTGAATCAAGGTGGGGAGAAGCCATATTATCTATTTGCATGAATTTATAAGTTTCACAGAGAATTTTACTCACTAGCATAGAGCTCAGTGGAGCTCGTTATATTCTCTTATCAGGGTGAAATATAAAAAATGAAAGATGGTTTATTTAGGATACTGTACAAAGGTCCAGATTCTTAATGCCCTTATTTGCCTTTATAAGGCACTGTGGGGTCCTGATGTCAGCAGCACATCCAGATTCCAGGTGCAAAACAGAATCACAGAATCACTGGGTTGGAAGGGACCTCCAAAATCATCAAGTCCAACCCCTGCCCTAACACCTCAACCAAACCATGGCACTGAGTGCCTCATCCAGTCTTTTTTCAAACCCATCCTCCACCTCCCCAGACAGACAATTCCAGTGCTTGATCACTCTTTTCATAAAAAACTTTTTCCTAATATCCAACCTATATTTTCTTTCCTTCATGAAGAAAGGATCTGTTTCAGCATCAAGAAGAAAGGAAGTAGGGACAGCTTTCCCTCTGCTTATTTAACTTGTTTTAACTTTGAGAATGAATTGATCACATTTTGTACATAAAAATTGATGTTGGGGCATTTCTCTGTTCACTTCTTTTCTTAGTTTCTCCCCTTTCAGTTTTTATAAAGTCCTCTCCTCAAATTCTAGCAGAAACCCAAGCTCAAAAATTCTAGCTGTAGTTTTAGAATATTGATATTTACTCAATGTTGTAAGGGCCAATTAGTCAAGTGTAACATCAGCCCAGGAGTAAGGCTTGCCTCAGATACAGGCTGCATTCTGTCCACACACAGGAAGTGGGAGAAATAATGTTTAGTCCTTTTATTAACTTAGCAGGCACCCAACTTAGAGCTGTGCCTGTTCAGGCAGCTAAAAACAGTTTGCACTGACCGTGCCCTCTGGCTTCCTGGCAGGGCTACTCCCATACCAGTAACCTGATATATTCACTCATGGTCACCATAACAGCAGCCAAGCACATGGAAAGAAGAGCATCTTTAGAAAATACTTCAATGGGTTAAAAAAACCAGCAGGTCTCAGCTACCAAAGCCATGTCTGGGATTCTTCCCTGTGCAACACAGAGAGGGGGCTCGGTCTCTTCTGGCTGCTACTTGAAGAGGAAAAGGATGATTGTGCAGATGGCAAGTTGGTGCACAGAAATTCTGTTTTCAGAATTGCAGCAATTGAGTAGTTTGAGTCGCTTTATTCCTCCAGCACCACGGTTAGGGAGGGGATAGAAAGGTATCAGCTCTGCTGCAGGAACACAGTTTGATTAACTAAATGTTACAGGCCACATCCTGCCCTCACTGTGGTGCAGTTGCACAGCCATGTTAAAGGACAAACACTGTGTTGTGGGTTAGGTTTCTTTTCTTTCGCTCCTTTTTACCTATAGAATTTTCCCCATACGTTGCTAGGACACATTAACTACTGGGTAAAGAAAGCAAAGTGGCCAAGCTGAGGGGGAAGGAGGGCATTGGGTCGCGCTCCTCTCATCGGGGGAGTTTCTCTCTGAGGGGCAGAGGTACCAAGAGAATTGGGCAGGTGAAGGACGGGGATGAAGCTGCCTGTGTCTCGGCTTCGGAGGACGGTCAAAGCTGCAGTTGGGGACGGGAACTCCCCGCCCTGCTCGGAGCCAGGCCTCCGCCCGCACCCCCACCGCTCCTCTGGCGCTGCTCGGGGCTCTCGGCGCCGTAACCCCACAGTAACCCCTGACGGGATGTCCCGCGGATCCAGCTACAGCCACGGAGCTTCTGATACATCTTATTCACCACCCCGGCATTTCTGCTCATTCCTGCCGATCCAGCTCGGTGCTCCTCAGAGTCCTGCAGGGGCACCGGGACCGGCCGCCCCAGGGGTTTTCAGAACCAAAACTCTCCCACCCCCCGGCCCGGCCCGGCCCGGCCCGGCCCGGCCGCCATCCCCGCGCGGCGCGGGCCCGCCCACAGCGCCCCCTGCAGGCTCGGAGGAGCCGCCGGCCCCGCGCGGCCCCTGCCGGCCGTTGCCGGAACTGCACCGGGAGGGTCCCTGCGCTCGGCTCCTGGGCTCGGCGCTGCGGCGCTCCGTTTGTTCGCCTTGCTGCACACACCAGCCAACAACTGACACTCCCATCCTCATATCTTTGCCTGAGAGCCCCTAAATTCAACATGATAATGATTTGGAAAGAGGGGGTTTGCATTTTCCATTCCAAGGGAGGCTCCTGCCTTCCCTAGCAGACGCCTGTCTTCCAAACTAGGACACACTGTCGTTACAGAGCTTTATTACCAGTAATTTAACTGTCAGAAAGGAAACAACATATACAAAATATACTGCATAAAGCCTGGCAGGTGGGTAGAAAGATTATGTTTTTAACCTATCCACAGTGTATTTAATCTCAAATTACAGACACGAATATAGCACACACTGGTGTTACTTTTAAGCATTGCAGACTTGCCTCTCTGTAAGACATTGTTTTTTTGTTTGTTTGTTGGTTTTTTGATCTGGTTGTTTTATGTTGAGAGATTTCTTGAATAGAAATTTTAACAATCCTAGCACAGAGTTGTCTGTTGCAAAAAATGTTATTCTGCTTTTCAGCAATTTCCTCTCTTTCTGAAAGCATAGACAAATTAATGAAGGATAATCATAGCTTAGTCATAAAAACAATCTGTCAATATTTACATGGTGCTCTTTCATTTCTTGGTCTTTCTTTGCTGGTCTGATATTTCAGCTAAGCCCAGTACACATCACCAAGCTCTGGATCTAATAACTTTGGAAGATGGTATTTTGAGATACATTTGTATCAGCAGAAGGAAATCCAAAGGGAGAGAGGAAAAGTATCCTCAGCATGATTCAAAATAATTGCTGAATGAGAGGTCAAGATATAATAGGATGAAAAAACCACAAAGGAAAATAAAGCAGGCAGGCAGAATGCAGCTGGTGAGTCTGGTGAGTCGAGCTGCTAAGTGCAGCAATGAGAAGCCTCTGGGTGCACGGGCAACTTCCTCAGACAGACTAAAACTTTAAATTGATTTATACCTCTTTTCAAAACAGTTGCAGCTAATACATAGTTATGTCAAGTCCATTTTAAACACTTCTGCTCCTCTGGGGTTTTGATATGACTCTTTAGGGGCCTAAAGAAATTCTTCTAAGAAAGAAAAGAATTGGGCTTTGAAAACACTTGGCTCCAACAGCTGGTGCCACAGGCACTGTCTGAAGAGGAGCAGTTTAAGAGCTATCAGAGCTTTTCCATCTCACTGGCATTACAGTTTCATAGTCCTGACTCACTAGGGATCAAACACAGATATTGATAGATATTTGAGCATAAATATGACTTCTCAGACCAGCTTTTAGTGCAACAGGAGCAGGCCCACTGCTGAAGCCAGGAGTGAACTCTCAGACTCTTTTTCAAGGCAAGAACATGAGTGCTGCTGCTGCTGAAACCCAGCTGCTGTAATATTGCAAAGAGTAACTCAGAGCAAGTATGAAACCAAAAGTACTGCCACACACAGAGCATATTTCTTTCAGAAGGTTTTTACCCAGAATTATGATTGGTAGCTATAAATGTCTTCCTCATTCATGCTTTTTGGTCTTGGTTGGTTTTTTATACGTGGAACAGTTTTATCACAACTGATTAAATGATCATCCTCTTTCTTTCTTCACATTGAAGATACATCTCAGGAATTTTACAGTTACTGGGGCTGGCAGTGATGCACAGCCAGAGAAGGCACCTGGAACACAGCATGATGGGGGTGCTTTAAGGGGCAGCATACCTGAACTCACTCACTGAACTGGTGTCTGAATCCTCCAGTTCAGGGAACAAAAATATGACACACAGCCTCCTAAATCCATAAATGGGTCCAAATAGTTTGCTTTCCAAATATTTCCAAATGGTTTGTTTATTTTCAATTTCTGAGACGCTTATGGATGACACAATCTTAGTATTAAATTTTTGCCAAGAGTGCACAACCCTCTTCCCAGAAGATCTGGCTGAGGGGTGAAAAATATACTTGGTGCATTTGCAACACAATTACAAGGCAGAGCACAGAGGATTCATTGCCCTGCTCTGCTGTTTGCCTCCATTCAGACACTCGAGCTACTCTGGTAGAAGAAGCAGCTTTACAATTTTTCCCACAGTGCACCTCCCTCCTAAAAATCTCCCCCACAAGCGTTCTTACTCCTGCAGCCCCACCAATGCTAGCACGTGTGGGAGGACTGGCACTGTGGGTACAAGAACATTTGAACCCTCTCTACAGTGTCTGCTCTGCTCCCTTGAATATATTTGCACATAATCAGAGTAACATATGATAAAGGGCAGTCTGCTGTGAAAGGTACCCAGTGCACTTGGGCTCAATATCCCCTCATTTCATGTGGATAATATTGCTCTTTCTTCCCCCCAGATTCCCTCTTTTCCTCAACACTGCTAAGCAAGAAAGACTAGAAGTTCCATCTGAGGACACAGAAAACAATAAAAGCTCTGGTCTACTTAGGAAAAGTGCTGTAAGAGAGCCAGGCTCTATATTACTATGCTGTCAAATAAATTGTAATAAAGCATTAGTAAAATGGAAGCAGTTGAGTTCATTTTCAAAGAGATGATGTGTGGAGATAATTCTTCAAATAATTCTCATTAGTATTTTCACATATGTTATCCTGGTTCTCATATAAACATTGTATGATCTTATGTGGTATGTAGTCAAATAGCTGGAATCCATTAAAAGCATGCTCCAGCTGTGCAATCCCTGTCCTCACAAAGATACATTTTACATGTGGTTAATGCCAGAAAGAATCTACAGCTTCAGTTACGAGAACATCAAAATATGTTGTTTATTGCAGAAAAAAAGCATTTGCAGCAATTTAAAATATCCAGTCAACACCACATTGCTAAATCTAGATAATAGAAATCCCAGAGAAATTTGAGCTAAATCTGTCTGGATTATAGCCGTGGGATTATCTGAATGCTAAATTACTGTGTATGTTTAACTCACAAACATGAGCACAGACACTATAGGAATATAGATGACTATGCAGATCACAATAAAACCCATCCCCAAGGGGCTTTTTCATACAGTAGGTAAACAACCCCTCTCAATTTATCAAGCATTCTGGATTGAATTGATGCTGTCATTTACTTTTCTGTTGCTGTATAGAGGAATATGGTTTAACATGAACAGACTTAGCACTAGAAAAAATCATAAAGATTTTCTCTGTGCACCCTTCATAACACAGAGAGTGCAGAAATATTAATTGGCTGCTGTGTTTGTATAACTGAACTAAAGAAAATACAACTGTTGTTTAGTGTATAATCAAAAAACCAAATTACACGCAATATTGAAAGAAAAGATTAACCCTGATTGTCTTATTAAACCTTCCTCTCCCCTCCCCCCTTGTTTACATGCCAGTTTTTCTGGCTTTCTAAGGATAAACAGTGAATGAACCTGGACTGACCTGACACACAGCATCTCTCAAACTTTCCCCTCGGATGATTCACACATATATGAGCTGGGACCAAACAAAGCAAGGGGGAAAAATGCAGGATATAGTACAGGCTGAGCAAATTTAGAAGAGGTGAGACTGTGTGCCATGCCCAAATCCCTCCTCCACTGCAAGTGCACAGCTACTGATTACAAACACACATTCCTTCCCTTGCCAGTTAAGCTCAGTTTGACAACTGCAATTGAAATTAGCTTCAGTCCTGTACATGTGGGAATTACTGTCATTAATCTACCCCCAAACTAGTTTCTATTGCTTTCTCGTGCTGTATTTGGTATTTTGTGTGGCCATGCTGTGTGCCAGTGCTCAGCACAGCTCCGTGGTCGGGAGGGCTTCCCCAGGGAAGAAGGCTAGACAGTGACTGCTGCTTCCTGTGAACAGCTACCAGCTGATGTAGATACGGCCACTTTCATTTCCATCTTTCTCATTCAAACAATATATATAGCTCTGTAAACAGATTAAATATAATTTTGGATCCTGGGAAACCGTCAGTGTAATCCTTTATTTAAAGTACAAACAAACAAACAGGTCGGTCTTAGCCAGGGAGTTCAGCTGAATCCAGATTTTAAGATACATAGTCTTCAGCAGAAAACAATTTCTGAAAAGTCACCAAACCCTTGGGTTTTAACTGAGAGGGATTATTATGAATAAATGCCATGAAAATTTGAGCATGATAGCTGCTATTGTCAGTGTGCATGTGTCAACACATTGCAATGTCAGCACTCTGGTGTTTGAGGTAATGAAACCCCGTTCCAGTCTTCAGTTTTTCTCCCTCTACCAAAGGAGCAGTTTCTCACTATTTGTGCCACTATTTTGTCTGCTTTAGCAATGAATGTCTGAACACCAGCTGACCTACAACACAAAAGTTTGGTTGTTGCATGAACTATCTGTGGACTAAAGCTCTCATGAAGCTGAACCAGCTGTGGCAACAATGAGATGATTTAAGACTCAATTTACAATGTAAAGAAGCATTACAGAATTATGCTTATAACCAGAGCTGTTTAACATGCATTAAAAATTATTAAATGCAACTTAAGACTTAATGTTAAGAGTCAATTTTCAATTAATTGATACAAGCAATAATTTTAGAATTAATATTTTCACTCTTCAAGTTATCTTTTTACAGTAAGAATTCAATATTCTTTGACAGCAAACAAACAGCTTTTATCTCTACATTCTACTTGCTGCTTCTTATGCAGTGGCAAAATCTGAGCTGCCAACACTGAAGAAGAGTGTCCAAATCTAAGTAAATAAAATTGATCTTTTTCTTTTGATCAGGTTTTACAGAAGAGAACCCAAAAGCCTCTGCATTACAACACCTTTGAAGAGCTCTTTTTACCTAGGACAGCAAAAGGTGCAAGAGCTTAATTCATTCAAAACTAACTTCAGCCAGTCTTTGGTTCCCTCCTACCTTCTTAACTAAAGTTTCAGAACATTTGAACACAGACATTCACTTTATAATGCTAATAAACCAGTTGACAATAAGTTTTAAAGGATTGAAGAGTCATTTATCTGTCACTATATTACTTGTATATCTGTCCTATAGCACTCAATGAATATAGAACATCTAAGTTAAGTAGGGATTAATCTTTGTTTGAGAAGGAAAACAGTAAGGTGTGATGGGATAGAAGTAAGGTAATTTTCCCATTTTATTTGCAAATGCAACGAATACATTTTGGAATTACATACTTGTTTTCGTTAGGGATTTTAAATCTTAAGTGCTTTGGTTTTTGGTTTTTTGGTTTTTTTTTCTTTTCTTTCGTGTTTTTTACAGAAGACTTTTGCCATTAACTGTTACCTCATGAGGCACAAATTTTGGGAAAACCTTAGTTACAAGAAGGGACAAAAGCCATTTTGACCACACAAGAGAAATCCTTAAAGCTCTGTCAGATAGGCCTAGCCTGGGAACTGAGCTCAGTGTTCAGTCTGGGGTTATGTTTGCCATAGATAGCTTCTCCATAGGACAGATGTTTCCCTGTGCCTGAAAGTCCCACAGTTCTGCTGCAATCTTACCCCTTCATTCCATCTTACAAAGCCACTCCCATTAGAGAAATCCTTTAGTACGTGCACCTTACTAAGTCTGATGCTGAACAGTGACTTAGCCAATTTATGAACACATTCAATGCGTGTACCTTCCAAAAACTCAGTCCCATTTGTGTTCATGTACAGGAAACAAAGCCTCTGTGCTTTTCCTGCTCACATCAGAGATGTTTCCTTAGCTGTGCTTGGATCTTGAATCTGAGGGACTCCTTAGAGTGCTCTGGGGCATCTGCAGCAAGAGCTGACTTCAATAGAAATTATGGGGCTCAGCATGCCTTTAAATGAGACCTTGTATTTTTAAAACCTATCAAACATTCTGTTGTTAAAACAACTTATTTTTAGCATGGCAGTACAACAAAAAGAAACCTCCTGTGAATTTCTGCTGGCTCTGCAAAAACAACAATTGCTGTTGGCATTTGTTTATGAAAACAGGCAAAAGATAACAAAGCAGTGTTCTCCCCCAGCTGACAGGGAGCTACACATCTTTTCCTCCAGCTAGTGGAAAAGCTCCTACATCCCCTAAGCCAATATAACTTTTCAGAGCAGTTTAATACACAACAAGTCATGTGTGCTTGTACTGGGGGTCTACACAGGGGCACAGAGCTTGACTTTTAATTCCTTTTCTAACACAGAGAGCAGGCATTACCAGGGAAGCCAAGGGCTGAACTGGCACTACAGACCCAACGAGCATTTATTTTATCAAGCAACACAGTCTACACAAAAACATGTGTTATTCTAGTTTAAGGCTAACATTGAATGCTAATATTAGAACATTGAAGATGTTAGAACTTGTTTATACTTGATACATAATATTAATTTGCTTGGCCATAGCCCACTATAGTCACTGAATATTTCAGAATAATTCACTGAATGAAAAAATTAATAAAAACACATGTAAAGGCCAGATCTGTTGTAGTGCTGTCAACACAGCAAAGTAACTTTAAAAGCCCTCACCTGTATTCACCCTTGATATACACACTCAATATACAAAGTGGCAAATCCCATGAAAGCTATAAAAGATAAAAAATATATTAAATATATATATATAATATAAAAAATATAAAAGCTATAAAATATAAAACTATAAAATGTTTTTTCAAATGAATTTTATGCTGTGTAGCAGAACATAATCTTCCAAGTAAAGAGGAATAGGATGCAAGTGATGACATACCTATGAAGATAAAATATTAATGATGAGCACAACAGTATTTGGCTCTTCAGGCTCTGGGGTTTTGGTTCTAAACTACCCAGTTGGATTTCTCACTGACAGCAGCAGGGCAGGAAGAATAAAGGCAGCCCAGCAATGAAGGTTGGAATTAACAGGAATGGCATACAGAGATTTGCACTTACTCCTGTTATAACTGCAAGGCCCTGCATCTAGATGACAAGATAGGTTTTTTTTCAAATCTGCCCTGTTAATTGAAAACCTCTCTGCTGAAAATGAGTGATTTCTCAAAAGCATCTTGGCAGCTCTCTTCAAGTTAGGTGAGGTTATCTTCCTTAGACAGAGATCTAACACATAAAATAACAGCCTTTTGGCATCCCAGTGATCAAATATAGTGGGAAATATTCAGTTTACTTTTATTGCTAGTTTGCAATAAGTAAAATGAAATTCATGGAGGAGGAGTCACTGATTTGTTTCAACATATGTAGCCTTTGTTTAAAACAGGACAAGGAAATTATCTCATTTAGGGAAAAACTGTACTTCCAGAGCAGACCAATGAACATCTAACAAAACTATCTGGAGGGTAGGAGGGTCTAAAGAAGTAGACTTTGGTCCATGAGTGACACACAAAATTCTTTCCTTTTTTCTATGTAACTTCACACATGAATTATTTCAGTATTTCAAGCAGGAAATAGCATAAGATTCCCATTTGCAGTGAAATGAAAGGTCACTCTTTAGCTTTGGGAACAAGCTCAGAAAAGCCTTTGTGCATGCTGCAGCAGCCCTCTGAGGCTACCCTCCATTAGAAAGGTTGCCTCTTACACAGCAAGAGCAATTTCCACCATCAGTGAAAGATATTTCTCCTTTACTTTGACATTGCCATGTTCTCAAATCCTCTGAACCTCTATTCTGAAGGACCACATGCTTTTAAAAATTTTCAATGTAGCAGACCATGAGTTTGATAAACTAACATCTCTGTTTTTTCCAAAAATACCAGCTACCACTACAACAAAAAAATCATACAATTGTCATAACAACCTGGTAATATTACAGTGGCCACTTTGAAGAGTGGTCTGAAGAGTATTTGCCAAACCTTTTGATCCCTAGTAATCAGAACAGAAGTGCCCAAAATCCAGAGATTAAAGGATTAGGCCTCAAGAAAGACTTGTGGTATTTCAAGAAAATGTGACTGATGCTCACCACTTATTTTTTACAGTGCTGATGAGATTTAGTGTTTAAGGTCCTTTCCTGTTCAGACATAAAAGCTGCTGTAATCAGAGTATTACTAGGGAAAACTACTCTGGTTGGGGATTCAATATGTTTAAATTGTCGAGCCAAGGTTATTGTTTGGATTAGGTTAGGAAGGATGACACTGAAATAAGTAAGCCCCAATAGTGCAGCGAAGCAAAGAACAAAGAAAAATGTTTATATTTGTAAACAGGAATCTGGATGGCACAAGTATATATATATATAAATAACTTAGACCAGTCTATAACTATATACATAGAAACTAGGTATTGTATATGTCTACACAACTACTAGAAACAGGAAAAAAATATTTCCATGGCACTGAAATCTATATGAAAGTAAAACTGAAGACATTGGAGATGGAAGGGACTTAATAGGTCAGCCTGCCCCCCTCCCAGCTCTGTTGTCCCCCAAAGTCTGTTTACCTGGTTCACACACACTTCCCCAATTCTGCCACACAACACTTGGCACACATCACTGACATCCATCAGGGTTATCTGCCAGGAAACAAAAGATGCCAGGGTATAGTGGTGCTAAACCAGCTTAGGATGTCTGTCAGAAAGGGCTAAAGAACTTGCACAGACTTCATATATTCAAACAGCAGCTTTTTCACAGGAGATCCATGGCTATGAATAATACTTGGTCCTCTTCATATTTTAGGGAGCCATTAAAGATGCATGAGAAAATAGCAACACAAAAATAGATTCCAATATACAATCAAGCCATTTCAAACACCACTGGATTATTATTACTGATTAGGGGGAAATATCCAACAGCTGTCTGGGGAATTCCCTCAATGTCTGGATTATTGATTTAATAGCTACATATTATCTAGATCCTACTGTTCTACTAATGTCTGAAAATGCTGTACACAAGTTTGGTTTTGTTGTTTTTTTTCCCATGGTTGCACAATAATTACGTATTTTAGTCTGATTTTACGTGAATTCAAGATTAGCTATTATACACTCTACACAATAGAAATATGATATAGCAATTTTATCTTTTAAAGTAAAAACCAAGATGAGTATTTAAAGCTAACAAACAAACAAAACTCCAAAAACCACAACAAAACCAAAAATACCAACTCATCCAGGTTTCCAGAAATGTGCTAAGTATTAAATTCCAGTTAATATTCATTCCAATACATTCCATATGCAGTGAAATCCTGTCCCTTCCCCTTGATAGTTTTCTAGGTCTCTACTAAACATCACAATTTTTATGAAAAGAGGAAACTTCTATATAATGAATCTTTAAGAAAACAAGAAGATATTATGAACAAAAATTGTATCTAAAAGATGAAGATAATAGGCTCATATAAAAATCTCATGCTATTATATTTTTATTGAAGGAGGACAGAGAGCGAACAAAATTTGTGTCTGTAGAAGGAAGAAGGCCATGGATAACAATTAAATAATGCATGTATTTGTTTTAATCAAAAGTAAACACTGTGTATGGATCCTCAGCAATCTTCTGTAGTAAAGTATTCTAACATCCCAGCAGCTACACACACCCTTCTGTCCCAAAATATTCCTAACAGCTGTACTGACTGAGCTCTTCTGTTCTCTGACCTAGCTCCTCCTTTGCTGGAAGAAAACCAAAGGCAACACAGTGAACAACTTCATTTTGAATTCAACATTTCTGTTGGAGTAATTTAATTCTGCAGTCTTATAATCCTCAGAAAACAAAAACTTAAACACTTGAAAAATACACAACGATGATGTGCTACTCTAATTATGGAGGTCCCTAGAAAGAGGTCCCAAGTACAGTTCATTATGATCACAAATATTACTCTGGTTAAAATCTGTCTCTAACTTGCTGTACACTTCACCCCAAAATGACAAAAACGTTTTCCTTTTACAATAACTATGTTTGAGTCAATCCTTAAAAAATTATTAAATGGAAAAAGGGAATTTGCTCACAGATATTGTTGGCTAAATCTTATACCATATACCAGTGTTATGCTTTCAAATGCCTTGTTTTCCCCCCCAGATAAATACTGAGATAAATATTCCTGTCTCCTTATGTATCTCACTATTGGTTGGGGTCTCTAATATAAGCCTATTCTCTACCCAGTTACCAACTATGTATTAGAGAATTAACCACAACTGTTAAGGTTACATCAGGTCAACTTTAAAGTGATAAAACCTTAATGGAGTAAGGGATCAAGAATGTAAGAAAATCTCTTATTTTTTCTAATTTTGTTTTCGACATCTCTGGAGAAATGCTTTAAAGTTCACTAAGAAATACTTATCCAAACATACTGATCTTTTAATATTATTTCAAATATATATCTAGTTGAAGTCTAAATCCAATTGATATTTTATAATATAAATAAATCATGATGTGGATCTTCAAAATACTGTGCAAATTTGCAATCCTAATATGTACATATGTTATTAATCCCAGGGGGTTTTAAACAAAAGGAACCTTGTGTTGCTATGTTTGTTAACATATTTAATAATTTAGGATATAATAAATTACCCCTCTTTTGTTTATTAAGTCTTAGCTAAAAGCTGGCTAGAAAACCAGTTGTTCTAATCTCTCTAATCTCAACCAGTGATTTTGTTGCCTCAGTATCTAACTAGCAGAGATCTTCTAGCTAATAGTTTTGGCATTTTAAGGTGTTACACTCTTACATATATTTTGTACAAGAACTTTAAAACCAGTGACAATATTAATAAGACAATGTTTTACTTCTGCAAAAAGAAATAGTAGTTTTGGGGGGGAAAATGTTTGTTCAGAAAGAGCATATTTCTCCTCTCAGCTTTCATCCTGCTGACCTTTGTTCCCCTGGTTCTCTTAAAATCCCCCAGGATGTCACTAGAAATATTTCTAAAAAGTTACTTTGGTTATGATGTGTTAGCGTCTCATAGGATCTACAATTTATTTCTTGACAAAATCTGACTTTTCCCCATGGAGGTTAGATCTCTACTATCAACCTCAGCTGATTTTCCAAACCAAAACCACAAATGACGGAATGAAATTCCAGGGGGGGAACGGGTATTGGTTGTTTGTTTGTTTTTTTTTTTTAAATGCCACTATTAACTGCTTGGTTTTCTCATTAGTAAAACCACAAAAATTATGAAAATTACTTCTTAATGATTTTTTTTTTCAAAGTCCCCATAACATTTTTCATAGGCTCACTCTTTTCCCTGTGTGTGTCAATACTTTTGATTCAACATTAGCGCTAAACACTTTCATTTTCTATATATTGATATTTCAATATTTTGCCTTCCACTAATCAAATTTGTCCTGTCTTTCATTTTACTTTATTTATCCCATTATATTGCTGGTCTCAATGCTCAAAATCTTCAAGTATTTCTTCTGTCTTGCAAGTAATACTTGTGCAGAAATCCTTCAGCACAGTTCTTCTACATCCAGCCACCTAAGCCCTTCTGATTTCCCCTGTGCAAATCTCTTAATTAAAATAATATAAGGCCTACATAAATCAGTATAGAACCACATTATTCTTTCTCTATAGATACCTGGTGCAGGACAGCTGGGCTGCTGTCACATGCAGCGGCACGATCAGCAGCTGGGAAGTTGGGAAAGGAGATGGGAGTGAATGAGCAGGTGTGTGAGCAGGTAATCCAAACCTCGGTGGTGCTGAGCAATGGGACACGAGGCAAGGGGCAGAAATTGAGGCACAGAAAGTTGCAGCCTACTGAATAACTTCTTTTCTGGGCAGTGAGCAAGCACAGGAACAGGGTGCCCAGAGAGGGTGTGGGGTGTCCCTCACTGGAGGCATTCCAGAACCATCTGGATGCAATCCTGTGCCATGTGCCCAGGGATGACCCCGATGGAGGCTGGAGCAGATGGACCCGCTGCGGTTCTTCCAACCTGACCCATTCTGTGTCTCGGACTTTGTGACAGGCCGGAGTGGGAACAGGCTCGTGGGTGACCGCAAGGAGAAATGCAGCAAAATCAAACTGTGTGTGGGTGAGGGACAAAAATTATGGAGGGATTCAAGCTAGCGGCGGAGGACAAAGCGACAATTACAGAGATGTGTGTATAGGAAATGCAGAGGGACGACAGCACCAGAGCGCTGTGCGCCGCAAACAGGAGCTTAAGGCACTGAAACGAGGGACGCTGGCAGGACAGCGGGCAGCAGGGCCAGAAGGGCAGTAATAAATATTTATTACATTAACAATATAATGGCCTCTCAGCCCTTTTCAGCTGCCCCGAGCCCGAGCCCGTGGAGCCCAGCGCCATGCCGGGTGTCACCCGGTCGCTGGGGCCCTGACACGGGCCGAGGGGAGGAGAGAGGGAAGGAGGGAGGAAGCAGCGAGGGCGGGCGGCCGCCGGTTGCCCGGGCGAAGGCGACGCCACAGCGGCCTCGGCGCGGACAAAATGTCGGCGATCGGCGCGGCCCGGCGGGGCGGGGACGTGCCCGGGGTAAGGCGGCGGCTCGGGCTGGGCTCGGAGCCGGGGCGGCGGCGCCCAGCCGAGCCGAGCCCGGCCCGCTCACGGTGGCATCCTCCCGCAGGTGCGGAGAGCGGCCGGCAGCCCCCCGGCGCTGGCGGGGCCCGGCGCGCTGAGCGGAGCGTGGCTGGCCAAGGAAGAGCAGTACAAGTAAGGAGGCCCGGCCCTGCCCTGCCCCGCCGGAGCGGCGCTCAGCCGCTCCCCTGCTCCCGGTGCCGCGGCTCGGCCCCGCCGAGGGCCGATGGCACCGCCGGGCCCGCGGGGCAGCCCCAGCGCTGCGGGACACCGCCGCCGCAGGCGGGCTCTAGGCCCGGGCGTGAGCTTCTTCTGCGCTTCCAACATTCGCTTCAGTTCTAAATTATGACTCTATAAAAGCTTAAACCTGTTAAAAACAGCTTCAGAGCTGTAGAGGTTTTAAATGGATGCCCTGTCCCCGTTAGCTGTTAGTGCCCAGCCCCTGTGAACGGTGCGGGCGCACAGAGCCAGGTTTCAAAAGTGGCAATCACAGCACCGGGGGCAGAATGCGAAGCTGCAGAACACCTCAGTGCCGTACCCATACAGCAACACATCTTTAAATACCCGAAAAGCAATGCAGTCACACGTGAGTCCTTCCCCAATCCCTGCTGCTGGGTATACATGTTAAACATGGAAAACCTTTAGGAATAAAGACACACAATGTGTATTAAGAAATGGCATGTCCAAAACATCCTTCACCTCTCACAGTTATAGTCTAAACCTTGCTGTTTAATGAGTATACATGTTTCATTACTATTGATTTGGCTGAAACACAGGAAATTGTTCAAACGTAACTTTTCTAGTACCTTGACGTGTATTTCAGCATTCCTTTGTAACAATCATTACAATTTCACTCATTCCTTTGTAACAATCATTACAATTTCACTCCGTTCAGGCAAAAATACTGTCACACATTTATTCCTTTTAAATCTTTCCAAAACTCAGTGACAAAAAATTCTTACTCTTCTAGGCGACTGAATGCAGAATTAGAAGCCAAAACAGAAAAACTGGTGCGTCAGGCTGAAGAACTAATGGTGAGTAGGTTATGCAGACTGTTAACATCATTTAGTCTGGATTCACATGCACACTGGGTTGAGCTTCAAAAGAAATTTAGACCATGACTACTAGAAGCATGCTGCTTTCAAATGCAAGGTAAGATTTAATTTCTTTCTTTTCAAAGTTGTTAGCTTGTATTAAAAATATATTCAAAAGTAGTTTATATTTCGTTTCATCAGGTAGATATTCACACACCTGCCTACAGCATTTGTGCAGATGCATACATAAAACCATATTAAAATCTTGTTTCATTGTTTAAGAAAATTATCTGTAGGTGGGTTTATGTCTTAAATACTAAAAATTAGTATTTGAAAGCCAGATACTGTTACAGTAACCTAGTGAAGTAGATCTATATTATTCAAGCTGAAAGAGATACAAAGAATAAGCAGCGTTATCAGAAAACATGAATTTACTAAGAGGGAAACTTTCTCAAAACAGAAAAAGTTGCTGTTTGTTATCAGTATTGTAGTTTAACATTGGTGCAGCTATGTACCAGAGAGAGTCAGGACTTTATATGAAAGTTGGACAAATTAATAAAAAGGGAACAGGGCAGGTATGGTAAATACCCAAAACAGTTTGGAGAAAGTGTTCTGCATATTAGAAATAGTCATAATAAGTACACTCATTAAAGAAAAAACAAACAAGGCTTAAAAAGCCAATTACTAAGTATTTTGAAAAGTTGTACTAGTATACACTTTTCCTACTGTCGAAAGTTCAATTTTATGGGCCATGAAAACATATTCTTCTCTAGAGCAGTGACAAGCTGAGGCTAAATGCTTGGCATTTGAACAGGAGCAGATGAAATGGCCAAAATAGCATCTAGTCTCTTTCCTTTAGAAAACAGTGACAACAAAACCACTGTTTTTTTCTTCTCTAAATATAGCAGAAGATGAAATATTCTTAGAGTACTTAATATACCACGTGGCACTGCCAGATTGCACAGATATACATTTAACAACAAAACAGCAATGGCATTTTCATTTTTAGATATCTTTTCCTGTGTTTCAGAAATGCTTTTCCACAGTAAACTATAGTTTTCATCCTTTTCCATGTAGACTGTAGTTACTGTGATTTATGATTTACAGATAGGTAATTCATCTTTAATGGATTATATTCTCCCAAGATCAACTGCTTTTTTTCTCTTTTTTACTGAAGAAGGGCCAGCAGAAGATGCTATCTCAGCCAGTTTCAGTACAGAGTAAGTCACCTGAGGATGACAGACAGAGGTATGTGCTTTACAACTTCTGTGTATCATTGGTGGGGAACTTCACACTGATCCTGCTTGCCTCGTGTCCTAATCATACTCCTGTTTTATTTATCTTTGCTGCATACTGCATTGATGGAGTCTTAGTTTTTTTTCTACTATTATTAAAAAAAAAAAAAAAATGATCCTAAGCAAGTGTTGTTCCTTGTTGTTTCAAGGAAAGCTTAATTTTGCAGGAATGTTCTATCTAAGATATTAAGAAGTGCTGACCTTTGTAAAAGAGCAAGGAAAGGTCACAGGTTTCTTTGCAGTACTAAACAGTAGGCACTTGGCAGTGGATGGTTTTTAACAGTTGAGCTGACAAAGTGAAGGAATAGATACTGGTTCACTTTTAACTCAGCCTAAATGTTCCTGGGACAGGAAATGCCTGATACAAATAAACACAAAACCCTAAGACAGGCAAACATTGAGCTGCCACCCTCTGGAATGTGGATACCAGTGCAGTGCTGGGCCTGCATGCCTTTGGCCTGGGTGATCACAGCCTGAGTGTCCAAACCCCTCAGCTCTGAGTGGGGACATGGCTGATTCCCTTAGTTATTCAGGGGCATTATTACTTCCTTAGTTGTTCAAGTTTGTATATTGATAGTGTGGGAAATTGGTGAATTAGGATAGGCTAATATGCAGTTTATCAAGGATCTGAACTGTAGGTTCCTGAATTTATGATGTCACTAATCCAGATAAGAAAGATACGGGAACAGACAATAAAATGCTTCAAATATTAAGCTGCAATTGGGAAACTTTTCAAACAGTGTATATGAAAGTCTGATAAAGATGATCAAATAGTTACTTTTGTGTAGAATAGAAGCAAAGACACAGAGTTTTTCTGAAAGTAAAAAGGGTTCTGAGTGCACAAAAAGGTGTGACAGCAAGTCAGCTTCTATGATAGAAGCCTGACTACCAGCAAAAGTTTGCTGCTACAATTAAAGTTATTCCTATTTTAAAGCCATAGCTGAGGGAGGGAGGGGCAAGAAACTAAATGTGTTATCAGTCAGTATAATCATGCTTTTTAAACAAACTCTGGATCTCACTTTAGTTTTATGTTATGTTAGATGGACTTTGAACATTAGACAGAGAATTTTTAAGAACTTCAAACCGGAGTTGAGGTTTAGGGCTGCTTTATTAAGTAATGTGATTGGAATATTCAGCCCCACAAAGGGAATTATTAGCTTTGATGGTACACATTAGAAATAAATTTAAGTGTTGGAAGAATTTTTAAAAAAACCCAACAAAACAACAAAAAACAAAAAGGGCAATTAGCAACTAATCAGAGCATCAGCTGACCTACCAATTACCAACATAAATTAAAACACCTTAAGAAACCCACAGTCTGGTAAGCAGAGTGTTCTGGTAAACATTTACATGAGAGAAGATTGGAAATCCCATGCTGTAGTGAAAAAAAATTAGAAATGTTTGCTAGGAATTAGGCACACTGATTATCCATGAGTGAACATTGAGGCCATTCAATTAGATTAGTTCCAAGTATTTAATATTTAATTAAAAATTCTTTTCTTTCTAAATTGTGCAAGCAGATAGGCCTTAAATCTAAAGGAAGCACTTGAGGTATTTTTGAAATACCTCTTTGGAATTTCTATTGATTCCTTTAAAGAGAATGAACACTAAAGCAACTGGAAAGAAGGGAGAAACTGAAGCAAAATAAGGGGTAGTATCCAGGGGGAAAAATGTCAGGTTGAAAGGAAAAAAACAAATGAGTAAGCAAAGTAGAAAAAAGACAAGAAATATTTAAATCGCTCTCCAAGTCAGCGTCGATTTTAAATGAAGTCGTTCTGGAGTTCCTATAGCAGGGAAATTGGAATTATTCAGCAGCAGCAAGCTTTGTTTACAGTCCCTGTGCAGCCACGGCTCGGCTGGCGGCGCTGGGCAGCGGGGTCACACAGCCCGGGCTGAATGTCCCTGTGTCCCTGTGTCCGTGTGTCCCTGCGGGGTCGCACAGCCCGGGCTGAGTGTCCCTGTGTCCGTGTGTCCCTGCGGGGTCACACAGCCCGGGCTGAGTGTCCCTGTGTCCGTGTGTCCCTGCGGGGTCACACAGCCCGGGCTGAGTGTCCCTGTGTCCGTGTGTCCCTGCGGGGTCACACAGCCCGGGCTGAGTGTCCCTGTGTCCGTGTGTCCCTGCGGGGTCACACAGCCCGGGCTGAGTGTCCGTGTGTCCGTGTGTCCCTGCGGGGTCGCACAGCCCGGGCTGAGTGTCCGTGTGTCCGTGTGTCCCTGCGGGGTCACACAGCCCGGGCTGAGTGTCCCTGTGTCCGTGTGTCCCTGCGGGGTCACACAGCCCGGGCTGAGTGTCCGTGTGTCCCTGTGTCCGTGTGTCCCTGCGGGGTCACACAGCCCGGGCTGAGTGTCCCTGTGTCCGTGTGTCCCTGCGGGGTCACACAGCCCGGGCTGAGTGTCCCTGTGTCCGTGTGTCCGTGTGTCCCTGCGGGGTCACACAGCCCGGGCTGAGTGTCCCTGTGTCCGTGCGTCCCTGCGGGGTCACACAGCCCGGGCTGCCTGTCCGTGTGTCCCTGTGTCCGTGTGTCCCTCCGGGGTGGCACAGCCCTGTGCTCTATGCGGTCACTCAGCCCTTTCACCGGCCGTACACCCCCACAGCTGCAGAGGGGTTTCACAATGGGCTGCAATGGATGCGCAGCATCCTAACGGAAAGGACCATTAGGGTTAAACGTGTTGGAGAATTTGAGAGATACAATGAGATTGCGGTGTTTGCTTTGCTTTGTTCGTGTTTGGGTTTTTGTTTGTTTTTTTAAGACCACCCTAAGACAAAAGATTCACTAGGAGCAAATGATTCTGCTGAGGGAAAGAACATAATTGTTTTTTTGAGTATAGAGCATGTTGTATTTTCATATTTTTCAGAATAACATATAACTGCTATTTCTGTGGCAGCAAATCCTCACCTTCTGCATGCTCCTAGAGCTAGCCAATAGGGAGAAAGCTTGAGGAAAATAGGGTAAATAGACAAAAACTAATCATCCTATTCTTGAAGCCTGTTGCCAGCCACACACAGATGATTTCTCCAGGGGTTTTTTTTGGGGTTGTTTTTTTTTTTTTTTTTTTGGATTAATAAAATACGGAGCTTTGTGCAGATAATTCTTGTTGATGAATGTCTGTGAAATTTTTTAAGGCAAGATCTAAACATTTGCTCAAATCAGCCTGGCTAAAAAATTAGATGACTTGATGAGCCAGAAATTTAAATTTTATTCAAAATCTTTTATAAGCCAGCATTTTAATTCAAGTAAAAATTTTATAAAGGGTAGTTAAAAAACAGCTTTTTGTTTCAATAATATACATTCACATGACTCTTTTTGAAAGCAAAATTATATCCATATATCTGTATATCTATCTGGAGAGGGATTTGACCTGAATAGTACACAGCATGCTGACAACAGTCAGTCTGATCCTGCTAGGAGAGGTGGAGCCACCTCCTCATAGGATGTAGAGAATACTAGTCATATCTTCTCTGTGTTTGTATGAGTTCAGGGGTTTTATGTCACATAGGTGTCACCCAGTCAGCTGCTGGCAGTCTTTGGTTCTGGACTGTCCTGGGGAGGCTGTGACTCTGTTTCCTGGCTGAGTACCCACTGTACAGGGAATCACTGATCTGACAAGCCAGTAGTCTGAATTCCAAGAGACAGGATCAGGGTTCTCTACATGAGTGCTGTTCCATTAGATACCAGAGACTCACCAGGTGATTTGGGTTGAAGTGAGGTAGACTGGGCATGCAGTGAATGAGACTGAATTTATGCTTGAACTCAGAATATGTTCCCACTTTAGCTATATTGTTTACCCTAGACATATAAAATGTCATTCTCCTAGTTCTTACAGGGGGGTTGTTTTTTAACTGCAAAGGGTTTACATTATTATAGATCAGTGACATTTTACTTTTTATTTTTTTAATGCAGGGATCCACTCTGTTCTGAATTTTCATCTCTTACACACTCACTTGCAAAGGTACCAAAACTATCCTGGTTAAATTCTTTTCTAGCATAATTTCAAAAATATAATGACTTGTGGTTTTGAGGCTACACTGGGGATTTAGATCAGTGCCAAGCCAAAGAGAAGTGATGTCCAAAGCAGTGCTACAGGGACAGTGTTACCAGGGCTCTTCAGTGCTGCTGGTGGTCAGGTAGACTTACATAATGTTTAATTTTTGTTTTCTGTTTTCTCTTCAGCATTGATAGAAATGTTCAGTGTTTTGAAAATCAAATTAAGAATTCAAAGTGAAAAATATTAGAACATAATTTCTTTCTTCCCTCCCTCACCTCTGTAATACTAAAGGCAGTACCAGTGCCTTCTAGATAATAAACAAGTAGTCAGAGTAACTGAATTTTGAAAATATAATGGAAAAATGAGGTTAGAAACAATCTCATTAGTCTCTAACTACAACTGTATTGAAACTTTGATGAGGTGAGCTGAAGCTTCTAAAATACCATCTGCTCTTATCAGAATACAGTAGAAAACCCTCTAATTTTTAAGAATATTGGGTAAAAGTAATAGAAGTATTGTTAATCTTCCTTCAACAGAGACTTTATAAGATTACAATAATGCATAAAATAACATCCTTTGGAAGGTATGATGACAGTCCAATAATTAATACCTTGATAAAAACTTGGAGCCTTGCTTATGCATAGATTTATTATGAGTATGTGTGGAAAATCTCCCACAAGCCAATGACTATTGGATGTATTACAATTAGGGTGTAGAGACATAACAGTTGAAAGCTAAAGATGAGTGCAAATAAAATTGAGAAGTAATTCTGAAAGTTTGAAAATCATACTTTGATCATTGAGTATACATATATGTGAAGAAGGAAAAAAAACCATGAAAAAACTAGAAAAAAGTATTTCAATAATAATAATCATAACACCCCACTAATTTCTGGAAAAACTTTCAGGTAGAAAACAAGAAGAAATTTCCTTCCGTGCCCACAGCTCAGAACAGACCATACTCTTCCAGTAAGGGAAAAAGAACAACTTCAAGGTATATCAAACATCTCATTTGGTTTGTCATGAAATCTTTTAGTTGCTATTTTTGTCTATCAAGTTATTTTACAGATGTATACTTTTCTATTTACGCAAATATATGTATCAAACTTCTGATCCTCCTCAATCAGCTCCACCATGTGGCTATCTCTGTTTACTTGCACCAAAAATTATCAGTGAACATATGTGATTAATATTGCAGCAATTAAATTATTGCTTTCTGCTTTAGCACTTCTCAAGGCTGACAGCTGAATTCTGAGTTCTGTAAACTCCTTCAGTAACAGGAGGCTCAATGAGCAAAAATAGAGCACCTGAGGCAACCTGGGCCATAACCTTGGATGTTACAGCCTGATTTGTGATCAGACTGGGTCTGGGAAACATGAGGCCTTGAGGGGCTTCCTCTGTTGTTCTTTGCCTCACAGGACAAGAGGCTCAGTAATACAAAGATAGCAAATACAAAAAAGTTGACAAATATATGATGTATTATAAATTTAAAATCTGGGGTTTTCATTTTTTAGTTCAAAAATAAGAAACGTGGAAGTACAAAGTGCTGATGGTGTTGCAGTACTGGAAGATTGCATAGGTTTTTCTTTAACAAGAACAATAAGCAAAGTTGAAGAAAAACTAAAGAAAGGAGTCTTACCAGACTGTCCAGATGATGATATTATTCCAAGGGTTGGAGATGAAATGGGAGCAGGTAAGTTTCCTTCCATGGTTAGTAGCTTTATTCTTGCTTCATGTCTGTTAGAATGGGTTTTCCTAGGGAAAGAAAAAAATAAGGAGCTTCTGTAAAAATTAGAGAAAATTCTGAAGCCTTACTTAAAGGAAAAGGGGAAAAAGGTTTTTCCTCTTTACATAGTCCTAGAGGAAGATCAGGTAGATCATATGAATGATTATGGGGTAAAGTGAATTTTTATCTTCCTTTCCACCTTTGCAGGGAGATATTTGGATGGTTACATATGTTGAATAAGTGTATAACATTTGATTCATTTCACTGGGGAAACAGAAGTACAGAATGTTAAGCTTGTATTTGCAAAAAGATGAGCTTCAGTCTTTGCAAAGATTGGCTTTAGAGGCAACAGCCTTTCCTCAGACCAGTGCTGTGGATCTCAGCAAGTGGCTGAAGCGAGGTAATGTTTCAGCTACAGTGCTTGAATTAGAATCCTGCAGATATTTTCCCACTGCAAATGGTACTCTGTCCTAGAAACAGCACAGCATTGGCCAGTGAGGCTAAAGGCATGACACACATCTGTCTTTTTGGCTCTGGTATGATAAAAGTGAGTTTCTGTAGTTCTTTACAATGCTAAAGTGAGCATGAAGTCAGAGATTTGCCACAGTAGCTGGAAGTGCCTGAGCCCTCTCCTTTTCATCTAACAGCTTGATGTCAACAAGCATGCCAACACAGAAATAGCTTGGTTTCTAACCTCATGTAATTCTATGCACATCTTCTGTTAGCAAGTCTCCCATAACAGATCCTCAGATGACTTTTTAATAGTTTTCTTTCTGAACCAAAAAGAAACTGCTTTTGCTTGCATTGGAAACTTGTACCAAATTAATTCAAGGCAACTAAGAAAAGTTATTATTGGTGCCTTGTAATAAGGGACCAAAGGTACGTATTGGAGTATTGAGGATTGTTTCTGTAACTTTAATGATGAAATAAAATTGATTGATTTTTGCATTTTGAATTTGATATTGACTGTTTTGAATACTCTGAATGCCTCCTTAATGTGGTAAATAAGCTATAGCAGGGTCAGACTCTCAGAAGAGTTCACAAGGAAGCAGGCCCTCTTACAGGGAGGGCTCAGTGGGAATCTCCATAATGGATTCCTTAGGCCTGTGTGCTATTTAGGCCAATGTGTTGATAAGGTTCCATAGCATTGTCCTTTCCTTGAGCTTCTTGCAGCACTCTTCCTGGAACTGGGTTCCCTGTCCTTATTTCATGATCACAGGCCACCATAGCACAACCATTTTTCTGCCAACACAGTAGCTTAGACATTATTTTAGTCTAGGATTGTTTTGGGGGGTTATAATTCAATTCTGCAGTAACCAGCAATGAGAGAAGCACACAGACACAGAGAAGGCTGAACATGAAGCTCTGTTTTTATCTAATATACTCTTACACATAGGAATAAAATACTTGAACATATCATTGCACTTCATGTTCATCTTATCTCAAGAATTTATGAAATCTGTTCTTTCTTGTAGGGTATCAGAGTCTCTCCAATGTACTTTTCTTATTTACCAGTCCCTAAATCATTGGTTACTTTATAACTTAAGACCATCCTGTGAAGTGATAATCCTCTTTATCAGCCTCATCAGGTGATTAAAATTGACCAGTTAGGAAGCTAATTGTTAATTATCTTTAATTTTGATTATTTGGATCATGGGCACTGTCCCCCAAGTTTTTATTTGATTTTTTAGTTTCTCTTCAATAATTATAAGCAACATAATGTGGTTTTAAATACAAGAAGATGAAAGTGAGTTCTTGAAACAGTTTTGGTTCTTTTCTGCATTGGATAGTGAGTACTTGTGTATATTAAATGTAACTTTTTATGTTCACAGAAGCTCAAATCAGACTTCTTAAGGCAAAGTTACGTGTGACACAGGAAGACCTGGCAAATGTAGTGTTTGAATGCAGAAAAAAGGTAAGAGATTAATTTTTTAATCTTGAAATGGAATAGGTTCCTCTTTAACAAATAATCCCAAAACAGAATTCTCTCAACTTTTCTAAGTATTAAGAGTTAAAGTTCTATTTTTTAAAAATATTATATGAATTTAGAGTCAGAGGTGGTAACTTCTGTATAATTGTGATCTTGGGCTAAAAGCTTGCAAAATGCACTTAATGGAAAATAGCTTGGGGCAGGAAAGAACCACTGGGAACTAAGACATGCTCCAGCTGTAGGGCCACTGTGGTGCTGCAAAGTCTCAAAGCATCACTGGTGGGAAGCAGAGCAGAGCCTGAGGAAAAGGAGGAAATAACAGTAGTGGTGAAATGCAAATTGTGGAGTACAGAGAGGAGGAGTGTGCCTAGAGCCAGCTTTTGGGATAAGATGGATGTTCAGGGTAGAATGAGAAATAGAACAGCTTCAGAAATACAGTCAGGTGCTTTCAGTGTCATCAGTGGATCAAAGTCTGGAAACAGCATCCATATTAAGTGGAATATTGTAATCAAAACGGAAATTAGGCTTTCTCTGTTCTCAGGAGCACAATTGATGCAGAGGACAATATTTGAAATTACATAATTGGGCAGATCAGACTGAACTTAAGGCATTGTGAAGCTACACTAATATTTCACAGGTAGAATGTACAACTGAGTTTTATGAGCTGCACTGTCTGGCAGTATATTTTAAAGTGATACTCAAACAGCTCTTGAACTGTAAAAACTTAAGTAGTTAATTTCTGTCTGCCAGAGACATCACTTCTTATTCATGTATTTGTAATCAAGCAAAGTTTTTGAACTAACTTTCCATTTTACATAACTGAATTTTTTTTAGTTGTGGTCTCTTAACTTCAGAATGCATTTTCCACCTATTCCCCAGGCCCAAATGGGATGATGACATTAAGAACATATGGCAAAACACCTGTGTATGTTCTTACAAGCTTTTAATTTAGCATTAAGGAGCAGGATGATAGTATAAATGTGGTTTTTGAGATGAGTACATGAACAAAATCTTCAGAAGTAATTAGATTTTGATATTTTATATCTGTACTTTATTTTATCAACACAGGTGCTTCTGCATTTCAGTATTTCTGTGCTGTGATCAGAAGAATGTTGGTGTATTAGATTTTAAAGACATTTTCATCTTCAAATCAAATATAATTTTGTCAGTAGCAATTGAACTTCATCTTTCCGTGCCAAAATTACTACAAAATTCTGTTACTGTAGCAGATGACAGAAGACAACCTTGTATTTATTCTTGTCCTGCTCCCTTAGCACTTTGTATGTAAATGTATCATTTTGGGTTCTAGTTTCTTGGTGTGAAAGTAACTTTATTACACTCAGAAGGTCACAAAAATTTCATTTTGGCAAAGCCTTGAGATAGATTCTGGGTTTGGTTCCAATTCACAGTCCAGTTGTTATAAGCAAGCAGTAAATCTGTTTAAATTTAAAGAGGTGGGAGTTTCTGAGGTGAATGAAGTCATGGGAAGCTTAGGATAAAGCACACAGATTTCCCAGGTGGGAAGCTTGTATTATTCCAAGGGACTGAGAGAACAGCAGAGAAACTTTTTTCACAGAAATTCCATTTCTGCATGTGCCTTGGTTTCTTTTTCTTAAAGAAAAGCAGTGCATAATGTGTCTCTGAAATAATCTACATTAGTATTCACTTACAAAGTTTGAAAGGTTATAAAAGAAAAATGCCTTGAATTATAATGCTTGATGTGGGATGTAATTGCCAGTAGGTCATGAATCTAAGTCAGGACTCACTTCAAGTTAAAAGAATCTTAAATTTGAATACTTGATGTATTCTGGATCATTAGCTTGCTTTTAAGTCAAAACCAGATAATCTTCTAAAACATAATGGAGTGGTTTATCAGTAATTATATTCTTTTTCCCATAATTTTTCCTAATATGTGCATTTAGCTATTCTCACAAAAAGGTCACAAAATATCTGTGTGCAACTGTTATTAATATAATTCTATAACATTTTGATTATTTTCAAAACCTTTGAGCTATGAGGAATGTTTTACATACTGGTACAAGACATTTTCAAGTAAAAGACTGAAAAAAATTAAAGGAGAAAAGTGTTACTAGTTTTTAAAGTATTATCTTGGTAAAACAGTGTTCTGTTTTCTTAGTCTTACTTGTTGCTATTTCTAAATCTACAACACATATATTCTCACTGCCTTTTATTTATAAGACATTGTTACTGCATTACCCTCCTGCTTCCTTACAATAATTCAGTTGGGGTTTTTTGCTAATTGCTGCCCTACAGGATGATGAAAATCTGAATTTAGAAACTCGGCTCAAAGATACTGAAGAAGAAAACACAAGACTGCAACGAACAATTAGCCTGCAACAGTCTCAGACTGAGAAGTACAAAATATTGTCACAAGAAGCAAACAAAAAAACTGAAGGGTTACAACAAGAGATCACTGCACTAGAAAAGGTACTGCAGATGTTAGTCTCATTTATCTCAAAAAAGAGGAAAAAACCCACATCAAATTGCCCTCTGTTCCCTGATGGATTGATAGAGCTGTGTCCTAAGATCTGATTAGTGTTTCAATGTTTGTTAATTTATAAATTGTATTTTTAAATGGTCTAATATTTTTTTAAGGAAGAAATAATATATTTTGCTGTCTGCTTTTCTTCTGCTTCTACAATTATATATTTCTGTATTTTAAAATGAAATTCCTATGTAAAAGACACACAAGAGACAAAACTACCTTTTCAGAAACTGCTGTCAAATTTTAAAAGGAATCCTGAAAAATACAAGGAAATTCAATTTTTTGGGTTTTAATTATAATTTTTTAAAAAATTGCCTCTGTAAATTCTATTGTAAGCTGTAGAACCTAGTGAATATTTTTTAGAAGCATCTGCAGCTTATAATAGTATCTCCTGCAGGTGAAGGAAGGGATGTCTTTGTTGTAGCAAATGGGCTGTTGGAAGAGCAGTGGCTGTGCCCCAGTGAGCACAGCTGCTCTGTCCCACACATGGTCAGTGGTGCCCCTGCCTGGTGCAGCTTGCTTTGTTTGGAACTTCATCTTAAGACCATCATGTGCTTGTCTTTCATTACTCAGAGCTAGAGAGGTTGTCTTCAAAACTGTGTATTACATACAGTGGTGGGTAGTACATTTAATACAACCAGGAGAATGTTTCAGTTAAAAAATTGAGGAAAACAGAACACAGCTCAGCCCTCATACTTCCATTAAATAATGGTGTAGATCTGTGTGGGCATGCTTGCATCTTAGTGTTTCATAGTTCTGGCATTTTAAAATTAGAATGGACTTTGTGGTTTGTTTGGGTTTCTTTTGTGCAGATACTTGGAGGTTTTAAATTCCCTTACACTGATTGTGATTCTGTGAAGAAAAATATTCACTACTAGTATTTATACTACTCATAAGCTCACAGTAATAGGACCTAGAGATTCACAGTAATTTAGTTCTTTCTCTTAAAGCAAGACAGGACAAATTTTATTCAAACCATCCAGGATTTTTTTTCTCTTTTTCTGATTGATCATACAAGGTTTTTCAGTCAATCTTGTGGTCTTATATGATTAGCTTCACAATTACTCCAAGAGAAGCTAAAAATATTAATATGAGAAAGATCCTTTTTCAAGAAGGGGATATGTTAACAGTAGTATTATCTTTGAGGCAGATGCTATCTGCAGGCAAAAGAAGTTCACAGACTCTTCAGCTTTCAAGGGTGAGCCTTTTTGTAAGTGTGCTGTTGATACAGGATTCATTAGAACACTATTTTTGCTGATGTTTTTATTGGGTTTGTCCTTTGCTCCTTAAATAGGAATTGGAGAATCTAAAGCGTGCCCAAAAGCAGGCTGCAGCCACTCAGAGTGCCACAGAGGTTCGTTTAAACAGGGCTTTGGAAGAAGTGGAAAAGTATAAAGTGGAGCTGAATAAACTGAAGCAAAGCAACAAGGTACTATGGCTGAGGAAAACAATTTCCAGTCTGTAATCACTCAGTAATGCTAGAATGAGATATAAAGCTTGATGGGCTTTGGAAGATTCATATCTCTTACAGGCAGCCCCAAAATTAACTTGGAGCAAGTCACAAAAGGCCTCAAGAAGTTATCCTAGAGGATGGTACTGTAACTTCTGTGGGAAGAAGAAATGTACAGAATGAAGTTAAAGCCTTTCTGATTTTCCTAATTTGTGTGAAAATGAGATGTTTAGAAAGAGGGAGAAGTACACAAACACACCTAACACATACAAAGGCAAACCACAGCTCTTATTACCAACATTTTCTTTTCTAAGCTTTCATATGTGGCTACTGTTTGTCATTTTCTTATGTAATATCAGGTTTAATTGGTTAAAGCACCATTTTCATAATTAATACATTTCTGCTTTTCTTCCCTTGGTAGGATGTAGCTAACCAAGAACTCAAAGCAATCGAAGAATTAAAAGCAGAAAACAAGAAACTGCAGAAACAAAAAGGAGAGCTAATTACAGGTTTTAAAAAGCAGTTGAAGTTAATTGATATTTTGAAGAGACAAAAGGTAAGGAGCAGCCTATGGGTGTATTTCAGTTAACAACCTCTAGCTAAATGTGTCTGCTGTCCAGTAAAGTAATCCTAAAAACTGTGAGTTTACATGGAAGAAAATTAAATGAGGAATGTATATGAAGAGATATTGCCCAAATCAAACTATTTTCCACCTATAATACTTGGGATGTGTCATTTCCATCAGTTTTCCTTCTGAGGCTGTATGAGATGTAGAGCTATGGGCTGGACAGGACCTCAACACCAGAGTGGGTCACCTCCAATTGCTTACTCTGCTAAATCTCATGGGATTCATTTTGGGATGGAGTCAATTCACTTCTTGCACTCTCAAACGAAGCTGTAAGACAGCTAAAGCAAGCAATGTATGGTGGCTTGTTGAGCAGAACCTCCTCTAAGAAGGGCCAGCCTTAGAGATGAGAGTAGAACATTTTATTTACTCTTTGACTACTCAGTGATCACCAGACATTTAGTAAACACTTTCAAAGCTGTTGAGCCCCTAGAGGAAGAATAGTTCTGTATGAAGGGGCAACTTCAGGGTGCAAAATACACACACTTATCCAAAGAACTGGGAATTGCAATATGAAACTACACCCTTGAATCTGGAATACCTCCCCAACACAGGGCAAAGGAGGACAGGTAAGTGGAATAAGAGGAAGCAGGGCTGCTCATGTATTTCCCATGCAAGAGAATTTTTCTGGCAGTAACGGGATGTAGAGGAGATCCTGGGGATTTGTCTTAACAGCAACAGTGGTAGTTTAGCCTTCAGCTCATCCTTCTAGCTCTGCAAGTTCATTTTGAGAAGGAAAACTACACAGCATTTACTCAAAATATGTTCTTCCAGATCAGGTAGCTCACTGTGCTCTGGATCATGAATTCACTGAAATGGGTGTCCCAGAGCAGCATTTCTGTTTGGCTGGAAACCAAACCCATGGTCTCAGGCAAATGTCACAAACTGCATTAAATACATTTTTAAACAATTACAAATGCTGTATCAGAACTGAAGATAGGAGAAAAAGCCACTTGCCTTTTCTTACAAAAACTGTTACTCACAGAAGGATGCTGTGAGTTGTCCTTTCTGAAGAGACTGTGACTGGAGAAACATGAAGAGATTGGGGCTAACCCTGCCCCTTGCAGCTTTTGGCAGAAGGCACTGGGGAAGGGCAGCTGAAGCTCACATGTGCTCAGTATTCACAATCAGTGAAATGACTTCAAGTTTGCTTCAAACAGGCCTTTTCTTGAATGAATTAGAAAAACCTAATTTAGGCTTTTTGTGTAGTATTTGTGTGGCAGATACAGATGCACAGAGCAGACAGAGCCTGAAGAATCACAGAGGGAAAAAAATTCCCAAAGACAATAAATATCAGGAGTAGGGTGATCTGCTTTGTAATACCTTTAATGTTAAATTGTTTACTGATCAGCTTGAAAGAATGTGAACCAGTTTTCTTACATGTGTTCTTCAGAAGTCACAAGAGTTGTTGGATTTCCAGGAATTTCTGTGCTTTATTAAACCCATAAAAATATCCCCATTAGCCAGGATTTTGTATTGGTCATTCACACAATTTTACCTTCTGCTCTTTTGGTCTTTTTTTAGATGCACATTGAAGCTGCCAAGATGCTTTCTTTTACTGAAGAGGAATTCATGAAAGCTCTTGAGTGGGGAAATTATGGATCCCATTAAATAACTTCTGTTTGAAAGATGAGTCAGATGGTACATTATTTTGGGACTGTATATGAGTCCTTGTTAATAGTGAATAACTGTATATCCCACTGAATTGATTTTGTTGATTTTGCTTATGTTTAAATAGTTTAACTTTTGTAAACTTGATAGCTTGTGTTGTAATGTATGAAACACAAATTTCTACTTCATTGCCAGGCCAAACTGCCCATTCTGTAAAGAGCAGAGAAGCATAGACCATGCAAGGAACATTCCAACAAGTGAACTTTGTTATCAGTTTGCTCTGTTCTAGCATTTAAAACTGTGCCTTACCTATGGTAATATTCAGTCCAAGGAAGTCAGGATTTTGTCTCAGAAAATTCCTTGTTGCAACAAAAATAAACTAACCAGTGATCCAGTTGAGGAGAAAATGTCATGTCCTTTTTAAAACACGTGGTTGGAAAATTGGCCTTGTCTGTTCTCTGTAACAGATCTCCCCTCAAAGCTAACTGGTCTGGCATCTAATTTAAGCACCAACTGCTCTTTTATAGAAATGACCATAACTTGTTTCAGGCATTACATCTTGGCCTTTGGCTGGCATAACAATACATGAGACTTGCCCCTCATTGCCCAGACAGACTCCACAGGCCCATGGAGCTGTATTGTGTAAAACTGTTCCTTCAGTCAAGGTGAAAGTATTAAACCTTTCCCTGGCCATCAGCTGCTTCTTTGGGATACAGGCAGGAGCAATGACTCCATATTCTCAGGTGCTCTACAAGCATTACATCCTTAAAAATTTAATTAGTCATCACTGTTATCAAAAACAGACTCAGGGTAGCTGAGCTGAGCCTGTTGTTGTACATTAATGTGCAATACACAACTGTGCTGCTTGCATGAACCTCTGCCAAACTTCAGCTATGGATCCTTCCCTCAGAGTGAGTAAGAACATGGGACAAAAACAGTCAGTTGATGCACTGAAAGAAAGGTATAAACAGTAGTTCTGACCTCGGAAGGACACAACATCTCTGCTTAGATCCTACCAGTGAAGTACCTTGGACCTACC
The DNA here is from genome assembly GCF_903797595.1 of Erithacus rubecula. NCBI lineage: Eukaryota > Metazoa > Chordata > Aves > Passeriformes > Muscicapidae > Erithacus > Erithacus rubecula. The sequence goes on from NC_136666.1 coordinate 14,632,661, forward strand.
TCATAGAGATGAGACACACTACATTTGGATGAGGGTTGTGCAATGCCAGTACAGCAACATCTTCCCCAAATTAGTGCATTAGGAGAATCCTTTAGTTCAGACTGGAATATATATGCTAGGTTGGGTTTCTGCTATATTGCTGAAGAAAACATTTCTTCTTTACTACATGACTAGCTGAGAATAATTGAGAACTCCAGTACAGTTTATTGGTGAAAAATGCAAGTGGAGCACACACTTACATAAAGCTAACTGCTCATCCGTTTAGAACTTCCATTTCAAAATGATTGCTTTTAATGCTATTAGAAAGGAATTCCTCACTTAAAGGCAAATGAAAGTTTTCACTGGGAATCAGGTGACACCTAGTGGCAGAGCAGGAGCTGAGCTGGGGAAGGTTCAGCTCTCTTCTGAAAGTTCATTACCTCTTCTCTGCTGGTAAGCCAATCTGAAATCTTCTCCAAGCATGTTAATGTCGTTTTCATCTTTGAGTATTCCCTGCATTAATGGGAAAGAAACATCAGAAGGTAAAACAAAGTAGAGAGATTACTATGGATCTCTGAAATTTTCTGTGGAAAAAAATATGGTGTCCATAATGATAGCCATAATACTGTTGTCACTGTTTAAGCAAGCCTAAAGCAAGTCACAAAACCTAAACAGGTGAGTTACAACTCAGTGCTAAACCAGAGCCTCCCTTTTGTTCTGCCAAAAGATAACATTAGCTGAGTTCCCTTGCTCACAGGAGTGATTACAGTCAGTACAGCACAGGAGCAGGTTTAGTAAAATCAAGCACAGTGAAAAGAGGTCCTGGCTGGGCTGGGGCTCTGTCTCCACCTTTACCTGTGTTGGAATTAGCTCATACAAGGAAATTACTTGGGAAGTCAAGTAAGGCTGGACAACTTAATGAAAAACTATGTTTTGGGGAAGAGAAGCTGAGGCAGGCAGAAATCTAAATTTCTTATTAAGTCTAAATTAATTTTACTGCTAAAACTATGTATGAACACACCTTGCAGTATTTAAAACGGAGGGAAAAGTTACAAACTGCATTTATATTGGATAGTTTCCAATTTGGTAGCACTTTGCTGTTTAACTATTTTAGTGAATTAATGTGATGAAGGAGTACCCAACTCAGACACAGTGTTGAAGCAGAGAACAGAGAAGTAAAACATCATACATGGCACACGTGTGAGCCTTAGACACTGAAATTGCCAAGGCTTCCTACAACAGCAAATTCAAACTAGAAAAGTTTATCAAAATTGTATCAATATGAGTTATCCTTTAATTAAATGTATATTAGATAGCAACTCACTCAAAGTGTTACAAATTCCTGCACCAATATCGTATTAATATTTGAATAAAAATTCAACTCTGTTCTACTTCACATTTTCCAGTATTGCAGAATTTCTTTAACCAGCTGGATAGTTTCCTCCCTACTGTAAATGGATTTTTACATCCCTAAGGCAGCTCTCTGTTCATTTGTGTACCATTAGGAGATCTTTCCAATAATGAAGCACAATACAAAATAAATTGTAGTTTACTCCTACTGCAGTAACTGCTTCCATCTTTTAACTTCTAGAAACAGGGATGAACAGAGCAAGCTCTGTAATGCTTCTGTAAGTGCTGCAGTTCATTGCACTGCTGCAAAGTCCATAGTTATGGAATACTTGGCAGACAACCCAGAGCTGCAAGAAATTGCTGCCAAAACCCCAACTGAGATATTGGGTGGAAAGAGGTTTTAAGAGATGGTGAACCCCCTTCTAGCTAGAGAAGCCCTGCTATAGAACTCACGTTTCATATTTCAAACACTAGACATGCAAAGTGCTGTGGAAGCTTTCAGCAAGTTCTGCACAAGCATCAATAGTGGCAGAGAGCCCAAGGCCCCTCAGCAGAAAGAGCAGAGCTGTACATGGGTCCCAAGTCAAAAGCAAAAGGAAGAGGTGAACAGTGGCAAGCTGATGCAGTAAGGACATCCACTGACTCCAGGAACTCCCACAGTTCTGCAGCTTCACCTTGAACTGACCAGTAAAAAACCAATTTACAGTACAGACTTTAAAAATATTTAAAATACAATTCACTTACTCGAGGAAGATAACCCAGCAATTTCCACGCATGTTCTTTCAAGAGTTTCTGTCTCTCTTCTTCAATAATTGCACGGATGCTTTCTTGTCTTCTCTTCTCTAACTCTCTTTCTTCAAGTTCACGCTCCTACAAAAAAGTTAGCTCTAAAAATACTTTTTTCTTATCAGAAGCCAAAACAAAGTGCTCATTCCCCCCACTCTTCTCTGCAATTCCCATCACTTTCACCTAGCAACACCAGCATTGTCCCTTAGGATAGCACAAGTATTCCCATATTAAACACTGTGCTCAAGCCAAAGGTGCTGTGAAACTCTCACTTTTTCTGCAATACACTGTTTGCGACGGTCCTCAAGGATTTTTTCCACAGCCACTTTGTGTTCCAGCTGTTTCATTCTCCGTTTCTGCGCGTTCAGCTGCTCAATGTGATCGTCCTCGGCCAGCTTGGCCAAAATCTGCTGCCGGAGAGCTTCCTCCTCTTCCCTCATGGCTTGTTGTGCTGCTGCCTTTAGAGCAAAGTGCTCTTCATATGCTTGCCTTAAGTCTAGGCACTGCCTTAATCTCTTTTCAATTTCTTCCTATAAAGGAAATTTAGTAAAATGCAGTATTACTGAACATGCAACAGCCAATGTACTGTATTTATCTTGGAATAAATTTTCTGTAGCTCTTAACTTCTAGCATAATTAACTGGAGCAAACATTCTGACACCATAAGTTTTAGCTTTTATATTTTTCAGATTCTCTGCTGCCTGATATGTGACTGAAACTTCATGTTGGGTGTTGACAGATTCTCTTTGCAGGATGCTTGGACAAGGCAGTCCCTTCCCAGCTGGAGAATCAAGGACAACCATTACCCAAAAAGCAACAACATGGTGAAGGGAAGGGGGCAAGCCAGGGGGTTGAGGTTTCATGACCTGGAGCTGTAATTGGACAGTTAACCCCAGTGTATTGATGGACCAGAATTATAGAAGTGTGAAGACTCGTGACTGGGATCCATCTTAGGGTCCATCCTAGGTGTAGCCCTAGCCAAGCTCTTACACTGCCCAAGATGTATCCTTATAAAGCCTTTCAATAAATACCTATTATATTCTTTTTGCTCTGTCTAGTCCCTATTCCAGATCAGTGTCTCTAGGCATCAATTCCAAATCTGACAGTGCTCTCCAGTATTAATCAGCTTGGCAAATGTCACAAGATTGTCAAAATTAAGTCCAAAACTAAAGGGGATTTTTTTCCCACTATGATGAAGGGAATCAACAAGACAGTTGTCCTGAACAACACTCTAAAAATAACAGAGTTTGGTATCTCAGCCTATGTTACATTTTGTTTGTCACACACCCACAGCAAGGTAAGACAGAGTGTGAGGCCCACAGGAAATAGACATGCAGAAAAAAAGCAGTTAATTAAAGTTAATTAGCTTAAATCTAAACTTGAAAGTTACTGATGTTCTCCTTCACAAGATAAATAAATGCATAAATGGAGCCATAAGGGTATTCAAAACCTTCATTCCCCACTTTCTGGGTGAAATTAAAGCTTCAATACCTTAGAAAGAGAAAAGAAAACCCAAAGTACAAAATTTTCCCTTCAAAACCTAAGCTAATGAGACTGCCTATTTGACCAAGAACATTAAGGAAACAGAGTTGAAAAACAGATACTTTGTGCTAGAGCATAACCGTAAACTCCAAAGTCACAAACAATACTGCAGATTTAGAAATCCAAAGTGTGCAAAAAACCCTCTTTGTGTATCTGCCAGCACTTACCATCTCCTTCTTCCTTTCCATTGCTGCTTGTTCTTCCAGATACAGATCTTCACGGATTTGTTCCTGTTCTTTACGCCTCTGTTCTTCTCTTTCCATGGTCTTGGCAACCTATTACAAGAAGGAAAGGTTTCTAAATGAAAGACAAAAACATACAACAATTTTTTTTACAATTTCAGTTTTTGATACCATGTTTTGAACTTTCTTTTTTTTCTCCTCAATGTCTCGAACTTTAGCAATCCGATTATCTTCTCTTTGTCGTTGCATGTTGGCAAACTCCATAATTTTCCTATTTTCTTCTTCCATTTCTTCCTGTTTCCTTTTCCTCCAGATAGCTTGTTCTTTTATAAACTCTTCAATATATGTCTGAGTTTCTCTTATTTTATCTAACTTCCGTTGTTTTTCCCTGCATAAGATGGAAAAAAATGTTCAAATAATTATTTAACATACTACAGAATAACATTTAATCAACCAGATGCTCAGCATTAACAATATATTCCTGAGACTAAGATTTAAATGACTCTCCTTAACCATTCAACTAGAAACTAGATAGCTAAATTAAAATACTTAGTAATAAACTGCCCCAATAATGGAATCTCACATCTAACACCTTTCTGGAATACAACTATACACAAAAGCACTCACTGCTGCTGCATTTTATATATGTCCCATCAAAGAGAAAGAAAGAAAGAAACAAAGCCCACCACAACCCCTAAACTTTTTATTTACACTAAACTCTCCCCCCTACACACATTACTCTCCAAAACCTCCTTCCCTGTTCTTAAAACATGCAAACTAAACATCTGGTGGCAAGGCAGGGACACAAGGTAAGGCAGAAATGTGTAATGTGCTGCTGTGTCCAGCATGATGGGCCTAATGAAAGCCCTCCTGAAAATAAGCTGGATTTCATATGTGGGGAACAAGGACACGAGACTGTCCCATAACTGGGACATTCTGAAGTTTCAATGGGAAAATTCATGACAAGTCAATCTCTTGTCAGTAAAATGTGACCAAGGAAAACTAAAATGGGCCTTAGTCTATACGGAATAAGTGCATACAAATTAGCTTTCTGTGCAGAATTATGAGTTTTAAATTAACAAATAATAAAATCTCAAAATAACTAACATTTGGTCTTCTTCATAGATCTTTTTTACAATTTCATCAATCATGAGTTTCTCTTTTAGGAACTCTTCATAAGCCTCTTGCTTCTTCTTCTCTTGTTCCTCAATCTGCTTATCCAGTTCTTGATGGTACATTTTCTTCTCCTGGTGTCGCCTCAGTTCTGCAGACATTTCTTCTTTCAGATACCTGTCGTACTCTTCCTTCATCTCCTGGGCTACTTCATCCTCCCATTTCTAGGGGGAAAAAGGCAAGGCAAGATTCCTTTTCACTCCCACTACTACAACAAAAAAATACAGTATGGAAAGGAATTATGCAGCATTAGCAGAAATTAATATCTTCTACCTCAATCTATAAATATAGAGCCTTAACATGCTTAATAGCTTAATCCAGTCAGTAGAACCCTTGAAGAGCACCCTCAAGATCTGAGCAACTTGAGGAGCACCAAAAATACCTAAAAAACAAAGTATTGGGCATTTGAAAATGGGTGGGACTCACATCAGCACAATGACTGGAATGAGGCAGGGGTACAGAGAACACCCTCAATGAGCACATTGCTGTATAGCAACTCTGCACTAACATCATCAGAATCACCTGCCTGATCACCAGTATGTAAGTACAAATTTGCAAGTCTTTCTGAAGTTACTCAGATCCCTGTTTAACATCAGTAACAGTGTTTTCAACAACTAGATTCTGAGGTAAGGATTCACCACTGTAAACACTTACTATACAAAGGATATCATAGTTTTGACTTGGATAAATATTACAAACCAAGTAAAATAACAACTATAACTAGTCATATAGCTAATTCAATCACTATTCCTTCAATTACAACAGCAAAGTAAAATTTTTTTTATAGCTAGTAATTACCAATTAATCCTTCATAACACAAAATATATTTTTCAACAACACTGAATGCTGCAACAATATTTTATATAAAAAAGTGAAAGGAAAAATCTTCCTCACAGTCCATACAAAGAGTTATGTGACTCCTGCTGGGATACACTAATTACCATTTTCTCATCGTATATAGCTTTCTTTTCAGCAATCTGTGCAGCTCGTTCTTTATTCATATAAGCAGAATTCAGCTTTCTTTCTAACTCTCGAAGTTCAAGACTGGAGGGGGAAGAAAAATTATCCTATTACAAAAAGGTAGGTATCTAAAGGAAAAAATTAAGTTTCCATCACTATTTAAACACACTATTTATTTCATCAGGTCAACCCTGATGAAAAATATTGCTCTAGTTAAAGGGCAGAAAAAGAAAAGAAAGTCCATTTAGAAACAAGAGTTATGTATATTTCTACATGTGCTATCAACAGTTCTACGTACTTCACTTCTAACTATATAAGCACACATATATATATATTCAAAATGAAAATTTTGCAGCTCAATATTTTTATTAGCAAAATTTACTTTAAATTAACTTTTTATTATACTTTGATCTCAAAGTAACTTTTCCTTTCAGGTCTGAGTTGTCCCCACTCCTGTTACAGCTTTCTCAAATCTGATAACAGGAGCAGCCAATTTGATACAGGTGGAAAATCTCTGAATTACCTGTTTGCTCTGACTTGTTGCCTGATCTTCTCATCTTTCATTTTCTCGAGGTCCCGCCTCGCCAGCTCAGCCGCCAGCTTTTGCTCTCGCTCCAGCTGCAGCGCTCTCTGCTTTCTGTTCTCTTCTTCCTGATCAGAGCAAACAATTCCCGCACCAACTCTCGCACACGCACGTTTGGGAGAAGCCAAGGAGACTGTGCAGTCAAGCAAGACTGTACAAGCCAGTAAATGATTGTTGATGGGGAAAGCTTTGGACAGGCAAAGTTAAAGCCGGACGAACACTTCTCGCCAGCCTCCCCCTCCCTGAACGCGGCCGCCCCAGGGCTCTCACCGCCCGCAGCGCCTCATCCAGCCGCCGCTCCCGCTCCAGCTCGGCCCGCAGCCGGGCCGCCCGTCTGCCCCACTCCCGCTCCTCGGACGCCTGCGGGCGACAAGGGAGAGGCGATGGGCAGGACAGCGCGGGGACCCGCTCCCCATGCTGCGCCCGATCCCGCTCCCGTCACGGTCCCGCTCCCCATGCCGCCCCCATCCCGCTCCCCTCACGGTCCCGTCCCTCTCACCATCCCGCTCCCCTCACGGTCCCGTCCCCCATGCCGCCCCCATCCCGCTCCCCTCACGGTCCCGTCCCTCTCACCATCCCGCTCCCCTCACGGTCCCGTCCCTCTCACCATCCCGCTCCCCTCACGGTCCCGTCCCTCTCACCATCCCGCTCCCCTCACGGTCCCGTCCCTCTCACCATCCCGCCGGCCGTTGCCGTGGCAACGCGCGGCGCCGCCGGGCTCCAGGGCGAGGTTTCACTTCCGGGGGATCGCCATCGCTGATTGGCTAAGATGGCGAACCGGCCCTAACAGGTGACCCAGGAATGGGCGGGGCAATATGCGCGTGACGTCACCGCCAGGGGGACTTCGAAAGCTATTTGAAAGCATTTCTTGAATCGTGACTTTAAATTATGCACTTGACTCACCTCTAAACACAAACCCCAGGTGGCAGCGTTTAATTAAGAATTTCTTTTTCACAGCTTTGAAGACGAATCTCAAGTAGGTATGGGCGATACAGGCACAGGGCAGAACACAAGAGCCGGATCGTGAACATCACCAGAACAGATGATTCTGGTAAGGTTACTTGGCACAGAGTATGCTTTATTCAAGAAAACCCAGCCCTCAGTGTTCCAGAGAGACCTTACACAGAGCACAACTGCTCCCTACAGTTTTTCCGGATTGATTTTTCTCCAGGAAGGAAATGAACATTGTGGCACCCAGTTCCCCAAACTCTGCCCACCCACTTTCCTCATATTAATACTCCTTTCCACATAGTTAAGTAAATTAAAGACATTTAAAGCAGTATTTCAAATTCATGAAGGTCACCTATTTTGTAAAATTATTAAAATTAATAAAGCTTAAGAGAAGAACACCTCTGAGAATTGCTTGTTTCTACTGATACAGTGCTGGATGTTACTACATCTTTCTGGGATAAGAACCCTTATTATTTTAAATCTTCTATAAATTTCCCCAAATTGGTGGAATTCTTTCTGAAGCTTTGGTCATTCTCTGTTCTTTTAATGAGAAAAGTGCTTTCCACAACGCTTGGGGAAGTGAAGAAAACTACAGGAGATGATGTCTTAAAAAGATACAAACAGAGAGAAGTGAGACAGAAGAGGATCATAAACATCCACTAATTCTTCTTTACAAGTGGTGTTATATATGCTTCACTGGAAATAAATGGAATTTTCTTTCTTACCTATCAAAAGAACAAAATAAAATCCCTGCTCCTCACTTCAGGAAATAAAAAGAAATAACCTTGAGATGTAAAATGTCATCTTTGCTCACATGACACACTCCTTTTGGAACAGCAACCCTCTAAAAGGAGAGCACAAACATGCTTTGAGTCAGTCTCCAAGACAGCAAGGCACTTAGAAAAGTGAGAGTAAAAATGCTTGAACAAAATATATACCAGAGACAAATAGGTCAGTTCACAAAGTTATTTTCAAAATTAAGAGGTGGCTTGTATTTGCATGTATTTTCTAGCAGTGTATCTGTCACAGAAGAGACAGAACACAGGACTAATATCCTGAAAATTCTCAATGGAAAAATTTTTTGAGGTTTCCAGTCCTTGGAGCCTCACTGTTTCTTTATTTCATATACATTTCACATTTGCTGAAGTGTTCTTAAAATATAAAGAAGAAAAAAATGCAACCAGAGAATTCTTTTGTCCTCAATACCTTATGGCAGTTTCTGCTCAGAAACTCTTACCTTTAATGTCCTGATTGTTTTCCCCAACATTAATTAAGCCACAGGGACAGCTCAGTAAACTGTGCCTGCAGATTTCCAAAGCAAGGTAAGTAACTTTCCAGCACATAGTCACTCCACATAGAGAACAAGGAGGGAAAAATAACCCAGAAACCCCACCAGAAACACCCAATATGCCCTTGTCTTGTTCTTCCATTAAAGGGAATACATAAGTGATGGAAAACAATCATTTCCCTCAACTTAGACACAACTTCTGGTTTAATCTCTTCTTGAGAGCACCACCAGGAACTACAGGCTATCCTAAAGCTTGGGAATCTTAATTTTTTTGTTCCCTCCCTTTACATCCAGCCAGAAGTGCCCCTTTTTCAGTTTGCAGCCCCTGCTGCTCTGTGGCCCCCAGCACTGACTGCAGCTCCCTGTCAGCTCCCTGCTCACCTGCACCTGGCAAAGCTTTTCTGTCTCTTAGCACATCCTGTTCTCCTCCCCACCAAGGTCATCTCAGTGGGATGCTGCTCCTCCACCTCAGAGGGCAGCACCTGTTTCTGCTGCTCCTCCTCCCAGCTGTGCAGTCACAGCAAGTCACTGCTCCCTGGAGGAGCCTCCCTTGTACCTTCTGATGGGGGAAGAAATAAAGCACTCTGCTGAAAACACACCTACCTTCTCCTCATGTCAAAAAGCACAGCTCCTTGATGGCAGTGATTAATTTCTCAGTTAAAGACCTAAGAATTTCACACGTGCAGAGCACAGCTCAGTCTAGGCAGAGTTGCTCTGCTCCCCTAAAGAAGAAGAAAAAAATGCACTGTTTTAGCAACCAGCTATGTCAGACTTCTTGGAAATCCAGTCTGTTTACATTTAAGTTTTCTTTCCATGACACAGTTTATGAAGTTTTCAGAATAACAGATAATGATACCTCTACCTTCCTATAGTATGGAGAGGAATGAGTCCCAGCTGCATAACTGCTATCAAACTCTTGTTCCATACAGCATTTCTTCTTGCAGCAGCCTGGTTACAGCTGTAGCTCAGTGACCTGGTTCTCATTTCTTTTTCCTAAGAGCATTAAACCCTCCTAGAGCCTGAAAAGCTTTAGGTAATCAGCAGCCAACTGTACAAATGTAGAGTTCAACTCAGCAGTCCTTTCTCAGGGTTAACACAGCATCTTAATAAATGAGTCTGTTCTTAAACTCAGTATCAGCACCCACTGATGAACTGACAGCAGGAGACTGCTGAGGAATGCTAACAGTAAAAACTATGAAATGGAGCATTAAAGGTTAAAAGTGAGTTCCCTTTATTCAGCAATTTCAGTTGAAGGTGATACAGGAGCACATAGCAGAAAAGGTCAATAAATGAAAACGGTGATGCCATTTTGCAGGTTTACCTCTTTTCTAGGGCATTTTACCAGATGATCATAACATGAGACAGTGACAAATGTATTCCAGCTGAGATAAGATATGTGGGTCATGCTGACTTTGCAACATTATAAACCACTATTGGGGATAACACAGCTTCTTTGTGAGGTAATTTACCTTCTTTGGATGAAAAGATAAATGCGAATTAACAGGGAAGAGACTGAAACATCTGAGCTGTGCTATTGATCTACTAAGGACCTAGATAAGTCACAGAGAAACTAATGCTTGCATTGCTTGAGATTAGTGATGGATGGGAGAGCAGATTTAGCAGCTAAGGGGCTATCACTGTCAACAAAGTCTTAGCACTACTTTTTTTTTTTTTTTTTTAATTATGCTGTAGTAGGGAAAACATGTCCCATAGCAGCAGTAGGCAATCTTTTACTCATGACATTATGGACTCTAAACTAAAATATTACAAGGAACAAAAATATTGTGCTTCAAATATATTCAATAAAAATACATCTGTTCCTGATGAGACAAATGTGTATTTAATAAGCATTTAGTTGTAGGACTCAGTTTTCTGAGGGGAGCACACAAGTGCTTTCTGCTGAGAATACCAGGCTTTCTGCTTCACCTACAAGAATCTTTTTTAAATATCTGGTCCAGGGACAGCAAATATAGCTCCTCCATAAAAAATGTTGCAAAACACTACTATAAAGACATTTCTGGTTTTTGCAGCAAGACCTTTATCCACTTACCTATTATAACCAATGAAAGAGAACAGAGATCATAAGTTTAAACAAAAGGACTGAGTCCTTACTTAGGAAAGTGAATGGAAATTATTTTTAGTAGAGAATCTAAAGGTTTAGGTGTATGAAAGTGCTGCTTGTAAAAGATTTTTTAAAAGTATCTGTTTACTGAGATTTTGACATGGACCTCTGATACAGGTATTTGTCTAAAAGTGCCCTTCAAGATAACAAGCTGCATTTGTAGCCTTTAGTTTGAAAGGGAAGATTTGATTTTTTTCCTATTCTAGCCTATCCTTGCCTTTTCTGTGAGAGGCATAGAAGAATCATTTTAGTAATTGGAAGCAAGTTCATCTGCCAAAGTGCCCAACTGAATGAGTAGAGGAAAAACTAAAACCAGTCACAGCCTCCACCCAGTGATCATCCCCCCAGATGATTTTGGCTGTCATTAAGCACTGAATATTGTTTCCTTTTCAGTATTTTGTATGGAAAGCCATCAGAACATACTCCTCTGGAAGGAAGATTTGTAGTTTCTAAGGCTGAATGACATCTTGAGAAATCAGCTTTTAAGTACTAAGCTTTACTACTCATCCCATAGCAGCACCCATAAAAAAAGCATACACCAAGCAAAAGGGTGAGATGGCATATGATTCCTGGGCACTGCCCACTCCTGGGAAGCACCAAGTCCAGGTGTTGGCATGGCTCTAACTTGAGTGCAGATTTGAAAGCACCAAGAAATGTATTTAGAAGAAAACAGAACTTCATTCCTGCAATATACATGCACAAAACACAATCAATTCCAAAGAGTTCAGTTCAGTTTTTGTGAATAATTAAAAAGCTGAGGAGCTCCAAAGGGGAGCTTAGCAAAGAGCAGAATTCTAAGAAAAAAGATGTCATTTGCCAACAACAGAGTATTAAACAAATTAATCTGCAGCCGTAACCTCAAGCCAACCAAGAGAAAGGGCAACTGAAGGGCAATAACAGAAAACAAACATCAGTCCCAGACAGGGCTGAGAGCAAGGTGAAAGTCATTCTGCTGCCTGCATCCATCTCTTACACTGGCATTTCCTCCTGCCCAGCAGCCTTGGCACAGTGTTGTGATGAGCCCCAGGCTGGTGCAGCCTCTGCTTCCCTGCCCCTCACAGGGATGTGTCTGGAGGAGTCCTGGGGCATGTTTAGTAAAATCACTGATGTTTTATTCAAGAGCTTTTAGAGAAGAGTACACAGTGGTTACTGATTTTGCTGCTGCTAAAACAGCAATTTTGTGCTCCAACAAAAATTCCTCAGTGAAGCAGTGAATTGGCTCTGCATTGCTGTGGGCCAGACAAATCCACAGATTTCTGTCTGTGAAATGTTCCCATCACAGCATTACCCAGGGCTTTGCTGTGCATCAGTCCCTGTATCTCATTCAAAAAGTGCTCCTGTAAGCCAAGCTCATTGGTAGTACTGGGATGATCACAGAGTTGGTACAGAGGCACCAGCTGATATTGGTTTCAGAGCTCCTGCAGAAAAGCAGGGCCTTTCTCCCTTCTTCACTAAGGGAGAAGGTTGTGTTGTTTCATTGGAAAATTTCAGGTCATCATATAGAACTGTTGAAAATAACAAAGACAAGATCATAGAAGGATTTCCACCAGTGAGCAACATTTGCTTCCCCCTTGGTATCTTAAGACAAGTTGCTTTTCTGAAATCAGAAAACAGTGTGACATACACATACAGTGATGAATAACTACAGTTCAGCTGTGTGCTTGTGCCTTGCACAATAAGGAACCTAGTTTTGTCTCTAGTTATTTCTCTAGAACTTAGAAATCAAACCTAATCTAATTTGCTACAGCTGGACACCACCTGCAGAGTACTGTTTAAGTACTCTGAACATTACATACTTATCTTTTAAATATTGATAATGCCATTTTTCATTTATGTGACATGAAGTCCCACAGGGAATAATTATGCTAATAAACCTTAATGATTCTTGCAAATAAATGATCAAACAAAATTGCTACTGTTGATTTATATTAATGGATGCCTTCAGGAGAAGATTTGTCAGGATGTGCTGCTTCTTGAATCCAAATTCATCTTATTTAGCAGAAGAATGTACATAGTTTGTAAAACAGATTAAGCGTTTAAAATATAATGTGTTCATGCAGTTTCTGCAGTTCATAACACTCAAGAACTATTATCTTGCCTTATGGCAAATCTTCATTAAAGGATTCTTTGTATACAACCTTTGTCAGTCCTTTTTTCCCCTCCTTTTGTCCCCTATGACTAACAAAGTCCTCCTCCAGAAGATCTTTAACTTAACCTTTCTGTCACTCACACAAGAATAGTGATCACTATTCTGTCCTAACAGATAAACACCACTGCTGAACAACTTTGCTTTTCTGTAATTAGTCCAGAAACATGCTTGGTGCTTTAATAGGGGCATACAACCTGAAACTGGGTGACCTACAAAATTTTACAAGATATGTTAAGGTGAGCAGTTTCTACTTTTTCTCTATTGTCAGATATGCTGGAAATTCTCCTTCCCAACCACTTGTACTTTCGAAATTTTAACTAAATTCATTTGGAAAACAATTTACATAGGCTTGCCCTTTAGATAGAATTTGTGTTTGAAAGCAATACCCGTGGACTTTTTGCTTTAGCTTATAAATGAACCATTTCCTAACTCCATATCTGTTCAGATGTATACTAGAGAGACACAGGTGTAGTTCAAGAACTCATTTTAGAATTTTCAGAGGAATTATCTCTACTCTCTCTGACCTCCATGACCTGTTTAGTATTTTCTTTCCATCCCACAGGTGTTTGTACTACAAAGTACTCTTTTGGGCACTCCTAATTCCTCAGTTTTTCCTCTTGTTGTGAAGCATTTTTCAGGGCTTGACTCACTTCATTTATATGAGTACTATTACTTCCCTTCCTTCTCTGTCAGTGGGTTTGGAATTACATCTCTCATCAGGTTTCTCCAGGATCCAAGAGCTCTGTTGAGACCTGATTTCTGCAGACAGAAGCAAAAAGTATGACTAACACAGTATCTCTGCTAAATGAGATTTTTCATTGCTCCTCCAACATCAAAACTTTTCTCTTAAACTACATCATCTCTTTGCAGATTGTTTTAATGTGTAGTGATCAGGTGAATCCCATTGCATATGATTTCTATTGCTTGTTATTTATTTGAAATCCAGTCACTTATTCTCACACCATCTGGCAGACATGTCTGTTTTTATATACAGTAGATATTCTAATTTAAGTTACTTGATCCTGAACAGTTAGTTCATGCATTTTAGTTAAAATGTATTTACAATCAGATGATGAAACATTCACTTACACCTTTTTTATGGATGTAAACTGAGATTCCAACTGGATGTCACTATCAATTTGCTAGGAACATATACACATTCCTAAGTGCTTATACAGTGGATTAATCTGGTTTAATACTCATTCATTTTTATCCTGTGTCTTCTAAATAATTCATGTAAATAATTCATGCTTATTGACTTTCAAGTTACCACTGCAGCAGGACTCTTCACTGGCAGCTGCATAAAACAAAATCACTTTTATCTAGACTGCAAGATTCACTTTCTAAATATTTTCCTTTTTAAAACCAACTTGGAAGCAACAATTCATTCTTATCTGCTTATTATGCCATCAATGTATGCTAGTTTCCTGAAGGACTATACACTTTTATTTATATTCTTCTTCTCAATTTCAGTATTTTGCTATTCAGTATTTGAAAAACTTACTCTCTTTGCCTTCCAGGTAGCAAATATCCACCTTGCCTGGCTGCCAGGCTGGGCTTAGCAAGCCATGGCAAAGCTGTGGCTCTGCACACAGCCTAGGATGGGAGAGGTGCCCAGCCAAGCCAGGCCTAAGGTGTAGAAGGAGTCTCCCTATGCAAATCCTTCTCTGGACACCTTGAGCTTGAGGACAAAACCCTGAGTCCCTGTAGCAGCTGGTCCTCAACTGAAAGCAAGAAAACAACCAACCAATAATAATCAAAGTGTACCTTCAAAGTTAGATGGGAAAATGCAGACTATAAGGTGAGATATATCTTAAATAATAGATAGTACTAAATAGTCAGTAGTTTTGGGTATAGAAGATCCACCTTCCATGCCCTCAGCTGCATCAGATAGAGAATTTGTCCCTTTTTCCTCCAGAAGCCATGAAAAACAAAGAATTATTTTCATCCCAAAATGTATGGAAACCCTAAATGGTAATTTTCTGGCTAGTCCTAGTCAGTGATAAATGAATGATAAGGTTATATTTAGAGGCTCTACTAAGCTGTATTTTATTTTATCTAAGATTTCAACAGTTTAAATTGATCAGAGTAAAACCTGAAAAAAAAATCCTAGACATTTGCTGACATTTATTTTTTAAATAATATTGCTAAAAATGTATAATTCAGCAATAAAATAGGCAGACCTTACAAGCAAATGATATAATAATAATGCTAAACATAAGCTTAGTCATGTCATACTGTAAGGAAAAACTCTGTAACAAACTCAAAATGAAATATGGTAGAAACACAGCAAAGAGACAAGAATAAAAATACCAGTACACAACAAATACCAAACCACACTTTTTTGTGTCATATCTACCTACAAACAAAAGATGTTTACTGTGAATTCTTTTTATGCTCTGCAGATTTCATTAACACAAAGTTTTGAACCTGTTCTAGTTGGTAATCTTCTAAGTGTAAGGAGATGTGGTAATTAGAATGCTTAAATGTAAAGCCATGAAATAACCTGACATTAGTGACATACCCCAAGCTTTTCTGTAGGTCTCTTTCAGGTGCCTTTTTAATTGTTGATACCCTGGAAACAGCAACATTTTTTAAATAAGTCAAGTAAGTTTTAACCTTAATAAATTAGAGAATTAGCATATTTATAGGATTCTATAATATTGTTCAGGTGGAGGAGCTGTCTCTCATACCTTTCCTCAGGACTGACAGAGCAAAAGAAGGATCTCCCCAAGCCACATTTTGGGACATGCTGCCCAGGGAGCAGAAGTCACAGTGCACAAACACTGATGTACCAAGAACAGGAAGGGAAAATGAGCTTTGGCACCCCTTTGCATCAGACTGTGTCCAGCCCTGGGAGAGGATCCTGCCTTGGGGAGAGCTCTTCCAGTGGCACAAAGCAGAACCTGAAAGAACAGAGCAGAGCCACATTCCTGGAAACCACCCATACACCCTCAATTCCAGCTCCAGTTGTGAGTGGTGACCTGGTCTCAGGCTCTGCAATCACCTGCTTTTCTCACAGGAACATCACAGGCACTTGTCCTTCCTGGACCTGGGAGCAGAGGCTGCACTCATTACAGCTGGCTGAATGCACTGTTGCCTAGGTCTGCCTGAAAATTACCAAAGTGACTATTTTCCTACAAATTATGTCTTTAAAATTCACTATTAGAAGACACTAAAATACACTCTAGGCCTTGGTTTAATTTAAGAGTTTGCTGCACCCTGCTCTTCCTTTAACAGAAGTGCCTTGTTTCCCTGGACAAGTTTCTGTATGACTCACCATTTCCATAACCTCAGCCTCACATTCATGAATGCACCAAGGCTATTGAATATTTATCAGATTTTGGACTTTTTTTTTTTTCTTTCCCTGAAAGATTTGCATTTAAATAAATGACAACAAAAGAGAGAGCTGAAAAGAGTCTTCTAGAACTCCCCCACATTACCTCTTTCAACTTTTGTATCATCATTACAGTCATTGTCTACCAAATCTTCCCAGGCAGACAGAGAATATATTACTGTTGCAAAAAGCAAGATGCAGTTTAGGAACAATAACTGCAAGCAATTACATGAGTTTACAACATGCATATTGTTATGATACTTGTATGTTTTTATTGCTATTATTAAAAAGTCTACATATTTGCTTAATCCTTCACTGAAACTAATGTTGAATTTGCCATTTATAACTTTTTTGTTATTTTATTTGATTTCTTTTCCTGGAAGATGCTGGAAAATCTGAACTTATCTTCCTTTAATTAATTTTAAATTAACTTCCTCAGCATAATCTTTTTCTATCCTCTCCTTAGGTGATAGCCACTCTTCTCACAAGAGAGTCTTCTGGCAGCATTCCCTTCCCATTTTTGGTGCAAATGCCACCAAAGAGGACCTGCCACTCTCTTTGGTGCCAAGAGAACTGAGATGTTTCTGTTGGATTGGCTCCAAAAAGGGTGAAAATCAGAGCTTCTGCATGTTCCTTCAAGCAACAAGCAAAAAGCTCCAAGATCTCGCCTGCCTACTCTTTGCAGAGACTTTTCCTTTCTCACAGGCATCCCTGCAGCACAGGGCAGTGAACAAGCACCAGAGACATGGAGACTTGTGCTGCCAATGGAAATGGCTCCTCAGGACAGAGAGCTGTGAGGAAAAGCTTGGAATCCATTTCCCCTTCACCCTCAACCACTAATGCAGAGGAAGGGAAGATGAAAGTGAAGGAGAAATAAAGTATTAAAAATTAATTTAGAAGAAAAGCAGTTTTGAGAGCTTGAAGCTGCCTGCAAAATAGAGGCAACCTCTGCTAAGCATCTGCAAACGTCAGAGCAACAACTGAGCTCATCTTCCCATCTCTACCACTACCCAAACTCCACAGAGAAACAAACAGGAGCAACCTGAGCCTCTTTCTCCCCTCCCCATGTCCCACCTGAGGAATCCTGCACCAGGTAAAGGCAGCACTAGAAGATGGACCAGAGGCATTTGGGTGAGTGATGCCACGTACCAAGTCACGCTTGTAAACATGATTTCAATGGCAGGTTTTGCTTTTGCAAGGGATTTTTTGCCTTGCTGTTACCATGATGTATTTAGAGGGTCAAGGACAGAGCAGCAATGACTCACAATGCCACAGCTGGGGGATATGATGACTGTAAGAACCAGAAATCCCCTCCCTTTGCTGGTCATTTTACTAGTCCTAATGTACCTGCAGCTGCTAAACAATATTGAATTTTTACAGCCTCTTCATGCTAGAAGGTATTCGTGTAGAAAGGTATTACAAAAGCACAGAGAAAGGCTGGATCTATTCAGTTCCCAGGGGTGCACCATGAGAAAGTTCACCAACATCCAGACCATCACACTGCATTTGTTCTGGTGGCAAGTGCTAATACTGAGGCTGTTCACCCTATATATTTACTAGAACTAATCCATACCTTTGTAAACTCAGAATAATTTCTATCCTGAGGAATAGCATCTTCTCATTCTAAATCTGCTTTAATGATCATGCCTACCCCATTCCACTGAGACTGTTCAGAGGGAAGAGGCTCTAATCTATTTAGCTTCACGAAGGGTTTCTCTCTGACATGTGCTCTCCTAATAGACCATTTATCAGGATGAAGGGTGATCCCCAGAGAGTGCAGACAGCAGGACTGGCCTAGCCTGAGTGACAGTCTGTCCAGCAGAGATTGACTTTAATGAAGCACAGAATAAACAGGAAGATTAAGAGAGTGCGAAAATCAGTGACAAGTTTTGAGTCCACCTGGGCAGCTTACTGTGCAGCACAGATCTGTCACTGAGTTATAACTGTTATGTATCTGTTTGGTTGCTAAGGATCAAACACAGCAATCCCACACATTATAAGAGAAAGCCTTCCCCTTGGTTCTCACCCTTGAGAATGGGTGCCTGCATTAAACCCAGAAACATAAGCTGAGGGTGGACTGGACTCTGGCAGTTGTCTGGGTCTGACCCTCTGCTCAGAGCTGGGCCAGTTTGCAGAATGTTGCCCAGGGATTTTCCAAGTAATTCATTTTCAGTTGACAATCTTTTGTAAATATTCACAAAGGAGTTTGTTTCTCTGTGACAGGAATGCAGGGACAGTATGGCTGTACTGTATGGGATCCACCTTAGCAAAATTCAGACCGTAGCATCTCCCAAAATCTTGTTACTGACGATGGACAGAAGGCAGGTGGCCTGCCAGTTAGATACATCTACCTAGAGTGAGATCATGTCAGCAGCTCTCTGCACTGCCTCTTAATGGAAAAACATCAACTCAAGACACAGACAATGTGTCTCTGGACAATGACTTGCATCCACAAACATCAGGCACGTAGCCCTGAGGTGCAGCCAGGGCTCATTTTTCATCGTGAAAACTGTGACTCTTAGGCCAGACATCTCTCCAGCATCTTCAAACTTATTTCTTTTGTTAGACTTGGATAGAAAATAATAAATGGAGACTGAAGCTACAAATGGAGAGAAGTTTTTCACCTAGTGATAACAAGTCTCAAATGTGGACAGGATTCTTACTACTACACCACCTCACAACTAGAAAAGCCCAATTACAGTGTATGTATCTACTACCAACAGGTAAGAATCATGTTAAATCTTGTCTCTGGATGATCCGCTGGATGTAAAGACATCACTTTGGTAAAGCAAAGAAACCAATCATCTTTCTGCAGAAGCCAGTCTGGAAGAGAATACACACTACTGGCAAGATATTTTACCCCCAAAAATCTGGAGTTTGAGCTCTACTATGTAGTGTAGAATTAAGTCATTACTAACTACTTTTGAATAGTTTTGCTCATGCTAGTCAAACTCTACTGAAACAAAGCAGAAGTTCCCAAACAGAAAAATAACTTCAATACATACTGCTGCTGCCAAGTATCAGGACCCACCTATATTTATGACATAAAGTGGCTATGTAAAATCAGCTTTACAGAAGTAATTCTAGAGTTCACACTGTCTAGTCTATTCCCTGTTTTGTCTGTGCCAATATTCACATATGACATCCAGCCCAACAGACAATGGCTGCTCCACTCTGTAGACTTCTGTATGTGTTTGTCTTTTAAAGCACAACAGATAAGGTGTGAGCACAAGAAATGAAGCTGGATGTGAAACAAGCAACACAAGAGGCATTTCAGGATCCCCATCTGCCCGTGCTGCAATTGTTCATGGCCAACAGATGATGGCACCAAAATTCAGTCTGTTAGCAAATGCTGCTTGGGAATTGACAAAGTGCTTGGGCAAATACATCAAAATAAATGTTCTGAAATGTAGCTAATTTAAACTGCATAAAATAGACACAACTAAGGGGAGGAAGGAATGCATCTTTTACAGTAAACCATCACTTCTCCCTGCTCCCTTTCTTTGCCCACATCTCAAAATCTTTGTCTTTCAAAGTCACTGTGTGACTTCTGAGGGACCCTATGGGCAGATATTCATATTAATAGTATCATCACACCTTCAGCTTTTGCTAATCTTGTACTATATTCAGTAAGAATGCTCTTAAAAGCACAGGCTAACTACAGGATCAAATGAACATGCAAGAATGTGAAGCTCAAGAATGTACTTCCAAATCCATAAATAATTTGGCTGTTGGAAGTCACAAATGTACTACTCCATCATGGGTATTTCCATGAGTTTCTTCAATCTTTCTCAGTCACTCTGTTTAAACAGCATCAGTTTTGGCCAGCACTTGAAAAACCATCTGGTGTATAAATATTCATGAATTACTTTATGAGAAATACATTCTCCTTTCACTGCTTCTCAGGTAAACATCAGGTGCAGCTTTAAAGAAGCAGCAGCACTACAGCATTAAAATAGCAAGAACTGTATATGTGCTTTAAGATTTGACAACCTGATTAGCAGTAATATTTCTAATGCTGATTATACCTTAAAGCAGGAAGGAGGCAGGTGTTAAATAACTAAACAAAGTACAACAAACAAACACTTTGGTGTTTAACAATTTACTGGGTTTAGTTATTCCAGAGGTTTAATGGAAGCTATGTTGTTTAATCTATGAGAAGTGTTTTCTGTTTGCCATATGTTTGCAGAGTCATCACTAAAACTGTAATTTTATTATTGGAATGAGCCTCAAAAATATTATGTCCCAGCATTACCTCCTGGAACCAAAGGTCAGATCAGCATTGTGTTCATGGTATTAAGCTCTCATATGCTTCAAGAAAGACAGAGTTCCATTAATTCTGGAAGGCCAAAACCCCATCAACTATACTTGTTAGAAGTATAATTAGTAGATAGAATTCTACAGCCCATAATAATGCTAGTGGCCACACAGTTTTAAATTTCACAAGGGGTATTTAAAATGTATAAAAATACTACAAAGCTTAATTATGGAATATAAAGAGTAAAACATTTTTTGACACCTGACACATTCATATGTTCCTATTGCCAAAATGACTGCATTGAAATTTGAAAGCTTGAAACTGAATCTTCTGTGTTTAGAAATCACTGTAAAAGCAATTTCTATAACCTGTCCATTTATCCCTGCTAGCTCATTCATTTACTGATAGGACTGTCATTTGTTGACAGGCAGTAATGAAGGTATTAGTAGCTGGTGTATCATGCTTTGTACACTTGATATACCTTTCCTCATTAAAGAGTATTTTGACACATTAGAACAAGACAACATTATTCTTTATGCTTGATGCACAGGTAGCATCTTTTTACTAGTATGTGCCTATGTTAAAAAAGAGCAAAGACTTTTATTATTAGAAACTATGCACTCTCTGCTTTTAAGTTATGTCAGGAAAAAGCTTTAGATGAGATGTCAAAATCTGGCTATTCAAATATGCAAATATGACTTTTATACCATTGAAAATAATAACAAGATTCAAAACCTACCTTTGTTATTCATGCAAAGTATGTTGCAGGGATTTTTTTTTTTTTAGTAACTCCGAAGTTGTCTGTACTCTTCCAGAGTAAATCTGTTCTGTATGACTGATGCTTCTTCCTCTATTTTGAGTATTAAACCTTGGTCACTTGCTCAGGAACAGCTCAGGAATAGTAAATGAAAAAAAATCGAATGGAAATCAGGCAACACTTTGTTTCTACAAAAGATACTCTATATTCACTGCTTACTCTGATTTTCATGGGGGGCTAATTTTAGAAAGTTGTTCATTCTCTGTATTTCAGACTTGGATTCATTGAAATCCTTCCTTTCCCCAACCTCCCACTGTCAAGTTCATACAGGATTTTTTGTTAACTAGGTAGGAAAAGTATACCATATTTATGCCACATTTACTGGGTTGGGCTTCTGCATGCAGCTGTGAAATGAAAAATGACAATAAGAGGCTTGGGATTAAAAGGCCAAAATTGCACAGGTAAAATAGCAGTGTTAATTACCAGGTCCCTAAGCAGCTAAAATAAAATGCCAGGCCCTACTAGAAGTGATTTTGTTCAGATGAAGTATTTTACATCTTTTCCTTGCATTACTGTTTTTTTTCTCCCAAGACCATAAATCAGTTTCTAAACTACCCAAGTCTATCCCTTTGTCAACATTTAAGTGATTAAGTACCACTTTATCACAAAATGTGAGCCTTGACTGATGAGAAAGCAGCCTGCCTCATACATAGGCTGTAGAATCAAATATTATCATAGAATCACAGAATGTTTGGGTAGGAAGGAATCTTATGGATCATCTAGCTCTGGCCAGTGGCAGTGACAGTGCTCCTCAGCTTCACCAGCCACTGCACCTGAGCTATTTTGAGTTCACTCATGAGCAAATACAAGGCTGGCATCATGAGCTGAGTGCACTGTAGATGAATCAAGGCAGGCAAGACTGCTTCAATAGGAATCTCAATCAGACATCAGGTGAAAATACCCATTAGTACATCTATTTACACATAATTTGCAGAACAAAAGCTCCTGAATTAGTAATCCTTGAAGCAATACAATACCAGCTCAATATCTGACTAAACCCTCCCGGAAAATACATTATCAAAGCTGCAATTCCAACAAATATAAATCAGAAGAGAGGAAATTGTGGGTCAGGGAAGGAGCCTGTGATTGGTAGTAAAACACTAGAAGTATAAATAGAATTAATTTCTCCACTCCTAGAACACAGCTCAGTGATGAGGGGAGAGGAAAGATGAAAATCTCAGGAGCAGCATCAAGAAGAGGCCACACCTTCCTGGCCACATAATAAAAAATATTTGTGTTTTAAAGAAATGCACAGGGATTACAGTGCTGTATTTATCTTTGTCCATCTTTTTAATCACATCCAAAATACTATGCTCTGTTCTTCTGGGACAAGCATATGTGTGTTCATGTATCTGTGTATTTTAGTAATTTATATAGAACTAATCCAGTGGTCTGATGAGAAATGCACGTTACATTTAAACGAGCAAAGGGAATAACAAAGAAAACAGATAAATCCCATTACAGGTGTCTGTGAGGAAGAGAATACTGATGTGGAGCTCCAGTTTGAGAATTTTAACAGCTGTCAAAATTAAAATGCCCCAGTGGGAATTAGAAGAGTAAAGCCTTTAACAAATCTTGCAGGTTAGTGATGTTTGGCCTGTGCATCCACAGAGGGTTGAAATTAATGGAGCAAAGTTTAAACTCAGTCACTGGTTTAGGATAATTTTGTATTCTGGTAGAACTCATCTTTATCATCCAGAATGAATGTCTGTCTTTTACTAAGAGAAGTCAAGTAAATGCAGCATTTTCAATCTTCTGAATGCTCAGACCAACACACACAACCAGAAAACTAGAAGTATTGTCTCACCTAAATGCACCAAGATTTAAATTGCAAGCTACTGGGAGCTTGCTATTCACTTGCTTTAGTTACCACACAAGTGTGAGCTAGGTTCAATAATAGAGCACACAATAATGTTCACTGAATTTAATTTCTGTTAATTACAAACAAAACAAAAAAAGCTGTCTGAAGGTTAACTGAAAACAGGCTACATCAACTGCCATGGAGAAATCTGCTTAGTACAGAGTGGTAGGTACAGTTTGCAGTGTGTACTCTTTAGAATGTTGCTAGAGAAATGATGCAGTTACAACTGTATTTGAAAGAGAAAGGACCTGACTGCAATTAAGGAAGAAGCATACGTGAAAGGCTTTTAAAATTTAGATACCAAATTACATCTTATTTCTCTTTCCTTAGCAAACAACAACAAAAATTTTATGACCAAAAATAAGCTTATTTAAAACTTAGAACAGCAGCTATTACTCAGTGGCTGTATTGTACTATCACCCTGAAAATACCACCCAATGAGGCCTTGCTGTACTTGCCCTACAAATATATGAACCAATCCCTATCCTAAAGAATTTGTAGTTTATATGTTATAAAGTCTAATTATAGTGTGAGGCTAAACCACAAAACCTCCTACAAGCGGCAAAAATCCGAAAAATCAAGATAATTACAAGCCTTGCTCATCCTGATTTTTGAGGCTATTTTTAGAACAGCATAGGCTGATATGCTCTGAGCTTTTTTATATTTGCATTAAGTCCTCTGTGATTCCTCCTCTGAAATGTGTGCATATGCTGAGTCCATGTGAGATGCTACCACTGGCGCTTGTCATAAGAATTAAATCCCTCTCAAGCTTGTTTACAGCTCAGCTCTTGTCATACTGCTCCCCTGAGCTTCATGCCTGGTTGGGTTTTTTCTTTGGCTTTGTGAAAGATTTAATTTCTTTTTTGTTTATGTGTGTACTTAAACTTGCAGGTGCAGGAAAGAAAAAAAAATTACTGTACCCAGATGCTCTCAGGCTGTAGCAGCATACATACAGCTGAAATTAAGGAGAAAAATTGTAGCAGATAAAACCAACTTTCTCATACATTCTATAGCATATTTAATAAAGTTATCATGTTTCATTGACAAGACGACATAAATTCCATTTTAGGAAGACCAGAATATTTTACAGTTGTTTCTGTGCCCTTTTGCAAATAGCTTTTTAACATCTGAACATGGTCCAACTACTCCTGTTTCCAGTTTCACTAATATCCTCTTGTAATGGTTACAGACTCCATCACCACTACAGCTACTGCAAACTACACTGTCTTAGCTCATTATTCAGTTTATTGAAGCTCAGATTCATCCAGATTTTCACTCATAATTTGAAAATTATATTGTATTATATTGTATATAAACCCAACCAAAAAAAAAAAAAAAACACCAAAATAAAAATCCCCTTAACAACCCTCTTGCTTCTGTAGTAATAGAAGTCATTGCAAGGATTGCCTGTAGGGACTCCAGTTCTGATCTCTCATATCATGTCTAGTTAAGCATGTCCCCATTTCACAACTGTCACTGTCTTAACCCTGCAGTTCATTCACCCACCACTCACTGCAACAGTCCATAGAAAGGTGAAAATACCAGCAAGCTGTGGTTTCACAGGCACCTACTGCACTGCACCATCCCTCCCCACACAGAGAAATGGCTCAGCTGCTCCATCACTGGCTTCACCTGCTGGCAGCAGCTGCAGACAGAGCCCTTCCCAGGCAGCTGAAGGGCTGCTCCTGCCTTTGCTCCACCTCAGCACCCACATGGAGAACCTTTCCACATGCATGCTCCCAGTCAATCAGGTTTATCCACACAATTCTTTTTGTGTGGAACATAAGAATTCTTCTGTGGACTTTTTTCTGATCAACTCTTACCTTTTGATTTTCTAGTCATGCAGAATTTGCAACACAGAATTTGCTGACAATGGGAATAACAAAAATATAAGCATCTGATGCAGAACCCACTGGAATTTTAAAGGGCACTCTTGTGAAAGCTAAACAGATGAATCTGCTTTTTTTTTTAGCTGTTTTCAGCTTCAGTAACTTCCTCTGGAAGCTCCACTGGACACTGTGGAAGAGCCTGAACAATGGTTCTGTGACATGACCTCTACAATTGCAGCATTCTGCCTGCTGGCACAGTGGGGAAGTCAGGATTTTTACTTTCATACCCAAGTATTTGTTGGGTTTTCTCTGGATTTCCAACAAGCATTAAGTGTTTCCTGGTCTGCATGTTCAGCAGGGTAAATGAAACACAGGAGACCCTAATGGATAATACAGGTGAGGTAGAGAAAGTGCTTTTCACCTCCCCACAGCCAGATTTACTGCAATAATACATATTTCACTTGATGGACTGGAACTATGTTTGGACCAAGTGAACTTTGCCAATTATTCATCTTTAACTAATTGGTGTATTTTACACTCAAGAATATCAGCTTACAGTCAGGTCACATCTTTGTGCTGTGAAGTGACTGGTAACAGTTTTATCCAGTGCTGCACAGAATCTTATGTTTCTTGACAGAGATGTCTAGTGTCATTAACCAAACTCTCATTAAACAAAAGTAGAAGCATTTTGCTTGTACATGTTCTCTATTCCACTCACAGTAAAGTTTCCATTTCCTGCTGCTTCTTATTGATCTTTTATTGCAATGAGGAGCTTTGATAATCCAGTGACACTCTTTGTTTGCTGCTTTGTATTTTCTCTGGAGATTCTGTTCAGAATTCCTATCACCTTTAGCACCACCTATAAGGAAGAGAATGCAGCTATTATGGCAGGCAATCAGTTCAGAGTGGGTATATTTTACCCACTCTGAGGATAAGCAAAAGACTGACCTTCTAAACATTTTTTTCATAGCTCCCTCCCCATGTTCCCTGCATGTTTTGCAGGGTAACATATAAAAGAGATGTGATCAAGAAATTCTCATAATACTGCAAGTAGATTACAAGCTCTCTCAAACAACACATTTTTTTACATTTGATGGAAAGAACCAACACATTTGTAAGCATTGTGTAAACACATTAAATAAAGAGTACATTAATATAAACCACAAGCTATGTGAGAGGACAACAGATATATTTTTATTACTGCCAAAATATGAATAGCAATTAAGAAGCAATAGGTAAAAGCTTCCAAGATAGCTGAGTAGCTCACCCAGGCAAGAAGCTGGATTAGTAAAATGCTCTAATTCAAGTATAATGGCTATTTTAGAACAATCTGTTTAGACAACTTTATGCTCAAAACAGGCTGCTGAACTCTCATTTTTAACATGATAAAAACAAGATCCTCTTTGTGTTTTATTACTCTGCTCAGGTGCATCAGGGAAAATAAAAACAAGTTATGTTTTCATTTTAGTTGCACATAACTGTGTGTGAGTACACAAAGAAAACTAAGGAATGCAGCAACATTGCAATGGAGCTAAGGCTTCACCTGACTTCCTACACTGCCACCATCTATCCATTTATCTAGTTCAGTAAAGTTTTCCTTTAAGACTGAATTACTCCTAATTACTCACAGTACTGGGATTCATTTTGACTGCCTCTAGTCTGTCCCACTTAAATGATATCTAACAAATACACTGGATTTCATCAAATGACCTGGAAAATGATATTATGTGCCCTCACTTTGCTAGCCCCAAGAAGCAGTGAGTCTTTCCAAGATAAGATGGAAAGACAAATCTCGTCTGAAAACCTGAGAAACTGGTACACAAAACTCAATCCTCATTTCAGACATTAAACACCCAGGTAATTTAAATACATACAATTTAAAAACAATTAAGCATTAATGTTCCAATTTTGCAGCATTAAAAGAGAGGAAAACAAGGGCTTCAATTTGTTGCTAGAATACCATGACAGATTCATATGAAAAACTCACAAGAGGTTGTAAGGAACAGACCCCGCAGGTGATTTTCCTTCAGTCAAAAGGATTAATACCAAATTACACCAGTTAGGAGCAAAACATATAAAGATTACATTTTCATAGCTACCACACTCAGTATGAGAACTTCCTTCATAAAGAAACCACTTTATCCACAATTTTTGGAGAAAATAGTTCTTTTGACTTAAATGCCTAACACTGAGACTTTAGTGAACTAAAGCATGAAATGCAGTTTATTTACATTAAACTCCTATTATAAGCAACCTAGCCATGCTGCTTAAAAATGGAGAATTGCTTGCTGAAAAGCTACTGGTTTTGATCATGGACTTGATCTTATTTTGGCCTGATTACAGCCCACATGTTATTTGAGCAGTTAATTTCCTTAACATGAAGAAAAATTTGGCCAAACATAAATGCAGATATAGATACAACATCACAGTTATCTTTCTGGATGTTGGAAAAAACTCAGCCTGATATAATGGTTTCAACAGGAAAAAGCCCCTCAATGAACCCAGCACATTTTTATGTCAATAAACACATTAGCTTTATTGCACCTTGAAGGCAAAACTACATTCACCTCCCTCAAAGTATTTCACAGATAAACATTTTCCACATTTTTGTTTTCTTTAATCTGGTGCAAAAAAAGAAATATCGACTTTTCAAGGTTAATTTGAGTCAATGAAATGACTGAATAAAAAATTTTAATTAGTTGTCTTAGAGCTACAACAATGATCCAAAACTCAAAGGAACTCTCTGCATAGAGTCTGTAAACTACTATGAAATATCAGTCAACATACTTTCCCTTTTAGCACAGAATTAATGGGGAAGATTAGAGTCAAAATCCTGCATAAAAACAATGTTCAAAGGACATAACATGCCATCCTTCATAGAGGGATGGAGAATTGTCCTTTTGAACTACATTAAAACTGGAATAAACATTTTCTTAAAAGCAAAAATCATTCAATGTAATCATAAAACATACTTATCTTTTTCTTTTATTAATAGCATATGAAGCATACATCAAAATATACAGGATGCAACCAGACAAAGTAAGTTCACAAGCTGCAAAAAACACTACTAGTGAAAATAAAGAGAGAAGAATTAGGTATAAATTTGTCCTGCACAACAAATTCTAAGTGGTTGGTAACAAAATTCTGCTGCGACAGCCTATGGTCACAGTCTTTAGTGGAATATTTGTGAATCTGACAGTATTAAAAAAAAAAAAAAAAAAGAGAAAAAAAGGACTGCTTTCTGCATGCCAGCATATAAATAACAATGCTTAATGCCTGCAGAAAAGCTTTAAGATCTTTTATTCAATGTGTTTGGAATACAAGCATTACTCAAGATTCTTTACCCTGACCTTTAGTTTCTGTTTCTTTGTAGAAGCAGTATGATAGAGATGAGATTTTAACATGTATTGCCCAAGGTTCTCCCTCTCTGCCCAAGGAAAAGAAAAGCAGACAAAGTTTTCTTATAAAAGCTTTTTTCTTTAAAATACATCACCCAATATTTAGAATTCAGTATATGCTACAATTGGATTTTTTTTTGGTGTGTTTTCTCAACCATTCAATTTAGGAAAATCTGAAGCACAGATCAACCAAAGCTTCTCTCCCAAGCTGCACAAGGCAAACAGACACTTGAGGAAGATCCAAGTGACTGAATGTCCATTGATCATCATGATGACTGCAGTTTTCTATTAAATGTCAATAATGTACACAGCATACATGTGGCACATAATTTTCTTAAAAATAAGCACTACATGAACATGCTATGGTGATTGTTCATGCAAATATGATAAAGCACTTGAGATGAAGGGAAAGGGTGATTCTGGTTTTCCAACTTTCAAATGTCACAAACAACAAATTGAATCATGTGCACTTAAGTGAATTAACTGAAAATGCATTAATGAAACTTGATCCTCCAGAGAAGTTTCTGCCAAAAGTATCTATTTAATTTCTCTTCTTTGGGAAACCTCCCAAATAACATGATACAAATGAATCTTTGTACTTCTGCAGTTTCCTACAGTGTCTATGAGCAAATCTATTACTTTATATAGCAAAAATAGCAATGAGTTTTAATTTTGTACCTTCAAAATAACACCACACCAGTGTTTTCATGATATTATCTTCCCTGCCTATGAAAAGCTATCTGATGCTTTTGCTAGAACAATCAAGTTGTTTCACCTCTTCTTTCAGAAGGACCAGAAGATACCTGAGTGGTTTGTACCTAAAGTTACTTTTTGAATAAGCATTGTCAACATGGTTTGAAACAAATGATTCTTTACATAATAAGCACCCTGAGATATGGATACAATTCTGCCAAATATGCAGGTTTTTCAGCTCTTTTCCACCTTTTCTCAACACTATGTGGTCAAATACTTTCAAATTCTTATTAAAATGGCAAATATTTTAAAAATTTAATTGCATAATAAAAGACATATATGAGAAAATTTCAAGTATGGCAACTGGTTTCAATTGAACTTAGTCTTTTCTAACAGCACATATCAGAGCATTATTCAAAATATATAACTTGCATGGAAGTTCATCAACCAGATTAAAAATACAGATTTCCCTGGGTTTCAACACAGATGCATTCAGGAATTCCCTTGGTAACACATACATTCAGTTTTGTAGTTGATTAACTGCTTTAAAATGCATAAAATAAAGCATTGCAATGAGTAACCTTCCATGTGTAAAAGCATGAAGACATCAGACTGGTTAACCAAACACCTATTTAATGATTTCACTAAAATCTTTAATGAACAAAAGAAAAATGCAACTTATTCTTAGCTTCTTCCTGTATTGTGGTATTCAAAGTTCTTCAAGTGGCAGATCTCAAAGACCTGGGAGTATGTAAACTGTTCCACTTTTTTTGAAGTCTTCTACATGCACATGGATGACAATGAAGATGCAGTCCAAAATTTAAATTATACATCTCTTTTGACCTTGAAGGAACTTCTGAGGCTGTTGAGATTTGGTTTATTTAGAGGTTCCAATAGTAAGCTGGATGGTCTCTAGATTTCAATTCATTTAGCAGCTGAGCTTGGTGAACTTAGGAGGACAGAGGAAACTTGCACTGCAGGCTGACTGGCCAAAAAAATATCTGTATAGTCTGGAAAGGTTATAGCACATCCTATCACAACACACAGGTACAAAAAAAATGTTTATGAATAGGCACTTGCTCATTCAATTCTAAAATAAAACAAACTGACCAAAAGCTAACAAAAACCCCCAATTTAGCATAGGTCTCAAATTAGTAATAAGTCATGAATTCAATTAAGTTACTTGTTTTTTTGGGAGCAGTCACTAAATCTTTTGAAAAAATGGGAGGTTATGCCCAAAGTTTCAAGCTGAGCATAAAATTATACACAAAGACAAATTTTTGTTGCAAATATTTACTCAAAAAGTAATAATTTACAGCAGTGCTTTAACAGCTGTTCAAAACATTTAACATTCATTAAAAACAAAACTGAAAGTCAAAAGCACATTCTGAATGTTTCAAATGGAGCAATGAAATCAAAAGAGCAAGCTACAGTTAATCATATGCATTCCTAAACCTAGCTATCTAGAAGAGAAAAATAACCCCCAAAACTAAAAAAAAAAAAACCAAACCAAAACCAGCAGCCATCTTTCTGTACATAACTTAAGACTACAAAAAAATCGTGAAATTAAACTGTACAACTCTACTTTATATGCCCTTGTGTCCTATTTTTAAGTTAGCCAGTAGCAGCTGCAAAATGGCAGAATGCATGCCAGGTGGTGCTTCCAGTTTGGAGTTTTTCTTATTTTTGCTTAAAACCATTTTTACATTAAACCATACTTTGGTGTGACTTACAGACCATTCCTATGGGTCTACAGCTAAGAATAATTAAACTAAAAGCTACATTACTTTCAGTCCTACTTTATATAGTTATATTCGGTATTTTTGCACAGCCTGCACAGTGAAAACCCCACAAATATAAATTTTTATTGTAATAATTTCACTTTCACTGAAAGTTTATTAAGGTAAGTTTACAGTCTGGCGGGATTACACCTGTACAGAGGTGCACAAATGAATATACTTCTGTTTACGTGCTTTTACAGACAGGAATGTGACAACAAGTCCCAAGTTTATATTTACCAAAACTATCAGCAGACCAATAAACTTTCATTACAAGTGTGCTCCACATCAGCATCAGAAGTGAATTCCTACTCAATCCCCAGTTCAATGATATTCACACTAAAGAACTTAGAAAAATACTTTCTGGGCGAAGAAGTCACCTTATC
Organism: Erithacus rubecula; assembly: GCF_903797595.1. Classification (NCBI taxonomy): domain Eukaryota; kingdom Metazoa; phylum Chordata; class Aves; order Passeriformes; family Muscicapidae; genus Erithacus; species Erithacus rubecula. Next base: position 14,664,082 of record NC_136666.1, read on the forward strand.
CTGGGCTAGTTAACTATAAAAAAATTAGATTTTATACCTCTTCTCAAGTAACAATCTAATAATATATCACATCCAAGAGACAGGAAGATATATTTTAACATACCTTTTTGAAGCTTATTGAGTTCAGTCATACATACACATACATGCTACCTCCATATGCAAACTTCCCTTTGGTGTCTCTTTCTCTTCTCCTCCCTTTAAAAACTTTTAGTCTTAGCATCCATGAGCACACACATGAGGAAAGGTCCATGGTGTTCTTACCATAATTTAAAATTAACAATAAAAATAACACAATTTCAGCTTAATTCATTTTCATCTGTTTTGTTTGCAGTTGCTCCCATTCTGCTGGGATTGCTGTCTCTAGAAGTCTCATCTATTTGTTCTGTGAGCTGTCCTGATTTCTTTGATGAAGGTGCGACATTACCTTTTTGGAGGATTTCAGTAGCTTCATGCTCTAGTACTTCTGATGGAGTTAAGGGCTCCAATTGAATACTGCCTTGTTCACTTATATCTGAACTAACAGATTCAGGTTCATCCCTCTTCCTCAGGAACTGCTCAAAGCTGACATCTTCACCCAATGTCAGCTTTAAGTCCCTCACATTCTTTGCTGAAAGCGCAGTTTCGTCCAAGGGACGCACTTTAGTCTGCTCATCCAGGACAATGTCATCTGAACTTTGGCATATTTTCACCTCACTTTCATCATGAATACATTTTTGTTTCTCATCTACTAACTGTTTGTTATTAGCTGAATCACAGTATGTTCTTTTCTCATGCAAAGAATTCTTGGAGCTGTTTCCAGGGGGTTCCAAATTCAGAACATTTTCTGTATTTGACAGTGATGAGTCCTCACTCTTTTCAACAGATGCAACTTCTTTAGTTGGATTTTGACTGCATTCTTTTGTTTCGTCTGAAGAGTCATGATCTTGTTTGCTGAAACAAAAAAATACCCAAGTTATTTTTAGGCATGATTTTTACAATTTTATGCTTTAGATAAAAATCAAGCAATGCTTGGCTATACTCTGCAAAGTGACACTCAGAAGGGTACTAAAGATTTCCTTTCTGGGATTTGTCATGAGGCTTCTTAGCAAGAAAGGCAGAACTCAATTAACAGCTGCATTTTTCTTATCCATTTACAAACTAAGCTTTGCATTTAGCAGTCAATTAATACTCTGGTTCTTGCATTTCAGCTCCAGAAAGGAAGGTTGCCTTTGTGTGACACATGGAATTTCCCAAAATTCCTCTACCCACACAGCCTCTGACACAGAGGCAGATAAAATTGCTTTATATCTTTATACCACAACTGACTCTGCAATGCTCATGAGAAAAAGGCTAACAGCTGGAGATTTAAATTAATGAATCAAAAATTTATTGAGGAATTACAGTCTGGATTCACTGAAGAACTGAATGTGTGAAGCAGCATTTCAGTCATCTTTCAGAGAAAAACTGTGTTTATAAAGAGGAAATACAGAAATAGAGAAGTTCAATTTTTTCTGTAAAAATTAAGTCTGGTAAAAGTTTAATACAATTGTTAATCAATCCCAAGTTTTTCAGAATAAGCAGATTGAATTACCTAAAATGATGACGGTAACAGACAAAAAGTGTGGGGGAGAGGAAAAGAACAGTTGGAAGAACAATAATTTGTCTGATTTCAGATATAAATTGTATATAGAATGTGAAATTAAGAGCAGATTCTCCCAAACGAACCTTTAAAATTTAAATTGAAAGTAACAATCTGAACAGTAACATGCAGAAAAAAGCTGTGAGAAATATCACAAAATATGTCATTAATAAAAATGCATATTTCTTTTAATTTTTCAAATTGTTTTAAAAAGTGGTTTCAAACATTTTTTTGGCTAAAGCCACTCAATTCTGTAAGCAACACGCACTTCAGAACTCTTAAAAGGAAGAATCAACTCCTTGCTACTATTTTTTTTTCATATATTTTCAAGCTGAAAATCTACATATGTTCTACTCATCCTTGAAATTTAATTTAAAGGAATTTAAAACAATTCCAGTGATTCACTTATATATTAAATGATACTGAGTTCTATAGAAAATGGTTATTCTGGAAAAGGAGCTACAAGCATTCAGAAATCTGTTTTCAAATGTACTTTTATTCAAATAAACTAATCCACAAATATTCCATTTCCTACTTCTAGGTCAGAGGAATAGTTTGAGCAGGAATAAGAGACTGTTGGGATATCCTTCAGTAGTGAAGTTTTGCTGGTCACTGGGGAATCAAATAGGAATCTTTTCATCCTGTTACATTTTCATTTGTTATAAGGAATGAACTCAAGAGATAGGCCAACCTCTTTACCAAATTACAACCTGTATTTGCTGCTTTTGTCAAACAGAAATGTTAAGGTTTGGGGGTTTTTTCTCATTTAATGGAGTAGCTAAAGAGTAGATGACATACTTGAATACTCAATTTATCTATCCAAGCTCTTCTCTCTCAAACATCTAGAAAAAAAAAGGGCAAAAAAGGTAATATTGGAGGAAAACTCAAGACTAAGTTCCAGTACATAAGTCAATGTTCAGAAGCACCCCTCAGCTAAGGCTGACATAACTGGCTTGTCATAACTGTTCCTGATTTCTTCATCTATTCCACAGAAACTCTTCAGTTATGAAGAGCCATATAAATATTAGTCCAATATTTAGAACTGTTTTCATGTAGAAATCCAGTCAACTCTTCATGAAACAGTGCATACACATTTGACCTTCAGCTGCTATTTTTCAACAGGCAGCTTGAGGGCAAGATGTGGTTGCAGAGCTACCAGGCACAGTATTGTGCTTTATGTGGGAAGTTTTGAACATAGATATGCAAAAACAAACAAACAAAAGGTTTTAAATAAAGGCATGACTAATAACTAATCCCACAAAGAGCAGTGTTCCACACTGAAGAACTCTGATAGATTAAATACATGTGTGAACACACAGAGACAAGATTCACATCAAGCAACTCCTCCAAGGACAAATACACCCTTAACATATAAAACAAATTAATCACAATCTTCACCTTCTAGCAACCAAAAATCACAGCTTCATCTACCTAGCCCCTTTTTTTCTACTCACTTCCAGCAAAACACAGAAAGGGAAGAACAAGTGGTAGGGGAAGAAATTAAATATATACACACATATTGTTGTGCAACAATCACACCACAAAAATAATTATCCACAAACAACCATGATCTTTCAGATTGCTAAGCACAACAGTAAGTTCCTTTGGATAGATATTAGTTCTCCAAAGAAATAATTTGCCTCTGCAATGAGCTGCAGATGAATTAGCAGAGACCCTAGCAATTGTGATAATCTAAAATACCACACTAAATGAAAAATCATACAATATTTCAAAAATTCATTCTGTTAGGAAGTCAGTAGCTGAAAAAGCCTTCTATCCAGTACTAGCAATTAAAAGTACTCTTAGTATTCTATGCAAATAGGACTGGTTACAGTGTAAGCAAACTACAAATTCAGCCATGAAAAATACAGGAAAATGTGAGAATAATAACAGCTGTATTATACAGAAAAGAGGATGTCAATGAACAGTTGGAGTCCAAAATCTGACTTGTGTTTAATGAAATCCATGAGGCCAGGTCCATGAGCTGTCCACCAAGTATGGGACATATTAATGAACTGGTGGCCAGAGAGTCTGAAATCAGAGCTTACAATAAGACCACTTCAAGGGAGCAGCACAAGCCACAGCTCTGAATGTGAGAGATGAGTCTGCAAAGTGCAAACAACCCCACTCAGGATACAGAAGCTTAAAAGTTAAGGCAATTTGGTTTTCTTTTTTCTCATAGCACAGAAAATGCAAGATTTCTGTGCCAAGTGAGGCAGAGGAAAGCCAGGCTCTTATCACTCAATGTTTCAAAATCCTACTAGCTCAAGCTTTTTTTCTGCATTATTTGGAGTATTTTATTATTTTATATTGGCTATTTCATATTAAGATTTTAAAAATAATTCAGTAGTCTTAAGATAGTGAGCATTACTTTTACTTAATTCTACCTGAGTAATGATCTCACCAGAAAGGTCTTTTAAGCCATGACTGAAGTATTTTAAGATCTGAAAGGCCAAATTAAGTGCATAAAGCTACCTAACAAAAACATTCCACAATATAAGCTCAGTTTTCTTTCATTTGTCTACTATAACCCAAACACCCAGAACAGAGCTGTAGTTTACTTCAGGATAACTGTAAAACATTGCAGCTGACCTCCAATCACTGTTTGGAGAGGATGCTTCACACAGAACACCTTTATGGGCACAATCCATACATTAGATGAGCCATAAATTATTTAAATTTATTGACTTTGAAAACCACATTAATTAAACAGCTTATCACAACATCACCAAAATTGATTTTCTGTGTTTCCAAAAGAAAATGTTATCGCAGAGATTGCAAGAAGTATCTCCTACAAACTTGTTAAGTCATCAGTTCTAACAAAATCTAACCTTTCAAAGGTTTCTTACAGAAAAAAGAAAAACCAAACAAACCCCTCAAAATTGCTTATGCCTATATCTTCTTTGTTGATGCTGCATTAAAAGCAAATTTAATCTGCTGAAGTATGAAGTGCTGCCTCTATTATATTTAGATAATGTTATTAATCATAAATTAAATTACTCACAACCTCAGCAAGTCTTAATGGTTGTCTACAGGGTGCAAAATACTTGACACAAAAAACAGCTTTACCACTTAAATTTTATGAAAACTGTACACTAATATTAGATTGATCAACCACATGTATTTTCCTAAATCCAAAAAGCAGTCTAAACCCAGACATTTTAAAGGATTTAAGCACAAAGTATCAGCACACCAAGGACACTTTCTAACAGTCTTCTTCCAGCAGCTAAGCAGATCTTAAACTGTAGCATAAACAATCACATATTATTATTTATTACATCTTAATCAGTAACAATAGATGGCAAAAATATATACAAAAAAAAGGAGTGGTTTCAGTAGCACTGCAAAAATATTCTTATAATTACCAGGAAAATACTCAGGCTAAATCAAATGAGAACACATTTTTGGGGTCAGAACTTTTAATACTCTGAAGTACTTAATCACAGTAGCCACACCAGTGTAAGATGATGCAACACTAAATATTTAGCTTTACTGCTTTAATGATTTATATGCAAGAATTTAAAGCAAATCTGTTGGAAACAGACGTTTGTCATAAAACAGTCACTTCTTTCATAAAAAAGCTGCTCCTGTTAGACTCACTAACTTAGACACAAATACATTAGATGCTGAATATCCAAGGACAAAAGATACTGTTCTTGTCTCAATAAATTAAAGTTTTGCCACTAAATTAAATGTGTGTGAAGAAGATCCAATATCTATAGATTGTTCTAAATCCATTATAAATGTTATTTTACATGATCAAATTTGAGAGATTTTTGTGTTCACATTTTATAGCTTATATAGTAGATTCCAACTGGCTCATTTATGTTGGTTTGGAAATGAGCAGAGTTTGTAACATTTTGTGGTGATAACATCTTTGTCATTGGTTTACTTTGGATTCCTGATAGATGCTCTCAACCTTAATTTTGTTTAGGAATTGTTTTGAAAAGCAATTTCTTCCAATCTGTAATTTGCAAAAGTTGCATAAATAGAGACTAAACCATAGAAAGTTATCACCTGAAAATTTTCACCTGTCAGGTTCCCAACACGTTTATGATACAAGAAATCTTAAATCCCATAGGTCTCAAACATCAACAAAGGCAACACTTTCTTACATCTGTGAAGTCACAGTGCTTCTGGAAAGAATATTATGAAAATAAAACAGATTGTGACTGCCTCCAGTAAAGTACAGCCTGTTGGTCCAACAGTTTTGAGCAACTCTGAAACCTTTCTAGAACTCTCCAAAGATTCTTCACTCTACATGAACTTTTAGTTAAGAACAATGAAAAAATATTCTTCAATTGTTAATCTTTAAAAAAACCTGCCCATAAAAAAGGAGCAGCTGAGCACAAAATTTCACCTTGAGATAGCCAACAGAATGGATCAGCCATAAAATTGAAGAGACTCAGAGTTAAAGTCAAACAAGAACATTAGTTTAGACTTGAAGTCTACATTCAGTTTGACCTGAAATTTTGAGAGATGAAGGGACACCTAGGACTAATGGAAGAGATCTGGAGTCAGTAACAAAAGCTAAACTCTAAAATGCAGTTAATAAGCACAAATAGGAGTGTTCTCATTTCTGAAATTCTGTCTCATTGCTTACCCTGCTCTCACACAATGAAATTGTATATATTTGCACACACATACAGCACAAATGAACCACCCTTCTTACAACCAGAGACTCACAGGGTAAGCAGAACAAATTCAGCTGGAATCTTTTGCCTAATATTACTTTTTTGCCCATATCTAACCAAAAGTAACCTTTTCTGGGATGACTATAGCTTCAAGAGTTTCTAGAAATCAAGTGGCTCAAGGTATCTTCCAGACACTCAACTGAACCATACATAGCATTAAAAAAATCTATTGACACTCAAAAGAATGGAAAGGTCATTGGGTTTGGGATTTTAGCAGTTGGTGGTTTTTTTTGTTTTTTTGTTTTTTTTTTTTACTAATCCCATCTCCTAGAAGAAATATCTTATTTTGACAGATGCAACTCTAAATGCTGCACAGTTACATTTAACAGGAATAGCAGAAACAAACATATACTTGGTTTCTAAATAAAGCTAAGAAATAACTGGCTGGTCAAGCAGTGACACTCAATGTCCTAAAAATATTAAAAGAGAGATAGGTTAAAGTACATACAAATGAAATCTTAATTCTTTGACCATAGGCTAAACTGGTTATATCACACATATTCATGCTCTGCCCTTGCAGACATGGTCCAATATGTTGCATTATTAATGTAAATTGTTAGGATCATAAGAGAGATTTAATACTAAGTAAGGAAGGTTATTTAAATGATTTAGAAGTGCTTTTGTGAGTTGTCCACATGAGCAACTTTTCCAAGATCCTCACAAAAATGGAAACAGGATGTCACAAGGCAAATTGATTCTACATGAACCACTTCCACAAATCTCTCATACTTGTAAGTACTCTATTTGTTTAAAATGCAAGTTTGAAACTTAAATTTCTGTAGCAAAGCTGCAAAATAACCAAAGGATAATACTCCAAATAAGCATTCAAAAGATGTAGAATTCATATAACTTCAAATCCAAGTGTCTATCTAGTATTACTTCTGAGAAATTAGAAAGCCACAAAAACCTGCAATCACATTCCATTCTTCTTCTTGTTGGAAACCTGAACAAAAGTGAAATATGAATTCAACTTCCTCTGAAATGGAACAGCATGTTCACAATGAAAACACAAACCCACTATGCTTTTTTGAATGCTGTTGTGTCAAAACAGAATTAAGCCCTGCAAGAAAAACCTGTAGTAGGTAAGTGATGCTTGAGGCTGAACAGCAGCATTCAAGATGGAACAGCTTCTGCCAGAAGGAAAAAAGGTCGCAAAAAAATCAGGACTTTAGAGTACTGAGTAAGTGTGCAGATGCTCAATCACAAAATACACACAAAAGACAATGGATGGCAGGATCTTTGCCATTATTAGCAACACTATAACAGCTGCAGAAGTTCACTAGCACCAGACCTGTGACTGGGTACTGAAAGTCAAGAGGACAAAAAAAACTGTTGATAATTAATTAATCTCAAAGAATCTGATTATTCAGAAAAAGAAGTGCTGCAAATCAAGAACAGCTTGCATCCACCAAAACTGAACTCTTACAACTAGGAAGTTGTATCAGTGACTGATCCTTAAGTGAGGTAAGCTTTATCTATTATGCTGCTCTCAGGCTAGGAAATGAGAGATTCAACCAAAATGTATCCACTGTAACCAGGATGCTGAGTCTGGAGGAACATTAGAAGTTCTTTATGGCCAAAGCAAAGCTCATCACTTATCCTGATGGATAAATTTGCCATAGATAATCTAGAACTGAAGATGAAATCAATAGCAGTAAAATCAAAAGCAGCAACTATCCCAGCAGCTTGAGTAGAGCATCCTTGAAGATGGAGATGATACCAAAAGAACAAGGTGTGAATGAACTGCAACTGTAGCTGCTCTGCCCTCAGAAACAAGGCTCAATGAATGTATGTACTTCCATTACATGCCTTCTTCCTCTCATAGTATTTTGGAGCAAAAAGCTTAGCTACCAGAGAGCAAAGCAGCTAATAAATTCTCTTGACCAGACTCAGTTTATGTAGTTACATGCAACAGAAGATGTTCAAAGCATATTTTGCCACTGTATACCATAAAGTCACTGGAAGAAAAAAATGTAACTTATTTGAGTATTAAATAGATCAGGACTTGTATGCTTTAGTGAACACCCAAAAAGAATGACAAAGCCTGGTGGAATCAAGTTCAGAACAAAATGGGCTTTGATGTCAGCCCATACACATCACATTTACTCACTACTCTAGCTTGGGACGATAATGATAGACCGGAGCAGGGAAGAAATGCTGCACATGAGCAGCAAAGAAACACTGCATCATGTAAGTGAAACTCCTTGGAAGCCTCTCTTCAGTGGAGTACAGCTGCCAAAAGGCTGCCATCAAAGCTGCAAATCAGAGAACATTATCAAAAAGGGCCTTGGACTACAATACTGGGAGAAAAGACCAGACCTGCTGTCTAAAAGATGCAAGAAGAGAATACCACAGCTTCAATGTATGAAGAAAAAATGAGAAGGTCTGGTCAGATCCTTGTCTGCTTACATACCAAAATAATCCCAAGCTGGACTGGGTTCAATTTTCTGGTCCACAATGATGTATCAGTGAGCCAAGGCAGTATAGGATACCTGCTCACTCTCAACTGCCCTGCAACAAAAATGTCTGCTGTCAGTTCATTTAAAAATATGTTAATGGTTGTGCAAAGCAGAGAGTTGAGCAATAGAAGAGTATTTGCATAGTTATTAAATCTTACTTTTTCAGCACAGGGTGGTTTATTTCACCAAATAAACAAGGAGAGTTATGTAGAGTAAAAATTTAAAAAACAAATTCTGCTGGAAGAACCCCAGCTAGGTTATCTGTATTACTAATGGCAGGATTCTGGTCCAAAGACAGGCTCTGTCAAAATACACAGAGTTCATGGAACATGTCTGTTCATTAGCAATAAAGATGAGTTTTAAAACACAGAGAGACAATCCAATATATTATAAAAGACACCAAAAGATCCCATGTGAGAGATGTAAGAGAAGATCCAAAAGTGTTCAAGATTGCAATTGAGACATTGTTTCCAATGATGAAGTGATTCTGAAGAGCCCCATAACCAAGTCATTGAATTGGAGTCAAAGAATTGGAAGAAACATTCAAAGATCACTGAGAAACTGTACAGCAGAAGTTATGAATATTGTCTGCAAGTTCCTCTTCTTCCAAAGCAACCAAAGAGTACCACAAAGAACCAGCCCACAAAAAAATGAATATTTGTTTGTACTCTGTACAGCAAATTATGAATTAAACTATCTGCTACACAGGTATATTCACAGTCTTCAGTTTAGCAATGATATATTCTTGTCCAAAGTATTACAGAACTAGCATATGGAACAGGACAAGACTTACTGAAATTAATGAAGTCTATGAACCTGACAGTTTCAAAAAGCATCATCATGGATTTTATATCATTTCATGTGGTACAGTAACTAATTTTATGTTAGCACCAGAACTTTCAAAAATAATGGCTACCTGCATCTGTCCTACTCTACCATCTTGCAGAAACAAACCTGCAGATACTCTTGACTTTACTCAGTGCCCACCCATCTGCTTCTGAGTAATACATATATATCCCTATTTCTAACAGTCTTATATATTTCCATATGACTCTGTAATGTATTCAAGAGAGCAAGATCCTTTTGCAGTACTGACAACAGCCTACCATAGTTGTATTAGTGTATAAGCTGCACATCTTCAGCCACCATTCAACACATCTAGAACCTTTCCTTCAGCAAGTACTAATTCCTGGCACCAAATGCCAGCTCCAAATATAAAAGCTAGCATTTCCACAAGTATCATAATTCAACATTTCTTGTCATTGTTTGAGTTTCACTGAAAGCTAAACTACTAGAGGACTCCCTTTTACTAGCCACTTCATGCAAACTAAGAATTAAAATACTTAATAGATATTAAATAATCTATTAGGGATATCTCCAAAACTCAGTAAAAGCTGATTTATGCTTGGAGGCCTAAAAACTTATCACTCTGTGCAGGTTCTTTTTCAAATCCTTAAAAAACTCTGATTAATACATACTAATTGTTTGAAAGTCTGAATAAAAACAGTTAATAGAAAACAGTATGTCTTTGTCATATGAAGAACATAATTTTAAAAATAATTTTAAGTATTTTTAAATATTAAGATGGAATTTGTCCTACCTCAGTAAAGGACATTCTTTTTTGTATTCATATTACATAAAGAACAAAAACCACTAATTTGATAAAGCTAGTATTCAGTAGAAGTAACAATCTCATTGTCTATAGACAGGTCAGAATTGAGAAGTTACAACATTGCCACCATTATTTGTGTTATCTTCAAACTGAACAAAAGCCTGATTTTGTTTTAGCTGCAATAGGCAAGCATCTTATCTCTTCATTCTTGTAGTTGTGGACATGATAAGATGAAAAAGCACCAGTACAGTAAAGGCCTGTGTTCATCCATACATTTCAAATCCTACAGAATTCAAAAGAAACCCAAGATCAAAGTGCAAATTTTGGCCATCTATCAGTAAACAATAGAAAAAAACCATTAAGCAGTAAAATAAAACTTACTGAGACACTTGTGCAGCAGTTGCATTATCTGTGGAAATTGAAAATAAAAACAAAGGATTTAATTAAGAATATTTTAAAATGTGCAAATACAGAACTCACTATTAAATGCAAGCACATAAATAATGCAATGCAAAATAGGACTGTGATAACACATGAGACATCCATATGTAAGTATTTACATAATGTATAAAAAAGACAAAGTGTACTCACCTTTCTCTACAATAACTTGACAAGTGTGAGTCTGGTTCTCACTCAGATGTGTGGCCATGTTATCCAAGCCAGAAACATCAGCCAGGAAATCACAGTTAAGACACACTACAGTCACACCTCTAGGAAATAAAAATTGAAAAGGAAGTGTAATTACAACATGGTTATGGAAACACCTTCCTTAACTTACAGCAACTGGACAGACTATTAAAAAAAATTCAACTTCAGATAAGATGATTCACAAAGACAATGTTACTTTTCTACTGCAACTAGTATCAGGAAATTCCCATCAATGAGCAGGGCATCTCCATGCTGGATGTAGTACAAAGAAAATGACTTTAGACAGAAATTTATTTGTACAGCATGGGTTTCTCTGTTTGGATGGCTGTTTTTTCCTTTCCCTGACTCCCTCCCCATTTTGCACCTTATGAATAATCAAAGAATAATAATTTAAAAAATTCAAACTGCTCAGAATTAAGTTCATAAATGTGAACAAATAAGTATCTGTCACTGACCAGAACACTGCTATTGGAAAAGCTAATGGTTTTATCTCTCTGCTCTAAATTGTGGAAATTCAAGAGGTTATAATTTCAACTAAGTTATCAGCTCCACATCAGAAAGTAAAAACAATGATCTGTAACTGAAAAAAGCTGAATTACCGTAGCTTTTCGGAATGCTTCTTAAAGATCCAAAATCTTTTACTTGGACGAGCACTGTGAAAACTAAATATATGAAAACATTACCACTTAGACTGGTTTTCTTCAATATATTATTCCACATAACCCCTTCAGTAGTCATGGTACTGCAATTTGCTTATGACAAAACATGAAAATAGAAGCCTAAGTTACTGAACTGCAATATTTTTAAACAAAAATTGCTTAAAGCTTACCCACTTGTGAATATCAGCTCTAGTTTGAAACATTGGCTCCCTTGTAAATGAGTTTGGGAGGTGAAAAGCTTAGCTTACTGACATAGTCCTGCAATAACATACTTTCATAGTTTAGCTTTTGAAGAAACACAGCTATAGCTATAGAGTGCCCCACTAAAGAGCTAGAACTTGGCTGAACTTGTGCTTCCTAAAGAGATTGCTTTCAATGAGAAATGAAATTTTCAGAAGGCAGCTGAGTACAGGGGCTGCTCCTTGACAAACACCCTCCAAGTCTGCCTCCTCACCATCACATTTTCCTTACACTAACCAAAGAGGTGATGGTAGGTGATGCAAAGGATCAGAGTAAGTGATGCATTAGTGCATCAAGGGGACAAATGACTAAAGATCAGCAGTTTTACTGCATAGATGAATTTGATCTGCCATCCAGACCACTGACAACAATAGGAGCAATTTATCTTAGAACCCTCTTTCCCCTTCCAGAGTAAGTATTTTCATCTACAGCTGGAATTATGCACATTATTTTATCACTTTTTTTAAGCATACAAACAACAGATTACAATAAAAACATGTAAACTATTTCAGCCTAGGATTTCTATGAGCATTGAAATTAGTATGAATAGGTCAATATACATATAAAGTACATCCAACTTAGGTGCCAGATTCAAGATTCTAGCATTCACAAATGTCAAAGTATTTCCTATGTACATGAATTCAGAAATAAAATCACATTCACTATTTTACACAATACAGTTAGCTTCTTCAGGGCACAAGATTAACAAGTAGATTTTCAAAGTTTGTTTTGCTGTCACTGTTATTGTATAATATAATTCTATGGCTCTGAACTCGAATGCATTTGTTTTCTTAACGTGCTTTTTTACAGCTGTCATTGCTAACACCCTACTCTGCTCCACAACTGGTGACAATATGAGATGCTATTTCTATGGATGACCAGAAGTAGTGTTAAGGAAAAGTATCCACTTGAGTTTGCTGTTTGAGACATCCTTTAAATCTGAGCACAGACTTCACTAGCAATAGCTATGTCCTGTATACATTCAGTACGTGTAAAATCAGATAAGCCATTCAATGTGAAACCCAGAGAACGTGCAATGATTAGTCATTATTTGCTAAGTCAGGCTGAAATTATTATTGAAGATCCCATAGATACTCTGAAGCAAAGGTATAATACTGCCTGTACCACTGGATTTTTAAAGCCAAACAAGAATGTGGAGTTTAAGCTTTGATTAAAAAGTAAAGAATTCAACCTTAGACATTTACCTGCCAGTCTGAGGACTTAGTTCAAAATTCACCTAACAAACACTTCACACCTTACATGAACCTAGGAAGTATTTACTAAGCCAGTAAAAACTTTGAAGAGTTCTTACCTCATCATGTGATTCACATAGGCTTTGCTACAGCTGGTGCTGTATCTGCATAAACTACAGTGGACGTAAGCAGGAAAGTGACTCGCAAAATCTTTTATTTCCGAGAAACACTCAATGCATTTGTGAGTTCCCACACGATGCCTGACAGTAACATGAAAAAGTTATCAGTTAATAGCAACACTTTCAGAAGAGGTAACTATGTTAAACTTTTTTCTTTAAGTAAGTAGCAAGTTCACCTACACTAGGGAAAAAAATGAGGAACTTAAAATCCATCAGCTAAACACTTATAAGTGACATTAGCACAAATTTAAAAAACTGTTTTTACTTGAACTATGATTTAATTATGATCCTAATTAAAAGTGAAACTTAATGTAAGCATCTGTTATTGGCACTCTTGGAAACAAGAGATAATGCAGTGGATGAGAACCTCCAACTTCAGCTGCTGTCTCTACTCACTTAAGAAGTATTTCCAATAATTACTTCATTTATCCATCACAATGCAGAGAAAAAGCCTTTGGCTTTTCTGTCACTCCAATATTATCCACAAGCTTTGAAACATCTACAAAGCAAGAACTCTTCCCCAGTTTTGCTGACTGTTTTTGTATCTCTCCCAGAGCTACACACTGAGAAAGTTAGAATCTGGAGGGGTGACATCTTCCATCTTTGACAAAGAAAAATGTTAACTCATCATAAGCAGTGAAATTAAAATCCAGTGTAATAAACATATTTTCATCCATGAAAATAGTAACAAAGACAGCAAATCCCAATAAATTGTGAAGATAAAGACAGAATTCTCCCAAAAGTTTTCTTTTCCTTTCTTGATTTTTTTTTTAAAATTAGCTCCCCAAAATGTGGTGTCTCCTAGGATAGATAGAATTTTTTAATTTACAGGTTCAGATAAAATGGGAGGGAAGGAGGGAAGGAGGGAAGGAGGGAAGGAGGGAAGGAGGGAAGGAGGGAAGGAGGGAAGGAGGGAAGGAGGGAAGGAGAGAGGGGGGAAGGAGGGGGGAGGGGAAGAGGGAAGGAGGGAAAGAGGGGAGGAGGGAAGGAGGGAAGGAGGGAAGGGGGGAAGGAGGGAAGGAGGGAAGGAGGGAAGGAGGGAAGGAGGGAAGGAGGGAAGGAGGGAAGGAGGGAAGGAGGGAAGGAGGGAAAAAAAAAAAAAAAAAAAAAGAATTAAAAAAGGAAAAAGAAGAAAAAAAAGAAGGCTCCATGCAGAGAAAATTTCTAAATGGTGGCACAGAGAAGTTTCCAGAACATTTGTTGTTCCATCATAAAGTAGTCTACCATTACCAAAACTGGTAAATGAAAATTCAGAATTACAACCACAGTACTGGTATGTGCAAAGTTCATGCATCTGCTTTCTTGGCAAACTTGAAGTGCCAGATCTTCTGTATTACAGCAATAAAGTTACTCAAATACCATTAAATTATCAGTTATTTATGTTCAAAGCATACTTAAAGACAATTTTAATGCTATTAATTTACCTTAGACTAGGAAATGCTATATTTGTAGGTTCTTTTTTTTTCCTGCTGTTTGTCCATGCATTTTGTTTCCTTGATGTAGATTGTTTTGATTTTCCTCTTGACTTACTTGTATTAGATTTGTTATGATTTTTAGTGGTTGCATTTTTAGCTTTAGGTGATAACTGAAATGTGGAGCTGCTTGTACTAACAGAAGATGTAGCTGATGGTCCTGACTGATGAGATGCCAAAGATGCTCGAATAGTCACCTACAAGTATGAAAGTTTAAAAAAAATTGTTTAGATTTAAGCTCTCCAAGTTCCCACTCCTATTTTTCTTCAAGTTTAAGTCACTTTATAGCACAAATCATAGCATAAGAAACTCTCCCGATTAAAGATTACTTTGAAGAATACAAAATACTGAAAACACTGTTGGACTAGAGTTAACCTCTAAGAAGACATGATAAACCCAGTTTTAGCACAGATATTCTATGCAGAAGTTGGTCTTGCATTTTTATATGGATTTTTGCCACCACCTTCCATAAGTCGAAAATCTTTCACAAAAAATGATACAGAAGCAGCTCCCAGCACAAGAAAGCATAAATGGGAAGGGACAAATTAACCATCAGCTTAAGAAAGCAGCAGCTCTGACTTGACTACTGGCATGTATGCAGGTGTATGGAACAATGGGACAGAAAGCAAAACCACACATCACCAGGAAGAAACTATAAAATTTGCCTGGTAATTCTTTGAACAGGATTATTTTTTTGAGTTTTAAAGGCGAGGAAAAAACCAAAACAGGACTCACAGGAAAAAATACAACCCCAACACTTTGTTTAGGAAAAAAAAACTGAGAAAGCACTTCTCACTATTGCACTATTGCACTCTTTTCTCTACCCCTCAGGTTTTCCTGCATGAACACTCACCTTTGTTCCAGGAGGCAACCCCTCTAATTGCTTGGGTTTCCTAAATGTTCGATGATGCTGAGTCTTGTGATCCATTTTTTCTTTGCATGTCAAAAATTGCAGTCTGCATTTAGTGCAACGGTATATTCCCTTTTTCTTTTAAAGACAAATGACAATCTATAGTAAGCATGAGTGGCATGACAAAACTCTAGCCCTAACTTGTCTTAAGCAATGTTCATGCAGTTCCTAAAACTAAACAAATACAAATTCCAATGCTATACAAAGACAAGATACTGTACAGGAATTAGATACTTGCAAGGCAGTATGGTTACTAAGAGGAGGAGCAATCAGATTCCCAATTACAAGACACTTCATTATCTTTTTCTTTATTTGAACTGGAGGCAGGTTTGATAGTAACCTCAAGAAAAGCAGAATCAAATCACTACAATGTAATGAAGAAACAAAACAGCAAGAAGGTTCTTCCAAGGATATTCAGAGATTGTTATAAACAGGGAGCTGCTATCATACAAAAACAAGACAAAGTCTAACAACTCCCTTTAAGACTTCTGTATTCTTATTAATTATTCTTACCCAGTAACAACCATACAAATCAGCTGTATTTTTTTTCAGAGGAAGATTCCTTACACGTGTTTAGCATTTTTCTAGCATTAAGGATTGAAAAGACCTGCTTACCTGATGCCTCATGTAATGATGCATATATGGCGCTCCAATTTTAATAACTTTGAGGCAAAATGGGCATAGCAAATGTTTTGTGTTTTCATGAACTGTTCTAAAATGTGTTTCTACATCTGAAAAAGCCGAGGATCTGTAGCTGCACACCTAAAATAAGAAATTGACTTTTTGGTTACAAGTTTACTGACAGTGAAAACAGGGGAATGGTGTCATCTTAAATACAAAAGTCACTCTGAGATACCTGGCAGACATACGGCATTTCACCTGGCTTATGATTGTCCTTCATATGTTGCAAAAGAACTTGCTCTGTTTCAAATGACAATTCACAGATTTTACAAATGGCTAGAAAAATGAAAAATAAGAAAAAAGTAAAAATTTGTTAGCGGTTATACGTACATAGCTATAATTTCTTGTAGTTTCAGAAAGTCAGAAAGGCAATGGCCTTAAACATGAGGTCTTAAAGCTTTCAACTAAAAATAAATAAACAAAAAATGCAAGAAAAAAACCCCAAAAGCTTTAAAAATACTTTTTTGCACATATATTTGATCTAAAAAAAAAGTACTCTGTTGCCATATTAAATCTCAAGGTTATTGTTATTTGAGTAGAATAGCTTTCTTCAGAAATCACAATCCAGGAAATAAAAGTTGGGAAATTTCTAAACATTTTGGCTTAGCAAAAGTTGAGTTTGACAGGATCCAACTCACTGGATGACTCGTAAGGCGTGTGTGTGCTCTCGATGTGGCACTGCAGCTGGAACGGCGTGGGGAACTGTCGGTAACAGTGCTGGCAGGTGGTGTGGCTTTCCCAACTTTCATTGCTTTGCTTCTCAAGCTCCAAGTGATGTTTCATGTGGTTCATAAACCTTTAAATTATAGTCAACAGGTGCAAAAAAACTACATTTTAACACTCCCCATACAGATCACATACAAAATGTACAAGATTCTTTAGATATTTTGCTCTGTAAGGACTTCTCCATTTCAATTTTAAAAAATGTAATGTTTGCTAAAAAAAACAGGCAACAAATTTAAAGCTGATTAGAAATCTTGACTTTAAGGAACATCCATTAAGTCTAAAACATGTTCTAAGACTAAATAATCTATTACATTTCTCTTTTTTTTTTTTTTTTTTTTGCTTAGACAAAATTTTTGCCATGAAATACAGGGTAATAAGTGAAGATAACAAGAACACATCAACTGTTCACACTTGATTCACCATTTTGAAACATGTGTAACTTTGGCTCTGCTGAAAACTATTAAGTAGCAAGAATGTATCTGCAATTTGGACATGACAGCCTTAAGTGATACCACTGCAGGAGTTCCAGGAACCTTCCTCGTCTAACACATTGAGGCCTAATGTTGCATTGTGAGGACAGCTACCAAAAATACCACTGTGCAGCCAAACATCAAGAATGGGAGAAACTGGTATGGGAGAAACTACTTTAAGTTACCAGCTTTTCCTCATTAATCTGCTCATCTGTCTGAAGTAGGAACCTATTCTGGCTGAGAAGTGCAGGCACCCATGACAGCATCAGCAGGTCACTGTTACTGGTGGAGCAGCACAAGGACAGGTTAGCTGCAAACCCACTACAGCTCAACTTCCAAAATCCCTCTTTTGAATGCACTTTATTTCAGAACAGCCAGAAGAACTATTAAATGGAAAGCTAAAAATCACAAAAAGAATGCAGATCTTGGAACTGGAAAAAACAAATGAGCAAGGAAGAATAGTCTCTTGAGCACAAGCTTGTGCTATTATGCAGCTGCATAAAAAAACAGAAACAAAACAACGCAAACCGAGTCTATCCAGTTTCCTAAGCAGACAAAAGAAACTGACACTGCATTACTGCATAATGCCTTAAAGTATAATTATTGCAACAGTATGTTCAACCACAGATCTCTTAAAGAAAGCAGGGGATTATCATAATCAATCACTTTTTGCTTTTCTGAATTTCAGTCAAAAAACTTATACTTGAATTAGGAAGGTAAGACATATTTATTTTGTCTACTATATATAAAAGATGCAAACTACACCTTGAAAAAATTTCTTAAGTTAAAGAATTATGGAATAAAGCTACAAGGTTACAGTCAAAATTAATATCATTAAAGTCAATGCTACAGAAATTTAAAAAAAGGTGGCTTGTACATTTTTAATAACTTGCTGTACAACACATAGGCACCACAGCACCCATTGCTTTCAATATAATGCTGAGTAGAAAATAGTGCCCATTTAATGATTAATAGTAAATGTCATTGTTTTAATTACAGAAAACTTGTTTTTTTCAATAATATGTGTCTAATGTTAGCATAAATCTGCTCATTTTAACTTGCAGACTGTGCCCTTTGAAACAACAGTCCATTTTTCAATTTTACATTCTGCTACTTCAGCTTCCCTTGAACAGTGCATGTAAAAAAGTTCAGTGACCTTAACTTCCAGAGGAACAATGACACAAACTTGTCTACCTACTAAAACAGCTTACTGGGGTTTTATCAGCATTTGGAAATAAAATTACTCCAACAAAATAACAGATGTTACATAAGTGAACTACTGTCTATTAGTCATTGTGTGTCCCTAAAGGGAATTAACACTCACATCTACCAATATTGCCATCAATCCACATGGCAAACTGTAAAATCCTTTGTGTTGCCCTTTCTAACCCCAAAGTCCTACAACTGCTCTTATCAAAACTATGTTTATGCTACACACCACAAAAATTCATACTCTAATCTGCAAAATGTTTCAAATTATGGCCATCAATGCAAAGCAAAAATTCATTCAATTTCTGTTTATCACCCAATAGTTTTCAGTATGAAAGGAACTCTACTCCAGAGACACAAAACTTGAACATATGACACTACTATGGACTGTAAGTGATTAACAGTTAAATTAAGGAAATTAGTTCAAATACCTTATGTTATTTTTAAGAACTTTCAGACAACTGATGCATTTAAATGTTGTATGAGTCTTCTGCTCTTGTTGTACCTGCTGGAGGTCACCTTCATCCTTCCCATAATAAAAGTCATTAACTAACATAATCAGTTTTCCTTTCTCAGATTCAATGGTTTTGCTGCTTGTGCTCAAACACTCTGTTTTGACCACTCCTGGGAAAAAATTATTTATCATATCTGGACAACAATACTGGATGCAAACAAGGAGAAAAGATGAGACAGAGAGAAACAAAGGTATCAGCCTCACCAAATTGCATCAATGAGAACAGCATTTTAAAAACTGAAGGCAGTAAAGATTGTTAAATGCAAAGCTTAATTCTCTGACACATTGATCATAGTCACACTCAATTTTGAACAGTGATTCATCTTTAACTAGTGTTTAAGTAATAAAATACTATATTATAAAACTAAAGAAGATTCTCATAGATTCATGTAAGGTAAATCGAATCAAAAAGAAAATAATGCTTGGTATTGCCTTTTTCTTGCAAAAAAAATTCTATTTCATTTACATTTAATAAAAAGGAAAAAAATAGCAGTTTTCATGCAAGTATTTTGCTGATGAGGGTAAGTTTATTGAGAACTTAATGAGAAATTTTGTCCTTTAATTTTAGGGAAGAATGCATGTTGAAACCTTCAAAAGTTCTTTCCAGCATTATTAAAAAAATTCAAAACTCTGAGTCACATAATAAACATTGTTTAAGCTTCTTTATGTTGAAGTATACTAAAGAATGCTTAGCCCAAGAGCCATCTCATGAAACTTATCACTTGAAAAGTACAACATACTTCATAAAGAACATGCTATGAAGTTTCCAACAAAATAGAATGCTTCAGAGGACAAGTTTTTCTCCTGCCAAATAACGGTCTCACCATGCAGGACTACTACTTTCCATAAGCCTACTAGTAAGAAGTAATTTCCTGCTCCACAGCAGGAATTCAGTATACTGTAATTCAGTATCCTAAGTAAGCACACTTCTTCAGTGGTTCCTTCATTCAGCTGATGTGCAAAAGCTACTCTGTACAAATAATGATTAGAAAAAGATAAAACCCTTGGGTTTTTTCCACTGCTATCTGTATTTCTTAATTATGTTTCAGAGACAAAGAGAACAGCAATTACTGGTTAGGGTATTGTAATCCTGCAGATCAGAACCATCTGTGAGAAGAGTAACTCAGATCCCCACAAATTTGTGCTACACAGTAGCTGATACTTCTTTTTGTTTTGGATATACACATTGTATGCAGACTACAAAGCCATTTCTCTGTCCCTGAAATAAAATACATATGCCTGAGAATTGTGAGGATCTTTGCCAAATGATAAACACTTCCCAGGAAACAATGTTTCCAGAAATAGTAGTAAGTAGTTTCACAATCAGATAAAGTGATGCTCAACTTCTGAGAGTTTTGTTTTCTACAGTGTTTAAGTATGAACTACAAATGAAATTCTTCCCCATAGTTTAAAAACTTTTTATCTATTAAGTATCAAGCATTTTTATCTTGCTATATCAAGTGACACATCAAGATAAAACAGTAAGATTGCACTGTCATCTTTGTGTCACCTGCAATGTCATACAGATGTGGGTCACCTGGCTGCCTATTCTCAGACACTTACC
Organism: Erithacus rubecula; assembly: GCF_903797595.1. NCBI lineage: Eukaryota > Metazoa > Chordata > Aves > Passeriformes > Muscicapidae > Erithacus > Erithacus rubecula. The sequence goes on from NC_136666.1 coordinate 14,684,930, forward strand.
TTCAGCACACTGGAAACATGAGGCAAAAAATAACAAGATTTAGAGCTCCCCTGCTCCTGCCTTGCTCTCCATGACTGCAAGACTTGGAGCATTTGGCTCTGGTTGACAGCAGACAGAAGCCAAACTAGCTTCCTATCAAACCATGTCCCTCTTCCATAACCAAACAGAAGCCCACAAAGTTTGTTCTATTGCTTACCAGCCCCAAAATATTTTACCTTCATATGATTTTTCAGAGGATCCATAAGGTTGAAATGTATATTACACTTTGGACAAGCCCGTGGAAAAGGTCCTCCATTTTTAATTGATGCAGCATTTGTCCCTGTAAAATTTAAAACATATAAAGACTCAGAATTCACAAGCAGACTACTTAACTTAGCAGTAGAGGTAATACTCTAGTAAACAATGCTATTTCAAATGGAAACCATTACCATCAAGGAAGCTGTAGAACCATAAGCAAGGCTTTACAAGCATCTCTTAACTACTCTTCCTTTTTCCCAGACTGACTTAGAGTTTGTTCTGTTTGATATCAACTGATAAACAGATTTTACAAAGTCTTATCAACAAACAAGGAAAAAAAACCACATGAGGAGATGAAGACAGCATGATAGGGAGAAAGCATTACTTCTGTGCACTACCAGCCAACCTCATCCTGGATAGGATGGATTTCTGATGTTTTTATTTCACAAACTTTTCAAACAAACACCTGAAGCCTGTTTTCTGTCACGACGTGATCACCACAATAGGGCTCAGACAACTGGTTTTGGAAAAGGATTTCACCATTTGGTTCTTAATGATGAGGTTATTTCTCTCTGGAGATTTGTTGGAATCTAGGCTTATTCAAATGCTGTATTTCTATTAAGCAAAGGTGTCTTTGGAGAATCTAGAGAATAAATCCTCTAAATTAATAATTACTCCCAACAATTAAAAGAAATAATACTTCTCTTATCAGCATAAATGATTAATACCTTTTGAGCAAAAGAGAGATATTAAATCTTTGCATTAGTTTAAATTTTAATGAATAAACACAAGCTCTGAGTTTTCTCCAAACTGCCAAAAAACATCAGAGCAAGAGCTCTCCTTTTCCAGATGAAATTCTCTTGTATTCTCAAGTCATTCACAGATCTGGAGGACTCCATACTAAGTAAGTACTTTGGAAGCCAAACACAGGAAACAGCATCTCACCAGTAGAGTCAATTGTTCCCTGCCAGGACTACAAAAAGATGTAATAAAAACAAAAACATAAATACAAGGGAATGAGGAAGTGTATGAGTTAAGAGATGACCATGCAGTAGTGCTATACATTTTTACACCAAAATAGCCCTGCCTAGACCCCAAATAAACAATAATTTTCCTTAAGATAACAGTTTTGCTAAGAATCACTTTTAAACAGAAAGTCCTTCACGTGAGTGGATGGCCATGTAAAAGATGTACCACAAAACAGTGCTGCAAGTCTTCACTATTAGAATTGGTAAAACATGTTGACACTTCACAGCTAAGTGCAAACTGAGTTGAAGAAAACCAGTTCTGCAGCAAAATCTTGTGTTCTGCAGTGCTTCAGTGCTGGATTCTGTGGCAGATTAGAAATTGCTATGCCAGCAGGAGATGGCTTAGAGACAAACTCAGCAAAATAAGGTTCTAAGTGAATATGATCTACTTCTTTTTTTACTGAATTTAGCAAGATCCTTCAGTTATCTTTTTTTATTACAGGCTGCTACAATATCTGTTTCACCCAAAAGAGGGTTGAAATTTCTTTGCTGCAATGTTCATGCTATAGCCATGTCCATATTATAGCCATGTCCTCCTGGCTGCAGGAAAGAGCAAATGAGCTTTATTAAAATAAGACATGCAAAACCCCAAATCTGAAATTATTCCAAACAAGCATTTCAATATTGTAGGACAGAGGATGTCTTGCAAATGTCTCAAAGTCAAGAATAAATCCTGGCCTACTGCAGTTACTAGAAAGCACCTTTTGGCTCAAAAATGCACCTAATAGCTAGTCTGAAATAGTCAGACTAGTTGTCTCCTTGCAGGGAAGGAAAAACCTTTCCAATAACATCCTTTCTTTGAAATTTACCTTCTCTCCTCCCACTACTATTTCAAACTGGGAAAAGAAAAGAAGGGGAAAATTGCAAAACACACTTTACATTAATGAGTCAAAGCACAGAATCACAAAATAATTTAGGACCTTTGGAGGTGGTTTTATCAAACTTTCCACTCAAACAAAGTCTAATCTATGCTCAGTAATGTCCTGCCAACTTTTGAATATCTTCAAGGATGAGGATTTCACAATCTAAGTTGTTACTTCCTTGTCTGGCACTGCTAAAACTATTTTTTCCTTCGTCTAATCAGAACTAGTTCATAAATTAAGTAGTCATAGAATTAAGTCAAGAATTCTTTCAATCTTGATTTCCTGGTTGGTTGTGTTTTAAAGTTTCAACCTTCTACTCCCTTCTTTGACATAGAAAATCTGAGCTAAGAGAATGAGGTCAGGGGCATTTATTTTTATCATCTGTCTTAGAATGACTAATTATTGCTCTGCAGAATTCAAACCTACCTACTAAACAACAGAGGTCTAAAATTTGAGTAAGTACTAACCTCAGGTAAATTAATCTGTAATGGTATATAAATTCTTGCATGGAATAGCTGTTTTTAAGATATTAGAACAGTTACTTACACTGCCTTAAGAGCATTAAAAACACTGACCAACTGCAACACTAGAGATGTGTTAGTTTTTTCCATGACACAGAGGCAGGACTGCCAGCTAGACCATTCTGTCTTCCTACTGTTTGAAGTTCCATTTTGTGCCTCTGTAACTGTTGGACAGTTACCTGTAGGTGTAACAGCCAAATTGCTTCTAGCAACAACCTCATTAAGTTTGGCCTGTTTTGGAGTTACATTGTCACCTTCAGAACTAGCAGGAGGTTTAGGTACAAAACCACTCTCATCTAGACCTACAGCATTTTAAATTAAAGAACCTCCTTTTTTTTTCCCCATAGTAATTAGAACACGTTAGTGATGACTGCAATTTAGAGTACACACAAAGCTGTTTTAAGATTTTCCTAAACTAATATGCCATACTGAAGTTAAGAAAATATCCAAATCAGATTGGAGGTCCAGTCCAGTGAAACAGGAAAGGGTAAACACAAGAGATACAAACCCACCTCTGAAACCTCAGTAAATCACACTATGGCCACCTGAATTCATTTGGCCTACTTTTCACATCTTGACCCACTCTAATCTGAAACAAGGTGAGTTCACAGTAACAAAGTTAAGCTAAGCAGCTGGTTTCTGCACGCCCACTACTCGGAACAAGCTCTGCACTTCTGATGAAAAACACCTCTCCTTTTTTCTGGATCTGTGTTTTAGTTTGTTATAGAACTCTGTAAACTTCAGTTTGCATGCAAAATGAAAAAAAGTGTTGTAAGTTCTAATGAGCAAGCAAAGCACACCTATCTGCTCTCTTCTTCTGAAAAAATATTACATGCCCTTATGCTTTGCAGTATTTCTTCTAGAGAAAATCACTAAAAACAAACAAAAAACAAACAAAAAAACTCTAATAAAACTAAACCAAAAAAAATCCACAAAAAAAAAACCCCAAACATCCCCACAACTTCTCCATTAACTTTGAAACTGGGAGGTCCACTGTCTGATTAACACTCAGCCCATAAACACTCAGCTCCATCTTGTCAGAAATCCATGTCTCTGTCACTGTAAGATTGCCCTTGACAACATGAACTCAATTCAGAGATCAGTCCTCAAGCAGACCTGAAAGACACAGTTACAAACCAAGAAGTCTGAAGCACCAGCACAGGTCTTGTAAACCTCTCACAATGACAGATTGCAAATAGCCTTAAGACTATAATAAAATATACAAAAGGCTTCAGTTCTGGACACAATGATCTAAGCTAAGAACATTCTGGTATATCTCTTTCCCCCCAGTGGTATAGCTGCTCCAATGATTTCTCAGGGTGTGAAAAAAAGCTCAACAAATAGAGATACCTGGTGTCACAACTAATTATTCCAACTTCTGAGAAGAAACAAAACAGCCCTCTGGCACCCATAGCTGTGTTTGCTCAGGGAGAACTATCTAAACTTAGCCAACAGTCTGGAGAATCTCCTCATTCAATGCACGTAGGCAGACTCCCAGCAGAAAATGCTGATGAACATCTTGGAGAATTTGCTACACTGTGCCTCACACGTGGGAAGACATAATTCACTTGATGTATAGTCACCTAACCATCCTAACATTCTCCTTTGTAGTACACATTTAATGTGTAGTACACATATTAAGCTCAAACGTTTTAATCTGTGCATTGTTTGCCAAAGGTTCATTTATTCACACATCCAAAATTATCAGGTTATTAATTAGATGCTGCTGCTTCCTAGGGGGTTTTAATTTAATTACACCCACTGTGTTAGGTATATTAGCTGCTTACACTGACATGTCTTGCTCAGCAAAGGCTTCCATAGAGCTGGTGTGACCTTAGCATTCCTCTGTATCACTGAGGCTATTTGAGCATCTAGCCATCAACCTACAGCAGGAACTGCTGCTGCTGTACATTAAACTATGTGTAGCTGTGCAATGAGGGCCAGGGAAAAGACACAAGGTCTGACTGAGTTTTACACAGATCTTTAGTGATGTATTTTATTTGAGTGCTGAAAACCCAATTTGGAAACAAGGATTATCTTCACATTAAAAAAACTATTCATAATTCCAATTTTAAAAGCTTAACACCAGTGATAAAAATTGTGAAGACTCTTTTACATATTTATAAATGTGAGTAGTCAGTTTATACAACCTTAATTAGTGAATTCTCTTTCAGAAGAACTATAATAATACTAGAAAAATATATATATTTGCATTTTAGTTCTGTTGTTTGTTCACATAAAAAAAATTAGGTATATTTTGAAAATTAATCACACCAACTCCAAATATTATTTAATATTTTTCTGGTATAAATCAGATTGACATCTTTTATCGAGAAAGTGCCTCTCTCAGCTGGAGTGTGGACACAAGAATTCCTTGAATCATCCACATTCCAGGCTAGTTTGTCCACTTCTCTACACAGCAGGTCACAAGGACTCCAAGTACTCAGGACAGCAGAGAAAAGCAGCAGCCAAACAATTCTTGTTTAGTCACTTTGCACTATTAGTGAACACTTCTGGAGCTATTAACCAGGAGCTGGGCTATGCTCTTACACACAATATTCCTGTGTACCTTGCCATCCCTGATGGTAAGGAAGTAGCAAAGTATACTGGCTGCAGCACCACCTTGCAGGCAGGTTTCTGAACACACACCATCACTGTAAAAACCTTAATGCTGCTTTGTGCATCTGTGCTGGCTGGACCTGATTTTACAAATGATGGAAAAAGACATCAGAAATAATAACCTAGAAAAAAAGCACCAAACGTACTGGGATAACAGAATAGGCACATGAAAGCCAAATTGCTTCAGGCCTCCTAGTGCCCTGTCCTGCATCAACACCTCCCAGTTATCTGGAGCTATGGATTCATGAATGGAGCCCAACCAACTCCACACCACAGATCTTTCTAGTTCCTCCAAGCAGGTGAAGTTTGTGGGAGAATGTTCTCACAATATTCTCAGAAAGAAAGCTACATCCAACCTGCATGGAAGAGTCACCAATGGCATTTACCCAAATATCACCACCTATTTAGCAGCCTAAGGAGATGCTTGGTTAGTGTCCATCAGCAGGCTGCCATTTCTCTGCTTAGACCTCAGAAATAAATATTTATGCTATCCTGAGCTAAAAAATGTCTTTCGTGATCCACATGCTTAAGTTGTATGTTAAGTTGTCCTGCAGAGTATCAAAGGAAAGGATTCTGCTTTTAAATACCATATTCCAGAATGTCTTGTACCAAAAGTGCACAAGAATTCACATATGAATTAGGGAAGCATGGCATCAACACAGGCAAGGAGGCTTTGGCATACATGAACATGCATTTAATCTCATTACATAGCCTCCCTCACCAAGCAAGCCAAACCACAAAATACACAGACATTTCCTTTCTCCAAAGTGAAATGCATCTTAAACTTGCCTTCTGTGTCAAAAATATTTATGTTTGAACCCACAATAATAAAACTTTTATTTTAACTTTCAAATCCAATTGCCATCTTACAGTAATAAACATAGACTAAGTATGGCACATTTTAAATGCTTTGAATTGCAACCCTCAGTTGCAATGCTTTTAAACAAATCATTTTTTCCCAGTGAGAAACTAATACCAGTAATTTTTAAGTAAGCAAGCAAGTCTCCAAAGTTAAAAAAACCCACAAACAACTCAACTTTAGTACCTGTCCTTTGGAGAACAAGAGCTGGAATAATGAGCCATTAGCAAAAACAAACTATTTCCTTACTTGACAAAAAGCTGTTTAACCTAACACAAGAATGAAACCAACAGAATGGCTGGATACAAGCAAAAAAATACACTGCTAACCCTTCACTGATATATTTCTGTATGTATCTAAAACTAAAAATGAAAAATCATCACATGAAGCTGAGCAAACTTGCTACCCCTTTGTCCTGTGCAACTTCTTAGCATGACCAGGCCATTCACTGTACTTAACCTGTTAGGGAAGAATTGAAAGTCGTTGTCACCCATAACTTATAGACAGAATAATGGGAGTCATTACAAAAGCACAATCCTTCAAAAAGGAGGAGGGAAGTCTCAGTTAAGACTGAATACAATGCATGCTTCAAATCTACTTAATCTGCTGTGACACACACAAAAAAAGGTGCTATTTGGCTTCTTTATAAATAGATTAAATGTTTACTGCTGAAAAGCTAGTTGGAAAAAAAAGGTACTTGTTATCAAATGACATACTCTCTCCCTTCCCCTCCCTTTCAAGAATGATCCTTTTGATCCCATCAACTCCAACTCCTGCATATAGCAGAAAACCAAGATCATCACAGGCAATCCATCCAGCAGACTCAGGTATTCAGGAATTGTTCACAGTCCCTCTTTTGCTAACAGTCTTTTCCTATGCCCACTGGCCAAAGAGTGATGAGTATACTGAAAGCAAACCTTTACCTGTCAATAAAGATACAGTGGACCTAGCAATGCTTTTTCTCATCTAAATGAGCATTATAAGAAGACATCAGTTGATTTTAAAGTCAGTCTAATGCACTGAAAAGCAACATCTGAGAGGACAAGACTCCAAAGTTTATTTTATTAAACATTATACAGTGTTATGTACAGGGGGAAGAAAAAAAGCAGCTATACTATATTCTAGAAATCCTATTTAAAGTTATAACCCAAAGATCTGCCCTAGAGTTAACAACATTAGGTTGTTTCTTTCTCTTATCAACTATTACAGTTATACCCACCTGTTACATTCACTGCTGGCTCAGTCTGGTACTGTGGAACTCCCGAGTTCTGTCTCACACCAAACAGTAAACCAGATGTATTATCTGGTGCAGCTGGTGGAGAATCCATAATATAATCCTAATAAGATATTTTCAAGAGGGAAAAAAAAATTGAGGTTTAATAATTTTTTACTTGCAGGCTTTAAAGGGTTTATTTTAAAAACATATGATTGCTTAAAAGTACTCAGAAGTACTCAGCTGAAAAATCAAGCCCATTACAATCTCCCCAAAATAGTTTCTTTTAACATTTTAATAAGATTGCAATTCTCATCAGTGTTTGTTAGGTTTCATAGCTGTGTATCCAGAATAGTAAAAACAATCCTAAAACCTGGGAAAGACCATTTAATGAAACATCAATAATCTGTTTGAATTGTAAATGCTTTTGTTCAAAAAAGTCTAATGAATTCAGATTATACTTGGTCGTTTAAAAAAACAAAACAAAACAAAAAAACTTGCTTCTTTCAACCTAAACTCAGGCATTTGCTGTTACTCCTGCATAACATCGTGCTGCATCTTAAAAAGATCAAAAACCAGAACTCAAAAGTAGCACAAACTTGCAGCAAGTAGAAGCTTCTCAAAACAAGATGGTATTAAAATCATATAATCAAACCCTCTTTTCAAAGCCCAGCTAACCTAAAAGTTGGTTCATGTTTCCCAGCACCTTGCTAAATTAAGTTTTGTGCATCTCCAAGTACAGGTGTTCTTTTACTCTTCACTTTAAAAAGTCTGCCCTTTAGTACCTATACTACATATAACATAGTCCACATTTCTTGTCTCCAGCACTGAAAACTGTTAAAACAGTTCCTTCCACATATTGGTAACAATAGTAACAGTTCCACTGTTACTAAAATATGTAACACTTGGAGGAAAAAGAAACATGAAATTTAGCTCTCTTTACAAATACCCAAAGTTAAGAGGGTGAGATAGGAGAAACATTTTTCAAGATTCATCAATACTGGTCACATTTTAATAGGCATTCATCCTAGCACAATCTGAAACGTGAAGTATTTTCAGGAATAGTAATAAGCAATTAAGAAAAAAACCTGATAGTTAGGTTTAATTTTAAACTAAGGTAGAAATAGAAAAGTATTGGCAATTTCAACTCTGAAATAATTCAAATGGTCACACTTCATCAAGCTGTATTGTGAAACAAAATTGACAAGAGTAAGGCTATCTACCTAAACTAAAAGAAATAAACAAATTTTAAAACCCACCCAATACACATACAGAGACCTTGTCATCAATGTATCCACGTGACAAAGGTCAAATACATTTTGCTGAAAAGATCAAGCTCACCAACTGTTTCCCATTCCCAACTGTGCTACTCATTTGAAAACATCCCTGTGGAAGTTACATTTTTAACTACTACCGTGTGAACCAAACTTAATGGAAAGAAATCTAAGTGAGCAAAAGTGCATAAACAGGTATGATAATCTGGTTTAGGCCTAAAATACCAGAACAAAAAGGAAGATGCTGCTCCCCATCCTGCCTTTTTGATGTACTTCTCCTTAAATGAAGAGCTTTCAGGACTTTATTAAAGAGCCACTCCTCCTTCTGGTGAGTCACCTAATCCACTCTAACCAAATTAAAGATACATGTTCAGGAGTAGCTATGGAAATAGTTACTGAGTTTCAGTATTGTATTTGCTATGAGTAACAGCTAAATGAACTGCAGTCACAATACAGCAAGTGTTACTGTAGTCACAGCAGTTTCAGAAGAGCCAGTGAAAGGACAGCAAAGCACAACTAATGCTCAGGGTACAAACCTGTGGCAGGATCTGAGTGCAGGGCCCTGTGCAAATCATTTAAAATGTGACCAATACAACAGCTACATGCAAACACTGCATCTCTTACTAGTCTGTTGTTTCTTTGTTTTTATGTCCTGCCAATATTTGATTTTCAACAAGATCACAGTTTGGGTATTTTGATGGCATGGACACATCTCCCCAGTATATACTAAACACATTCACCAAGCAAAAAAATGTGGCAACAGACACACTGAAAATTTTGCCTAATTTTCAAAAAGTCCTTTTTTGTTGACAGGTATTATTTTAATGCAATTTGGCTCTATCATTTTACATACAAACCCCTCAATATTGTCCAGTGCTTTAGAAAACAAAAATGTGTAAAAAAACCAAAACAAAACAGGTTTGCCACACTGATGAAAAAAAAAAAAAAATCAAACTACTAACATGTATAAGTGCTTCCACATGCAGAAAAGCAAAATCCTATGTCTCTGTAAGTTAATTTCCTAGTGCTCAAGTGAAGAGAAGTATTACACCACTACTTTTAGTTTTCTAAGGGACTAATGACAATATTGGGTAGTCTGCATCCTAGGTGTTCAACTGTGGAAGCCATGTTACCAATATACCATTGGTAACTAAATCCACCCTGAAAAATTACAATGCACAGTACTGGACCTTTGTTTTCTCAAAAGTACCTAGGAACAACCAGAACCTGAGTCACAGTGACTGAGGAATGTGTTTAGTAAGTAAAAGACAGAACTGGCTGTGGCTTAGTGGAGAACATTCTGAGCACTGAATTACAGAACACTGCTCAAGACAAATTTTTCTTTAAAAAGAGGATAGTCCTATGCTATGAAATGCAACAGTTGCTCTGACTGAATTGAAATTGCTGTAAATTGTATTACTGAAATAAAAATGAACTCTGAATTTCTGGAACTGCATAGCATTTAGTACACAGCACACAGTACAGTAACATGAAAAATAGACTGACTTATTTAGGAAGTCAGTGAATCAAGCCTGTGATTGGAAAGGACTATTTCAATGATAAAACTGGAATATCAAACATTGACAAGAGGCAAATTTTAAACCTGTTGAGAAACTTTGACATCCTGAGATTAAAAAATATTGCACTGTACTTAGAATGCAAATGCACTCTGAAGGACATTCAGCTAAAAAGGGGTCCTGTCAGTGTCTAGTTATACCCCTCAATGATCTTCGTAACATTCTCAAAGTCAGCTTTCAACATTTAGAAGCTGAAGATCCAAATGCCAAATGCTTTTCAAAAAAATTTATTTGAAGCTTTTACCACTTAGGAATAATCAAGTTGGGAAGAAAGAGAACATGCGTGAACAAAAGTGTCACAGAAAGCCCAAGGCAGAAAATCATCACCATAAGACAGCAGTCCCCAGTGAAATAAACACTAGATGAGGAGTGGCTGAGGAATCCAAAAACCCTAAGGAACTCCTGAATGAAGAAATTCAAACTAAGGGCATGAGCCAAAATACAGGTAAGTACACGTGTAACACTAAGAACAGCAAATGATATGTGGCAGGAGTGATTAAAAATCACAGAACTTTGCCCAAGACACTAAATTATAGTAACTCTCTAAAAAAAAGGTACATCAGACAAGCTTCTTCCTCCATAAAAAGTGCAACGTCATCAAGTAGTAATAACAATATAAACAAGAAAAAAAATTCTAGATATGCTTAAACTGAAAATACAGTTCTGAATCTAGAAAAGTTAAGCTGAAGAGATGGAAAATTTGCCATGTCTTAAGCAAGGTAAAAATGCAAACAGAAAATTCTTCTTAAAGGTATTCAAGAATTTCTTAACATCTAAAGAACAGGATGTTACATTTAGGACAGCTTAAAAAAATTAAAGGCTCATGAAAACCATGATCAAAATGTCAACACTAAAGAAGCTGTATAACAAACTGTTCAACAAACAGTGGAAGCTTTAAGAGGCCACAGATCTGCATGGGATATCCCAGGTAAGGATGCATTACTTTCTAAAGCATGTCAGTCTAACCTGGAATAGACAGAACTGATTAATACACGGTTAGAGAACCTTTTCCATGTCCTATGTCAACCTGCAACTTCTTCAGATAGCTGTTTCTCTACTCTGCCATGGAATAGCAACCTGCATATTCTGACAAAGTAACACTCTAAATACTTAACTAAAGCCTCACTGCTAACGTAAATAAACTCTATGAATGAGAAAAGTCTCACAAAAAGAAGTGTACTCTGCATGCTTTCTTTAAAGGAAATCACTGTCTTGATGAGTTACATCCAGTTTATGTATACTCCATGGAAAAGTTCAGCTTTCCTAGCTCTGCTTACTCTGAGGTTTTGTCATAAAAACAATGTAGAAGCCCCTACCAGCTTTGTCTGTTAGAACAAAAACATGAGCCTGTGTGTGTGAGGGAAGTAAAGGAGTGGGCTTTCTTTTGCACTAAAGATTCTGCAGGACACACTAGCACATCTTTAGAGGACTTAATAAAGTATACTATGTCATCAGTAAACATATAAAAAACTTCAGACTTGAAATATGTGTATAATCATGTAAAGTTGCAAACCTTTCTCTATTAATCTGTCCTGATTCACAAAGAAAGATTTAAGATGACTAAAGAAGCAACCTAGATTATCCTACTGATATCTGGACTTTAAATTATATAATTTCTTGGGCCTTCTTAACAGTGACAGACTATTTAGCTAACCCACTTCACCAGACACACTCACAATTTCTCTCTGCAAATTATCGATCAACTGCTGAAGACTCAGAATTGGAAAGTATGAGTATTTTTCCTACTGAACTTGCCAAAGATTTAGCTAGCCAGTTGATGGGCAGTGATTACATTGCTTTGTTTTAATTCTGTTTTTCGTAAAGTACATGCTCTCATGTGCAATTATTTAGTGACAAGTCTTAAGGAGAACACCCAATTCCAACCCTCATGTTTTAATGGCCTAATTAACTCTGTTCATTCAGACTGATTGCCCTGCTCAGCAAACACAGAATCCATAAGGCTGCACGATTTTTATTTACACCAAAAGACTAACAACCTTGGCTATGTGCATTTTCATGGACAATGGAGATGGTGCATATAGTCAGGCTTCATTTGAATCTGACAATAGTAGCTAATGTTATAGGTACACGTGGTCTGTACTGTTTCAGTATAAATGATTTTCAGTGAAGGCCTTGCATCATAGTTTACCTCATATAAATACGGAATTTTAACCCTCATTCTTTCTATCATTTATGTCTAACAGATAAGGCAACAAAACAGCATCTAACTCAACTCCCTTGTGACAAAATTTTGGGGTTCTGTGGCAATCCAGCAAGGTCTGTGACCATGACCTACGTGCACAATTCCCTTAGGCTTTCCAAGCAAAAAAAGTATGTTGCCAAATTGCTTCACCTGCAGACTGTGCAACTGTTGGTTGCCTAAATCTCCTTACCACCTAATGTTTCACAATGCTTTCATTCATGTGCCACATGAATGAAAAAGAAAAACCACTAAGGAACTACTACTAGTGTTCTCTTAAGAATCAAAAATCCCAAGGCGAGGCACTGTAAAAAACAGGTGGAAAACCACAAAGGTGCTTTACACACTAAATGCAAGCTATTTTAAAATTAATTTATTTGTCAATGCAGAGGATTAATCTCTGAGCAAAGAAATCTGCAAAATTTAGAGAACGAATTTGCATCATTTCTCCACAGGACATAAAGAATCTAAACAGTACTAATATCTCTAGTGTCTAGGATTTTCATTTAATGCCATTTTACTCTTACTAAAGCTATCATCTTTGAGTCTTCCAAATTGGTATTTCCAAATATATAGTTTCATTTACCAGTGCAAGGTTATGGTCCTGGACTCTTTACAGTTTACATAATGCCAATCTATAATCTAATCCAGATCTCTAAAGCACTAGACTGAGACAGTATGTTCTTCATTTATTTATTCAGAAGTAATCATACCTGTTACATTCTAAATTAATGAAGATTTACCTGATTGAGTATTACAGGCTGTGCTGTTGCAGTAGTCTCTGTCCTGGATATAGGTTGAGTCACTACAGGAATTGTGACATTTCTTGATACTGGCTGCGTTGTTACAGATCTGCTAACAGGCTGAGTTATTCCAGAACTCGACCCAGGCATCTGCTGTGTTGACAAACATCCAGCAACTGGTCTCTGCAGTGTTGGTGAAGTTCCTGAAACATTCACTGCTACAGTCAAGGGCTGAACTGCCACCGAGCTGGTCACAGGTCTGGGCACAGTCTGAAAGACTGATGGGGCAGGCATGGCACCGGGGCTGGAGGCAGGCGTCCCATACTGCTGACTCTCTGACTTGAATGTAGTGACTGAACCTGTTGCAAAGGATTCCCAAGTTATCTTTATGTAATTCTGCAGTCAAATGTTTCATAAGTGTTGTGGATTTTTTTTTAATTACCGTATTAGGACAATAAAGTACCTCTACTGGGTGCACCATTCTGTCTCCCCCTTCGTGATGAGCTGAGGTTGACTCTGTTCAATATATCTGTCAAAAGTTACATTTATCTTAATTCCAAATAAATGACTAGCTTCATTGCTTTTCAAATTTAAAAGCTGCATTCACACATACTAATTAAGCCAATTAGGATTTGGCTTATAAATTAAATTATTATTTCTAAAACAAAAACCTGGCAAAACCAAGTAGTTGTAATCTGTACAAATTAGGTTATGTTCTTCCACTTCTTTGGTTAAGATAGTTCATTTAAGAATCTCAGTGATCATTTTCTTGGAGACAGATGAACACACACATAAGAGTACAAACAAGAACAACAAAAAAAAGGACATTTCATTAACATTTAAATTTGCTGATTATAGTGCATTTATTTATGTCTCATTCTCACATATACATGTTTCCCAAACACTAGAACTGCTCTACATTAAAGGAAGCATTTTCTCTAAACCAGTAATGAATTCATTTGCTTCTGTATTAGCAAACAGCACTTACAAACTGGATTTTAGACTTCATGATATCAATTTTCCAAAGTGAAAGGAAAAATCAACACACCAGCAACCAAAGGAGTCATATTAGAACTGCACTACAAGAGCACTGATTTTCTTACATGGCAGTCTGTGTGTTCCAGAGTTCTAGCTCAGCAGGAGCACATGCAATTGCTTAAATTATACTTACTCCCTAACTAATGCCACTGACATTCCCTGACCTTTTATGTCTTAGTCAGGGGTTTCTGACAATTTCAGAAAGTTACAAAAATATTCATCAAATCAAGATACTTTTCTACTCCCCGATTCCCAAGTCCATTAGTGTTGCGGACAAGCTGCTTGCTCTGACCTGTGAAAACACGCATAGGAAGTTAGATTGATTCTCCAAAATCTAACCCACAAGGCTTAAAGTAACTTTTCAAACAAGGGTCAAATTACATCAAGTTCTCAAACAATAGATCTCAGAGTACCTACACATTGTGTTTAATAACATTAAGGCTACTTCCACCAACAATGTCTCATTAGTATACTTCTCCAGTTGATAAATACATCTAATAGCAGTAGAGCTCAGAAGATCACCTGTATTTAGATTACACTAATAAAAAAGTAGCAGCAATCAACAGATTTAAACAGGTTTGCATTTAAGATACAACAAAATTTGGTTCTGCAATAGTAATGCTATTTTTACTTCAACATAACAGTAACAACAAACAAGGATTACATTATTTCGGTATTTAGCTGAACACATACATTTTGTGATTAACAAATTTATGCCTCACACATTAATTCCAGAGTGAAATTAAACTAAAGCATCATCTATCTGCAAAAGAAAAGCTGTTCTAAAAGTTATGTCTCACAAAGCATAGTCAAGACAGTCTGATGTGCACATATTCTAAATTACAAAGGTGGATTTTACTGCTTTTAAAAAGAACATTTCAGAAAGCCAGTTATTTGAAATTATTAACTCCATTTACATCACTCAACTGATTCATCATAGATTTGATGTGTTCTTTCCTATTTGTCCTGTTTAGGTAAAACAGCACTGAAGCATAAGCATGCTGACATGCAGAATAACATTTTAAAGCAGTAACAAAATACAGGTTTGTATCATTAAGAAAAAGGAAGCAAGGACACTAAGTGGTAACTGTAGGAAAATGAGCAGTTGCAAAAAAAGATAAAGGGAACAAAGTGTGAACTACTTTTCATCTCAGCCAAAACAATCCTCCAGTACACCAGAAGGGACACTTGATTCTGCACAACTCTAACACCAAGTCAAATGATTTCCTGTAAGTTTTCCACAAAGTCTGTACAAAAACAAGTAATTGTACTGTTAGGAAAAGGTTAAGAAAATGCAATGCATGTAGAAACTACACCTTTCAGAAAAATTAAGACCTATATTGGAGTTTCTATTTGTCATCAATTTTTCATGTGATCAGGTGCAAACAAAACAGTGATAAGCAAAGCTGAGCTCACAGTATCTTGCCTATCACCAATAACAAACTGAAGCCTGACTACTGCCAGGTAGTACTACTTACAAGCCAGAGAAGAACAGAGGTCATTCTTCCATAGCTGTTTTTGATAGTGAAGTAGAAGATTAAAAAGAGAAAAGTTGAGGAAAGGGAAGGAAAAAAAGTAACAAGTTATACCATAAGTGATTTTACTTGTGTTAGGACCGAGCATGGACAGCACTAGAATAAGATGCAAATATTTTCAGTCTCTTTTACCAAAGTTCTTGAAGCTCACAGAATCATACCAAAATTATAGTTTTTACCTGAATTATTTCTAACCTTTGACTAAAAAAAAATCTTGAGGCTACAACAATTGCACTCAAACTTGGCATATTTGTTGTTCCAAACAACAACTTCATTATTCTATACAAATATTATGTGTGTGTATATATATATATATGTATATACACACATACATATATACACACACACTAGTAAGGGCAGTGCCTTAATAGTTGCTCTATGCCATGACCTACTGGCAAAGACCAACAGCAACTGAGAGGACTCTGGACCTTCCAGAAAACAGAGAGGGTAATTTTCAGACATTCCAGAGGTTTGTAACTGCAGAAAACTTAGAGTAATTTTAAAATAGTCTTCTAAATTTCCAGACAATCCAGAGTATTTTTAAAATATTCACTCTTAAAAAATATTTTTGTGTGAGTACTTAAATATATGATTCAGCATTCTTTACATATTTAAAATAATTTTTCCACTTTCTTAACCTAGTGAGCAAAAAAGTAATAGATGCAACATGAAAGTATTGTGAACTACAAGACTGAACAGCTAATAACAGCTCTGAAATCCACACAGCAGAGTGTGACAGCCAGCCTTGTGCAACATTTTGTCTTGAGATCCTTCAATGCAAGTTATACATCTCCAGAAAACTACTGTAGAAATCTTGGACACAAACATTAGCAGAGATGAGGCAGAAACTGTGAGAAGTAAACCTCACCAGGTAAAGTCTTGGGTATGTGACTGCTAGGGAGATGTTAGGTCACAGCTCTTAAAAAATTACTACAAGATGGATATACAAAAAATGTTTCATTACTAAAATTAATTAAAATAACAACAAAAAAGGTGGTCTTTACTTACCTGTCAAAGCTCAATCAAAGGACAAATAAGGAACCCATCTCTTGTCATCACAACCACCTAACCCACTCCCTGCACAGCCTGCATTTAGGAGAAAACTAAGGAACTCTATTTCCGTAGAAATAGATGGGTAAAAGGATGGGTAAATTAATCAATAAAAATCACCTACTACACAGACAGGCTTTCACTATTTTCCTATTATTATTCAGTCTTTCCAGATTGTGCTTTTATTACAGACACTTAAGACAGTTATCTCGGTTTTGTCAGAATTATATCCACCAACAAATGAAATGAGGGGTGGAGGAAAATAAAGGACTGTAAAAGGAAAACTTTAATTCATGCATATTTTTTTAGTGGGGAGACACTTTCAAATATATAACTTAATATTAGCTATACTGTAAGCAACTGCATGCATTATTTAACCTTATATATACTGTTTTTTAAACTCTGTCACTAATGCTAAAACCTTCAAAAGTCCTTATTTTGACCTCAGAGATTTAAGGTTAGAGGCAACCAGAACTGTGCATAACCTGGGGTTTAAGGCAGAATTTCTTAAGAATTCTGCTTCTTAGTAAGCCAGAGACATACAGATTTAAGATGTGGAATTTCTTAAGTCGTACTATTAAGAATACTATACTTTCAAACGAAGTTGAACTTTCTAAACCTTGAAAGATCTGTTTTAAAATATGGAAAAGTGTTTTCTTACATGTAGTAGCTGGCTTTGAGCTGGAGATTTCCCCAACAAAGATTGGCTCATCATCATCATCGTCTTCATCATCCTCTTCCACTTCTCTCACTCTCTTTTGCCAGGGTTCTAGCTCCTCTTCTTCACATTCCATAAATAATTCTGCCATCTTGAGACTAGACAGTAAAAAAAGAAACAAAAAATACACATACCAAAACATTCAGTAATTTCATTAAATACTTCACTGTTCAATAAGGAATACTGCAGTTAATATTCAATAATTAGTAATAATTACTGCAATAATTCCCATAGAATTGTCTCCCTCCCCACTATGTCAGATTGAACATGATCTCACACAGATCTTCAAAGATTGATGCCACATCACCATTTTGACAACCACTTGCATGCTCATCTTTGCTATTCAAGAGAAAAGACCAAAGATATCCTCCACAGAATTTAAGCTATTTTTGTACAAAACACCAGTAACTATCAGAAGACACCTCTGACACCACAGCGAAAAGTAACTTTTTAAAAAATACTCCTATTCCAGATAAGTGATTCACAAGAAATGTTAAGGGGCTTCTACAAAGCACAACTGAGTTAGTGAAACATTAATGAAACACAGTTTTATTCTCTTTGCATCTTAAAAAACCCAACACAAACAAAACAAAACCCCAAACAAACCCACAGCCTACCACAACCTCCCAAATTTTCTAAAATTTTGTCAGGGCTTCCCATATGGTCACATTTTCTTTAAACTCCAACAAAACCTACACAAAACTCCCAAAAACAAAAAAAACAACATCAAGAAATAGTGAGTCTGTAACAGCATATTACAGGGGAGCAGACAATCATCCTCTACTTGAATGAGAATGGGGCCGCTGGTGTTAGCACATGTTAAGTCTTGAGATGAAATGAAGTAGCAAAGTTGAACTTCTTTGCTTCCTCCATCAGCTTAGGGTGCTGAAGTGAGACACGGTGCTAGGAAACAAGAGAACAGGATACTAAACTTGGCAGAGATGACCTGGGCCACATGTCAGGTCCTGGAAAGAGAATCAAGCCCAACTATAACTTTTTCTTCTCTGCAGGACATTCTTTAGAACATTTATTTTTTTTTAACCTCCGAGAAAAAAGTAATTATAAAATGTGCTCAGAGGATGCAATGCAGTTTATACTGAAAACACAAAAAAGGCACAAGCAATGATGTGTTAGCAGAATTCTAACAAGATATGTGTGATGCCTTCATCTACATTATAATACAGCCATCTTTATCGTGGCAGCAAGGTTTAAAAATACCTAACTTTATTAAATGCCAGTCATATTTATAACCTCTTTTTTTTAAGTTCAGATTTAAAAGCACTCACATATGAACAACAAAAAATGATACAACATTAATAAATGTATCAAGAGTGCAACAGCTGTAGTGGAAACAGCAAAATGATCTGTAGAAGAGCACCATAAGGATGGACAGAAATTGGCACTACAGAAAATCAGATAGATGCAGCCACAATAAGATTTAAGAGTTATTGAAAACCCAGATTTCACTTTAAATGGGAATTTGTGTTTTCCACTGGTAATCTCAAGTGAGCCTTCCAATACTCAAAACTTCTTTGAAGTGGGTTAAAGTCCAGTAACTGAAACAAAATTGGTAGCGAGCTTAAAGAGTGAGGACATTTACATTAACCAGAACTTTTTCAGACTAGTCTTGCCACCTTTCATAATAGAATCACAGAATTTTCTGAGTTGGAAGAGTCCCACAAAGATCACAGTGTCCAACTCTTAGTTCTGCACATGACATCCCCAATAATTGACAAAACTCTTCTGGAACTACAAGGTTTGGTGCTGTAACCATTTCCCTTAAAAGCCTACTCCAGTGCCCAACTACTTTCTGGGTGAAGAATCTTTTTTCAGTATCTAACCTGAATCTCCCCTGACACAATTTCAAACCATTCCCTTGGGTCCTGTGACCCACAGAGATCAGTGTCTGCCCTCCTCTTCCCCTCATGAGGATTGCCACGAGGCCTCCCCTCAGTCACCTCTTCTCTAGGCTGAACAGACCAAGAGACCAGCCACTCATCTGTTATTAAACGAATTTTTCCCCCATTGTAACAGCTGTATTTCAAATGCCCAGAGAAGTTACCTTATTTACAACACATATCACAGGATGGACTAGTGTTGCATTTCTCAGATAATGTCCCATACAGGCACATAACTTCTCACCACCTCATATGATGAAAGGTGTGCAATCCACAGCTCCACCAGGCCTAGAAACAACTGGGTTTTAATTGAGGGCTGCATTTGCTTAGTAGCAAAGAAATAATGACCAAGCTGAAAGTGCACCTAAAAATTGTAAAAAGCCAAAGTGTAAACCAACTTCCCTCAAACACAAACCTCAGCAGTCAACGCTGCCCTCTGTGCCATGAGAAAGCACAAGCTCCGCCTAGGGAAGGGCAATATCAGCGGTGCCAGCCCGCCAGCAGCTCACGCCGCCGAGCCGCGGTGGCGCCAGGCCGTGGGAGCAGCTGAGTCCCGAGGGCGGCCGAACAGCTGCCGCTCCAGCCTGACCGCCCCGCGTCCCGCCCCCCGCGCCGGCCGAGCGCCCGCACTCGGCTCGGGCTGCGGGCTCCGCTCTGGGCGAGGCCCGCGCGGCAGAACCGCGGCCGGCGGGGAGGAGGCCGAGCGGAGCCGCGCCGCCAGCACCGCTCTTGCTGTTAATGCCTGGGGCCCATGGAGGGCCCCACCCGGCCAACGGCGGGCGGAGCGAGTCCTGCCCGGGCTGCCCTGGAGGGAAGAACGGTCCGGTGCCAGCGGGGACCGCGGGCGGCTCGCGGGAGCTCCCACGGTGCGGGGGCCCCGCTCGGGGACGCCAGGCCGCGCTCCGACCTAAGATGGCGCCGGTCTCGCCAGCGACAATCCCCCCGCGCCCGTGCCCGCCGAGCGCCGCTCCCGCCGCCGGGGGAGCGCGGCAGGGCGGGCCGGGGGCATGGAGCGGGCTGACCTTACCGTGCTGCGCCTCCGTACGGGCCGCGGCGGGGCCGCTGCTCCCTGCCGCCCGGGCCGGCGGGGGATGGGGCAGCGCCGACTGCGGCGCCTCGCTCACCTCGCCGGGGCGCGGCGCCACCTCAGCGCCGCTGCCGCTGCCGCCGGGGGAACGCGGGCGGGAGGCGGGGGCGGCCGCGGCCCCGCGCGCTGCCTGACGGGAACCACGGGTCGGACACATCGCGGAGCCCGCGATCGGGGCGGAGCCGGGCAGGGGCGGGGCCAGCGCCATGTGCCGGGCCTCACACCCCGGGACGGCTCCGCCGCCATGTGCCGGGCCTCACAGCCCGAACGCACCGCCACCGTGTGCCGGGCCTCACACCCCGGGACGGCTCCGCCGCCGTGTGCCGGGCCTCACAGCCGGTACAGCACCGCCGTCATGTGCCGGGCCTCACAGCCGGTACAGCACTGCCGCCGTGTGCCGGGCCTCACAGCCGGTACCGCACCGCCACCGTGTATCACACCCCGGTACAGCACCGCTGCCGTGTGCCGGGCCTCACAGCCGGTACAGCACCGCCACCATGTGCCGGGCCTCACAGCCCCTACCACACCGCCACTGTGTGCCGGGCCTCACAGCCGGTACGGCACTGCCACCATGTGCCGGGCCTCACACCCTGGTACGGCACCGCTGCCGTGTGCCGGGCATCACAGGCTGCTGTAACACCGCCGCCATGAGTTGGACCTCACAGCCCTGGAAGTGCTGGTGGATTCAAGGCTTGACGTGAGCCGTCAATGTGCACTTAAAATCCAGCTGGGCTGGATCCAAAGCGTGGGCAGCATGGGAAGGAGGGGATCCTGCCCTTCCACTGTGGTGAGGCTCCATCTCAAGTACTGCATCTATTTCTGGGCTCCCATCACAGGAAGGACATTGACCTGTTGGAGCAAGTCCAGAGAAGGCCACTAAATTGATCAGAGGTATGGAGACCTCTCCTGTGAGGAAAGACTTGTGAGATTTGGGATTGTTCAGCCTGGAAACAAGATTTCAGAATAACCTAATTAAAGCCTTTCAGTACCTGAAGGAAACTTTTGGGAAAGATGGGGCAAACTTATTTGTCACGAGCATGCAATGATAGGGCAAGGGGGAATGCTTTCAAATTGAAAGAGAGTAGGTTTGTTTTAGAGAGTAGGTTTGGATTGGATATTAGAGAAAAAAATTTTTACTGTGAGGATGGTGAAGCTTTGGAATGGGTTGCCCAGGGAAATTGTGGCTGTCCCATCTCTGGACATGTTAAAGGCCAGGTTGGATGAGACTCGGAGCAGCTTGGTCTCACTTTACGTGTCTCTGCTTACAGCAGGAGGTTTGGAACTAGATGATCTTTAAGATCCCTTCCAATCCAAACCCTTCTAAGATTGGATACTCCACTACCTAGGAACAACTCTGGCTGTCACATACGCACCACTTGAGCTAGGACGGAAACCTCTCACACTCACAGAGACCAGACTTCCTTACCAGCTTACAGATTTTACATAGCAATGTTTCAGATGTCCCGATCGTTAAAATAATTCAATCATGGCATGGTAACTAAATCATAACATAGCAGCTCGAGCAGGGTAACTCTCAGGAGGGACCTCTGGGTTTTTATTCCCTCACAGTCTAAGGGCAGGAAAGTGTGCGGTCGCTGTCTGTGTGAATCCCTCACCTGGCCGGGCCGCAGGTCTGGGAGCTCTTTGTTGTGCAAAGCCGCTCATGGCTTCTCGCCGGAGCTCTCCTGCCCGCCCAGAGCTGAGCCTGCAGCTCGAGCTGCCAGCACTGAATGGGCTCTTCATAACCACAGCCAGGTCACGGGCGGGCGGCAGGGCCCAGCACGATCCCTCCCAGCGGGACCCGGGCAGGCCTTTCCCGCGGGGCAGCCGAGCGCCAGCACGCGGAGCTCCCCACAGGCCTGTGCCCGCACAACGCCAGGGACAGCTGTACCCAGAGCTGACATGCAATACAGAGAGCGGAGAATGTAGCACACAGTGTGCTGGTGCAGTCAGTGGAGCAGCACAGATACTAATGCTGTTCAGACTGAAGGTTCGTTGTGCACCTGTGTTCTCATTTACCCGCTGGGTTAAATATCAGTCAAATACACAAACAACTCTTCTGAAGCTTTATTGGATAAAACATTCCCATTACTTTCAGTGGGATGTCGCTGAACTGCTGGATGGGGCCTTACCCAGGCGATGGAGTCACAGTTGCTGGAGAAAACAGCCCTGGAGCACAGCAGCTCCAGGCGCTGCGGTTTCACTCGCCTCAGAATTTGCATATGAAAATCTCTGCATCGAAAGGTGAAGTAATGCAGTTTTCTTATGCTTTTTTGTCTATAGTGTGGCTTTATCTTGACCAACACCTAAGAATGCTCCCAAGTTTGAATTGGGGAGGTGTTTTTCAGTTTTTCTGTTTATTATATACTAATTAAAAAACAACAAAAAGTACAAAAAAACCCCAACCAACCAATCGACCAACCAACAAAGCAAAACTTTTTTTAAAACAAACAAAACTGAAAACCAAACCAAACCACAAAAAACCCAAAACCCAACAAAAACACCCCCAAAAACAAACAAACAACCTCCAAAATACAATCCTTTAGTAAAATATGAAAATCTTTCTGGTGATTTTTTAAGATAGATAATAGGAAAATACTTAAACATGTCATTTATATCTCAACTTTTTCAGCCCATACTTCTTGCAGCTTATTGTTGTACTATGTGCCACAGCTGCCTTCAGAAATACACGGTTTATTTAGTGTAAATTCTTTCTCAAATATAGGTATATTTTCAGATGAATGAGTGAAGTGTACTTCTGCTTGTGAGCTTAAGCACTAAGAATTTGAATACTGTGTTTATCCTGGAAAATGTTCTATTCATTTTAACTAATATCTTTGGCCTTGAGATACTTCTGGAGTAGTTTGGAACCTTAGAGAAGTGAAGAAAAAACTCATTAGTAATTAAATAATTCGTTCTTAGTGATTATGTCATTAAATCATTTGGTTATTATAGTTTAGTAGTTAAACAATTACTAAGCTGTGCCCTTCTGCCAAAGAAGGATGAAAAAAAAGAGAAAGAAATATTCTTAATATTAGACAGAAAATGGAGTAAAAGGTTGGCAACGAGTGGAACTTATTCTGAGCAGGAGTGACTGGGAAATAATTTGTCCATTTACTTGAAACATGTATTTTCAACTAATTTACCTACTGAGAAGTCATTGCAGGTGTTTATGTTCCTTCTAAAGCAAGATAAACATAAAGAGAATGTTAAGATTACAAAGTAAAACATTGAAAAATTGTGAAATAACAAACCCACAATCTACTCTATACATTTTTGTAATTAAATTTGTGCATTCTGATGGTGCACAATTGCATACTGTCTGTTCTGCAAAGCTCTAGGTCTTTGGATGAATTGGTGTGAATATCTCACACCATCCCACAGAGGCATAGGAGCAAACCAGAGTTTATCAAATGAGAATTAACAAGCATTCATAACTCTAAAACACAAATTAATAAAGGATAAGAAATAGTCCCCCTAATTTCAAAAGAATTACTCGGAAAACTATGAACATATTATATATTCTGAGAAAAACTTAACAGAAGCTGATAGGAGAGAACAATTGGATTTCATGCAGTTGGGCAGCATTCATACACTGTTGGCTGTAGCAGTACACTTAAGCTTGCTAGTTAACTGGTCTGAATTATTTCATTTGTTGTTACAGTCTCAGTTGCTAAAGAGACATTCCTTTGCCTGTAGAGAAGTATCGACAGCAATCTCTCATCAGTTTCTGGGTTTTGCCTTGAAAAGCACAATCTGTGCCAGGGACATTGATTGATTGCCATATCCCTCAATGGTCCAAACTGCTTGGATTGCTTGTTTCAGGTTAAAAAATTGAAAAAAACACTGCTAAAATACTGTGACAAATACACCTAATGATGATTTTAAAATTATTTTTATTTTAAACTCTACTAAACTCCATGTTCTACTTAGTCACTCTTTGAATGTGATCTGGGAATCAAAGGGCATCTAGTCCTGATTTTGTGTGTCAGTAAAACACCTGGAGCAGAGTGGGGAGTTCTTGCTCATTAGCACAGAAGTTTGGGTTTGTTTAATATTGTTTGTTATTCTTTGAGGCACTAGACACAGACAGCAAGTACCAACCCGTATGAAATTGCAGCTGGAGCTACTGCCAAAGCTTCATTAGAATAGATATGTTCAGATGGGAAGCCTGTAACTATGAATGCACAAACAGATACTAAATGAACATCTGCAACACAAACATTATTCAACACATGTATGGTTTACTCATTTATTCCATAAGGTACACTTGTAAAATTGATTGCATTTAGTCTGCTGTGGTTTGTTCTTACAGTATCATACCTTCAGGAATTTGGCACAAGTATAAACACAGAGGGGTGATCTAATGTGCTTATAACGTTATTTTGTAATGCTTGTTAGACACATATATCATGTTTATAGTGTCCTTTTCAAGACAATATGAAGAGTCTCAGGTATGCAACCCTGAAGAAAGCACAGCCTTCCAGTCTTTAAAAGTATGCTTCTGTAAATGAAGAAAAAAAAAACCAACTTAAACCATAATTTGCCTTATAAAACACTTCCAACATATCATTATGCAGAATAATAATAAAAATTAGCATCTAGGAGAGCCAGTGTCTCATCAGCATGTATATTTTTCTCTGTCAATATTACTGTAACTCACCAGATGAAAACACATTCTAAACTGCTTGAAGTTACAAGAAATGTATCCATTGGATGAGCTGTATCAGAGTGGAAATGGCCACAAAGCCATCACTATTCCAAATCCAGTTTGTTCATTTGGAAGCAAAAGAAAAGTATTTCTTTTTTTTTTTTTTTTTTTTTTTTTTCCCAGCAGTTACTCACTGCAGCTTCAGGTTAAAAGAAGTTCAGTAGATTATCATAAAGAAATAAGCCTTGAGATAATTTATTTTTTATTTAAGAAATTGATCTTGGAAAAATGATACTGTGTACATCCACTTATTGCAACTGCTCACCCAGTTCTCAGAGCAGAGACACAGGGCATGCACCTTGTCTATTGGATTTTTATCCCTCATGTTCAAAGAAATTCAGTCCAAAATGTCTACTGCTGTATGTAATCCACATAGTAAAGAAAATCCAAATTGCTATTTGGTTTTGCCTCTGCATCTACTTCTACTAAATTAGGAATTCAGTAGTAAAGAACATTGTTCACTAAGTTGATGCCAGACTGTTATATTGACAGAAGTCTTAAAGAGCATGAAAGATGACATAACACCAACTCAACAAATGACCTGGAGATCTTGAAAAATTACACTACTGGGTAAAGTTTACAGTCATATTTACTACTTTTAAAAAAGTGAATAATAGGTATTTATTGGAGCAATTGTTTTTTGACAGCAATTGCCATACTGACAACAGCTATACTGCAAGAATCCTTCCATTGGATTGGTTTCCCTCTCTCACAAGCATTGTCAGAGGAAGAAAGAGTGTTGTCTGTTATTCTGCCAAGATACTGTAGTTCATTAAAATATGGTGAACAGATATTCAACAGCATGTGCCCTTGTTAACAGGAAGTGAAAATTTCTTCTATGATGCTTCCTTTTGTTGTGATTTGTAAAATTAATTAACTCATGTAAAATATTAACCATGGCTCATATAGGCTTTCACAAGCAAGCCACATTCTTTTTAGCAGACAAAAAGAGGATAATATTCCTTTAGCACAATATTGTTCAAAATTTCTGCTGAGGTATCTGCAGTTCTGTATCAATCACTGTAAGAAGAAAATGACACATCTTTAGATTGTTAAATTTCTTTATGGTCTTTAAAAGTAATCATGCATTTGCTTAGCAGTTTCTGTTAATAAAACTAGAACTGAAGCTAATTTATTGGCATTCTTATCACGTCTGTAAAACTTGTACATGAATTCTGAAAAAGTCTGCTCAAATAACGGATTTTTGATTGTCAGACTGGCTGCCAAACTGAAAGGAAAGAAAATATTAGGATAACACAACAGAAAACAATGGGAATTGCTGCCTTATCTGGTAGCCAGTCAGTTACAGTCTATAAGGGGACACATCTTATTTTTCGTAGGCTCAGCACTTTCCACAGGTCTGGTCTAACCAGAGTTTTGCAGGGTATTTGGGGTGCTCTTCTCTGATTTAGCTGTTTCACTTTAAGAATGTTAAGTGTCTATCTGAACAGGGATTAAAAGTCTAGGCTGTCCCATCTCCCCATTTTGTGGTTTAAGTATCAGACTTGAGTCATTCTGACTCAGTGAACACTTACATGAAACATAACAAGGAGGTTTATTTCAAAATCCCTTCTAAAAATCCCCTCAAACAGGTATGGGTCTTCTCTGTCTAGTGCCTTCTCCCAGATGAATGCATTAGTGACAGGACTTTTGGATTAAAGGTGGCATCACTTCCAGTTTCCTTTCCTTGCTTATGAATCTGGCCATTTGTGTTGCAGGGTTTTGCATTAGAGCTGCTTCTTGAAGTTTAGGAAGCAGCAGCAGAAGAAAGTATTCCCCTCTTAAATACTTAGCTTCTTTCATTTGCCTACTGTATTATTGCCTTTCTTTGAATTATTAATTTTTTTGCCAGACTCTACTGAGGACAGTCTCTAGAAGATAAACATTTTTCAGTTTTAGAAACTTACTCTTGAGCACATGAATAATAACTTTAGAATAGTAGAATTGTATATTTTTTAAAACCTTATTAAAAAAAAAAAAAAAGATTGTGCTGTTTTGTTTGTGGTTTTTTGTGATCCACTGACTTATATTTTTAAAGCTGTCCAACAGACCTCATATCTACACAATTTCCTTTTTGCCTCAGTGTTCAGCAGTCAACTTGTTTATCTTTACTTTAGGCTCCCTTCTTTGGGCATTCAGTGTTTTTAGGGGAAGTTTTTGTATTCTTCAAGAAAACCTACAAAACGAAATTGTAAGCAGCAACTCTAAAACAGAGTTGATATTATCAAGGCTCTCCATCATCTCCAGATTCTTGAATATTTGGTCCTCAAATAAAATTTAACCAGTTAATAGTTCCCTTGCCAAAGTGCAAAGCAGAATGCATGCATCCTAGCTGGGCTGCATGTGTCTGACAGCCTAGAGTGGCTTGTACTTCAGTAAAAATGCAAAATGTGTCTGAATGTGTCTTGGTTTGAAAGACAGGTGTCTGCAAAGCTTCTCTTAAAATGGAAAATGAAAACCCACTCCTTTCAAATTATTACAATTTTGAAATTAAGGAGGAGCTTTCAGGCAAAAAGATGGGAATAGGAATAACAGTTCCTTATTAGAAAAACTAAAATAAAGATACAGTAATACAAAAAACCAAAACACTGACAGAGTCAGAATACAACCTGACACCGTGTCAATCAGGGTGTTGTCCAATTATATGGTGGCTGCAGTCCTCTTGTTGAAGCAATGATTCTTAAGAAGGGTGCAGTTCTCTGAAGGTTTAGTGATGATGTAGAAGGGTCTGGTTTTCCTCTGGAAATCCAGTGGGAAAAGGCTGTTTGTTGTTCCAAATCTCGTTTTTTTTATCTAGGTAGGAAAGGCTTGGCTCCTCCCCTTGATTGGAGCATCTCACAATGGGATGATGTAATTTTATCAGTCATACAGTGGGACTCAATGACTCATAACAGAAGTTATCTCTCTGGACAAAGGATGGGTCATGGAAAAGATAAAGAAAACTGCCCCACCTAGTTTTAACAGCTGGCCCATTAACAGAAGATATCCCCTGGTAGTTATGAGGGATGGGTCATAGAAGAGATAAAGACCACTGCCCCACTTGGTTTCTACAGTGCTGCTGGTTACATCTTGCATTGCCACCTAAGACAGAATGTCATGGTGATACATACCTCACTGGTCAATATTGAGTCAACTCAGTCATTTGTCTGGGAATATCTCAGGTGTTCTAAAATCTTGATTGAAAATCTTACTTGTCATGTAGAAGCATAGAGGAAGAGTCAAAAATTCATGTAAAGAATATAATTTCTTATTTGTTCCTGTACATTTGAATAGTAGGATGAACATGATACTGAATTTGGTAGGATTGTCTGCAAGAAAATATTTTTTAATGCAATTTCTAAAAGACTGAACTTTCATTTGGCTTCTTAGAGGTATTTGGTCTAGTTTACTAAGGAAAGAAGATTTGTACAACCATAGCACACATGCTCTGTTAATAGGTTTTGAGCACATAGGCTGATTTGAGACAAATGTGATAGAAGAATAGATTCACCTTTAAAGTCATCAAGAACTTCAAATTTTTCGATAAAGAAAATACCCAGGATGACTTAAATTGGAGAGATGCTCATTCATGTCATTTTGTCACCTCTGACTGTTTCTTAGCTGTTTTTCACAAACAGAACTATTTTGCTGAGTATCTTTGTATTACTTTTCTGAGTCCTACAGGTATTTTTAAAATAATTATAGTCTCAAGTTTCAAACTAGAACTTACAGCTCTTATTTTTTTTTCTTTTTCCAAGAATTTCTGTGCTAACCTCACTTCAAGTTCAGTATCTTTGCCCCGTTTTCTTTATCTCAACACTCCATAGAGCTCCATTTCCGCTCAATACACCCTATTATTATCCCTGTTTCCAGGATTGTATAAGTGCATAAAATTAGTAAAAACATCCTTTAATTTCTGTCTTCAAATTCTGTCTCTGGCTGGCCAATGTAACTTTTCAGCCCAGCTACAGAAAAGTTGTGTATTGTAAACTCACATAATGGTCTGGTAGCAACAGGGACAACACAGCATCAGAGCCTTGGCAATGAAAGATTGTTGAGCTACATCTTAAACAGCTTGTTTGATCTCTGAGTGAGGATTCACAGAGAGAAACAGGAATTTCATATGACATTGCAGTTGATAGAATTGCATAGGCACTGGCTGAAAACTCTTGTGGCTGAGGATAGCAGAAATGTCATTCTGGTGTTAAAACAGCCAAAGATTAACTTTACATTTTATAAACAAGCAGCATTAAATCACAACAATGCAATGTCAATAAAATCCATCATGACAAAAAAGTACAGGTGAACAGAAGAATATTCTGCATGCCACAAATTTCTAACAAATGTTTTTTTCTGTGCCTGCACCAGACATTTGCAGGGTGATTTCCTTAATTCTGCTACTATATTAGTACAAATCTATGTACAGTAAAAATATTTTTTCTGAACCTTAAATATCTATCAACACACTGAAGCCCTAAACAGTTTGTGGTTTGCAGTTAATTCCATTGTCACAAATAAAAGATGTCAGACTTTTAG
Organism: Erithacus rubecula; assembly: GCF_903797595.1. NCBI lineage: Eukaryota > Metazoa > Chordata > Aves > Passeriformes > Muscicapidae > Erithacus > Erithacus rubecula. The sequence continues at coordinate 14,714,616 of NC_136666.1, forward strand.
CAGTTTAGTAGTTCTCTCTCGTGTCCCACTTCTAGTATATGACTTTCTTGGGAAGCATTAACAGTGAATCAGTCAACTGCTCTGTGTCTGTTTAGACAGGTGGAGTGCAGACATTAAACTTCTACAATAAACAAGCCACCTATGTGAATTTGACAGAATTTTTAAAAACTGTATTTTGACAGTTTCCTAAACCACTTTTTGTAAAGACGGCGCATATCCTTTATGATAAGCCAGAATTGTCCAGCAGGTCTGCCAGTCCCCAGAATCAGTGTTTTAAAAGGCCATGTACAAGCCAGTGAAAACCAGCTCATCACTTCGGTGGTTCAAGATAGGGTAATACTTTACTTTTCAGGAAAGAGAAATATGAGTTACCAATAAGAATATCAAGAACTGGTATTATATGAAGCAATGATACTTAGCCTTGTGTTCAGAGCTATTATTACAGAGAGGACTTATTAGCTTTGACAAAAAGTTAATTTGGAAATAAAAGAATCTTATAAGTGGAATTCACTTACAGATTTAACATCACACCTTGCTTCTATCAATATATATTGTATGGACTAAAGCTGCAACTTTCAGACAAAATGTCAATACCCTGACAAAATATATAAAAAATACACCTGTGAAAAATTGGGCATTGGTTATAAACTGTCTCTAGTGGCTTAAACTACAGGACTGCTCTTGTTGGTCAGTAGCAAAGTACTCACTTGGGGAACTTGTGTTATTATTTTAGAGCAGTTTCTCAGATGAGTTTTCTATTTCAACAGCTTATTGAAAACGATTTGTAGGAGCAGCCACATTCATTCACATTGTTAACCACCTAATGATCTATAACAGGGGAAGAGATACTGTTCATGTGGAATCATATAGTCATCTAATTCTTCTAAAGTATTTTCAATTTGTTATTATTTTGGAGAGGAATAAAATGTACACACATGATAAACTGATCATTTTAAACATCAACCCCCACATATTCTTGTGTCCATTAATACAACATAACTTCCTCACCATCTAGAAATACAATATTGTGCTGATTTGAATAGATTTTTAAAAATTTTACTGATTTCTACTGTAGCTTGTTAAAATAAAACATTTTTAGGTTAGGAAGGTTTCTGCAGTGTCTTTACTCAGATATTTATTGTGTTGGTTCCATTTCTTATGAATGTTAGAGAATACCAAGAAAAGGATAACAGATAACATAAATTAAAATCCTGTCTGAAGAGGAGTTAAACAACTAAATTAAGCAACTAGAAATTAGGCAGATGCAGAATAGCAATAATTGTGATGACATCATTTTTAAGCTATGCTTTTCTTCTATGATCTATCCCATAAAAATATAGGACACGGCATCTTCAGAGCTTTTTCATTGCAAAAAACCAATCCCAATTTATTTGATATTCTTTGTGCCTAACTACTTTTTTTTTATTTTCATGAGTCGTTAAGAAGTCTAACATCTATATGCAGCATATTGCAACTTAATTCCATTTCCTAATTCCCAGTAGTTGAAATCGGTGCTAAAAACACCCTGCACCTGATTTCCATGTTTTTATGAAAAGCCAGATCTTAATTAGACTTAATGTTCACCATTTGAAAAACACATTAATTCATTCACCATTTTCAAGGAAACCACCTCTGCAATGCAAATATTATGCTTGATTTCTGATTACTCATTTTGGATTTTTTTATAAGGCATAGTGAGACAGTGGACGTTTAAGGAGTAGTCTGTAGTAAGTCTTCTTTTTGCCTAGTGGAGGGCTTAGATGCTATCCTGGCTGTCACCTGGACACAACCTCAACATAAGGCTGAAGTGAGAGGGAAGGGCTTCAGTTAATGAGGGAAAAAAGCTCTAAAAAAAGTCTTTGATTTGCTTTATATTTGCAGTAGTTAAGATCCAGAAGAATTAGAGCTGGTGAGATGGCTGAATAAATGGATGCTTGAGCACAGGAGATAGCCTGATCTGTGACAGTGTGACAGAAATGAGAAAAGACCCATGAGAGATGAAAATCAGCTTTTGCATCAGCAGACCCAGGTGGGACTGCTGTGACTTACAGTGCAATGAAGGCAGTAGGAATCAGTGACTGACACGGGCCTGATCTCTGTCTCTGAGAACATTTGGCAGCAGAAAGAAGCTGGGTAGTTTATTGCTGTTTTGGCAGAACTCTTGCTTTTACTACATGAGATGAAGCATGTATCTCACTTCACTACAGCAACTCAGAAATAATGTCATTTAGTGTTCTTCTTGGCCACTATACAATAAATTCTAGTTATTCTTAATGCAGCCTATGACTATGGTTGCTGCAATTTCTATGTTGTTTGAGTAACTCTGGTTGGTCTTACCAGGTGTTCTATAAAGGAAATCTGACTTTGTCATGATATTTCTCTTCCCACAACTGATTTAACATTGGTAGAGCTTGACCTTTAACACAACCCAAAGTACTTTCCAACCTTGTCTCTGTATATCATCCTATGAACAGTGAATGTTTTGAGCTGGTGTTCTATTTTTATGTCTTGCTTATATCAAAATCTGACACTAATTTGCTACATTTTTTAATAGGCCAGTGAGATTTTGATTTCAACTACTGCAGATACACTGCCAACCTAAAATTGCTTCTTTTGGTGGAAAAAGCTTACCAAAGCACTGCTCTTTTTTTTTCCTATATCACCTTTAAGCCAAATCTGTGTTTTTCTAACACCATAGATTTCTCTTACAAAAAGCACTGATACCAAGTGAACAATCTAGGAGGCTTTTCACCCCAAAGTTCTTGCAACTGACTACCAGATATTATAATAATCTTCATTCAGTGACTTAACACATGAACGAAAAATCTCACCACGTGTTTCTCAGTGCAAAACCATAATGTTTTGTACTATTCCATTTTTAATGACAGTATTTCTCTGTGGGCCTTTGTCTGAATCTGACCTTTCTCAAAGAATATTAGAAGAATTCATTTAAAATGGGAGCAAGAACCAAAATAACGTGAGGGTCATTATAGTCTGCAAGAAGTATGTCTCATACAGTAACATATTAAATTATGAACTTATCATGCATTGCATACCAACCAAAACATCAAACTGATAATTTTGTACTGGTGTATCTTTGAATAATAAGTGGACTTTATTTCTTAAAGGAAGATGGGCAAAGCCTTTTTTCACCAATGTTCATGTATAATAATCTGAAGAACCTGTATTGAGACTTGGAGAATAACACTTCCAAAGCTATGACTGCTTTAGGAATTCAGTTCCATCTGTATGCTCTACTAAGGTCTCTTTTCCACAGGTACATCATATATTTTACAATACTAAAGAGGATAACAATGTAGCATGCAACAAGGGCACATTGCTAATCATCCCATTCCCATTAAATATTTAGAATTCTGTCGTATTTCATAATTGGAACATAGAAGTAACAAATTAGAACAACTCCATGCTGATGAAAATGGCTAGTTAAGTATTAAAAGCTGTTAGAAGAAGCCATTGTTTGAAAACAAAATCCTCAAAGGTCAAAAAAAGATGTAGTTACAATAATTTCTGATTATTTTCTCCCCTTGATTTTTTGTTTTCCTGTTGCAGTATTAGGGCAAGAACATTAATTTCTGGATACCCTGGACATATCTGCAATATCAAAAGAAATAATTTCATCTCTCTCATCTATAAAATTGAAATATTACAGCTTATATAGGCTTGGGGCTGTGAGGAAGGGAAAACCTTAGTTTGCAGTGGTGCCCCTTAAGTTTTGTACTGAGTCAGACCCTGACGCAAATCACAGCAGCTCTAGTGCTGTTCAATTGAAGCAATGGGTACAAGTCCTTGGCTCTGGAGCTGTTACCACATCATGAGATTGAAACTACTAATGAAAAATTGGAAAGTATGAACAAGGAGAGCTGCAGCCTCAGCAGGTTCCAGCTAAGAAAGTATTTGAGCTTCTCCCAGCTCTCAGGGAGTTTTTAAAGGTTTAGGCAGAGACTCTGACAAGCAGTACAGAGCTGCAAAGCTGCATCCACTGTTTGGCAGCACCTGTGTGGGAGAAGGCCAGCAGGGCCTCAAACTTAGGCAGCAGTGCCAGGGATTTCTGCCTCCTGTAACCCACCCAGATTTGTGTTTGCTCTGTGCAGTCAGATCAGAGCAAAGCAGATGGGCTGAGGCTGGTCTCCACGAGTACTGAGTAATACTGGTTATAGCTTTGGATGAAAAAACATTGTCTGTTTGTCTTTTAGGGAAAACATAGATAGAGAAGCACCCACGATTTCACATTATGGATGCTTTCTAGTCATCTTTCCATGGAAAGATCAGTCTTCAGTAATCACATTTGAACTATTTCCTTAAAAAGTAGTTACACCAAAATCTGTCATAGTTCATGTATGCCTTTATAGGGGTCTTCAAATTAAATGAAAGTTAAATATCTCCAAATATAGTAGTTGGATATTCTCAAAGTTTAGAAATATTCTAGGACTTACATTTTAAATCTTATTACAGAAAATGCGTATTTCCAAAGGACAACACAATTTTTATTACCAGGTATCCAATGGATTTCACACTGTATTAGCAAGCTGTGGATGATTAACAAGATTATTCTATTCTTTGACTTTAGATTTCAGCCTTCCTCAGTCTGGAGTACCAGTGTTTTGAGATGAGTATTTTGTATCTGAACATTAGCAATAGAACAAAAAGCAGTGAAGAACCTTTAAATAAATTACAAATCATACCCAGCATTAAATTGATATGGTGCAGCACAGAAAGGTCTGCAGGGAGTGACCTACTCAGTACTGTTCATAGCACATGGTTTTATCTTCAGCTTCCTTAGTCTACATAGATGGTGTGGATTTCCTGAAATTTTGATGTACACATTAAGTGTTTGATTTAGTTTACTTGCTTTGCTTAATATGAACAGAATGTTTTGAATGTAAAATTCTCCGAATAAGGCTCTAAATTTTTTACACTCTCAACCAAAAATGCCAATAGTCTTAGTCCCTCATGTCATGTAAAGTACCTATTAGATTATGATCCTCAGGGAAGAACCCAAGACATCCTCTCCTCAGCAATATATTCATGTCCCACCAGCCCCTGAGTTGTGTAGGAATTTCAAATACAGACTCTAAGCATTTGTTCTATTGGTTGATCTGGTTATGCCTGTGAATGGCATGTATAATGATGGAAGATTTATAAATGCTTGTGTAACATAGGAAAAAGGCTTCTGAGAAACAGGGAATCTCTGGGCCAGCATAGGCAAATCTCCAATAACACAGCCAAGAAACTGCCAATTAGTTATGGTTGCTAATCAACTGTATGGTATTAGTTGTATGTGCTAAAATTAGAACCTTTGCTAGAAAAATATAGGTCAAAACAAGAATGCATCATAGAGCCTTTTTTTAAAGTAAGTATTTCAAAATATCTGCAAGATGTTATATCTTTCTTTATCACCTGCTCAATGCAAGAAAGAAATGGAGTGTGTCATGCTGGGATTTATAATCTCTGTGGACTGTACCATGGCATCAAAGATTAAGTCAGCTACCATCTGCTTCATTTTATGCAAAATGGATGTGGCCCTAGAACTTCTGGCAGTTTTCTAATTCAATCCTCCACGCAGATTTCTAGTACTCCTGCTTTACAGGATGTCCTATTATTCATCTCAGACAGTAAATTTTACTTGTCAAGGTCAACTATTTGTTGACCAGGTAGACAGTGAGGGAGTGGCAGGGCAGAAAGGCTTCTACTCTTTTCATAGAAGCCCTAAAAGAATGTTCTGAAACAGTATGTATATGTGCACTTTTCACTATAATGAGCCAAATTTATTCTTTGCCACAAGATTTCTGCAAGTGGCACTGAAGCACTTGATTTCTAGGTTTTACTCTTTTAAACCTTTTTCTTGAATGCACAAATCCTGTTAAAATTCAAGACTAAAGGTTGAGAGAGATGTTCATTCAAGAAGCCTGATGCAAACAAATATTTTAGGAAACTCAACCATGTCATTGTGGTAAACATTTTGATTTTGAGGAAAACTTGCAGAATTTGAAATCTTTTTCAGGGTATCATTCAACTTCAATAACATAAAAATTCCATTTTTCTGAATTGTCAACACCTGTTAAAAATCTTTGTTCAGTGGTTGGATTTTTTACATTTATCTTCAAGACAGCATTTTATTATATGAGGCTGTAATAATACTTTGTAGTTACTCTTAGAAAAAAACTTGTAATGTTTCTATCTTTCAACATTCCAGATGTGGTAGAATGCTGTGGCTCTCTGTTCAGAATGCACTGCAAATTAGCACTGTATTTGTTACATTTCAATTTGTGAAACATTCTATGACATTTTACTTCTTTTTAAAAATTCACTTGTCCTTAGTTTTGCATTTATTAAAAAAACATGGCCTATTTTTCCAAAAGTTACACCTGATCTGCCTGTAAAATATTTTCTTTTTAAATTTTAAAATATTGAAACAGGAAGTATAGCTCCAAAAAGCCATGATTGTTTTCAAAGTACGTTTTGAAATGTTAGTATTTATTATTAGGAAAGAGAAATCAAGAATAGCAAGTGTACAAAGGTGAAATTAATTCACCTTTTGAACTCTCAATATACACATATTTAGGATTTGATCCTGGTAGTCCTAAACAGTTTATCAAATCCAGGGACCCATTCATATTCAGATAAAGGCTGTGATAGCAGGGATTTCTTATCTTCAAAGAAGGAGAGAATTCAGAATCTCAATAGAAAGGAAACCTCCATACTCCTGATAAGAACTGTAACTGCTTTCTTTGAAGACTGACACTATGAAGGATTCCTGTTCAGAAAAACCTGAGTGATATCTTTGAGTAATAATGTCTGGACTTGGATGTCACACACTGCAAAATGCAGACATTTTGATGAGAGAGCATGCTAGAAGTTGAAACTTGCAGGAACTGCAATGGGTATAGTAGGAGACTGAACTAGAGCAGTAGCATCCTGAAAGTGGCAGCCTAAACAGAGCTCCCATGGTTACCAGCATTTTCCATTTGTTGCCATTTCACTCCCCTCAGAGAGACATTTATGTCATAGTGACTACTGATAAAGCAGTCCACAGCATGCCTGCAGTAGTGACTCCAGGTTTGAAGGACTGATGGCTTTTCAGAAACATTCCTAGTTTAGCTCCTTATGATGGATTTTGGCATGATGCCAAGAATTTAAATTTGCGTTGCATTAAATAAAAATCTAACTAAGTAAAAAGAGCAAAATATTAACTATAGTACAGATGAGGCCTCTCTTTTCTATGCAATATCTTGGCAGAATGTTTATTTTTCAGACTATTATCTTGACCAACAAGAGAAATTCTAAGGCTCAGGTAGGTCCAGGTGCATATTTACTGTCACATCTCTCAAAAGCTGTTAGTCTATTGTCCCTTTGTTAAATGTTAAGAAGTCTGTAAATGCCATGGGGCATGGAGTGTGTGTCAACTGTCTTCAGGACAAGTGAAAGATTATGTGCTTTCTGTGTGTTACCTGGTAGATTCTGGATCTGAAAGGATGCAGCAGAAAGCATTTGGAAGTTTTGAAGGAGACTGTGTAATTTTCCTCGAATGTTATTCCCATGCTATCTCATTCACTTCCAAATTGTACCTTCAATTTTGACCTTCAATTTTTTCCCCGACTTCCTTCCAAGAAACATTTGAGCCCACAGGATGATTTTGAAGATGTTTGTCTTCAAAAATTACTAACTGAACTTACTTTGAAGGGCAACAAGGCTAGCAAACACAACAGAGAAGTTATTTTTCCCCTATAATGATTTAGCCTTTGATGCATAGACAGATGGTCATGATCTCGTCCTCCTCCACCCATGGATTTTTCTAAAATGACACCCAAGTTTTTCTTGGCAGCAGTTAGAAAGTCTGGCAAACAGCTCGCTTCAGCTCCAATTATATTGACCACATTAATGCAGAAGATCAGCAAATGAAATGTTCCATATTCATTTGGAAGAGATGAACTAGAATTTGCAATGAAATAAAATAAACATGAATTAGAAACAAATGCCAGCTACTTACCTCCACCCTTATATCTAAGGATTTCCTGTGGCATATTTTTTTTTTTTTTTTATAGAATGAATGCTTCTTAAGGTAGCAGCACTTAATAGAACTGGATTTCTGAGAATGTCTTCATGGACAGAATAAAACTACTTGCTCTGAGTGTTTTAAGGAATATTAGAGAATAACACTTTCCCTCCATTCTCCAGGGATATCAGCTCTTCAGATGAATGTTATCTCTAGATTTAATATCAAAGCTTTTCACACTTCTCTGTACTTGTCACAAACTCTCTGGGGCCCGGGAAAAGCAACCAGGAATGTTACTAATTCCCACTTGAAGGCTTCTGGCTGAATACTTTTTCAAGGCAGTACCTATGATCCAAGATACATTTCTTTAGCAAGGCAAAAATGAGGAAACCATGCTGGCAATTCTTTTTCCACACAGTTACAAGTTAGCTTCTTGCTGTTACTGTGTACTGTGACAACTGCAGGTTCCCTCCTGCCTGCTTTCAGCTGCTGGGCAGGTTAGTACTTCCCTACCAGTACATGAGCCATCACAAAAAGCTTCACTGTGGCAGCTAAATAGCAAGGGCAAGGTATATCTTAAGACAGTTATATTGTGATTATTTATTCACCATCTCTTTAGAAGGGACAGTAAGTAGAACTGTTTAATATCTGCTATATAAAGAAATCCCATTTATAAAAATCCTATTTTTTAAACAAAACTTTAAAGACTAACAAGTTCCATCAGTGAAGATATCTTGTGATGATAATTTGTTATTCCACATAGATCATCTCTGAGTCTGATTCAATGGCATGAATAATATAAAATTAGTTGTACTTAAGGTGTTCACAGGTCCCAACTATCTAAAATAAAATTCTAATTCTTAGATAGTAAATTATCAAAACCTTCTGATCATTCTGCTTAGCAGGAAAACTTGTGCTTGTGTAACTATGTTGATAAGAATTGGACCTGGGCACCTGTATACTAATTCCCACACTAAAGCAGTTTTATGAATCAAACCTCTTCTTTCAGGTCTCTAAATATTTTAAGGAAATGTCCAGTATTGAATCACAGACAGCAGGATTTGATTTGCCATCTTAAACCTCAAGCACGTCCAGTCCAACTTTTTCATCAATTCTTATCTTTGCCATAAATCACACCCTCCTCTGCTGTAAATATTCATTACACAGCTGCAGCTCCTCCTCTAATCTTGCTAGCACAGCTGGAGCTGGAGCGTGCAGAGCAGATGGCCAGTCACACCCCTACTTCCTATTGTCTGCAGAACACAACAACTATTGCCAGTGATCTCTGCTTCTGGGCCCATATCTTGTGTGTGTTAACTAACACCACCATTCTTCCCTCTGTTAAAAACTGGCCTGGATCACACATTCAACACCATCATACTCCTTAAGGGTTTTTTCTACTGTTGTATTAGCATCCTCAACTTATTTTTTTCCTTTTTTTTTTTTTTTTTTAATTAGTAAAGTTTATTTCTAGAACACAGGCTTTTTCACCTGTTTTGCCATGTTGTACAATGGAATTCTATTGTGCCTTAATTCCAATATTTGTCTACTTCAGCAAAAGAGCAAAAAATGAAAACAGCTTTTTTTTTTCTCCACACTTGACACATCATTTCCACAATAATATGTACATAATGAAAGGATATAAATATTAAGAGCAAATTCATGAGGAGTTAGAGAAAATACCAGACTTACAGTAGGAAGCTAGGTTTTGGTATGTTAATGTTTCAGTAATGTTATACTGGAGGGCTAGCTAAATATATGCACAGTTTTTATTAAGGCTTTAACATTTGAAATAGACAATACTTACCGTTAGTTCAATGATTTAGAAACAATATTTAAAATTACTAATTTGTTTGTTTGTTCATTTGTTTGTGTCTTCAGGGTTTTGTGCAGGGTTTTTTTGTTTGTTTTTTTTAGAATTACTATCATCTGAAAGGAGGTTGAAAAGCATAACTAAAATTAAAAAAAAAAAAAAAGCATAAACAACAAAAAATCTGCTCACCTTGGGAAGTACAACATCAAAATCTCTAGTTTTATTCATCAACCTTTTTAATTGAGCCATTTTGATGTCAAATTCTTTCCTGCACACAGTGATAGCTGTTGTGTCCAGCAGTGGCTGAAAGCAGAGGGAGTCCTGTGAATCAGAATGGTCACCTGTTAGAAATACTGACTGTGTACTAGTACTAAACCTGCTGCAGTGCAAACTTGGCCAGTGCAGTCAGAGCCAGGGGGGCACTCAGTGCAGCTCGAGAGACCATTCATTAAATGCTCTGTGATGCTCAGACAACTTGGCCTTATGCTTCTTGAAGCTTCTCTGCAAGAAAAATAATCTGTCATGATTATCATAGAAACTTGCATAGGTAGTAGTCCTGTATCGAGTGTAGTGTGCCTTTCTGTATGGATTATTAGAAAAATGCAAAAATCCACTGGAAATAACATTTCTGAGATAATCATAGTCTTGCTCAATGTGGGTTGAAATCACAAATTCTTCTGAAACTGGTGCCTCTAGAAGCAATTGATAGATGGGTAACCTTAAATAAAGTGGGCAACAGTGGGAGCCAGTTTGTCAGTTCTTGAAGAGCTAACAGATATCATTAAGAAGATTAAATCCTACAATACAGGAAATATGTCTCTGAATGCATTGCTTCAAAAAACAGAAAATATTTTTGCTCAGTGCCTCATCTGTTTCACGTCAAACTTCATTGACTTTGCAAAGTGTATTCAGCCTTGTGAATTGTTCCGTGATGAAATTTGTGTGCAATATTTATTCTGTTGTACTGATAAAAGTTCAGTGAGTGGAATCTTCTGTTCTGCAGAATTAAACTATAACATTATGGTGATTCTTAATGTAGTATATCTAAAGAAACAACTCCTTTTAATCTTCACAGAATACATACATCATGCCTGTAGGAATAATTCATAAAAATAAATCACATTGACACATTCCATGATATCTTGTAAGGGCCTGCAGGGTGGCAGTGGCAGCAGCCACTTTTATTTAGCATGTGTCTGTTCCCCCAAAAGCTTTATGTCCTACTTTTAATTTGGCTTTCTTTACATCATGCATAACAGTCTCTCAAATGTAGAAAAAACTTCATAACAAATTATTATGATATTTCATTGCTAACCTTTCTAAAGGCTGACTGGAGGTCAGAGACATCAGTCAATCCTCTGTGATGAAGTTCTGTACACCTATAGAAATTTTTCATGTGCAGTTTCTCTGCTGGTCTGAGGTGTTAACAGAAATGTTAAACCAATTAGTATGAAGAACCATGGGATCACAAGATTACAGGGTAATTCACATTGGAAGGGACCTCAGAAGGGCAATGAATCAAATGGTATATGGGGATAACCAGCTATCCAGATAAAGCAGAGCTGAATCCGATCAAAAAGGTGGCACTGGGCTGGTGACAACACCAGTATGAGTACCGAGAGAGAAATGTAACAGTTCTGTTATTACCTTGTTTCATTGCAGCTGTAATTCCTTATATCCCAAAGTATCACTGGTTATCATTCACTGGTAATCTGAAAAGCAATGCCACTGGAAATGGTTCTTGCCTCAAAAAATTTCTTTAGGCTTTTTAATACTGTTTTCTTATTGATAAAAATTAAGCCTCTCCCATGGAAAAAGAAATTGGTGTAACTTTTTAGCAAATAAAAGCTGTTTAGGAATTATGTATTCTGTAGTGGAGAGGTGAAAAATATGCTCTGAAAATGTGAAATACAAATAAGTAATAACTCTTAGAAAAGAGCTAAGTTTTATTTTATTTATAAGCTACAATTGTCCAAAGAGTTGTAAAATACACTATGAAAAAAGGTCCTGCTTGTTTGGAGTTGCTTAAGAAAGGGCCTTGTCTCACAGCAGTTCTCTTTTGTTATTTGACTTAAGGACAGTTTAAAGGCTATATTGATTTAGAGTTGCAATGTGTTTTACAGTGGTTTTATAATATCAAGTAGAAGGTGGAAACATAGAAACTGTTTCTGATTGAAATGGATACATATTTTAAAATGTGATGAGTGAAATTGGGTGAGTGGAATTTCACATAGAAAAAAAAATTAAATTCTGCATTAAAAGAATTTAGAAAATCATTGCTTTCACTGGTAATAGAAACTTAAGGCATTCTTTAGGTGTTGTACAGGTGTTAGGAAATGCAGGTCATATGTATAAATTCTAATGATACATCTAAAGTCAGTAAGTTTAAAATATATTTGTCATAATGTTTGAAAATATATTTAAATAAGGTGTAGGACAGAATCTCTGTAAGTATTTGTGTATCAAATAGCAATAATGAGGGGGGTTTAGATTAATATTATTAGCTTTTCTAAATTAAGGTAGTATATACCTAGTGGTAAAATTTATAAATTATCTAAGATTTTGCTTGATGCACATCTACCCTATAATTCAAAATTAAAATAAAGTCTTATACAGGTATGTAGAATGCTACCCAGTTCTAGTTTTACATGTCAAATTACTTAAAATCTTTTTTATTATGTGTTTCATTTGAAGATCTTATAGTTTAGTTCTTCTTGGCAAGCCTTAAAGGGAGGTTTTTGTTTATTCTTGTGTTACATGTGAGGCAACTGAAATAAAGAAAATTAAACTGACTTATGTGAAATTACTTGATTATTGGCTGAATTGAAAGCCCAGAAAGAAAATCACAGCCTCCCTCAAGAGAAAGCTAAAATTTTGAGATGGTTCAGGAGGGCAAGATTCTGCTGCAAGTATTCTATTTGTGCTGCTAAAATGTTTCCCTTAACATTAAAAAATAAGAACAAAGACTGTAATATTTAAAATTGTGAAGTGGAAGACAGTATTCAAAATTATTTGTACATAAGTAGCCTTTCAGAAACCTTAAACTGAGTCTGACATTGAAAAAAACTTGCAAACTGTACAGTAATTCTTGCCTCCCAGTGATAAAAGTATATTCTGAACTTCAGTTTGGGCTCAGCAACCCCTCAATTTTCAATTCTGAGCCAGGACCCTGATGGCAATGCAGCTGTTTAGGTCTCTAACCATCACTTCAATCACCATCAGAATGGATGTAAGCTTTGGAATAGCCTTGAGCTATATGATCAATTTAAATTTTTTGTGCAGTTTGAAAAAGAAGGGATTAATACAAAACAATGTTAGAAGAAAAATCTTATGACTTCAAAATAACCATTTTTCTTAGAGAACATAATGAAAAATTTCCACATGTAATATGAATTATTTTGACAGGCTGTGACATTTCTGCTGGAAATAGTTTTGAAGAGACTCTGGATAGGCTGTATTTGGTCCTCCTTTGAAGCCAATTGCTTCATATCCATTGACTTTAATCAGAACAGTATTATGGCAAGTACCTTCTATAACTGCTTTATTCTGGTTTTTGTTTACAGAAAATAGACAGTTGCACTACCAGTTTATCTGTTAGTCTTTCCAATAACTTTTAAATGTATTTTTCAATCTTAATTCAATTTAACAGAGGGTCCAAGATAGTAAATCTCTACAAGTTTCATGAATATAAGAATTTAGGTAGAAGACCCTGAGCCCTCCTAAGGCAAATGCAGAGACAGTGACCTTTAGCCATTCACCTTGGTCTGCCCAACACAAGAGGCAGCAGCTTGCATGTAGCAGCAAACTAACCATGATATGCTGGGCTAATCACAGTATGTTCCATATTGTAAAACCTCAACTTTATAACTAAAGATGAGGTGATGCAGGGAATGTAAAATGACTGACTAAAAGCTCGTATTTTAACTTGGCCCTTGCAGCTTTCAGTGGCAATATATTTACCCTGTATTTGATGAAGAACAATCACAAGTCCTCTCCATCAAGACTTGGATCTCCTTTAATGACTTTCAGAGTGACCCTCCTGGAACATATTTACCCCATTGACAGTTGTAAAATGTTTCACTACTTGATGACCCCTTTGTTATGATTTCTACAAATATGGCTGCTGAGTAGTTAGAATAACTCAGTATGACCAAAGAAATTAATGAAGGATGAGCTCTCAATAGCCACTAAAAACAATAATCAAATGTAGCTTCTTGCTTGAGAAATTACTAATTTTCTTATTGCCAGTAAGGGGAATATGTCAGGTACAGGATTACTCTTCTCCTGTCTGATTCCTATGTACTTTCCTGAGTGTCCTGTACTGGTGAATGATTTATCTTTCTCATTAGTTTGGAAATTATGCAATAACAGGAGCAGGCACAGGGCCAAACCCATTTCTACTATCCAGAATCCCACTGAATAGTCGCTACATTGAGAACATATGAGAGACTAAACTGAAGAGAATAAACACTATACTGGGCTGTTATTTTGGAAATAGGCTACTGGGATAGTTGGACCCTTGGTCTGAGCAGCACTGTTTTCTTATGTTCCCTCTTCTGATAAGCTGTTGAAACTTGATTTAAGGTTGTATTTTACTCAGAAGCCTCTTTGCCATAAGCCAGCTCCCCAGGACCTGCAGGTATGATAGAATTGTGGTTCTGGAGGTTGTAACTACTACTGTATGAGCACAGAAGAACTGAAAGCACAAATATGCTGTTTAGAAAGTAAACTACTCTTCAAAAAAGGAAGTTAAATCTCAGAAATTCACTTTCTTTAAGTGTCCTTAAGCTCTAGACTTGAGACCTGTGTAGAACAACCCTCTACATGGGTATAACATCCACATTTTCCATGTTAGTTTCTAATTTCAGGCCAGACTCATAAAATTTCTGATGGACAGAATCTTGAATGGGATGCTGTACTGTTCTGTAGCATCTGGAAACTAGGTAGTTACAATAAGTGTCTGAATGTGACAATGTCAAAACCATATGAATGCATAAGCCAGTTCATCTGCCTATGATAAAAGAGGGGTTCAATGAGATAATGCAAACTAGTTCATCAAAAGAATGGGTACCATTCTTGAAGTCATCTGAAGTCATATTTGCATGTCTGTCATGGAAACATTTTATGGTCAAAATAGCAATATGCTATGTACAGTAATCCTATCACGTTATTATTTCTGACACTGTTTTTTGTTGTTTGAAGTTTTTTTCTCTGAGAAAGAATAACCAAGATAATCAAGTATATTCAGTAACTGAGACAACTCCCCTAGTTTTTCCTATGTTAAGAGCCATATAAGGGCAAATTATGTGGGGCAAGTTGTATTTTACGAAGCTTAATCTTAAATTATTAATGTAAAAAGAACATTAAATGTAGTCAATCAATAGTTCTCTGGACAGAGCACTTGCAATACTGTCTCTTATTTCTAACAGAAATATTTATGTTAATTACAAGGAAATATAATTATGTATGACAAAGAGACTGCATACAATTGCATTTCCAAATGAAAATTAATCTGATATATTCTGCAGATATTGTTGGAAACAATAATATTCATGATATATGAGGAGGGAAATACTTTAGTATTAACCATTGTCTTTATACAAGAGTCCACCTAAGATGTGGCTGCAACAATATTCAAAACAGAATTTACACTCTGAGCATATTTTTTCCTCCCAAAGCCTTAAAAAACTCCATATTATCACTCTACTGATTTAAGAAAAGCTTCCTTCAGTATAGCTCCAAGTGTAGTTCTATATGTGCTTGGTGTAAAGGGTTCCTACTATTCTTCAAAGTTGTGATTTTCCTCTGTAGATTTGGTCCTCTCTGTTATCCATTAGTTCCCCAAAGTGCATCATCTGATGGTCCATTAGCTGTGTGAAGGACAGAAATTTTTCCTGTCAGTGCCAAGCAGGGAATTAGTGTTGGGTAGGAATCTCGTGCATGAGGGACCCATCTGGGACTGGCTGATGAATGGCTGTAGTCAGACTTCAGTTAAATTCTTTCAAGCAATTTGAGAATGTAAAGCATTATCTATGGGTTATATGGCTTTTGATTACATTAAAGTAATTATTTCCTGGCTCCTGTGAAACTTTGGAGATGAGGAAATGTTCAGAAAGTTCTGTGTAAAACAGATGGGTGATTCCACTTCCAGTGGCAGGCAGAATAGCAGAATTTTTGTCTGCCAGAAGGGAACTGCCTGAAGTTACCTTCCCCCTGGCTTTGCATCCCTGGGTTCTTTGGCCACTAACAAGGATTGACCTTAACTACTCCTTTCTTCAGTAGATGCACTAAGAGTCTTCTGTTTTCCTCTCCTTTAATCCTTGTTTCCATGACATGCGTGAATGTGATCTAAGTCTGCTTGGTTGAAATTAGCAAGTAAATTTGTGATTTATTAAGAAAACTCATCCATCCCCATGAACACAGTGTGCAAATGATTTCTCTAGGAAATCAGGCTAAAAGTGGTGATACTCATGTTTTATCCTTTCTGCAAATTCTGACTACCTAGCCAACCTCCTTCATCATGAGAACTTGCTAGTGAAAGATGCTTTCCCCGATGGCTTTCCCCAGTAATGATCGTCCTGGGAGTATTTCAAAACTGTTCACGTTGAACTGTGTGATGTGATAAAAAACATGTAGTGAAAGGCACGTAGTTCACATAAGAAACTTAAAACTTTGTATTGTTTCCTCATTGAAAGTCCCCTTTTAAACCTCAGTTACATGATTCTTTGTTGTAATCTGTGTTTTCTGAGTTTATAAATGGGTTCTCTCAAAATAAAGTAGTTCAAAGTGCTGTAGCTGCACTGTGCCCGTGATCGCCTCCTAGGAACAGTCGATATGGCCCTGCTGAGAGCTCCTGAACAGAAAGGTTGAAAAAACACTGAAAAAACCCCAACTTTCTCCAGGGATATCAATCTGCTTTCAATGTAATGAATGCTTTAATTAAACATCTAAACACGTTTCTATTAAGCTTTAGATCATACTGATTTTTAAAGCCACCTTTGAAGACAATGTAATTTAGATTAATTTTATTAAACTTGTGTAAATCTCTCGTGACTACTTACTTCTCTGTAAGTGGCAAAGTACTGTAAAAGCAAGAAAACATTATGTGGCTTTTAGCATAAACTTGCTGATTGTTTTCAGGCAATGTAAGAAATATTGGTTTAAACAAAATGAGTACCCAAGCCAGCTCCTGTGTGAATTTCAATTAACGTCATTCGTTTATTTAAACTGCTTGCTGGTGGTGTTCAGGTTCGTTTTTTGAGCTAGGGGAAGATGAGAAGCGTTCAGGCGCACATGGCCACGAGCTGCCCCGCGCTCGTACGGAGCTCTGGTGCTGGTGTGGAACTCGCGGGAGGCGCGGAGTGCCGGGCTTGGAGCGGCAGGAGGGACACGGGACATCAGCCTCCCCCCGCCCGAACGGCTTCAAGTTCTGCTGGGCCCCAGCGCCTCTGTGGGGGCCAGGAGGAGGAGACGGGACGGGGCAGAGCGGGGCAGGGCAGTACGCGGCGCTGCTCCGAGCGCGGCTCTCGCAGAGGCCCGCAGTGCTACAGGCGCACCCGGCCTGCCCGACCTGGGCGGGACGGGACGGGACGGGGCTGGGCTCCCCGGGATTTCGTAACCGGCCCCGGGGAGGGCTCAGCCGGCCCGTCCCGCCCCGGGACCTGCGGCGAGGAGCGGCCCCCGACCCTCCCCCGCGGCCGCCGCTCCCCTCCCCCGGCCGGCGGAAGGACAAATAGTCCTCGCCGCATTGTTCGGCTCCGCACAACTTCGGGCCGCTCCCGGGCTGCGGGCGGAGGGGCGGCCCCGCGGAGGGGCGGCGGGCGGCGGGCACGGTGCCGGTCCCTGCGGTGCCCGGGCAGCGGGGCTCGGGGCGCTGCGGGCGGGCTGCGCTGGGCGCGCCCCGGGCTCTGCCGCGGGCTGCTGGGGCCCCAGGGGCCGCTGGCGGGGCAGCTCCCGCCGCAGCTCCGCCGCCCGCCCCCGGGCTCTCCGCTCGCCCTCACGCTGGCGGGCGGCCCCGGGGGTCCGGCCCGGTTCTGCTGCGGGCAGCGGGACCAGGAGGAATCATCTCTGATGGGGGCCTCCCGCCGCGATTTCTCCTTCCCGGCGCCTTCTTTTTTTAAACCTCCTTCCACCAGACAACTTTTGTAGGAATTCCTCTTGAGAGGAGGTCCCTTACGGCGAGCTAAAGCTTTTACTCGCCCCCTGCTCAACCACAAGCACTTGGAAAGCACTTTGCCAGCGGCAGAAAACGAGTGAAGTGCAGCTGTCAGTGCCCCACAGAAGCGGGTTTTGATTTAACAATAGTCACTCCGCATTTGTTCTTTCTGGTCACCTCATAAGCAGTTCTCTTTGGTGACAGGTTTCACCGTTGTAGCCTCCTGCAAATGTTGTAAATTTTTCCGATTGTAGAATATGTTACATAATATATATGTTATATAATTTTAATTACCGCGAGGTAAATATAGCAGGCAGCAAATTCGGTTATCTCTAAGATGGGCTGTACTGATAACAGCAAGCACTACGTAATCATGAGGCTTGGGCATAGGAACACTCTCTTTTGTAGGATACTTTTCCAGTCTGTTTGGTAAGGAAAAGATGTAGGAAGAACAGAATGCCTCTCCAGGAACTTCATCTAAAAGTTTCATGCAGTATAACAAAAATACTTTAATTTTTTATTGGCTCAAGTTAGGTTCCAAATGAAGGAATATATCAGTGAGAAAATGGAATTGCTTTGTCCATCCTAGTGCCGGAAACAATGTTGTTTTCTACTTATTGCTAGCTCCAAATGAGCATTGCTCTCTGTACACTGAAGTTTTCTGGAAGCAGTAGAAAGGACTCAGTGATTTAGGTGAGGGTGGGAACTTGTTGTAAGAAACCAAACAAGAACAACAACAAACTGGAGCAGGGAAGATTTGCTGACTTTTCTCCAGGGCTATGGATTTGCCAAGCAATAGTATTTATCATGAATAAATTGTTGTCTGTGGATGCAAGCTGACCACATACATGTTGATTTAAAGGAGCTGTTGCAGTGAAAACTCCATCCTTGGTCAAGTACTCTATTGGGGATCACCCTAGGAGTTTGTACAGTTTGGGTGATGATGGTGAATTAATTTAGCATCTGTAAATTTAAGAATAAATAAGCCAAAAGGAGACATGCAAGCTTAATGATTCTATTCACACAGGCATGATACATTAAATAGTAATACAGAATACATTTTCTCACATCCCTGAATGCACAACAGCTGTCTGCTGTATCAAATATTTTTCCTTTAAGGAGTGGGTGGAAAGCAATTCATGAAGGCTGTGAAAACTGCGTATGAGTGTGATTATTTTCAGGGAGTTATGCTCCAGTGATTTGGGTTTTATATTCCTCTTAATTTTTTTATTATGTTCTGTATGTAATTCTTCATTTTCATGGTCACGTTGAAGCATGTGGAAGAATGCTGCCACCGCCATCTGGCAAGTAGCAATTCCCTGATTGCTTGGTTGGTCGCTGACCATATTGATGTTGGTAGCTCAGCTGTCAGGGCAGTTACCATAAAGATTTACAGTTGTATTGTGTGTTCTGTCAGCGTCTGGAGTTCACTGATGACTTTGTGTGCAGAGGTTTACCTGCCTATTACTTGTACTACTCCATGGCAGACTGAAGACTCCTCTAAGGGAAGGGTATTCATCTGCAGCACTGATACTTTTCTTGGTAAAAATTTCATTGATCAAAATACTTTTGGGCAAACATCAGCAGGAATACAGTCCTGATTGCTGGAGTCCTGGCTTGTGATATCACCAGCAAAATTATTAGTGCTTATGATTGCTCCTGTATTTTCCTTTTATCCATCTGAATAGTTGTTCCCTACATAGTGAAGACCTTTCATTTTTAATGAGGTGAAAGAAAAGAGGATGTAACAGTCACAAAAGGGAGTAGCATTTTTAGCCTGCTACATAATATACAGGAAAGGTATAGTTATGTCACAGAAGGGTTGAAAGTTTTTTATTTGTGGGTGATTTATGTACTATGCTTGCTGTGTTTGCAAGGGAAGAATCCTATCTAGGAGCTGCAACAGGAATGAGTCTGAAAGTATTTTCTTTGTTACAAACAGGAAACCATTGCACCTGTTTGAACCCGATTTCAGACACTGGTTCCTTCAGATCTTTTAAAATGTTTACAATATATACTGGTTTGGGTTTTTTTCTTTTTAGTGTTGACAGCATTGGATTTTGTTTAATTTTCTGTGTATGGCTATGACAGAATAAAGGTATGAAGTGCATTTTCAAAAAACTCTCTGCAGTGAACAGGAATAATTTGTAGGGAGTGGCAGAGCTACTTGAGCATGGGGTTGGGGATTCTTAGAATAGGTGAAAAAAGTATTGCATAGACATAGAACATCATACCCTAATGTTTTGAGTGTACCTGTTAGTTCTGGGCAGTGTTACATGATAAGAGATTAAAACTTGAAGATTCCAGATCTCACAAATGTGGAAGAATATATTCAGTGCCCAGGAAACATTAGGTTAGTTATGTTTTGAATTTTAGTGTAACAAAGGATGTGATAGTTACTGATCTTCCACAACAATTTTAGTCAAGCTACCTGCAGAAGAATGTTCTGAAATTTCTGACTTGGCCAACTCACTACAGTTTTGTGCAATCTTCTTTTAGATCAGACTCACAGTGTGTTTTGGGTCAAAGCATACCTTCCTGAGGCCTTGTGTACTTGCTAAATTGTCCGGCTAATTTCTGGAAAGTTCATTTATGTTCTGATAATTTTTCCCTAAGTGCCTTGAAGTTTTTCTGAGAGGGCCGCCAAGGCATGGAGATGTAAAGCAGAATGGCTGCTACAATGTGACTTTTGGCAATGAGCACATTTACTCAGCATCTGCACGAGAAAGTGACATGTCCTTGTGGAGCAAATAAAACATTTTATGGTATTTTGTGTAACTTTAAACCCTTTGCCACTGATTATGTGGTTATATCATCTTCTACTCAAAGCTTCTAGCTGCAAATAAAAGCTTAAAAATATTAACCTTAAAATCTGATGTCAGAGGGCAAATAAAAAGAATCTATAGTTATCTAAATCTTAACAAAAATAAGTTATAATTTTAATCCAATTACACATCAGTACAAATAATTGTTAGCATTATTGCTTCCACTTTCTTTACATTTAGCTGGCTTTCTAATCAACGCTGATCAGCGCTGCAGCTGTACTAACTAGTACTGAGTGCCACTACTGGTTGAAAAGTAGCACTTCCAGAGAACCAATATCTTCTCAGTAGGTATATAGGGGATCTTGAAACAAAAATATGTTAAAGAATGTTACACATGAAATGTATAATGCTCTCTCAATGGGTACTTCCCTCTAAAGTGTATTATTATTTATACTTCAAAGAGAAAAAGTACATACTTAGATCCCTCAGGGGCACAGAGAATGGAAGTCATTGTGTTGGTATTTTAATACAAATTGCTTCCTGCATTTCTAAGTGGCAAATATATGAATATTCATAGAATCACGAGGCCAAATGATCATTGAGCACAAGGCATGTAAGGGAGAAAAATGGAGGAGAGTCTCCAGACTCTCCAGTTTGTCTTTGCCTGGGGATGGAAAATTTGTGACATCTTCCGAAGGAACGGGAACATTCCTGCTAACAGTCAGGCACTGGGGTAGGAAGAGTTGATTTGGAAAGGAAGGGTGTGTGTCTGGAGAGCCCTCGGTACAGCCTGCTGCTTTCCAGAGCTGGGGGGCTGCCAAGCAGCAGCCTGTGAGGGATGCGCGCCCCTCCACCCTGCCTGCCGCCCCTCGCTCGCTTACCGGCTCCCTGCTGCCTTTTAGCTTCTCCGGGGTTTTAGTGTCCTTTTCCATTGTCCTTGTGTTTCGTAAGTACCCTTGCTCCAAAAGAATAATATGCCAGTAACTGCATAGATTAGTGATTTATAATTCTCACTTTCGGAGAGAATGGTAAGTGGCCCTCGGTAGCTGGGGTCAGAAAAGAGCAGGCCCAGCCCCAGGTGGTGGCAAGTAGGTGCCACCTGGGGGCTCTGCAGGCTCGAGAGACGGGTGTGCGACAGAGCACCGGCATCGCACCGGCATCGCACCGGCATCGCACCGGCGCCGCTCCGCTCCCTGCCGCCGACTGGCGTGCGCTCGCCTTAGGCCGGCACGCTGGTGTGTGGGGTGGCTTTGCAGACACGAAATAAACTTCCCGGCAGGACAGGCTGGCAGTGCGGTTTTGTGAGAAGGAGACGGAGCACAAAAGAGTGATTTGTCTGTAGCAGTGGCAGGACCCAAAGGAGGGCGCAGGTTCTTTGCGCGGTGCTTCCCATTCCTGCACGGAAGCCGTTGGACTGGTTCACCTTTAGCATCACCTGTTTCAGAGAGCTGCAGTGTTTATTTGAATGTGTGTTCTTGTAGTAACAGCCGTGGTCTTGTGCTTTGACACGTTACGGTTTTAATGGCATGCATTAAGAGGAAGCTGCTAATGGATGCTTAAAATTTATGTAATCTATATGCCATTTCATTTTGAGCAGTAAGACGGTGTATTGATATATTAAAAGTATTCAGGCCTATTTTAGGGTACGTGAATTCAGGATGAGTGCGATAATGTGTTTTGGGGCACGTGCGCTGCCGGCAGTGCTGCATGTCGAGGTTTGCTGTCTGTTCGCCTAAGTTGGGGAGCGGTGGGGAGGGGTGTATTCCTGTGGGGTGCCTGTTTCCCTGAGCGGCCCGAGGGGATCCGCTTCTCCCCATCTGCTGGGGCGTCCCGGCGCTGCGTTCGGGGTCACGGCTGTGCCGGGGCGGCTCCCGGGGGTGCCACTGGATCCCGCCCGCCTCGGCCGGGAGCGGCGCGGCGCGACAAGGGTTAAGGCGGCGGCGCTCGGCGCGGAGGGATACGGAGCCGGAGCCGTGAACGTGGTGCTGAGGCTCTGTAAGCAAAAAAATGTCCGCCTGAGGGAACCCACAAGTTCCTTCCAGCGGGGGGGGAGCGCTCGGCTCGTCGCCTCCCACCCAGCCCGCGGCCCGCGCGCCGCCGCCGGCCCGGCCCTGGTCACCGGAGCGTACAGGGACAGCGGGTGAGTGCGGGCGGCCGCGAGAAGTTGGAAGAGAGCGGCGGGGGGAGGGAAGCGGCGGCCGGGCGCTCGCAGGGGCAGAGGCGGCGGCGAGGGGACGGGGCCGCGGGGGCGCGGGCGGGAGTGGGGCCGCCGGGGGTGGCGGCGAGGGGACCGCGGGGGAGGCGCAGGCTCCGGTGGGGAACTCGAGGGGCGGCAGCCGGGGCCGGCCGCGCGGGCGGCGGGGCGGGCTTGCGGCGTGCGGGGGTCTCCGGGCCGCGGACCGCGGGCAAGGAGCGAGTCCCCGCGGGCGGCGCTCGGCGGCTGCCGCGCTCATAAAGGAGCGGGCGGCTCCGAAACTTGCCGGGGCGCGGGGCCGCGGCGGCTCCCCCGCGGCGCCCGCCGGCACAAGGGAAGGCGCGGGCCCCTCCCGTCCCCGCCGCCGCACGCGCATTCCAGCCCCCCCCCGCCCGCCGGCGGCGCGCGCGCCCGGTCCCGCGTGCGCGCGTGCGGGGCGCGGGGGCGGCTCCCGGCCCGCCGCGGTCCCGAGCGCGGAGCGGCGGCCGCGGCCCCGGTGGGTGGGTCGGGAGAGGGGGGAGGGGGAGCCGGCACCGGCGGCGGGCGGTAATGCCGGGGCAGAGATGGCTCTGCTGAGGCTCGTCCGGCCCCGCTCGGCAGCCCCATTGTTGCGGGGACAGTGAGTCACTTAATCTCTCGCTAATTCTCCGGACCTCGCCGGGCCGCGGCTGTTTATTTGCTTTCGCTTGCCTGGGGGGGACTTAATTCCTGGCGGCGGCCCTTCTGCGGCGTGACCGTGCCTTGCTCGAGGTTGTGGGAGAAGTGGAATGAGGGAGAAGAGGGAGCCTGAGGAAACTTGAAGAGAGTTGTTTAGTTGGGGAAGCTGCTGCTGCCGGTTCGCTCAGCCCGCCCGGCCGAGCGAGGCTCCCCCGGGAGGCTCCACCCCGCCCCGGGGGCGCAGGTACCGGAGGCCCCTGTCCCCGGCTCTGGCTTCGCGCCGTGAACTGCTGCATGTACCTCTCTCCCTGTGCCCTAGAAAGGTGATCGGAAGAGCGGAGGAAGATGAATTCCCAGCAGCAGAGGATGGCCGCTATAGGAACTGACAAGGAATTGAGCGACTTGCTGGACTTCAGTGCGGTAGGATATTCTCCGAGGTCTTCTCATGACTTCTTCGTGGTCATGCGAACTGAGGAGTAGGGGCAGCAGCGTGCAGGGCTTGGTTGAGTCTGTCTCAGCCAAGTTGGACACCTGAACTTTGATGTAATGTCTAGACTTCCAGATTTAATACTGTAATACCAGCTGGGTCAATTGGTTTAACTGGTTAAAATCAGGCTGACCCAGTGATGGCATAATCTAATAATTAACGTTGGTTAAGCTGGCGTGTGGCACTGGTACCTTGGCTCTTGGATTCCCCCCCCCCCCCCTATTTTTTTTGCATCTTATTTAAACAAAAGAAAAATTATCGCCCACAAATGAAAGTTATTCATTGATAGTCTTGGCTAAGAAAATTGTAGGTATTTTCTGTGTGATAATTTCAACCTACCAAAAAGGCTCTTGATTTATAAATATAAAACTACTGTCTCTTAAACGCTGTCTTTATGCAGTGACTTTATACTTGCAGATCAGTAAGAAGTATAGTTTGAGTAAAAAAATGTAAGTAATATAACTATTTGAAATTGTCACAGTAATGGTAGGTGTCCTTTTAATTTTAAGTTGTGTTCATGTAGAAATGAGTCCTATTAATAAATTGCAAGGAGTACTTCAGCTCATTGGTTTTGAGTGTCTAAACACGCGTCTTGCATTCTGTTTGTTTTCAAGCAGAAATTAGAAAAAAATTGTTTCCTATTGACCTTTTTTTCTGTTTACATTAATAATTCAGCAAGGCTTTCAAAGCCAACTCAAACATGTCTTTTTTTTTTTTTTTTTTTTTTTTTTTTTTTTTTTTTTTCTTGTTTTGCAGATGTTTTCCCCACCTGTAAATAGTGGAAAAACCAGACCAACTACGCTTGGAAGCAGCCAGTTCAGTGGATCAGGTAGGATGCATCTGAGATACATCATGTTCATCTCACTGACTCTTGATGTTTCAGGGTAGTCTTCATGTTCTCAGAGTATTGTAATCTTTCATTTGTGCATATTCTCATAAGATATTCAGATCTGTTAGGGGTGTGCTGTTTTGATCTTTATAGCACATTTTGCTAACTTTAACCCAGGTTTCCCTCTCTGTCTTAGACTATTAGCCACAGTACAGTGAAGTGTTGAGTATCTCCAGCCATACTTACATGGAAGTTGTATATTTGTTATATTAAAAATGAATGGCTGTGTTGTTTTTTGTTTGAGAAAATCAGACCTAGCTGGTCAATTGAGGAACTTCCTAGCCATCCTGTATAAAGGGAGAAAACTTCTGTAAAATGCCAAATAGTTAAATACTTCTGACTTAGCTTGTTATTCTTAAATGCAGTACTAAATGAAAATGTGAGTTTAATACAATTTTCTAGTACTGTGTAGCTCTCAAAGATTTGACAACTAGAATTTTCTTGTGTCAAAACTTTATCCATGTATCTGGAAAACAAGTAACTGTATTTACATGTTGCATGTCTTTGTGGCTTCAATGTATTATCACAGGGTCCACCTAATAGCTGTGTCAGAGACCTTTATGCTGAGACTTAAAGGAAAAAAGTGCAATTTTTAAACACATGCTTTGTGTGAATGTCTGAGGGGAGTATTTATTACTTATTACAAAAGAAAAAACAAAGTAAGTTTTTGATGAAACTTCTTATGTAGGTTCATCATGTTTGAATACAGTGCAACGATATTTTTACTCTTATGGATGCAACAAAGTGATGTTTGTATTTTAGTTAATGAAAATAAATATTTAGAATGCCAGTAGGGAAGTGGAGGCTTGAAGTTTTGCAGTAACATCCTGTTAGCCTCTAAGGTAGTCAGGGTTGTTACTTTGAGAGTCCAAATGACACTGCATTTTAGTGACACTCGAGGATTTTTGTTTTTAAAACATCTTAAAACTTCTCCGTGGAGTAGTTTTTCAAACTTTCCAGAGACTGTCTCCCACATTTAATTTAGTGAAACTATGTAGCAAATGTAGTTGTTACATCCTTGAAGTCTGTTAGGTTTTCTCCTAAAATAAATGACTGGCTTTCTCTTCCTCTTTGAAAGTACACCAATTTTAAATTACTGTCAGTTAGAGCAAATATATCTCACAATGTACTTAATATTTAAATTTTAAAAAATACAAATATTTAGGAGAGTTGTTTTTCTGAAGCTTATTTTGAAAGACATTCAGGCACCTAAAGCTTTATTGTGGGGAACACAACCTGAGCACCTCATCCCACTTTGTCCTTGCTTTTCCTGAACAAGTAGAATAATCTTCTGTTGAATAATAAAGCTTTCATTTTTACTTTAGGTCTTAGAGCACTGCTAAATAATGTGATATGTCCTATTTGTAGGTAATGCTTTCCTTTCTTCCCTTGGATGGCTTAGAAAAAGAAAGAATGCCAGAATAGTTATTTCTTTAAGACAAACAGTGTGACTCCTTGAATTTCTTTACCAATGTGGTGAATCCTTCTATTAATACCAATCCTCAGTACAAGCCTGCAACAATCAAACAAGCTACAACCTCAGTTGAGTTCCCCTTGGATTTTAATTTAAAACATTTCTAGTTATAGAGATTTACTGGTTAGTGGGATTATATGCCCTGATTCTGGTAATGTTATGATCTAAGCCTTGACCTAGGGAGATTATTCTGCAGAAGTGAGAGGTGACAAACTTCTTTATTAGTTGTGTTCTGAGACAGTGTTAAGTGTTGTAGAAAAGCTATGTCAAGATCAGTGATGAAACACAGGCATTTAATTTCTAAGTATTTTGATTTAATTGTCTTCCTATAATTTCAAGTGTTTTGTAACTTTTAGGACAAACAATACTTGAAAGCTTTTAAAGGGAAATATGAAAAGAGAAGGTATTTATTCCTTTGCACTATCTAGAACTGAATATCACACTATGTGCAGATTCCTGAAAAGTAATTTTTTTTTTTCCTTTGGGTGTTGCTGCCTCTTACACAGATTTTCAGTGGTTTTGATGGAATTAGAGAAGTGTAGCTTGCTTTGGTATCTTTCCCATTAAGCTCAAGTGTTATTTTTGTGATATTTTTAGAAGCATACTCAAGTAAAGTGGTTTCTTTTTCTTAGTTGGAGTAAGACTGTGTTCATTGTTTTTTATTTTAGAGCATCCTCTTTCTCATTTGAACTTAAAATAAACATCTATAAACACCTTCCCTCCCCCTCCAACCTGTCAGTGATTTGAGATTCAGCCTAATGGCACCATTAAGTAGGTGAAGATCAATTGTATGCCTACATGGCTCTTAAGACTGTATATTTCTGGGAAATCTGATTTAGAAGGAAGGAATTCTCATGATGCTTTTTCTTTACCATCCCCAGGTCCCTAGAGTAAAAGGTCAAATTAGTTGCTGTTAAAGAATGGTTAAGTGTTTGTTTTTCAGGTGTGGCTTTGTGAAGTGTTGGAAATACTGGAGTGTAAGTTATTAATTCTGATGTAACAAGCTTGATTTGCTATAATTCTGCAAGACTTCTGTTCATTATATTTTATAGTAGTTGGATTGCATGAATAAAACAGCTAATACAACTGATCTATAATTTGTAAGAAATTACTGTCTTGGATTAAGAATTGAACACTGTTTTGATTAAAAGATAGCTGGGGCAGCCTTGCTTTCTACAGGTCAATCAGTTATGAATGAAAGCTGCAGATAAAATGAATGAACTAATCTGATATATTGTATATTATGACAGTAAGTCATATAAGCTGCTCATAAAGGAAAATAACTTGGTCAGACTACTGGTGAAAATAAACATATTGGAAAAAGTAACCTGATACGTAAGCCAGTGAGTTAAGCCACAAAATATTCCTTGTCATACCTGCTGTACTTAATTATTGTTTAAAACAGAACTTGTCATTCTTTTCTCCTCCAAAACCAACTTCTGAAGATGAAGCCATGTCTGTTTTAGAAACTGTAGTGGAAGGTGGCAAAGGCCAGAGATTTGTTCAATTCAATGGGCTTTTAAATTAGGCTTTTTTTTTCAGATTTTAGTTAAAATAAAAATTTTCTGTTGCTATTATGGCTAACGTTAGTGTTTGTGATTTACAGTGACGTTTTGCTTGTTTTGCCTTTGCCTAAGGTAGAACACCTATGCCAATACACACTTGAATGGTTACTGATTTTGCCCAACATGCTTTATTTATTACAGTAATTCCATTAACAACCAGTCCCAATATGCAAGTGCCCACCATAGGCAATGGTAGTGCAATTTTCCTATGGTTTTTAGTAGATCTCAATCTCAATTTTTCCTGATAAACTGCAATTTTTAAAATCTCAGGTTTGGTACCCTAAAATAAATGACTTTTTTTTTTTTTTTTGTCTTTTGCAAAGAATAATAAATCTGAGACACTGCTTTTCTGTGGCCTACCATTTTCAATTAGGTGCCTGTAAGATTCTTGTGAAGTTCATGTAAAATAAGTAAGCACATTTGGGTACCAACAGCTTTGGGCACAAATCTTGTGTGTACCCAGATGTTCCTCATGCATGCAAAAACTTCTGAATGTATCTGTGTAAATATCTGTTTGTATTGGTTTGGTCCCTTTTATACAAGTTCAAGACTGGCTGTCCTTTGCACTTATCTCTACTAATGTATTGAGGTTTGTATGGGGTGCATTGGTTTGGGATAGGCCACTAATTAGTGACTTGATGCAAAGACCATTTAAGTTGATAGCCTGCCATTAACCCCTAAATTAGGGCCATGTGTTTTGAGAATGGCAATTCTTGAGCAGGTGTATTAAGTTAGGAACAGTGTTTCCAAAATTAACAAAATCTGACTTTGAAAAGGAAATAAGAGTTCACAGGATTGACAATTTTCCATCAGCAGTTCTGTGTAAAAGAAACAAACAAAAAAACCCAAATAAAAAGAAAGAATTTGGGAGAGTTACCTGGATGAGCAATGGATTAGATACTCTGTTCTTTGATCTATGCAATTGCTGAAGAGAAAAGGCCACTCTTATTGTGTGTTAAATGCTGGAAATCATTAGGTCAGGCAGCAATGTAGCTTTTTTAGTATTTTTAATTTTTCAATGTCTAATTTGTCCTCTAGCTTATATAAAGGTGAACCAGCAGACTTGGTAACCTGGTATTTTGTCTTTGGTCTGAGGGGTGCTAAATTCTGTCCTCTTCTGAAGAGCCTTAGGGGAGTTGAAGAATCCTTGTGCTTGAAAGCAGAAGGGTGTCTGTGGCTTCTTTACCTTCTATTTTTTTGAAATCAATTATCAATTTAAAATCACCAATGATCTTCAAATGGGCCAAATGCAAGGAGATAAAGATTTCAGTCTGGTTCCCTTAGCTGTTGCATTTAGAAGGTAAAGCAGAGTGAGAAAATTCATGACACTGCAGCTCGTCTGTTGGCAGCCCCTGTCTCACTGTTGCTGTCTCATTTCCTCCTTCCATTCTTTGCCTTTGGAAAGATAAATTACCAGGCACTCTGTGAAAAGTCTTGAAAAGTATAGCATATATTCCTGTGTAATACAGCTTCCATACTCCTATTTAAGAAAGAGAAGGAGAAAAAATGCTGGACAAATAGAGAGAACTGACAATCCAACTTGAAAGCAATGTATTGCTTTAAAGGTGTTTGTTGTCATATGGATATTGATATTTTGGGGATTGAGGAAAAAGGGAGAGTTGCTAAAACACCTCAGTATTCTGAGTCTAGTTTGGTGAGCAGATAAATAGGTGTTAGTCCATTTTTCATTGCTGTAGACTTTGATTTTGATAGATGAACCTCATGACACTTGGTCAGAATGCTGTTTTCTAAATAGAAGATTTGAGAATTTGTAATAGTGCTGGCCTGTCTTCTGTTTAGAGATACATTTGACACCAATTATAAGGGAAACTGGCTTTTCCTGTGTTGGCATGTAGAAAGCATTCTTTCAAAAAGTTAATCCTGTATTTCCAGCAACCTTTTCCCTAGATGAGAGCAGCAGTGTGGTCACTGTGTTACAGGCACAGCATCCAACCTCCAATCCTCATATAAATGTTACTGGTTTGGGATGCAAGGAAGATCTTTGCAAGGTTATTTGTGGATGGCTTCAGAGTGTGTGGGATTGCAGTAGTGCCTTCTCCTTTCCTGGAGTGGTTCTACCTAGGATGGGGTACCTTCCACCATCAGCCTCTCCTCAACCAGTAACTCTGTGTTCTGCCAAATTTTTCTGTTCTACTGTAAGTGATGAAGAGTCTTCGGATGCTTTGGAGAGTGGTCTTAATGGCTTGTGGAAGAAGTGTGATTTGAAATTTTGTATTTATCCAGAAAGCAGATTTGATAGAAATATAAATGTGAGGACTAAAGCTTTGGGTGAAGAAGAGAAAGAGAAGTATGACTGGAATTGTTCTGTATTTATATGTCCTTTCTTGTCAGCTGAGCTTGTAATCTCTCTCTGTAAAACTTAGGTCTGCAGCTTTTGCTAAGTTTCAGCTTTTTTGGGGTTTATTTATGGTCTCTCTTTGATCTTCAGCAAAGGAATTTAATGTTAAAAGATTATCATTCATACATGCTTGCCAAAGTTCCCCTTCCCCTCACTTCTTTCCAGCTGTCACACAAAGAGGATTTAACCCCTTAGTTGTTTTGGTGTCAAGTTGCTGTGACAGCTGTTTGTCTCAGGTAAATCTACTTTATCCATAGCTGAGCCTGCAGATGCCATTATATGAGTTTATCTTAATCTACCCTATACTCTACTATTAACTTGGTAAACTGTATTTTCCTGAAATTGCTCAAGATACAGTGTAATTTTTTCGTGGTTGAACATTGTGTGTATTTATGAAGAGAAGGTTGTTTAAGGCAGTAATATAATACCATACCACTTACTATGACTGAAGTTTGTGGAGAGTGTTTCTAAAATGGGAGGCTGCACATAAACTGAAATAGTTTGCTAGGCTTCTTGAACTGGCCTCTCTTGACCATGGAGATGCAGTTTTTTGTTGCTCTATTGTGGAAAGTTTATGTTTTCAGGGAAATAGCACTGAGTATTTTCAGAATGAAATAAAATTTATTAAAGTACCCATGGAGCCAGATGTGATCAATAGGATATCATAAATAAGTCTTCTATCTTAAATTTACTTGAAAATAAATGCTAATTTTCATACTTGAAAATTCAGTTTCAATAAATGACCTCATGAAATAAAGTATCTTCTCTGAAAACCTTTTTTTACTGCCATTATCTAGTTCAATGTGTGAGCACTTCTTCAGAAATATATAACAAAACTTGATTGGTTTTGTAGATCCTCCTGTGAGGAGGTTGCTAGATTTTAAATAAAGAAATAAACAAAGGCAGTATTTTCTTTTGCATATGAATTATTTGGAGATTGTTACTGAATATGGTAACTAGTTTTAAATAGTGTGTTTACCTTCATAACTTTTGGTTATTCAACATTATATGGAAAGGAGGGAAATATTATTTCAGTTAAAAATTATCATTCTAAGGATAGGAATTTTATGTTAATATCTGAGGGGTTTTTTCCTTGTTTTCCTTTGTTTTTGTGTTTTGTGGGTTTTATTTGCTTTGTGATTATTTTAAATTGATTTGAAAATTCAGAAGTCCCCAGTTCTATTGTATACCTCAACCTGATGATTTGGAGGTACATTGTGGTACTTGATGGACTTCTAAATACGACAATGCATTATTTGCTAGTGTTTGTAGGGGTAAAGTTGTTTGTTTTCTATTTTTTTCTATTATGAGTCTAAGATGAGATAATGATTTTTTTTTTAAATGTCTTGAATGAATGCCTTGTTTTTTCATCTGTAAAACAAAACTGTGTTTGTAAACACAACATTCAAAAACATAAAGGACGTACTTCTTTGGTGAAGATGTTAACTGAATACCAAGAATGATCAGAAAGAGTAGCTTTTGTTATATTTATAATATCTCACTGTTTTCAGAGGATAATCAGACTAAAAAGTACCCAATCAATCTTCAGGACTTTGTTAGATTCTTGTACGGTAGAGATGTGATTATTTTTTTTTTTTTTTTTTTAAGTAAAGAGCTAAAATTGCTTTAAAATGCATAAGCTCCAGAAACTGCAGAAAAATCTTGCTTGACCACACCAAAATAATTGTTGCTAGTGTGTTAAAGTAGTGTTTGGAACAGGGTGGTGAAAAAGACTTGACTAAAAGTGTTTACTTTGCAGCCCTGACAAATGCTCTCTGTGAATGGTAGTAAAAACTTGGCATAATACTAAATAAAGTTTATCTTGGACAGACAAGTTGTACACTCATATTTGGTCCATGGAATTGCTTTTAAAAGATGGTTAAAAATGTACATTGTTATGGTAACAATTTATTGCTAAGTGAAAAATAGGTAGTTTGGGTTTGGTTTTTTGACATAGAACTGACAATTTTTAATTTATTTTTTTCTGAAGTAACTTTTGTTTATTGCATTGGATTTCTTGTTCCTGATCTTGTACAGAGATTGCCCATATTGTTTTATGTAAGCATGTGAGGCATTTGTTACACTTTTCAAATTTGCTTTATTTTGGTAGCAGATTTTGTTGGTTTTTTTCTGTGCCAGTTGTAGTTACAGAGATGATGGTGTCTCCATGTCTTGGTCAGTTTGTTTTGTGGATTTCAAGTAAGAAGTTGAACCACTTGCTTTCTACTTTTGTTTTTCATGAACGAAACTGTAGGATGCATTTTGTATTTAGCTTGTCTCTGGAAGAGATCTTTGCTATTGCTGAAGCAGTGGTAACACAGCAAAACTTAGGCTGAGCTGGAGTTTTATGTTGAAGTGTGCTCTGAGCCACATTTTGTGGAAGTTATATTTTAAATGGTCTATTCCTTCCATTTAAATAAAAAGATGAGTAGGCTGAACTAATTTAGAAAAACATACCTAGTTAATCAAAATCCAAATTTGGCCCTTTCTAGTTGTATACATTTTGCAGGTAAAATGCAAGTGAATATTAAACCATAAATGTGCATATTCTGTGTATTAAATTGAGTTTAAAATGTATTTTACCCTTAATTCAGTATAAACAAAAAGTCTAGAGGTATTTTTAGTCTTCTGTAGGAGAATAGAATTCACTGTGTACATTTTTATTTTTTGTTTACTTGAATGCATGATACTATTGTCTTGGTGTTATCCCAAGAGCTATTGTGGCTACTCTATGAAATGATTAAATCAGACAGCTTTGCTTGTAGGACAAACATTTTTCATATTGTGGTGTTTTGACCATTTCCAATGCGACACCTATCCTGTTCCAGTTCTTTATGCAGCGACTTCATGAGTCATAATCCTTGCACAAGGCACACAGCTTA
Organism: Erithacus rubecula; assembly: GCF_903797595.1. Classification (NCBI taxonomy): domain Eukaryota; kingdom Metazoa; phylum Chordata; class Aves; order Passeriformes; family Muscicapidae; genus Erithacus; species Erithacus rubecula. The sequence goes on from NC_136666.1 coordinate 14,747,870, forward strand.
AAATAATCACTGATTGTTTCTTTCCAATTGTATTCACTGCCCATTGCAAATAAATAAGAGCAGAAACTACAATATCATTTAATCCTTTACTGTTTGCTTTTGACGTGCAAAGTATTCTCTTGTAATAGAGAAGTAATCCATAAGGAGGGTAGCTGCTCTTTCATCTTCCTGCATGCTAAATGAAGCCAAGGCTTTTATGAAGAGATGGTGATTTAATGAAGATGACCGAGTTTTGGAGTAATGAAAAGCTTTTGTATATTTCTAAAAATGATGTCTGGTACTTACTCCTGTAGAGCTCAAATGGCTGAATTTTGTACTGTGTCTTTGCAAGATTAGTGCTTGTGGTGCTTAGATGCAAGGGGATTGAATGAAATAGTAATGCAGAATTTTTTCCCTTAGCTGGATTTTGTAAAATAAATGCATGTTTCTGCCAGTTAGTGTATAAATGCATGTCATGTCTGGCATGTGTTCTCTGCTCTGTGTTATACTTTTATTTTGGTAACCTTGAGGATATCTCTGATATTGTATTCTCATGCCAGAGGACAGTAATAAGCACACAAAAAAAATGGAGCATAAGCTTTGTTATTATTACTTATGTCAAGAATATATGAATTAGATACTTGGGAGTATCTGTAAGATGTTGAATTTAAAAGCTCCTCAAGTAAAAAACTTCCCCCCAAAATACCCGAACAAAACCAAAACAACATGAAAAAATACCAACCAAAAAAAACCCAATACAAAACCTAAAAGAACCTCCCAAAAATGCAAATTCCAATAAAACACAACCCCCACATATTTCTTCCTCTTTCAACTGTTAATTTTATTAGTTTATTTGCAAGATTTTTTTAATGATCTACAATATTACTACTTGCAAAGCAAATTGGATAATGCCCAATGCTTCAAAAGGAAGAAGAGAGGGACTTCTTCCATATCTTCTCCAGCACATACACCCAAGTCTTACCAGGCCTTTTGGATGGAAGTGTTGTACAGTATAACCAGAAGGAATCTTAAAAGGGGCTAAACTATTTTGGACATAGTCAGAAACATAGAAAATGCAGCATGTTATGATCTTCATTGTGTACAGGAAAGATAGATCTGATCATCTGGGGTGAACGAAATTAGGCAGGGCTTTGTCTGTAAGTATTACATTAGTTTTTGAAAACTAATGTAATAAAAGTACAAAAATGGGTAAATGACTCATATTTCCTTCTGGTGGTTTTTTAGTGCTTTGATTGCTGCCTGGTCCCTATGTAGAAGTATAGAAATTCTTACAAGAGTGATGTATAGGGGATGCGTAGAACTCGACATGTTTGGTGATTAAATCTCAGGATGGCAAAGGTGTTTTTGGGAATGCACTTCTGGGTAGAAGGTGAAGCATTATAAGAGATTTTGTTTGGGGATTTTTGTAGAGTGATATAGTAAAACCAGAGTTTGTGGCCTCAAACTCACTTTCGAGATACTTGTTGAATACTGAATAGTAGTTTCAATAATTTGCTTCTTTGGTATGTACTAACCCTTCCATTTTCCTTTATCCTCATCAGGGGAAATTTTGATCAGAAAAGGGTTAAATGCCTGAATATAGGAAATGATGTGTAATGCAGTTTGTATTCTATATTAATGATAATATGCTTTTCAGCCTTTGAATAGTCTAAATTTGTTTAATAAGGTGAATGGTATTTTTTCTCCCAGTCACAGCAGGGAACCAGTCTACAAGCAGGGAACCTGAGTTCCCTGTGAACTATCACAAACCCCCCTGCTTTGGAGCTTGCATTTCTGCAAGTGCTAACTGGCATGTGTGTGACAGTGCCACTTGTGCTGCAGCGAGACTCCGGCGGAGTTTGGCCATCTCTCATGAGTGTGTCACAGGTTGTCTTGGAATTGGATCCTGGAGAACATGCTGTTGCCATAGCAATGAAAGTCCTTCTGAAGGCAGGATTCCTGGCACAGCTCTTGCATCTCCTGAAGTGCTTGGTGCATTCATCTGCAAGTACCTTGTCAGTATTAGCACATAGCTGGAGTAAAAGGAGTGGGAAGCAGAGATTTCCTTGAAATATGGTACTTATTTTTTTGGTTGGTTGAACCCAATGTTCATAATGCTACAAATTTTTAAAATCTTTGTCTGTGAACTTTTTGTGTATTTAACATACTTGGCTTGGTTGCATTTAGAGATTGAATGGTTCTAACAGCTAACCAGTGTTTATTGCAGAAGTATCACTTTGAGTTTCCCACAGTACTTGTCCCTTTTTGTACCTGCAAGAAATATTTTATGAGGATTTCCTCCGTAATTTTGGGTAGTGCAAAACAGTTGGGAAAATACATTGCTTCATTCATCATCCTTTTCTCATTCATATTTTTCTTTTCTATAAGAAAATTGTTGTCTTGTTAACATATTATTTATAAATGTGACACCATGAGGGAAAATCACTTACAGAGAGGTAAAGTTCTGTATTTATTTGGGAAACATACCTTGCATAGGATGCCTTTTTCAGCAAACTTGGCTATATCTTTGTATATTAATACTTCCTCCTCAGACTGTAATTATCCAATGTTAATTGTTTTCAAATTAAGAAAAGGATATTAATTTCTTGTATCACATCAGATAATATAGTTCTTAGGGGTTTTTTATATGTGAGGTTTTTCATCAAGATGAAATGTGGGAAATCAGAGTCAATTTTTAGAGCAGGCATTCTAGGCAGCTATAATATCCATTTCTACGTGTGCTGTCAGGATGGAGTTGCACAATTTTTTGCTTATTTAAGAAGATAGAAATATGTTGAATCTGAAGAACTAAGAAAAAAATCGAATTTTTTTTTAAGTTTGGAGACAATGTGATTAACACTACAACATATTCTTTTATGGGACTTCCATGTGTAAGTATTTTTTTTTAACTGAAAGAGCCTCTAGATGAGATGAGTTCTGAAGTTATCCATATAGCTTGCTCCTTCTTTACATCTGTTTATATAACATAGTCTTTAGATCTATCACTTTCTCTGAAATAGATAAAAGTAAGAATTAAGCAAACACTTCATTCTTCTTTCACCTTCCAAGTGAAATGAAAGAAGAATGAAATAACAAATACTTGATTTGTACTTGAAAAGAGCTTTCTGCCTGCTGCAGCAGATGTGTGCTTGTGCCATGCTAGAGGTCCTTAGCCTGGCTGTTGTTTTTCAGTCCCTGCTGCCCTTTTCCCTTCCCAGAGCAGGAAGCAGCAGAGCTCCAGGTTGGCTTGGCTTTGGCAAGTGTTGCTGCTCTAAGCACTTCAGACAGGACTTGTTCCTTACAGCTTCTACATGTGCTGGCCTAACCTGCATAGACAAGTTGTGGTGTGAGTGGCCTTGGCATGAGGACCAGATCCTCTTCCAAGGAGAGGTCACACTGACCACAAGGACAGTAGGGGAATCAGGCTCTGCAAGGTGTCTGCTTGTTGTTGTTTTTCCCTTTTAAGCACATTTAGTGCTGCCTCAGCAGACGTGTGTCCTCCAGCTCTGCAGCTATCCTGGGGAAGGAACACAGCATTAATAACCCAGGATCCTCTGACTGCTGTGCCAGTTGGTCTCATGTCACGTTTGGGAATAAAAGGTCTTTCACAGCTCCAACAAATGTTCTATTTGTGTCCTTTTAGCCTTTGAGTCAGTACTGATTGAGTAGGCACTGTTTTTGGGATTGTGGCAGTAGGGTCACTGACATACATTGAGATAAGCTCATTGTGCTCTGAATATGTAAGTGTGTATAAGTACTGGCCTGATTTTGTCAGGCTTAACAAAGATAGCAATTTAAATGAGTTAGTATGAGAAGTTAGGTATTTATCTTTTAAAATTCTAGTTCTGAAATAATTTTATACTTGTATGGCTGATCCTTAAATAGAAGGCACAGATCATTCAATTCATATAACAAGCTTCCATATTGAAATATTAAATGCTTTTCAATAGTCTGTGACCTTATAATTTATGCTATTGTTATATTTGATCTGCTAAATTATAGGAACACGGAATACTGAGTAATGAACAAAATACATAGTTCTTGAAATGTGATTTTTTTTTATCTGACTCTTAATTCATATCTAAAAAATCATCAGGAAATACTATTGCTCACTTTCTACTTAGTGCTGTTATTTTTGTAAAATTGCAAATTTTTGTAAAAAGTTAAAGCAGGTTTTTATCTCCATTAAAAGCTTTTGTCAAGATTGTATCATTGCATAGTGAAGTGAAGATATTCTTGTTTTAAAGGACATAGCAAAGAGGTAAAATTTCTGTTCCTGTTTAGCTACATCATTGAGGAACTGTCTTTTTTCCTTTTTTATGTTCTGGTTTCCTCAGCTCTAAAATGAGGGCTAGTGTTTACACTGTAGAACAGACAAGAAATGTTTTTGAACTTGCTCAGTTCATGTAAATGGTGGTCTTGGAATGGGTTAATATCAATAACCTCATATGACCTAAGCAGAGTTAAATTAGCTTGCACTGTTTTCAGTGTCAATGTTCACTCCCTACTTTTGTATTTAGTTTGATGTCTCTGCTTGTTTAATTCAGTCTTTTACTTATGTTGGAGTTTTGGGGTTTTTCTTCAATTGTGGCTGTGTCTACTATACAGCTTCTTAAATGTAGACTCTGTTATTTTAAAATGTGGAAATGCAAATTTCAGTCTGGGACTCGTATCAGCATTATAGAAACTGTTTCAGCACACCTTCACAGATTACATATGTGTCTCATTTCTGTAAATTTTATTTGAATCTTATCCAAATAAGAAAACACAGATACATTTGCCTAAATTTCTTCAAGGGAGAAAATTTGTAGTCTAAAAAGGTTTCCTGATGCATAAACAGAAAACAACCCTGTCCATAGCTATCCTTTGTATTTAATGGATTAAATGCATTTTGACAGCTGGATATATGTACCAGTGTCTAGCCTATGGCCATGATCTAATAATCATGGATATGGTAACAAGTAGTCTAAAAAGATTCAGTAATCAAATGGGGTTTTTGACAAAACCTACTGTGACTGTAACATGAGATGGGGCTGTGTTAAATGTGGCTGCATTTGCTACAGTATCTGTATTCTGAGTACTTAAAAATATCATTTGGCTTGTTGTAGACAGAACCTGTACAGAACAACAATGGAAAAAAGCTAATTGTGCTACAACAGAGTATGTCTTTAAAGTTAGGAAACAGATTTGATTTAACCTAATGATTATGAAGAACTTAGTTTCAAAACAGTAATTTCAACTTCCCCTAAAGTGCTTTTTGTTTCTTTCTTCTGTCATAAAAAATGGTAGTATATCATTAAATGGAGCCTTTTGTGAAATAGATGATTTTTATATCAAAATTCTGGTATGTAAGAAGTGCTGATAAGTAAATAATGTCAAAAGGGAAGACTTCAAGCACTACAGATATTTTGAAAATAAATACTTCACATATTAACAGTGTGCTTTGGTCTCAGTTCCATTTGATTAGTGAAACCTATTTTCTAAGTAAATATTATTTAAGAGACAAAATGTCTTGGCCCTCAAACAATTCTTTGAAACTCAAAATCCAGCTACAATTTTTTGTCAAACTAGCCTGTTGTGACTCTTGTCTTATATTTGGTTCTAGCTTTTTTGGGGGAAAAAACTGTTTTACATGAAAAGCTATCAGGTTGGGATAAAAGTAAGTCATCGAAATATTGTAGCTTTGTTATCCCTTCTTATTTTAAATGGAATTCCTATTATAGCTAGTGGAAACAATATTTTAGAAAACTTTGAAAGGGGAGAGAGCAAAAATGAATTTAAACAATTATATTTTTCTTTAGGAAGGTGAATGGTTGACTGCAATTTATAGATTACATTTCAGCAGCTTCTGAATGTGATACTTATTGTGAGGGTTTATTTATTTATTTATTTATTTATTTATTTTTAATTTCCCATCTCTTTGTAATTGAAGAGATTTGAGGTACTTATTTTTAAACTTCCCAGCAGTTTTTATGGGAAGTAGGATGTTTACATTGGAGCAAGTATTTAGGGAGACACAGAAACCTGGGGAAATCAGGAAGCAGAGATGGACAAAATGCCCAGGGATGATTTGGTAACTTTCTCTTTCATTGCTATTCCTGATGGTGTTATTGCAATTTTTATTTTGTTTTATGGAGATGTCATGAACAAGAAAAGAAAGTGGGCAGAGAAAAAGAAAGTGTGTGGACATAAATATTAAGAATAATGACTGTGTTCTGGAGTACAGTTTGATTCCCTTTTGCTGTAAGAATAGTCTTTAAGAATGCCTCAAGATTGTTGCAATCACCTTTGAACAGTTTAAAATATTTTTCCTTTGAAAAATCACTTGTCTTAAAGTTTCTTTTCACACACAGGTATTTCTGGAAATGTACAACTGAGAATGTAAGTGGGAGGCACAGCAGAGTCTGCAATCACCCCTGAACCAGTGACAGATTTAGTGATTTGAGACTTTGCATTCCCATGGGGCTGGGAATAGGCTTTTGGATTGTTTTTAGCCTGCTTTTTCCTCTGAAACTTCATGATGGATTAAACTTGAATGCTGACAGATTAAAGCAAAAGAAGATAATTTTTGTTTCCAGTCCTTTTGGAAATGATCTTTGAAATATACAACATATAGGACTAATTGGCATCTATCTGGAATGATGCTATTGAAAATTATATTATTACTTCTTCTTAGGAAGTTTGTTGCTCTTATTCAGGTAAAAGTTAGGACTATAGGGAAGGACTTGATTTCTCAGCAGTCTGTTAAACTTTGGAAATACAGGCTACCATTATGATGAAATAGAATTTTGGTATCTGTACCTCTTTTGTGAAGACTGTGCCTTTGTTGGTTTCCTTTATGCATTTTCTGTTTTCCTTTAAGAAAAGCAGAGCTAAGAACCACCTTAATGTAAAGCATTCTTACATGTGTGTAATTCCATGTTGTTAGCAGCAGTAGTAATGAACATGGTACTAATAATGCAAATGATGCAGGTTTGGTTCCCATTCACTGAAGAGTTGGACTTGATGATCCTTTTGGGTCCCTTCCAACTCAGAATGTTCTGTAATTCTGTGAAAAATCACTAGAACTATCTGGTGTTCTATTTCTGTCAGCACTGGAATATCTGGCTATCTTTCTGAATTCTTTATTCTTTATTAATTTTCTCTTTGACCATAAGGAAGTGATGGAGTATGTTCAGTTAGTACTTTCTTTGTTAATTTTCCCAGATTTTAGATAATTTGCATGTCTCTCAGTTCAGTTGTAGATGTAGTTTTTAATCAGGTCAGTGATATTAGCTGTGTAAGTCAAGAACTAATATACCTGGTTTACTTGGAGGAGTTGATTTGAGTCCTGTATAAACTGCAGAGAAAATTTTGATATTGTAAAGTTCCTGCAAGATGAAGTATTTTGTACCTATTATAATAATGTGTGTCATTACATTTATTATGACATTTATTATTATTACTATTGAAATGTAGTTTGGATGCTGGCTTAATAATCCTGTTCTATTGAAGCCACTTGCATGCTGGTAGTTTTTACTTTTCACTTTGTATATAAATTCACAAAATCTCAGACATTTGGAGACTATTGTGAATTCTAGTTCTCTGTGCTATAACTTTTCCCTTTTAGAATTTCTGTAAAGGGTATCAGTGAACAGAAGTTATTGGCATAATGGCTCCAATTGTGAAAATAAATCTTCTGTTGCTGTCCCACAGTGAACAAGCCTTTGCTTAAGTGGCCTGTCTGGTTTTCTTCCTGCCTGTGAGTGACAGGAGTCAAGCTGGCTGGGAGCCATTTGTGCATACAGCCAGCACTTGCACATGTGGTGGGGTTTGGTTGTGGTTTATGTTCTGCAGTGAAATTCATTCTGTGCTTACTGCCAGCCTGTGCTGGAGAGCAGAAAGAGGCTGTTAGGGTTTATCTGTTTGGAGGGAAGGAGCTCAGCCAGGGTGCTAAGGTCTTCTGGGGTGTGGGAACTTAGGTTCAGAAACTGTTATCTGCCTATCTGTAACCCTGTTGTAATAGCTTGGGGCAATGCCAGCCATTTGGAAGTTGTTTCTGACCTTTTTGTGTTTGTTAAGTAGTTATCCACTCCTTTACAAGATTATTTGTAGGAAGTAGAAGTCCAAAACAGGTATGCTTTCATAGCTTGTAAATCTGTTGGTTTTGGATGTGTTTGTGGCCTGACAGTGGAAGTGCCTTGCAGAGGAGGGAGCTGGCTCTGCACTCCAAGAACACCCTTCTCAATATGCCTCTTACTACTTCAGGCTGGAGCTCTGTTTTGATATGACTGTTAAAGTATTTCTATTCTCACACATTTTGGCCTTTTTGTACTTGACTCTTCTAATTTGACTTTCTCTTTGGGCATTTTGGTGACTTGTCTTAGCACTTCCTCTTATTCTTCTTAGTATTAGAGTTAGAGAAAGTAGTCCTGAGAAGGGTTATATGCTCATTTTTTCAAATAAAATTTGATGATATTGCACATCCTTAAAAAATGTTTCCTGTAATATGTGTCTAGAGCTGAGAATGGAAAACTTTTGAAGTAAATGTCACAGAAACACAGGGTGCACTGCAGGGAAGGAAGTGCAGATATTAAGAAGTAGAAGCTTGCTGGATATGCCTGCATCTCTGTCAATGTGAATTCCCTTTCCTATTGCCACTGCTGACAGTGCAGGTACTGACAGGTGATCAGTTGCTTCATGTTATTAAAAAGCAACAGCAACAACCCCTCTTTTTTTCTTACACATCATCTGATTCAACTGGATATATTTGGAGGTCTTTTATTAAATCTGTCTTCTTTAGGAATGGCAAATTAAGATGTTTGGCCTTTGGTTTTATATTGTGGCTTGCAACCAAGTTTTTGAGCGAAAAAATCCTGTTTCAGAAAGGAGCTCTACTTAAAACTCTGCTTTTATTATTATTTTATTATTAGAAATAGGCACGTGGCTGTAGGCTTATGTCTACTCAAAGGCTTGCATGTATTTCGATTCAAATTCAAATAATTAATATATTTTTTCAGAATTGACTTCCTTGTAGCAAACAGAAAAAAACATTTAGGTGCTTCAGTTAACAGAAGGGATTTTTTTGTTTAAATTATTTTTAGTAAATGATGGAAAGAATGGGTGACTGGCTTGTGTAAGAGTACCCTTATTTTAGTTCTTCCTCCTCAGCACACTCTATGCATTGTGCATGCACAATGAGCTCCTGATAACTCTTAGAAATAAAATGGAATTTTATAAAGAAATAAAGACCTTGACTCATATTGATTTAACTGAGGTTTGGATTGGACAGACAACCAGGTATGAATTTAAAGGATGTTGACTTCTACATTTTATACTCCAATATTTTTTTCCCCTAATCCTGGGAATAACTCATGGTGACATACTAAGGAATGTGGTTTATTGGATGCTGAAGTACCACTGTACAATTATTTTAATGCAAACTTAGTTACTGAATCTAGCAAAGGAGATAAGGTAAGTAGGATATTGGTAGAATAGTTTATATGCTGTTCATCACTGCTATTAACAAATCTTTAGGCAAATTTCTGTCATTACTGGTCTAGGACTGTAGGAGTTTTTTCTGAAGGCATACAGATGATATAAGAGTATCTCTGTCTCTGTGGTGGGTATGGGGTTCAAAACTGCAAAGGTGAGGAAGCAAAAGCAAGTTTACCTGATGCTGTTTGATTCACTGTAGTACTTATTTCTGTGTCCTGGTAGAGGGCAGATGTGACTGGAGAGCAGGGCTGATGGGTTTTGATTTCCTGCCTATTTTTACTTAGTGGATTAATGGTTATAGTTCTTGATATTTATTCAGTCTGCCAGCTTGCTTTTCCCATGGAAGATCATGATATCCCTTTTTCTCTGCATTTGAAAAAGAAACTGTTGTGTCCTGAGTTAAATGTACATGTATTTTTACTTATTTCCTTAAAAGTGTTGAACAAGAGTTTAAATTTTCCAACCATGTGCCATTGCTGTAAATATACTGTTATTTTAAGAAGTGAGATTTGCAGGAAGGAATAATATACTAGGTAAACCCAGTATTATCTGCCTTATAACTTTCACATGGATCATAGAAACTAGAACACTACTACCCTAAAACTAGCCACTGGGAACATGGCTGCTTTATAATCAGTGTGAAATTTTCAGCCACATCAAAAATACCCCATTCTGTTGGTGTTTTAGATACTAAGCTTTATCACAATACCTTCATTATGAGCTTAGGTTGGTCTTCCGGCTCGTATGTAGTCATCAGGCTTTACATTTCATTTATAGAAAATGCTTATGAGCACCCTTTACTCTACTGTAATCTTATTAAGCCAAGTTGCTGATGTTTTGTGTTAGATTTGTGCCTTGCATCCCTTCATGCTGAAAGATACAGTTGATCTTAAATGCAGCCTTGACTATTCCCAATTTAGCAAAAAAAAAAAAAAAAAAAAAGTGTTGTGAATGTATACTGGTATTACATTTGTCTGTGTGCTAAAAAAAGCAGTAGCTCTGCTTTGTTATTACAGTTCTTTAGCATTTGGCACTAAATTCTATTTACTTTTTAGCCAAATATTTTGGGGAATATTTTATTTCCATCTAAAAAATGTTTTATGCATAATATCAATATATGTTCTTCAGAGGTGCAAACCAAGTAGTTGAGTGATTTCCATTAGAATGCTTTTCACTGAAATCCGTGAGACTTCTCTGTAAATCCTTAACACTTCTTGACATTGCTACCTCAAGGCTCAGAGCCAGCATGTGCAGTCTCAAGGGAGCAGACCCAAGCACCAATGCCAGACTGCTCGCTCGAGGAGGCACTTTGCTCAAATCCTTAGGGGAATGTTGACCTTCTCTTTCTCAAAAAAGTGGCACCTGCTGGCTAAGCAGGATGGGCTTTGAGGGATTTTGGAAGAGGATGATTTGGTCTTGGTAGGCTGTGAGACAAAACTTGGGTCAGGGCTAAAGAAGTACTTGGCTTGAGGAGTGGATGGATAGAAAACAAAGAGAAATTGAGATTTTCGTGAGAGAAACACTGTTTTGATCCATATCTGATGTTCTTTATTCAGGTCTTTGCATTCACTCATAATATGATTTTCCTTGGTGTTCACTGTTTCTCAGTTGTTTGGATTGTGCTACAAAGTGTGCAGAAGTAGTGCCTCAAATAGGTGGTGTTAATTAAAACAAAGCAAATTAAAACAAAAATTCAAAATAAACTGTTTGCTTGGTCGTTTTGAAATAATTATGTTCTTACAGACCAGGCTAATGCTGAGGGGTCTCAACAGTCCTCCAGGTTCTTAATTTTTAGTTTGGTAGAATGACAACAGACCAAGGAGAAACTCTTGTTTTCTATTTGTGAGGTCAATACATAAAATACTATTCACAGCTTTTTAATCTCATTTTGTAGTTTTATGGTCTGTGTATTTAATGAAAAGTAGTGTATTTGGTAGGGAGCAATGAGATTTCGTGCTGTTATTTCCAGAAGATGGCTAATACAATACAAACTCAATGTTTGTCTTCTTTGTTAGATTTACATAGACTTAATCACAGCAATTGTGAAGTTTTGAGCTGAGAGTTAAATGCACAGAATTGTGTTGAAGCAGAGGTTTTTTTCCCTTCACTAAAAAAAAGAACAACAAAAACTTAATCTTTTTAGATCCAAGAAAGTGGGCAGGGTTGAGAGAAAAATAATTATAATTTGTATTATATCTAAGTTTGAATCGGCATTTTTTAAAAAAATAAGCTATTGAGTGTTAAATTCTAGACTGCATTTAGTAGGGTAAATTGCTTATAATTCTGGAAGCACTGATCCTGATAGGAAAGGGTGATAATTAGTTTCTAATACGGACAGAATTGCTGTTATTAGCTGTGCTCCACATGTTTGCTTCCCCTGTGGCATTCCTTGAGGTGCAGCAGATGGATGAACCAGGGGCAGAGGTAATGTGTGCCATGATCGGCTGCTGCTTTCCCCTGGGGATACTTCTGGAATGCTGATCTCTTCTTTTTTTCTTTTTTATTTTTTTTTCTTCCTCTTTTCTTCTTCAGCAACTTTGCTGAGATGTATCAGAATTAATTTATGGTATTACTCCTTTATAATCCATTAATCCAAGCATTTAATATCAATATGTTAATGTGTTAGAAAAGGATGGGCTGTTTGTGCTGGTATCTTAAATCTTACAAAGTCAATATATGCTTAAATACTTTTCTCCATTCTGTGAGGTTGTGTCATTAATAGTCAGATGTTGCCTGATACTGTTATCTAATCTTTTGGAACATAGTAATGTTGAGAAATGGAGCCTGCTATTGTAGAGCATTGTCCTTTTCCTTTAAATCTAGCCAAGTAATATCTGCTCTCATTTTCTTTCTGTTCTTGATTAAATCATAGGCAATAGGTTGCGTGTGGGTTTTTGTATTTGAGTTTTTTAAATGTTATTTTATTTATTTTTAAAACCAGATCTATTTGTGGTAGTAATGCAGATTTCCTTACCTTTTTGTCATCCAAAAAATGTAGCCTTGCTTAGGTGAGCACAAGGAATCTGCTTTGCAGTGCTGCAGGTGGGAGGAAAGGCTGCACTGGAGCAGCAGCTGCTCCTGCTGCAGCTGGGAGTGCCAGGGAGCCCTGCGAGGGGCAAGGGACAGCACATGTTGGTTATTAGAAAATACTTCCCTTGATGCTTTTCAAATGTGTTCATTTTGTTTGTATATGTCTCTTCTTTTTTCTTGTCCTTCATTTATTTATTTTCCCTCCCAGCCTGTTTGACTTGCTGTTGGGACTTTGCCGAAATTCAGAGTATTTTCAGAGAAATTAGTGATTTTTAAACCAAGTGGCTTTGAAGGTGAGGCTCCATGGTTAGCTGCAAGTTTGCCACCAGGGACATGAGATTTGCTGAAACTGTCTGGCTTATATTTTTGTGAATTTTTGCTGTGTAATAGCAGTAGAAAAAATGCCTTCCTCTGCATTTTAAAGATGACATGTAAATGTCAAAGACTTTTTTGTCTTTTAATATTTTGTTTTTTTGCTTTAACTGGTGTCTTGATTTGCAATGCCTAAAGGAAATTTCTATGAATACATTTTTTTAATGCATTTTTATGCATGTTTGTGTGTATATATGTATATATTTCTTGGCTGTGGAGCCATTTAATTGTGTTTTCTTGTCTGCTTTTGCTATCACATATTACAGATGTGCCTATGCAGTGGAAATCTATTGACAAGGAAGTTGCACCTTCTGTTTCAGGTTTTGATGTTTCTAGCACAGTGGCTCCAAGTATTTTTTGTTTGCAGACTTAGGGAGGACATCCTTTATAAGACAGTATTTCAAGTGAGTTTTTTAATAAATGCTAATCCACTTAAGATTTTCAGAAATGGCTGGGTACTTGAGTGCTTCTTAAAATTAGGTGAAATTGTAAGAGGACAATGTCTGTCACTGCATCCAGTGGCTCTGGCAGTGATAGTGGAAAGTGATGTTTGCCAACTATGGCAGTGTTTTCTCCAAACTCTGGTTCACAATTTAGGATAGTGTGTAACTGGGTATGTACATGTGTGGATGCTGCTCTTGTTGGTACTACTGATGGTGTGTAGTCATTAAATAAGTTTTGCTCTGAAGTACTTTGTTACTCTATTATTTGATAGGCTTGCTGTGAATCTGGACAGTGTGAGATATTTAATATTCTGGTCATGCACTCAACTAATTCCTTCACACTTAGGCTGCTTAAATAGGCTGAAGAGAGCAGAGCTGCTTGGTGCAGGCAGTTTTGCTGCTGGATTTCTCAAAGGTTGTGTTATTCAAAGACCTTTTTGCTTGCTTTGTCTGCATACTTGGATAACATGGGTGTTCTGGATTAGAAGATGGATTCCTTGTTGTTAATGCAAAAAGTTGGGAACAGCCAGGACTTGTTAGAAGGAGGTTCCTAAACCAGGAGGCTTTGTCAGATTCCACTGACCATTGCTGCCAGGCTCTGCCTCATCAGTGATTGCCTGGAGATGGGATTGTTTGTACAATTCACAGCCAGAGCCAAATACTAGAATTGGAAATGTATTGAGAAGGATGGAAACTTGGAGAACCTTGGACAGAAACTATTTCCCAAAGGGAAGGATTGGCAATCAGAAAATAAATAATCATCTGTAGCATGTCCTAAAGACCAAATGGTAAGCAAAAATAAGAGAATAAGGTTGAAGTATTTAAAAAACAGTATGTTAGTGAAACAGAATTTTAATCCTCTCTGTTCATATTAACCCATTTCAAGCAGGAGAACCTTCTCCTTCATGGTGTTATGTCTGACTGTTTTTTGAAAACTCCTTTGAATTGCCTTGTTTTTATTGCTGGAGGCTCATTACACACACATACATATATATATGCACATAAATTCTTTTCCCATGAAAAAGACTAACTACTTTTTTGTAAGCCTTTCCATTTTAGTTTTACAACTCGAAGTTAAGTTGCTTCTCTCTTCATTCAAGGAGCAACCTCACCTGAAATGCCTGAGACAACACAGAAGAATTCCATGCAGCCAAAAGAAACAAATGAGAGATTTCTCTGTAGCAGGTGTTTTTTAGCTGCTTTCCTGCTGAAATCAACAGGAAATTTAGATGAAACCTGGTATCTTGCCACGCACTCAGAGAAAAAAAAATGCAATGAATTCTTATGATTCTTTTCTCCTTATAGCATAGTGATAAAACAAGTATTCTTTTATATCTAATGTATTTCATGATCTAGCAAAATATATTTGAGTTGGACAGTAGTTAAAATTTTTGAACTGTTTGAACACATATTCCTTGGTCTTCTTTACTATACCATATTTAGTTTATGATATGAGCTGAGCAAAACTCTTCACTCTGGGAAGGAATTTTGCCATTTGATATACTATGGAAATCTTTTAACATAAATTTAAAAGTTGCCTGTGCCATCCATCTATGTATTAATTTTTCTATTTAATTCTCTGTAGAAATTATTGGTTTAAATTAATGAAATATTTAATCATACTGTTGGCTCTATTCTGCCTTAGGAAACTGGTTTTATTCAAGTGTTACTTCTGTGATGAACCAGTTCAGGAATTTTGTTTTCATCTTCTTTCACATTGTATTAATCAGAACAAAATTATTTCCATGCTATTTGTTGAACAGGACAGAGGATACATGCATGCTGTAGATGCATTGGATTATCATTATTCAACACACATAGTGTCAAGTTTCTGCTAAACAGAGAATTTGACAATTTGTTACATTTTTACCGATACACTTTTAGAATGCTGACCTCTACAGGTGGTTAATTCTTCTTCAAGCTGTTGGTAGCTTTGAATGACTTCAGTTACTTTGAAAAGAGAACAAAATAAATCTTGCAGAGAAATTTTTTCCTTTCCACATAGGCTGGCTACATCAAGGGACACAGGAAAA
The DNA here is from genome assembly GCF_903797595.1 of Erithacus rubecula. Lineage (NCBI taxonomy): Eukaryota > Metazoa > Chordata > Aves > Passeriformes > Muscicapidae > Erithacus > Erithacus rubecula. The sequence goes on from NC_136666.1 coordinate 14,763,204, forward strand.
GTTGGTAAAAACCTCCCTAGAGCAGTTAGCTCTTATTTCCCTTTCTCTCTCCTCAATAGCATGTTGTCTTCCACCCCCAATAACATTTAGGTGCTGTACCCATACTTGCAATCACTAACTTCAGACAGTATTCCATCATTTAGGAGTGTCCATGAAGTTGATTTTGGGACTTACTGTACTTTTTTTGGTTGAAATAAATACTATTTGTGGAAACATGCATCATAGAAGATGATCTTCTGTAGCTTATCCATTCTTTTTATGTTAGTATACTCAGTGCTTTGAGGATGAAATATTTTTGCCTGTGTTTTTGCTTGGTGTGATTTAGATTCAGTTTGGGGCTCCCAACTGCTTTTAGCAAGGTGCTGTGATTGAGCTAATCAGCCCTGCTATGAACTGCCTGTGGTCTGGAAGCTTAGCAGCCTTAAGATTGCAGCAGTTACAGACTTCTAATTTTGGATCTGTTTTAAAAAAGGCTTTGAGTGGATTTTCTTGTGTGAAAGATGGCATACACATAATCATGATGCTGTTGTAATTCTAGTCAGTATTTTTCTTAGGCAAATATTAAGATAGATCTTTTTAAAATACAGATGTTCCCTTTTATAATTTCTATATTTTCTATTTAGCACAAAATTTCTTGTGATGTAAAAAAAAAAGTTGTAAACTTTGTGTTAGAATGAGAGATGTGGGTGTGGAGGAGATGTAATTGACTCTCAGTAGAAAAAGTGTTCAGTACAACACTAGATCAATACAGGCACCACAGCAGATTCTTCTATTACTTCTCTGTAAGTAGCATTATAGATGGCATTACTCTGGATTAAATCAAGTACAGCAAGTACAGCATTTTGATTTCAACTGTACTTCATTTAATTCTTAATAGAAAATATGATGAAGTGGCTTAGCTTCATCTGTATTTTTACACTCTCTTATAAACTGCTAGACTCTGATTTTACAATGAAAGAGTTAAGAATCCATATTCAATTGAAATTCTGTAGGAATATGGTGTATTAGATTCTAAGACTACTTGAAAACCTAATTAGTCCTCAGATGACTTAGAGGCTTCACAGGTCTTAAGAGGTTCCACCATGTGTGAAGTTCCTGTTCACGCTGAAACTTTTTTAATAAAAGCAGGTATTGATTGTTTTTCTGTGCTCTTCTTACTCTGTTATTTGTGCTCTTTTTAGTGTAATATTTCATAGGAGTTTTTTTAGGTTTTTTTTCTCTTGTTTGTCCCATAATACACTCAACATTAAAATAACAATTACTCTGAGTCCTTCAGGAGAAGAAAAACTAAAGAGATCTTAGGGGTTAAAGTGTATACAATGTTTTAGTTTCTTGATAATTATTTAAGAATATATATCTTAGGGCAAATTCTACTCTGTTTAAAAATCCATCAGTAAACTTTAAAGCATAGAAGGAAGTGGCTTCAGGTGTATTGTTTATTTGTCTTTTCTTTAAAAAGGCAAGAAATAAAATCTGAACACAAATTTATTCCTGAAAGTAAATTTGATGATTTAGTTTGTAATATACATGGAGTTTTTTTAAAGGTCAAATTATAGATATACACCTGAGTGATGCACATGTTTATTTCCTTTGTGTGACTTTTTAAATAGAAGCTTTACCTGTTAAGTGAATGGAGTAGAACAAAATTGTTACTGGAGCTCTTGTACTTGATTTTTTACATTTGTTTCATGATTCCTTCCAGGTGCTTTAAAATGTGTTTGTTTAATTCACTAGGCCTTCATATCACTTGTGGAAATTCAGTCAAGAGCTTGTGTTGGTTTGGCTGCCAGGGAAATCCTGTGTGTGTCTGTGGAATGGGCACAAAGGGACACAAATGTCACCTTGTTTAGCCTTTCAGTCATGTGAGCATATCACCTTTGAGTCCAGCTGAAGAGTGTTGAAGTATGAATTCCCTTCAGTTTGCAGGAATTTCTCAATTTTCTTAAAAGTATATGGGCCAGCCTTATCCAAAGGATTAAGTTTTGCATTTTTAGTTCACGTGAACATATGTTGTGGAGCTGTATGTGATGTTTATTCTGGGATGCCCTATTACATGTGTGAATCTTCAGAATGCTCTTGTGCATCTGGGAATGGAGGGTTGATATTTTCCTCTGAATCTTTGTCAGTAATCCTTCCCTTATAAACTGGAATGTGAAGACATTTGATGCCTTATTACCCTTTCACAAAGTGTGATCTGCAAAATACTTAAATTACAGTATGTTGAAGAGTAGTAATAGTCTTTGTGACTGGAATATAAGAAATTGTTTCACAAATACCAAGTCATGGTTGTCTCTTTCGAAAAGACAGAACAGGAAGAGTCTGTCTTGTGTAAAAATTATTTGGTTGTTTTGTTTCTTTTTTATAATATACCCTTATAAATGGTAACAGTTTTATTTTTAATGGTTGAGCAAATCTGGGCACGTTTACAAATCACATTGTATTGGAGTGTTGCAGTATGAACAAGTAAAATACAAAATGAAACCAAGTCTGAAAGCTGTTGTCAGAGCTACAAGCATCTATATAGAGAACTGAATACAGGATCTAAGACAAACAAAGTTCCCACCCAGAGAGGCAATATGGATAAATTTACTTGTTTTGGCAATGCTTGAGATTATTTTTTCTTAATGCTTAAGAAAAAGAGAAAATGGGATATCATAATTTTTAGAAGCAACTTATTTGGCACATGGAACCCAAGGCTTATTTTGGCTAAATTTCAAGACATACCTTGAAATTTTTAAATAAAAATTCTTACCTTTTTTTTTAATTAACAAAGAAAAAGGCAAGGAAAATGATTAGGTTTAGCTGCCATTTACTTTGACGTAATACACTCTTCTTCTGACTTTTGGCTAAAATTCTAGTGCATGAACAATAAAGTATATGTGGGAGTTCTTTGGCAGTGTTGAACTTCCTGGTAGCCTCTTTCTACCCTAACATGGAGCAGATTCAATATTTTAAAGATTTTTTTAAATTGAGATTATTGGTGTTTAATGTAATTAAAACATGCATTTATTAAGTTATTTTTCTCACATACTGGCATAGTACCTACCAATGGTTCAATAAAGTCAGTAGTCCCAAAGTAGACTGCAGGATTTTATGCATCACCACATGTGATGGCTGGATTTTTTTCTTTATTCTTTTTCCCTGAAAAAATCACTGACTTTTTTTTCTTTCCTATTAAATACAGCCAGTCTATGAGGTAGTAAAATCTTCAGGAGTGATGGGCTGGCTTCCCTGGCCCTTCACACACCCCTGACTTTGGCCTGCTCTGATTCTTGTGCTCTCCCTTTCCCTTCTGCCAGCACTGGTGCTGTTCTGTCCCAGTGGTGAAACACTTCTGTGAGCAAGTCTGGTGAGAAAGCAGGGAGGGTTTGTTATTTTTCTGGGTCTGATCTCTACCAGTTTCTTTCTGAGTGGGTTTTCTGCAGGTCCCTACAAGCCCTGGTGCTAGTTGAGGGAAGGAGATGTGCTGTGGGCAGTGGGGACAGGGAAGTGTTAAGGGAAGCAGGAAGGGCTCCTTTGGGTGGCAGCCAGCCCTTAGGCTGTGTTTGCTTACACAAACCTTGACTCATGAGCTGTTGTTTGGCAGAGGCTCCTGCATCTGAGTCCCTTGCTGGAGTTGGGAAGTGCTGTGCCTGTGTGCAGGCTCACCTTGCACAGCTTTTCTGGGGCTGTACCTGCAGGTTGGTGACAGGATGGGTCTGTTGGACTCTGTGCTGGTGGGGACCAGCAGTGCTGAGACTTGAAGGGGTTCTAGAATCCTTCCACTTCTTATTCTTGCTCATCTGTAATATTAAAATTAGAATATTTGTCCTGTTTTTAATGTGAAATCATTCACTGCAGCATTCTGGTTAAATATCCCTAGAAATTGGTTCCTAAAACTAAGGTGTGGTTTTTTAGGAATGACATTATGACACTATTTCATGCTTTTGTAAAAGGAGATTTTTAAAACATACTAGGAGGAGGAATTAAAGAAAAATAATTAGTTATTGATTGCTACTTGCTTTTTGACTACTTAAGTAAATATTTTAAAGTCTTTAATACCGTATTATTATTGTAAGAAGGATAATTACTAGGTAAGGGTGCATTTTTTCCTGCAGAAATACTGTCTACCCTATTTTCACTTTCAGCATTTTCTAGCTATAACCTACAGAATTGCTGTAACAGCATACTTGGAGAAACAGCAACAGCAAATTTATTTTGTATTCAAAATACAGCTTGTCCTCATTTTATAAAAAGCAACAAAGGCATGACTGCACTTTTACAGCAACAGGTATGTTTATTCTGGCTGTTAGAGTATGAAGGCAATTTAAAATGGGGATACTTGACTATAAATTCCAATTTTAACTTTTTTGTCAAAGTTCTGCTTCTGAAGTATGCATGGCTTCTTAAGTGCATTTTATTAAGAGTGTTTTAACTCATGTAACACTTGTTACAAGAAAAGCATTGAAAACTTAGATTTCCATAAAAAGTGTGATATTTAGGATTTAAGCCAAGGAGAAATGTTATGCAGTTGAATCAGACTATGGGGTATTAAATGAAAAACTAACAGAAGAAATAAAAGGAAGATCAGTAAAGTCTTCAAACAGGAAAAAAAATCTTTGGTTAAGAAGTAAAGTTGGAGAAATCTCAACATCTTCACTAGCAGATTAAGATATTTGTGGATGCACTTCCACCACAGCCAGACTGTCAGATTTAGTAGTTATTTTCTAGAATAGAAAAGTAAATTGGACTTTTTTTCCTTAGTTAGTGGATACTATGTTAAGTTATTTTCACAATAATTGTATGTTTCTGCTAAACTAGCAAAATAAAATTATTTTAATTATTCTTTAGCATTTGAAGACCACAACACTGAACACAGAGTCTTGGCTACTCTAGAAGTTGTTACTTCTGTGCTGCTGGTGCTCTAAAGGTGTTGTTTTGTTGTTCAAGAGTAATCTTTCCAGACTTAAAGATCTAACAACATGGATATGCTACCAGGAGAATGTTAAAATGTGCAGTGTCCTGAAGTGCAGCAGAAGTCAGTAGACCAGCTGATACTTTTAGGTTATGAAGGGAAAGTCCAGTAAATACAGATATCATGCAACTGCCATGAGCTGAATGTATTAGTTCAAGGGGAAGAACAGCCCTTCTTTTAAACAAGGGGAAAGAGTGGTAAGAAGAAAAGTGAATATTTTTGGGGCTGGAAGGTGAACCAGGCTCCCTTTGACATTCCAGGTGCTGCAGTGCTGCTGTGTATTAGCACAGGGCCCATTAAGGTCAGCCCCAGTCCCTTCCACCTTGTTTGTTGATGTAGGAGGCTGAGCTGTATCAGATCAGCTTTCCAGCACTCTGGGCACACTGACATTTGCTGCCACTTGCACTAAAGGTGCTGTCAGCACCAAGCCTGCCTGCCCCAGGGGGCAGCTAACAGCCCAGGCAGCACCAGCCTTGACTCAGCAGGTATTTGGGCAGATGTAAGGATACCCAGCACTTTGAAAAACAGATTTCTCTCCTTTGTCAGGGAACATAATTTTTTCTTAATTTGAGAATGAGATCTAACAATACTAGTAAAATCTGTCTAATAAGCTGTTGGAAGAAATATCTCAGTGTTGAGAAAATAAAGGTTTCTTTGGGTGTTTTGTTATTTTTTTTCCTGAAAGTTTTTTTTAAGGTGTCTCAAGGCCCTGCTGGCAACACAGGCTGTGCCAGATCTCCGTTTGTTCAGACTGGATTCTGGCTTTGACTCTTGGAAGTAATGGAATTATTGAGAACTGTTGGTTTTGGACTTCTGCAGAAGGAGAATATCTGGCAAGAGCTGTACTACATTCCAGCTTGCTTATGGAGGGAGAAGCACTTGTTGGTACAAAGTGCATACTGGAAAAAGTAATTTTTGACACTGCAGGCTGATGCTAACTTCCATCAGCTCAAATTATCAGTCATATAAATGCAAATAGACATTCTCCTAAAATTTTTAAAATAGTTTAAGCCTTTTTTTCCTCAGTGTCTAAAATAATAGAAGAAAACATATTTTGCCACAGGCAGCTCTTTTACTGAGGGAAGAAGTACTGCTACCTTTCCCTTGGACAAACCAAAAGGTGCTTCATTGTGCTGCAGGGCAAATAGTGGAGCCCTCATCTCACAAAAGCTGCTTTCTTGATGGAAGATAAAGAAATATGGAGGATTTTTTCTTGATTTTTGGCAAAAGAGGAGAGAAATTAATGAGCCAGGTTTGAATAAGTCAGCGTTGACTATATTTTATTGTTTTTTCCACATCTAACTTAGGGTTGTCTGTCCAACCACAGCTCTGGCTTAGGTGAGCAAGTGTGCTGTGCTTGCACTTATTCATTAAGCATTCTTCTCTGTTTAAATACTGAGCAGATAAACTTTGTTTTAGAGTTAGGAGTGTGTAATGCAGAAATTGCCATACAATTGACACTTTCCCCTAGCTGTATTGAAAGAAACAGAATTCTCTCATGAGAAACTTAAGTTCACACAACCCTGATGTGTAATTTCTGTTTTGCTTAATTCCTGCAGCTGACTTAGATGTGCTCTTTAGAACAAGGAAGAGTAAGATATCATCCCATTGAGGATGTGCCTGTTTAGAGTAAAACTTTAAAACATTCTGGACTTCTTAGTATTCTGCATGTTTTGTTTTTTGAAAAATCTAAAATGTTGGTGTATTGTTGTTTTAAAGTGAGAGGCTGCAATGCCATGCTGCTGCTAATAGACTTTAGATTTCAGTATTGTAGGGTTGCCAAAAACCAGATACAGAGACACTGTGTACCTTGGCAAAGTGCAGGTTTTCTTCCACATGCTTTTTGAAATGGCTTCATCTAGATCTTCTCAAGCTCAGACTCAGACTTCTGTGATCTTGACAGTGTACCTTTAAGTGTCTTTGTTTCCAGTCACAGTATTGTAAATGTGGAGTTACACTGACATTTTCTTGGCTATTTGGTATAGGATATTTGCTGTTAAACTTAAGGCTCAAAATTCTACCTCATTAAATTGCAAAGTTTTTGTCTGATGCTTGATTTCTCCACTGGTTCACCTTGATGAACATGGAAAGTCAAAATACATGCTGTTTCTCAAACTTTTTTTTTTTTTCCTCACTCTGCTTGATAAGTTAGAGGGTTTATTTTCACTTGGAAGATCTTAGTATTAAGGTATTAATGATCTTCTAAATATCAACCAAGTAATTTAAATTTGTTGCAATTGGGTTATCTTAATTGTATTTGTATAAAGATACATGACAATTATCAACACCATGGAAGGATACTGACCTCAGGCTGATCCTGGAATTTGTTATCAAGAGGGTCAAAATTTGCTGGACACCTTGTGATACAGTAAATGATTACAAATACTTTTTCTTTACATTTTTAGACATGTTCTGAAGCAAGCTGTCACACTTGCCATGTTTCCTTTGCTCATGAGAGTTAACACCTCAGTTACACACTGTGTAACTCAGATTAATTGTGTTCTGGTGCCTGAATTGGCAGTTTTCTGTACAATTGTGTTGTAATACAATTGGTAACAGTAGCTGTTGCCTGTAAGGCTGTGTTAGAATATTTTTGGCCTGGTGTGTGCAGTCTTGTGACACTGGCCTTGATTTGGTGTGTATGTATAAATATATATGTATATAAATATATATTTAAAAGTGTATGGTTATATAAACCAGTTGACTCATAACTGAAGTAACCACAGGAAAATTTGCCAGTAGAAAGGATTATTTTGATAGCTGGTTCTGTGGGGCTGAGACTTGCATTGTGAGAGCTGTTCAGCCTGATACTCCATGGCTCAGCACAGAGAGGGGATAAGCAGGGTGATGCAATTTAAGAGCAGTTTAACTGTGTGTGTTTGCATGGGAATAAAAGCTCTGAGTTGTACCCCTGCTAAAGGATTGATCTCTAAGCTGGTGTACTTTTTTCACATTTATAACCAGGGAGGCTTCAAAATATACTCTGTGGGCATGCATATAAATATTATTTGTATACAGGGTAATTTATGAGTATTAGCATTTTATTTTTTTTTAAAATGTATTCTTAAATTGGATCAAAGAATAGTGTTAAATCTTGTGTTAATGTAGGAAATTTGGGGGGATATGTGAAGAATAGCTTCACTGTGTAGTGCTCTGAGCACCTCAGTGGATTTATAAGAAAATTCTTTTTTTTAATAGTTTAAATGCTAATTTTTATAGTTTTTGTCATTAACTTATGCTGGAACACAGCTAGCAAATGGTTGTTCCGTACAGTATTATAAATATACTCTCCTCTTTGAACAGTACCTGATGTACTTTTTCTGGCAAGATGTGTGTAGCAATGTGCAGTTTTCTGGTTGAGTACAGTTTGTGTAGGAAATGCCAGTTCCAATTTTATTTTGAGTGGGTTGTATTGTATTTGAAGTGTCCAGGTCATGCCAGGTCACTTGGTGTGTTTGGTGACATGATTTGGAGTCTAGGAAGCAGAGAATAAGAGGAAAGAGAAGCAGGTAATGCCTGACATTTCTGTAAGGGCACTGCTCTTCCAGGAATTAATAACCCAAGGTTGTTCTTAGGGAATACATAGGTCTTATTGCAAGAAATGAATAGGATTATTTGTGAAATCAAGTTAAAAGTAGTAATTGCCTTTTTTAAATTAGCAAATTGTATTTAGGTAATGAGTTGAAACTAATCTAAACCATACTTGATAGTTATACAGGAACTGTATTTACCAGTACTGAATTTTTATGCTAATAGAGACTTTTAGAAGAAATTCAAGCTTTTCTTCAGTTTTCCTGAACTTGTATGGATTTTTTCCCCATTTTCTTTTCAATTTATGCAGAATCTTTTGTTACTTGACAAAACATTCTTCAGGCATACACCCTGAAGTTTTATTCTGTCTGGAGAAAATACTGTTCTTGCAAATAATTTTCTGTATGAAAGTATAGGTTTTAAACAGCTTTACATATAGGGAGAGTTCAATTTGCTGATATATTAAGTCACAACTAAATTTTAGTTTCTGCCAATGCCAATATTTGTCTAAGTTTTGGTTATTGCCCAGGTAACTTGTGTGCTTGCTGTACATGCCTCCAATTTGAATAATTTTGTTCTTCTGAAGTTTTAATTGTGCTTACCTGTTCTATAGATAGAAATTAATTTTGTATACTGTATCTTCTGACTGTTACTCAAATACTTTTTGCAATGACTGGCGTCATGGATGTTTATTCTTTGCTATATTAGATATTTATGCTCTGGGAATCTTCAGGATAAACACTGTTTCAAAAATGAAAATTAATTTATTTACTACTATTAATAATCCCTGTTGATATTTCAAGCAGATCTTGCAAACTGATCTTTGCAAAGATTAATATTCAAATGGAAGCCAGTGTTTTATGAGTACTAATTGAGCTAACCCATGTCCCCTCAGAGGGCCTTCAGTCCCTGCAGGGTTTCCTTGCACTTTTAAATCTCTGCCATTAGAGGCTGGTGGTTAACAATCTCAACTCCCATGGCTGGGCAGGTGGGGAAAGGTATGAAAACTAATAGGGAAGCCCAGGAGAAATCTCATTTTTGCACAGTGCAATGGATTAAGGGTTCAATCTGTGACATCACAGCTGGGAGGAGAGCAAGGGGCATTGTGCAATTTAATAAAATTATCTTGGGAAGTTTCCTGAACTAATCATAAAGTCTAGAGTTGGTACCAGATGACAGACTCAAGGTGGTGTTTCTGTGACATATCCATAGCTCTTCCATTCATTTTCTCTGGCAGAGGTACAAAAAAGGATACTGCTCTGCTGATCCCACTGGTGCCTCTAGTAAGCAGTTCTGTTATTGGGGAGGAGCTTTGCTTTCTGAACTTGAGGGATGGGAGCAACTTGGTATCTGTATGCTGGAAGGCAATTAGTACTTCCTCTAATGAACAGTAGGCATTATGATTTGAAATTTTTTTTGCACTCCATGCTTGCACTTCCCCTTGCTTTTCCTTTATTGTGGAAGGTGGATGGAGAGAAAGTTCTCTATTGATGTAGTTTTAAATAAAGTGGTTTGTATTTTACCTAATTATAATGCTGCATCTGAATTTATCCCAATGGCACTAAAGTGGTCTTAGACTATTGATAGGTTGCCTGCCTTTCATTTCTCAGTTTGATTAATGCTCTCAGCTTTGGATATTTTAAGCCTACCACCTTGTATCTATTGTCAAAGCTGCTTTTGGTTTTGAGTGTCAGTCTGGTCCTCTTGTCATCTCGTCTGTGTTTCTCCCACTCCCTGAGTAATGAACATGTGGAACTTTATCTTGTCTTTATTTATTTATTTATTTGTCTTACTTGTGAATTCTGAGTTCTTTGTTAGAATAGAAATGGTTTTATTATGTTATTGAAAATATTACATCTAGTATAAAAAGAGAAATAGTTTTAATTGAAAACAACACAAAGAGGCTGAGAACTAATTTAACCTATTGAAAGTTAAAATACTTGAGAATAGTATTTCTCCATCATATACTATTACTCTTTTCATCCCCTTACTAGAAAGTCTACACCTAAAATATTATTTTGGGTAATAGTTGGAATCATCCCTCACAATAGACTTTTGCAATATATGGCCTAATGGTAGATTGATTTGTTTGTGTGTCTGACATGCAAAACACAATCAGCACTGTTATGGTTTGTGCTGTAGGTTTTTTTGTAATTGATTTCAGATGTTGAATCTTATCTGAAGGAATATCATTACTCTGAAGCAAAATTGGATAAAGAAGCTATAAAAGATAGAAACTCCTACCTTGAGTACCTAGTATAACAATCTACAATGTGATTTTTTTTTTTTGTCAAATCATTTATTTGATCAACATCATAGCAGATGGTAGCCCTATAAAGTATATTATCGTGTTTACACGAACATTAGAGCCTGTGTCTCTTGAAATAAGTTTTAAATATAGTCTTCTTTGTCTTATGCCAGCAAGAACAACCTTCATTTTAGTTTGATTGTAAGATCAAATTTTTTTTTTATTAGATGAATGTTTGGATCTTCAAGATGAATCTTTGGTTTCTTCAGAATGAACACATATGTTGAAATAATGAGGCAGCACGTTTCTTCAGTTTTTCTTCTAGAATAGCTTAAAATCTCACAGTAGCATCATCAAAGTGGTGTTAAGCAAGGCCTGTTTAGAATCTGATGCATAAACCAGAAAGCATCCTCATGACTTGGCCATGTGTCCCCGAGGAGAGTGAGGAGCACTCAGCCCTTCCTGCAGGCTGGCCAGGGTCAGGAGTGTCCTCACTGGGACAGCAGCACTGAGTGCCAGCCCAGCCCCAGCCTGGCAGCTGAGCCTGCTCAAACAAACATCACACACAGAGAATGATTTCCTGATTAAACTGCAGCATATGTGCTGCAGAAGGAGTCAGTTTTGATGAAGAACTATGAAATTAGGAGTCAGTTCAATTACTTGCTGCCCTCAATGTCTACTAAAGAAGAAGTGAGGGTAGGACCTTGTTATACTCCTGTCTGCCTGAGTGCATATGTCTGTGTTACTGGACCTTTGTAACAACACAGTTCAATTTCCACGTTTTGCTTTACCTGCAGAGGCTGTTACAGCCTTGCCCTGCACATTTTTCATTGCTCTGCTATCTGTCACAGGTTTCCTGTGCCCTTTAACATCCCTGATGAATTAATGCATACTGGAGTTGGTCACTGCATTTCCTTGTGGAAGGGGTACAAAGGTGATGATGCCCCTAGTTCCTCTGTTCTCTTTTGTGTTTCCCAGGAAAATGCTAGAACTCTTTTTATGACACTTCTGCTTTGAGACTTGATTGTATTTATTACCATAGATAATTCCCAGGCTTTCTTACCGAGTGTTCCCCTCTTCAGGGGTTTTTCACTGAAAAGTGAATCTGATGGTCCTAGCTCAGTCAGGTAGTTATTTTTGGCTGTGTTAAGGTGTGCATTGTTTGTTTGTTTGTGCCCATCCTGCTAAAAGTGGTCTGGGTCTTTTTCTCATCCAACATTTGCATGGTTTTCACCTATCATCCATGGAAAACACATTACTGTACAAAGCAGAACAGATTCCTTGAGCACCATGGTAAACACACACCTGATTTCCTGGTTGAGTATTGCTGGTTACCTGGGGCAGCACTTGTTTGGTGTTTGATGGAGACCAAGGGCAGCAGGGGTATCATTCCACATCAAATCCAGGTGCCAAGCAGCAGTAAGTCAGAGTGCTGGTGTTCTGTGTGCAATATATGATGTCTTTTTTCTTGTAGCCTTTGCAGAGCATCTAAAGTGTGAAAGCATCTTCCTTGTGTGAAAATTTTGTGTGAGAGATAGGTCTACATGAAAGCCTGACTGGGGCTTGTAAGAATAAAAAATGCTGCATGAAAAGGAGGAAAAAGACACCTGGCAGGAAGAAGGAAGTTTACTATTCTAGTTAACTGTACTGAGCTTTTTTAGAAAAAAACAATTCTGGGAACTAATCAGAAATCAGTTTTGTTCCCTGTCTGAAACAGTTACATTTTGGTTTAGAGCAATTTCTTTAAACAATTTATTTGCATAATTTAAATGATATAATTTAAATACTAGAATTTTTAGCTGTACATGTGCTGATTAAGCAGAACCATAACATAAGTCCTTATGTCCCACTGACTCAAATTTTTAAAGGAGTAGCATGTTTTACTGATTAGCATCTGAACACTCTATGCATAACCATTATCTAGTGACATATTTCCTGATATGTTTTTTTTTTTTATATAACCTACTGTATCTTAAACTTCCCCAAGGACTTTGTCTTGCAGTCAGATATTTATTTTCTCCCCCCACATACGTCTCTTTTCAAACTAAGGCAATGGAAGACTTGTTATGATAATGACTGGATTACTAGCACTGTTGTTTCTGGCAGAAAAGAGTCAATTGTGCCAAAAGATTACTTTTGCCTTTGTCAGTGCCAGCCACGACTCTTTACTCAGCTCCTGGACCAGATACAATGAAACAACAACAATACTGTCAGCTGCAAAACACAGTAAACTTCCCCAAACTGCTGGCTCAATATAGTCGTGGTTTTGCATTTTCAAAGAGTCTTCTTCAACCTTGAGGATCTTTCCTGCAGCACACAAAAAGTGTCTGTAGTTTTGAGTGATTTACTGTACTTTCAGTTTAACGTTCCTTTCTGCAGGCTGTCTTTGTCAAAACATTATTTTATAGCATCTTAAAGCACATTTCTTAAGGAAATAATGATTAGAATAGTAATAACCCATAGGTAGTTATTTACAGCATTAACTTATATTTGATTTTGCTGTATGGCCATATGAGAAATATGCATGAAAATTTTATAGATGCATAATATGCATAAAATTTTAAGTTAAAGTTTAGAGGTGATTGTATAGAGTAGCTTACATTTTACTCTTATTTATAAATTGGACACTTAGTACTTATTTATAAATTATGACATTATAGAACTTCATACATAGTTTACAATATATATCACATATGCTTTATATCAAAGTTCTTTATGAGAAAAGTTCATGTCACAGGGAAATAATGAGTTGCATTTTGTAAGCCAGAGAGCTTTGAATCCTGCAGTTTGAGATGGAAATGTTCCACAGATGGCAAAAAATTGTTTTGTGAAGCAGATAATCAGGAACCTAATGGTTAGAATGCTTGCAGCCCTATCCTATATGAAGGAATTAGCTGTAGGATTTCAGGTGCTTTTGCAATTAGCTGTTTGGGAATGTGGTTTAAAGGTGGTTTGACCAATTAAATTTAGGTAGAAATTGGATAATACATGGGATATATATTCTGATACAGCATTTAAAGATCTCCCTATCTTTTCCTTCCCCTTTCTCTTGTGAGCTGTAACCTGGATTTGCATAAAGGGAACTGATTCTAAAAGAACCGTTACAGGCTGTAAAAAATATTACTGTTTTAGTGGGGCAGAGACCATGATTCTCTGTGGGTTTTTTAAGCCATTGAAATATTACCAGTCTGCCTTGCCTTTTTTCCCCATTATGCTAAAATATCTTGTGTGTCACATAAAGGCCAAGTAGGGGAAATAATTTTGCACATTTTACAATACTTAAGCAAGACACAAGAGCAGAGAGGAGCTAACAAGTATGTGCTTCACAGTATGTGCTGCAATATTTCAGTGCTTGCTCGAGATGCAGATAAATCAGGCTGCTCAAAAAGCCATGATGTTCACATCATTGTGCTTGTTTTGTTACTCATGCTCATTTCCTATGGATTGGGTTGGGCAGACAGCAGATTGGCAAATTCCTTGGCTTTTTATGCTCCTGTTTTCAGCAGCTGCAGGTGTCCAAATGAGCAGGTTCCTCTGTAGCCAACTTAATTATTAAGGAAGCTGTGAATCTGAAATTTTGCTTTTAGAAACACTAAGTATATGAAAGCAGATGAATTTACTTAGTGTATGGAAGTGGATGAATATTTTTTCAGGTTGCATCAAAGAACATTGTTTTTGCTATCATTTCTTACAGGTTTGTATTTTTATTTCTAGGTATGGATGAGCGAACAGGTGCCACATCCTGGGGAACAAGCGGTCAGCCAAGTCCTTCATATGAATCTTCAAGGGTAAGATACTCATGTAATAATTCATAGTGAAAGTTTATGGGAATGTACAGCAGAAATCAGCAGATGATTTGGCTAAGTTTTTGAGGGGATACTCCTTTAAATATGCAGATTAGCCTCTTTTAGAGGTCTTAATGACTCTGAGGAGCTACAGCAGCAGTTTTCTAAGACTAAAAAACATATAGGCTGAGAATTCATGGAAATAAACCATATGTAACTGTATGCTTGATTGATGAGCATGTATTTTATTGAACATATAATCAGAAAATGAAAGTGGAAGTTGTGTTACTTAGGAGCAGATTTATTGGCAAAGTGTAGGGAGCACTTGCCTCCCTGTTAGCATTAACCAGCTATAGTCTGTGCTGTGTCATGATGTTGAAGAGAGGCTTTTCTTTTTGAATACTTGCCTCCTGTTCTTGTTCCAGCTTCATCCAGTTATTGAGCTGAAGGTTCTTGATAGTATCTGATATCCTAAAATAACATGACCCTTTTCAAACTCAAGTCAATGGTCAAAGCAAGCTTTCCCCTAGTTACTCACATGCCCTTTCATCTACTCTGTTTTCTTTTCATGAATATTAACTCCCTAAATGGACAATGAGCTAAGTACCTATTCTAGATATACACAGCATACCTGATGTTCTGATTTCAGTGCCTTTGAGTCAGAGACCTGTATTAGCACTTGCACCTTTGCTTCTTTCTTGTGCTGTGGAATGAAATATGTAGGCTGCAAGACCTTGTTCAGCTCACTGGGTGTTATTATGGCTTCTAAGTTTTCTCATTAAGTCCTGATTTTTTCCATTGATCATAAGTAAATAAATTATAATAAAAATAGAGATACTTTGTCTTGAAGAAATAGTTCTATGCAACATGAAAATTAGGCATTCTTTTAAAACTTCCAGCATAACTTGGAGCATGGAGCTGGACCTTCAAATGCTTCCTCTGGATTTGAAATGGAATCATACGATGCAGTTTAATGTAGCTCATACTTTTATCATGTGTTTGGTGTTTTGACTTTCACTTTCTATGTTGCTGATCAATTTTAATCAATTATGAGTTAAGCTGACCTAACTGGAACTTGAGCTTGAGATTCATTGCTTGTGTGGCTGTATTAATCACAATTTTTTGTATGGCAGAGGATCAGCCAACTAATATTTGAATAGTGCAGTGTCAGTGAGCCTTGTGTGTTAGCCTTCTTTTTATTTTTATTTTTTTTAATGAGACAGTAAAGATGGTAATCTAGAATGCAATTCAGGTAAAGAGTTTTCATTTAAAGGAAACTTAATTAGTTTTCACAGAAAAACTTCATTCCTGTGTTCTCCCCAGAAAAGTGAACACTAGAAATCTATATTCTCTGTATATAGAATTGGTAAAGATTAATTAAAATTATTTTTTCCTGTGGCTGGCATTTTCTGTAAAAAAATTAGAACATGGGAGTTTCTCTTCTGAATTCACTGAAAAAGCAGTGGACTTGGTTTGCCAGTTTAAATCAAGCTTACATGCATGAATTTTGGTTATGCTGTATGGTTTTAGCTTTTGATTTTCTTTCAACTGACAAGGCAAATTACTGATTCAGGATTTTTAATAACGATAACTTCTGTCTGCTCTTATGTGTGCTGCTAGACCAGATGTCTCTGGGAAAGAGCTAAAATGAGTGTGTGGATCTGTATTGTGAGAGTATATATTGGTTTCTCAGGAGGCAGGGCAAATCATACACAGTCTTTTACATTTCTAGGTTATTCCTTGTGTTGATCAACAGAGAGTTTGAGTAAGATGTAATTGTCATACATGTTTGACTTTCTAATTCAGTGCTTTACCCCATTATTTCAATATAGAATGTTTTTCTTGTCCTAATTGTTCTTACTACTTCTTTGTCTGTTTACAGGAAAATGGCAGTCTTCATGGAAAAAGCTCAGACCTTTCCACAGACATAGAAAAGTTGAAATCTCAAGAGGTACCACTTATTCTTTATATATTGTGTGTGTTTTTCATTTTTTTTAAAAGTCCATTACCTACTACTGGTGTTTTCTGTTAAAGGTCACAATATAGTGTCAAAATTATTAAGAATTTAAAGTGTTGGCTCACTGTTGGCTAGAATTTCTGAAGACATGGAAAGATAAACACTTTTCAAGTGAATAGAATTGGAATTTGATGGTAATTTAATGCATACCTGTTGAAGGCTAATAAAAAAAATGGTAGAATACTGGCTAAAGGATATTTTTCTTTCCCAAATCCTGCTGAAGGTCTGTTCAGTTCAGTATAAATGGTCTGACTGTGGCCAGCAATGATGCATAAGGTAAGAGTGTAAGTATAGGGCAAATATTTTGTCACCTTTACTGTGTACTCTCCTGGCAAAACCCCAGCTCTTGGCTTAGATTTCCTGGACAGAGTCAACCTTTTGGACATGGTTCTTGTAGTTGTTGATGGGCTTGCTCTCTGCTGTTTGTGAATTTTTCTGGCTTTGGTTACAGTTTTGGCAACAATTACAAGGATTTTTTGCTAAAACTTATGGATTTTTTTGTCTTATGTGTGCCTCCCAGTGATGTAACTGATTTCTACCATGTTCCAGTGTTCCAAATAGTCACTGATGTACTTCATAATTTTTATTCCTTTCCCTGCAAACACCTTTATTTTATATGCCACTTCTATGTTCAACCAAGCTGAAGTATTGTAACCCATTGGTATCTGCTTTTGTATAGTAACTGCTCCTAATCTGTGGTTAGTTCTTGATGCAGTTTCTTGAATCTTTCTTCTTCTGTAAACTTCAGAGTTAGGGTGACTATGACTGCATGCACTAGTGAAGAGGAGGGTATTCCTTAAGTTTCTGCCTCATATAATGATAGATTCATTCTCTGCTCTTTTCTTGCTTGTTGCTAAATTGTGCATTTTTGGATTGCCACTGGGCTGTGAAGTGATACTGTTTTAAGAACTTTGTAGAAAAAAAAAAAATATTTTCTTGAGTATTGCACCATAGTTACCACATTGTTTTGGCATTAAGTAATTTTTGAGCATGTTCATTTTGTATTTTACACCAAATTTTATCTCCTCTTATATTACCAATTTCATGGAGAACTTGCTTTGCAACTCTGCACTAACTTTTAGTTAGGATTATTTTTAAAAAGTTTTGCTATCAGTAAACTTTACTGTATTTGGTTACCCACTCTTTGATTTATTCATGGAATTATTGAAGAGTGTTGGTATGAGAATTGAGGAAAACATATTGGTAACTTCTTTTCACTGTAAAAATGAGATGTATGTTCCTGTGCTTGGGGTTGGGTGTTTGTCATGTGTTTTAATCTTTTCATCAGTAATTAATTCAGACAAGAACCTTCTCATATATAATAGCAGTTTATTTTATTTTAAGAGTGTCTGGCAATACCTTATTGAAAGCTAAGCCATTCTTACTTCAGGAGTGTTTTAAAGTAATATTAAAGGCTAGGAATCAGCAGGTTTGGAAAAACCTCATATAGGGACCTTGTCTTTTCATTACCTAATGGTAAATAGTGTTCTAACACTGAAAGAACAGCAGCTATTTATGTTTGAATTTGCTGTGATCATCTTAGATTTGTGAAAAGGTACAAATTGAGACATTAGTGGCTTCTGTGAGCAAAATCTCTTTTGCATAGGCTGTTTTGTTAGAAAAATGAATAATATGAAAAGATAGTTATTGAGGGGTGTGAAGAAAAAAGTAGGAAAGCTTTGTTGTTTATAAGAGGAATTCAGGAATGGTAGTTAGCAGTCACTGGAATTCTGTGATGTGCTGAGGACCTCCTTTATTCTTGAACGGTTGTACTGAAGTCCATATACAATACCAAGTTTGTCTCTTGTGGGGCTTGTTTTTCTTCCTAGTCTCCAATCTTGTTTTACCTTTGTATGTGCAGCAGTGGTGGTTTTTCAATGAATATCTTTGGCTGATGATATTCTCTCCCTTATCTGAGTGTTGAAGAGCTACAGGTGTTTTTTCATGTGTTCACAATGCCTTGCACTAGAAGAGGAGCTCTTAGTGTGTTTTGCAGAGGATGGTAAAGCTGCTTTTTGAAAGTCTTGCTCTCCTGAGCTGTTTGAAGCAAATTCTGAGGTACTTGACTCGAGTACCATGACTTCTGCACAATAATTTATTGCCCTACAGCACTTGAAAGTTTTGTCTTCCTGTTGTGAGATAATACTGAACTTTTTTGCTTTCCTGCTGTGCTTGTGAGTTGTAATTTATAATGTAGCAGCAAATTGGTATAATCACTTTTTTGGGAGTAAGCATTCTATTGTAATTAAACTTTTTTTGTTATAGTTGTTGTTGTGGTGTGGCTAATGATTGCTGCTTCATGAAGAATAATGCTCTGTGAGGTTGTCTTCTGTTGTTTCAGTTTTGTTGTAACATAAAAGGAGCAATAAAAAGAGCAGGTCAATTTTTGATCTGTTCAGATTGCTGTCTCCAAACGAGCATATCTGAAATGTTTTTCATAAGACATTTCCTTGATGGATTTCCTTTTTATATATACACACACATAATAATTAGAACTGTTAAAAATTTAGCATAAATTAGCTGAGGCATTTTTCTTCCAAAATCTAAACTGCAGGTGTTTCAAATAATTTGCAACATGTACATTGCACTAAAAGCTGTGAGTGTATATTTTGACCTGATTTAACATGAATCTAGCTTCAGTACTGAGGACACAGTTTATCTTCCTGTTCCTTTACATAACTCCATGTATTTAATTGAAGCCAGAGTGGCTTCAGTGAAGAAGATGGCACTGTTAGTTTAGTTGGTTTTGTAGCATCAGGCAACAGGTTGTTCCCTCTACTGTATGTAAAATGCCCAGGCATAAATTGGAATCTGAAATACTTTATACCCAAACAATACTCTCCTCACCCCAAGTAGTGCTTTTAATTTGCAAAGAAGTCAAAAAGTTAGTAATGAGGTAGCAGGTTTTGAAATAGTATTTTATACCTCTTAATCTCAGATACATAACAAGAAAGGAAGCTATTAAATAGCAAAACAAGACAGGAGGGACACAGAAACACTGTAAGTGTTATCAGGTCTGTTGTATTTGTGTCCTTTTTGTCCTCTGATTTTTTTTTTATTTTTTTTAATGTGAGGGAGGGAGGTTGTTTGGTGTTTCTGCTGCTGGTTATTTGCTTTTCCTGATGTATTCTACAAGGTAGCAGATGACTCACTGTGGAATTAAAGCCCAAATTAAATATTCCATATTCAGTACTCAGGACACTTGCAAATCCAGCCTACTTTATAATTTGATTCATAAGCAGCATTTTTCAAAGCAAGTTCTGTTTTTAAAATTCTGAGTACTTTAGTCAGGTTTTCACGTATTTCCTTTAAGCATTTCTTGTTAGTCTGTTGGCTGTACTTGTATCATTTTGTCTCCTGGTTTATAGCTTAGATAAGAGCTAGAAAAATCTGGTTTCCATCATATGAATTTTTCATTTCAGCTATATTGGAGAAGCGGATCTTTTGGTTGTGGTTTTTGTTTTGTTTTTATTGCAACTACCTACCACACTGAAATTAGCATTGAAATCTGTCCACAAATTAGTTTTCCATGTGGCCAGGGAATTGTCCCATTGCATATCATGTTGATATTTGTCTCACAGGAGTTTAGAGAGGTGTAACTGGCTATTGGGTTTAGCTGTTTAAAATCAGATTTGTCACTCAGTAACTTAACCTCTTGGAAGTAGATTTAGAGCTGGAGAAAATTATGTTTATTAAAAAAATAAATAACATTAGAAATAAATTTGAAAGAAGAAACTGTGTTTTTGATTGTTCTCTATTCCTGCACACATGTTTTTCATGTGTTTCAAGTTGTTATGGGAAAGGAAACTAATGAATAGTTTTAGAACTCTGATACAAAGCATATTACTTAGGGTGACACTTAGAGGATATTTGTGAAAGCTGTCTTGACTTTTCCCAATAATATGTGAAATCTGGGGTAAGGATACCTGCTTTTGCCCCATCACATAGCAGGTGACCAAATAACACCAAAAGCTGCATTTATGTCTTTAAGATATTGTAGTTGAATGTTAACACTTACTGATTGTTACAGGGAGGGAATTGTAATTAAAGCTAGAAATCTTGTTTCTGGTGCAATTGTGTGTTGTCCATCAGCAAACTGCATTTATTCCTCTGTTTGAGGAGTATTCTGCAAGCTCAAGGATATGGGTTGAAGTACTGGCTGTTCTCAGGGGGCTGGGAGGTGGCAGACATGGAGCCTGCAGAGGGAGATGTTTGTTTCCTGGCACATGAGACAGGTCTCAGCTTGGTACCTTGGCTTTTGGATTTTAGCAGGCAAATGACAGCAACATGGATGAAACAGGGTAAGGAGTGTGGGGAGACTCCCATCAGCATCCATCTGCTCCAGACTTTGTAAGATGATTTTGGTCATTGCTTGGAAACAACATTGTTCCCACTGATAGTTTTCTGCAAGGTTGTTCATGATTTAAGTGGGGTTGTGGCCATGACCTGTGATGATGTGATGTTTCTTGATGTTCTGTTAAGATCAATGAATATAGTGCAAGTGAGCCTCAAGGCAAAAAGGAAGAGTACTCTTATCTGGATTTATTTTTAGCTTACCTTAATTTTTGCAATGTTCTTCCTGATCTGTATGTTCAGTGGACCAAGCCAGGTTTTTGGCTCTCTAGTCTTTCCTCTAGGAGCCATTGACTGATGCACAGATTAAATTACTAAAAAATATTCTTCTTTTTCTTTTTTTATTTTCATTTTTTAAGGCTGTGTATTTCTGGAAGCATTCACAGTCATATAATCCCTAATCTTTTAAATTCACTAGGCCATGTTGGTATGGCTGCTGTGCAGAGCCTCTTGCTAACCTGCAATCAGTGACTCAGCACAGTGTTCCTGGGTGAAGTCAGTCTCTGTGGTCTGTCCGTCTGTCTCTCACCGCCTCTGCCTCTCGCTTTCCTCCCTCACTTCCCCCCACCCTCCTTGTGCTTTTTCCCTTCTTGCTTGTCTTTAGAAATTTCAGATTAGTTTGGAGAGCCAGATAATCCAAAATAAAGTGGATTTTAGCAGTAGCTTCACTCGTTCATTTACACATTAGTCATTTGGATGACTGTTGCCTGATTCATAAGTTCATTGCCAAATTTAGCTTGCAAGGGACCTCAGTATTCCTGAGCTTTAAACAATTAATATTTGTTATTTAAAGTCAGCCAAACTATAAAACTCAAGGAATTGAAAGCAGCATTCATTAAGTTTAATCTTTTGGTCTGCAGCCACGTCAAACTGTGAACTCAACCATTCATTTTAGTGGAATTTTAATGTCTTAAGTTTAAAGGCAGTAATTGAGCTATATTGTAAATTGCTAAAATGCAAATACGTGCTTAGTGATCTGGCAGCTTGGTTACGAGCCTTAGATTTTGGTCTGTTCCCAGGGACTTGTGTAGGAGAGGGCTTGGGGCTAAGGGAGGAGAAACAAACAAAACCCCTGTTATCTCTAGTCTAGTGGACTAGAGCAAATGAAATGCTGTGGAGTAGTAAATTGTACAGGGAGGACAGCTCAATGAATTGAGTATTAATTCAATAAATGCATAGGAAAATGGTGTGCCAAGTAGTGACAGTGCCTTCTTCATTTTTCACATTTTACCCTGAAGTGGAAACAAGATGTTATGCCTATTTGAAAACAAAACCAAAAACCCCATAACTTGAGTTAGGATCAGGAGTACAATTTACTTATGCGTAGACAAATGCTGGTGTGACTTCAGAAAATAATTGCTAGGGGACAATAGTTTTATGTTTTTGAAAGGGAAGTAAATGGGAGAGGATTAATCCCACAGAAAACCTGGAACCAATGCAATGAAAAAAGGTAGGGACAGTGAACTGGGAAAGGTTTTTGATTTCATCTTAGGTGAGTTCTGTAATTAACTTTAACCAAAACTACACAACTTGAATGGCCATTGAAAGATACTGAGTTTTAGGAGGTTAATTACCACTTTGTAAAATGGGGCATAGACTCATTGTGTCAGGCCTTCTGTCATGATTTGGTAGGATTAAACATGCCTAGTAAGGAATGTGTTTACTTTGGGTGTATGGGTTGGGGATTTTTTTTCATTTTGTCTTCTGAGTCTTCTAGAATAATACATTATGTAAGATGTTTTTCAGGTGTCCTGTGTACAGGTATTTATGATTTTGTGATATAGTGTCAGATTTTTAATTGGTTTGGCTGTGTTAGCACCCTTGTGCTTGGAAAATCCTGATACAGATAGAATCTAAATCACTTGGATACTTGCTGCATCTTACCCAGAAGAGGTAGGAATGAATATTATAATTGTGGAATTTTAAGATTTATTTATTGGAATGATTAGAGAGCATCACTCTAATGCAGTGAAATTCCTCAAAAACAAATACAGTTAGAGCATTCAATGTTGAGAGTGCCTTTACTATTCAGTTAAATTGCTGCACTAATTAGTAGTAGTCCTTCTGCTGCATTTCATAGCAGGTATTATTAGTAGACAATACTTGTTGCTTTAATTTGTAGATGTATCTGACTTGGTGTTTCTCATCACAAACGTTCAGTCAGACTGAAATCCAGGCAAAGGCCTGTGCAAATTGAACAGTAAACAACATTACAAAATGCTGTAAGGGAACAGTTAACCCAAATTGCACTTTATTTGGACTGTAATAGTACAGAAAGAAGTTTTTTCTTCCTTTGGGAAAGTTAAAACTTGCTTTTGTAATAGCTATGTAAGAGTTTGGAACAAGCAAGACAGTTCTGAGTTTACAGCTATGTCATCTAATCATATTTAAAATCAGTTTGCTTTCTGCAAACAGAAAAATGCCCTGAGCTATCTGCAGTCCCTTCAGAACAGAGCGCTTAGAACAGGAAATAAATTTGTCCAGTAACTCCTATTTTGGAGACTTTTTTGCCAGTTATTTGCTAAACACTCCAGCTCTGCACTCTGGTGTATGCCAATCCATTGGTAGGTTTGTTGAGGAGCCACAGAGGCAGAAATGGGGATGTCTATTCAGCATGGAATGTCTCTCTCCAGCCTTTCTATGTTAAACGTGCCTGCAGGTAACAGGAGGTAGAAATGTTCCAAAGGGCTTTGGAAGCCCACGTGTGGTCCAAAGAATGACATCACCAGCCAGAATACATACCAGCAAATAGCTCTTCCCAGGAGGGGAGAGGAACTTTTGGCATGACTGATTAGCTCCATTTTCTGCTTGGAGTCTGTGTTAATCCAGCTATGTTTAAGCGAGCTTCAGTAGATTAGTCTTCAAAATTGGCAGGAACTGAGATTTTCTGCCTTTCTCAGAAAGGAAGAATGAAATTTGGCAGTATGTATTATTGAGTTCTGCTTAAAACAAGGATTTGAAAAGGGGCTCTGATAGAATTTTGTATAAATCCCTCCCCGCCATCTTCTGCTGCTTTTGCCACAAGGAATGAGTTCACTTGCTAGCCAATTGTGCTTTCTCTTCATTGCTCAGTCACACAAGTGAGATCTGTTTTAAAAACCACTATCCTTCATTAGTATTCCAGATTTTTTAAGGCTCTCAATTGTATTCTTCTTTGAGCAATAAGCATATGTTGTCAATTTGCACTATTGTATTTATTAAATACATTTTTAGAGCTTTGGTTGCATGACTAGAAGCTTCCAATAGCTTTTCAGAAGCTACTGGAAACTTCTGAAGTTTTGTCTGTGATTCGTTACAACTCTTTCCAGTAGCAGTATTTTACTGTTTACTTTGTAGGTTAACAGTACAGATGCAAAAACAAGGAATGCTATCAGGGATGCAATTTTATTTGAAGTACAGCTTAAATGTGAAGAATGCTCTGAAAAAACTCTATGTAATTTAAATCACTGTCCTTAGAACTCTTGTGATTTTTCTTAATTTGCTTTTGTCAAGTGCAAAATTTGTTAAATCAAAACTGCACGTGTTTATGGTTATTTTATATTAATTTAGTGTGGTTGAGTTATATGTAGGAAACAGCCCAGGGTTTCTAATCCCAAACAAAACTCTGCAGCCTGAGTTGATAATCCCTGACTGAACACTGAGACTCTGAATAATTGTCAGGCATGATGGCCAAGGTGAGAACTCTTCACATTAGTACACTGCAGGTGGAGGCATAGGTTACAATTCACAAATGTGAATTAGTGGCAAATAATGAAATGCCTGATACAATTAATTGTAGGAATTGCATTAAAGTCCAGAAAAGACCAATTCTACTTAAAGGGCTTGTGAATCCCTTAGTATATTCTCACCCTGTAGACCAAATGTTTTGTTTTCAATGGCATTGGTGTTGTGAAGGATAACCCCAAGTATTTTCCATGAAGTAGTTGAATTGTCTGGTAGTGTAGAAATACAACTTGGATGCTGTGGTGATTGGTTGCAAGTGCATTTTGGTAGACTGAAAGGGTAAATGAAAAGAACATGATGTCAAGCATTCTTCAAAGGAATTTTCATGATAGAAGGAAGAACATTCCTTTTCCTGTAAACCATCCACCCAGTTCTCCAATTCCTCTATTTTGTGAGGGAGAAATGCAGTGTTGACATGAGGAGGACCATTAAGAATCCTGTGCACTAGGTAGATTGTGATGCATGATGTGCAACTGTATATGAAATGAGTCTTACCCATGTTGTATTTTCAATAATTATCTTATTTACTCTGCAAATAAAGATGTCTTAAAGATTTCAGTTTGGGTACCGCTTGCTGGGTGTCTGAGATATGGATCCTCTATTATCAGTGATGGTGTCCTTTATAGTTTCTTTCTTTTAAAATAAAGTATAGCTAAAGTCTTAGGGAAAAGGTTTTAAAAAAACAACCACGATAAGGAGTAAAAGCAGAGACACAATAAAGCTACCTACTTAGGAGGTATTTGCAAATTTTTGTTTCTTTATATTCAGCAGATTTAATTTCTTTCTTGTTTCACTTCAGCATAAAACTAAAGCACATGTGGTGACCTTAGCTAGGAGCCACTCCATTTCCTCAGCAGCTGCTGTTCCACGCTGCTTGTCTGACAGACGGGGCTAGGTCATGGTTTCCAGAGGACACCCTTGTGGTCATAACCAAGTTGTAAATGTCACTAAGATTGTTCCTGAATGCCTATCACGAGTGTATCCATGATCCTGAAGCAGATAAAGGCAAGGATTCAGTGTGTCTGTGGAAAGCTGCTGTGCAGAGAGCAGCAGCAGGACAGTGCCATGCATCCAGGGGCAGCAGCAGTGCTGTGACAGCTCTCAGTGAGCAGCCCTTTGGTGGAACTGACAGCACGCCTGCAATGATAGGGAGGCCTGTTCCAGCCCCATTAATGCTGTCTTCTATGTGAGCCTGCGGTCTGGAGAGATGATAAATGTTCAGTGATTGATGATTTTATAGTCCCAGGGCACTTGGGATGCTTTCTGGTAGCTGTGAACAATTTTCCCTCCTCCTCTAATTAGGCCTGAGCTTTAGGTTTCTCAACGAGAAGTGACTAGGTGTGAATTGTAAGATAAGGTTTGCACAATGTTTTGAAAAACTTTGGCTACAAAGGAAGTGCAATTTTGAGTGCCAGCTCTTTCATCTTTTGGTACAGAATAAGTGATTCAGTGTGCATTTGGTAAGTCTGAAGGGCAAATGGCACATTCATACCTTTATACAGAAAAGCTGATGGGATTTCCAAATGTCTCAAGGAGAGATTTATGTAATTGGGTTAATTAAAGAATATGTACATCCAAGGACTTCTTTATTTTCCATCTCCTCTGCCTTTGGTATAAGCTTTCAATAAGCCAGTGTTTCCTGACTGTAAAAGGGTTGATCCAAGTCTGGTAAGCTGGCTGTGCTAATGGTAGAAAAATACATAAAAGTATTTCCATTTCAGTGCTCCTTTACAAATTGGATGACAAAGTTGTTTATTTAATCACTATATGGAAGTAAACCTTTTGTCAGTGAGCTGTGCTGGTTAGTAATGTGATAGTGTCAAAATGCCTATTAATGTGTAACATTAATAGCAGGCAGCAAGAAGAAATGGAATTTGTTCTTCTCATCTGCACCAACATTTTTTTCTTAACATCAGTGACTCTTCCTGAACTTTTTACTGTCTTTTATTAATACAAATGGAAAGCTTAAGAAAAAAAAATCAGTTGCAAGTTCTTCAGACTAATTTTACTCTCTGTGGCGAGTGACTTAACACTAAGAGGATTCAAATATCAAAATATCTCTGTATTATTAAATTTTTAGAAATCTTGTCCGTGAGGACACAGCTTATTAAGAAACTATGTGGTTGCTTTTTGATGGGAAGAAAGTAATATGTGGGCAGAGAATAATTTCTGTGAAATAGACCTGAAAGCCAACTTTTGTGATTAATGACCAATTGTGACTTTGCACATTTAATTAGGAAAGTGTCATTACACTCAATTAGCAGGGCTGCCAAATAATCTGTTTAATACTCTGGTCTTTTTTTCTCTAGGGTTTTGCAGACAGTCCTCATTACAGTGATCACTTGAATGACAGTCGATTAGGGCCTCATGAAGGATTGTCCCCGACACCTTTCATGAACTCCAATCTGATGGGTAAGTAGGTAATTCTTTACGAGTATCCCCTCAAAGCCTCTTTGGTCAGAAAGAGACATTTTTCATTCCCTTGTCTAGGCCTGACATGTCAAGCATCTGGAAGTTGCTCTGTTTCTTATAGCAACACTGACTTTCATATTCAAATCTTTTTATGTTGGGTGAGTTCCTCATAAAGGACATTATCCAGGACTTTTTAAAAGAAGGAAATATCAAGATTTTCTTAAGATAATCTAGTAATCTGATATATTTTGATTTGGTGTAAATTCTAAGTTATTTTAAAAATTATTTTTCCTTAGTTTTGTTTGAGTAGACATTTATAGCAATTTTTTATTTGTGCATTGAAATTTTTTTTTTTCTAAAATTCAGTTCTTGAGCTACCTACCAATTTACTGTAGGCTTCTCTTCAGGTAATAATTTGAGGACTTGCTTCTTTTTTTGATTTCTTAATTTCTTTTATATTTGTTGTATTAGAAACTGTCACTCTCAAGAAATAGATGGAAATTCCTGTTTTCAGAGTTATTTAACATTTTCTGCTTTTGAAACTGGAAAAAAAGCAAGGAAAGGGTAGTGTATTATATTGTGGACTTAGGTATTGAAAGCTTTCTTTCATTGCCTGCATTTTGTGTTACCTGAAATATATTAATGTGCTGATGGTATTGGCTGAAAAATCTCCTTTTGTGTCTTCTAGCTGGGAACATAAAACTGTTGATTTTGAAATATTTAATTTGGCAATACATGGTCTTGGGACCAGGTTTAAAATGTTTTTTTGGGGATCATTTTGTTTTTCAGGAGACTGAATATTTGTTCTGAATTTGTACATTTCACATTGTTTCACTTCCATATTCCGCATCTTGTAGACATGACCTATTTTGTGATCTCAGTATTGTCCTTTTAAGACACAGCCATGGTAATCTAAGTGGATTACCTAAATCCAAATCCTGGTGGTCTGCAATTTCTTTTGGAAATCTTTCTACTTTGCTCAGTCTTTGTTTACTACTTTAATTTTCTCTGAAACAGAGACAGACGAAGCTCAGCTGAAAACAGCATTTTGTTTCAACTTCATATGCAAATCTGAAAACAGGCAATTTTAAAATACTCATCTCTGTAGACTTTGGTTAGAGAGAGGACATGTCAATTGGTCAATGACCTTCTATCTGAAGACAGCAAAGCTAAAATGTAGCAGTTATTTTGATAAAGCAAAGTAGACTTTCCCCAAATACTCTTTCAAACTTATCTTTTCAGTTTTCTGCTAAAAAAGAAAAAAAGACAAGTTACTTCAATTGCTTCTCCAGTATTTTGATCAGTAGCATGTATGGAATATCTCTAGATATTGTATCTGATACTGATTTTATTTTACTAATATATGTAGCAAAGATTAATTTTTTTTTTAATTTCTGTTACCAAAGGCAAATTGATTGCTCATGCTATTAATTTATACCATCTAAATTCTAAACAATATATGCCTTTAAATATATGACACAAATAATTGGTGTAACTGTATCTTCTTGTCTTTTCATTTTTATTGAACAGATGATTCTATTAGACATAATAGAATTACATCATTAATACAGATTTGAGAAAATGCCTTCATTTAGATGGTTTTGTAGACAGGATTAACAAATTGCAAGATATGTATGTGTCAGTCACCCAAAGCAGCTGAGAACTGAAATAGTTTTTTAAAGCTTTGTGGCTAATAGTTCTTAGGGATTTTATTTTCTTGCAGCAAAAGCACTTCATTTTCATCTCTATGCAGCCAAGAATTATAGAAAGCTTTCAGTATATATCTCTAAATTATCTTCACATCAAAACTCTAAAAGTATGCCTTTAAAAGTATTCCACTTACGTTTTTTTTGGCTTGTCATAACAAAAAATTTTGTTCATTTTACTTATATTACTCTATAGGATACAGCTTGTATAATATACCTTCACATCCTTAATTTTTCTGTTGTAATTTATTTGATGGTGAAATTTTGGAGAGAAGAATGATAAAAGCTACATGAAAAAATAATAGAGTAATACTTTTCTGTGTGGTACTACTGTGTTTATAGTTTCTTTATCTATTATTGAAAAGAAAAATGGTAATTCTTCTGAAGATTTTTTAGACAAAAAGGTGTTATACAGTTTTTTTCATGTCAAATTGTGTTCCCATAAACAGAATGAGCACATTTATTTTATTAGCTAATGTACACATACAATATTTAAGACATTGGTTCATTATTTTGTGATCTTTGGAGTTTAAAAGGAGATGGACAGAGGATAAAACATGAACTTGATGAGCTTATAGGAAATACCTCACTAGCTAATAGCAGTGGTTGATCATCTGGGGTTCCACAAGCAAGATCTAAGAAATACATCCCTTCCCAAAATTTTATCATGACTGAAATACATTTCTGAAATAGTTAAAGACTATTAAAAAAGAAGAAGAGAGAGAGCAACAACATATTTCACCATTGCTGTCAACACTTAAGAGTACCATTAAAAGAAAGAATTGTGTGTCAAGGGGATGTTGTTGTTTTGTGTATTATGTTCAACCGTAAGCATATTTGCCTGAAGAGATAGTGGATTATAAAGTGCCACTGTCTTTCATGATGGAGCTCTCAAACATTTTAATGATCTTGTACATTGCAAAAGAGAGAAATTTTGTCTAACAAGAGTTGATAATGATTCAATAATGAACAATTTACCACAGAAAGATGCATTTCCATATTCATTTAGATATTTTTTTGAAGTGTTTTGCAGAGGAAGTAAAGCTATTATGCTGGATTGGTTAGTGTTCCTCACTAATGAATTCCAGAATTATCGTGTTGATTTGGTAGTATAAAAAAAGAAGGCTGTTTCTTATATTTTGAGTGAAACCACTGCATCGTCTTGGGACCAGCAGAGTCTGTTGGTATCCATAGAGATATGTAGAAAATCAGGCTAAGATATATTGGTGGTATTGTAGCTCCATTTAGACTTGATAATCTTTGCTTATTCAACACTTCTCTTTTAATTACATTCTAGAAAACTATTCACAAGGATATGAGATTCTTTTCTCTGTAATTATGCTGCCTTTTAGTACTCTGCACTTGCAAGGAGAGGTCAGTTTTTGCTAGGACCCTTCAAGCATGTGATATTGTGTTGTCTGTTTTACTGTTCCCTGGACTTTATTCTCCTGAGCTTTTTTACTACTACTTACTGGGAAGAAAGAAAGCAGATTATTCTTGAATATAGTTTAAGGGGTTTTTGTTGGTCTGTCTTGAAAATTTGAAGTGGGTGAATTACTTTCTTTTGTGTGCCTGTCTTTCCACAAGAGGTAGAAAGGATAACAGCCAAACTTTTGTGCTCCATGTTCATCATCTGTGTGCTGCACAAGGTGGCATATGACAAAAAGTCAAAAAGTTTAGTCAATAGTGAGTGAGAAGACAGTGGTTGAATATTAGCTTGCAATGTTGGAATCAGTCCCTTGAAGTAGGAAGTGAGATCATTCTTCAAAGTTTTCTTTCTAATGTATTTCACTGTTTTCTCATTATTTCATTAGCAAGTTGCTTTAAAGTTTAGTTGGGTTACATTTTAGAACTCTAGGTGTTTCTGAACTAGCTTCATTTACTGTTTATAATGTGAATATAAAGGTTTTCTGATTATTCTGTTTGAAATAAATACATGAAAGAGCCAAAGGTAGTACTGGTAAAGGGAAACAGAGTAATTAATACGTGTTGGGGTTTTTGCAGTGTAACTTTTTTTCCTATTGGTTGTACTTGATGCACTTGGGGCCCTTGGGTGGTTTGTCATCAACCATCACAAAACAGGGTTTCTGTCTAAATTACGTCTACATACACCATTAATTTTACCTTCTCTTACTGGTTAGCAGTCTGGTTCCAGTGTAGCAGGAGTTAATAGGTTATGTGTTGGGTAGAAGCTGCCATGTGAAGGGTGGCAGGAACAGGGAGGTGCTTCATGGGTAGAAGCCAAGTTTTAAGAATTTTCAAAGCCAGTCTTAGGGTTACTGTGAAATTCACAATGGATTTTATGTATTAATCATATGAATGAGATCAATATCTGGATTGGGATGCCTTCTGGTTTTAGAGTTACTATTCATTTAATTGACTTGATTCCCTGATTGTACAGGTTTCTAAGAATGGCTGGGCTTCTGCCAGTGCATCTTTCAAACTGAAATTGCTGTTTCAATTTTTACTGTGAAATCTATTATTTGACTTGTAATTTAAGCACTCCAGTTGGCTTGGATAGAGTAGGTACTTTTAAAGGTGAACATTGGAGGGGCATTTTTTGAAGTGACATGGTAGATAGCTGAAGTTTCTGTAAGAGTTCCAGTGCTGATGTAGTTCCTGGACAGCTGATGTAATCTTTTAAAACCATAATATGTGGAAGGTTATTGTCAGTAAAAGGAGAGGCTTTGGAACTTTTAAAATACAATTAAAAGGCAGTGTGCATCTGAATTGGTACTCAGTTAAGAGTCTAACTAATCTTCAGGAAAATTGCTAGTTTTCTTCCTCAGTAACCCTTCAATAAAATAATTTTGGAATTGAAGACAGAGATCTTGTTATCAAATGACTTTATAATGGTGAAAGCAATAATAGGAAACCAGCAAGGGTAAATAGTTATTAAAATAGCACACATTAAGAATGATGCCATTATAGTTTTTGCTAGGAATCTTGTCTTAATTACCTTTTAGGAAGGGAGAGGGCAGATGCAAGTAGGGAGTTGGCAGACCCTCTATTTGTCCAAAATAATAGTTAGGTTTCCTTGAATTGCTTTTTATAGTCATTAATATTTCAACACATGAAAAAAACCCAGGCATCACAATGGAAATTATCTCCAGAGATATGAGTAATAGCAAGATTGATCTGAAATAATTTATATGCAGTTACATTGTTATTAACTTGGAGAATGGTGGGGACAGAGTATTTTATATCCTTTGGAGAATTCATTAGGAAGAAAGAGGAAAATGTTAAAATAAGAAAATGACAAAACAGTGACATAAAAGATTATCACAAGTGCTTTAGTCCATCTCATTTTACAGGGCAGTAAGTTGAAAGAGAACTGTAAAAGGCTACCTGATAAGCTTTACATTCTGCATAGTTATCTGTCAAATATTACTGAGTTTAGAAAAACTTTCCCTAGTAAAAAAACCATGAGTATAGGATCATCCACAGTTACAATAAATACTTAGAGGCATTGGCACTGAGTCCCCCACAAGCCATAGACTGTCAACTTCCCATGCTGAAAAAATTCCTTAACATTCACTTTGCATAACTGTATTGTGCAATTTCACAGTATTATGTTAACATTTCATTTAATCACTTACTGTTTTGATTATTAAAACTAAAAATACTGAGTTCATGGCTCACCTCTATGAAATGCATGATGGCTACCTTTCACTAAGTGTTGCCATTGCTTCACCCCAGTAAAGCTTCTTGTCTTCTGGCTTCTGATAGGCTTATGTTTTTTTAATAATTGGTATTTTCCAAATCATTGCATATAATGAATCTGGAAAATGGAAGATTTCCATTTAAGCCCCCTTCTAAGATTGTTGCTTTTCCTTTTGGGGCATGTCACTCTGTTTTGAATTGATGCTGGTTTTATATGATATAGATTGGCTAAAAGTCTATTGTGGCTTTCATAGTATTTTGGGTTTTATAATGCAATTTCAAACCCAGAGTATCATTTTAAGTTAAATTTTATTTATTTCTTCCTGTTTGCCAGATAATTATTTGAATAATTTATTTTGCATATGAATATATAAAACCACCATAAATAAATTGAGGTTCCTTTTAGTTTGTTTCTGTTTTGAATGCTAGCACTCCTTTTGTTCTGGAGTGTTTGTGCATCTGGCTGTGTTGGGCAGCTCTCAGACCTGGGCTCTGACACCCTGGTTACTGCCAGCACACAGCCTCTGCTCTGTGGGCTGAAGCTTTCTAGAGTTGCAGTGTTTTCTATCTGTTCATACAGTTTCAGATTTATCTTTTATTTTTTTCCCCAGGTATTACATTAAATAAATTCCACTCACACCGAAGAATTGCTCTCATCTGCTCTTAATTTTCCTTTTGTGAAAGCTAATGGGTTTCTGGGAAATTAAATTACACAGTCATTTAGTGAAAGTGCTAAGTGCAGGGCATTTTTACCCTTGGGTTTTTGCTCACAAGAGCGTGTGTTAAGCTTAGTTTTCCCTTCTGTTTACGGTAATATTTCAATCAAATAGCTTTTCCAACATCTCTTTACCTCCAGTAATGCACGGGGCTCTGTGCAGGCGCGGCGGGGCTCGTGTCCTCGGCACGTTCTGCTGTAGCAGGTGTCTGCCTGTGCTCTCTGCCCCTCGAGACTTTGGTCTGTCTCCTGGTGAGCAGCTGTGGCAGAGGGGCCCTGGCAGTGCTCCTCAGGTGGTGCTCAGGTGTGGCTGTGCCAGGTAGGTGTGTGGGCACAGCTGCCTGTCCCTCTGCTGCCCTGGGCAGCTCGGGGCACAGGGGGTGAGCAGGGGAGCAGGTGCAGGGGGGGCAGCCTTCCCCCCTCCCTCTGATCCACTGCCTGCAGGGCTGTGCTGCAGTGCTCAGGCTCCTCATCCTCAGCCATTCTCGAGCACTGTGCACCTTTAGACTGTTTTTGCATCTCTGGATCAACGTTGGAGTTGTTGGCAGGTTTAGCCTGCAGTTCTGTGGTTCAAGGAAGAAACCAGAAAGGTTTTCTTTCTGTCAAGTAAGCGAGTGAATAAATTCTTGGAAACCCATCAAGCTGTACCATTAAACATTGTGCTAGGAAGAGGTGATGATTGCTTTTCATTGGATACTATTGGTGCCACAGGTATGTTACAATCCACAGTGTGTCCCACAGGCAGAATTGCAGCTCTGGTGGTCCATGGACAGTGGTGGTGCTTGCACTGTGCACTAATGGGAGGAAAAAATGAGACATAGTGCTAATTGTGTTGGAAGAAGATGAAATGTTGCCTTCTTCAAAATGGTCTCACACTTGAGCCCAGTTTTTTTGCCATACTCAGTACTTTTGAATTGCCAGTCTGGGAATAAATATGCAAAGTCTGTGGCTTTTACATTTTGAAATATTTTAGTTCTGATAAAATTTGTTCTGCCAAGCTTGGGTTTTAGTTAATGTAGTCTGATACATTTGAGTGTTGATTTATTCACAGTGTACTCTGCCTTTGAAAAGGGGAATAAATAGTAATCTGATGAAATTTTTAAGTCTTGTATTTCCTCTTTGTTATAACATGTCAGTTTAGCTGCTGCAGGGTATGTTTATCTGTTACAAGGCTCATCAGTGCATGAAATGCTGAAAGGGCATATTTCTCTCCTGTGGTTCC
Source organism: Erithacus rubecula (assembly GCF_903797595.1). Lineage (NCBI taxonomy): Eukaryota > Metazoa > Chordata > Aves > Passeriformes > Muscicapidae > Erithacus > Erithacus rubecula. Next base: position 14,797,533 of record NC_136666.1, read on the forward strand.
TGCCATCCCTGGGCACTTGTAGATGTGTTCCAGTGGATGGGATCAGCTGGGTGAAACTGTAGGATTTTAAATTTGAGTCTGTCTGAAGGCGCCAAGCCCTCTTCTAGGGAGGAGGGGTGATTCTTCCCATACTGGTGATGTAACTTCCCCATGAGGCAATTGCTTAGGGATCTACATAATAACTATTATCCTGTTCAAATAGGAGGCTGTAGAAAGCTCACTGGTGATTAAAAGATAATTTTGTAATTTTTCATGGCTTGTCTTTGTTTTGTAATAAAGATGTTTGCTTATCACCAGGTGCATAAAAATCACTTATTTAATCTCTATTTCATTCTATTAATTTTTTTTCATTCTTGTGTTGCAAATAGCTGTAGCCTGGGAGTTGCTGGCAGCCCAGTTTTTAATAAATGCCTGTATCCCGTGATTGAATTCTGAACTGATCAACCAAAATGTTCTAACTAGGCTGCTCATGCCAAAACAAGTGGCTTTAGTGATTTGGGATATTTTATATTTGAATTAATATGATTTTGAAGTTCCTAATAGTTTTCTTTAGAGATTGGGTTTTAGTGAGTCAAATGTTTTCTGCTGCTGGAAACCTGACTTTGTTTAGATAACAAACATCTCAGAGGGGAAAACAAACCAGATGAAAATAAAAGATGTAGTTTTATTTTTCAGGTGTACAGGGCTGTTGGACCTCTAATACTATGATTTTTATAAGTTGCCAGAGCAGCTGCTGCATTTTCCATAGACCTGTAAGATGCTGTAGGTGTGCAGTGCTTCAGCTACATAATAGATGAATAGGAAAAGTATCATCAAAAGAAAACAAAATTTTTACATTTGAATTTGATGGTAACATCTGGATGCTTTCACTTCAATCTAATATTTTACCCAAGTTTTGTTTTGGAAAAGTGGATGAAAGAATTTAGTGTACCAGAAATGTGCAAAGACCAGAGGAACAGCAACTCTTTCTGTTAAGAGATGGTTGTATCTTGCTTTATTTGCTGTCTTGGTTGCTGGCTTTTAATATTTTTTCCTGGAGTCTGTCAGAATTGTAGCTTTCACAGAGGTGAAAGCAGCTTCTGTCACTCTGTGTGTAAATTGGGAAGTCAGATGAAAATTCTGTACAGTTATTTCCTTGGTGTCCCCATGGATAAATAATGTGTGTGGCAGCTTTGCCAGGGTGGCATTTGGTGGAGGGAAGGTGCTGTGTGCTTGGAGTTTTTTTGGAAGGTGCTCACAGATCCTCCATCTAAAGATGAAATACGAGGGAGAGTTGATGCGTAGTTTTATGTGACAATGTGTAACATATCCAATTAAAAAACACTATTTGGGTGTACTGATCCTGATTCTTTTAAAGAAAGCAATAGCTATAAATTGAGAGATAAAAAAGATTCGTTCCAATGGGAATGAGGAAGAAGCACGGTGGTTACTATTGAGATGGGTTGGCTGATTTAAAAGTTTTTTGTAAAACTGGCAAAGTCTGGCTGTGAGACTTAAAAGTGCTAGGATACCAAATGCAATAAAATATGTAATGTGTAATGTACAATGTGTAAATTCAAATTTGAATTGTGCAGACCATGGGCAGAAGTAGTGAGATCATCACAATAATTGCAGTGAAATTTTAATTTACTTCCCATTTTAATAGGGACCTCTAAAACAATCTGGCCTTTTGGATACATGCAATACAAATAAGGCATCTTGCACTGTCTTCCTCTTATACAATGGGACATAGAAAACACAAGTCTGGAGAATAATGTGTGACTTGTTAGCAGTCTTGTAAACTTCAAGGCTAATCCCTAGGGTCTATGCTGAATACCTAAGTGCATGACTGTATCATAAATAAACTTGTATCATGTTTGAAAAATGTTCTGCAGTGGTAGGAAGGCGTGTGCTTGTATGCTCTTTATCAGGATTCTGCAGTTTTAAGTATGTTTGTTCCATGGTAGAAGCAAAGAGAAGTTGTCCTACTATTTTGATGTGATAAATACCACTTGTGTTTCTGACTGAATTAATTTCTTTCCTATTACATCATCTATTTATTTCACGTATTGCTGGTCCATTACAAGCTGTCACCTCAAATTTAATTTATTTATATATTAGTTTGAAGCCTTGAGGTACTTCCCAACTTAAACTGATTGATCTGCTAGAATTAAGATTTGCAAAAATAAACTACTTACAGAACCATATTTCTTAAATTATGCCTTACCTGTCTTAAGAGTTGCATTGCATTATGAAATACTGTAGAGAATTTTCTGATCATGTAATTCTAACTTCAAAGGAGTTTGCAGAAGCTCCTATGTGAGCTATACTAAAGAAAGCAGTTTGTCACACCTTAATATTCTACCTATCTGTCAAAAAATGAGAACTTCTCCCCCATATTTATAAGTTTGTTTTGCTGTAATTTTAGAGGAGTTTTCATTTCCTTATGGATGTGCTTTATTGTTTTATAGTTTCAAGTTTGAAAGGTACTGGAATTGATACAGATATGCTAGATCACAAACTAAGCTCTTGCTTATTTTCCAGGGTACAGTTTTTACTTTATATTTAGAGAAATAGAATCCTTTGCCCTGGCATGAATTAGATCTTTTTTCTCAATGATAGGTGAGGTATTGTGTTTTTTTTGTTGTTGGTTTTGGGTTTTTTTTTTTTTGCAGTGCTGTGTTCTGTGTTGAAAGATTGGCTAATATATTTCACCATTAGTGAAAAAATTTTTCTTTGCATCTTCTCGATTGATATTTTTAAGCTTAAGATGAATGTCACTAGCATTAGTAGCATTTAAAAATTATTTTGGATCTAACAAAGCTGAGAAATGCACATGCCTTGTTTTTGTGTGTGTCTGAATGCCATCACTTTGCAGGGTGAGCACAGCCTGGAGTTCATGCCATGCTCGGCTCCCCTTGCGCCGTGCGCGGTTCTTGCCCGGCATCCTGGGGGCTTGAGGGTTATTTTGTTTTGTTTGATTACAGAGTGGTGGGAGGAGGAGCCATGATTGCCTTGTCTTTCTGAGACTTGGCTGCATTTTTAAAATTTTTTTGTTCACTGCTTTTATTCATCAGTGACAATTTATAAACAGTGCATGTTTCACAATGATTTCAGCCTTGAGTGCCAAACAACTGTATGATTTTGTTCCTTTGTTTGACAGCTATCTGGCACTCAGCCCTGGGCACAATTATAACAAATAGTTTTGTCCAGTGTACTTGTATGTTCTGTATTTCAATTGCATTTTTGCTATTACATTAGAAATGTATCTTCCTAGAAATGTGGTTCAAAAGGTACATGGTGAAAAAAACCAAAACAAACCCTTTTAAAATCTGCTAAAGGAATTGAGTATAAATTTGTTCCATCAGTATTTTATAGTTGGGGGTGGACTGTAGGGTAAACAAAGAGGGGCCAGTAGAAAAATACTGCTGGGTTTAGTTGGTTCAGTTGCACAGTTACAAACTATAGAAAAGAATATGGTTTGTTGGCAGGAGGAAAAAGCCCATGTGTTTCTCCAGTTGGTAACCATTTTATCGAGGATCGTTTGTGTATGCACAGACAACAAACCGTGGGCTTTCAGCTATTTATTTAGAACCGAGTAAAGCTCAATAGTACTTTTTAAATAGAGTATTTTCTGTATTGATTTCTCATTTTACCTACATAGAAGAAAATTTAGAGCCCAAATGTCTTGAACTCATGGTACTGCATTTACTTGGCTTGGCTGACATTCTGCAATATGAAGGAGGAACCCTTCACTGTTCCTGTGTGCCTTGGAGTTTGTTTTGTGTGCCTCCCCCTCTCTCCCCAGCTCAGACACAGCTTGGTCTCATGATAGAGACATAGTGCAAATGCCAGTAAACCAATGTGAAATAAAACACCAAATGGAAAGACAGTGATTCATCTGAAGAAAATGTTATCCAGGCCCCAGTAACTTTTTTTCTTTTAACCTGTGTTCTCGAGCATTGTTATTCCCTTGATAATCAGTTTCAGCACTGTTATGGAAATGAAAGATGTGTTTTTAAAGTTGCCACTGCCCTTCTACCAATCTCTTCTACTTTCTGGGTGATACTTTTATGCTGCTTTCTGTTTGTTAATGCAATGCAGTTGTGTCATTGGTCTAGTTTATTTTCTTCAAAAAATGCCGAAGCCTGAGACATAGGAAATAATGTAAACTTTAATTTGCCCTAAAATCATTAATATAATCATTTGTCCTCAAATCTGTAGAGTATAATTTTACTGTAATCTTTGTGGTTAAACTCATATTTTTGTCCCTTGAATGCACCCATCTGGATCAGTACACTGTTCCACCTGAGCACTTTCATGGGGCTTGTGCTCAACTGCACTTTGGGATTTTTCCTGTCTTTACCTGGTTTGTCTGTCTGCCTTGGTCTGTTGACTTGCTTTAGCTGTCTTAACAAAATACCATTTTTATGTGGTTTTGTGCAGATGTGTTGCTCTTTGTAAAGGTTTTTTTTGTTTGTTTCCTTTATCTTAAATATAAAGAAAAGGTAAATTCTAAAACTGCTTATGCTCTGTTACTTGCCATGTGGTACATACTTGGCTATATAATTTTTTTACATTCTCTCTGGGTTTTTGTGGTTGTTTCTCTGAGCACCTGTTAGAGGCCAGTGCTATTGGTGGGACACCATGGTAGAGGAATCTTTCTCCAACATGGGTCTTTTTGTTTGTGAGATATTTGTATACTCAAAATTGGCATCTTCTAAGGGGTCCTTAAGTGCAGATTCTGAGCAGGCTTGCTGTGCAGTAGTGTAAATTTTCCCCTTCACAGGACAGATTATTGGGCAATAGATTTGGAAGATGAAATTCATCTTGCATTCATATTGCAATGAGGTATAGTAATGAATTCACTTATTCTCTGTTAGGAATGCTAGAAGTTGTGGTGAATGGACAAGAGAATAATAAAAAACAACATAAGAAAATACATTTTAAATTGGAAAAATAATAATTTATTGATGGCCAACTTCTAAAGGACATCAAAGCAGGACTAAGGCTTAGTTACACTGGAGGAAGGAGTATGAGCCAGATGATAAAATTAGACCTAAAATATTTTTAATGGAAAATTTATGAAAATTTGTTTATTTCTGTGTTAGATCAACAGCATGACTTGAAGGGGAACTTTCCATTTCCCACTGCAGAAAGCAGGTTCATGTGCATGTTTTTAGTGCCCAATATTTTGTTATTTGAAACATGTCCTTTTTACTGAAGCTTCTGAGATGTGTGTGGATGTTTTTCAGAATGCTTGATTCCTTGTAGCATGTACCATGCTGCTCAAGGCAAGAATCTTTAGATGTCACAGTCGTCTTGCCACACATGATGAATCACTTTGCCTAAAGATTTTCTGCCCACAAAGCCTCTGGGGTGACTCTGTCTCCCTAAGGATGTTCTGTTCAACTGGCCATCTGAGCTAACTGTGCTGTGACCAGTTTGTAAAGTACTAAATCTAAACTTTTTTTGCATTTTATTTCTGTCTGTACATAATAAAAGGGGTCATATGCAGAGAAGTAGTTAAGCTTTAAAAATACAGTATTGCCTTGAACTTGTTTTGTTTGAATTCATTTTTTTAAATAAATATGAATAAATGCATGAGAATCATGTCAAGAGATTGTAACTGCAGGATACGGTCCAAAATGTGTTTTCCTAGTTGTTTTTTCTTTTTTTTTTTAATTTTAATATTGCCAATAAAGCAGTGTGTGTAATGAGTTTCATGGCTTTCCTGATTGTGTCCCTCTTTGGATATGTTCCTTGGTTGTACTGGCCTGTGAGAAAGGATTAGTGGCAGCTGGTAATAAATCCTGAAGTGTCAAGATATTGAATGGATATCTGATTGACTCTTTCCTTTCAGAGGTCCATAAATTTGCTCTGGGGAGCTTGGGGAGACCACTTCAATAAGAATGTTTAAAATATATATATGTTTTAAATGTTTTTTAAGATTTGAAAAGCAATTCATGCTTTTTAAATAGTTCAAAATTTGTGGTAGGTTAACTTAAATTCATAACTGGTTTTTCATATTCAGTGGGCTAAAGCAACATGCATTGAACACTTTGTTGTGACAAAACTGTAGGAGTAATATATCAACAATGAGACATAGGAAGTGGCAAATTACAACAAGTAAATTTTATTTTTAGCTTTCTTTAAAAATATATTATTAATTATTTATATTCTTACCCTTTTTGCCTTTGGTGTCTTTATGATAATGTGTATTCCTGTGTTCTCCCCTTCCTGTGTGATCAGTGGAGTCCCTGCCTCCCTTTGTAGCCTGTTCAAGGTCTGCTGTTGTGAGGAGGAGGACGTGGCCCTTTGCCTGCTCTGCTTTTTCCTCCTGAGAAAATTCATGAGCAGACATCAGCAGTGATTTGAAAAAGGGATGGCAATGTAACTGGCAATGTAACTACCAACTATTAGATGCCATATTTCTTCTTTTGCAGTTGTACAAAGAACCACCTTTTCTAACTTATGCCTCCTTTCTCCTTTCTGTCGTGTTGACCCTTTTCAAATATTTGCTTAAATAAGCATTGATGGGAGAACTGCTCATCTATTTTCTTTTTTGGAGGACAAATATAAATTTAAAAAATTTCCACAGACTTTGCTTTTCTCCCCTGTGGATATTGATTTTTTAAAAAAAAAATTTAAATAACTATTCATCTTGCAGAAGTTATTTTCACTATCAAGAACATCCTTTATATACAAAATAACTCTGAACAGTGTCTGTGTTCTTTCTATCATAACTTAGAAATCCTTTTTGTTGAAAATGTAAGAGATACCAACTCAGTAACTACTGAAAAAACTGCCCAAAATATTCCTCATTAAAAAAAAGTGAAAACAAATGCATCCTCAGCCTCCATGTTATTCCAACAATTTGCAAGGAGATTTTTACCTAAAGAAGATAAATTCTTGGTCCTTGTCCTGATTCTTTTTTTCTCATTAAAGATTTTGGTTTTGTTAGCTTCTTTACATTTGCAGCTCTTCAATAGATGCAGTCTGTGTCACATTGAAAAAAAATTGTATTGGAATGAATGTCTTATTTAATACCTGAAAGTATAGCATGATTAGTTAGAAAAATGCTTATTTGGAAGTCAAAGCCAGCTATGCTTGCCCAAGGTTTAATATTCTTTTTTCTGATGAATCCAGCTGTGAAGCCTGAATGGAAATCAGACAGCTTGATGCTAACAGCTGATCATAATGAGTCCAGTTAGGCAAAACACAAAATGAATCATTTTTGTTGACCCTGGATAAAGCTGAGTAACGTCAGTGTGGCTGATTAGATAGAAGGGAGCACTTAGGCAGGATCCAAACTTTCAAGCATTCAATGTAGCTTGGTTTGAATGTTTCTGTAGTAGTTAAAATTTTTAACAGTACGGAGGATTTTCGTTGGATTTGAATGCTTATAAGAATTGCTTTAATGGAGGGAAGTATATATTTTTTTAAGTTTTAAGTTTCATTCATTGAATGAATTTCTTAAGGCTTCTTTTAATATTGGGCAAATGTTTGTCTTTTGTTAGGGTAGCATTTGCATTGCCTCCCTGTCTTTTAAACATTTTCACTCAAGAAACTGCACAACCCATTCAGTCTTAGCTATCAACTGCCATAAGCTTCAACACATTCTTGCTGATGTTTATTGTAAATATTAATTTTGCTTTATTTTTCATACTGCGAGTAGTTCTCACAAACTCCATTTCAGGATACTGCACTGATAAGAATAGGTTATTTAGTTTTTTTTATAACCATTTTGTTCATTAACTTCTAGCTCCCTCTTTCCAAACAGTGAGTCTAATTTTTAGTGAATGAATTAATCAAAGCTATTTTTTGCAAGATAAATTTGCTAATTTATACATTATATACTTGTGAATTATATATAATGTTTTATTTATAACTTTGCTTCTTTATATTTTGGGGATAAGAATTGTAATATAAGTAAATCTTAAATGGAGTCCTTTGCTATGGAAAATGCTTCAGGGGTTATGTATTGTCTTCTTTATGGATGAAAATTTGTGTTACTGTTGTTATGATTCTTTCACTGATTTCAACAAACTGATTAAAATCTATTAATGTTCATCTTGATGTCCTTACAACCTATATAATTTATATAGCAATTAGATCCCTGATACTTGTACCATGCACTTTTTAAATACTCTTCTCTGAAGTTCACTAAAATGTATGTCTGGTGCACTTCATCCTGTCTTTGTGGAAATCCCCTGCTCACGAGCAGTACCACCTTTTGCCATCTTGGAATACCCTTTCTTTTTAAGTTTCTTTGATAAATCTTAATCCTATTGTGCTCTAGTTCCCATGTGTTGAGCTGAGCCTTTTTGAGGTGTAATTATATCACAAGCAAAGGCAAGCAAGTGGTTTTGTCTGAGCAATAGAAGAGGTTTAGTGGCTTGTTCAGCTGCCCACCAGAGTTCTCTGGTTTTTTGGCTTCACTCAGAATTTTAGCACATGGAGGGAAGAGAGATGCTCAGATGGACCTGGAGACATGAGCTGTCTCCTTGTTTTTCATCTTGCTTAATGTTTCCAGGTAAGTGTAAGATTTACTGAGGCACTTTGATTTTGGACAAGATTCTTTGTCAAACTCCTCCCAGCACTTTCCATTGGGAATGTCACCAGCTGTTAGTTTTTTGGCTCTTAAGAGATGTCAAGTCTGTAGCATAGCCATCAACTTGCCCTGTGTTGCATATGAAGTGTAGTGAATATTAGTACTTAATTCATTATATGACATTTTCATTTCTTTTCAAGAGCTTTCAAAATAAAAGAAGCTGAATTTAATCTAAAAAATAGGTCTTTTTAAAGGAGAAATTCTGATTTTAACATTATAGGTTCCCCAAACACTGCAGTGATTAGCATTTTGTAAGTGCCGAGAATAGAACCAGTCATCAGGCCCTTAATTTAATAATTTATTGATTGATGATTTTTGTATTCTAATGAGGGAGAACACTTCCTCTGCTGATGGTCAACATAATTCTGCCAAAGGATGTGAATATTCCTTTGCTAATACTCATGTTTGTTCTTTAACCCTTCCATGCTCTTCTGTCTTAGCACCAAGGGTGCTTTTTTATTGTGTGTAGTTTTTGGGCTACAGGACTTGGATTTGGCTCTGTGGTTCTGTCTATCATACCCAGACTCTGAATTGTTAGCAAGATATGAATACTTCTGTGCATTTCCTTGAGATCTTTGAATAGGGAAGGGAGGAAGTCAAGGAAAGAAGATTAGAAGGCCTGCAGCACTACAAATCATCAAGTTACCTAGATGCTAACTATAAAAAAGTGTACTTTTTGCTTCTGACAGTATTTCCCCCCTCCTTGTATTAATGAATTCAGTTATGCTTTAGTTCCTTTGTGTAGCCTCCCAGATAGGCTAGGAGGAATTGCCATCGACCTAAAGCAACACGTAGTGCTTCAGAGTGCAACCTAAGAACTGCACTCTTATCATGCCTAAATACTTATTTTTTCAAGTTCTCAGCTATTTATGCCCAAAGCAAAACTGAGTTTTTTTCAGTAGGTGCTACATTTGCATAATTTTTGACTATAAAATTTAGAGGTGTCTGCTCTAATCAGTTTAAGAAATATGTAAGTCAAACTAAGCTCTTTGCTTTGATACCAAATGGTGGAGCCCTACCTACCTGGGCACTTGCAGCATTCTGAACATTATATGTGTGTATTAGTAGTTTGTTTAGTCTTTTACATTTCAGTTGCAACTCATTTGACTTTTGGCCCCAAGGCATAATGTAATTCCAAGAGAAGATGTACTCCTTATCACATTTGTTTCCCGAGTATCTTTTTAACAGTGCAAATACTTAACAGTATAGTGTGATATGCTCTGGCAAAAATGTCACCATATCCTTATGTCTGTAATGTTTATTATGCTCCTGAGTCATCAATAACACAAACATAAATTAACATTTGTAGTGTACCTTTTTGCAAGCTAGTCAAAAGCAGCTAGTGCTCTAATCCAAGTCTTGGTGTGTTTGGGGTTGCATCTCATTGTGTACTTTATCTGCTTGTTTTGAAACTAATCTGTGATACTTGGCCTAAATTATTAAAAGAAATAAAATTATTTATTTCCCTGAGAGCATTGGTAAGCATATCAGTAATTTTTAAAATAGTTTTCCTTTTTTTGTTGTTGTTGCCGGTGCTCCTGTTTGTTTCAGGATTTTGTCTTGCATATCACCAGATCCAGCAGTACATTCTTTCATTGATTTTCATCCTGCTTTGTCCTTTATCTCGGCTTGTTTGCTATTGTTCAAGGGTCGCTCGGTGAAAGGTGCGAGCGTTGTGCGGAGTTTATTTTGGCAAAATGAATAATGTTGCCATTGATCTGGGCCTGAGCTAACTCCTTCCTCGGGCAGAAGTTCTCAGCTTCAGGTTGTTTCCTTCTTGCAGGCTCTGCTCGAATTGCAGCGTGGAGCTGGTGGTTGAGCTCTACCCGGCACTCTATTAATATGCACAACATGACCGGTTTCGGGGGAAGGTTATTAGAATGCTGGTTTGTATCCTCCAGTGAATGAAATGATGTGTGATTATGAAGTCATCAGGCATGGACCAGTAAGGCTCGAGAGAGCCTCCCCCCCAGGTCCTGGGGGTGCCATTGATTGGTGACCATGTGTTTGTGCCCGATAGACTGTGAAATGGTGTGTTGCTACACGGCTGTGTTGCACCTGCGCCCCACCGAGGTGATTGATTGGTTTGGTCATGTGGAATGTTCCCATCTGGTCTGCAGTAATGTGTTTTTTTTGTTAGGGGTTTTTTTTTCCTTCCTTCCTCTTCTCTCCCATTTCCCCTTCATCTGCAAGCCGCGAGTGCTGGCTGGGGAGTCAGAGCAGGCAGCCGCGAAAGGCAGCGCTCAGCTCGCCTCGTGAACAAAGTGGGGCTGCTTCAAGCACTGCTCTCATCCTGCTCACAGATGAGATAGTCTGGGAGGGGATCATGAGCAGCTTTTCTAAAAAAAAATATCAAACTGAAGGAGGGACAGGACATAACAACCGAACCCCAAAACCTACGTGTCGCTGCAGATTTCTTACTGATTTTACAAAAGCGCTCTGCTATTGTAATTAGATTACCCAAGTAGCAGTGCATGTGGAAGATCTTATTTAACCTCAGGAAAGTAGTAGTTTATTTATTGAAAACTACTGATGTTGCACTTTAAATGCCAAGAAATTATTTTAGTTCCTTTAAAAAAAATTCTATGGTTACATTGGGCGGTCTTGTTTGATATTTCTTAATCTCACTCCTTTTTCATAATTGATCTATTCATTCCACTTAATGACTAATTACATATCAGAGCACATCATCAGCAGCATTCATCATTGTAGAATGTAATAATCAATGACATTTCAACAAAGGAAAAAATAAATATGCAAATAAGGACTCATTAACATTTGCATGAGCTGTTTGAATAATCACGTTGCTGACAAGGCTGTAATTAACAGAAATTGATGCTGAGTTCAGTATTTGATAGTGTGTTTTCTCAGCGTTTTATTGTTGTCACTGCGGGGGCTGGAATGAAGTTCTGCTCTACTTGTACCTTGACTTAGGCTTGATGTGATGGGTTGTGCCAGGTAGCAGAGGCTTCTGGGAGTCCTTAATTCATCTGTGACCTACACTTAATGCATAGAAGGATATTTACTTAAATTGCCATATTGCTAATGAAGGATTGTTAAATTCTTGATAATTGTATAACAACTAAAGGCAAATCTTCTTTCCAAAGTCGAGAAAACGAAAAATTATTCTTTTTTTTTTTAATTAATAATTTTTTGCATGAGTCAGGCACTATGAAACTATAGAATATATTATTTGCATTGAAAATGAGATATTGATGTAGGGTTTTTTGGGTTTTTTGTCTCTTCTTAGTCTGGCACACTGTATCAGTGTCAGGAGTCTAGAGCTTTATTGTAATTGAAAATCACTTGCTAAGGAAAATGTTGTGTAATTATGAAACGTACAGTCTCTGTCTCTTCCCCTCCTTTTTTATTATTGCAACTTCCCTGCCTCCTCCCTTTTTTTTTTTTTTTTTTTTTTTTTTTTCTCTTTTATTTTTTTTTTTCCCTCCCCCTGAAGCTTCCTCTTTTTGTCATGGATATCAACTGAAATGCACAAAACACAATAAAGCTGTTTATGTCAGTTTTTTTGGATGACTGTAAGTGCTGATTATAACAAGTTTAAGGAATTTCCTTTGTTGAGTGTGTACCCACGCCATATGGCTCAACATGGAACATTAACTTGACAGGGATAATGGATTGTGGTATATGGAGACAATTTTGCCTGCAGCTTCACTATAACTCATTCTGGTTGGGGATCACAAGTTTATAATATAGGATGCAGCAAACATCCAGATGGATTTACTTTACATAAAAGAGTTGCGTTTCTTTTTATTTCCTGCCTGTAATTGGAAAAAAAAAAAAGACTTTTAAAAAAAGAATTAAAAAGTAGTAAAGAATGGGTCTTATTCAGGGAAGAAAAATCTTAGCATGTATGTAGCTGAAGTGTTTTGGATACATTGAAATGTGCATAGGTATAGTGTTGTTACTTTACATATATGCACACAATTGTGGAAATAATATCTCAAGTGCTCTAGCTTTTCAGAATATTTCAGTATAGCTCCACTTCTAGAAATACATAATGTTCTAGGATAGTGTGAAAAAAGCTATTTAAAACATATCCTGATTTTCACTTAAAGGCTGTTTTTGTCATGAGCCAAGTGACCCCTTAATTAGCATCTGGTGCTTTGGTAATGCTCTGATAGTACCCTGTTTTCTTTTAGGAAAACAATAACCCTTCTAATCTTTTTGTGATACACACAAAGAAAATACTGCAGAAATCATTTTACTTCAATGTTTACCTGATATTATAGGAAGTGTCTGAATGTCTTACAAATATAACAAAAGTCAGTATAAATCTAATGTGTGCTACTGATCTGCATGCCCAAGGTAAGTCCTAATTTTACAAATACTTCTGCATCTAAGAGACTTTAAGCACACATAATCCTGTTAAGCACGTATGTAGTTGTTTGAAGGATCAGGGTCGTAAATCCATATTTAGGATTTCAAATAGATCTATATGACATGGCTTCAGCATTCCTGTGCACTTCTGATTGAGTTATCCTTCAAATAAAATAGGGCACTTTGCTATCTGAAAAGCAGGCATCTTTTAGCTATCAGTTTTGGAGATGCTTTTAAAACACTATTTTTTTGTGAATTTTGACCTTCTGTATCCAATATAGCTGCTGTATTTTTTTTTTAAGTACTTTCACATGGATAGGAATTTATTAATTTTTTTTCAATTATCTCTTGAAAAAGAAGTAAGTACCTGAGCAGATGGACAAGACATGGTTCATGGTTGGGCAAGAGATGCTGGTAGTTATTTTAATAGATACTGTTTGTCTGTCCAGTCATTCCTTCCATGTTACTGTCTGAATAGGTTGATGTTACAATTTAGCATCTTTAGACATTACCCAAAGTTTCAGAAAGTAAACAATTATAAAGAATCTGCATTTGAGAAGAGATCAATAAAAAGGATAACTAACTATTGACTTATGAAGAATCTGTGTTAGCTTAAGATGTGGGGTTTCTTTCAGGTTTTCATGCTGCAAATTATACTTGAAAAAGCTTCTCTAAGTTCATTCATCTTCCCCCTGTGGGCCTGGCTCTGTGTGTGATAATCACAAACAGGTGGGATTTTACTGTGGACTTAGACAGTTACTTGTATTGTTCTTATGAAGATCCTTATTTGCTATTGCCACTACAGCTATAGAAAGACAGTCTCAGGAAAACACATGGATTTATCTTTAAGATTTTCAATAAAACTAGCACCATACTTGATGTAAAGGAGAAAAACAACATCTCTAATACACCAGTCAGATGGTGGATCTTCAATTTATTGTCTGCTGTTTGGGAAACACTAGGATAGGGAATTGTAAACCAGTGTTGCAATAAACTTGAAGAATTTAAATCTATAGATAAGAAAATTCTTTCCAGGAACTGTAAGGGGAGTTGACTATTTCTGCCAGCTTCTGGGTTTCTTGTCTCCTTTTAATCTTCAGAAGGAAAAAAGGAGTCAAACCATCAGCAAACACTTAATAAAATTGAAATTTTGAAATAGCGTTTGTGTCCTGCATCAGCATTTACCAACTCAACAAAGAACTTGTGCAGGACTCTCTTTGCAAAAGAACATGAATGTTCTTCCTGGGTTACAGCAATGACTACCTGCATATATAGATTATATTCCAGTCACTAGGGCTGTGTGAAGGTGTAAGTGCTGTGTTGGCAATAAGAATGTTGTGTGTATGTTTCTTATTCAGGTCCTGGAAAAGCTACAAAAGCAAGCTTCACTTTTTTTCTGATCTCGTAATCTGTGGGGAGTGCACTGATGATTCAGCCTTGTTAATGGCTTAGTGCAAGGATGTGATAGAAGTCCAGTAAGTTGTCAGTAGAAAGGCCATCAATAGAAATTTATTAAGAGTAATGCTTGAAAGTGAATTCCACCGGCCTCTGAGAGTAAGCTGCTGTAGCACTCTTTGATCCTGAAGGGTCTGCTGAATCTCAAGTTGAAGTCAATGGTTTGGGTATAAAGAGCAATGATTTAATTTTTGTTTCTCTGATGATTTATTACTAAATATTGCTGCAGCCTTCGGTTACTGTTTTTCTTTACCGAGCTGTCCTTCAGCGGGCCCGGCTGGCTGCGCAGTCCCGCTCCCGCCGGCGCAGGCCGAGCCCGCGCTGCCATTTCCGCGCGGCGCTGCAGGGCCGGGGCCGCGCCCGGGAGGGGGCGCTGTGGGCACGGCAGCGGCCGCGCCGCGGGGAGCGGGAGCGGAACGGGAACGGGCCGGGGCCGCCTGCGCCGAGCGGGGCGGACCGGCTACCGACCGGCCCCGGGCGGCACCGTCACCCCGGGGCGGCCCGGCTACCGACCGACCCCGGGCTGGCACCGTCACCCCGGGGCGGACCGGCTACCGACCGACCCCGGGGCGGACCGGCTACCGACCGACCCCGGGCTGGCACCGTCACCCCGGGGCGGCCCGGCTACCGACCGACCCCGGGCTGGCACCGTCACCCCGGGGCGGACCGGCTACCGACCGACCCCGGGGCGGCCCAGTTACCCACTGGGGGCGGCACCGTCACCCCGGGGCGGACCGGCTACCCACCCGGGGATGGCACCGTCACCCCGGGGCGGCCCGGCTACCGACCCCGGGCGGCCCCGTCATCCTGGGCTGGCCCTGTCACCCCAGAATGTCACCGTCAGCCCGGGCTGGCACCGTCCCCCACCCCGGGACAGCCTTGTCGCAGCGGCGCGGTGCTGCTGGCTCCCCTCCGCTCCAAACACGGCGTCCTGCGAGCCATCACTGTGTTTGTGCTCTTAGAGAAGGTGGACTGTACTTTATGGCAAAACTAGAAACTGATTTCTGGCTTAAAATAGCACTTCTGTTAAGTCACAAATGGGTTATTATTAACTTAGTACTCTTTGTGTATTTCCAGTAGTTTTGACAGAATTTCTTAAGAACTATATAAGGAGTTGGCTGAAATGATGTGTTTTCCTTTGTCATCTGTCACTGTGATTTGCCTGCAGTCCCCTTTCTGTTTCCTGAGTGTGTAAGTCATATGAGCAGTCCCTGCTGAATTTAGTTCTATTTGTATACTTGGAAGTACACTTGTGCTTCGTTGCTCTACGGAATTCATGCCTAGACCTACTTCTGATAAATGTGGAGTATGGATTAGGTCTTGTTTCCAATGGGACCTTCAGACTCAAACCAATAGTCTCAGTGTTAGTTTAACAGTGGTATGCTGACCAGTGTGAAAAGGGGAGTAACCATGTACTTGAACTGGCTTTCACACAGATGAAAAGTTATCTAATATGGGGCAGGATTAAATTATTAGCAGGTAGGACTCTTGCATCTTGCCCTAAAACAGAAGACTGTCTTTGTTCTAAAGAGGCATGCAGACTTTAGTGCTTCTTTTTGGGGAGGGAAGCAGATCTAAAAGCTCAGTGCCATTTCTTGTCTCTGGACTGCCATGTGACTCTCCATTTACCAGTTTTAGAATTGCCCCTGTAATTTTTTTCAACAGCTTACTTGAAGCAAGTGACTTGGAATTGCATCAAGGAGCTAAGTTGGAAATTCTTTGGCCAAAATTTTCTTTTTAACTGTAGGGGCAGATGCTACTGTTACCGAAGCTTGTTTCTGGTTATGTACTTTGTTCGGTAATTTGGAAGACTTAGCATTAGTATCGTTACTTACAGAATTGAATAACTTTTCATTTCAAGACAGAACAGCAGCAGGATTTGAAATGTTTGAGTTTGGCAAGAAAAGGCTTGTCTGTAAAACAATGAAATTGCGTTGGGGAAATACAGTGCCTCTGTTCAGCTGGGGCGGGCTGAGGTACACTGCGAGCTGTTGTGAGCTGCAGCTGCATTTACCATCAAACACTGAGCTGGTGCCGATGAATGTTTTGTTTTTAGTGTCATGGAAACTGTGAGCCAAAGAATGGATATTCTATTCATCTGGGAAAATAGCAGTTCACTGCATAAAACATCAGTTGCTTCCAAAGCAGTTCTTAAAATAGACCTTGTGACTATAACCCTAGAAGTAAAAGTGCAGCAGTATAAATGACCTCGGTACTGATTTGATTTTTTTAAAAAATTAGAATAGATGTGCAAATTAAATAAATACAGAGGTGGTGAAAGTTTCAAGATACAGTTGTGGCATGGTACTCCTACAGTGATTCTGTGTTTTACTTTACTACGCAATTTTTAATTTAAAGAAATGGAGAAACCCAGATATTTAAATATCAGTCTGAATTCTTTTTATAACTCTTCTTCAAATGGCTTGCTCAAAGAGAGATAGTTTCAGTATCATTTACTGTTTTGTACAGCAGAGTGCAAAGCATAAATTCGTTGCAGACACCGGATATCCAAGAGAGTGCTCTCATGGGCAAAGAAGGAAAGAGGTATGGAACAGTGTTGTGAGGGTTTTTAAATGCATGAGCATTTCTGCAAAGCCAGTATGTAACAAATAATTAAGGGACTTAATTCAGTTGAATTTGAAAGCTTAAGCTTATTTCAGTAAATTTTGGTGTTGAGGGAAAAGTAAATGTAAGAGGTAAAGAGAAACCAATACAGAAAAATAGATATACAAAGTTGTTGCAAAAGGAAGCTGAATAAATTACAAGTAATTTGACCTGATGGAAGTTGGGGGCAGAATTTTCTGTTGCAGTATTTCAGAATCCAGGATTGTGAAATGGATGCCCTAGTAATTAAAAGAAAGGAACCTTTGCATACAGTGAAAGTGGTGGGATTCTTTCTGTTTATTGCTATTTAGCTTAGGGTGAGTTGGTTGGTTGGTGTTTGTGGGCTGGTGTGGTTTGGTTTTGTTTTGTTTTAATTGGGTGTTTGGAAATTGGGTGCAATATTTTTGATCTGGTGTTAAGGTGTGCTGAGCAGAGGTGCATGGTCACCTGCCCAAGATGTGTCACCTGCAGCTGCTCCTTCCAGACCCCAACCTGCAGTGGTGGAAGGGACTGCTCCATGCCAGGTGCAGAACTTTACATTTGTTATGGTTGAATTTTATGAAGTTCCTGTTGGCCCAATCCTCTAGATTGTTTCTGTTCCTCTGAATGGTGGTCCTGCCTTCAAGTATACCAACTGCATTTCCAAAACTGGGGGTTTGTGCAAACTTTTTTAGGGTGTGCTCTGTGTTTTCCTCCAGGCTGAAAAGACATTAAGCAAGATATGTATTCTATACTAACAGAATTATAGATGCAGGGAGAGTGATAAAAAGATAAGTTGAAAAAACTGCATGAGAAGTAAAATAGGTGCTTCAGATGCTGAGATTTAGATGAGTTACTCAGTACAGGATCAAGAAAAGTGTTTTATAAGTGTTTATGACTGTTTGATATCAAGAGCTAATGTGTAGTTGAAAGCTTACAGCAGAGATAACAGCTAGGTATGGAATGGGAAATGTCTTTGAAATTAATCCTTGTTTGTGTATGAAAAGCTTCCACAATAATGTGCAAGCTCTACAGTACCTGTTCTATAGTCCAGGGAGTTGAAATACAAGCAGGTAAAATAGATAAAAAGATACAAAGCCCATATGGTTTTACTTTCACTCATTAATACTGTTTAGGCTTAGAAGGAAGATTTTCACTCTTCAATGCTTTCAGGTACCATAACCACATATCCTTAACACCAAGGTGGATTTTTGGCCTTTTCTAGTCAGTGCCTCAGAAGGTTCCCTGTGGAATTTGCCAAGGCCAGAATGCCTTTTGCAGAGCTCCTGAGGCATGCCAACAGGAAAAGTTGGGATAATGGAGGAACATGCCAAGTTTCATATCTCCTGCCCTCCTCCTGAAGGGTAAATGCAGTTCCAGGCTGCAGGGATGTCAGTCCTGCAGGAATCCTTCTGCACTGGCTGAGTAAGAGGCAGTTTGCTTCTTAACTGCAATTCAGAGCACTCCACTGACCTGTCTTCTTTTGTTTCAATCTGCCAGCAAGCTCTGAATTTCCAGTCATGTATTTAGATTGACAAGCTGATGCTTTAAAAAAAACCAAGCAAAACAATAAAAGGCAAAAAAGACTAAATCTAGAGGCAAGGTTTGAGTCATGTTGATGTTTCCAGTTGCATTTAAAACACTGTCTGGTGCCTAGCTTTCTCTCCCTGAATGCATTTTTATTTTAATAGAGTAACAAGGTTATTCCTTTAAATAATTCTTTAAAAATGTATCCTCTTATTGTGAAACAGTTTAGCAGTGCCTGTAGCTTAGAAAACTCAGGTACATTGATAGTGTACTGTGCCAGTTTACAGTGAAAAAACCACACCTTTCCCACAAAATCAGATTAAAGAGCATTACCATTAATAAAGTTCTGTTTTGGTGATGTCATAATTTATGATTTGCTATCAGAAGAATAAATTCTTTACTTGTTTTAAATGTTGTACAAAATGAACTTTCTTCCAGAAATCTTCCACTCTATCAATATTCTAAGACTTAGTAAAAATCAGCCTTAATATCTGAGACAAACTCTTGGTTTATATATATTTGGAAAATAAAGAGTAAAAGTTAATAATTTTGGAGTCAGGTTACCTCACCCTGCTGATACAGATGTGCAGGGCATTAACAATTGCTGTTACATTCTCATTGCTGTTGAAATAGAAAGTATTTCATCATTCTTATTCATGTCACCTTTTCTATCAAATAATTACCAATATTGCAATGAGCGTTCCTTTTGTTCTTAACATGCTGAGGAAAAGTGTTTTCCTTATCTGCTTTAGGTCATTTAAAGTCTCTGTAAAGCATGTGTAGCCAAGCAGAGAGGTAGTATTTATTGATATATGAGGTTTTATCTTCAGTTCATTGAGCAGCTCCCCATGTTCCATGGTGTTTTTAAACCTGAGAGTTATGATCACCTGGACTAAGTCTGGACTTGGGTTATAATTCTTAATATTCCTTCAGTTGTGTTCCCACACCTGTTATGATCTCTTATAAATACTCTGTGACTTAAAACTCCAGTATTCATCCTTGAGGTGCCTTGGCAGTAAGGTATTGGTCTTTCCATAAATACATGAAGATGTGAAGTGCCTGCAGATGAGGGATGGTTTAGAGAGATCTGTAATTTTTGGGTGTTTTTGTGTAGATAGGTAAAAGTTCATTCTCTGTGCAGCTCCAGTACCAGTTTACAGCAATGTTCTCCTGTGCAGTTATTGTCAGTGGTTCAGGACTTGGGTGGATTGCTTGCATTTTTGGACATTCTAAAGCCTCATTCTGTAAATACTGCTTTTGTACTAAAATAAGAACACCTGTTTTAAGCTCTTAGCATTTTAAATACTTTACATTAATCTAGACTATCTAATTATTCTTTATGGGGTTTTTGTTTCACCTTTTTTGGCTTGATGTGCCTTCATATAATGCATGTAAATAGTCAGGAATTACCAGCCCCTAGCCAGGAGATGGCTCCTTTCAGGCACCATCTCCTGAGGATTTCCTCTCCTGTTTTAACAGGTAACTTGATTATTCTGTGGTATCTGTGGGGAATTGTTTCTAGAAGAAGTAATATTCAGAAAACACTCAACATGTTGTTTTGTCTTCCAAAACGTGTTTTAGCATCTAATGTGTGTTTGGGATTTGGTTTTTAATGTTGTTTTTCTGGGTTGTTTGGTTCTTTGGGTGGTTTGGTGTGGTTTCTTGTTTGGTTGGTTTTTTTGTTTGGGGTTTTTTTTTTTTTCTGTTGTTGGCTTTTTTTTCCCTTCAGTTTAGCAGCTACTGCTAGTTTGGAGCCCACAGTTTGAGAATTCCTGTTTTACAAACCTCTGTCTCTGCAACTGAAATGGCTGTGAAGAGTGAAGTTAGAAAAAGTTATGCAAGTCATACAAATAAAAACCATAAAAAGTGATGTACAGCAGAGGACCACTGTATGCATTTGCCAGTGGCCTTGTGGAAGATGGTTATAAAAGTTTGTTGTGTTTGTGCCTGTGTTTATACACAAAATGGGCAAGGGGGTATCTTTCTTTGTTGACAAGCTGACTTTTCACATTTAATGAGCTGTAGATACCTGCAGTCCATACATATATATCTATATGAAGTAATCTAGTAATTTGTAGTAAGTCGTGTCGCCAAAATAATCTTTTAATTGGAAACAGGTGTAGCATTTTGTTGTAAAGTGTGGATTCTCTATTCATTTCCAATTAAAAAATCCTCTTGACTTTAGACTTAAGAATGTAATTGATGTTCAGAGTAATTTTTGTCCTTAGATCTGGGGCAAATTCCCCACCAGGAGAGCAAGGGATGCTTTTCAAGTTAACTCTAAGTAGCAGCTTTGCTAGTTACTGAAGAATTTGAGCTAAATCCCTTGGGGATGAGGTGGGAAAGATGGCAAAGGGAGAAATATTTTAATTGACAAAGTGAAGACACTTGGATACTCTAGAAAAATGTGGAAACGATAGGTGAAGTAAGTAAATGTAAATGACAAATGTCACCAGTGTGGAATGGCTGTGTGTTTATATGCAAACTCACTTTGGTTGTTGTTTTCTGGAAATTCAATATCCCTGATTTCCCTCATTTTTAGTGTATTTTTAATCTGTTTCTCACTGGGTGTTCTCTCTATGTGCAACACACACAATGGGTTAATACACAATGGGTTAGTAGAGTGCTAACATTGTTAATGGTAAGGTTAGCCTGGGGTAGGCATAGTAGTGGAGGATTTGGAACTCCATGAAACAACTATTCAGGAGTTATTTGGTTCACAGACACTTGCCCACATATGCCTGGGGGAGGAAGAGAAGAAAGTTCTTTCTTCAGGTTTGTCCTCCCTCTTCCCTCAGTTATTGCTGTGCATTCTTCCTGCCAGCGACTTCAGTGCCTTTTAGCCTTGCAAACATTTGATTTGTTATTCAGCTCAGTGTAAGCCTGCTAAGTGGAGGGACAGGAATAGTACTGAGGATGGATCAGCCTCTGTTGCAATAGAAATGTTCTTAGTTTGACATGAGCATATAAATTACAAGTTCATAGGGTCAATCCAAATATAATGTGGAATTTAGTCCACCCTTACCTCCTGTGTATTTGAAGTATGTAAGAACATTAATAAATTGTTTTTATAGCACAAGATCTGTGCAGTGATCTGCAAACTGACAAAATACTCCATCTTTTCTTAGATGTACTTACAAATCAATGGGATGAAGTGTCAAAGGCTTGTCTTTGAGAAGCAGGTTCTTTAATACCTCTTCACACACTGACATTATTTAAAAAAAAAAATATTGTGTTAAAGAAGTTGTGAGAAATCCCTTGACTTCTGTGTTTAACATCTTTATAAATATACACTGAGATTTATTGCCTGATTGGTTCAATCAGTAGAATTTTCACAGTGAAAGACATCTGCAAATGCTGACACAACTGTAAGTATAAAAACTTCTGATCCTTTTAGTCTTTGGAAGGCAAAATGATTTTTTTTTCCCCAGATAATCTTGTGCAAATGTTAATAAAAGCAATGATTCAGCATTTGTTCCTAAATTGCAGAAGTTATAATGGGAAGTTGATTACAGGTAATTCCAGCTTCAGATTTTTCACATTTTGGATTATTTGGATGTGAAAAACGGTTCTTGCTCCAAATAAGTAATTGGACTAGATAACAGAAGTATGATGCTGTCTTCTCACAAATGAGAATTTATGGCATGGAGAATCCTAGGAGATCTCTGGCAGACCTGAGACTGGATTGTTAAATCTCATAAATCTCATTGATAATCATAGTTTTTTACTTCTTGACAGTCATTAGTTTTGTAGGATCCTACCCAGTCTTTCAAAATTTTGGCCAAAAAAAAGGAGGAGGGAGCAAGTCTGTAGTGTTAAATCCAAGTCTTGCTAAAATACTTATTTCTGCTGTCTGGGAAAATTGGTCTTACAAGTTGTCACAGTATGGGGAAAAAAAAATCTCCAACATTTTTTCACTAGTTTCAGTCTGCACATGCCATTTTTATGATGATCTGTATAGACTGCATTGCTGATCAACACTTGGGCATGACATTTCTGGCTAAGTATGCTTGTAGTTTTTCTTCTGTACTGTTACTTTATTAAATTTTTTCCAGTAATAGGTTTTTATTGTGGAATAATTACTTACTAAACTTAAGGTTAAAAAATGTGTCCTACAAGTTTGCAGACATTCCATATTGTGTAGGTTTGACTGCTTTATTAAAAGGTGTGAGAGTGTGGATGAGTTTTCAGGACTTGGAGGGCTATTGATTGGAGAAGCTGCTTGCAGTCAGAAGAGTGAGCTAAGATGGAGCAGTGATGAGATTAAGGCTAGGTTAGGAAAGTGATTACAACTGGGGACCTGCTAATCACTGACCTCTGTAGGGATCCTGTAGTTTATCACTAATCTCACTTGCACTTGGCATTTTTCTGTGTTGCTGCTTCATTGTTCATAGCTGAGTGAGTAATTTGGCTTGGAATGAACAGGAGGAGGGTGCTGCAAGTCCAGCAGCTGCAGTTGTTGGCACTGGTTTGCTAAACATCCTTAGTGCAGCCAGCAGCATGCTTGGCACACATCAGCCAATAATACTTAAACATTGTCATGAAGAGAATAGGAGGTCATTTGTTTTAAGCCATTTCTTCAAATTGTGTTGCTGCAGATCTCTGTTTCATTTCCAGGAGTTCTGGTCTCAAGTATCAGAAGGAAAAATGTATGTTGTATTTTAACATGTAGTCACAATATATACATGTGCACATTATAGTTCTTTAAAATGCTAGATGGAAGATACTAAAGCTGTGACAGCCTCTATTAATGAGTAGGCTATATAGCAGTAGAAAAGGAAGACATTATTTCTCTGCTGCTGTGGGAAATGCATAGGTATATAGTAAAAATTGTTACAGCTGCATGTGTCAGTCTTGTCTCAAAGAAGGCAACACACCAAGTCCTAGGAGCAGAGATGGATATGTGTTTTAATCAAACATAATATTTTTTTCACTGTACTGAATAATTGCTGAATAAAAATTCTTAATGCCAACAAAATTAAAAAAAAAAAGTGGACCTGCAATAATCTAACTCTATAAATCTTGTGTAATTTTTATGTCATGGTAATTTGGCAAGCAATACTGATTAGTAGAAAAATGTCTCCTTTGTTGAAGGTTGCATCTTTTGTATGCACCTGTCAGTGTAGCTTGTGCAGCTTGTTCCTTGTGGATCTGCATACAAAAAAATTATTTGAACATATTCATTCTGTGGGTAACAAAGACATACTTTGCTGGATTTGGAGGGGGAGAAAGTAGTATAATAATTGATTTCTAGCTGAATTACCAACACTAGTTTAATAAACTTGCAAAGAAAAAAAAAATCTCAAACTTGTCAACAATGTTTTGTTATAAACTGATTTTTGGGTAGGCTATCTGTAGGGACCAGTTTAAAGTGTTATCATTGAAGAAATGATGGTTAGGAACTATAAAAAAACACTTCAGTGTTCACTTAAAGCAGATTCTCTGTACAAGTAGGGCAGACATACTTCATGTCTGACAAACAGAGCAGCTGCCAGCTGTGGTCACTATAGCATTCATACTGGATGATAAACATGGCTTCATTAAAAGATGTTGTTGCTTTCCATATTGCCAACCAAACGAATTCTTAGCAATGCACAGAGAGATCTTCAGTCTGTAAAGGGTTAATTCTGTGGGAATTCAAATAATTTGAGAGTTCTGACATCTTCTCATAAGCCAAGCATTATCTAGAAGCAGTGGGAAAAGGCTGTTTTATTCTGGCAGGCATTTATAGCACATTCACTGAAGTAGTCCTCAACTGAGTTAATGCAGAGCTGTTTTCAGCTCACTACCACTTTGCATCTTGCTGTTTCAGTTCATTCTGTGCTAAGAGAATTTAGGCTGTACAGCTGTTGTACATATAGATATATTGTGGAATACAGTTCCTCATGGGGTATTCAAAGGCTATATTAAGTTGTGAGTATATTGCATTTAGACAAGAGAAAAAGAATTATTTACTAAATGCCTATTAATGTTTGAATTGTTAGAAAATATGCCAGGGTTTTAAATTTATGCAGTTGGGAAATATTTGTGGTTCAAAATACCTAGTGGGATTTTCTTGGTTGGGTTTCTGTTAACTCCATAGTCCCTGAACTTTAAGCCTGTTAGGTGGTGACCAGGTCCTTGAAATTTTTCCTGATAAGAACACATGAAACTTCAAAAAAAACCCCAAGGCCCAATAAAACACATTAATTCCAAGTTATTAAAAGATTCAAAAAAAAGCTTGTGAATTGACCTGTGCAAATGCAAAATTTTTGCACATAACCAACTCAATTGTTTTAAATGTCTGTTGCTTTATTCTGAATCTGCTTGGAATGCACAACTCTGCTATATAGAGCCACGAGGATGTAACCTGAAGTAAAGTTGACCATGGTGCTGCTTTGTATAGCAAGGCATAGATTTTGCTTCTAAAATGAGAGCATCTAATGTTTTGTGTTTTTTTTCTGAAAATAAAATCAGATCTGAAGAGGAAATAAACTTCATCTGGGCATCTGCTTTACCTTCCCAGCTGATAAGTGTGCACACTACCTTACCTCCATCTCTACACAAACTCGTGCAAATTGAAGTGTGGAGTAAAGATTTTGTCATTTATAGTGGTTTTTTGCTTCCCTTCTTCTAATTAATGTTGGGTGCCACAATGAGTTTCCTTATGTCCCCAAAATGCTGAGCATTAGTGTTTCTGAATTTCCAGCTGGGATGCTCAAGAGACTCTTGCTCTCTGTGTAGTGGGCACTGACTGAGACAAGACCTGAGAGGGTGGAAGAGACTCAGCTGCAAATTTTGTGGGGTAGGCCTGCCATCCATTTAGGGTCTGCTTTGGCTCTCAGTCTCATTGTATTTTAGAAGTTTCCCTTCTCATAAGCAGTGGCACTCCAGTAATTTTGGGTTTTACTGTAACATCTACGTTTTTATGCTTTTCTGTCAATCTGTAGAGTATGAGTAAATAAGAAAGGGATTTCATAAGCTAAAATCCACCAAAGAGATTCTACTTTGAAATATTTGGCCATGTGTATGAACTTAATTGGATGCTAGACTGCCCATGCACTGATCAGAGTGTGTATGGGCCCTATTTGTTAGCTGAAGTGCATTGAGATGACAAGGGGCAGTTTGAAATCTGTACTGTGTCACCTTTCTGTTGTGTTGGTGGTGAAGCATGCAGACAGCATGATGCTGGGAAACCATGGTCTGTCATCACTGGAGCTTCAGAGGCTTCACTGGACTCCAGTGATATACTCTGTCCCATCCTTGTGCTGTGCTGGTGTGGAGACCAAGCTGCTGGCACTGCTGCTGTCCCACACCTGGCACCACAGGCTGCAGCTCCATGGTTTGAGCAGGAGCCAAGAGCAGGACTTGAGTGTGGGCTCAGTGTGTGTTGCTGTAGTGTGTGCCTGCCAATTTTTGGTGTTTAAAAAATGTGTACCTTTATCATTGTGACATTATTGCCACTTTGAGAATCCTGTCTGAGTGCTTGCATGGGAATATGTTTGGGAGACTGTCTATGAAAGGCACCCTCTCATAATTAATCCTGGGTTGTTTTCCAAACCCTTCATTGAAATGCTAGGGCATTTGAACACAGGTTAAACATTAATATCCTCCAGCCAATTTTTGATAAATATTTAGGCACTGCAGCATCAGAAAACTTTGACTTTTCCTGGTCACTTCTTGGAACCAAATTTACTATAGATAGGGTTGTTGGAGTAAGCTTTTCTCCTTTAATATGAATCTGCCATACTTTAAAAATTATAACATTTAAATAACACAATTTTATGCATTCTTATCTAACAATTTCTTGCTTGCTACACAAACCATAATTTAAATCATAATTTTTCTAGCCTCTGTAATTGACTCTTGTACAAATATTTGTTTTAAAGCCTGCCTGGAAGACTGCATACTTCAGTCAAAGTTGTTTATCATGTGATATGAGATTCTCATTTTCTGCAAAGAAAATGCTGAGTCTGGTTTAAAATGAGCAGCATGATTCATCCTACTACTTATAATTTTGCATGCTAGGTATTTTATTTGCTTGGTGCTTGATAGATTGTTAGAGGCAAATTGCTTCAGCAGAAAAATGTTAACTTTTTTTTCTCCCTTTGTTGCAGCAGAGCTGCCATTTTTCAAGCAAACTATTGTTGACCATACCATTGGTAGCTATCACAATGATAATCTTTCAGAGATGTTGTTCCAAGAGATCCAGACTTCCTCTTCCTCCCTGCTTACAAAAGATGCACTTTTAAAATGAACAAAAAGCATTCTTTAGATTTTCCTCTTATGAAATTATGTTTAGGGACTTCTGGTAAGAGAGAAAAATCAGAAAAAGCAAAGGAAGTCCTATTCTTAAAGTGCAATTGCAATAACATGGAGCTATTTATCACTGAAATGGGAATGTGAAAGAGAGGCTACTTTTTCTTCTTATTAAGACAGGATAACACACATCATTTGCAAAGGGAATGCCTAGTTGAGCGAGATACCATTCATTTTCAAATGGTAGATCTGGTTAATTAATGCTTGCCTTTGGATAAGGCTCTGAGTGGTGATACAGGGTTTTTCTGAGTCCTAACTGTGTTGTAATTAGGGCAGGCACAGGCACTTGGTGTTTTCTGTTGCAAACAAACTGGAGGAGTGTCTGATGCTTGGCATTGTTCATTGGGCTTCTATTCAAGATCTTTTCAAAGTGTTGATTGAGAAACTTCTGATCTCTACTGGAGAAATTGCACACTGAGTTTTCATAAACAACCAAGCTGTTTTGGTGGTGAACCTAATGAATACAGCACTAAGTAGTTTTTTCTAGAGCTGGCAACCCATTGCTAATGTCTTGTGACCTCAGGCAGCAGCATCAGAAGGCAGCCCCTGTGCATGAGGCACCGTGTTCTCTATGTGCTCCCAAATGCAAAGGCTGCATTATGGCAGAAAAGGCTGTTTTGCTGTCTCACCCAGTTGTATTGCTTGAATTTTGTACCTGCTGATCTGTATATTAAAAAAAATAATTTAAAGATTTAGGGATGAGTGTCAAGAGCTAAATGAATCAGCCATGGTTTAAGGTTGGCATGAGTTTTACTGTTTTGAATGAAGTTTTTGTTTGCTTTTCATGTGGTTTTATTTTATTGCTCAGTCTATTTATTGTCTAAGAGGGATACCAGCTAGTGTTAGTTTCATGTAGGAAGGAGAAATGTCTAAATGTGTCTGTGCCTTTGCTTGTTGGTAATGGAAATGAAAATGGACATTTGCCTTTTGTATTTAAACATACTGAATAAAAATATTTTATAGAATGACTGATTACAAAAGGAATTTAATTAGGTAAATATGTCATCTATTACTGTAGTGTTGTTTGAGTGTGTTAAACACAGATGTATAAAAACCTGATTTTATTCCTGCAACTTGATGTTTGTAAATTTATTATGATGCTAATTGATTTTCTGAATTGCGTATAAAAGAACTGCTGTGGATGTCTAGGGGATTTTAAAAATAACCAAATTTTAAATTTATTTCTTTTATAGGGAAAACCTCCGACAGAGGTCCATTTCCACTGTATGGTAGAGACACAGGCTTACCAGGCTGTCAAGTAAGCACAGAGTTTCTTTCTTCATTTTAGAGTGATGATTTCCTTCATGTTATTTCTAATGAGCCAGACTAAAAATACTTTCATCATTGTTTAAAAATTTGTTTTGAATGCACAGGAAATTTGACTGTTTAAAAAGTATAATTAGCATATGATTACATTCAGTGTATGTTGATAAAGATTTAAATAACTAGTATGTTTATAATTCTAAGAAATTAATTTGTGTTTATTTTCTCAAAGAGAAATATTTTAAAAATGTTTAAAATAGGTTGACTATTTTCTTTGAACTGATATTTTCAGGAGTGTCTCTTCTGGACAATAACATCTAGCATATGAGTTTGACATCTTGGTTTTCAGTCTTTTAACTAGTAGCTTGGGAAGTGTGAATGGGCAACACCATGTGGCAATACTTCCCCTATTTAGAAAGGATCATTCTCACAGCCTTTACTACTTCTCTGCAACACAGATGTGGCAAACAAAGACCCATTTGTAGCTGTATGGGTGAGCTTTCAGCAACATTCTCCCAAAATGCAGTATAGCTCTTTACCTGAGAGTTATGGGCTTCACATTATTGCCAGCCTAGACAGTAAAACATTGTATTAGTGTAGTTACTATTGTTGAAATAACTGTATGTGCTCTATTTAAATATAATAACTTAAATTTGGCATTAGTTTGGAATCAAATTAATTTCCATGTTACCCTTTCATTAAGTTAGTGTTTTGTATTGGAAAATTATTTTATGTGAACTTGCATAAAATTCCATTCTGCTTTGCAGTGATTAGTGTAATTTCTGTTCAATTTCTCAGTGAGGAAAATCCTTTATATCTCTGTATATTTAGGATTGTTTCCATCTAGCACAATTTAGTAATAGTTTTTTACATGTAACTGTTTAACCCTACAATCTTAGCCAGGTTTGTTTCTATTAACATCACTTTTAGTTCTGTTTATTCCCTTGATAAGCTTCCAACTATTTCATCTCCCTCAGTTTCTTTCTCCTTAAAATTTTTAGTAAGTGGGGAAAATGTTACTGTGGGTAACTGTATGAATTCTATTTTCAGGATAATAAAAAGTGAACATAGAGATAACTTTCAATTAAATTTTAATTCCATTTAAAGTAGTGTGCTAAGTTGCAGTTTGTACTTTTTGGTCTTTGTCAGGTGAGTCTGACAGTATTTGAATTCATTTAACTGGGACTGTGGTGGCATTTCTGAATAACATTTTTTGTTGTTGTTCATTTGTTTATTTGTTTGAATGCATGGTAGTGCCTGAAAGACAGCTCTCATTGCAGCTATAGTGTTTGAAATCTGTCACAGAGAAGGTCCAAAGTGATCATGAGAGGTTGTTACAATCCAAATAAAGAATTGCTGCATTGTCCCTGACAGAGGCTTCATATGGTCAGTTTTCAAAAAAGTCTAGAGATGGAAGAGACTGCATGACCACCCCAGGTTTTGTTTTCAACTACTTAAGTGTAATTACTTTTAGAAAGTTTCCCTGGTCCCTTATCTAAACATCATTGTAATTAAAGTAGCTGACTCTTGTCTACAGACACTGGACATAGAGAAGAATCTATTTAATCTGTAGAGGCTGGAAGAGCTATTAGATGATTAATATGATAAGGAGTCCTTAGAAAAGATAAGGCACAACTGGAATTAATTTTTACCTGTGTGTATATAGCTCAGGTGTATTTTAACAGTGGCTATGCAGCAGGATCTATCTCAGAATGAAATATTACTAGAAAAGCTTATGCTCTGCTCTGAATGTTCTCCAGTAGGTTCACAACTCTAGGGAATTCCAGTGCTTCAAATGAGGTCAAGTATCTCACCTAGGGCCTTACCATCATGGCAAGAAAAAATTTCCTGGCTCTTTCAGACATTACTGTGAATTTTTTGCAGAGTGGTACTTGCCTATTTTCCTAACAAATATCCAGTTTCTGATACATATTTGAATTGTGGTGATCTAAAATTTCCCAATACATTTTTATGGTAATACTGGCTAGCTTGCTATTCCTCACCCTGGGTTTTCAGCTTGCAGTTTCCATGCATTAAAATGTATTTGTTTTTTTAATACACGGCTTCCACCATCTCTAAATTTGTCAGTGCAATTTTGAATTCCAGGCTTGCACTGCATTTGTAGATCCTTATGGGTTATTTGCTTTGTGAGTTTAGTAAATGTAGTCTTCATTTTTCATCCAATTACTAATTAAGAGGTGGAATGATGCCCAAAACAGACGCCTGCAAAGTCTCAGTTAATACATCCACCCACTGTTGATCACAAACTCTTGGCTGTTTTTTAATCAGCTTCCCTCTGTATTCAGCACTAGTTTTACTTGTCCTTGGTTCCTCAGTTCACCTGTGAAATGTGGAAGTGGTAAAAGCCTTATTAAAACCTATTGGTAAAAGCCTATTATGCAATTTGAGAAGGAAATTAATTTTATGTTGTGTATTCCAGCTGAATCAGTATCACTTCTTCATTATCTTCTAACATTTGCAGTCTATTTCTTCCAGTATTCTTTTAAAAAAAGAAAAAAAGGAAATTTAGATTGTTGAGGTATTACAAGCTGCTACTTTTCTTCTTATCTGAAACCAACCAACCAACCCCACTCTTTTCTAGTCTCTGCTCTGAACCATGACTTCTTCAAGGACAGTGGCTGTGGTTACTAAAATGATAAAATGGCAGTAGCCAGGCTCCTGAGTTTGTTATTGGGTGCAGATGAATTGAAAATACCTAACTTCTCCAAATACTCTTGAATCCATCCTTCTCCTACCTCCTTTCCTTATGTTATTGGTGTAAAGGATATTAATAACCTAGTATGAAAGTGTGAGGAGTTTTAATTTTTACTTTCTGTTGAGTTTACAGAAGGCTGCAATGAAAATTTTCAAGACTACTGTCAACTGCAATGTTTCAGAGTCTTAGTATCATTCTCACCTTTTACTGAAAATAATCTGAGCAGTGATTTGTAGGGACTTTGCTATCCACAAGCTTTATATTTAGGCTGTAGGAGTTGAAGTGTGATTGATTTTCAATGTAGCTTAAGAACCTGAGTGACTTAGGTAATAGAATCTGATTCAGCTGTAACATTTAGTCACAAGAATGTAAATATGGCTGGTTTACAAATATTTTATGAGCAGGAAATGCAGGTTCTCAGGTTTTCTTTCTATCAGGTGTTTTAAAAAAGCCAAAAAGGAGCATTCAAAAGTGTATAGACTCTAAGTGGATGGGTAAGATGACAAATTGAGGCTTATGCAGAGCTGATTTAGATGAATGTCAAAAATTTCTACCTGGAGGAAGAATTGACAGCTTTTAGAAAAAATACTAAAAACTCTATTTTGCTGTCAGAATGTAATGCAATGCTGCATGACTTGACACAAAATCTCTTTTTGTGTTTTTGAATTGGAGTGAGAGTGGTAGTTTTTGATTTTCTGGGGCGTCTCCACCATTTCTGTTGGCCATGTAATGGCAGTTTTGGGAAGGGCATCTTTTCACAAATTATGAATCAGGTAAAAGTTAATTTTTCAGAAAGCTTCTTGTCATAAAAAAGGTTTTCTTCACATTTGTGTAATTTAGTACTGAAAACAGTAGCTTATGTGAAAGAAACAAGATTGGACTTCAGATATTGAATACACTACTCCCATTTCCAGTATCATCATAAAGGTCCCCAGCTGTCACTGCACATTGGTTTGACAGGTCTGAGTTCAAAGAAAGCCAGGGGTCTGCACTATTTTTAAAGTGAAATTGAGATAAATGTGCAGTACATGTGTAGCTGTTAGTCTAATTCTTCTAATTGTCTGGGTCTTCACAGAAGGTAACTTTATCCCCAGGAGCCTGTGAGTGCCCTGGGTAATTGGTGGGGGATGTTCCTTCAGCCTCACTGTGCCTTTCTCATGTGCCTGGCACAGTCTCTCCACACTGGCATCACCAGGCCAGGATAGTAAATAGTTGGTGACTATCCCCTTAGCATTATATTTTCATTCTAAACAATCATGCATGAAAAATAGACATGATGGATTTTTTGACATGTGGAGATAACACATTTGTCCTCCCTTCATAATAACTGGAAGTCTGCACACTATCCTGTCTGTGGGAAAGGAGGTAGAATTGAGTGCTCAAAGTATGGGATGCTAGACAGAAACTAAGGAGACATTCACTACTTGTGATTTAAAGTGTACCCTTTTATAAAGAGTCAAATCTTAATTTACTCCATTTTTGCTACTCATTAATCTCTATGGTGTACACAGAGATTGGATACTTCAGAAATTATAAAACCCATTTAGAAAAAAACTACTGCTGATAAAACTTTAGAATATATGAGTGCTGGAAGGAGCTATGGATGGAATTTACTAAATGCCTTTCACTTAGACTATATACAATAATATATATATAATAATTTATAAAATATACATTACTCTAGTATATGATGTATATACATATGGCATGAAATATATAGCACTACACTGCAAGCATATGGATAATCTATATGATACTGTGTATACTACATATACTTTATTTAGTGGCAGATGGACTTTAAACTCATTTTTGCTTCTATTATTATTATATAACTTTTGTACATGTTGGTAATACACAATAAATAAGGCAGCTTTTTTCTTGGATTAAAAAATCCAATAGAAAGCTGGCCTATCAATATTTGCAGTAATATTGCTATTCCATTTTCCCTTCAGTAGCCATCAACTCTGCTGTTGCCATGAAGCTAATGTGAGATGACTCATTTAGCAGCATATTATTGCATCATTGCAACATGATGTAAGGCACATCAGGCTTTATTAAATTAGCCTGAATTTTGCAGTATGACAGTAACATTTTATGCACATTAGCACTACACTTAGTGCTCCTTATGGGCATATACTTCAAGTAAACATATTAAGACATGATTTCAGGCAACTTTTCAGAATTTATCAATTTCTTCTTTCTTCACAATTTAACATGGGACTTTAAAGGTTTGCATTTTGTTGCCTGCAAATTTAGCTCTTTATTAAAGAATAAAATGGCAGCATGTTAGACTGTATTTATTAGCTGTTACATCCTTAACAGACTGAAAAGTTTGGGTTTTTTTCTACAAAAAAAAAATAGTTTCTTAGCAGGCACTATAAGAACTTTTGAAATAAACCCAAAAAATGCCTTTAGCACCAATTTCTTGGGTAATTTAACAGATGATCACTTCAACAAAAGAAATGACTGCAAGTGTATGTTACTTTGTCTTTGCATAGTCAGTAATTTGCCTGTTTAAAATTTAAAGAGACTTTAAAGCAGCTTGTGCAGAATTCAAACCTAAAGAACAATCCTGCAATGTTGGGGCAAGTACTATCTCAGAGCTCACTCTAATAGCTGAGGAAGTGTAATAAGGATACAACTCCAGAAATTTGAGCTTTAAAGGGAGAACATAAAAGCTCATTCATATTATGCATAAGCAAAAATGGCAACTTTTTGTATTACTGGCTGGGTGGTGAGGATTAAGCAAGCAAAAGTTAAAACAAGAGTATAGGTACCCAAAAAAGCACCAATTTAAAAGTATTTTTAGTATGTTCCTAAACTATATAATTGTAAGATGTGTATTTGGTGTAATGGAGAAGATTGACTGATTTTAATGTTTTTATTAAAGCATCAGGTAGCATTAAACAGCTGTAAGATTAAGCATACAGACAAAAATGTGAATGTTAGGAGATAAGAATGTGCAAAATGTATGTGAGATGCAGAAATCAGATTTACTGACAAAAATGGAAAAGTAGAGAAGAATATGAAAAATGTAATTGGAAATACAAGTTTTGTGAGAACAAAAAACTCAGGAGTGACAACAGTGAAAGAAATGAGTGATTGTGAATAATGGGGTAGAGCAGGATTTTAGTGGCATTTGACAGCTGACATGTTTCTTAAAATGTAAGAGACTAGGAAAAGATATTTTTGTAGCACATCATATTTTCCAAGGTGGTTGATGTTCAAATGGGTGTGAAGACATGTAAATAAATCCTCTCAGTCTGCAGGGGTGGTCCTGAGGAGCAGCCTGGCACTGCAGTTGCTCCTGGGATGCTTTGCCAGGGTTTCTGCTAACCAGTGGCTATTAAACAACCAGAAATCTTCCTCCTCACTGCTGGTGTATGATTGAGGGTCCTTTAGATGGATCTTTCCAATGAGGCAGAAAATTACATCATTTTCTGGACCTTTCTGAAGAGTGGGGCCTTAGAAAGGCTACAAGCAGTGGCACCAGTTGCTTTCCTTCCTTCCTTACATGCTTTTAGAAGCAGTATAGAGAACATGATGTCTCCTGAAATGCAAGTAATACTGAGTTATGGAAGTATAAAAAAAAACAACTTAGGGCTTGTGCACATGTGGGTATTTTAATACCAATATAACTTTAAAGCAGAAAAACTGATCTTATTTTGTAAATTTTCTCTTTTTAATCTCCCCTTCCTCTGACACTTTTGATATCAGGTGTCTCCCTGAAGCAGATTTTTACAGCTGAGCTATCAATCTCAAAGAAATGCAGCTGCTGAAGGAAAGGCTGACACAATGTTAACTGAAGCAGTGACTCTGGATTCTGCCACCTGATACCATCCTAAAAGATTGGGATGGGGAGAGAGATACATGGTTTAAGGGCAGATGGAATGCCTGAACTTTAGTTTCTTTTGCTTCATTTTACTTCTCAAGTAGAATCAAGCAATATTAACTTTCTTTTCATCATGATTTATTAGAAGTGAATTACTTATTGTGCTATTGGGAAAATATCTACTGTCACCCAGCAGATAAGGAGTCTGCAGAACCTTTTTAGAATGTAAAAATGTATGGGGCACAGGCTAGATTTCATTTTCCAGCGCTGGAGGTGACCACCTGAAGTTAATCAAGGAAGACATTCCCCCTGGAATGAAGTGGGTAGCAGGTGTTAGGAATTTGTTATAGTTGGAGGAGGGATGCTATTTATAAAGAGGGAGCAGTTCTGTAAGGAATCATTTTCAATGCCTTTACTAGGCAAACAGTTTCTTGTCTTTGCCCTGCTCTTTCTCACACTATTTAGGGTTGGCAAATTTTCTTGCCACCTTTATTTTTTGTTTATTTTTGGTTGTATTTAAGGTTATGAATATTCTGTGAACCAATATGCATATTACCTTGCATATTGCTACATTAGGAAGTAAAAGTAATGCTACAGCACAGAGTGCAGATAAAACTTCTTTGGTGAATTACTATTTGTGTCCTGCTTTTCTGTCTGCCTCAGAGGTGGATGCTTCTCAGTTATAAATATATGGTATTAGTGGAGAATGGGGAAAATATTAGCTCAGCTCTCATACCTGTTTATCTGAATGAGCTGGATTGTCCTTTGGATTTTCTAGAAGAGTGCATTCATTTTTTCCTGTAATTACCCAAGTATGTTAGGCCATTTGCCTTCCTTTTTTAATTAGTAGGTAGAGAAAGTCCCTTCTCAAACTTCACATATGCACAAATAATTGGTGTCAAGAAGAAAAGAGGCCCTGAGTAGGACTGGGTGGGGGGAGTTGAGTGATGTAGGCAACCTGTGACTGAGCCCTGCTTCCTGGGATGAGTGGGAGAGGAGAGCTTGGGCACTCAGACAGTGATGGAAAGAAGCACAAGATTTGTCATTTACATTCCTCCTTCATGGAACTAAACCATCCAACCTGTATTGGTTTCAGCTGTGTTCTGGAGTGCTTTTTGAGACACTGGTGCTCCTGCTGGCACAGGTTTCTGAAGAGCAGGGAGAAAGGATAACAGTTATTCAGGAGAGGGGTTTGTAGCCTGAGATTTCCTGGCCATTTCCTGGCACCCTAGTATTGAACTGAGCTCTCCCTTGATCATATGTGAAAACATATGGGTTCTCCATGGTAATTCCTAATAATTAACTGGTTGCTTTATTAGTGTATCCTCAACATGTTAATAATTTTCTGACTTGATGCTTAGAGCAAGAGAGATTTTTCTCTTGGTTGTGTGGGAGAGAAGATGTACGGCTAATGGTCTGAAATATTTTTACATCTTTTTGCTGAAGATGCAAAGGGAGGAACAGATATAAGATACTTTGAGCTTTATAATATCCTTTATAGTCTGACTTCTGTAAATAAGACTCAGCATAAAATCCTTTATTATAATATTGACTCACGCTAGTATCTTGTAATCATAAAGGAAAGCAAGGATGGTAGTACCATGAAATTAAAATATAGATGAATAACCGCTCAGCAACTTTTCTTGTAAAATCTTGGAGTTTTCCAGAAAGCTCCAAATACCGTGACTTTTGTATAATCCCAGTAAGGAAGCTGTTCAAATTACTGTTTTCATAATGTAGCAGAAAGATTCAAAGGCAAAGGGAGGGGTGCCTGACCTGTAATCACAATGCTTAGCAATGCCTTCCTAGAATTCAGTCAGCAAGGCAAAAATACCTTGCCCGGGGGGATGAAGGAGGACAAGCTGAGCCAGCATAACCTCCGGGATTGGACACCAATATCAGCAGGGTGCTGCTTTAGAAGCATAAAACTGAATTTGTAGTCTTGCCAATATGCAGCATCAGTGCAGGGAAGACAATATTACAAAAGAGAAGGAAGGGACTTTTCAAAATATTTGTATTAATCAGGGTCTTTAAAGACATTTAGATGCAAAAAGAATACAAAATGATTCCTTCCCTTTGCATTTAATCTTTGCTCTCCTCACTGCTTAAAAAACCCCCATATATGTAATTCTGAATAAAATCCTTTCTTCTCTCTCCTCTGTCCCTGTGCTCAGTCCCAGTATATTTACACATGAACAGAATTTGCCACAGTAGCAGCCTCTGCTTAGGCACACACATGAATAAGCAGCTCGTGGTGATCCAGAAAAGCTTTGGCATAAAAAGAGAATATATTGATAACCTGATCTTCATTGGTGTTAACATTAATTGGAAAGACAGTAAAGCTAAATGTAATTTTGTTTATGATGTTGCATCACTTCAGTATTTAGTACCCTAGGTAGCTGGTTTTTAATCCAGTGAGCTAGATTAGCCTGATTACACTGGCAGGATGCAGTTGATGGATGACTGTCATTATCTTCTCAAACCTGCATGATACTTTAGGTATAGGAGATGATAATTAAATTTTCAAGAGACTACACTGAGATTATAAGACCTAAGTATTTTTTTAAAATGAGGAATATGTTTGCAATTATCAACATGTTGTTAGAGGATCCTCTCCTGAGATGTTTTATTAGCAACCCCTGATTTCCTTTAAATTGATCAAGAAAAAAAAGCTCAAGTTATCATATAACACTTTAGATGTTGTTTTGGTTTTCTAATTCTGATATTTTCCTCCTCCTGAAACAGACCAAAAATGTATCTGATCAAATCTATTGGTAATGGCTTGAAGATGTACAGGTTAGCACAATATATTTAATGAAACGTTGTTTGAGACAAAACACTAGAGAGGATCATAATTAATGCCTCATTTTCTGCCAGTTGCTATTGATTACTCATTCAGAGTCCCTTTGTTCTCAAAATGGTAACACTGTATTTCACATTACTATTTGATGATATTCTCAGGATGAGATTCTTTAACAACATGCTGATAATTGCAAACAT
Organism: Erithacus rubecula; assembly: GCF_903797595.1. NCBI lineage: Eukaryota > Metazoa > Chordata > Aves > Passeriformes > Muscicapidae > Erithacus > Erithacus rubecula. The sequence continues at coordinate 14,835,138 of NC_136666.1, forward strand.
ATCTCTAAAATTTAAATTTAAAATGAATTTACATCATATGTCAGTGTTTTTTCCAAATTCAGCTCCTATTTTGGAGTGCATATTCATTGCAGTTTCCAAAGACTGGAGACTTGAGTAAAGTGAAATTGGATACTTTTTATCTTAGTTATATTTTTGGCTTAAACTGCATGACGTGGAACTTGAGTGAATGGTCTTTTTGCAGCCGTAACCTCTCTACTGGACTAAGATTTCAGAGCAATTATTAGTTAAGGTTTTAGTGTTGTGCTGGGTTTTCCTTTGGAAACACCATAACAAAATATGCAACTTTGCTGGGGGATTTTGCAAATTTATCAGAGTGTGACTTTTCTGTTTTGTTATATTCTTTTAAGCCAGCTTATGCAAATTGTCAGGTTTATCTATAAGGCAAGACATGCAATACTGAGACACATTATATCCATGCTCTAAGTCATCCAAATAGCTCACTGAGTAAAAAAGGACATGCACATGAAACTTGTGCTCTACCCAGGGCAACATTTCAAGTTTACAGTAAGGCAAGGAATGCACTTGCCATCTGCTCTGTGTAATTTTGAGAAATAGAGAGATGCCAAGTGAGTTTGTCAGCGACTGTGGCGGGATAATGGAGGGATTTGATTGCCATGAATGGTGTTGCATTACATTATTGTGTAGAAGTAAAGTATCCAAGCTCCCAATTTTTAACTAAACACTCAAGTACTTTTTTTTTTTTACCTCAACAGTTTTCCTGCTTTAAATAGGTACAGCCTGACAACTAGAAGTGAAAGCGTAAGCTTTATGAATAGGAATCTAATGAAAAAACTAGGAGAAATAAAATCTAGTTGAATCTAGTTGACTGCTGGGGAGGTTTTCAAGATCTGAGTTTGCAGTTGGTGAGTTGCAGCTCTCATTTCACTGCCAAAGCAGACTGCCTTATTATGCCAGCATAATAGGCCTGTCATAATCAGTTGCATATAATGGGCTAATGCTTTTATTCTCAACCATATTATTCTTTTGATAGAAAATAATGAATAATGTAAAGGCACACAGTTGTGTTTGGATGAAACTATTGCATAGTTTGGCTATGGGTACGCTGGGAAAATTTGAATTCTTAAAAGTGTTTGCCAGTGTTTGCATTTAGGAAAAGAGTATGTATGAAGAGGATTTAGGCCAAAAAGCACAAGGCTACCTACCTATGGCAAATATATTTTTGAACAGGTAAAACTTTATATAGTTAGTGTATGGAGTGTGTTTGTTAGAACTGTTTGTGTGCTTTTCAGAACAGCTTGGCTTTCCTGTTTGCATGGAGCCTAAATGTTAGAGAGCTGCAAGGAATATTATGGAAGGACATCTGTAGGCCTTTACTTGTCCACATTTTTTTTTAATATCCAAGTAAAATCAAGAAATGTTTACCGACATATTAGAATTCTGCTGGCTGGTGTCCTAGAAGTTCATTGAAGGCAGAGCAGTGTTTTGGCATCAAGTTGTACCTGAAGAATGACAGAGTTGGGCTAGAGAGAAGAAAGTTTAGGAGTTAGTAAAACTCTTTTTTACTTTTATGCTTAAATTCTTTGAAATAATCAATTTAAAAACCATTTTAAAATAAGTTGACTAAGGAGCTTCTTTTTATCTCAGGCATATAATTTTGATACAAGTGTATGGTTGATTGGCTTGTTAGTTTGAAAGGAAGTGAACTTTGCCTGCATGAAAGTGCAGCTGCAATGCAAAGTCACTTGTTTCCTGTGACAAAGGTGCATAAATCCACCACTTAAATGCAGATATGATTCTTTTCCCCCCACCCCATCCTTGCAATATTTGAATAGACAACTCTCCTGCATTTAATTTTTATGAGAATACTCTTTAGGAAAGTGACCCCTTTAAAGCATTTGTTGAGATAGTGGCCCTTGTGAAAGCCTTTCCTATTTGGGTCAGGCCATGCCATTTACCCTGAGGCTGTCAAACCTGTTTCTTGGTTTCTCTGAAAGGGATAAATCTCAGAAGTTAAGCAGTCATGTTCACATCTTTTTCTCTTTTCTCTTCAGAATCAGGCTTGCTGTGTTCTTAGTTGATTATAATAAAAAACTTCTTTTTCCCTTTTTTTTTTAAAAGTTATTGAACACTCATTCCTTTGGGGAAACATTACTTCAAATAACTTTTTGTATATCTTGAAACTGGATATATGTATTATAAAATCCAGAGAGGCAAATTTTTAACTGTGATGCCTCTTTATTTACAATGATAATACAGACACGGACTTGGACAAGCATTCAGGAGAATAACCAGTCATTGATTATTCTTTGGTAATTGGGTGCCTGCTTGGCAGATGAGGTTCAGAGTGAGGTGCAGGTTCTGTGTGGAGAATGCCCCTAACTCTGTAAGTGATCTGCCTCTGCCGGGACCTCGGACACTTCCTCAGGAAAGCTTGGTGCTGATAATACAAAGCTGTTTTGCTATCCTCTGTGGTATTTTTGTATTCCTTTCTTTATCAGATGCCCTTAGGAAAGGATCAGTCCTAATCAATATTTTTTTCTCAATTGGTTCAAACAGGCAGAAAAATCAATGAGCTGAACTAATGACATCTATTTTTATTTTCTTTCGGAAGACTGAGGAACAATTATAAAATTCTAAACAGATGTTTCATGTGATTGGGCCAATGGTAGAAGAGGGTTGTGGTTTTGTATTGTTTTGGTTTTTTAATCTTTTTTTATAAATAAAAAAATGCTCACTCAAATACAGTATAGATCAGAAAACTTCAGAGTGTGTTGCACAGCTTGAGATTTATGGTGTATTTACTCTAGTGCTTACACACTAACTTTATGTTATTGTGGAAGCCAGGCTGCTTTGAAATTCAGGGTCTGGTGAAAATTCAAATACTGGAATACTTAAAACAAGAACAAGAGTGACAAATGTCAGGAAGTAAAGGTTGGAGGTTAAGTCTGGAAAAGATACAGACTCATACCTTTTGGAATGACTTTGTAGAAATGAGTTTAAGCATTTTTACTGGTTGGTTCTTCTCTCTCTCTCTTTTTTTATTTTTTATTTTTTAAAATTAATCTTTCCCCATCTTCTAATGAGTAAGGGAACAGAGGAACTAGGAACCCTCCCACTCCCCCACCATTTTTTTTTTTTTTAAGCATCTGTATGGATCCCATTGCATTTCCAGAGTCCTCCAATGCTCAGGGAGGTGCTGGGGTGGCAGGGAGGGTTGTCTTTAATGTGAATGGGCCGTAGCTGCTGATTGTGTTTGACAGCCTAAGTGAGAAATGGTTCAATTTCTTCTTCTGGCCACTTTTGGTTTGGAGGAGCTGCTTTTCACAAAATATTGCCCAGGCTTCCTGCATAGTGTTCACCTTGAAAACAGTAGTAAATGTTTAGAACAGTATCTTTAATAAATTCAGATTTATACTGAGTAAGCCAGATATTCTGATGTTCATTATGTTTTCTGCAAAACAATAAAATCTGAACTATTTGACCAAAGCAATAATTAGAAGACCTTGGAACAGCCCACCAACAGATTTCCCCCTGCATGTATTTGCTATATACTTTTGTCACCCTATCAGAGTATTTCATTTTAATATGAGTTTCAGATTAAGAATTCTGTTTCAAAAACTATTGTAAGGATAACAGTGAAGAACTGAAGATGAAAGGAAGCTATTTCTATGCAGTAACATTTTTAATAAATTTTAATCTTCGCACTTTCATATAAAATTCTTAACACTTTTGGGCCTCCTTTAGTTTGTGATGCTGCAATTCTTTCACATCCCACTCTATTCAATTAAAATATATGATTTTCATGCTCAAATTAGTCATCAAATAAGAAAAGAGAGAAATTTCAATGGTGATACAAGGCAAAAAAAAAAGCTTATTACATATATATTTTGTAACTGTATCTGAAGTCTTAGTTTTCTGCTAATCCCAGTGCACTGCAAGGTAAAAGGCATTTAGTACCTTACTGTGAGCTGTATGAGTGAACCTTTCACAACTCCTCACACCAGATGAATCAGTTTTGATGGTCTAGTACAATCCAGAAATGCACCCATTTATGAATGAGGTATTTGGGCCTCAGAAGGGAAGGTGAGGAGAGGCAGGAGCAGTGAGTGGCCTCTGCAGCTGTCCCCAGGCAGCAGCTCTGGTGTGGTTCCTGCCATACCCCAGCCACAGGCAGGTTTGGTGCAACTCCAGCCCCTCCAGGGCTCCTGGGCAGCAGCTGGATGGGATGAGCAGTGTTGGCTTGGGAGCAGCAGGGCTGAAGGAGAAATTAGGCAGGGTTTTGGTATCAAAGTTACTCCAGTTAGCAGTTTCTGTCTTAGCATCACCTGACAATGAAATGTCAGTGCAGATGAATCTAAGCAAAGCATCCCTGTTGTCCTGCCAGCTGTGCACCATGGACTGACCACAGCTGAAATCAAATTCTGAGCTGCTGCCTTAAAACACTGGCAGACATTAAGAGCAGTGTCTTTAGCTGTGTGCAGTGGAGAGTGGGTGCTGCTCCATGAGGAAAGCTGTGTGCATCAGCCAGAAGTGAAACACACTGAATTTGTACCACCTGGTACAAGTACATTTTCTGTTCAGACAGTTCTGTGGGACTCACTCCAAGTCAGGATTTTCAAACTAAAACAAAGCTGAGCATAACATCACCTGTGGAAAAACTACGTTGTTCTAAATCATCAACATTAATTTCAGTTTTACAGAGGAAATCCAAAAAATGTGAGGTCAAACAGTATACAATGTACTTGTTAAGTATTTAGAATATTTTTGTTTTTACTGTGTGTAAAGGGAACAAAAAGGGTAGAGTTTTAAAATGGTGTTTAAAGGGTGAAGTTTTTAAATGTCAATTTTTTGTGTTCTGTTCATTAATCTACTCTGTTATCTCTTGTCTGCATTTGATTTTTTTTTTTGGACAATTTTATTCCATGTATTTATGAATGTAATCGAAGTCTCGATTTCTAAGTATGTGCTAAAACTTAATGTCACACTATAAGCTCTTAGCAGTTTTTATCAATTATGTTTATATTGTGTAATAGAAGAGGTGTTATATTGCAAGCTAAACAAAGGATTATGATTTTTGTTTAAAATTTAAATATGAATTGATTCTTTCAGATGTTTTCAGCTGAAATAGTTATGGCTTTCTGGAGGCTCACAGCCAAACTTTCTCTGCCTTTCTGGGTTATGCTATAATACCTACTCTGAACATTGATTTTAAAAAGTCTGCATTTTTTTAAACTCTAGAACCTTCACTAAATCCCAGTAAATACCTATAAATGCCAAGAACAACGAGTGTGGTTATTATTTTGTATGCCTGGCATATTAACAGCTGCATTATTATACAGCTTAATTTGACTTTTCTCTCTATGCTTTTGTAGTCTAGTCTGCTTCGGTCTGATATGGGGCTTGGAAGTCCAGGTCAGCTGTCATCCTCTGGGAAACCTGGCACACCCTACTACCCCTTCTCTGGCACAAATCAACGCAGGCGACCCCTTCATGACTCATCAGCTCTTGGTATGTAATACAGAATTTCAGACTTTTGCTTATGATGCTTCTCTGCACCTTTTTTTTTTTTTTTTTTTGACAGTTTATTTAATATACAGGGGATTGCTCTGTTCTGAGCAATTGAAATGAAACCAAACTGCTACATAAGAGAAAAATTGGAATTATGAACATTTTCTTTGAGGTGCTAGCTTGGATTCAACACTGGTCAGTCTGGCTTACAAAACAAACTAGAAACTCTAATAAAACCCTTAATTGCAAAAGCAATAATGACAGATGGATAGGAGCTGATGACCAGCTGAGTGCCCTTAACCCATGCCATCATTAACTCCTGGAAATGCCTGACCTTGAGGTCATTACCATTATTTAGTAGGGGAAGGACACAAAGGGGAAACAATTATCCTTTTATATGCTAAAAGTAACTTTATTCAGGGCAATATATAGTTCATTGTAATTGGTTCAACATGCCTTTAAAGATCTTAGCAATTGGAGGCTAGTAGTTTATCCTAAAATCAAACTACCTTGCAAAATATGCAGGCAGGAACTTACTTAAAAATTGTTATAATCATGTGACAGTATTAGTGTTTTAATCTGGGCATAGTTGGAGGTGAATGGAATTTTCATATTTGGTCATAGACAGTGGCTCTCTAATTCTGAGAGAATAAAAAATGAGCCAGCTGCTCTATAGTATCTGCTATAAGACTGTTGTCAATAACTGGGTGTGCAAATTAAAAAAAAAAACATTATGGTATAAAAAGAGAGACTGTAACCTTGTATTCTAGTTACATAACCTTATATTCTAGTTTCAGTACTGGCATGATAGATCATTAAAATTTCTCTAATTATATGGTTGAGTTTTTAATGCCTCTCATTCTGTATAACATGTCTATTCCATAGTAAAAATCTTGTTTGTTGGAACCATGTAACTCAAATCATACTTTACCCAAAATAAAATTTCCAAATGCAAATTTCTTTGTGAAGTAACTTGAATATTAACTATAACTGCAAACTTCTAGGGCACTAAAAGAGTCCTGAACATAATTGAAATTGTTTTTAAAATATTTTTAAATTAAAAAATATTACTTTGGAACTTAATCTTATATATCATGGAATCATTTCATTTGAAAAAGCCCTTTAAGACCAGACAGTCCAACCCTTATCCCAGCACTGCCCAGTCCACTACTAACCCATGTCCCCAGGTGCCACATCTACACATCTTTTAAATCCCTTTAGGTGGTGTCCACCACTTCCTGGGCAGTCTGTTCCAGTGCCCAACAGCCCTTTCAGTGAAGAAATTTTCCCTGACATTGAACCTAAATCTCCCTTGGCACAACTGAAGGCCACTTTGTCTTCTAATGTATGTGTATATATGTGTTTTAAAGTACTGTATTTGCAAAAACTTTTTACCTTGTTGTTGAGCCAACTGTCATTTAACTTGGGGTTGGCTGACTTTATGAAGATTGTTTTAAGTATTCCTGTTGCTCAGAATACCAGAACAAATGCAGCAGTTCCTCACAGCTGTTTCAGAAAAGGAACACTTTTACAAAAAGCTCAGTGGAATTGTTTACAGCTTGAAAGGGTGGTTCAATTCAATAGAAAAGAATTGTGTTTTTAGATGATGATGATGATGGTTTAGCCCACACTGAACCAGTTTTAGTGAGAAGCTGCTGAGGGTAGTGACCTGCTCTGAGTTTGAGTAGCAGGGGGTGTTGGAGCTGGGCACAGGCTGCTCCAGACCTGTGCAGGAAGGTCACTGTGTGCAGCAGCCATTGAAATGCTCCTGAATGAGACTCTTGTTTCCTGTGCAAACTGTATAGAGTTTGGGAAGTTCCTGATATTATTCAATGAAACAAATGGGAATGAAGTGTGGAGTTTTTGGATTATATTTAGCTTTTTCTTTGAAAGAGAAGCTTGGGGGTATAAATGTGTTCAAATGAGTGATGTTCCTCTTTCTATCATGGTTGAATGTGGGACTTGTAACCTGGGATATGGCAGGTGGTGGTTACAAATCCATGGAAATGTTTTTTCTAGGAATGTCAGGAGGAGGAAGTGACTTTTATCTCAAGTCTTTTCCAATGGCTTGAGAATGTTTGTCTGAGCTTTAATTTTATTTTTTTTAAATTGACTTGTTAAGTGCTACAAATCTTCTGCCTGAGAATTTCTAGCATAGTCATATTATTCCCATTTTATCCCCAAGAAAGAGTTGTCTGAGCAGGATTATAACAAGCTCTTGTTAAATTTCATATTAAATTGCATTGAAATCAACCAGTCTTCTTTTCCAGGTGACACTCTGAATCTAATGTAAATGTATCTTCCAAAAGTCCTTTTCTTTTCTTTATGAGTGTGCCCTTTGGGAAATAATGAGAGTAAAGACATCCAGCAGATATTTCACCTTATCTCACCCTTATCTTGTCGTAGCATCATAAATGTCCTGAATTAAAACAGAAAAATAGGAATTTTGTATTTTAATTAAAGACTTTATTGGTTAACTGTAGAATTGGTAATCTCACCAGATACTCATCTTCTAAACATCAGCTGGTTTGTAATTTGCATGCAGAGTTTTCAGATTAATTGCATTGGCATCTGATTGAACTGGTTCAGATTCTTAGTTTAGATAGTAAAATTGCTGGGTACTTTTGTTGTACTGCAATACCTATTGGAAGAAAGAAGCAGGTATTAAACCTCCAACTTTACTATTACATGCAAATTTGAGATGTATTGTCTTTATTAGTCAAGGAAGGTAATTAGATCATTAAATTTGCTGTTTATTTATACCTTGGTAGTAACATTTACATCAGTTTGTATTCTGAGAGTATAAATTGTACCTTAACATGTCAAATTCATTTTGGATAGTTCTGTCTTTACTCTGATGTGCAGAAAAGAAAGCATTTCTCTTGCTAATAAGTTCCATTTTCCTCCTTGTGTATCTCCAAACCTTTCGTTGTTTCTTAACAAATACATAAGGTCATAGGTATTCCCTTCAGAGTAATTGTTCTTAGGAATAGATGTTTTTCTTAAAAAAATAATTGAAAGTTACTATTTAGCAAAGCTTTATTTTAGAGGAGAACATTGGTTTGTTACATTTTTATATTGATGTGAAAGACAAATCTCTTTGCCAGGGAATAAAAAAGGCATGAAATTGGAAAATAAGAAATTTATCATGGAAGGAAAAACTGGGCAGTGCAGTTATTTATTCTTTTTCACCTATAATGTAGATACTTGATGAAATGCTATTTTTCTGTGTACAGATCCTCTACAGACAAAGAAAGTAAGAAAGGTGCCCCCTGGTTTGCCTTCTTCTGTAAGTATGACATTTTTTACTCGTAGTGATAAAAATTGGGCTCAAATTGCATTTTCTTTACTTGCCATACATACAAATTACTTAACTTTAGCACTAGGAGGGCTGTTTGCTGGACATGAACAGCTAGGCTAGGTAATTGGGAGTGGTTCTGCAGGACTAAATATACATTTGATGTGGAATTTTTAGATTTCATAGCAGTGATTTGTAGCTCGCTCATATGCTCCTACCCACTTGTCCCTGTCATTTGAATTCCTCTCTTGGGAAGAGAGCTGGGCCAGGAGCTGTCAAAGAAGATCTCCTGTACAGGTCTTTTGATGTTTAATTAGTCATTATGTTGCTGAACAGGAGGACAGACAGAGATTAATAGCTGAGAATCTTAGAAATTTACATTTGTAATAATCCCAGTGGAGCTGAAGACATTAAGATTCGGAGGACATGTACAGCTCAGCTTGCCTCAGTAGGACTGAGGTTATTAATATGCATAAATCACCGAGTCAGATGTTCATTGTGAAGCCCTGGTGGATTTTAAAGCCTTCATTAAGCCTTTCCTAACTTCAGCCTAGCATCAGGAAAGCTTTCAAGCAACTAGTTTGTTGATCCCTCTTTGCTTGAAAATTTATCCTTCGAGAATAAAGGGCTTTGATAAAAAAGGTTGGAAGGGTTTTTGGTGGAAAAATCATTAATGGCTGTGATAATCTAATGCTATAGGGGTGTTTTGTGGTATTAAATATGCTTTATTCTTAAAAGGAAGAAAATTGTTTATAAATGAATCTGCATTTAAAAATCCACGTGAAGTGAAAAATCCCCAGTGAAGTGAAGGACAGAATTATTTTTTCCCCTGCTCAGAACAAACAGGAGGGGAGGGGGAAGCTCCGCTGCCTTGCGGGATACATCTCTTTGTTGTGTAAATGGATGTTGGGCTTTTATTTGGCAGTACTTAACACATGGGCGCAGGTGCACTTGGATGAGTCATAACTCAAAGCCGGATAGGCTGAATAGAACACACTGCACAGGCAACGGTAATACAGTGGGAGCAAAATGGGGCTGAGCTTTTCATTTTCTATTGAGCCTGAACTACGGATGGTGTCTCCTAGTCCTCCCATCTCCCCTCTTCTCTCCTCCCTCTCTTTCCCTTCTTCCTGCCCCTGCTCACGGTGATACAGGCAGAGCCCGCGATCTGAAATCCTATTTTAACAGTACTTCCAGATGGAGCTGAGATAGTGTGGATAGCCTGGGGCAGCTGTGCTCTGAACCTGCAGCCTACCTGGAAGCCAGGATTGCAGCTGCAGGCACTCTTAAAAGCTTTTGCTTGCATAAGCACTTGGGCCCCACTAGAGGCTGAATAGCTGCTTGATAAACAAAATGAACACAATGCCTCAAATCATTATTCCCGAGGCCAGGAATATTCTTCTTTCCCACCCCCCCCCTTCCTTATTTTTTTTTCCCCCCTTCAGCAGCAGCTAAAAATAGTTTGGCAATTTACATTTTAACAGTTGCGTGTAATGTAGGGTGGCTTTACAGTCTAGCAGATGATTTCTGCTAGATTAACAAAAATATATTTAAAATGTCAGAGAAGCTAAAACACATAGCAGTGCAATTTTCATGAAATTTATTACAGTAATTCTAGGCAGTAATAAAGCTTATGCTACATGTTTAATATTTAGTAGCATCAGCCAGGTAGAGAGATAATTTTGGAGAATGAAAGATTTCTCTCATTTCTCTTACCAGGGCTTAATTGTAACAAGCAGTATTTTTCAAATGGTTTTCATTTAATTATTCTTCTGTAAAAGAGGAGACAATAAAATGCTGATAGATTTGATTTGTATTAACATTATACCAATCTGTGCTATTAAGTGCAGTTATTGTGCATAATCAATGGTTGTGATGCTGCAGGTTTTAAGCACTGTTTCTCTGTATTTCAATGTTTTCACTGATGAATAGAGCCTTGAAGTAAAACGACACATTACCAAAAAATCCAAAAAGTTATATGAGATATAGTGTATGTGGAAGATGATACAAAACTAAATTTCACTGAGCATCAGGAGAATTTTAAATTGAGTAGATCATAATTTAAGTGTGGTCTTTATATTAAATATACCTTCTTAAGAAGTCAGAATGTATTGTGGGAAAAAGTTGGTTTAGTGCAGAGAAATTAATTATAATATGAAAAGTCAGAGGAAAGATGATAATTTTGTTATACAAATCTGTACTTTTTAATTTTTCAGTTTCTAAAATACTGTTTTCTGCAATGTTTTTGTTAGTATAAGGCTGCCATGTCAACGGATACTCAGCAGTAATTTAATTTCCTAGATAACTGTAATTTAATAATAGTCTTTTAAGTAATAATGATTCAAAAAAACTCAAACAACCCTTCCTCCAGTTTGTTTCTTTTCCCCTTGACTTTGTATGGTACTTTCTGCAATTATTTGGTTTGAGGTTTGTCTTTTTTAATGTGCTCTTATCAAGGCCCAAAGTAAAAACAGTTACAGAGAAAAGTGCTGGTGAATTGTTTGGCTTCTTTCTGGAACTCAACTCAATCTGAATTTTCCCCCTTGCTGTAAAAATTAAATGTTCTAGTCAAATGCATTTTTAAGTTTTTGTGTTGTAATTAGTTAAGTGGTGACTCAGTGCCCAAAACATTTTAAATGTTGACATGCCAGCATTTATGTTAAACTAAAAATACCGAATTTAAAGAACTCTGAGGAGGGTAGGAATTAAAAACCGTATTTTTTTCAAGCCAGGTTTGAGTGAGTAGCAAGATTGCTATGCTGTTTATATTATAGGGGGGGGGGAAATACGGTTCAGTGAATTACATTACCTTCAGAGATTGAAAACTGTTGTATTTCTGAGAATTTTCATGATTCTATGAGCTAACTGAGCCAGACAGTAGAAACATCATGGCTTGGAACCAGTGCAGCTCCTCTGCAGGAAGAGCTGTCAGGGTTTCTGGAGCTGCTCAGGCTGCAGGAGGGGAAGACAGACAAGTCAGGCTTGCTCAGAAATACCCAGGGAGATCAGCATCCAAAAATGGATGGGCTGTGAGCAGAAACCTCCTATTTACATGTGGAGTCAGGAAATATTTCAAATTAGCATTTGTTACTAGTACCATAATCAGTGGCTATCATGAGGTCATAATTCTAAGAAAAATAGTGTGAATATCTATCATCATTCTTTTGCTACTTAATTAGTGTCATATCAGAGGAACAACTGGAATACATTGTATCTGTTGATTTTGTTACAGAAAATGAGCTGTGACATACAGACATAAATGTCTGCTTGTTTTCTGTGTAGCTTCTAATAAATATTTTGTGTATTTTAGGCTTTCCATAGCACCTGGGAAGATCAGTTAATATTAAACTTTGCACTGCACTTATTTAATAAGAGATTGTCAAATTATATTTTGATACCAGGGATTTCTTTCTAAATTCAAACTCATTTTTTTCAATACATGTAAGACTATTTGTAGTTTCCTTATAGGGGCTCCTCATTTATCACCTATAGTATGTGTATGGTCCATAGGTGTTAATTTCTTGCAAGAATTATTTATGGTGCAATGATACAGCAAACTTGGTTTGCACACATAGAACTACTTTCCATTTAAAGCACTTTTCATTCTGCTTTCCTGACAGTCTTTTAAGACTAATCTTCTAGAGATGTTTCAAAACATGTCACATAAAGATACTAACAGTACAAGAAGAAAAATAATAGATGTTACTCCCTTCTGTGTTCTCTCCTTCCCCCACCCCTCCTAAAGGGTAAAAGGAGATTAATTGAAGTGGTAGTACAGGAATTATCTTCTGAATGATTATCTGAAACCCAGTTTTTGAGAGATTAAAGTTTAGACTGTATTAGAAATAATATAATGTTCACCACACTGTGTGCACTCTCTCAGTATTAGCAATTTCCATGTGTATTGGAGTTGCCTGGTGTAAAGTAACACCCTTGGAATACTTCATGAATTGTGTGGCTCTGAATCAAAACTTTGGATCATCCTGGGCAGATACTTTGTGCAATGTTGCACTGACTGTGATGTTGTGTTTAGCTGACTTTTCTGGAGAGAAAGTAATTTTTTTTGGTAAGATTTTTATCCCCACTGTCCACAAATTGTACCCAAATGTGAAAAGCAGGATTTATTTTGTTCAGATCTGTTCTGAAGTGCCTTGCACAGTCAAGTGATACATTCACCTGTCACTTGCCTTTAATAGTGAGATCTCTCAAAGACAGCAGTAACTCTCCTGACCCCCCTCCTCTGCTGCTCTGCTGTGTTCTAGAAAACAATTTTAAATAATGAAACTGAGTAAATAAATCTTTATGGATAATGCAACTCAGAACTTACAATTGCTTCCTCTTTACACAGTTTTCCATCTTCTTCTGCTTTGTGCTTGTTCTTTGGTTGCTTGATTTATGGGATAAAGTTTTTAGGGACTTGTTAAATACTGCTTTTTAAGCTCTGTGTTCATCTATGAACTGGACCAAATTGAAATGTATAAAACATCCAACCTCTAAATTATATTATAAACCAAGTAATAATATTTGACATTTTATACTATAAACCAAGTAAAAATATTTGACATTTTATGTTTAATAACAGAAATGTCTGTTTTCCTGGTTAGATTATTGTAGGGTGTTTTTTCAACATGGCCTTTATTTGAAATCTATCTGAAAGCTGCAGTAACCTCAGATTATAGCATCCCACCTGCTCTTTGCTACATGACAACATTTAGCTGTCATTAAACAACCAGGCAGCCCACTGCAAAGTCCTGCTGTGAGAGTTCAGCTCAAGTTCTCACTGAATTAGGGAGAAGGTACTTGAGAAACCTGCTCTTTAAAGCTTTTTTAAAAAAATTGCAATCAGATCATTTTTCCAAATTAACTGTCCTGTCATCTGACTGTGGTGAATTGTGTGGTTGCTTAATTGAGATATCTTCTCTGAAAATCCTGCCTATACATACATCCTGGGTGGATATATAATGATGTCAAATAATTTCTCAGTTTTTGGATTTAATGGAGATACTTGATTTTTGAAGTTTTTATAACATATCAAAATGACTGTATTAGATGCTCTTAAATTAGAGTGTAGATTTATATAAAAGAACCTTAAATTTTGTGCATAGTTAGAAAAAAATGTTATTTAGGGAGAAGTTACATGGAATTTCTGCACCACTACTTTTCCTCAAAGAAGAATGTGTCCATTACCACAAATTGGTGTGATGTTTTATAACAACAGATAAGATACAAGCTTTTCCGAAAACCATTTCTTACTATCTTTTTCTTGCTAATACTTGTGGCTTTGGTGGGCAGATTTTTATTATGCTTGAAGTCGGCCAGGAAAGCCGTGAGGAACATTTGTTGCTGGGCTTTCCTGGGCTGTTGAAGGGAGTGGGTTTCCCTTCTCTTGTTTGCTCAGCCCCAAGGTGGGGCAGGTTGCTTTGCCTGTGACCGGGCCATACAAAAAACAAAACAAATATAAACCAAAACAAATGCTTTTTCAAAAGTATGGTACTGAAATGAAATAATTGCATAATCTTTAAGTAAAATTTCAGATGTACGTGTGTCTTTACACAATGAAGCAAAGAAATTAAATTAAATTGCTTCCTATTTTAGTGCCACGGTTGCTTGTGACATCAGCTTTTATAAAGCAAGCAAGTTGTTCCGTCTTGGCGATGTGGTCATGGGATTTCATTCCATTTGCACTGATAGCTAGGATTAGTTGTTAGTTCTTCCTTTTTGTAAGGAACAGGCGGATTCCTGATTCTGGATGACAGCAGGATTGCCCGTTTGCCTTGTGGTCGCTCTCGGCTTCATTTGCAAAGCAGTTTTGCCGAGCAGCGAGTGGAGTGCGGAAGGGAAGCGATGCGAGGCACGGCGAGCTCTCAGTCTGTGCCTCGCCATGTTCCAGAGCTTCCCTGCCGGCGGATCCTCGGGATTGTTGACGGGATCTGGGGGTGCGTGCGAGCGCCGCCGGGCCGGGTCGGGCCGCTGGGGCCCCCTGCAGGCGGCTGGCGCCAGCGCAGCGCCGGGACCGGGAGAGGTTCCCCGGGCGGGCGGGCCGGGCACAGCCGGGACCGGGCCGGGATCACCGGGCGGGCCGGGCAGGACCGGGACGGGATCACCGGGCACAGCCGGGACCGGGACGGGATCACCGGGCGGGCACAGCCGGGACCGGGACGGGATTACCGGGCACAGCCGGGACCGGGACGGGATCACCGGGCACAGCCGGGACCGGGACGGGATCACCGGGCACAGCCGGGACCGGGAGAGAATCCCCGGGCGGGCCGGGCACAGCCGGGACCGGGCCGGGATCACCGGGCGGGCACAGCCGGGACCGGGACGGGATCCCCGGGCGGGCCGGGCACAGCCCGGAGGCGGAGAGAATCCCCCGGGCGGGCAGAGGGACCCCACAGGCACCCACAGGCTTGACTCCGTGTGGACACAGAGGTCTGTACTTCAGGTAGTCTTCTGCGAGTTTCAGTAACAGACTTGCTAATTTATCTCAGGGTTTGAAACTCTTTTAAGGTCTGTATAGGTTTCTAGCACATTTTGTGATGGTTATCTGGCTTCTGATAGGATAATTTATCGCCTCAGGATAATAAACATGTTTGTTTACTTTTTAATGCAGATATGGGTAGTTAAGACCTTCCTATAGAGGCTTTCAAACTCTTAGTGCTTTAAATTTCCAGCAAAATAATAGAACTTTCTGAACTTGAGCAATGTGCTATCGAAGTTATATTGAATGATTTTGAAACAAATTTTAAAGCTTCCTCTAAGAAATTATTTTTGATTGATTCAGACAAATGGGATATACAGCACTTTATTCCTCATTCTGCCCATTCCAAGAAAATATTTGTTTAATAACTTAAGTATTTCATAAAATTAGAGAAATTCAACTTGCACATTGAATAAATTCATTATTATTTAGAGAAAAACTGAAACCAAAAAGTCCTATCTAGCAGTTTCCTATTTAAAAAATTGGGGGTTTTTTTTTCCCATATCTGCCAGAGCTAGCTGGAGTTTTTGTAGGAAAAAAAAAATAAATGGGGCTCAAATCAACAACAAAATCCCCATCCCTCAACCTTGTAATACTGCAAGGTATAAGTAGTAGATAGCAATTAATATCCATTTAATTAGTATTTACTGTCTATTCACTATCCCTTCAAACTCTTTCTTTTTCCCTGGTTATAGCAACATGAATGCTAAATGTGCATTTATAGAAAAACCCTTTGAAAAGGAAAACCACCAAACTATTTTAGCTCTTGTGTAGATTAGTAAATTAATTTGCATAAAACATCATCCTTTGGATATTGGCAGGAGGGATTGCCTATAAAATTTAGTCTACTGGGTTATTTTAAATTGCCTTCCATACAGCTCATCTGCTCCATCTCTGCTGAGCAGCATGCTTAGTGGTTGGTTAACACAGAAGGCTATCCTTCCAGGATTTTAAAATAAATTAACATTTACTTAGCTGATGAATTACATAGAGGACAGTATAATAAGCATTGTGTTTCCCCCTGAAAACAGCCAGGTTTCTTTCTTACTGCTTGAAATCTTGTCTATTCCGACAGCTACATTATGCAGCATATTCAATGCATGGCTTAGCAAGGGTCTTAACTCTGGCTTTGCTATAGTTAATCATCATAAATGTTTGGCTTTAAAATAAGTTATATTGGGAATCCTAAGATATATAGATTTTTTTTCCCTGCATTTTTGCTGGACAAGCAGCTCAAAATTACTATGTATGTTTTAGATAGCAACAGGTTGTTCTGTATCAGTTTGCCTCTGTCTCTCCTGGTCAGGTTCCAGTTTTCTTAGAACTGATAAGAACTTTATCACTTGTGAAACTTCTGTTCCTCTGTTGAATGTGGTTGAAATTGATAAGGAATTCTAGCCTTGGACAGTGTGGGGTGGAAAGGAGAGGGTTCTAGGGCAGTTGTCTTTGCCTTATTTCCAAAGCTAGAAGGTTAGCCTAGCCTCTAAGAAATTATTGGAAGTTGGTAAGAACAAGGGATCTGGTTTCCCCATTGAAAGCAGGCTTGAGCTCTCACCATGTTACTACTTTTTTTACAAGTATCTCTCCACAAGGAGATACTTGATACTTGGGTTTACACAATACAGTTGCTTTTGTTGGTGAAAGAGGAGCTTTAATTTCTATTAGCACATAATTTAAAAAGATTTGGTGCTTTTTGTCTTAGAACAGACACATCTAAAATAACAAAACTAAAAAAAGCATTAACCTCTTTAAAGCATTTTGATATTTCAGTTTTGTGGAATATATTTGGCTAGAGAATGGCTCATCTGTTGACAGTTACATAACTATCTTTCATATAGTATAACATTCAGTAATCTGTAGAAGTTATGTTTATTTTTTATAAATCAAATGATGAATTACCTACTCTGTACTGTGTATTTCTTTGTGGCTCTGACAAATGGAATAAAAATGTATTTCACAAGAAGTTTGTTTTCAGGGAGAACATGTGGTTCATTCACAAAATCTCTTAGTGTTAAAATTATCTTTGAAAATACTCTCTTACAGGTAGCTTAGTTTATTTTTAGGTCAGTATTTCACTCTGCATCAGCTTTCATAATCTCTTCAGATACTTTAGGAATAGGCAGTTTATTGTTTTTGACACACACTACAGGGTCATGAGTGGAAACAATTCGGGCTACAAAGTGCATGTCAGTTCAGTGCTCCTCTGCTGACGGCATGTCTGTCTGAAATCAAGTTTAAAAAATTGGCCCTGTCTCCAGCTGACTTGTTTTGTCAGGCTGAGTCATAAGATTAACCCTTGACTTGTCACCAAGGAAAAATGGAGTAAACAACTGTACCCTGTACAGTATCGCTGATCCAGCTATGATTCATTTCACTGTAACATGATTCTCTTAAGAAAACAAATTTCAGAGCAGCTGTTGCTTGGCTTAAATGAGGATTATAAAAATTGCAACCACAAAACAAAAACTTGCTTTGGACTTCAGGAGCTTTTGGAATAGTTACCTGATAGCAGTTCCTGCAGATACAGTTATGGCTGACAACATGGCATTTTTTTCAGCAGTCTTTCAAATTCTTCTATTTTAGGTTCATATTTTATCCTGGTGAAAGTAGACTTATGTGGTTTAACATTTGATCTGCTGATGGAATAATGGCCTGATCCTGTATAGTGAATCAATGTGAGAGACAATGTTTTTGTACAGTAAATGCAGAGCAGATACAGTGATATGTTTCAAGCATTGGGCACTCAAGACTTTATTCCCAATGATGTAACTGAGTGTAGGGCAAATAATTTCCTTTTTGGTAAAATGCAATTGTTATCCTTTTGATTTGTGGGGAAGTCAGTCAGGAGCAAATTCATTTAGTGACTCATTATGGAGGGACCAGTTTGTCTACAAACAGATATTTGCAATGGTGTTCCTCAGTTTTATTGATCATCTTGTTGCTTTTGTCTTATCCATGTGCTGGTGAACAAGGTTAATGATTCACTTCTACTGATAAATGTTAATAGTGTTAGTAAACATTACTAGTTAATATTACCTATGTATTTTTTGTTACATTGCTCTTTACAAGTACAGGGTGGCTGTACACAGAGCAGCCTCCCACCAATGCTACACAGTCAAGTTAGATGGATTTAACATCTTTTCTATTGCTTGTATATAGGTTGATAGTGGTGATTTGAAGGGGGCTTGATCATGCTCATCATCTCTAAACTATTTTGAAAACTGGGCATGTGTGCATGGAGGTATAGTAACAATTACAACTACATTGATGATAGTCTTTACTTCAAAGAACTGACAGCAGTTACCTTGGAAGTGCTTCTAATGTTTCAAAAATTTGCTTACTAAAATATTACTTTTAAAGGGTTCTCTTACTACTTCAGGTCTGTAAGCTGAAAGTGCCTCTTCCAACTGTTCTAAGTTGTACATTATTCTGAAGTAGTGTTTTTAATCTAGTGCACCATAAGAAGTAGGACATCCAAAGAACTGAAGATCTTTTAGCATGTCTCATCTGTAGAGTCCTGAACATTAGTGAGAAGCTTTAAGGAATGGCATTGTTAGCTGCAAATCAAAGGTTCTTAGGGACTCTCTGGGGACTGAAATGGGTCTTTGTGGTCTCTAGGGGAGAAGGAAGCCGCCAGTCACTCTGCAGGCCTGGCAATTTAATAGTCTGCAGTATAGTGATGTTCTTTTTTGCAGCTGCTGCTGCTATGCCTTTTGTATTGGAGAGGAGTTTGGTTCAGATATCATTAGCTTTGCTGCATAGTTAAACAGTTCTGGATGTGTAGTTTGACTTGCAGTAAAAATGCAAGTGTTCTTCAGCAGATGGAAACTTCAGGATGTATTTGCCAACATACTCTGAGCACGGTAGTCTAATTGACTGGAAGAGTTCACTGAAAAAGCATTTGAAGCTTGAGATGGGAATATTTTTTTGTCAGTGTGTATATATTCTGTATATTTATAGACACTACAGTAGTTATGTCCTGAGATAATGGACATTACACAGAGATTTTTATCTGATTGTAGTATTCAGCTGCAGTCAGTTTATCACCCTTGTGGATCTTTTTAGTTCAGAGGGTTTCACTGACACACGAGGTGCTTGGCAGAATGAACCAGACTTCTGCAACTTGCTTTCTCTCCCTGTAAATGGCTGAATTGAACTTTACCCATTTTTTTTTTCCTTATCCTGAAATATTTTCCTGCTTTTGTCAGGAAGAAGGCAGGGAGAATTCACAGCATTGGCAGTAGACACAACTAGAGGTGGAGAAATGTGGTTGTGTGTTAACCTTTTTTTTCCTGGATTGAAGTTGGTATCTGACTTAGCAAAAGCTCAGTTAGTAACCAGCTGTGTTCACTTGGAGAAAATAAAAAAATGTGCATTTCATTAAGAGTTAACGTTAGTTAATGCCACTGCTCAGTGAAGAAAGCAAAAAGGCCTACCAGGCATTGATAGTGTGCAGATACTGAGGGATCTCTGTGCTGGAAGTTGCAGTCTGTTTGCAGTATTAAAAAATTCACATTTTTGTGATGTGACAGAGTTGCTGAGGTCCTCTCCCCTTCTCTGCCCTGTCTTGTATGGGCACATATGTGTGCTTTATTCATACAAAAATGTATTATACAATATAAAGGGATCCTGAACTTGTGCTTCCAAGAGAATCCTTCCATATACTTAAAGATGGATTTTGGATGATTTCGTAAAGTGAACATATTTAGATAATTTTTTTGGTTTTGTTTTTTTTTAACCCAAGCACCTCGCGTAGGTGCAGTCTGTGTCAGGGTCACTCCTGCCGCGGGCTGCCCTGCTCGGAGCGCTGGGTGCTCCGGCTCTCCCCTGGGGCTCTCTCCCAGCAGCTCCCCGCGCCTTTGGGAAGCGTTTGCCAAAGTTGGAAGCAACTTTAGACAGAGCCAGATGGCCGTGTGGCTGGAGCTGCATCGAGCAGCGTCTGCACGGCCACAAGTGCTCTAATTTAATTAAAACAAAAAGCAGACGATTATCTCAGGGCTCAGGACGTGCCCATGTGCGGGTTCCCTGCGGCTCCTGGCGCGTAGGGCTGCGTGTGCCGAGCCCTGGGCGCCCGCGGGCCCGTGCGCGCCTCCTCCCGGGGCCGGGGCCGGGGCGCGGAGCGGGGGCTGGCGCGCCCCCCGCGCCCAACCCCCGCGCCGGCCGGAGATGGTTCAGTCCTGCTTTGCATAAGCCGCCTTTGAGCGCTCCATGTGCGCGGCGGCGGGTGGATGCCGTGGGGAGCGGGAGGCGGCGCGCTGAGCCCGGCCCGCGCCAGCCGCGCCATGTACTGCGCCTACCCCGTGCCCGGCGTGGGCAGCAGCTCCCTCATGTACTACTACAACGGCAAGACGGTGAGGGGCCGCCTTTGTCCGGGGCCGCCGGGCCGGGCTCACGCAAGTTGTCCGCGCCGGGGCCCCGCCGGCCGGGCTGCGCTGGGGCGGGAGCTGCGCGGGGGCTCCGCGGGGGCGCAGGGCGGCTCGGCTCTGAGGGGAGCGCGCTGGGCCGGGGGATGCTTTGTGTGACGGGGGACGGGCGGCCGCGCAAGACCCGCCGAAGTTTGTGCTCCTGCGCGCCCGCGGCTTTTCTTTGGGGGCTGTAGGTTTGGCTGGAGCTGTTTTGGGTTCGTTTTTAAGCGGTGCGCTCCCCAGGCGCCGCAGGGCTGCTCTGTGCAGCGCTCCGCAGCCCCGCTCCGGCGGCCGAGCCCCGGCAGCGCCGCGCCCCGGGCCGGCCGCCAGCGCTGCGCTGCCCGCGCCGGGCGCTCGCCGCGGGAGTTCGCAATCATCAAATGTTCCTGCAAACGCGGGAGGGGGGCGAAAATGCAGATTCCGGAGCGGGGAGGGGGGAGGAATCTCTTCCCTGTGGATTTAACTTTGTGGAAATTGAACGAGGTATTTATTTCTGTTTCGTGGTACATACTTCTAATTTTTAAATTAGAACACCAGTTCTGATTTTTGCGTGTAAAAATTTTAGCATACGATGGTAAATTAACAACGGTGTGTTTCTTCCTGTTTATGTTGTATGTGGTTTTGGCTTTCTTCTGTTATAAAAATAGTATTAAGTAGGAAAAGAGGAGATGCTGATACTGATCTTTTTTGGTGGCTTTTGTTTTGTTTTGTTTCTTTATTGCTGGTCCGCCTCCCGTGGGCCTGTGTGAGTTTTGCTTTCATTAGTAAACTTTTTTTTTGCCAAGATTTTTGTTTAATGGTAATTAAATTATGGATCTTTATATTCATAAAAGACGCCGTGTATGAGCTTCTTGAATAACAGCAAAGACACTGGAGGAGAGGTTGGGGAATCAGTAAAATCGCTTGGTCTCTATTTCATTTCCTTTGGTATAAATGCCAGCTGTCTTTCAAATATGAAATGATTTTTCTTTCATGTCTGCTCCTAGGCTAAAACAATCTGTTTGAAGTTTTATGTGAAGATATATATAAGACTTAAGTAAAATTAACTATACAATACCCCTGAAGCAAAGGGAATATAACTTGCATGGAGTTTTGATTTTATTCTTTCTAGAGCACAGATCACTCTATTACAACATTTCTCTTTGTTCTTGTAGCAGGAAAAAAGGCTTTGATCTTATTAAGTATTTCCAGGCATATAGTAGATGGAAGTGCTGGTACTGTAGGAGGGCATGGCTTGAAAATTGATAGCATGTGCCTGTTATGGGTCAGAGGTGACCTTTATGAGCTTGAAAACTTAGTAAATAGATGACAAATCATATGATCATCCTATATCATGTTGCCCGAGGTTTTATCTAATATTCTTTTTTTTTAAAAAGCATATTTTTTTTAAAGTGGCAACTTTTATCACTGTTTCTCCTAGGAATACTGTAAGTTGGCCTAAATTACTAATTTAAATACGCATAAAGAGGTTATATGGAGTTGTGGGATTGGTTTTTGTCTTAGTTTTTGAAGCACGCCTCTTGGTGTGTGTGCCAGATCTTTGTATGAGCCTTTCTGCAGTGAGAGAACAGCACATACCCTAATTTTGATGTCTTCGTGCTTTTATTTGTATTGTCTGAAAAATTAGTACTTGTTAGCGTGAACCTGATTGTTCAAGTCAGAGGTTTTTATTTAAATCATTGTATTAGATTTTGAAGGCTGGCATTCCTTGATACCTGCTAATGCTTATAAGATCAGATTTATTTAAAATAAGTGAGAAATCACATGTAGAAAATGTTTAAAGTTTTTGTTGAAAAATGTTTTGTTCGTTTCAATTTCTTTAATTTGTAAGCCAAAACAAAGCTTAATATTACACTAAAAACCAAGCATATGAGCACCCCAAAAGATGATTTGGTAGGCACTGACACATATATTAAAGCCTGAAATATAAATTAGGGGCTTTTACTGTTAGAAGTTCAGTTTTTGTAATTTCTTTATGTTTTAGGAAAGCATCAAAGTAAAAAGTAGTTAATACAAATCCCTTTCTGAGTAGTAAAATTTTACAGTTATGTATCATAGATGCTATAGGAAAAAATATATATTTCAAGAATCCCCTTCAATCAAAAAGAAAAAAATACCTTATCTAGTTCATAAAGAAAATAAAGCACTTGCACTGCACTAGACATAGCCTGGGTTTTTTTCTGGTTTTTGGTGGTTTTTTGTTTGTTTGTTTGTTTTGGGGGTTTTGGTTTTTTTTGGGGGGGGGGGTATTGTTGTGTGTTTGTGGGTTTTTTGCCCTTCACCTGTTGACACAGAGAAAATGCTCTCAGTTTAAGAAAAGCTTACAACATTTTCATATAGAGCTTTTGGGGAAAAAAATTAATGCTCTACTTAAAAATTGTTTCTATCAATAAAGTTTTATCTTCTCTTTCATTCTAGAGCCATGCTGCAGACCTCAGCCCCCCAAATAATCAAAATAAAAATAAAATTAAAATCAAGCTCCAGAAATATGTAGGTAGAGATCATAGCACAAATGTAAATTATACCTTTTTATGTTTTTATTTTATTCTTTTTTTTTAATTAATGCGTAATTAAGCAAACTGCATCGTTCACTGTGGCCCTTTCATTTAGATTTTAGGAAGTGCAGCAGAGCAGCTAAAATGACATTTCATAAAAGCCTGATATCATTGTGTTTAAAAGTAAAATACACTTGCATGATTTCCACTATTTTCAGTTCACTTACAAGTATAGGTATAACTGTAGAATTATTTTAATATGGATGACGATGCAGTAATGTGTCAGTTATCACCAAAATAAATAATTTTTGAAAAAATACTGCATTTTATTTTATATCACCTATTGCTACTATTTCATATGAGAATGGATTTGTAATGTATTCACTTTATTGTTTTATCTTGTGCATTTTATGGGTTGATTTAATATACCAGTCTATGTACAAGTATATTTTATTATTGAATAAATATTTATTTTTCTCATCATAGGCTGAGATTGAGCCCTTCTCCAAGGTGGAGAACCTGCATCTTTTACAGTAGATTTCTACAATGCCTATTTTAAAAGGACAAAAAAAAGTCAGAAGATATGGGTATTTTGCATATGAGTAGTGTTTTGTGATTTGCTTTTTGGTAAAGTAGCTTATATTGGGATTTTTTTGGAGAAAATACTCTTTTCTTTGAGATTTTCGAGACGATGAGAAGCTTTTTATAAACATGTTGTTGATGAGCACATGTTTCTAGATGAACAAATGCACAGAGATGGGCAGAGCTGGGTACATTTGGGATTTTTTGGTGCAGCAGTTGCCCGCTCGCAGCCGTCGCTGCACTGGAAGGAGCGCAGCGTTAATAATCCTGCCAGCACGCCTTGTCTGCCTGTTATGCAATAAATAATGTACCTAGGCTTCTAACCTCCATGGTCAATGTTTTCAGTTTGTAAATTTGGGGGCAACCAGGTGCTAAGATTCAATGTTGCTTTTATTAGTGTTAAACCAGCTAGTACACGGGGAGGAAGGTACAATTAAAGCTGTTCTGTACCATATGCTGCCCACAGCAACTTGCACAAGGTCAAAGCTAACGTTTGTGAGTCAGGACAAATATAAGATCATCTGGAAAATCTCTAGGGGTATGTGGCTGTGGACATTGAATAAAGAGAGGTAGTAAACAATGGTCAGCTGGATTTTTATTTTCTTTTTGTTTCTTGTTTTTTTCTTTCCTCTCCCCATCCCACTAAAAAACGATGAGTTACGATCCATCAGCCCATGAGAGTTTTCCCTGCTCCACTCCATTGGGTTGAACTGCCAATCTGCTGAGCAGCAGTCCCCTGCCAGAAGGGTGTCTTGTCTGCAACAAGCTTTATTAATGCTTTAGAGTGAAGCTTCTGTCCATTTCCTTGGGCACATGACAGCAGCCAGGGATGGGCTCAGGTGCTGTATGGGGCAGATCTGTATTTCTCAGAACGCGTGCCCCAAAGAGGAACACGCCCCGTTTGCTCCGTGCCTTGGCTCCCATTAGCACGTGCACAGCAAGGTCTGTCTGGAGAAATACAACAGTCTGTGCTGGAGGTGCAGAACCAGAGAGTGGCTTCAGACAAGAGAGGGGCAAATGAAAAAGATGGCCTGTATCCTCTGCTTGTGTCTGGGGCACTGCTGGTGCTGGGGATTCCTCCCACAGCTCGAGCAGCCATCTGAAATATGAGGAGCAGGTTTAGAAACAGGCGGAGTAGTTTCAACTGTTCTGGTTTTTGTTTCCTGAAAATCTGAATTTAATCAGGAATTTTTGAAGACATAATTGCATGTGTCCCTTAGTGACAGCATGATTTGAAGAGTGTGGTGAAGAAATTTTGCTTAGGAAATAAACTATAAAAAGAATCTTCAAGCACTGTATAAATTGATATTTTTTCTAATGTTGTTTTAATGTTGCCTTACCTTCTTTTTCTTCCTTTCTCTAGTTGACACTACAAAAACCCCAAAAAACAAAGAACTACTACTACTACTAATCAAAAAACAAACCAGGCCAAAAGGTTTCTCTGTACTGAATTTGAGATTAATGCTAAGTTTGCCTCTCACTCTTTAACATTACTAAAATTATCATTCCCTAGGGAAGAAGCTAGGAAGTACTTGTGCTATGTATCATTACAGTGGGATTCTGCATTTCAAAAATACCCAAATAGGCATGTGTAGCATGCCTAAACTGCATAAACATTTATTTAAGATGGAATTCAGTTTAGCTACTCCAAGAAGTTTAAATTTTATACCATCCTTAAAAACTATGACTTGATTTGCAGACAGGACCATTGTCTTAAAGGAGTCTTTTATTTCATTTTGGATGATGAGAAGAGTTTTTTAAACACGTGAACCTTTACACCTGGTATTGGAAACAAAAGTATGGTTGAGGATGTGTTTATACTGACTTAGTACACTAGGGTTTTTTATTTTATCATCTTGCTTAAATCTCAGTTAAACAAGAATTTAGACTGGATCTTGGGTTTTGTTGGTTTTGTTAGGGTTTTTTTAAGCTTCTGTCTTGCTGTAAAGAGTATGGAAAACTAGTTAATAATCTGCATTCCTGAAGAAATACAATAAACATGAAAACAAGTTTCCTTTTCCTAGAGCTGCCTTTCAGCAAAATTAGTTTTTGCTACAAAACCTGCAGATAATACTCTGTAAAGTTTTGCCACATGTACAAATCATTCATCAGCGCACACTTGCATGACTGATGCTGATGGAATGCAGATAGGCTACTTAGCAGAGTTTACAAGCTACAGAATAGGTTATTCATCTTTACTGGTTTCAAAAAATTCTGTCTCAAGCAGCTTGACAAATATTTTCCTGAACTTCCAAGAATTGCTAATAACTATGCGTAAATGAGTAACATAATTCATAATTTCATAAACAGTGTGTGTGATGGGAGCCTTGGTCTTGAGATAGCATGAGCTCATCGGAAGTAAGTTTTGTTGCTTCACTGCTGTTTTTTTAATCTGCTTTTAAAATTAATATTAAACATTGATAAATATTTAAGGATTTGAAACAGGAAAATTGCCTGAGAGGATGGATGCCAACAGACGGACTCCAAGTGTTAAATGCATTTATAGAACAAGACTTAAAAGTTTTACGTAGCATAAAATTCGGTAAATCCTGATCTTCAAATTACTGTTGAAGTTATTGGCACTTGTATTAGTAAACAGAAGCAACAGTGAGTAATATTTGTAGTGTTTTAGATATATTAGGGCCATCTAAGTTTCATGGTAGTGTTCATTACCTATGGTAATCACCAAGGCAGATTTCAGAACTGGGATGATGCTTTTGTTTTGATTAAACAAACAAAAAATAATAAAAAGCAAATAAAAAAATCTGATATTGTATAGCTAATATCTCCTCAGCTCTGAAGTCAACCCCCGCCACTATCCCTCATAAAGAAATCTGAGTTGTCATCCTGCCTTTCCTGCTGGAGAGACTGATGTGGGTCTCTGACTTGCTGTCCTCTGCAACTCGTTTGTCCTGCTTGCCTCAGTGGAGGCGATCAACCCTTCAGGAGTGCTGCAGCGTTAGGATTGATGTATATATTAGCACAGCTCCAAAAAAGTCGAGTCCAAGGCTTGATAAGTCATGTAAAAAAACTGGTTTTGGCTTGCGTTTATCGGAAGGGAATTTCCCATTCATAGTGGGAGAGTGTTTTGCTTGTCAGCATGGAGGCACGTTCGGTGCCTTTGGGCACAGGGCTTTTGAGGGGATTAAAGATGGGCTCCTCTTCTACCTGCTGGAGACAGCCCTCTTCAAGGAGACTGCAAACAGGCTGACCTTTTAACAGTATTCCTTCCTTGTCTTAGTGGGAATGTCAGCCAGGAAAAACTGGTTTGATGCCTCCTGGATGTCAGTGTTATCAGTTTAATAGCTAAAAGAGGCTGTCTTGAGCAGCCACGTCATATTTTTAACTGCGTTGCTCAGCTGTTGCAGAAGAGAAAGCCCTTTAAGTAGGACACTGAGTCCTACAGGGGAGCAGTGCCAGCAGCACTGGGGTACATTTGCCTGGGTGGGGGTCCCAGTGCCTGTGGGCCTTTCGGAGAGAACAGACTGCTTGCCCTGATGCATTGCTTCCCAACTTAAAAATAAAATTTCTTCCTTTTTATCAACTTCCTTATTTAAAATCTTTGTATTTTGCATCTCATAGACTCCGGGTTAATTTTAGTAAAATTTCTTCTTTGCTTTTAAATTTTGTTTGTAGTAACGCAAAACAAAAATTATGATTAGGTCATTAACCAGAAAAAACCTGGCGCTCATCTGCAGGTGATCAGATGACATCAGAGGCCTGGTTTTAATTTGTGGGTAGTTCTGATTGTAACTAAAAGAGACTCGCTCCTTTTGTGGAATTGGCTGGCTATTTCCCCACATCTGGAGTTAATGAAGTCTTTGAGACCACATCAGTTGTGTTTTGCCGCAAGAACCCTTTGATCTGAAAAATCTAGACTGGCGCAAGTGCAGCTTCATAACATTGCAGCTATGTTTTTGCAAGCTATAGTTAAGATACCAAAACAAGCAGAAACTATATGAAGTTATGTGTCTGTGCTAAGACTTTCATGTAGCTGTTTGCAAGGGCCTCTTTTACGTTTATATAATTCGTAACATTTTTATTATGTTAATGGCTTGTACATATGTATTTGTAAATTATGCATTTGTAGGAGTTTTTGAGTTTAATTCCCCTTTTGAGATAGTGTTTAATCAGTTTTTATAAATCACCCATTTATGTAAAACGTTAAAATTTCAGTCCGAAGCTTGTATTTACAAATCTCATCGATAATGTTGCAGTTTAAAGTAAGTATAATTCGTCACTGTAGGTGACTTCGCATTAATCAGTGTGCATCTCCATGGCGGTACTAAATGTCATAAAGCTTTGTTTCCACTGCTGTCCTGTGACAGTGATAGATTATCCATCAGCTATAGCATATGCTGTGTTATTCTGCACAACAGAGAGCTTGTAAATTAAGCCCAGTTTTACCTAATATGTTTGCAGTCTTATGAGTGCGAGTATTTACAATTTGACAGAGTGACATTTCTGTTAAAATATGTCTCAGGCATGGAATATACATGCATTCATCATATAGAGTAAATACATATGTACTGTGAACACTGCTCAGAATGTATTGTCATTCTGTCACTCAGGTCTGGTAAGCATCTCTATTTTATATTTATTCCATAAACTGAAAAATTTCGAGTAAAATATTGAGCAGCAGCTTTCCGAAAAGCTTTCTTTAAAAAAAAAAAAAAAATAAATCATTTGTTTTCAATAAAAAACGATGATAAACAAGCACGTAACTTAAAGTTTTGAGTTTTCAACTTGTCTCCTTGCAGCCAGGTGCGTGTTTAGCCGCTGCGCTGTTCGTGGCGGCAGCTGCCGGGCCGTGCCCGTGCCCGTGTCCCTCGCAGCGCTGCCGCGCTGGCGCTGCCCGCGGCTGATCGGAGCCGCTGCTCCGACACATCCCGGCCATTTGTTCCCGCGCCGCGAGGGCTTCGGCACGGGAGGAGGGGGATTGGGATGCAAATGGAGCGCGACTTGCCCACTTCACTATCCTCAATGTCCCTATCAGAGCAGTCACTCTCTGCGAGGACAATGGTTCTTTTTTTAGGGAACTTAGGCTTTTTTGTTGGCTAGCTTGGTTTTCCTGGCCCTTCTCTTGCTTGGTAAACAACATCTCAGACTAGGGAGAGTTGGGAATTCTATAGAAACGCGTATGCCCGTATGTGCATAGGAGGGGATCAAAATAATCACTTTTGAATGTTAGGGCATAGTGCACTTTTTAAATTGCATTATATGAGCTTTGAAGTTGTGAAATTATTCTTCATGTATGTATTTATGAAGTCATCTGTGTTTAAGAAGTAGGATAAATAATTAAAAATACCACATTTTTTACTTCATAGCAAAAAGACGCTCCAGTTTCAATGTTACCTTTTTATATTTTTTTGCTGTCATATATGTTGATTTGCTTTTTATTTAATTTATTTTCTAACACACACTAATCATTGCAATATTTGGTGTAGAACTAGTTATGGGTAGAGTTGCTGTGAATACTGGGCCTTGTTCGTTTTGCTTAACTTATTCCTGAATACACTTGATATTTCTTTTACAGTTGCTCAGTGAAAGACTTAGTCATGGTTATTTGGCATCTTATGTTTTTAACTTATAAAGAAAATTTGTTGCTCGCAAGCTGAGAATGGGCATTCCACTGATGTGTTAACACTGAAAAAACAATAATAGTGCTTTTCTTTAAAGCTAGGCCAGTGTGAAAATTACGTGCTCGCTGTTGCAGTTATGAGATTATTCCTGAGGACTTGCAAGCGTGTATTTTCTGATGGCTCTCCAAAGGCGTGCGAGTTTCTGAATGGATGATAAAACGGTTGCATTAAAACCTTTCTGTTTGTCACTGGATGTTCTTTTTCTTTCTGATTGTTAGGATGCCAGCTAATTAAATATTCAAACAGGCATACAGTTGTTTTAAAATAAAATTTGTTTGGGGCCCAGTTGTTTTATCTTGCTTTTTTATCTTGAGCAACAAGTCTGTGCGAGTCGTGTACTTAGAAAGCAAAATCAGCATTCAGGCTTTTATCAGGCCACCTGGCTGAGTTGGCACACCAGAAAGTGTGTTGTTAGGATCATTCTACTGTAGTTTCTCTGTACTGTGGCAACTTGCTAAAAAGCAAATAAAACAAGGGCAACAAATGCTGCGGCTTGCTACACTGTTCTTTTTTTATTTGTGCTTTCTCTCTTTATCTGTATGCTGTTGTGGTTTTTTTTAATGCATGACACCCAGTTATTGCTAACCTGCTTTTATTGCTCTCCCCTATATAGGTGTATGCACCATCCCCGAGTTCTGATGATTTCAACAGAGAATCTCCAAGTTACCCATCTCCTAAGCCACCAAGCAGTATGTTTGCTAGCACTTTCTTTATGCAAGGTGGGTAAAATGTCACTTGTCCTTTAGGCAGAAATCTGCAGTCAGACACTGTTTTACTGGGTGAATGAAGGAGTGTTGAAAGCATATCGTGCTAGAGCCTATGGTTAAGCTTTATATACTTTTGAAACAGTTAGATGAAGGGAACTGTCTGTTGATGTAAAGTTTTTCTCATGACATTAATTGCTGACTGAAATTTAAAGGGATTACACACCAGGCCAGATGGACAGAATTCCCATCCTTTGATTTGTAGGGGCTTCAGAGCAGCACACTGGAGTGATAGAGAAAAATGAGGTGGGGACTTATTGACTCTTCTGGAATTTGACTGTACAGTATCAGCTAACAGTCTTATGTTCTCAAATGCTTGTATATCCAGCATGCCAGAAAAAAGGGGGTTGCACTGAACGAAACGAGCAGAATGTACTTCCTCTGCCTCACGTCACACAATTAGCTCGTGCTGCAATCTGGTTTGGAGCACACTGAGAGCTCAGTGTCTCAGTACAGGAATTCACAGAGCACTTCAGTTTGTGCTGCAGAAGGGAAACTACACT
Organism: Erithacus rubecula; assembly: GCF_903797595.1. Lineage (NCBI taxonomy): Eukaryota > Metazoa > Chordata > Aves > Passeriformes > Muscicapidae > Erithacus > Erithacus rubecula. Next base: position 14,865,795 of record NC_136666.1, read on the forward strand.
GACACACAGGCTAAGGCTTATGTAATGTAGTCATTTCAGCTACTTAAGTCTGCTACGTTGAAATGTTTTTATGTTTTTGTGGTGCTAGGGTATGTTAGACTATAAATTGCTTGCTTTATGTAAATAGGTGCTTTGCAGTGTATGTTTATGATGAGTTCTGTTTGGCCAAACATCTTACCCCTCCACCTCCTTTTTTATTATTTCTTTCAGTCCGGACTTTTTATCAACACTCTTGATTTAAATCTGGCCTTACTGAAGGTCTGTGTAATTAGCAAAAGTGCTTGGTATTTTCTCAGCTGTGGTTGGATTATATTTCAGTTATAAAGCCTCTGTTGTTTCTTTGGTTTTTTTTTTTAATAAATATAGCAACAGTGTGGTGGCATGAAAATAGAAGATGCAGTATAAACTGGTCACCATTTCCCCACTCATGTTGGTCTCAGTAACTGAATTCTGTATTTGTTTAAAATAATCTTGTAAATGAACAGAGAAATAAGTATTCTTCATTAAATGTATTTTTCTTGTTTTCTTTTCCACTGAAAAAATGCTACAAAAAAAAAAAAAAAGATGGGACCCACAATTCTTCTGACCTCTGGAGTTCATCCAATGGCATGAGCCAGCCTGGCTATGGTGGGATGCTTGGAGGCTCCTCTTCCCACATGTCCCAGTCCGGCAGTTACGGCAGCCTGCACGCACACGATCGTTTGGTAAGACTCAGCACACATTAATCTGTTTATAGTCGTGTATGGGGATCTAACTTAGGAGAATTAACTTCTCGTTTGCTGCTCATGTATGTCAGTTAAAAACCCAGTTGTTAGAAATCACAAACTTTATGTATTAGATTTATGTCCTTTTAGTTATGTCTGTTGTATAAATAAAAATCTGTGACTGTGTAGAGGTCTGTTCAGAGGATGGATGAGTCCCTTTTTTCTGTAATGAAGAGCTGGGTGTTACAGGTTTGGTGTCTTAAAATATCAACATTTATTTAAGGACTACTTAATGTCTTATGTCTGCTTCTCTTCTCTCCAGAGCTATCCCCCACATTCAGTCTCACCTACAGATATAAATGCCAGTCTTCCTCCAATGTCCAGCTTCCATCGTGGCAGTACCAGCAGTTCACCTTATGTAGCTGCCTCACACACTCCACCTGTCAATGGATCAGATAATATTCTGGGTAAAAAGTTCTTCCTGCTTTTTTTTTTTTTTTCCATTTTACAGGAAAATGAAATTTAGGGCTGCATGACGCACAAAATTAGTAAGATTTAATTTATGGCATGCTTGTAGATCAGGAAAAATTCACCACTGTGATATTTCTGTTCTCAGTGTGGCTGAGGCAAATTGTTTTTCAGTCAGCTTAAGACTTACCCATTTATTTGCTTTTGCAGTCAAGTCTATGCTCAGGGACTGGATGTGCCTGACTTAATGCCCACTGTCCCTTCGTGGTTCAGTACGTGTGCATGTCCGTATAGGCAGCTCTGGTGCTGAAGTTTTCAGACAGAGCTTCTGTGTCACCAAAGCACTGCTCTGGAGAAAGGCAGGAAGGCTGTTTCTTAGGGGAGGTTGATAAAGTGCATCATAAATTCCTCTCTTAACTGTTTTAGAGATTACAGAGTAGCCATTGTGGTGGCTGGTTTAGTCTCCTCTGTGCTCATCTAGAAAGCAAGAAGTACAGGATGATAATCTGTTCCTTGCACAGATTTGCTTGTCTTAAGTTGCAGCTGTAGAAGTTAAATACTTGTATATGCCCCTTGTTGGTTCAATAGGATTTGCACTTTGCTTCATTTTAAAGCAAGTGGACTTTAGTTAGGGTGACTGTGTCAGCTTTGATTTGGGAGCACGTTTTGCACCGAGATCTTTAAACAGAACCCAGTTAGTGAATCTGCATGGGAAATTCAGGCTGGAAAATCCAAGTTTGTCACAAACTTGGAAACGGCAAGCATTGCATTATTTGGATTTCTGATGTGAATGGCTTGCATTCACATTCAATACATTTTTTGGCTTTAGAAGTTGATAATTGGAGAAAGAAGATTTGCTTTTAAAGGGTCTGTCTTCTACAGCAAAGCAGATATTTCAGAGGATTCAGTTCCTCTCTGTGTTTCCAATTGGCAGGGCTTCAGACTTCCTCTTGGCTTAATGGTGTGTGGAGCAAAAGGGCACGCAAAGCTGCTAACATGCAACTGAGAGCAGGGGTGACAGGAAGCTTGGTGCATCAGAGCTTTTCAGGGACTTGTTAAACTAAAGATGAGAGTACAACATGGGGAATTGGAGCAGGGGGAGCAAGGAGACACACAAGGAACTATTCTGTGAATTTGGCTTTAAGAATTAATTAAACGTGCAGCGCTTCAGTGGGGGCAGTTTAGAAATAAGCCGCAATAATGTAATTTTCTGATTTTGATTTTTCTTATCACATTTCATTAAAATTAGACTATGATGCTAGAAAATAATTTGTCTTTTTCTAGCTACTTTCACTTGTTGGTCCTTAAGTTATCAGGGTGATACTGTGTTTGACTTTTAAGAGGAGAGCATCTAAATGTAAATCTAATTGTTTTAATTAAATTTTTAAGTCTAATGAGAACTGATTCTATTGACACTGACTTCCTCAGAAAATCCATTTAAAAAGTGGTTGCTCAACTCTATGTGATGAATAAAATAATAAAAGTAAATAAAATTTCAGCTTTAAAAATAAGTGTTTGGTTTACTTTCCACATTACAGGAAACAGAGGAAATGGTGCTGGAAGCTCACAGACAGGTGATGCACTTGGAAAGGCATTGGCATCTGTAAGTAGCAGTTAGAATATTCAGATCTGAAACACATATTTTAGTCTATTATTTATGTGTCATTCATTTTATAATATCGAATCAGGAATTTTCACAAAGTCAAAACAGTGTACTATGATGCAATTTCCTGTCCTTTTTAAATGCAAGCAAAAAATACTTTGAGTTGAAGAGGACTTATTTTGAATTCCTTTTTCTTCAGGTTATCAAAAGATTTAAGGCAGATCTAGTTTAAAAAGCTAGTTAGACAAAGTATAAGATAATCATAAAACGTTGATTTTAATTTTTTTCTATAGTGTTTTAGGTAAAATTAATTCTTTTTAACATTAGTATTAGAGCAGATCCTGCTTCAAGGTTTAAAGTGTTTTCTCAGTGGCCTTATAAAACCGAGAGGTTTTGAATGCTGTGTTGTTTAGCTATAATCTATGGAACAGCCTTTAGAATGTTGTATATGCATAAATTTAAACTTTTAATTCCTGTTGGAATACTGTAAAACATGGCAAGTATCTTCAATCTACTGGAAGCTCTGTTTCCATATGCATGCATACAGTAATTATTTTTTCGTTAGTACAATCAGATGTACTTTTTATAAAAAGAATAATTGATACACAGCGGCAGAAATTTCAAAGTTGGGAATGGTGGCTGGGGGAGCACTTTGTATTTCTTGTATGGGGCAAACTTTGCAGCCCTAAGTGACCGTCCCCGTGTTGGCTTCTGCATCCCTCAGCTCATACCAGTGAATGCAAATGTGCATATTCATGCAGATCCTGTTACCCTTGCATCCCTCAGAGGGTCATATGTTAAAAGATTACCAGATCTGATAATGTCAGTAATGTCCATATTGGGGAGAACTCTGACCTACTGGCTTTGAGGAGAAAAAGGTTCCTGTTGCTTTCAGGGATTCAGCAAGTAGATAACAATTTGGGAGTCCAGAGGGCAGTTAACGCTCTCCTTTGGTCTGTTTGAGTGCTGTCAGAAAAGAACGGGGATCATTTTGCCTCCTGGAAATAGCAGTGCTCACATACTCCAGGCTGTCCATTGCTCTGCAGATGTATTTGGGTGTCTGCTGTTCTGCATCCGGAACAAAATTTTGTTGTTAAGTCTGGCACGCTGGCCAGTTAGACCTGCGGGACTTCATGACATTTTCCACTGCTCTCCTTTTCTAGATGATTTTCTCATCCTTTCAGGTATTTTTGTCCAAGTCACTAGCTGAGAAAACCAGGCTGATGTTTTGAGGAAAAACTAAATATATTGCAAGTGGAAGTCAGGGCAGAAATGTTTAATCTAACTGGTGGGTGGGCTCTGGTTGTCATAGAAACTTGTTTCTGTCATCCCGTGTTGTTGCTTGGCAGGAGCAGCCAGGTCATTCCATAAATCATTTCTGTCATAGCTGATGGTGATGCATTCCATCTGCTCTATCAGTGCATGCCATAGTCTGCACACTTCAAATCCCTCGCCTCATCCATCTGCTTCCCCCGCACCACGCGCACCCAGCACACTCCTCGCGCTGCTTCAGCGAGAGCTCGGCTCGCGGCTGGCCCGGGAGGGAGCTGGGCTCTCCTGCAGGTGAAGCTGACACACATGAATTTTGACAGCTAGGAAATCAAGAATATTTTTCTGTTGGAACAAAGTTTTATTTAAACATTGCGATTGTCGTGCCTTTTTTTCCCCCGTAAAATGCCACTATATTCCTTTCTGTTTTGATTTGAAATGCTGCCGCTGCAACTGTTGGGAGGAATTTCTAGTTCTAAAATTCTGTTGATGTACATCTCACAATAGGCCTTTCATGTGTGAAACATCAGAGGATACGACATTTGTTCTTCAGTTTAGGTATTAAAGACCATACAGAATAGTATGTGATTAAACATGTAAGGCCAGATAATACATTTGCAAAGGTTCTTTTATTTTAGGTTTAAGCCTGGATAATTGTGGTCTTAATCTCAGGGTAGGCAAGAAAGAGAATTGTACATGAAAGTATTTACACAAAGTTCCCAAAGCCCTGTGGATTATGCATTAGTTTGGATAATGAACTAGTATAGATAGAAAGAAAAGAAAATCTGGGTATTCGTGCCATTTCTAATGTGTTTCCCTGAACATTTGCCAAACAATAACCCTTTAAGATTGTGCCCATGGAGGGTTATATGGCAGGAGAAACATCTGGTTTATTTCATTGCCTAATGCCAAATCAAAACACTTGGTCTTTAATTTAGAGGAGATCAAACAGGAGGACTGTTTAACTTTGTTGATTATATCAGACCTCTTTGTGATAACTTATGTTTTGATTCCTACCTCAGCACTGGGGTAAAGGCCTTTGTACCGTCTTGGTAGTTAAATAGCCACTGGTCCCTTCACAAAAGAAAAGAAAATGTAGGGAAGTTGACTTCTAAAAGTAATTCATGAATTAAGTTTCTTTGTTGCTTTAGACTCAATAACATTAACATAACAAAGCCTAACTGAAATGTACACTGTAGTGTTTAAAAAATTGGACTAACAGCTCCGAGGTTTGGCTCTGCAGGCTCTCAATTGTGCAGCTTTTGTCTAAGAGCCTTTTCATTAGACCCTGGCATATTGGCACCCCACTGATTGGAATGGACCATGACTGATAGGAGGAGGAGTCTCATTTGTTGCAGTAAAATGAGTCATGTTACCGTTTAAGCCTGGCAGAAGGTGTCAGGGTTGTTCATCATTGGTCATTTAACTGCACAGCAGCCAGGGACTGCATGCAGAATGAATTTTGACTTCGTGTTTTACTTGGGGCTTTGGTGTACTGTAGATTTTCCCTGTTACAAAATACAGCAGAATAAAATTGGCAGGTAGACCTGTGGAAAATGAGCAGTTTCAAAGAAAACTCCGTGGCCTTTGACTTTATTTTAATTTTCTTTATCTTATCTGTCTGAAACCCTCTGCGGTTCTTGTACTGACACCCAAGATTTATTTTTATGCTGATGTACAATGCATGAATTTCCTCCGGTAGTATGAGGTAGTTTGTTCTAAATATATTTCCTTTCTAGCATGTATGAAAAGGAGGAAGCATTTCCATTAGGGAACTGATGGTCTTTTCTAATGGAAAAGTATGATACACCAGGAAGGAGCATGTGGTCTATCAGGTCCTGGTTTTGTCAGTTCAGAAAATACAATATGGAACTTAATGAAGTTATTGTCAGCTAAATGCTGAAATGTCATATTGTCTGTGTGAATAGACATCAACCACACTGCCAGTGAAAATTCTTTTAACTGCCATCTGATCTAACAAATCCTGGTCTCTGCTCAAGTAAAACAGGTTTGAACCGATGACCTATAAAAATATGTTCTGAAGTCCATAGTTAGCCTCTGAATCTATTCAATTCCCTTTATAAAATGAATTTTCTCAGTGTCTTGAGATTTCAATTTTTAATTAAAGCTTTAAGTATTATGTCTTCTATTTTTACCAACAGTTTTTAATTTCATTAATACCAAGGAAAGAATTGTTAGTTGAAATTTAGTATCTCAAGAGGCCAGTTGATTCTGAAATAAGAGAGAAACGTGTTATGTGCTGCAATACATTGCAAGAGGAACAAAATTTCGAGTGTTTTTTGTTTGGTAGGTAGCAATAAGAAGAGAGCCTGAATGCTTTCTTGGTATTTTGTGAAGGATTGATTTTTAACAGATAATATCTGTTAGCTGCTAAAATCTCTCTCTAAAGTTTGGAAAGTGATTATTCATTGGCATTTTCCTGAAGTTTTGTTTGATATAATTAGCTGTGTATTGTGAACTCTTACGTGAATCATTCCCCTGCAGAGACAGGCTGTAATTTCTGCTGCTCTTAAATGAGCAGGAAGGTCAGTAATACTTGTGTCACTATGAAATACAGGCTATGCTTATTTGGACAGCTGCTTGAAAATGAAAGTTCTTCGGACATTTTTAGAGCCTTGAATGTAATAAAGCAGAGCTGTGATTGAAGGATCAAATTGCATTTTTTATCAATCCAGAATCAAGAGTGACAATTAAAACATGAAAAAGAATCCTAGTAGCTTTTTTTCCTGTGTATTATAGCATATAGTAATCTATAATCTCTTTGTCTGTTGTCAGATTTATTCTCCTGATCATACCAGCAGTAGTTTTCCATCGAATCCATCAACACCAGTTGGGTCACCATCGCCTCTTACAGGTATGAGACTGGCCATTTGTCAGTACCTTGTTTGTTGTTTCAAATATGTCCTGTTTGGAATCACACAGTGAAATCAGCATTAACTTGTTTGCATAACTGCTTGTGCATTTCAGTTATTTTTCCATTGTACAAGATGAAGATTTATAAATCCAGATTCATAGACATTTTGTTAGAGGCATTCACTTGAGTCCTGGCAACTTGCGTTGAAAATTAGCTAATTTAAATAATATTTGGAAGCATTAATTGACCATACATTATCAGGGCTATAAAGATATTTGTACAGATTTGCACTGTTTGAGAGAAAGAAGAATGATTTGATTTGATTTGGGGGTTTTTTTAAGCTATATGTTAGCGCTCTGCGGCAGCTTTCAGTGACAAACACAGCAGATGTGTGTTCCCTCTAATGAAAATATAGTAGGCTATGAGACTATCCAATTTTTACACAAGATAGCTTTTCATTCATATATTTCATGAATGTTTTCATTCTATGGGAGAAGAATTTCTGGCATTTTTCAAAATAAGTGCTGTGTATTGCAGCCACCTCTGTCACCTGTGCTTTGTGTGTTTGTAGTGAATATGGGAAGAAGCATTCCAGTGTGGAGATGAACTGTGGGCAGCTGCCTACAGCTATTAGTGGTAGTGCAGCTTTCACAGACACTGTGGCCTCAGCTGTCTAGTAAAAGTTGAACAGCTGTTCTCCATATAGAGAGGACTGTGAAAGCTCCATTGACTTAAATTTGCTGTTTAACAAAGAACTAGAATTACAAGTAAGATGATGTAACTTTTAACCCTGTTCTTTCCTACAGTGCAATTTGTTAAATTATTTAACATTCATACAACAGTCTGCTTCCCCGTTCTTTGTTGTTTAATATAAACCTGCAGGTTCCTGACCATTGGTCACTAAAAGTGTTGTGCTTTTTATAAAACAATAAAATTACCTTAAGGTGAAAAGGGTACAGAATGAGTTTAGCTGAACACTTTTGTAATCTAGAGGAATAAATTAGCAAAGGTATTGCATGTAAAATACAGTCATCATCATATGGGTGTGAATATGCATATCTCTATATGCAGTGTCACTCAGAACCTCCATCATACATGCTTCAATCCTGTTTAATGGAGACTGCTCTGGTTTTCTGTGGATGTAATGGATTAATGAATATCTGACATGGTTTACCTGAGCAGCTGCTTTGGGCATTTCTTTTCTATTACTGAATAATCCATGTTGAATTGAGTAATGATGGGATTAATGGGATTTTTGATTTAGTGATTACAGTTGACAAAAAATGTTTTGTGTATTCTGTTGTACTGAAAAGGCAGATCAGACCAGAAAATTGTTATTATTTTCTTTTTAACATCAAAGCAAGTATTGAAAATATTTAGTGGCTGGAAGAAAGAAGTTCTGACATCTTAAAGTATTTAAAATTTTAAAGATCCCAATGAGGTGTTTTCCAAGAGTCACCTAATGAAATACTGCACCTAATTTTTGAAGTGTGAAAGCACTAGCTAATTTCTGAGTTTAGAGTACAAATTTGAGGTCACTAAAATTTGTATTTTCCTTTTGCTGATGTCTTTGCCTGTTGCAACCTGTATGAAATCTACAAAATTTCACTTCGTGCTCCTTATTTTGGATTCTGATGGTTAAGATGGTAGTGGACATTAGCAAATAATACCGAAATCCTTTTCAGGCTCAAACTTAGCATCTGCTTCACATTTATACCCTCCCATCCCCATTAATTTCAGTGATACAGAATTTATCAAGCCTTTGGTAAATTGCTCCAGTAGTTAATTACCTTCATTTATGAATCTGGACTTTTATCTTTATTCCCAGATGAGTCACTAAGAACACGGTGAAGCACAATGTGAAGTAATTACTACTGCATTTATTGCTATTTATACTCCTGGTAGCCATTTTCTGTCTTGACCCAAAAAGTTATTGCAGATAAAACAAATGTTTTATGTGTACTGAAATAATATATTTTGGAGCATTTTTGCCTTCATTGTCATTTTCCCCTTTTGCAGTTAGGTATTTGTTTAGTTAGCATTCATAGTATTACAGATTGCTTAAGTCATAATTTGCCCATCCTGTAATTGTGAATTAGGGTAGGAGTGCTCTGTTACCAGGGAAAGCACTGACAGATACCAACGTCATGAGACCTTGGGGTTCATAAGCTCATGAGTGACTCTTTGGCTCTTATGTTGCTGAATGAGGATTAATGACGTTTTTTAATTCAGTTAAGTAAAAGCTTGGAGAACAACTTGATGAAAACCCCCAAGTATTATGAGACAATAGTGCGTGTCTCGCCTGCCCTGCCCTCATTTAATTTCTAATTTTACATAAACATGCCCAGAGCTGAGCATCTTGCATAGTTTTAGTGTTTGCGTACACGCATGTGAAGTTTCTATAGGGATCTGAATGGTGGGAGCCTCGGCATTTTGAGAATCCTTCTGCAGGATCAGAGGCATTGAGGAGGTTTGGTGGGTTCTGAGGATGCAAAGCCCTCTGCAGCTCTGAGTGTGTTTGAAAGGGGAGCCAGAGGATTAGTGTTGGGGAGACCAGGGGTAAGAACAATACTGCAGTGATTGCTGTCGGTGACCCCTGTAAATCCTAACACTTGCCTGGCTTATTTGTTTTTTAATGCTGCTGTGTTGGTGCTGCACTAAAAGCTGCAGTTGTTAATTGCAGGGCTTCTGGTGCCAGGATGCTTTTTAACATAATTGGTGGATTTCATGCACAAACTTCTAGGAGGGGGAGTGGAATGAGGCAAGCAGGAAATCGGTGCCATCTGGCAACCTGCAGCCATGGAGGCAGAGTGCCACGCTCGGGAAGAGCCCTGGTGGCGCAGAGGTGTGGCTGAAAGCTGCAGGTTGCACTTGGGTTGGGCATTGCATAGGAGCAGTTGGTTATTCCCTCTCTTTTCTTTTTGTCTCTTTTGTGAGATTCCCAGTGGCAGTTTTGTTCTGGGTTTACGCTACAGAAATAGGACCTTCTTCAGCTAAACCCCCCAGACAAACGTGTCAGAAGAAGTGCACGGGCTTTCAGTCTGTGTGCTGCTCACCTTCCTGCTTAATCTGAGCTGCTGCTATGCTGCAGGGAGTGGTACTCTGAGATTTGATAGCAGGAGCCACAGTCCTGTCTCTAAAAATGGAGTTCTGATCTGGGAAAAGTTTGAACATTATGCTGAACCAGAATACTCCATTGTTTTTTCGTTAATGGCTGTGCAAAAATAAGTGGGGCTCCAAGCATTATTCCCGAGTTCAGGAATGACAGCAATGCAGACAGAGACTACAGGTCCAGATCCAGAGTAGCTGCATGAAGTGAAAATCGGTAATTATAAATTTACTGACTGAACTCTTTGTATTTTAAAAGAGAATTCCAGCACAATTATGGCAGCTCTGGACTTTCATAAAATAGGAGATTTTTATTATTTTTTAATTAGAAAGGAAATATTTGGGTATTTTAATAATTTTAATAGCTATGCAAGCTGTACTCTTTGTTAAATAAAACCTTGTCTTTAAAAGGTAACTACTTGCAGCTCTCTGAACAAAGGAACTGTAATGTTATTAAACCTTTTCCCAGTTTTCCAGACGCACAGCTCTGGCTGTTATTGAAAGAACAAGCCCACAGGCTCTTCCTTTAATGAGCTGTGTTGGATTGTATATCCATAATTTATTAATGTAATTGCTTTATTATTACATTTGTATGGCTGAAAGGAAGCTGTCTCTAATGGCCATAGAATTTCATGTAGTATCTTTATAAAAGATGCATTATTAGTTGGTGAGAAAAATGCGTGTTGTACTACTTTAGGCTTTATGTTACAAGTACTGTTTTATTAGTTATTGCTTTTCACATCTAATAATTTTTAAAATTTACATCATAATTAAGTATATTTATGTCAGAATGCCTATGTATTTGAATTTTCACTGTATAGGTAATATGAATTTAATTGTCAATTTGTTGCATAATCAATGATTCTTCTGCTGCTGGTTTACCTTAAGAATATTTGAAATACAAAATGGAAATGAGGTGTATTTTTACTCTTCTAAATTTGGAATGCATTGTAATCTAAAATTATGTAGTTGAAATTACTAGACAACTGGACAAGATAAAGCTTTTAGACCCAGTTTTAAGTTTTCATGTTTACTAGAGAGGTGTCATAAAAATGGTTCTCCGATTACCCTTAACTTGGTGTCTATTTGATTACTTTAAATATTTTTGTTATGTATTTTAACAATATTAAAAGTACACCTTCATATACTGAACAGAATCTGAAGAAAAATTCAGCAGGTCTTTTACGGTGACACAGGCAGAAGCAGATATTTCAAATATGGTGTGTGTGTACTTAGTCCACTTTTCAATGTTGAAGTACTTTGAAGATGTCACCACTTTTGTCACTGACAATGATCTAACCCTACAGATGCCAAGATATGAAAATTACCCCTCAGTAAGGCAGAATGAAGGAATTTGTCCTCCTTTGTATGCCCATATGTTAGCTTACCTTTATGCAGAATATGTTGGGTTTAATTATGTTGAGAAATACAGTCTCTGCTTCCCACTTCTGCTGTGTAAATCTGTGCACTAACCTAGACAATTTTGACAGGTGCCAGTCAGTGGTCGAGGAGTGGAGGACAAGCCCCCTCATCTCCCAGCTATGAAAACTCTCTACACTCCTTGGTAAGAATTGCTGAAAGCAACATAGTACTTTTTACTTAGGAGTTGAAGGCTTGGTTTTGTATAAATCCTGCATATCATTAAAGGAAACAGTAGGATAGCATTACAAATGAATTCTTTGCTAACAAATGGCCTGTTCAGTTGAACAATATAAGACGTGCAGGGTGTGTCTTTCACCATCTGTTCCTTGGGCATCAGGCTTCTGTGCTGAGGACAGCTGGTGCTAAAGCGCTGTTATGAGATTCTGGTACCTTTTCACAAATCCATAGCTAATTCTTATCTAAAGTTCAGTCTGGAGAAAGATAAAGACTTCATGCCTCCGCATTTACTTGTCCTTCCCCCTTCTCTCCCTCAAATGGCAGTCTCTAGGGCTTGTTTGCATTACACTGTTATTAAAGGATTAATACTTTTTATTTGCGTATTATTTGTTGTGGGGAATGTTCCTTTATTAATTATACATTTTACAGAAAAACACACAGGTAGTAATCTACAGCATTGTAAATTTTCTTCTTTGGAGGATTCAGCAGAGGATTTCAGTTACTGACTTGCTTCTTACATTTCCGATACAATATCGGGAAGGAACATTGGGAAAATTTGAGGGAAGGTTTTGATTATTTGCTTAATATTTCTAGTTTCCAGAGATGTAATTTTTATTTTTTTCTGTCTAACAAGAATAAATTATGAGTTAAATCAGATTTCTTTTCTTCAATATTTTTGCAATTAAATATAATTGTTATGTACATCTTAGAATTCTAACATAACTGCAATGTTAAATATTTAGCCTTTTCTTATCTTAATATAATCAGATCTCTGTTGCATTAACTTGACTAACAATTTATTGCTGACATGCACATCAGCTGTTTCCTCACCTCTTTTTTGAATTAATCTTAACCTGTGCTTTGCTTCCTGTTCTGTCTTGACTTTGCCAGAAAAATCGAGTTGAACAGCAACTTCACGAGCATTTGCAAGATGCAATGTCCTTCTTAAAGGATGTCTGTGAGGTACTATTTCACTTTAGATGGTGCCTTTTTGTGTTTCAATTAACGCTTCCTTCGGATTCCCCATTAAAAACTTAAATTACTGTGGTGTATGACCCATCTTTTGACTCCAACATCCTGCTATTTCAGTTTCTAGAGCTGCAGTGTCAGAATTGGTTTTGCTTTGGGTTTTTTTGATATTCCTTTTAATAAAAGAAAGTAATTTTAAGATGGACTTTAACAGTAACACAAATAGCTCGCTTTTATTTCTGAAATACCTAATCTGTTTGAAGGTCCATTTTAAAAAATTATTACTAAAGGTTTTGTCCAGTTTTTCTGTAATACAGATTCTCAAAAAGCTACTGCCTCTCTTAATTGTTTCCAGCGTGGTGAGGCTGATTTTATGATCATTCTTTCTTGTCCTGCATTAGCTTATTTTGTAGCAATTCCTTTTTTCTTTTCATGCCATGTAATAGCAGCTGAGTAACATTAACCTTATAATAAGCTTCACTTTCAAAGCTGCCACCTATTTGAGGAATGAATTCTATCTCGAACAAAATCTCCAGATAATATTTTCTTTTTCCTGTTTGTTTGTAGTGCTGGTAGGTGCTCTCAAAGTCTTTTGATAATATTTTGATACCACATTTCATCTTCTATCTTTAATACCTCCGAGATAGACTCTGTTGTGGTGTGAGAGCCTGGGGATTTGTTGAGTAATGGGTGTTGCTGCCCCTCTTGCCTCCACAGCAGTCCCGGATGGAGGATCGCCTGGACAGACTGGATGATGCCATCCATGTGCTGCGGAACCACGCCGTGGGGCCTTCCACCAGCCTGTCAGCTGGCCATGGAGATATCCACAGCTTACTGGGACCATCCCACAATGGGCCAATTGGGAGCCTGAACTCAAACTATGGAGCATCCAGCCTTGTAACAGCCAACAGACAAGCGTCCATGGTAATGATGTTATAAAGCATGAGTGTGTTTATGCAAAGCAACTACAGCTGATGCATTGAGACTATTGTAGAGCCTAGTGAGGTTGAACTGGGCTGTAAGACTAATATTTATCAGGAAGAAACCACTTGAGATTTTTGTGGAGGAAAAAGATGGCAGACAGCTTGCACCTGCTATGGGTTTCCAATTAGAATGTTGGAGTGGGGGTGGGCAGAAATGAGGGGGAGGAAAAAGATGGGAAAACTTAGACTTTGGCCTGGTCAGTGGCCCATAAAATCCTGCTGTGACCATATGCAGAAAGCTGAAACTTTCTGCTTAGAGCATTTCAGCTTATACATGCATTTTTTCCAGATGTGTAATAATTGGCAGAACCGTTTTCTCCTTGAAATGGTGAATAGGGAGATTGAATGGGAAAAGCAGTCGAGAAGGACTGAATTTCAAGTGTTCTGGTCTGGAAAAGCTGTTTATTGTAAATTGGAACTAGTCTTCAATAGCAGATGCTGGCAGAGGACTGGGAGGAAGCTGTTGGAATGTGGAACCATAGTGTGCGCAGGCTCAAAATTTAAACTTTTTTTCTAAACGAAAAGGAGTTTGAGCACAGCTGTAGTGTAAGTAACAATGAAAAGGAAACAACTTTCAGATTAATCCCCAAGAAGGGTGAAATAATTCAATCCATCTCTTTTAGTTTCTTTAAAAATGTGAACTGTTCTGAAAAAATGTAGTTGAGCTTTTTATAGATTAGAAATATGCTAAAAGCATTACACAGTAAACGGATCTATTTGTAGCATTGCACACTTCCCTTTTTCTTCCTTTTCATTCCACCCCTCTCAAAAATGCTTAAAGGAAAAAGAGCTTTTAAGAACATGCTTGTTTTAGTGGTGCCATGTGTTTGCATGTTTACAGCGTAATTTTAAAGACCAGTTACATGCTGTGAAATTTTCTGTTATAAAACAGATTCACAGCTGGGTACTGTGTGATCAAGGCAAAATTTCACCTATCATCAAAATAATTAGGTACCCCAATTGCTGAAGGGTTTGTATTCTATAAAACAGAATTAGTTCCAGGCTCTCCCATTCGCACGTCACACATCCATTTATATTAATTTCAGGACCACTGCAGTAAACATCAAAAAGAACTGGTTGTTTTCTATGAGCTGCGTGTGTTTGGGGGCTTTGGGGAGGGGGTTCTTTCCAAATGCACATCCAACTTCAGCTTTCTATACAAGTTCACAGTTACTTTTAGTAATGAAAGAAGTGATGCATAAGTACTTTTGAATTTTTTTGTAGTACCTACTGAGATTTAATATTTAAATAATGTTTTTTAAAGTTCTACCATGTTCTGGGGAAGACTGAAATTTAGTCATACAAAAGAAAACTTTTTTTCCCCCTCTGGTCTTGATGCAGCATAAAGTGACTGAAACTGCAGTGACAAATTTTTTCTGTGACTCGAGGAACCTTCTGATACTGCTTAGCCAGACACAGTCAAATAAATATAGGTAGTGCTAAAGTGTATATAAAAATCTCAGTTTCTCTTTTAAATAAGCTATGATAAATACTTTATCAACTCAGTTTTTATTAAAATAGGGGACAGTGGAAAATGACTTTCCAAAATGGACAGAAGTTCCTTGATCTTTTCTGGTTTAATGTAGTTGTGTAAGTACTACACATCTAATTTATCATCTAATTATTTGGCTGACAGATGCTTGTCTGTTAGAAATAAACTTAAATTAAGGGGAAAAAAAACCTGCCTGTACATTTTATCCTCACTTGGTGAAACAAGCTTGCAGATCAGTTTTTGCCTTGAAAAGTGAGTCAGCTAAAGAATTTCTTGGATTGACCTTAATTTTGTTACATCAGAATAATTGGCTCCAACAGAAGGCATCCTGTTGTGGCCTTGCCCAGTCCCCAAAGAGTGCCCTTTGACATCATTTGCAATTGCAGGAACTCAGCACGGCTTAGGATGGAGTCCTGAAATAGGTACAGAGCAGGGGCTGGCACATCTGGCTGTGCTGCAGACTGAGTGCTTTATTAGTGATGACTGCATTGCAGTAATGCCCTCCAAGTATAAGGGGTAATTCTTCTTCAATAACCAATTAATTTCAAACTCTTATTTGCTATTAGGTTAGTGTTCTTTTTAAATAGTAAGTAGGAGAGCAGAGGATTTGACACACGGCCTGAACTGTAAGATCCAGCCTTCATTCTGGATTTAAATACCACTTTACTTAAGATGACATCCAGTAAATTTTAAGAAAATAATGAGTATTTGGCTAACATAGTGAGAAATGTCAACAATGATAATGGTGATTACCTATTTTTGAAGTTTTGTTTGACATAGGGTCAAGAAATGTTCATTGGAATTCAGCACCAAATGAAACTTCCTTGTTGAATGAGGGTGGGATCTTTGCACAAAACATTTTTCTCTTTTAAAAAAAATAGGAAAAAAATTTAATTTCCCTTGAAGATGATGATCTTGGCAGAAGGAGCTAGGAAATGAGTAATTTAACTCCTTTTTATGTAATTAGTGTAACCAGGCATGGTTTTATTTTAACATTTGCTTAATTTTTGAGCCAGATTTATTTTACAACTCTAGTTGACTTCATTTCCTGCTTGCTCTGAATGGTCTTGTTTTCTTTTTAGCCGGGCTGGCCATTAGACTTATTCAAATAGATTTTTAATATCTCAAACTCATCAAATATTTGCTAACTGGCCTTTGAAGTTGATTTGTATTTTATTTCATGTATTATTGAAAAGTTAAGAAGTAATACTTTTTGTTCTTATTCAAGCTGCTTTTTATTTGTCATTGTAATACAATGGAAAAAGAACAGCCTGAACTGATTAAAAATAAATAAATAAAAGGCCTGGAAACTCAGTTAAGGATGAAACTCAATCCTTAAGTCAGAGGGTTTTTTCAGGTATAACAGGAATTTAAGAGAATTGGTGATCTCCCTCTTTGTGCCCTGTGCCTGCTACAGTAGAAGCACGAAAGGGCAGTTAAGCAACTTTGCCAACACCAACCTCTGCTCTTGCTCAAACCCTTTCAGAGCTGCTATTTCCCTGCAGAGATTGTGCTCCCACTGAATAACTCTGAGCTGTCTGAAGTGTAAAATTCTTGATTACAAAGCCCTTTTCATTGCCTTAATTATGCACACCTTGGCTAAAATGGTTTTAATGACCATAGGCAAACTCACCAGCTAGCAGGGCTTGGTAAGTTCTAAGACTCAGACCAAGAGTGGTGTTTTTATTTTCCAGTTCTCAAAAGCTTTCAGTGCTAAGTGCTCAAAATGAATACTCAATCTGAAGTGTGAGATGCAGAACCAATGCAGGACAGAGATGTCCTTTCCCCATGTGTTACTCTCAGTTCTCCTGCATGCAGTTGTGTGTCATCACTGCCCATGATTTGTCCAGTTTTTATTTAGTTGCCTGAAATACTTAACTGGTTTTCTGGTTTCAGATCCAAAATGTTACCACTTAAATCAACTGAAATATGTTTTGCCCTCAGGTTTGGTTAGGGTTTTTTTTTTTTTAATTTTGCAAGTGTCAGTGGGGCTGCAGACTGTCCTGTCTACAAGTTTTTCTTGAAATGCATAAAAATGAATACAGTTGGCCTGGTAAATTACAACAACGTACAGTCTTTTAACAGGACTACTGTTTTGCTCAGCCTAGGGTTACTGAGGGGTAAGGTTTTTGTGATTGCACTGGATGCTGACCTGTGTTGTGTTGGTATTGTGTGCAGGAGGCAGGTAAAGGGCAGTGATGGGAGTGTGGTGGTGCCGAGCTCTGTGCCTGTGCTGGGCACTGCTCACAGCACATCCCGAGCTCTGTGCTGGGCACTGCTCACAGCACATCCCGAGCTCTGTGCCTGTGCTGGGCACTGCTCACAGCACATCCCGAGCTCTGTGCCTGTGCTGGGCACTGCTCACAGCACATCCCGAGCTCTGTGCCTGCCCTGGGCACTGCTCACAGCACATCCCGAGCTCTGTGCCTGCCCTGGGCACTGCTCACAGCACATCCCGAGCTCTGTGCCTGTGCTGGGCTCTGCTCACAGCACATCCTGAGCTCTGTGCTGGGCACTGCTCACAGCACATCCCGAGCTCTGTGCCTGTGCTGGGCACTGCTCACAGCACATCCCGAGCTCTGTGCTGGGCTCTGCTCACAGCACATCCCGAGCTCTGTGCTGGGCTCTGCTCACAGCACATCCGGAGCTCTGTGCCTGTGCTGGGCACTGCTCACAGCACATCCCGAGCTCTGTGCTGGGCTCTGCTCACAGCACATCCCGAGCTCTGTGCCTGTGCTGGGCACTGCTCACAGCACATCCCGAGCTCTGTGCTGGGCACTGCTCACAGCACATCCCGAGCTCTGTGCCTGCCCTGGGCACTGCTCACAGCACATCCCGAGCTCTGTGCCTGCCCTGGGCACTGCTCACAGCACATCCCGAGCTCTGTGCCTGTGCTGGGCTCTGCTCACAGCACATCCCGAGCTCTGTGCCTGCCCTGGGCTCTGCTCACAGCACATCCCGAGCTCTGTGCCTGTGCTGGGCTCTGCTCACAGCACATCCCGAGCTCTGTGCTGGGCACTGCTCACAGCACATCCCGAGCTCTGTGCCTGTGCTGGGCACTGCTCACAGCACATCCCGAGCTCTGTGCCTGTGCTGGGCACTGCTCACAGCACATCCCGAGCTCTGTGCCTGCCCTGGGCTCTGCTCACAGCACATCCCGAGCTCTGTGCCTGTGCTGGGCACTGCTCACAGCACATCCCGAGCTCTGTGCCTGCCCTGGGCACTGCTCACAGCACATCCCGAGCTCTGTGCCTGCCCTGGGCACTGCTCACCGCTGTGTCTCCCCGCACACTGTGTGGCAGAGCCCGGCGTTCCGCCGGTCTCCCATTTTGTGTGCCTGGGAAGCTTCGAGCTTTGCTTGGGCGGAGAGACCATGGAAACAAGGCTGGATTAGCGCCGGAGAGGATGCATTGGCTCGGAGCGAGTTGGCTCTGGAGCCGAGCTGCTGCGAGTCCCGCGGGCCGGGCCGGGCCCAGCCGCAGCTGTATGGAAATGGGGAGCGCTGGGCAGCGCCGCGATCCCCCGATCCCCGATCGCGATCCCCCCGATCCCCGCCCCGCTCCGGGCTCCGCGGGGGCCGCCGGCAGCTCCCTGCCCCCGGAGCTGGCCCTTGGCGCTAGGAAAGCGCCTGACTGGGAATCGCTTATAAATAATAGCAATAAAACACGTCGAGAGCTCGTTTGTTCCGAGCGCCGCGGCGCTGATGGCCCCGGCCGCCTTTCAGAAGAGTTAAAGGAAGCCTGAGGTTGTGCTCCATTGAAATGCAGATGGCGAGAGCGCTTTCTCTATGCCGTGCGGGTCCAGCGATAGGAGAGCAAACTAAATATTCGGAACTGAGTGTTTGAGGTACTTGAATCTTTGGTAGCTTGAAGTAGCCACAGAGCTGTTTGCCTGTGCATGAGATGCGGTGATTTTCAGCAAGTTAATTGGTTTGGGTTTTTTTGTTTGCCAGATTGGATTTTCTGGTATATCAGAGATCACAGATAAAAATCACTGTTATGGTCAGTTTTGTAACATTTTAGCTCTTAAAATTTCTGTGTAAATCCTGTTAATCCAGATTGTATGCTTTTAATTTGTACATCTTGGTTTCAAATGTTTGGAACATGGCTTGAATTCAGGTTTTATTTCTTATCTATTCTCTGCCTTTATCAGAACTGATTTGCTAATCTATTGCCTTTAGATTAGCTCTAGATTTGAAAATTGCCAAGGTTCTGGCAGCTGCTGTTTGTATACAGCTTTAAGAAAGTTTTGCCTTTTTTAAGAAGTAGATTTTGAAACAAACCTGATCCTGAAACAAGTAATAGTCTGTAGCTTGAATAAAAGCACCCTCAAGTGTTAGGACTAAGCATGACCAGAAGAAGAAAATAAAACACACAACCTGCAAGGTGGAATTAAGGAAAGACTCCGTTTTGAAAAGTTCAGAGTGAGAATGAGCATCATGTTCCAGTTGTAGAGAGTTTTGCCTCTTGGGCTCAGCTCCTTCTTCCCAGGCAGTTCATGGCTCTTGCAGGAGCTGGGCCGTCTGTATCCAGAGCAGAATTTCTCCCAAACAAAGCCTATTACACGCAGAGGAAGATAAAATGTACTTGAAATAGCAACAGATATTCCACAGTATACAAGAGGAGATTTTCTGCAGAACAATGGATACAAATAGCAGCCCGGAATGACCTGATATTAGCTGTGGGTTGTTGGGGAGGGGTGCTTCCCCCTTTCTTTTTTTGTTCCTGTGCATTAGCTTACAGGAACAAGTGTATATTAAACAAAGGATAAACTTGCATAAGGGTATTTATCTCTCTCCGGGTAAAACCCATACTAAGACATGAAAGGTAAAAGCTGCATTAATTACTCAAGAGGGATTCAAAGCTCAGCAGTTTACTAGGATTGAAGGATTTATTGAAAAACAGTGGTTCTCATGTGTAACTCCAGGCAATAAACCTATTTAATTAAAGGCTTAATCTTCTAGTTGACATGTTTGCTACTGTTCCAATAAAAAGCTTCATCTGTAGCCAGTTTTTGTAACTATACAAATAATAGTAGAATCCCTCCTCTTTGTTCATTTTTTAACTGTTTAATTGTATTATGTTGGTTATATTATAAATGTTTAAGGACTTTAGAAATGTGTCCAAATTATTTAAATACAGGCAGTGTATTTTTTTTCTTGAACAAATATTTTTTAAAGAAGTTGATGACAGTATTCTGTATTGAGCAGCAGTTTTTTAACAAGTTGCCTCTTCAGGTTAGGTATGCACACTCAAAGATGTCTCACATAAGTATCATTAATTCAAGTTTATGCAAAATTAGAAATTTTCAAGACTCTTCATCTCAATGCTTGCTCGCTCAGAAATTAAATCATTATGTATTATGAAGGAATAGATGAGAAAATAGGTGGTAAGAATAGTTAGATAGCTGGATTATTTTATTCCAAACAGAGCTGGTCACTGCTTGAGATACAGCCCAGCCCAGTTAGGTGTAATCAGATGTTTCAGTGTAACAGCATCAATCAGCTAAAGGTTTCCTTTACTCAGTGAGAATTTTAACTTGGGTCTCTAATCCAGCAAATACTTTCAGTGTTTTAAATTTCTATTTTTGGATTATTTCTTTGAAACACATCTTTAAAAGAAATCTTTGCTTTCTCTTGCTTTAGGTTGGGACTCACCGGGAAGAAGGTGTCAGCCTCAACAGCAACCATACAGTTCTTCCCAGTGCAGTTTCTGCTCAGAGCACAGAACTAAATCATAAAACACAAGACAGCTACAGAGGTAACCTTCCAGACTTCTATGCTGGACAGGGTTTGCAATAGTTTAGAGCCAGTGAGGCTGTAGATCTTGGTAAAATGGCATCAGTGCAAGGGATAGGGGCATAGATAATGTTGAAAAATAAAAATTAGTAACAAATCCAATATAACACCACTGTTAGGGACACCTGTAACAATTTTGAGGGCATCCCTCAATTACTCCAGTATAATTTCAAGATAAGGCTGCATTACAGCCACATCCCTCCTGCTTAAGGGCCACGATCCACTGGCAGAGCTGCAGCCATTTCCCAGTCAGCCAGGAGAGCTGTGGAGTGGGCTGACAGCAGAGTTCAGCACAGCCAGTGGAAGGAGGTCACTCCATGCCCGTGTTTACAGTTCCTTCCATTTCTAGCTGAAGAAGTAAACTGCAGAAAACTGCACTCAGCTCCTTTACTAGCATGCTAGCACCATTTAGGGGGTGTTGCACATTCAGCCTAAACCCCAGCCTCGGTGTCAGGGCAGCTCTGCCTGTAAATTTGCAGCCCAGACATCAGGTGCAAATTTCCTTACTTCACTCAGTGTCCTTTTGTCTTAAACAGTGTTTTCCTTAGACTGAGCTGTTACCAATCAAGCTGCTCTGTGAGCT
Source organism: Erithacus rubecula (assembly GCF_903797595.1). NCBI lineage: Eukaryota > Metazoa > Chordata > Aves > Passeriformes > Muscicapidae > Erithacus > Erithacus rubecula. The sequence continues at coordinate 14,887,245 of NC_136666.1, forward strand.
GTGATTGCTTTATAACCCATGACACATGTCCAAGTACAGTGGTGTTGCCAGGATTTCTTGTTTCTGTTAGTTCTTCCTGTTGTCTCCCCAGACTCCGCTCGGCTCTGGCCCCTCGCTGCCATTATCTGCAGTGTTTCAGTGCTGTGACTCTCACTCTGCTCTCTGGTTGCTTGCAGCACTGTCAGGTGGCTTACAGAGCCAGTCTGTGGCTATAGGTCCAACAGAAATCAAGTCTGAACATAAGGAGAAGGATGAAAATATCCATGAACCCCCCTCATCAGATGACATGAAATCAGATGACGAGTCCTCCCAGAAGGATATCAAGGTCTCATCCAGAGGCAGGACAAGGTGCGTTGCTGACATAACCTGAGAATCTGTGCCTTGATAATGCTCAGTAGCATGTTGGCCTGACATTTGATAAATTTGTTGCAAGGCTTTTGTGTTACTGCAGTGCATATACCAATAGGCAGCTGAAAGGGAGAAAAAGTTTATGGTATCTGTATATTTAAATACAAGGTAGAGGATTTGCTTGGAAAATCATCTGTCAAGTTTGCATTCCCTTATTCTAGTGCCTTGCTGTAATATCTGCTGTACATATAAGCAGCAAAAGACTGAGCACACAGCATGGGGCAACGTCAGAAATTAGTGATGCTTTATACCTGGCACAGGGCATGTGAATTTGTGTCAGTGGAGAGTTCCAGCTCCTGACCTGGAACCTGAGGTGAAACGCTGTGGCTAAGTGTCCTCTTGAAACACTTTGTCCCCTCCCAAACCACAAAACTGGAGCTGACACTGGCTAAAAAAATGCTTCTGAGTCTGTCTAATAGACCTGATACAAGCATTGAAATTTGAGGTAACAGTAAACAATCAGAATTTTGCAACCACAGGCAGCATATGTATTAGCACATATTTGATGGCATTTTACTGTGTTAATTTTATTAGAGGTTTTGTACAGTTTTAGACTAAATTGGATGAACCTATATTAAAAAACTTAATATCATTTGAGGCAGTTCAAGAATTCTAAATATAACTGTTTAACTCTACAAAAAATAGTTCTAAAAATGGCTAGTGTGATGTTTAACAAAAGGCTCTTAAATAAGCACACGAAACTGAAAATTCCTTGAACGTGCTTTTGCATAAGCTGATGTATTAGAAAATAGCAAAAGCTTTGTTGGAAATTGTTGTATTCTTCACCTATTTGGAGTCAGCAGCAGGATCCCTTGTTTGAAACACCAGCGATATTTCCATTTTTCCTATGACATTTTCTTTCTTGCAGCAGTACTAACGAAGATGAGGATCTGAACCCAGAGCAGAAGATCGAGCGGGAGAAGGAGCGGAGGATGGCGAACAACGCGCGGGAGCGTCTGCGCGTGCGCGACATCAACGAGGCGTTCAAGGAGCTGGGCCGCATGTGCCAGCTGCACCTCAAGAGCGAGAAGCCGCAGACCAAGCTGCTGATCCTCCACCAGGCTGTGGCAGTCATCCTCAGCCTGGAGCAGCAAGTGAGAGGTCAGTGGCCTGGGGCAGCTTTGTCCATGGAGCAGTTGAAACCTGCTCAGCCAGATGCATGAGCTGCTGAAAGTGTATTTGCTGTTCTGTAAACGATGCTGAAGTTCTTTAGAAAAAGCAAAGAATTACTGTTAAAGAAAAGGGGAACAGTGAGTATAAGGTTTATACTCTGACCTTTATTTTTTCTGTTCCCTCAGCATCTCTTTGCTTAAATTTTCAAGGCAGACTTTTAATTAAGAGATTGATACATTTTGCTTTAAATTGTAACAAGCACTTGTTTAGTTTAGTGTTGCTTTAGTGTAGCAACAATAAGAGATTGGTTTTAGGATGAACTCCACAATTGAAATACTATAATGCAGTGAATTTATTTGTGTTTTCTTAAGTTTTTGCATTAAACATGTACTGGAGAGAGGAAGCTTCTACTCTAATTGAATCAGAATGGGGTTTGCATGAACCTTCTTTCTCTGATTGCTTTAAATTTTTCCAAGAAAGAAACAAGAGGCCTGCTGGTAGTGCAGAAGGAAAACTGCTTTGTGCCATTCATTCTCATAAGGACAGATGGTTCTGGGAATCACGTTTGGTTCTTCAGCTCTTCTGTTCTTGTGAATTGGTGAAGCCACAGTTGACGTTTAATCTCCCGGTCTATTTTTGTCAAAGACATGCTGAAATTCTGAGGCACCTTATTCAAACTTTTGGTCAGCCCTGAGTCAGACTGGATGGTGGCTGGGAGGCCCTTCCAACAGAAATAATCTCGTTCTGTGGAGGTGGCACTTCCCAAATGAGTGTCCTCATGTGTTGCTGTTTGGGACTCATCAGCAACCACCTTCCTTAGTGTCTCACTGATGGAAGGTGCATCAAGGAAAAGTGTGAGATGTGGGTATGTCAGTGGCTGGATTTGCTCAATGCAACTAACTTAACACAAGCTTATGTACTTCATGCAGTAAGGATGAGATGCTGTGTTTTCAGGCACTTTTACTGATCCATTTGTCAGTAAAGGAACACACTGTGTCCAGCCAGAGCTCTTCCAAGGCACAGAGCAACTGTTCTGCAGATGAGACAGCAGCTGGGGCCATTGTAAAACCCAGCTGAGCATCTCTGAGACTTAGATCTTGGGCACTGTTGAGGTCTGAAAATGCTTGCTGTGGTCTGGAAGATCAGGTTGAGTATTAGGAAGTCTGAGGGGCATTAATCAAGCATGGGTTTTGGTGTTTAAAAAGTATCAATTCCATCTCCCTGCTCTCACAGATTGTGTAATTCACAGGAAGCTCCATGCTAACAAAATAACTGCCTTGGTCAGAGGACTTCCAGCCCTGGTGTCTCTGGTAGAAATCCTTTTTTCAGTGAGCTAACAGCTAAACTGGCCCCATTGTACAGGCAGTGGAAGTGGAGAACTTGCCTTCCTCAGGTTCCCTGTGCTCTGGGGCTCCTGGAGAGAGGCCCTGGCTCTGTTTGTCCCTCTGTGCACCTGTTCCTGTGAGTGAGTGACCAGAGCTTTGTGTGACACCCACAGGAGCTTGCACAGTGCTTTATGTAATTGCATAAACAATTTCCTCTCTCTGCTGGTAATGAAGCTTCTCATTTTGTGATTGGTGCTATTCAAAATGAACCATTTCTGATTTAAGCTCTCAGTGTAGACCAGGGGTTTTATCTCCATTTCCTAAATCGCTGTAAATTAACTTCCTTTCAAAGTTTCCACGTAATTAAATCTTTAAAACTTCAAGGCAAGCCCCAGTTAGACAAAGAAAACTATGATTAAGGAAAGTTAGCAGTTTTGGGGTTTTTTTTTTCCAGTAGACTCTTTAGGAGTGCTCATCCTTAAGGAAATGCAGTGGGAGGCTGTTGATAATGACTTTGGTGACAGCAGAACTATCAAGTCCATCCAAAATAGTCTCTGTCAGATGAGCTGAAATGCACAGGGGTCAGTAAACTGCAGTTACTAGAGGGTGCCTGTGCAGAGAAGAGAAGGGCTTGTGCTGTCTGTTCAGTTTTGGCAGACTTCTTGCAATTATAATTGTATCTGCCCTCCAACTCCAAAACAGAATGCACTGACAGTGAGAAAATACCTTAAATATACCTTAAAATGTTGATTCAATTCCACAGTGGAATATATTAGATGGTTTTTGTGTGTGTTTTGGACCCCTGTGATTTACATCTTCTGTATTTGATTCATGAAAAGCCATTTTGAAGAACAGGAACAGTTGACTTTTAGAAACTGTCATTAGTTGGAAATGAGATCCAAATCTACATCTATTGAAGCTAAGTGGGGAAGTGGAAACACATTGATGAAAATACCTTGATAGCTGGTCCACAGCTGGTTAGTATAAAATATGGACTTTAATGTGAGAGGAAATAGGGTTTGGAAAAAAAAATAATGCCCCTGCTGTATACGACTGTCATCACAGTCTTTTGATAGAACCAAGATGGGCACAAGGTGATTTCACAGATTGAGGCTGATGAGAACTATCCATTCAGGGTGTGCTGCCTCCTCTGCCCTAGCAGCTGGCTAATACTTACTGGGAAGAAAGAAGCAGCAACATTACTAAAACTAGTGTGATGTCAGCAAGGTTGGTAAGACTTCAGCCTACCAACAAAATGGATATATTTCATTATGTTATATCGTAAATTACAGATAGTTCTCATTTAGCACTTCAGTGTCTTATGCTGATAAAGAAGGTGCTTTTTAAAAGTTTCTGAAGGTGTATGAAGGCTACTGAAAGGGTTTGGGTTTGGCTTTTTGTCTCTTTTTTTTTTAAATACCAATTTAGGAGCTGCCTGGCAGGACTTTCAGTAGTGATTGTCTGCAGCTTTGGACACCTGTGGGTGAGCAGGGGGTGTCAGCAGCTGAAGAGGGAAGCTGCAGAGCTATTTTTACTCCAGGGTTCATGTATTGGTATTGCCCATGGTGTCAGCACATGGGACATTAAGAAATCTGATTTTTCTGTTACAGAACGAAACCTAAACCCTAAAGCAGCCTGCCTTAAGAGAAGGGAAGAAGAAAAAGTTTCTGCCGTATCGGCAGAGCCACCAACAGCACACCCAGGAAGCCACCCTGGCCTGAGTGAAACTACCAACCCTATGGGTCATATGTGAACACCAGCCAGGTACGTCAGGCACGTCCTGCCTGGAGGGGGGAGACACCTGCATGTGGTGGCTTTAGCTCCTGAGCTGCCAGCAGCACCAGACTTCTCTGTGCTTTCCCATCTCTCAGCAGAAGCAGAAGGCTGCAGATTTGTTTGGGTTTATAATAAAACCCCAAGAAACTGTCGTCAGTCTCTTTATTTTTGTGCCTCGTTGCCAATGGCTACATCTCTTGGCTCAGGTGGTCTTCTTGGCATGGCATCAGAGGAACAGTGAACAGCTTGCTAGATAAGCCAAGCTTAATAAAGATGAATTATACATCTTTAAATGGTCTAAATATGACATTAGTTCATTTAAAAATCCTCTTATTGTTTCCCGGTGCTGATACAGTTTCAGGGACTCCTCATCCCAGAGAGATTTGCTCTCTGGCTCAAGGCCAGTCATTCTAACTCCTCTCATTTGCCCAGCAGAGACTGGGAACTGCCTTAAGTCACGCTCTGTATTGGTGAGGATAGTTCAAATTTAAAAGTAATGGTTGCAGCTTTGCAAGGTAGCCTGCTATGTAACATCTCATTTAAACACACTGATGGGGAGGTGCTACAGGAATATCAGTCTTTTGGTTTTTTTAGTGTTGTTGGGTGTTTTTCTTAAATAGCTATGAAACTTGATTTTAAAAGGAAAAAAAAATTGAGTATTCCTGTAGGGCTGTTGCCACTTTCAAAAAGAATAAAAAAAACTGGGTTCACTGCCCTTGTTTTAATTCAGAACCTTACTAAATTTTATGTTTTTGGAGGTTTCTTGTTGTTGTGTATATTATAATTTTTAATGCTTTGAATTCCTCTGATTTGTTTCATTTTGTACAAGAGCAATTGGCTACTTTGGAATTGCCAGGTAATTTTTGATTTATAGCCAATTTAGTCTCTTTTTGCCATATAAATACAAAGAACCACTTTCAAAAGTTTGGTGTCATTGCTTTTTTAATAGCAGTAACTGTGGGTTGACTGAAGTTGACAGAAAAGGCTCAATTTCCCTTCAGGAGGGAGTGAACTTGGCACTGTCTTCTGCTTGGTTTGGAGAGCAAAGGCAAACACAAACTGAAGGTCTGAGATGTGCAGATTATTCTTTCTCCCATATCCAGAGAGGCCCAACAGAAGGTTCTTTAGAGTAATCTCTTCAATAGATCATGTTCAGGATGGATATCTCTGGAACAGGGGATTTCAGGGTCTATCAATCTGATTTTGTTTTGCACCTAAATGACTGAAAATGCCACCAAATCCAGTTTAAATTAGGTCTCTAGTGTTGATACTGAGCTTTTAAATTATTCTTTTCCTAATAACCTTTTTCTTCTCCTGAACTTCTTTCTAGAATTCCAGAATTATTGGTAGGATACACAGAAGGTGACCTTTCTTCACAAGGACACAGACAACTAACATTATACGAAGACACAAACCTGACAGGAGAAAACACTTGAAGCAAGAAACCCAAATGCAATCTTATGATCAAAGCTACTGGTCAACACCTGCATCAGGAGTGAAGATACAAGATCTTCAGACAGAATTTCAGCCCATGAGATACTCTGAACATATCATTCTGTTGCAAGCAGTGTGTCGCTTCTGCACAATCAGAGACTGTTGTGATCTCTCCACTCATTGTGGAAGTTGCCTTGTGCCTAAACTGAATTGACAAATGCATTGTAACTACAAATTTTATTTATTGTTATGGAACTGTAAAGGTCTACATATAAAGGGAAAAGTTAACATGTTGAAAGCTGATAAAATTTCAGCTGAATGCCAGCATTTACTAAAGCTGTTCACATTCAGAGAACAAAGCAGTGACAACCGTCGACCCGTAGCATTCCCAGCATACCTATTAGTGTCTTAAAAAAGGAAGGGAAAAGTCTTTTGTTGTCCTTTCCTCTCCTTTTGCCATATGACTAGTGTTTTCCATGCAATAGGAAATTATTCCTTGGTATAGCTTATTTTATGTTATTTTTGATCTCTGTTAATCTGAACAGTTATGGTCACAGTTCCCCTTCCATACTGAGCTCTGTGCCTCAAGCCACTCAGAGGCCTCATGAAGGCAGCAGGCTGGAGCAATACTGTGACCATAACATTTCTTGGATTTAAAAAGTGATTTTTATTTTCCCTCAGACTTTCCTCAAACATTTTTTTTTTTCTAATTATAAACAAAACCTTTTTAGGCTTCTAGGCTTCATAGTAAAGCTTGTAACGTGAAGTGTAAATTGGGTGGGGAGAATCTACTTTGTTAGAGTTGCTTTGTTTTCCGAGCAGTAAGTACTACATATAGTACATGTAAAGTGTTAGCTGTATGTAAGCACAAAATGCATTAAAATACAAAGGAGATTTTTTTCAGGCTGTAACTTTGGTGAATAGTAAAATCTCAGATTCACCGTGGCAGGTAGTGTGATGATATAACCACCAGCAAGGTGGGCTTATTATGTAATGGAATCTTAAGAGCAATGGTCACCAGTTTTTCCTTCCTGTACACGTTAACTATCATGTCATGTTGTATGGCTTGTCAGTGGAGAAAAAATAGTGTGAATCAAATGCAAATACCCCTGTCCCAAGCCATATTAGCATTAAACCTTTAAATGTTTCTCCACCAGAATAGTGTCCATAAGTATTCCTTTGTCACAGATGTGTTGAAATGGTTAAAATCCCTTTGAACTTCCATGGAAACTGTCTTCCACTGCAATGACCATGGAGGAAATTTCCTAAGCCAAGGTTGTCTGAGCTATTGTTTATATAGTGCATCTTTCATCACTGGCAATTGGTTCACACACGAAACAGGAACAAAACTATAGTTTTTATGAAGTCATTTCATTTGAAAGAACAAAAGATGGATTGATAAAATAAACTAATGAATTTAAGCTCATGTTTTGGATGGTTCCTAACAAAACAGTTTGTGGAATTAGTGGACTCATGTCTATTACTTTAATTTGCATATATCATCAAATAACACCTGATTATATCTGTGGCCTTGTTCTTCATTTCAGTGTTTATCAGCTAAACGGAATTTGTTGCTTATGACGTGTGAAAGTGATCACGTGCCACTGCCTGGCCTTTTTCCTTCTAAGCTTGTTGTCTTTTTGGCTATATTAGACTTTGCAGTATGCCCAGAAGCTTTCCTTCATAAAATAGAAAGAAAAAAACATTTGGCTTATTTTTCACTGTAGCTAGTCTTTTATACAATAATCTTGTAAGAAAATTTCTTGAATTCTAAATATTACTCTTTCTAGATTTTTGAAATCAAAAAAAGTTTTCAGTAAAAAGTTTCTTACTTTATTTTACTATATTAGGTAGTAAAAATGTAGGGTTATTTACCATAACCTGTTCATTAATATCAGAAATTTACAATAGCATTGTAAGACCATAGTAGGGTTCTAGCATACCGTGTAGTACCTATGGAGTATTGTAAGAGCTAATTGTCCGAGATGAATTGCTTCTCATCTTGTTCTCCAGTTTCCATTGTTGGTTTATTGCAGATTTGTACCCTGTGTCAAATTTCAAGGTATTGCTGATAAACCTTTCCAACCAGCAGCAAGAAGTTCAAAAAATTTCTGTCAATGTAACAGAAAACACTATGTATATAACATTTATGTAGCAATAAATGTGCCATCTTTTTTTAACATGGTAAATCAGTGAGTTTTTTAAATTTCTCTCTCCTCTTAGGCAATGCGTTGCTTGAAAAAGATCAGAACAAAGCCTGACACATTCTCAAGGAGCAGGGCATGTTGCAGGCAGTGTTGCTGCTCCTGTGAAGCCAGGCCAGAAATGCCCAGTGCCTGAGGAGCAGCAGAGCCTGAGCTGTGTTTGCTGCAGACAGAAAGGGGATTCACAGGCAGACAGTGAACCAGGAGCAGCTGATCCCACAGGCACAGCCCCTTGTGCAGCTCACTCTGTCTGTCCTGAAGATCTGAGCCCCTTTGTGCAGGGGAGTTCAGGGCCAAGTTATTTCTGAACTGATGGATGCATCTGTGTAGGTTTTGTGGAAATTTGGGGGAGGGTGTCTGGAGTTGAAGCACATCATAGACACAAGCAGCTCCAGCTCCGTGTCCGTGCAGGGCTGATGTGTGAATGTGGGCTGTCAGTACAGCTGCTGTGCTCAGCACTGCTCCCCATGCCAGTCTGTCCTTGCTCACCTGACACATGCAGTGCCCAGAGTGCAGACCAGGCACGGGTTTGTGACAGACACAGAGCTCTGCCCTGCTCTGGCCAAGCAGGGGAGGTCAGGCAGCTCCTTCTCGAATGCCTGCAGCAGCAGCAGTGGGAGAGATGCTCAGTGCCTTCCCCACACACTCCCAATTCAAACGTTACTCCAGTAATTATTCTAAATTCAGCCTTTGAACATGTATCAGAATCAGACTTAATCAGACTTAAAAGTTTGTCACTTCTTTCAGAGAGAGTGAAAATGGCCATTTCCCCGTCGTTATCTTTACCTCATTTATGCTGTCCTGTTTGCATATGCTTTTTGATCACAAGTTTTTCATCTTTTTTTTCCCATGTTTCTTTTATTTCCATTTGATTTTTTGGTGTGTGTTTGTGGAAGAGATGCATGTTGGAATACCTTTGTTAGATATGGTTCTTCTAGAATTAGCATTTGGAATATTGTAGGAAAGCTCTGCTGTAAATCTAAAGCATTGGGAAGGTCTTAAAATGGGCTTTACCTTTTTTCCTTCCAGCTACTAAAAAGATTTTGGATTCTTCATTAATTAAAATTTCCCCAAGAATGAAACATTTTCCCCCAGCATCTAGAAATCACGGCAGACCAAAATTAAAATGGAACAACGTGTAGAAGACAACAAAACAGAGGGTGGTAATTTGTTTGTAACACCAATACCTTCTGCATCCTAATAGTCCTTGCCTGTGGGTACTGAAATGTCCTGTAAAAGGAAGAAAGTTTGAAGGCTGGCAGCACATCAAGAGCAGGGTGAAGGAGCAGGCTGGCACCTTCCTGCCTCAGCCTGGGCTGCAGGGAGGGCAGGCCCAGCTCCTGCTGCTGCTGCTCCCCTGCCAGGCCAAGGAGGTGAATGTCTCCCAGGCTGGGAGAGCTGTGCTGCCAGGAGGATGCTGCAATCCCTTCTCCTCTCCCCTCAGCTCTGCTGCCACAGAGCAGAACACTCAGTGCTGGTTGGGGGTCACCTGGTATGTTTAACCTTTGTTTTACTGAAGTTAATCCCTCTGTCAACCTGGATGCCTTGGCAAAACAGGGAGAGTTTATTTCTTGGTTAAGATAGAAATACTGCTCAGCTGCCAGCACAAGCACTGTGTGTGCCTGTTCAGCTCTTGAGCTGCTCCCTGCAGTCACCTCAGGTTGTTTGAATCAGTCAGAAACTGTCCAGGCCAGGCTCTGAAACTGCAAATTGTCTGGCCTGTAAACAGAATCCCTTTCAATTCTCTCTTAATTCTCCCAATTTTTAAAATGTTTTGATGCAATTAATAACATCTCTTAAATAGAACCTGATTTTTTATTTTAAATCTTATACAAAATTATACCAGCTGAGATAAAAATCTTTCTCAAAATAGTAATTGTAACTGGTCCTGGAGGGCAGATCTGTTAGAAAGTCAGTGGTTGGGCTTAATACTTGGAATTCTGGTTATTTCAGGTGAACTAGAGAAAGAGGAATACCAAGGCTGTTTCATTTTCAGGAAAGATCCACTGCAGTTTTAACAGTATCACATAAACATATAGAGACAAAGGAGTTAAATATAAACTATATCAGCCAGAGCAACAACTGCTGCCAAGTGTGATTGAATGGATGAGAAAAGAGCTCTAAAATATAACTCAAAGTTCAGTCTGTGTTAGATATAGAGCCCTGCTAGTCCTGGATTCAGAAAAAAATACAAAAGCTGATCCTATAGCTGGAGCAATTTCTTTCCATCAAAGCACTGAATACTACACCAGGTTTTATTTGTTTTGGAAAATTCTACATTTCAGCTCTTAAAAAAAAAAAAAAATCCAGGAGGAAATTATTCAAAGTAAATGGAATCAAACTCTTGTACAAAATGGACACAACAGTGTGTTAATAACTTAGTAATGTGGATTTTTCACTCTACTTAATTTTTGTGCTGATACTTTGACACTGTATCTTGATGTCAAAGGAAGGCTTGGAATGCCAGAACAGGCTGAATTTACCAGTCTGCATCACTTCTTTATATAAGTTAAATGGTTCCTTATGCTCATGGAAGTTCTGACACACGATGTTGCATTAAATGCACAATCTCTATCCACAATGCAGAAAAGAAATACCTGTGATGGTCTAATACAACTAAAGAAATTTCATGAACTTGGATGAGTGTATATCAATTATAAAAAGAAGTTCTCCAAACTTGAAGTTATAAACTCATCTGTACAATGAAATATCTGAGGAGTTATGGCTCCACATTTTACTTCCCAGCACCAATAAATGAGCAGAGATGATCAGAAGAATGAGTTTCTCACAGAAGTGGAATTCATCAGCAGCCCTAGTTGTGTGTGTGCTGGGTAGACAGCACACAGCCAACTGCTTGCTGCACAGCCAGATCAGGTGCTCCACACTGCTTCCAAATGACTTTCTCTGCCTGCTGAAATAACTGCTTTCACAGTCAGGTGAGTTCTTTAGGACATTTGTGGGCTTAATATTTCTTCAGTTTTATTCACTCAGACTAGAACCTGGATGTGCCAGAATGAGAACCCACTTCTCAAGACACTGAATAGCCACTCTGTGGAAGGGAATTTCCTGGGTGTAAATATGAAATTACAAGGTAGGGGGAAGTTTTGGATGATGTTTTGAATGTTCAGTTCACACCTGCAAAAGCTAAATAGACTATCAGTATTTCCCTTCCAAGGTGACAAAGAAAGTCTTGCAGATGGACCTCCCATTCTGTTTGTACATTGCATAGCAGGAGAGAGCTCCCATCTGAACTCTGTGTGCCACAGACACAAATGCTAATGCATCTGCTTATGAATATAACAGTTAAAGTTCATTAATCCCTAACACTACCTGACTAATTAAGATAAATGCACACAATATTGGTTTTAAAGTCGATGGACTCTGCTTCCAGTTTACCTGTTTAAATGGGTAACATTTAATTAAATGTACATTTAATTTGTTTATGTGTCTAATTAATAGCTGAAAGTGTAATTAAACATAAAGCTTTTAAAATGCTTATTCCTTTCCTAGCATGCCAGAGTAATAAATGTGAGCATCATAAAATGCAAGTACAACAGAGGGCAAGAATGCTAAAAATTAAAAGAAAAAAAAGGTAACAGCCTACAGAATCTGAAGGTAGTAACCAATATAAATTAGTGCCTGTCATTATCTGTAGCCAGCTGTTCATCATTATCCTGTTATATAGAAGTAGAACAAATGTGTCAGTAAAGTGCTCATTAAAAAGTGTTTTGGATATAAATGCAGATTCTGCATTTACAAGAGTATCAGGGAAAAGAGTGTGAATGACACTAAAATTGACACGTCAGGCTTTGCCGTCTGTTTTTCTGGTGTGGCTGTTTTTCCTGTCTGGGATAACTGATGAAAAATAACCACACACAGGTTCATTCCCATGTTTCTGTACCCTCTCCTTTTCAGCTGGAAGGCTCTGTAAACTGAGCTGGCTGTGCTTGCTTCCACAGGCCTCCCTGAACTTCCTTCCCTGCCCCAGCCCATCCCCAGTTTCTGTTGCATGACATTTGTGTTTAAGGAAGTTTAAAGCTTCTGCTCCTTCCAGGCCCAGTGCTGGGGCTGCCTCCATCAGACACAGCAGCAGCTGTCTCTTCCACAGAGAGCAAGGGCTGGAGCAGCTCTCCAGTGCAGGCAGGCCAAGAGAACTGGGGCTGTTCAGCCTGGAGAAGGCTCTGGGGAGACCTTACAGCACCTTGTTCAAGGGCATGGAGTGATGAGACAAAGGGTATTGGGTTTAAACTGACAGAGGGCAGGTTTAGATTACATATGAGGAAGAAATTCTTCATGTGAGAGTGGCTGGCCACTGGCACAGGTTGTCCAGAGAAACTGGGAATGCTCCATCCTTGGAAGTGTTCAAGGCCAGGCTGGATGGGCCTCTGAGCCACCTGGTCTAGAGGAAGGTGTCCTTATCCATACCAGAGGGGTTGGAAGTCAGTCAGTTTCCAATACAAACCATTCTATGATTCTATGATGGATAATAATCTGTTCATTGGAAAAAAATGTAATTTAGCCCACATTTGTTTTTAATTTATTTCATATTATTTAGTAATATTTTAAGCTCCATATGGAATAAGGAGGAAATCCGAAGGAATTTTCATCTTAGATGTGAACAACAACTTCTCTGCACATTTGCTAAAGTAATTTTTTCCTCCCTAGCCTATTAAAATTCTCTCTGCCCAAGGGCCCTTGATTTCACAAATACATATGCACAGGTTATGCATAGGATAGTCCTTATTTCAGTGGGCACATTTCTGTACTTCATACTGAGCTTGTATTATTTCTTCACAGGTCATGAGTCCTCTGCTTGCAGATCTTCCTGGGTTTTCTACAGGACTCAGGGTAGGAATCTGTGCAACACAAGCTTCACTGCTTCTTTTCTGTTAGAGGCCAGAAGACAAAAACACCAATATAGCTTCTTTTCCTACTTCTCTGCAAGTGAGGTAAACCCAGCATTTTAGAACAGGAGGCTGGGTGTGGATTGTAAGTATGTTGTATCTGTGCCTTTATAAAGAGATTGGGAGACATCTATTTTGCAACAATTGAGAAGAAACTGGGTGGGTGGTGTAGAAGAGGGGAACTGTGAAGACCAAATGTTTGGCTGTATTCAACTGTAAACAGAGTGATAGTCAGTAAACAGTTTCTCTGAAGAGAGTAATTAATAGGCACATGTGAAGAGATGGAAAAGAAGATGTATCCTTCTTCAGCAGACATCAAAGACAGGCTGGACAGTGAGGGATTGCACATACCCCAAGGAGGCCACACAGCTGTATGTACATCCAGCTAGGAAATATAGTGCAGTGTAATGAGCTAGGGAAAAGAGGAGTGAGGGTAAGACAGTGAAAAAGGAGCTCTACAGTAATAAAGGAAGGAGCAACATGCTCTGTGGGGATGGGAGCAGGAGTGGAGAAGCACGGAGGTCTAAGCAGGTCAGCCCTTTCTGCAGAGGGGTCAAGTTGCAGAGAAGTTTTGCAGGATTAGAAAGAGTGATAAGACAGCACAGTAGATAGCCTCAAAATAAGATAAGGAAACAGAGGAGGAGCCACTGAAATGAATGGTTCTTCATTGTGATTCTCCTGCCTCTTGCTATATCTGAAAGCAGAACCCTGTGGCAGTTGGCCAGTTTGACAGGGAAGGCGATAAAAATAAATTACATCCTCTGTTTCCAATACAGACTGAGATGTTTCCAAAAGAATGGGGGCAGGGAACTTATTTGCAGGGAGGAAAGGTATTCACAAGATCCAAAACTCATTGTCTGTTCTCTATAAAGTGGTGTCATGACTGAGTCCATAACGTACGCACTTGGCTCCAAAATGGGATTTTGGAACATTCAACCTCTGGGACCAGCTGCTTTCACAAATGTTTCACTGGAAGACAAACACTAGTTCAAAATGAAGGAAATATTCTTTTCTGTCTCAAAGAGCACACATGAAGCTGGGAAGAACAAATCAGAGAAACTGAGGCCAAGAAGTTTGAAATTCCCAGTGTCCTGGGTGGTCTTTGTTGTTTAATTCTGTTTGTGTCATCGGTGGAGAATGTTTCCCTTGAAAACCTGACTAACACTTGGACAAGATGGGTTTTCCCAATGAATTTGATTTACAGTTGAGCAGAATACATGCATGTCAGCAGTGTGGGTTTGGCCTACTTTTTCAAATCAGGTTTTGTGCCCCAAACAGAGTCTAAGGAAACAGATTGTCTTCAAATACCTTGGCCCAAGTAGTCAAGCAACATTGTTATAAAAGCAACTTTAGCAAGGACAAATAATCTCTGTTGGACACAGCACTACAAGGAGTGGTTTTTGCACAAAACAAAACCAAAAAACAAGGAGAAGGCTGGACCAGGTAGTATCTAAGCTGAAATGTTTGTAGGACCTGTTGTGATAGGATAAGGAGAATGGTTTTAAACTAAAAGAGGGTACATTCAGACTAGATATAAGCAAGATTTTTTTTTTACATAGAGGATGGTGAAACACTGGAACAGGTTGCCCAGAGAGGTGATAGATGCTCCATCCCTGGAAATCTTCAAGGTCAGGTTGGATGGGGCAGGGTTGACCAGAAGGCCTTTAAAGGTCCTGTCCAATCCAAACTATTTGTGATCCTAAGAATCCTAAGATCCCCTGTCCTCCTGCATGTACTTTCCTTTTGGGCTGTGCTCTGTGCAAAGGGAAGACTGCCCTGCCTTCTGGCTGATGTGTCAGGTGGCACATGGAGGGGAGATGTGTCTGGCAGGGACAGTAACTGTGGGTCACACAAGGCAGGGAATACTTTGCACTCCATTCTGTACTTAGGCCCAAGCAATTGCCCTGTTAGTAATGTACTATCACTCTCCCATTAAGAAAACAGTCCAAGTCCTTTGTTTAATCACTTATTGTGGAATAAACCATCAGCTCCACATGAACTGTAAATCAAAAGTAGATCTTTCCATACAAATCCAGAACAAATCTATTATTCATCTTACCTGGAGATTTGTCCCATATCACTAGTGATTTTCCCAGAGAAAGATGCTGCATATGGCTAATGGCATTTTTTGAGAGTTAGACATTCCAAAGATTTCTACTCAAGGGAAGAAATTTCATGTTCCAGCAACTTAGAAACATTGGCTGCAGTTACTGCTAAGAATGGAATTGCAATTAGTCTTCTACAATCTTTAGAGGCATGCTTGAAAAACAGAGATGTCAATATTGCAAATCCAAGAGGTCAGTGAGGCAGTGTCCTTTGCTGATAGACAACAGACCATTCCTCAAAACTCCCATTCGCTGGGCTGGTGGAGATAACATTTAGTGTGAGACAGAGCAGTTTTAGTTTTAGGGCAGGGGTGCTGCCTCTGTGGTTCTTTGGAATCCTCTTTGCTGGAAAACAACGTTGTATTATCCTCCAGAGATCAGCCAGGGCTGGTCTCCCATCTGTTCCTGGATCTGCACCTGTTTTTCATTTCACCAACAGTGGCCACATGGCCTAAGACTGTGGGGGAATATAGAGAAGAAAATGAATGTGTGGCTCAGGCACTGGGGTTATATTCAGAAGTTCTGAGTTTGAATCCTGACTGTGTAGCATAACCATGGAAAATATTTTCATTTTTGTCTGCCTTACCCTGCTCTGTAATGGACACAAAGGAGTGAATATTATTCTGGAGCCTTCTCTTTACCTTTTTGTAACAAGAAATTGGAGAAAAATTTCTTTACTTCTTTCTCACCCATCACAGAAGTCTTTACAGAAGCAGACCTCTATAAAACATGTCACTCATGATTAGGAACATCAAACATGTCTCCTATCCATTTCCTTTGCACTCCAAAAAGTAGAAGGGAAGTTCTTTAATGAAGTTGCTCAATTTCTGCCTTTGTGAATGACATCACAGCTTGGAGATTACTCCAGTAGTGGAGAACTGGTGTACAGGTATTTTTTTTTTTTTTTTGCAACTGATGCATGGGAATCCAGAGTAGCCACTGTTTGTTGATCTGAGACTGTATCACATTCTTGCTGCAGCCAGTGTCAGAGACACACAGAGGCAGATGTGAATCAACTCCCTGCCTCTCTCATGTCTTGCACTGGCCATGACATAGATGTGATTACATTTTGTTGTTCTTACAACACTTGCAAAAGTTGTTGTCCTTGTCCCTGCTCTGCCCACTCATTTTATTTATTGTTTCATCAGTCACACTCTGTGTGTTTATGCTCCAGTATAAGAGTGTGGCTGCAGCAATCTGGAGGTTGCTTGGGGCTAAATAAAGAGGGTAACTGCTGCAGGTTCCTGTAAGTTCTCACTGGGAATGGCAATACCAGGCTAACTGGGGACATGCTGACCTTGCCAAATCCTATGAGATTCTGCAAGGCTCCCTTAAAATGCACAGTGTCAGAGATCTTTGCAACTCACTGTGAATTCTCAGCCTGGGCACTGATCACCAAAAGAAATCCTCTCACATTTCTTCTGTCCTAACTGGGGACTGAGTTGATTGTAACTGTTCTCAGAGTTGTTTCTCACCTTAAGCCTCCCTCAACTTGTATTGAAATCTGCTGGGCTTTGTCATTGACTTCAATAGAATTAGGCTTAGGCCTTTATCAGAAAGTTTGCTGCTTGCTGCAAGTTTGATTTCCATGTGATACATCTGTAAGCTTTCAGTTATCATGCTGCCTTTGAAATGGAAAATTGACAAACTGTTATCTCAGGAACTTGCTGGGCTCAGATTGGCTCTGTCAGATCACAAGCAAATTGGCACCAAGCAAGGTTGCTATTGAGTTCTTTATGTCTGATCCTCAAATTAAAAGCTACCTGCCTCGTTGGTGTGCACTTGAGACTCAAGTACACTTAAGTCTACCTGGTTTTGTCTGAATTTTGCACCAATGGAAAGGGCAGGTGTTTTGCATGGCCTGTGGATTAGGAGTTTTGTGTCAGCTTCAGAAAACCTCTAGAGGGCTGGGATACAATGCTATGCTGAACACTACAAATTTGCAGGTGCTGTAGCCAGAAGAGATAATTAGAAGATACAATTAAGATTATTTATTTTGATTTTCTGCAAACTACAAAGTGCTTCATAGTTTTTATGAAGTACCATACCTCACAATTTAATTAGTCATTAGAATTCTAGTTGATTTAATTTCCTCCAGTCATGGAAAGTTTTCTTTTCCTCCATTTTTAAAATTTGTTCCTCATCTCTCATCTGAACCTGTTAACTTTTATTTCAGGGATGTTTCTCTGATTTCTCCTGTGCCTACTGTGCTGGGATTCCAGCTCTGTAGTATCCCATGTAGACCCTGATGCACTGCAGTCAATCAACTGTTGTTTACTTTTTCTTCTCAAACATCTTCAGAGTCAGGCTTATATTTCAGAACTCCATTCACTCCCAACTCCCAGTGGGAGTGAACATATCTTCAGAAATCAGATTATGGTACCCAAATCATCATATTATTTTCAAATATTTTCATTGGAACTCCTGTGGTTCACACTCTTTAGTTTTGTAAGGTCTGCTTATAAAATCAGTTCTTTCACACTCAGATGTTTAATTTACATTGGATTCAATGGAAACATAATTTTTACCCAGGAAGACCAGACCAGATCTTAAACTAGCAGGCAATGCCAATCTGGTGCTAACAATGAAGATGTTAATGTTGAAAGAGCCAGTTACTGAGATTTTTCCTCTATTTCATGACTCAGTTTTCTTTTATGGCCTACTTTCAGTTATTTCAATTTCAGGTTTTTTGCATACAATGCTATAAATGCATTTGCTAAAAGGTAAATTAATTTGGACCCAGTACTCTCAAGGTATGGTGTAACTGAAATGGAAAGGGACCTTCAGAGATTCTGTATAAAACCCCACTGAGAGCAAGGTGAACTTTAAAGTTAGAGCCAAGTGTACTCATAAGTAGAACTGCAAACTACAGGAAAAGGTTGAATTTACCTCATAAAATTAACTATTCATAAAGGAAGGGACTTAAAAATATTATGACAGACTATTTCAACAAGGATGTTGCTATAATATTTTGCTGGGCACTTTCTCATTGTGCATCCTTAATATAAATTTTGGAGCAAAACTCTATGCTAATAACTCTAGAATAAACATAAACTCTCATGGAAGTGTACAAATTACTTTGAAGTCTTCTGTCTCATCAATGGCCCAAGAACTAACTCTTATTTTAACCATATAAGGTGCAACAAATTTACTTAATTTTTTTTCACTATCTATATGCATTTGTATTTTAATTCTACTTTATAAAAAATAATTAGTTTTCCCACTTATGGAATAATCTTAGTAAAAATAAACATTTGACAGAAATCTGTAAAGTGATTTTTTAAATATAAAATACTGTTGAAACATTTGCTCTTCTGGTTTTATTCTTTATTTACTACAGTTTTTCGACATCTGTTCCTGTCTCTTTTCATCAAATATTTATCTGGAACAGCTGAAAGAGCCTCATTTGTTTTAATTAAGAATAAGACCACCAAGCTGGGATCACTTCCTTGGCTCTTCCATGGCTTGCACAGACAGACAGTAGATCTTGTGAGGTTTCCTGAGGGTGGCCCATTGACAGGCTTTCCCCTCCTCCCTATATCCTTTTCTTTTGCACCATGTTTATTTTGGGATAGAGAAATGTAATCAGAGCCACATTCCGAGCAAAGAAACTTTTTACAGTTAACACGCATGAGAAAGGAGGATGATCTTGTGTTTCATTTGCTGTCTCATTGGAAGAAACTTTTTCTGATTTGTGACTTCTGGGATGGAATTATCATTGCCACAGAAACACAGGAATAGCAATAATAAGGCTTGTGGTTCAGCATGTCAATATGACAGAGGCAGCAAGTGCTTAAGGAAAAATTATAGAAATTCAGCTGAAGAACATGCTGCTGACTGAGAACAATTTTTGCACTTTTCCTCACTAGCTAATATCTATTTAACCTCTCTTTGTTATCACCCTGTTGACTTAAGAAGAGGAAAAAACAAAGAAGCAACATAAAATAAGTTCTTTGTACAAACTTAGTATCCTAA
Source organism: Erithacus rubecula (assembly GCF_903797595.1). Lineage (NCBI taxonomy): Eukaryota > Metazoa > Chordata > Aves > Passeriformes > Muscicapidae > Erithacus > Erithacus rubecula. The sequence goes on from NC_136666.1 coordinate 14,906,489, forward strand.
GGCAGTGGTACAGGCTCATGCCTATTGCTACTAAAACTGTTCTGAAAAGTGTTTGGGACATGCTATTTTCAGTTTTATGTATTCTAGAGAAATACTTCTAGAGTGCCTAGACAGCTTGTGACTTCTAGAGATGGTAAGATGTCTCCTGGCCTTGGGATCCTAGTTAAGTTGCATATATAACTGACCTTTCTCAGCCATCTCAATTATCTTAGTCCTTGTTAATGAGACAGATTTTCAAATTAAGCTTTTTACATTTATTGAAATTGGAGACTAATAAGCAAATCTTGTTTTTTTCATACCCTATTTTCACTTCAAGCTTCATCTTACAAGAAAAAGAAACATTAAAATAAGTCATTCCTGTGAATCTGAAAATTAAGGCTGCAATATCATCAGCTGGCAAAAATTCCCTTCAAAAAAGATCCTACTTCAGTCTCCCTTGGCAGTACATTACAGCAGTCATTAATGCTTACACAGATATTTCTTACAGTTGTTAGTTAGATACAAAACACTGATTACCTTTAAAATGAGAAGATCTCCTTTCTTTGTAGATTTAATCAGTTTAGAACTTCACAACCTGGAAGTTGGAATTTTCTCAATTCTGAAAAAAACCTATCAGACTCAAAGCCTGACAGTAACTTGTGCACCTTTTAGTTTATTCTGCAGGCAAAGCAGAAAGAAAGGTAGGTTGATGTGATCTTACACATCAAAAATTGTCTCATTACTGCTATTTTTCCCTTGTAATACACATATGCACAGGCACATATATAGCACATTTCATTACACTTACATAAAGGTTTTTGACTTACCAAGAAGTCAAAGGAGATTTTATCTGAGCATCTTTTCCAGCTCACAGTATTATCTCCTATTCCACAGGACACAGTAACGTGGCTGCATAAGGTTCTCATGTAGATTGGCTCTGCATTTCAGACATATGGATAAAACTGATATAGAATTTTAAAGGCAAAGTTTTTAGAAGTATATTAAGAGCTTAAAATTAAGTAAGAAGTTGATTCCTACATCATCCTATACTGATACTTATTATTTAAGCAATTTTTACAATGACTCATTATATTATATTTACAGTATTATACCGTAGCTTTCTAAGATCTTGATATTGGCATAAAGGAAAAGAAACAATTATATAACTTGGAATCAGAATTTAATCTTTTCCTTGCAAGATAATAAGACAGGAGACAACACCATTGCTTAATCAATTGCATAACAGAAGGGCATGCAGAAACCTAGATATTCTTTCCAGCACTGCCACTGGATTGAGGGTGACCTTCATCAAATACTCTTTCTACTCTGTAAAATTTAACTATGAATTCTCCTTCTAAAGACATTTGAAATGAGAAAGTACTGTTAAGTACCCTAGATTTGATGCTGATTGCTTACAACAGTAAGTGAAATCAGAGTTAAACTAATTTAAGGGAGACTTTATTAACTAGAAAGATTATGAGCTTGTCAAAGAGATATTAATTAAAGTCTGGGGACTGCTTGCCAGTGTCATTCTAAATTAATTGCTAATAGGCTACTCTTAAAAGTGGAGTGCAGCTGCAAGAACATCAGGCTCAAAGGAAACTCGATTTTGTTTACCATTCATTTTTACTTTGTTTAGCAAAGGATTTCTAAATACCAAAGAAACCTGAAACTGTTTCTGGCAAGGATATTTTTGATTACAAAAGTATTTCTATAGTCCAAATGGTAGGATTCACACATTATAGAACTTTATACACTTTACTCTCTTTCTGTAAATTGCTGATAAATACCTTTAGGACTGTATCTTTTGTGCCTTTTAAGAGGCAAAGAAGCTGAAAAAGCTAACATAAAGTTAGCAGCAGTTCTAGTGGCCCCCAAATCATGTGTGGCTGGTATCTTTGGGGACAACATTACCCATGAGAGCAATTCAGAAGAGGCCAGGGATTTCAAGGCCTCCAGCTCACAGTGAATGTGAGGGCATAGGGTGGGCATGGGGGTGGGAGGTGGTTCATGCCCACTTCTGTCCCTATTTACAGGCTGTGTTGAAGCTTTCTGTGTATGAGTTCTGCTGCTTTGTCCCACAGCCATAAGTGCTTCAGAAGGACAGATAGTTCAAGGCTGCATTCTGATCTGACTTAAACTGGGGGATTTCTTTGGAGACAGTACAGCTGCACTGGTGGAAAATGTGGGAAAATAGAACCTGAAGAGTATAATCCCTGCCATGCTGGCAAAAGGCCTGGCCTACACTGAGATCCCTTCCTTGCCTGTGATCAACACTGCTTCTGATCTTGGACAAGACTTAGGCTCCCCTTCCAGTCTGAGCATGCAGAGGGCTTCTGCAGGTACTTTCTTTTTCATTCAATGGTAGTGAGAAGCCACCCATAATATAGAAAAAAAATATATCCCACTGAATATTTGTTGAACTATTTATTTTGCTATTTTATGCTATCTGAGAAGAATTTTCATCAGTCCCTGGGTTAAACAAAAACACAGATCACTATTTTAAATGAAGTTGGTGAGCTCTGTGCTCATACACAAATTTTTGAAAAAGTGGGAATTCAGTGAAAGCACTTATTTTTTAATAGAGCTCTGTTACCAAAGAAGGAAGTGATCAACTGTAATCTTTGTTATTCCTACAGTTTCAATATGAAAATATTAAAGCTGTGAGTATATATAATTCTGCTTATCCAGGTATGTTAAATCCTGACAAGATGGTCACTTAAAAAGCACAGTCAGGGCTTAGTGGAAATCAGTGACAAAAATTATAACTGATTTTAAAAGATGTCAAAATTGAACCAAAGTGTTTTGGGGTTTGACTCCAGAAAATAGGAATACAATTTCCACCTTTCCATATTGATCCTTCTGTTCAGAGTCATAATCTTCATAATACTGGGACACTTCTGTGCTTTGGCTTTTATTTTGGATGCTGTGATTTTAGCAGTGTAAATATGAAGTGACATAGAAACATGGTACTTTGAAGTGCTGATGACTATTCAGTTAATGGCTTGAGAATATGGCTAACACAGCTGTCTCCATATTGCTTGTGAACAGAAGTCCTCTTCTGTTTGCTTCACAAAATTTCACAGCATTTTTCTAAAGGGGGATTTGAACCATGTCCTGAAGTTTCCCTTCCTATCTGGTCATCTGTTTATCCCTGAGCCATTACTTTTCTACTTGTACACACATGTACTTCTTGTGGTTTTCATACCTGACATGTGCAGTATGTGACATGTGGAACCAAGTAAGTCCTGTAAGAATGCCATAAAAAACCATAGCTGTGCTTACTGAGCATGATGTAATTAAATAATATGCACACACTGCAAGATGGATGCCATGCAGTGTCTGCTGATATCAAGATTCTTTTAGATCCTATGGACAAGGAAGCAGATTGATTCACAGACTGAGCTCAGAGTAGCTCTAGCACTCTGTCTACATGGAAGCTGGCAACTAATAGTCATGAAGAAAAGTTACCACATTCCTCAATATTAAAAATGTGTTTAAAAAGAAAGGTAAGAGAAAACATAGCTAATATGTCCATATTGTCCTACCATTGAGTATTTTGAACAATTGCTAAAACAACCTATACAAACTGTGAGGTTTATAGATACATCATAACTCAGATTCATGAGAAGTCTTACTTTACTGGATGCTCCAATTTAAGATTTCCAGCCATTCCATCTAATCTTCTAATCCAATAATCCTATAATCCAGCAATTAAAGAATGTTTTGACAAAGCAACCTGAGGCTCATTCCTCTAATTATGCCACATAGTTTAGGCTCACTGACTTCAAATAGTCAGGTTTACCCATGTCAAATATGCATTTGCTGTGTCTGGATTCACTGGAATCACAGACACTTCTGCAGAACTCAGCCCATTAACAGCTTTGTCCAAACTGAGACTAAATCAAGAAAAAGGAAATTCTATTTCCTTGCTGAGAGTTAATGCAATTATGCTTCTAACACAAAGTCATAACCAAGACCCAGCAATGTTAAAAAAACCCCCAGAATTTAATAAGCAGCTTTTAGAAATCCCTCTCATTCTTCCATGTGTGTTGGATTTCTCCTTAATATCTGCCATTTTGCTGGTGTTTTCTATCAGAAGGTGCAGGCCTGATGATTCAGTGAGAGACATTAAATGTACTAAAGTAATGGAGAAACTGGAAACTTCAGCAATGCAGGGAATTTATATAATGTGTTGTTTGATTTAAGATAATAATGGAGTATATAGGGTTTGCCCCAGAAGCCGGAAGAGAAATTAAATAATACATTAAAGTTATTGTGGCAGTAACCCATAATAGAATCATTGAATCATTTAACTTGGAAAAGACCTCTGAGACCATTGGGTCCAACCAAGCTATCTTTTTAGAATTCTAATCTGGACTCAGGTCAAGTATGAAGTCTGCAGTATCACAGTCTGATACAGCATGTGTCTCCAGTAAAGTACTGGTTTGCTAGCAAAACAAATTACAGTATTTTCTTTGTGAGTTCTGTTGACCTTCAACCTGGTAAGAGGATAAAATGTTAAAAAAGCACAGAAAAAGACAAGAGTGGTTTTACAAGTGGAATCTGTATCTGTGTGAAGGAAAGGCTTGGACTGTTTGTTGTTTGTTTTGGGGATTTAGGAGGGTAATGAACAAAGCAATCACAAGAGACAAAGATATGCAGCTTTTTCCTTCTCCCAACAATCTAGAGGAGTTGAATCCACTGGTTGCCTGGAGTTCATTCTTATAATCCCTCCCCTCACCCTTTCATTAATGAGCCCTCAATTTTTCACTAGATGCAACTACACTTGCTTGTGTCTGTGCCCAGATTCTTGTTTCATTTTTGTGCTGGGCAAGAATCCTTCTCTGTAGTGTTTGATTCCCTTAACATGCATTAGTCTGTTCTCAGTCCAGCTTTTCCACTGTTGGCAGCATTATTATAAAAAATACAGAGTACAGGGACATTAGGCAACTGATGACATTAAATCTTTCTTATTTTCCAGATGATCTCCCGTAACTTCATGGGTTTATAATTTTTCTATTGATTTTATACATGCTTTTTACAATCCTTAAGCCAGAAACTAAGGGGTTAAGTGGTTTTTAATCACATATATATTGTACAGACTGAGATGAAAGCCATGGCTCAGCAAAGTCTTGCTTAACATGGTGATTAGCATCAAACATTCATTCTAAAGAGGTGTTGCTCTGCACCTGCTATTTTAATTCGTATTAGGTTTATTAAAATCAAAACAAAGTGTCAGACTAGAAACAGAGCAGCACTATGATCTTCTAGAGACATAAAATACAGACAGATTATGAAGTCTGATATGGCTACTGAGTAATGTCCTGATTTAGACTCTTCTTTCTGTGTAAAATTTTGAGGTAATATCCTCGGCAGAGACAACTGGCACTGAAGCCACAATGTTTCTATCAGCAAGATCTGGATCTCTTTTATCTTGCATAAAACATGAGTTACTAGCTTTTATGCAGTTGTCTTGCCCACTGTGGTATTCTAAAGAAGAGATGTGAAGGAAACAGTTTTTGTAAGGAAAAGCCAAAAAGCATTTCCCTCTTGCAAGGCACCCACCCTTGAGCACTTTTCACAACACAATACTGAGCTAGATGGGCTTTTGGGCTGACCCAGCACTGGTGCCCTGAACTTCTTACCCCCTCCTTCACCTGAAACAATGCCTGTCCTTACTCTTTTGCTTCTAGTCCTGGTCAGACAGAATCAGGGAAGCAAATGACTGTACTGCAGTAACTACAGAAACAGTCAGCTGGGATCAAACCCTTTGTGTGAAGCACTGAAATGGATCCTTTTTGCCATAATTCTCACTACCAAGTGAGAAGTTGGCAGATGTTGGTGTGGCTCTTTGGATCTTCTCTCTGCCAACAGGAGAATCACGCATTTTTTAATTATAGAGTGGGGTACAGTTTGCCAACTGGACACTTAAAATTCTGATCAGGAGTTATTCCAAGAAGTACAGACTGCCTGTTGGAATTGTATTTTGCAATACTGCTGATATCCTGCTCTGTGTCCCAGAATATGAGATAATAATATGTATTACCTCAGCTAGGAAAGATGAAAAAGAAAACATTGCTTGTCAACAAACATGGATGAAACTGTTTCTCAGAAATCAGGTGACTTGAAACTCTGCTATAGCAACTCAAAGTCTTCAAGATTGCATTAATTTTCATAATTTGAACAGCATATGAATAAAGAATTTTAAAGATTTAAGATGAGTAAAGAAGACATTTAGAAAGTACAGAAGTATCAACCAAGCCTGGGAATCCAAGAGATGCTTAACTGCAATGAGAAAAGGAACGAAATATAAATGTCAAAGTATACATAAAGAATACTTCAGTAGTATCTGTAACTATTTAGTGAAAAAACTGAAGAGATCAGATCTTCTTTCCAAGTCTAGAGATTTTTTAGTACACAGATGGCCTAGAATTCAGTGGAAACAAAAGTATCACATCATAAGTCAGTTGTTTAACATCCTCTGTGTTTATATAAACTATGAGTAGACACAGCATTACTGTAATACCGTGGTTGAGCAATCAGGCACTCAGGGGTCAGAAAACTCAGCACAGGTCAAACCACAATCATAATTCTCCTCTTTTCTTGCTTATGCATGAAAATATGAGTCTGGATGTTCCACTGACTTATATCAGGGGGCCTGAGTGAACCAATAGGGCTTAACAGCCCTGACCAGCCTCACCTGGGGCCTCTACCCTGCCCATGGGCTCAGGAGATTAATTTAAGATCAGCCATGGGTATTTAGTCTCTGCCTGAGCTACATCTTAGGTGTGCCTGTGCCTGGCCATTGACCCTGCTGATCAGATCATGAGCTGGGCTGATTTCCCAGTTTCCTTTCTCATGCACAGTCCTGCCTGGTGATTCCTGGGCTGACCCTCCCTGCAGACTGCCTGCCTCCTCTCTTGTTCTGGTGTTGTGGGATGGAGCTCTGCCTGGTAAGGTCTCTACTATGATGGCTGTAATATCATGTTTGGCTTCTTTGGTGGGAGCCAGCCCCTGCTGTTATCTGACCACTTTATCTTACCCCTTCTGTTTCTTAAAAGGGAGTGTGACTTTCCTATAAGGTCCTACTTCTCCAGCAAGACTTGAAGGCTAAGTCTGCATTCAGACTTTGCAACTACAGGTTACTGTTTAAAAGATGAAATTCACTTAGTAAAATCCTACAACTACTGCAATAGTATGGTGTATATTGAAATAAATTTAGGTATATTTTTCTCAAAACATTGAAGACTACTTCAGTGGTATTTTATAACAGATTTTGCAAAACCATTTTTATTGGCCTACTAAAGTTTGTCTCTCCTTTTGAATTTGTTTTCCAAAACTTCTAGATTTCAGTTATAAAAGCTAGGATTTCTTTTAACAAAAAAAAAAAAAAAATAAAAATTGGAGGTTATATATATATAAAGTTGTGACAAAAATAAAGGAGTGTTCCACTTCTGCTATTAGTTTTTCTAAGACCAACAATTCCATAGAAAATATCAAGAGAAGACTGGAGCAGTCTCAAACTGGTAAAGCCTTGCATGTTTCTGGATTTCAGTGGTATTAAAGAGAAGAGGTGAAAAATTCTGGTACCTTAGAATTTGGTGGCTCCTGCTGATTTCAGGGGAAACGTCTTGCACAATGGCTAAAACACTGAGACCATTCTGTTGAATGAAGCATTTCCAGAGACAAAATAAAATAAATAATAAGAAAAAAAGTTAGGAGATGGCTCTTGGAAAGATTTACAATGCACAAGAGAAACCTAGCTGACAAAAGAGATACTCAAAGGCATTCTCATGGACAAAATATGTGCTTACTTTTTGAAGCCAGGGAAGCTTCAAGAACTTAAGGGTGGGGGTATGTGCATTTGTGGAGATCTTAACCTGCTGCACGTTAGCAAAGCATGTTAGAAAGCAACAATCAGTGGCTTTGGCACTGGAAAAACAAAGGCCAGTACCTAAGCAGTCTCTAGTCTGTTAAAAGTTCATTTGCCAGTTTCAAGAAAAAATTGCAAAGACTTTTTCAGAGTTGGAAAAATTTGAAGTCAGAAGAGACTGGGGGGAGAGAGGAGGGGAAGCATCAGATGAGGAAAAAACAGTCTTTTGAAGTTTTGTATGCAAGGCAAGATCTGGATTTGTGCCTTTAAAGCAAACCTTCCCGATGTTACAAATTCAAAAAAACTCATTGTGGCCAAAAGCCACATGGCATGCACTTATCTTTGAGAGGAAGGGGGAGGGAGAACAGTTCACAAGCAGGAAATGGCTTCCAGGTGTCTCCCTACTCCAGTGCACAACTTGATCACTACAAACCAGCAGTGCCAGGTTTAGTAGTCCCAGCTGTCTTGCTTCTTCTCAGGGATTTGGACTAATCATGCATTATCACAGCCTTTCTCCTGGTGACACAGCATAACCCTGGCTCTGGAGCTATGCTTGAACAGCTTAAAGGCTGTGGGTGATTGAAAAAGTTACAGGTAGTTCTCTTCAATCAAGTATGAGCATGTGGAAATAAGCAGGGTATAGCTCAGTCTGCGTAGGCACTCAGGCCCATGTGTGCAGAAATTCAAACCACATCTGTTTCTGCAACTGGACAACAACATCAGTTACTTTGCTGCTCTGTGTGTTGTGGGAGGAAGTAACTGAATGTGGCACTCCCTTTCCATCACCGAGCTCTGTACAGCTGGCAAAGAGGGAGGAAAAGATATATTTAATTTCTTCTACCTCCATGTTGGTTTCAGGTTTTTTTCCCTCCCTTCTTTCAACAGCAGAAACACTTCTTTGTTGGGTATTATTCTCTCATTGTAAAATGTGGTAGGAGGAGCTTCACAAAGCCTCATCCCACGTTGTTAGTAAAGAATATAACAAAAAATTAATTAGCTCATATCTGACAGAAAAGAAGTATGTTTCAACATTCTTTTGGTCTTTTCATCATGCAGAAACTTGAAGTTGTAGCATTAAGCTGACAGAAGAGTGCTGCTACCCATTCTACTCTATTACTTTACATCATGGTAGGAGATCATGGTGCAGCAGACCAGTGTCCTTTCATTTGGCAATGCAGTGTTTTTCCCTGCTGGGTAACTCCACCATTTACTGATTAATCAGAATAAATTTAATATTCAACAGGGAGTGTGACATCTTGAGGAGGAAAAAGGAATAATAAAGAAAAAAGTAATTTCATTTTGATTGAGTATATTGTGTCACAAAGTAGTGATCATTCACTTGGCTATAGAAGCAATGAATGTTTGCATTCTCAGTACTGGTGAAAGCTTCTCCATTGCTTCCCCAAGAGATACTGTTTTCACTGTGCTCTCTGGAGGACCATTTTGAACAAAACTCTTGAAGTTTGCATTCAAATATAAAATTTTTAGTGACTATTTCCCTTTTAAAGATGAGTGAAAATATAGCAAGCAGTTTCTTGGTGTGGAAAAGGCTGTATATAATGGCAATTTTCTCAGGATACAAGAGCATTTCCCTAAGCCAATGGAAGAACAGATGAGTGAAAAGCTTAATGAAGTAAATATTTTAGCCAAAAGCATATAAAGTGCAGGGATTAGCACTGTACTTCTGTGGCAGTGCAAAAGGTGAGATGGATGGCATGACAGCAGGCAGCAGCAGCCACTCACACTATGCCTGCAGGAGTTGCTGCAGTTGTTACAAGCCTGTATTGTGGCCTATGAACAACTCTTTAATGTGACAGGTTGCATTGTACTGGGCACATAAGGAGCCAAGCCACCACCTTCTCTCCTTCTCAGTCTTTGTTTTTTGACAGTAACAAACACCCTGATGATAAATGCATCATGGTGTGCTGGGTCTATCAGCACTCAATATGCAGTTGATGATTTCATGAAGCCCTGAGATATTTCCACAGAGGTGGAGGGTCATGTGCTTGTTTTTCTAACCCCACCATTTAATATTGTAAGTTTTAAATTCTATTTCTCAGTGTGTGAGAAACCCTAAAAAGCTTTGAGCTGTAATCCACAAATTCTATTGTCAAAACAGGAAAACTCTGTATATCCAAGGTTTTATTACCTATTTTTTGTCTAGCTGCCTAGTTTCTTCCCAGATCAGTCTGTTTCAAAATTAAGCAGACTACTCCTGCACCAGATGTCCAGATGCTCCTCGGGAGAACAGAGTTGTTTTTCAATTGGCTCACTGTCTTTTAATGAGGCAGGGGACTTGTGACCTCAGTGTTTTGTGGCTGATAAATGGTAGGATGTACCCACACATACTTACAGAAAACCTGCAAACACAAATGAGTTGTGGGTAATCTCTAGACTTTCCTAGGGAAAGGCAATCTTGTGGGCAAACACTTAAGCAGAAAGCTAATGCTTAATAATATGTGATTTCAAACTGCCAGTGCACAAGCCTGTCAACATTTATTTCCATGTTCTCTGATCCTTTTTATTAGTTTCCTGTCTTGTTTTCATCTTAACCAAGTCACAGAAAGGAATGATTTTCTTTTGGTAACAAATATTCAAATTTTTTCTTCAAATCTGCTTGCATTTCTCAAGGATATGAACAGGTTAAAAATGTAGTTTGTGCTGCTTGAAATTAAAGTATGCTCTTAAACAAAAAGTTATGTAACTTTTACAAAATAATATCACATGCTAGACCATTATGCTAAAATCTGATCAGATAAGTAAGCTTTGCCTTCATTAAGGGCTTTAATCTTGACTATACTCAGGGCAGCTTCTAAACAACAGCTTTGGAGTTTTCCTCCAAAGAATCTTTCATGCTCTAGCTGGAATTTTTCAAGTAACTGGCACAATGTTTTTAGAAATCAAAAGCAACACTTTTCCCCCTTTGTTTTTAAAAGTAACAGGGTGATGACAGAAAAACTTCCTTTTGGCTATAAATGGAGTGTTACAAATACCCAAAAGCTAAATCCTAGTCTGGGTTGTTTTTTTGTTTTGGTTTTTTTAATATTTTATTTTAATTTATTTCTCCCAGATCTCTTTTCTGAGATGCATTTGAGCCTTAGATCTATCTCTTTGCTTGCATTGCTACAAAACTGATGAAAGTCTGAGATCTCAATCAAAGGCTTAACAAAACAATAATCCTCTATTGCCCTAATTCTTCTCGGAAACATCTCTCTCTGACAAGAACAGTCCCTAAGCTTTTACATCTTTTTTTCTGCTTAAAATTACTTTCCTAATTAGAAAGAATTGTTTCCTTCCCAAGTCTTTGTGCTTGAAGAACACTGTATTTATGGGAAAGATCTCTCAGACTCTTTAGCTTCCTGCCCTCAAATACCATGATAGTGATTATGCTCTACATCTTCCAAAAATTCCAACTTCCTTTATAAATAAGCAGAAGAATTCAGTAACATTCTTCATAATCAACCCAATTTCATTTGAAGCAAAAATCAGAAATAGCAGGAATAATAATAAATCACAGACTTCATGCATAGTGTAAACACTAACTTCCAAACACAACATTACAATTTAAATTTAATTTTCTTTCACAGATATCTTTACTTTTTACACTTCCATATTAATCCTGACTGAGTTTTTACACATGATACTAAACAGGAATTTGAATCAGAATGTGTATACTGGACATTGAGAAGGGAATGTCAAACAGATTTCCACACCAGAGTTTGGGGTTTGGTTATTTTTTTTTTAAACTCAGCAGCTGCCCATCCTTATAGTGATAAAGGCCCCATTTCAAGAAGGAACTTTAGCAGGAATAGTATCAGTAGTTTCAAGTATCTGAGTAATTCTGTCCACCTAGGTTGGACACATGTTCAGATGTCATCCTGACTAGGTTTGTTGTAAGAAATTTACCTGCCAGAAAATGTGAGTGTGCTGATGTGGACTGTGCTCATGGTAGTTCTTGACAAGCTGCAACAAGATTTGGAAGGTCATGAAAAATCAATTAAAGCAGATGAATTTGAGTAATTTGAAACCCAAATAATTAATACTAAATGAGATGACTCCAAGTAGAGTGGTTTGGAAGAGCATTGAATGACATTTGTTGGTGCCTGTTGGAAGTATTCAGTGTGAAGATGAGATCATGGCCATGGCTCCTGTGTCTAAGTGGTTGTTTAAGCACATATCTGGTAGGCATAGCTGCACTGGATTTGATACTCTTTCTTTAGAAGTGAATGGAAATAGCTGCTCTAACAACTGTCTCTTTCTATACCTGTGAATACTACTGTTAAAGTGTGAGAGGGGTGTTGAAGCTGGAGTAATGATGTGCCTTGCACTTAGCAGGAACCTACCTTAGAAAAGCCACCACTGACTCATGACAAGGTCTTAAATTCATCTCCATTGGATATTGAAATCTGGAATGGACTATTTCTCCTCATTCAAATTCACATCTCAGTAAGTATATTGCAATCACAGAAAAAGTCCAGACATTGAGAATGATTAAAAACAATCTGAAGAGACTTTTGTAATACCAGATTTGTGAAACTTGTGCTACTGAGCTGAAACAGAAAGTAACTAAGATCATGAGGTTATGTAAATCAATGAGTATCAGTACCAATGTTTCCATTGCTGAACTATTGAATAAGAAGACAATATACAATAAAAAAGATCAGATATTAAAATACAATTTTGCAACTATTGCTTTCCCTCATCTAGGTAGCTAAATAGAACAGGATATTGATCTGATGGGATTAAAAATACAACTGAATAGTTAAATTAATTACAATATCATCTCCTTAAGTTCACTATGTCAAGTAACTTTATTTTTCAGAAGAAGAATTGATTATCAGTTTGGAATAGAAAGCACTGCATACTTTGGGTATACATAATATTTTTAATTTTAAAATCTTCTAGAAAATATTTTTTTATTCTGAAGGTACTCTCCTTAATTAATCCAAAATTGTCTCTGAAAATCCTTGAACACATGGATTTACACCCTAGAATTTAAAGTTCTGTTTCTATGGCAGATGCTACTTATGCTCTTCTTTTAACATCAGAGGGTGAACATGGAAGAGGTTGCTTTTGTTTGCATTGTTACTGCTCACAGCTCCATGAGGGAGTTATATTTCTGAGTAAAGTTTGAGATGCATCATTAATGATGGACACACACATCCATGCTCTAACAAGATATTCTAAATGAAGGGTCATCCTACAGCTTGTATAGTTACACAGGTATGCAGCTGGAACATAAGACAAAGTAGAGGAAGGACTCATCTTTCTCATAGTCTGAGTCTGCCCAGGGCCTTTCAAAAGCTGGCAGATTGCAGAAAGAAACTTGTGCATCTGGACAAGCCATATCAGAACAGAGAAGTGCTGAACTTACTTGAAAACAAGCAAAATCTGTGAAACAGATCTGATCTTTTGAAGAGCCAGTGCAGAGCAGCAGAAATGACAGAGCAGAGGGGCCATGCTGAAAACTGACTGAATCATCAGCACTCATGGCAATGGGAAAACTCTCTGCAGTGACAACAAATAAGCCGATCAGGCAAAATACACTCAGCTGCTTCACAGGTCCACATGCAAACTTGGAGAAAGCTGAAATGCACAGCAGAGCCAGCTGGCTGTTCCCAAGGGTGGGCCCACTGCCAGGCAGCTGTGACAGGGGGAGCCAGAGTCAGTAGCAACCCCCTGATGACCTGGGCTACCCTGGGATTGACTGATACTCTTTATTAGGAAGGGTGAAGTTGACTACACTTTGTGAAAATAGCCATAGATTTTGTAAGTTGTTATTTAAGATATCTATACAGCCCATGTCCTACAGTCTGCTGTCTGCATTACAAAATTATGAAGAGCAGAAGAACATCTCAGAGTACAAAGTAAGGTTTAACTTGTTTTTTCCCCAGAGGGAAGTTAGAAATGAAACTCCAACCAAGAGCTTTGAGACATGGCTATCTTGCCAAAAAGAACTGTAGATTTTAGAACTGAACCTCTTTACTACTAATTTGGAAATTTAGGTTTTGTGCCTCCTCTATGATTTTTTTTAACAAAAGTTCTAATTTGATTAATTGTTTATTTTCTAAACATTTCATGCCTCTGTTAATTTTCTAGTTTCACATATGGAAAAGTGTATGCCTGGATGTGGCTGGATGAGGACACATTTCAAAGACAGTGTAATCCACTGATCACAGAAGGAGGCTGTCAAAGCCACTGCATAAGCACAGGTCAGCAAATTTGTAAAATGAGATATTTATCTGTCTTCAAGAATTAGGGGTATCCCTCCAGTGAAGTACTAGAAGATGCCTAAGTGCAAACACTTGCAGCTGCCCCAGCTAATTTAACAAAACTAAACAAATATTCTTACTGTACCTCAGAAAAGAAACATCACTGACACACCCTACCACTCTTGTGTTTTGCTATAGGGTATTAAAAAACAGGAAAACACTATATATGTATTAGGATGCCACCCCTTCTCACCTTCATGGATTTCAGAGAGGAAATTATGAGTGTTTCCATATATTGTTTTTTCACTCCAGAAAAAAGAATGAAAATAATTTTCTGTACTCAGATTCTGCACCTGGGGCCTAAATGAAGGGAAGTAGGCAAGTAGTTCCCAGTAATTAATGTAATGACTCAGAGGGGCCACAGAAGGAAAGGGGAGTTTCTTCAGTTTAAATGTTTGCATTCATGCTTAGCCTAAAGCAAAACAAACTCTGTCTTCTGGTTTGTATTTTCCCAATGAAAACTTCCATTTGTCTTATTGTCATTCCAGCATGTGCAACATTTACTGCTTGAAATATGCAAGTACTGTACATTGCAAGATATCTTTTTCCTGAGCTTTTAAGATTTTCTAGAATTGTAGAATGTGCTGTAAAAAGTGAACCAGCAAAGGCAGACTCAATGTAGAATGTGTTGGGTAATTTTTGTAAGTGGCTGCAACTTAGAGGTGTTGTGATGTTTGCTGTGTAGTGGAGTCTCCAACCTCAAATAAAGTGCATTGGCCTTTTCACACTTCAGGAAAAGAGAATCCATTATAGGAATGACTAAAGTTGATAAGTTACATCCTGACTGGCCATTATAAAGAAAAGATGATGGGTCTTGAGTTCCATCTGTTTCTAATATTCTGGTCCTTTAATGTGAGCTGCAGAGGTGTGAAAATCTACAAAATACATTCTTGAACTCTCTCCAAGAGCTAGAAATTTATGTCAACCTGTTCTTACAAAATGGGAGGAAAAGTATTATCTGTTTTATCTAATAGCTTGGTGAACAGAAAGTTAGTCATCAGAGGAAGTCTGTGTTCAAGTCTTAACTCTGAGGGTGTAAGATTTGCATTTCAAACTTTCCATTTTAACAACCTCAGTATAAGGGATGTTTAGGGGAAACACTTCTAGTTTCTCCCAGGGAAGCGAAAACACTGCCCACCATAAATACTGTGAATGGAAAGAGAATAAATATGACTATTTATTTTAATAGTTTGTGTACTTAAGGTGGGAAGAGGCCTAGGTTTTGTTTGGTCAAATCTCTACTTAAACCTGAGCAGGAAAGCCCCACAAGAAAAAATCCTTATCTCTGGCCAGTCATTGCATTCCCCTATTATATGACTTGTGACAGAAATATTTCCCACCATCAGACCTCAGGCAGCAACATTTCTTCTGTTGAAGAGACTGATGAGTGGGGATAGTTCATTTTTGCCAGCTCTCACAAAGAATTTCATTTGACTCCAGCAAGCCTGCAGTCACAGTCCTAGGTAACCTCAAGTCCCCTTTGCATGATTCACAGACATGCTCTAACCTGCAAGTCACTAGTGATGAATTTGATGTGGAAACTGGAGAAGGGAATAGGACAAATTCATCAAATTGGAAGCCAGCAAATTCAGTTTGGTCTATGCTTACAAGGTTGCTTAATCTACTGGTCTTGGCAAAGTCTCCCTAGAATAGATGCTGCTGGATTTGCCAAAAAATGCTCAGAGGGCTTCCCCCAGGCAAAACAAGCTGCACCAACTTCTGTGCACTAAACTGGGCCTACAGCAGAGCTGCTGTAAAAGTGAAGAGTCACAGTCTTTGTGACACTGAATCTCAACTGAGTGATCACTGGTGAAATCTTAGAAAATAGACTGAGTTCACATCTAACAGCACCATCTCAGGGTAAGTATATAAATCCAGTGTAAGAAGCAGAGTAGCTCTTGCTAGCAGAAGTTTGAACTGGGAAAACTCTGCTTCTGTAGTATCTGTTTCATCTCCTGCCAGTTCAATGACCTCTCAGGACAAAGGGCAGATCTGCTGTTGCAGTGCAGTTCCAGCAGAGGGTTTTTTTACAGCCCAATCTGACTTAGCAGGGCTGCAACAGGTCTCTGGCCTCATCTTGGTCTCACTAAAGGTCTTGGCCTGGGGAATATTAGTCCTCTTTATACTGCTTTAAAGGGGGCAGTTCTGATTTTTAAAACAAAATTCTTATCTTTCTGAGGTTTTTAGACTCCAGTCTCACTAGTAAGGCCAACATTTCTTAAGCATACAGAATTAATTGTTTCTTTGCTGTATTGAGTGGAACATGAAATTTTGTATTTAAAAAAAAATTGTATTGTTGATGGAAAAATATAGCAGGACATATTTTGATTTAGTCTATTGCACCTAGGACTTTTTTCACTTGCTAATTCAATTTAAAAAGCATAAGACAGACAAATGAAAGTAAAAGAAAGTTAAATTGTTCCCAACAGAATGCCAGATAGCACAATGTGGAAGCATCAACTTCATGTAACTAAGGATTTTTTTTTTTTTTTTTTTTTTAATATTTCAATGGCTTATTTGGAACAACAAGCTCTTATTCATCCCTCAGTGGCCTTGCAACTAAAAATACACTCTATTTAGTATTTCTTTCAACTTGCTTTAGAGCACATCAATAGTTTTCTCAGAAGATACTATCACAGTTTGGCAGAAACATACTTGCAAAAATAAACTAAATCCAGAAAAAGTTTCCAGGGACGTTTTTGGATGCAAATGCAGATAGTGACTCTTGCCCACATCAAAAATATAACACACTAGTGCTACAATGTTCTTTGCTAAATATAAACATCCTAACATTGATAAGCTTTACAGAAAAAGAAACTGATTGCCACATATTATTACCATCTCCAGTATTTGAAGAGCACCCTCTACAGTCACAAAACACTAACCAGGAAGAGTTCTTCTTCCTAAAAAAAAAAATAGTATTAACTGAAAACTGGAGTAGCAGTTTAGTTCATTAGCATAGTGCCAGATCTATATAAACATATCTCTCCTGGTAAAAATGAGCAGACTTTGCATAAATGCCAAAGATAAAATCTATTTCATCATCAAAGCCTCCATCTTTGAGAATTGAAAATACCTTATATATTCTGTGCTTATAATTAGGCTGTAAGCTTCCTCTCTTAAAGCAATGGATGACTGTGGGATCTGAAATGGAAACACATAAAATACATTGTTATTTTCACAGGAGAATGAGGAACAAACCATGGTAAAGGCCAGGACGACCTAGTTCCCGTGAGTTTATTTAATTTGTTTGTTTAACTCTTCTATAAGAGCTGTGAAAATTGAGAAATTAGTTCATAAGTGGAGCTTAAAATTTTCAAAAAAATTAATTGTCTACGAAGTGCTTATTTTACACATGTACATTCTAGTATTGAAAACTCCAATTTTCTAAACCCTGTCTTTAAGTTGTATTTCTATGTTTTTCCTAGATTTGAAAAGATACAGTTATTTTCTTAAGTTTTCAGTGCATCAGTAGCTAAATTACTGCAGGTGAAACAGGAGTGATTTTTTTCTTTCAAGGAGAAGGTTTAATATCTCTAAGCTGGTTATTATAGTAGTTGGACATCATTAAATGTTTACAATCTCTTTGAAAATATTGCTTCACAAAACTGTTTAAATGGTACCACCTCACCCAATAAAGCAAAGTAGCTGGAAATAAAAACAAACGTAAAAATATTAAAGGTAATCCTTTTTTCCTGGTCTCTATTTTCAAGCTGCTCGGGATGTGCCGAAGGACGGAACTGTTACAATGACCGAGGCCACCAGGTGGTGCCATTGCCCCACAGCACAGAGGGCTCCCGGCCGTTCCCCAAATCCAGCAGGAGAAAGGGTTTGGATCAGGCACTGGCTGCTTCAGGAGTCCACAAAAGTCTCCTTGTTTTGTCCAAAAGTAGGAAAAACCCACCCAAAACAGTAATTGCTAAGATATCCACGCATGCCTATAAGAAAAAAAGAGTTAATTTTTCCTTGGGCTAGTGATGCTTAGATTTATGCCCAAGTGATTGAACGTTTCACCTCTCTATTTAAATAAGAGCTACATGCATGAAGAGCATAGATGCCATTTCGTTTACTACATTACTATTTCTGTGGTAAATGAATCAATGTTTACATCTGCAATGACTGAAACAATACACCCATTAAGCTTTCTTTAAATAAATACATTGACAATGCCAACAAATTACTAACTTTATGTATCTTTGGAAATACAGGCTACCCTACTCTTAAAAAATCAGCTTGTTTCTGCAGACTGGGCAGCTAAATCCCAGCAGCCTGGGTTTGGCCAAGGAGAGCTGCACAGACCATGGCTGAGCAGGTAACACTACACTGGTTTCTGGAAGTTTCATGTAGGTGCATTTGGTAGTACTTAGGCTTTTTGTAGGATCCTTCTGGAAAAAAAAAAAAATCACTTTTTTCATTGCTAGGATTACTGAAACAAGACTAGTAGGAGCAAGACTATGTCACTAAGGTGAAGGAAGAAACATAGATTTAGTCAAAAGCTGTCCAAGGAGAAGAATGGGAAATCAGAAAGCTTCATTGTGGCTAGATGCTGAGCAGTGTCCAAAATCTCCAACTTAAATTCATATAAATATGAATTATTTACCTAATTACTGACTACATATTTTTTTCTTAAATGAATATTGAAACTATCATATTATTTATGATCAAACTCTCTGTTGTATTTTCCCCTCAAAAGTTTTTAAAGTCAATGGTATCTTCATCTCACTCTTGATTTCTATGTACATAAGTGAGGTAAATAATTGTACAGTCTTATATTCAACATGAAGAGTATTTGTAAACTTGAGCTAAGATGGAAAAATTCTACAGAAAACAAGTTACAATATAAATCTTCATCTCCTAAGTTTTTCCTTACCATCCTTAGCTGATATAAAGTATTTTCCAGTGTTGAAGTGATCTGAAAACATAAATCTCTTGCTTTACAATTTACTCTGTCATTTTATAAATTTTTTTTAATAAGTCTTATTCTTCTGCAAAGTAAATATGTTCTTGAATATATGGCTAGGCCTAATGGCTAGGATTATTCAGGTTTTATTTGTGTTTTAAAGCACATGGAGTGCTAGGGTTACAGATAGAGAGAACCCTGTGCTCTGGGTTCTGTCAGCAGTACCCTGTGTTTGACAGCTCTGTGTGGGAGAAGAGGGAAATGGGAGAAATGTTAAAGATGGGCTACCCCCAAACAGAAAAGGGGGAGAGGAGGGGAAGAAGGGAGGAAGACACAGAGAAAAGGAAGAAAGAGGAGAGAGAGAAGGTCCACTGTGTAAAGGGGGGCAGTGGGGGAAATATAAGAAAAGCAGAAAATGAAAGGCCTCCTCTTTTGGTTAGTTGCATTTGAAGAAAAAACAGAGATCACAAATTAAAAAGCATCTGATAAGAATGTGTAATTACATTTCTTCAAATGCCTCATCTCCTTCTCAGAAAGTAAACACCAGAATTTTTAAGATTGTCTCTTGAAATAAGAAATAGATAAAAATGTCTATTTAGTAGCTTACTGAATAGAGTAGTAAGAGGGATAACTGCTATTTCTTAAGCAACAGACATCTAATCTTTGTTAATAAAGAAAATTTCCAGCATGTATTGTAAAAGGTAAGTCAGAAGCAGTGCTTCAATTAAATGATATACCAGACTTTTTTCCCCTACTTTCTACTCTGATTATTGGATTAGATCCTTCCCTGGAAGGAAACTGAAGTGCCAAAACTCAGTTAAGTGTGTAGTGAAGAGCAGAGAGATAGAGGTGCATCCTGCTGGGAGCCAAGCACAGCACTGGCACACCAGGTTTCACCACAGAGGGACTCACTGCACAGGCAGAGCTGAATGCTCCCGAGGTGTGCTGGAGCAGCAGCTGGAATTAATCTACAGCACAGGCTGCTGGGGCATTACTGTTTATTTTTGCTTTAGCTGCAAACTCCATTTTGTATTGTGTTTCACAAGTGCCTGATAATACACTGCCTGAACAGAGAGACATCAATCACAGTGTCAAACCAGTTTTGTAAACAAGGACCAAAACCTTCACTTAAAGGCAAGGACAAGAAAAATAACTTACTGAGGGGTGGGAAAGGAAATGGCAGCCTGCACAGAGATGATATTCTGTATATGATCTAAGTCTGTCTTCAGTGCAATTTTAGCTTATTGCTGGGCTTGTATACATTCCTTAAAAAATTCTTACCTCACTGGATAACCTTGTAATTTTTTAATATTCCAGCTGGGCTATGGTTCTTACTGAACAATTCATGTTTGCTGCATTACTGTAACCAAGTACTTGTAAAACTCATGCTCAAAATATGCCACAGATCTGTAAGAAACTGTTTGACTAAATGTTTGACTTAAACTACAGTTTCAATGAAATATTAAAGGCTCAAGAAGTGTAGGATAGAGCTTGTGAAAATCCAGTCAAAACTGGTTTGGGATGCTCACAGCCAATATAAGTAATTTTGCAATTGTGCTTGTCCCACCTTTTTTTTTTTTTTTTTTCAGCCCCCATCTTTGATACAGAAAAGTAAAGTGAATGAAAGAAATAAAAGAAACAAAAATAACTTGGCATATTTTTCTGAAGCTCAGTACAGAACAAGAGAAAGGTTTTCTGAGCAGTTCAATGCTGAGCATGACAGATAGCAACTGAAGTGTCTCCTAAGCTGCTACCTGAGAGGTATATAATGAAAAAAATTAATTATAGATTTTATAGTAATGACTAGTAGTCATCATAGCCTGGTTGTTTTAGCAAGAAATTATTCTTACATTTTTTTCTTTTTCTGGTTTGCATCTAACTTCAATGGAAATATATTATTGTACATCATCGATTAACACTGTCTTCGTTAACCTTTAACAACATGAAAATTATAGGTGTCTACACCTCTTTAATTAAGTATTTTGTTTTCTATTAAGTGCAATTCTTTCACATCTTACCAAACTACAGTATGAGGCTGAAGAAACTGTCAGCATGTTTCTTAACACTCTAATTGTAATAAAATACAGCCATTATAAATGTCTGTGTAATACCTGTGAGTTCAACTGAAATGCTGCCACACAACTCACATAACTGAGGGGAAAAAAAATTAATTTTTTCTTTCTTTTCTATTCATTATTTCCCAGTTTTTTCAGGTGGGATGAGGGTATAAACTTCATGTGCTTTCTTAAAAACTAGAGAGAAAGGAGCTAAGCAAACTCTATGCATCTTTTACTTAAACAGTTCCAAGATTATGGGGTTACGTAGAAAAAATGCAGATGAAAAACAAATGTTAAATGGCAAAGTATGTAAAAGAGCAAGATGGCAGCAGAGGTTTGGGATGTTCTGTCTCATGAACATAATTTTTGTAACTACTAAGACCAGAAAACTCCATACATCTATGACTTTCTTCTCACTAACCATTTTGAGGGAGAATCAGTGTGTTATGTAGACGTGCAACAGACCCTGTCACACTGGATACTTCCATCCTCTCTGCAAACACCTCACTAGCTGCCTCCTTAGAACTGTTTGTAATTTGTGCAATTCCTACAGTTTACAGCTCTTTCTACTGATTCATCATATAGTATTTTATCACAAGCAGTTTTTGTCAGACACCACTGTCTCATTGTTTTGTTTTTGACTATTTCTTACAGGACTCAATAGATCCTTATAGAATACTGACTTGTAATACTACTGAAAATAATATTTTAAAAAGATTCTTAGAAAGCATTTTGTTTTTTGGTGTAGATTTGTGAGAATTTTGCCTTTTTTTTTTTTTCCCAACACAGAACCCAAAGCTGGATACAGTGCTCCAGCAGTGTTAATACTGATGCTGTATTTGGAACACTGCCTTTTCCAGTTGAACCTCTTCTGTTTTTACATTCTAATTAAGACAGGGCCACCCTCTACAGAAAATCCATAAATTATATAAAATTCCATATATATGTATATATTCACAGTAGTCTTTGCTAATTTGGCTTGTTTCCACAGACATGTAACAGGTATCAGAGCAGCTCTGACAGAGATTTGAGCAGTGACCTCCAGCACAGCTGGATTTGGAAAGAGGATGTGCTCCTATCCATGCTCCTCCTGTTGAATAACTTGGACATGGCTTTCATGACTCATATAGTAAATTTTTCCTCCTCATGTTGACTGCCCAGCATTCTTGTGTTGTAGACAGGATATATCACATTCTGTTGTGATTTTTTCCTCTCGGTAGAATCACTATAACCTTTCTTCTGAAAATGTTCCTTGGTTTCTGTTGCTCAAACCTTGAGAACAACATTATAAGCAAGGAAAGAACTGTTTAAGGCCCATTTCTTGCGTAATGGTTGCAGACACTGTTTTTTGCACAACACCTGTGAACCCCCAGTCTGTACCACCCACCTTTCCTTCACTGATGGATCAGGGAAAGATGCTGCAGTATGGCAGCACTTCGGTTCGCACTGTGCGTGTAGAATATTCTGGAATCACCTCGTGATATTTCCAGTGTAGCTGAAAAGCGTGTGGAGAGGACCCAAAGTGCCCAAGGCACCGAGGGGCGCTTGTGAGGGCGCTGAGGGCGCAGCAGGGCCGCGCTGCCCCGTCCCGGGCTGCGGCCCCGCTCTCCGCGCCTCCCTCGCCTCCCCCTCACGGCCAGAGGCGCCCGCCCTGCCCCGGCCCGGCCCGGTGCTGCCTCAGCCCTTCCCGCCGGGCGGGCGGCTCGCCAGCCGCCTCCACACGGGGAGGGAAAACAAACCCGACTGTCAGGCGGCCTCGAGCCGACAGTACCCGGGCCCGGGGCTGGGTTCCTTCTTCGGAGGGCTGTTGGGGCCACCCCGTTCCGTCGCGGCGCGTTGGCAGCAGCCCTGGCCGAGGAGGAGCAGGGCGCTCTCCCCCCTGTTTGCGGCTGTAGGTGTCTGCCGGGGGCGCCGCGCGCTCCCTCAGGGAGACCAAAGGCCGCGGGCGGGCGGGAAAGCGGCGGGAAGCCCGTGCTCACCTGCGGGAGCGCCCCTCGCCTGGCTCCTCCCCGGCCCGGCCCGGCCCGGCCCGGCCGCGGCGCCCCCTCCCCCGCTGCAGGGGGCGGGCAGTGCGCGCTCGGCTCGGGCGGCGAGCGCGGCCGGCGGGGAGAGCGGCGCGGAGTTGGTGGGGCGCCTGCGAGAGAGAGGCGGCTCGGGACGGGTGAGGAGAACGGCGGCGGGAGCTGAGGGGGGCGTTGTCACAAGACTGTGGCGGGACCGGCCCGGAGCGCGGCGGGCACGGAGCCGTCGCCGTGCGGTGCCGCAGGCGCTGCTGCCCGCGGCTGTGGCGGTGGCTCCCGGCGGCGAGGCGCCCTGGGTCGCTGCTTTCCTCAGCTCCGTTAAACACACGCTTTTCCAAAGGCCGAGGGCGCCGAGTCCTCCCGGGCGGGAGGCAGGAGCACGGCGGCTCTCCCTGCGCGGGGAGCTGGCGGAGCGCCGGCCGTGCTGCTGTCCCTTCCCCCGGGCGCTCCCCGGGGCTGCGCGGTGAGCGGAGCGCGGGCGAGCTCGGGGCCGAGCGGAGAGGGAGCTGCCGGGAGAGCAGACTCCGATGAGACTGGAGTCCTTCTCCGCGTTCTGTGCGGCGGTCAGGAGCGGGGTCTTCCCCCGAGAGGGGCGGGAGCTGCGGGTGCTGCCGCCGGCCGCGGGCTGCAGGTGGGCGGGCGGCGCCCGGAGCCCCCGCGGGGCGCTGATACCGCCTGCTCGCGCGCATTCCTCCGGGGATTCCTGGCATTCCTGGGCGGAGGGCACTCTTGACTTCTTCATCTCCCTTATATTCCGCGAATTAGCGTAATTTTTGCGGAAGGGTGTGTTCGCGTTGTGTGTGTTCTTTTTCATGGGAAAAGTTTAGAACGGCAGTTCTGCCATTTGTTCTTCTTCCAATTAACTTTGCATCTGATATATCCTTTCAATTTGATGACAACTTTATGGGGAGATCAGTGCTGCGATAAAGCTTCTGTGGTGAGTTTGCATTAGATTTGCACTTGAACAGTTGCTGCAGCTTTTATCTTTCCCTCGTTTTAGCATGCAGATAATTTTATTAAAACTATTCCAGTGCAAGTTGAATGATATCAGAATAGAAATAGTGAAAACCTTTTTTTGAAAGTTGTTCTATTTTTGTCTTCACTGTGTTTATCTTGTGTGGAGTCCTGGAAGTGAATCCTGTAGGTGAGTCAGAAATCCCCTTAGTGTATCCTGACTTCTGGTATTCCCATGGGAACTTTGATAGATTCAGTGTCTGACGCCTATGCTGACAACTGTCACATGTCTGGTAATTATGAATCTCTTTATAGAGCTTGTTTTAACAGACCTTTAAAACTTCTATAAAAAATAAAATTAAAATGGCAAAACCAAGCTACTGTTTGCTTTTGAAAGGTGCTTTGTAAGAACTTGTTTGACTAGCAATTATATTTTCTAGAAGTGTCATAGTTGTTGAATTGTCTTAGCTTTTTTTTCTTCTGTAAGATCCAGGAGAAATCTGCTTATGCTCACTCTGTGTTCTAAGCCAGATGTGGTTACTGATGATTAATGTAAAAGTTTCTATAAGTTTTTTTGTTTTTTGGGGTTTTAATTTTTTTTTTTTGGGGGGGGTGTTTTAGGAGTTTGTCATTCTATGGAATGCAATTAAACTGTTTTTTATTTTATGTTTTTAATTTTGAGATACAGCTACACTTTTAAAACAGAAAACTCTGTAAAATAAGAAAGCAATGCTTCTAGTTTTTGTTAAAATTCTCTTAGGCTATTAAGATAATCTTTCATATAAGAGAAGATGGTTTTTTGTAGCAGACTGTTGTTTAATATTCATGGTTTGTTTTTAAACAAAAATGCAGTGCTTCAAATGAAGTATCTTATAAAGGGACTGATATTTTTACATGCTTATGTTTACAACTTAGAGGTGTTTCTGAAATATGTTGATCATAGGACAAGTATTCCTGGTTGGCTTACATACACCTTGAATTGCTACTGACATTAACTGTTTCTAAATGTCACCTAAATGCAAATACATGTTACAAAGTTAACGAATATTGTGACAGTACTTAAAAAGCCTTATATTGCTGACCTCCTTGGTTACTGAATTGCTGGTGATGTTTCCAAGAGCCTGTCTACTCCATGAGTGTATCCCACAACTGCTTGGGTTTTTAAGATTTATTGCCATTATCTGACTTAGTTACATTTTGCCTTTAAATCTAATTAATCTAGACTGCTTAGGCTGCCTGAATTGCCTCCAAGCCAACCAGCTTATTTTAATTTCTGTTAATTGCATTATTAGATCTCACTGTCATTACTAAAATGTCTGAGAACGCAGTTAGGTTTCCCTGGCAGGGTTTTTATGGGAGATGTGCAGTTTAATTTTCTGCTGAAATGCTCTACAGTGTGTCCTGTATAAGGAATTGTACCTCAATAAAAGGATGACAAAGTTGCAGAAAAGAATTGGTAACATTTCCTTCTCTTGGTGTAGTTGTGTAATAGGAAGTTGATCTTTCTGGGAGTATTGGTGAAACTGGTTTGTCTGGGTTCTGCAGTGTCATCTGAAATGTGTGGGGGAAACAACAGGACCTCAAATGTGACTTTTTAAATCTTTTATCATGGAGCAATGCAAGATGAACATATGTGCTATGAGTTTATTCAGCCTGGATCATAGGGGGCTGGTTGTTATTTAAAAATAGCTACTGAAGTATTTTGAGGCCAAATAATTCTGCAGATGTAAAAATTTAAACAAAAGAAGACCATCACAGTTTCATTCTATAGTCTGCTGTTTTGCAGTTTCTGCTTTTTGAAGTCATAGTGATGATGATGTCATTATTATTAGAACCTTTTTACTATGGAGGTAACCTGAAATCTGTATATTAATACCAAGCACACAAACCTGATTATGCAAAACAGCATTCAGCCTATGGCAACATCTACCTCTGTTGATAGAAAGGAACTGGTAAGAATCTGGTCAAGATCACTGGTACTAGTAGATTTCTGAGGAATGGCAATAAACACTAAAATAATGGGGCAATTTTTTCACTTCTGCACCCTCTCTGCAACTCTGAATGGCATCAGAGATGTTGCAGCTACCTATTGCCCATGTGTTCAGATAAAACAGGCATAAGAAATTTGATTTTCTTCTATCTGTCCCACTTTTTTTTTTTTTTTTTTTTTTTTTAAGAGGATCAGCTCTGTGATACCTTTCAGAGGCTGGCTTTGCTAAGAATTACATCCTTCCAATATATAATATTAAAAATATATTTGAATGCTCAGGGTGAGATTAAGGTGTTAAGGTTATTGTGTGAGGAAAGGTGTTTCACGTGTCCATGGAGTGTTTATTCCAGGCATGTTTATCTGGAAACATGAACACTTCAGAAACTACTTTGACCTTGACTCTGAATGGTGTTAAATCAAAATGGTAATATTTTTCAGTGTAGCCAAGTATGAAAATTTAATCTTAAGCCCAAAAAAATTAACACGTTAAGAATGCGTGAGCTAAAGATTTAGTGGAATTGTAGTCATGGAGTTGCCACTGTTTGGGATTAGAGTTCTCTATTTTTTCTGATCTTGTACCATCTCTGCCAACAGAGCTGGCAGCCTTCTTGGAGGAGTTTATCCAAATGTAGGCTTAGAACCTTTCATTTTACGTGAAGTAAAATGGGTGACAAAATTAATAACCAGATATTATAGGTAAATAGATTCATTTTTCCAAGAATACCTCTAAATTTTCAGCCAAATGAAATATTTTAATTTCTATTGGTCCATATTTTGTATTTCTGAGTTTCATTAAGCAGGCTGACAGTATGAGATTTAAAGTTAATATTCTGTAATAACTTTTCACATTCTTCTTGATTTCGGTAAAAACAGAGAGCAATGAGGAATAAATGTGAGAAATGTCTCAGAAAGCACTTGACTGCAAAAAACTAGCAGGGAGATTGGTAAGACTGGAAGATGCTTCAGTGATTACCACAGTGGCTCCTTTCTGTGAGGGTCCCCAGGCATGCCAGGAGTCATGACCATTCAGATGTGACTCTCAGCAGTCTGAGCATTACCAAATTTTGACTCTAGGCATTTTCAGCAGTTTATAATACTTTAATTGCATGTGCATTGCATGCACCGTTTAAAAGTAGCTAAAATGTGGGCATGGAAACTAAATACAGAGTGAGAAGGAGAGGCATTGTCTAGGCTGCCCATGCTTACATAGTCACACCAAAGTGTTTGTTTATGTGTTTCTCTGAGTGTGTATGTAAACTCTCATACACACTTGCAGAAGCCTAGTGAGTAGTTGCCAGCCTTTAGGAATGTTTTAACCAAATTTTGAATTCTGTTGAAAGATATCTCTAAGAAATGTTGGAATTTATTAGAATGGGAGATTTATTCATGTACATAAAGATGTGCAAAAGGGGACAGTTATTTGCATTCTACTTCAACATGAGTAAATCAAATTTAGTGTGTTTTGTTGGCCTTGTTGAAATTGGTTGGGGTATGCCTTCCTACATTTATTTGCACACCATTAGCTGTTATATGCAGGGAGCAAATGTTCAGCAGCAGCAGCCTTTATTTGCAAGAACAATTGGTATGTGTAATGTTACATTGTAATTCCACAAACACTTCAAGCTTCATAAAGAAGCGGCCCTACCTCTCTCATTTCCCCAGTAATTATGCTATTTCAGTGTGAAGGTGAGAAGTGTGGCAGCTTATGGGAGCTGGTTAAACCTGTGCTTGCAGAGCCCACACCAGGTTACTTTGGCTGCACAGGCTTTGTAAGCCCATCTGAATGATTCAGTCCAGCTCACCATGAAGCTCCTTTCCTCTGTGGAGTTTTCTGAGCTCTCTCTTCTATGCTCAGCTTGTCTCTCAGACAGTGTGATGATATCATCTTGTTGTCTGGTGGGGCCTGGGCTCAGGGCCTGCAGTTCTTACTGCATATTTAAATTTGACAACGCATGACTGAGTTAGTTGAAAGAAACTAAATGGGTGTGAAGCCAAGTGTTTAAAGAATACAGTGTAATTAAGACAAAGTTTAACAGTAGAAAACTGGGAGGCATAACTAGCTTGAATACACGTGAAGCTCTGACCTTATGTTGGCTGTGTAAATATGGCTCCTATAGCCTAGTTTACATGTAGTTTTTGTACTTAAATACTTGAATCTTCATAGAGATGAACCCGATGTGTCTTTATATAGGTGAGACCTTGGTCTTTGTGGGTGGCTGTACTCACAGTTTATCATTAATTTTGTTCAGGAATAAGTTATGCATATATAATCAAGGTCATGCAAGTTGCATCTCTTGGGTTGCTGTAAAGATAGTTCCTCTAGACAAGATTATAGTTTTTGCATGGGAATAATGAGAAGGTCCAGTTAAATGCCACATTTAAAGTGAACAAAAAATAGTTTGTAGTTATGTTAGATAACTTTATAAATAAACATGTTCCTGAAGCACTTGTAAAACATAACAAAGCTTGCCCTAGCTGTGCCCATTTCTTTGAGACTAATTTCTAAGAGACTTAACAAACCTGAGACTTTTTGCTCGAGCCTCTAAGTATATGAACAGGATACTCTTTTCTATTTGAACAACAATGATGTCATTGGGATGTACTAAGATTATTTTGGAACAAAATACAGTTTCTAACACTGACAATTGGAGGAAAATGTAATGAAACAACACAGAATCTCTTGTGGAATAAATGTAATCATTTCAGATGTTTGGATGCAAACCAGCTATTGTATTTGAAATCACAAAGTTCTTTTAGAATCCTTGTGTCTCTCAGCTGTCTGTTCTGTCAATACATAGCAGATATGAGCATTAAGAATATGATAAAGTAGAAGAGAGTAAATATAATAACTTCCCTCTTAGTGACTTTATTACTTTTTTCTTTGTTTTTAACCTATTTTGCAAGTTTTTAAGAAAAAAGAGGGAAAAATGGAGTGTTGTGTTTATATACTGAAATAAGCTCTGAAATAAGTATTTATAAGGTTTTGTTGTTCACTTGCTATTTTGTATTTGAAGTTTGTAAATATTAATTGTAGAGCAGCAGTGTCAGATACTCACAAGATAACCCCAGTAATTGTATCCTGTTAGTGGCAAAACCCAGCTCATTCAGGAGCTTTATCTGAGCCTGTATGGGAGATGAAAGAGGAGCGTGGCACAAATACACTCAGGTAGGTGTTTGTGTCCACACAGAGCCTGTACCACAGTAACCATTAATAAACAAGCTACCATCTCCCTCCAGTGACTTCTCTACTGTCACAGTCTGCAGGACCTGTTTCAGATGCAAGTTGACTTCTGTTTTAGTGTACTTTTAATGTGTTTGATTCTGTTTCTGACTCCTTTTGTTTATGATTTAGGAAAATCTGGAAATACGACTTCAGTAAAGAAAAAGAGGTTTCTTAAATAATGATACAATGTACATAATGATAATGCAGTGGAAATAGTTTAGAATATTACGTGAGAAATGTGGAGGTTTCTTAGCATTTTAATTATTAAAAAAATTAAGACTTTACTTTTCACTCAGTAAGTGAAGTTAGCAGGTCGTGTGTTATTTCCTCTGGGGGTGAATCCTGTAAAATTATGACTATGTATTCATACATAGCAGATAAAGAAAATTTGATATATGTATTATGTCCTTGTTTTCAATAAAATTCTGAAATTTTTTGAGACCTGACTATCTGCCAAAATGTGCTGTTGTTGACTTTCAGCCATTGAAGCAGATTTTCATTTGGAAAAAAAAAAACCAACCAACCAATAAGCAAACAGAACCTGCTAGTTGTCACACAGCTCAAGCATTTGGCTGATCTGTCACATACTTTCATAGGACTGACAAGATGTTTTACATTTCAAACACTTGAGACTTCCTCATACACAATGTTATTCAGCCAGAGGGAGTATGAACCCAGTTGTAAGCAAGTGAACAGTATCTTTTGCTCTAACTTCTTTTAATTGTTCCTTCTACTGTCAGTCTTTATTACATACAGCCTCTTCCTCTCCTTGAAAAGGTGACTACTAATGCTCTGTTTTGTTGGCTGACTATCTGAATAACGTTGTTTTTTACTTGGGTGGAACTGAAATTGAAAATCTCCTTTCTAAGGCAGCAAACCCAAAGACCATCTGCTTTGCTCTGCTGCATTTTGGGAGAAATTGATAAAATAATATCTGTAAAGAATACTAACTGAAGCATGGCTGTTGGCTGTCACTAACATGGAAGAAAGGTATCACTTGGAATTTTCATCCTGCAGGAAGTTCTGAATTGTTATCTATTGGCTGCCATCTGAAATCAGAAAAGAGAGTGGTATTTTTCACAGAATAAAAATGAAAGCAATTAATTCAGAAATGTTGAAATACTTCCTATAAAAACGTATTTCTCTGGGTCAGTGTTCCTGGCTGGACTTCATTTTTCATTATACACCCAAAGCTGTATGACTCCCATATTTAATCACAGCTTGGTCAAAGGAGAAGAAAACCAACTTATGTTTATGGAAAGCACAGACCTACCTGGCTGTGTCCTCCAGCACTGGCTCTTCTCCATGGGCACTGTGCACAGCTTGGGTGTGAGTCTCACTGCAGGAGCAGTGCAGGGCTGGATGTACAGCCCTGGAACCTCCGTGGGATGCAGCAGCCTCAACCTGCTCCTTTCCTCTGTGCAGTTACTAATGCAGGTGCACGGGGAAACTGGAGCTGAGGTGGTGCATGGCATCTAGTGCTGAGTGCTTTTAGATGAAGTGGTTTTGGAAGAATGTCATTTGCTAGCTTTTTATGAAATATGTAAGGCTAATTCTACCCATGGTGATAGGTTAGCCCTGTCTTGGATGTTGAAGAGATGCTTTGATTTGGTGTTGTGTCTGTGATAAGTCCTTGCGGTCTAACACTGGTTTATGGAGTTTTGAAAAATACATTCTGTGTGGCTTAGGTTCACAGGAGCTCCTGATTGTTTCCAAGTATAGAATTTGTCACAGTATCTTTCTTTCCAGCAAGTAGGAAGAAGAGATGGGATATGAAGCTTTTGGGCTGGTTTAAAAAGGAATGAATATTTGAAAACTCAGTGGGTTTGTTTTTATTTCATTTATAGAAATTTTAGATACGTCTTTGTTGCTAACATCAGAAATGCCGACAGCAATAATAAAATAAATCTGAGTAGTTGTTTGGTTTTTTTTCTCAGATATAGAATGACATGATATGTTGTAGAAAATCCTTTGTTATAGACCTTCTGAAAGTTTTGAATTTTGACCACTAGACAGGGAGTGGCAGTTTACAGTTTACAGACAGTGCTGGGGAAAAACAAATGGTGACAGTTTCATTGTGTACTGCAGCTGTCATAATTTTCTTTCTAATAATTGGAGTAACTGCCACATGTGCTATAAATATGATTTTATATAGAAAAAAAAAACCTCAAGTAGGAAAAAGAAATCTTAAATGGGAATAAGGAGTCTGTTGGAAAGATGGCAGACTTGTTTCAGATGTCTTTCTGTTGCTGGATATTGTCAGTTGGCTCTTAAATGAGTTTTACTGTCTTTTTTTACAGCCCGATATATGCAATTTAAAAATTGTATTTTTCTCCCTTCTGCTCTCTGTAAGCAGTAGATCAAATAAACATCCTTCTCCAGAGCTATCTTCCACATGGACCAAATGGGACAACAACCCAAGCCCATTTTTCTTTGGCAGAAGCAAATTGTAGGTAGGATTGACAATGATGAAGTTTCCCCTCATACTTGCAAGACATGTTAGTGAGATTGTTTTCCATCAAGTGTGAAAGCATTACTGTTTTATTCTTTCCATGAATTATCCTGTCTGCTTCCTTTTCTTTACCCTCACACAGTATGTAAGTTTTCCTTCCTCTTCTCTTGTAAAGTTATTTCCTGCCCTTTTTCCACAACTCTGTCCTTTATTATTGACCTAACACCCACTTTGTGTGATGTTGCTGATACATTCTGAATAGTCAGCTGCACAGAGAATCCATTATTTAGCTTGGAGAGCAAGCTCAGTGTTATGTGAGGCTGGAGAACAAATTTTATAGTTCCTTCCTGGCATTTTGCTGTGCATGTGAAATATCTGAAGTAATCAATCATAAAATACACTGATTAAATAATATGGACCATGATGATTTTTTTTTTCTTATGGCAATAAAATTTGGAAATAAATTACATAGAACCAAATATCATTTGTAATGTAGCCCGAAACAGTTTAAAATTTTCAGAATTCTTTAAGTTCTCTCCTCCAAAGAGGAGATGAGAGTATGCCTTCATCTTCCTTTAATGAAAATCTTCAGGTAATCCAGTTTTAGGAGACTCATTGTGATGTTGCATGTGGGGCAATTCCTAGTTTTTTGACATTAAGGGAACCAGGGAGGAATCCTAGTGCCATAAGAAAAGTCAGATCTCTCTTTTTTCCTCCATAGTGCCTGACTAGATGTATGCAAAAGAAGCATATGTATGATGTGAGGCAATACCTTTGAAGGATGTGTGGCTCCTTCAGGAGACCAGGGAACATGTCCATTGGTGGGACAGTGTCCCCCCATGCTGGACTGTGTATCCTGGCAGCTCTGTCTGTCTGTCTGTCTGTCCAGAGCAGGTGCTTGGCTCACAGGCTGCAGCACAAGGTGGGATGTGCTTTGAAATGAGGGGGTGTGGGCAGGAACAGCAGAGCAAGCTTCTCATGCAGAGTTTGGAATTTAACAGGATTGGGAAAACAGTTTTTCTGAATAAATCTGCCTTGTAGATTTGGCTAAAGAAGAACTGAAATGGGTGGTGGAGACAATTCCATGCCTTTTTAATGCTGTAATGTGAAGAAGGGAAGAGACATGTCTGGCACAGGAATATGTTTCTCAAAGGCACTCTTTTCTGCTCATGTTGTCAGGGAGAGCAGCCAGGGTTCCACATGACTGAGGTTTTCTTTTTTGTAAGGCAGGTCTCACACAGCTCCTGTTAGCTAGCTGTAAAATAACTGTGAAAGGAAATGTTTTTAAGGAATTTAAAAAAAAAGTTTTTGAGCTGTTAAACCTTCTGTGTTTGTCTCCTGTGGTTCTTTGTAGAGTATCATATCACCATTGAACAACAAACTGCCACAGAAGAACACGCAGAGTATTGGATTTTCAGATGTGAAAACCTCTGCTGACAAGTTCTTTTTATAAACAAAAATGCCATAGTTTCTATTTTTGGCAAAACGAAGTTGTTCAGAAAAATGATATAATTTCTGAGTAATGATAAAATGTGGAACTTCCATACTCACTGAAGTCAATATTCAAAATGAGTGTTTAAATACCTTTATGAAGCCCTTTTTATTTTAAGAAGAAATCTCAAAACTGAAAGGCTGGAGCAGCTTTGAGTGCCAGTTTTGTTTATTTGTTCACAGAAGTTTTTAAAGGTTGCTATCCCTGACAATGAAGTTAAAACACAAATTCAGTGTGAAATTTTCTGCTCACCTCAAGCAGTCCAAGGCCATGTAGTGGTGACCCCCATCATTCTGTGGTACCTTACTTGCTGACCTGATAGCAAGATGCTGATGACTGTGTGTCCTTGACTGTATTATCTTTTTTAGCAAGTAGAATATTTTCAAAAGAAAATAATTTATTGAAGTAGGATTTTCTTATGTCCTGATTGATTTGTATGTGATGTTATATTAGCACTTGCTTCAAGATAGGAGATAGGAACTGGTTTTATAATAGAATGGTAGTCTTTTACCTAATTAAAACTTTAAGAGAGTAATTGCTTCTACTTTCTGAAAATTGTAGTTTTGAACCCCAAGATAGCAAAAAAAAAAAAAAAATATTAGCAAGACTGCATTGCTTAAAATTTAAAGAGTTACTTTTGTAGAAAACCTGGAATTAGGATTTCTATAATTCTCTATTTAAAAAAAAGGCTTCTTTATTTTTTTAGGTAACTAGAAATATGCAACAAGGAGCTGCACAAACAGCCTTCCCAGCTGCCATTTAAATATCTAACCTCTTTTCATAAGCTGAAGGGCAAACAGACTGTTTTGTCATAACATTTGAGGGCTTCAGCAGTCTTACAGAAGATTAAAAACGGGCAGTTGTAGCTGTCAGGGCCTCCAGCTGTCAGCTCCTGCCCTGGATCAGATGTCAGCATTTCAGTTGCTCACAGCATGGAGCACAAGGCTGATTTCAGTTATTTCATTTACCCCAGCATGCCAATCTGCAGTTTTTCATGGCTGAGGTGTGTAGTCAGCCAGCAGAGTTTTCAGATGTTCTCATTTTTGACGTGGTGACATCTGTCAGAGTGGGGCAGACAGATGGGAGAGGAGCAGCTTCAGTCCTCTTATCCTCCTCTGTTGCTGTAAGGCTGCCAGAGCCTGAGATGTGACTGTACAATGTGTGTGCAGCAGAATGACTGTAACTGTAATTAATCAATTAACATAGTTTCAGGATTTCCTCAGAAAGGCTGTGTGTGACGAAAGCCAGTAATGCTTTTTCTTTGAATTTAAAAATGCTTACAAAATTGCCAAACCACTTTATTGTGTATTGTAAAACAACTATTTGATATTATGTAGTTCATGTGAATATTACCCAATGCAATTCGGCATCCTATAAAATAGAAATTCCATGCAAAGCCTTCAAATGTTTGAATAGTAGGGTCATCTGTCGTGTTTTCTTGTTGATGTCATGGGAATTTATAAATGTAATCTTTTTTTCACAGTTCCAGAAAGATAAAATGTGTTATTTTAAAAATTGTTTGTTTAGCTCTTTTATTTCTTCAAGGCTTTATCCTTTCGTACAGTAAAATTAAGAGTTTTATTAGTACAATGCATGTGAAGAAGACAAAAACACGTGTTTCTTTATGGTTTTAGAGGCAAATTAAATATATGAATTTAAGGTAGATTATTAACCAAAATATTATTTCCCCTATATAGTAAGGGAGTTGGTGTTTTGCTGTTATTTTTGAGGGGATGGGGGTTGTTTGGGGGTTTTTTCTTGTTATTTAATGTTTTTAGCAACTTTGAACAAGTTTAAAAGCACTGTCCCCCAAACAGACATATTGTAATGTATTGCATATCTATTCCTTGTGCTGATTGATGTAAATATTTTTTATTTTTTGGCTTTTAGATTCATTTTTATGGATTCCCTTTCATACTTTTTTAGTTGTTACCATTGTTGACAAATTCATACAAGCTTTACTCTTTTCATGTGTCTGCTAGTACAGTTTGAAGGTGTAGTGTAACTTTTCATATACTCCTTAGTTTATTTTAGTGGCATTTCTAATCTGGTGGGATTGCTGAGTAGAGAGCTTTTTGTAAAGGTGTTCACATACCCACCCGCTGCAGATGAGTGCTGCCAACTGCTGTAAATCAGGGGTCTCTCTCAAACACTCACATGCAAATGTGCCATGTGAGACTTCAATTTATAAACCTGCTGCTGAGGAGGAGCTGGAGTTGGTTTTTAGGGAGGAAGAGGTTTTTGAGGGGAACTTTCCTTCTAGGAGGAAGAATTGGATGAACATTAGTATACCATGAATATTGAGCCAGGCTTTTTCATTTGCTGTGAGGAAAAGATGAGAACTCTGCTCTTGACTGGAATCTGAGGGAGGTGGTTCATGCTGAGACAGACAAAAGAGTGAAACTGGCTGCAGAGGATTGTTTTTCCATGAGACATCCTGTTGTTTTGGTTTCCTCTTGCTGATTACCATCGCTTAGTGATCTTGGGTTTGTCAGGCTTCAGTGATGACTCAACTCCCTAGTCAGTTCAAAAGTTTATTCCCTCCAGGTTTTGTAGCAGTCTCACAGTCTTGTGTTCAATTCTTTCATAGACACAGCTGATACTGTCACTGCACTGCCTCTGCCTTTAGACAGTTGGCTCATAATCTGCAACAGACAGAAAAGTAAATCTGCCTGCAAACCCTGTTAGCTCTTAGAGAAAGAAAGAATGGCATTTAACAGTAAAAACAGGTAGGGTTGAATTTATGGTTTTCTAGATCGAAACAGTTTTGGCACATATAGACTGGAGTTGGCATTCCCATTGGATCTGAAAAAGGCACTGTCAGCCTTGGAAATTCTAGCAGTGTTTTTCCATTTTTGTTGCTCAGCAAAGTATCTTGTTTTAAAGTAGCAACTGGAGGGTTTTTTTGCTTTGTTTCTCCCTAGCTTGCATTTGGGAGATTGTTAATCTATAGGAAAGTTTATTCTTAGGAGTAACAATGAAGATAATAAATAAAAAGGTTTATTGTCAGATGCCATTAGAAACAAATGTTGTAACCCAAGTACATAAAAACCATAACTCAGAGGAATGAGGACAGTGACCTTCCTTGCAGTGCTGTAGTTATGTGAAACTCATAAAGCCTGAAACTGCCTGGTTGTGTTTTGCTCTCCTGGGCTTATATTTAAATGTTAATATGACTGGTACTAAATGCTGACTTTAAAATGATCATTGGTTTGTGAAGGGTAACAGTCCTCAGTATATATAGTGGAAATATCCAAAAGTCGTGCTTTTATTAAAAAAATTATACCAAAGTTATTTATATTTGATTTGATTCTAAAGCAGTGAACACCTATAATGAAGATAACATTCATAAAATAACTTTACATTGATTCAGAATATGTTAGTCTGACATTTGTCTTTGTATCCCAATGTATTTGCTTTGGGCTTGATAGAGCTTGGATATTGATTTCCCTGCATATTGCCATTAGTCTTCATAGTCACATTGAATGGTAGAATAAAGTAATTAATGAAATAATCTAACTTAAAACAATGACAATTTTGTAATTTTTCTCCTGTTCAGATATAATCCTCTGATAGACATGGAGCCATATTTTACTGGTTTTAAGCACATGCAGCAGAACTATGAAGTCACTCTTGAACTCACAAGTGAAGAGACTCAAAAAACTAAAAATGAGCAGAATTCTAGGACGGGGTCTTATGGTGTCAGCATTAGAGTCCAAGGAATTGATGGACATCCTTACATAGTGCTGAACAATACGGAAGGATGTTTGTCAGAAAATCTTCCTCCTGCTGGAAAAGAACAGCAGGGCATTCCTCAGACTGTAAACAATCCAGCCACAGACTCCAATACTGCTTTTGAGTTGGAGGACAAAATCAGTGAACATACAAAATTTGCTGGAGCACAGCACATGCAACCCTCTATGCCTAAAAAACTGAAGATAACCAATGTGCATGAAAAGGAAAGTGGAATGCCAGATTTTAAAGATGAAACTATGAGATCTTCAAATTTGTTGAATTTTCAAAGACATCCTGAACTTTTGCAGCCTTATGATCCTGAAAAAAATAACTTGAACTTGAATAATTATCAGTCTTCTGTGTGCAGTAAATCTAAGTCTTCTGCAGATGAAAAACCGGAAGCAAAGCCTTGGATTTCCTCATCTAAAATAGTGTCCCTGCAGAAAACAAATATGTACCTTGCAGAGCCAACCAAAGCAAACTCAAAAAAAATGCATCCCAACAGGTCAGTAGAAGATTCAAACAGGCAGTTGCAGGATTGTCCCAGTAGCACCATCAGCCCCAGTGATGTGTGTGTTTCAGAGTCGTTTTCACCTGCAGGAGGATCCCCCTGTGTCAGTCCCACTGCTTATCCTGAGACAAAGAAACCTAGACCAGATGTTCTTCCCTTCCGCAGGCAAGATTCAATGGGGCCAGTATTGAATGACTCCAGGAGATCCTCGTCCTCATCAGCTACTCCCACTTCTGCAAATTCCCTGTACAGGTTTTTACTGGATGACCAAGAGTTTGCCATCTATGCAGACAATGTTAACCGCCATGAGAACAGGAGATACATTCCATTCTTGCCAGGAACTGGTCGTGATATTGACACTGGTTCACTTCCAGGAGTAGATCAGCTAATTGAAAAGTTTGATAAGAAAATTGATGCTCACAGAAGAGGCAGGTCAGGAAAAAGGAACAGAATTCATCCAGATGATCGTAAAAGATCAAGAAGTGTTGATAGTGCCTTGTCGTTAGGACTTGATGTAAATTCAGTTTATTTAGATGAATTTAATAAAAGCTTGGGTAAGTCGACGGAGCACTTGCTGAGACCATCTAAAGTTTGCCTTCACAAGCAGATTTCCAGAGATCAAAATTCACCTTCCAAAGAGAGGAAGATTTCTGCTCGAAGTATTGGAAAACTGCAAATGCCCAATAAAGACCCCCAGAGCAGCAGTTTCAGCTCTTTGCAACACCATAAACAGAACGGAACAGATACAGAGAGTTTGATGGGTAGGTCAGCTACACTCCCAGGGCAGAGTAAGAGAGAGGAAGTTAAAACAGTAACTTCTACTTTGTTGTTGCCAAACCGAATTACAATTACACCTGAATCAGGAGCCAAGAAGATGTCTGTAAAAACATGTTCATCCGTCCCTAGTATACAGGTAATTTTGAATTTAAGCTGTCCTTTGCACTCTAGCTTCTGAAAGCTGCCATATTGTTAATTGTTGTATTTTTCTGGTTTTCATTAGAACAAACTCCCATCATACAATACTTCCAAGTGGGATTGTTCTGGAGAAATGTAAATATAATTTCTTTTCATTGTTGAAAGTGTAGAAAACCTGATTTGTAAAACAACTGATTTTTGCATGGGTAAAGGAAGATGGTGAGGCCAAATAGATTCTTGTAATTGATGTTAATGATTGTTAAGCATAGATGCACTAAAGTAGAATATGAAAATATATGTATGTAAAATCAAGTTGTTTTCTTTTTTCTTTTGGTGTGGAGTATGGTTTCTTACTCCAGTAAACCAGAACTCCAGTGGATCTTTCAGAGCTTCAGATCCTTAGTACGTGAAATTTTTCATTAATAGGGTAGAATGGAGAAGTCCAAATGTACTGTTTGTGTTTACAACTCTTACAGGATTGTTGTCTTTTGACATTTTATATTTATCTTGTAGGCAACTCCTGATCTCTTAAAAGGCCAGCAAGATCTTGCACAGCAAACAAATGAAGAGACTGCCAAGCAGATACTTTACAATTACCTTAAGGAAGGGTCAGTAAACATACGTAACTTTTGGATGGGAGACTGTGTATTTTCTCAGTATTTGTCTTCTGTTACATTTGAAATGTCAAACAGCAAAGTGAAAGCTATAATTAAATGAAATATCTCTTTCACAATTCTGTATCTCAGCTGTGTCCTCTAAGGCATTATCTGATCTCAAAATACCCAGGCTATCAGGACTTACATAAGATATTGCACAGGATATGATTAAATGCACTTGAAACTTGTGCATCTGAATATGGTTTTATGTCTTTTAAATACATCTGGAATTAAACTTAGTATAATATAGAGGTTATTGGGGAATTCAAATAGTACCTCATAGAAATTTAAGCCTTTGGGTTTTTTTAAACAATGAAGGGTTATTTCCTAAGGTTTGACAGAAGCCCTCTTTTTGCTGGGCTTTTAATACTTTTTGCACCTGTAACACTTGGTATTTTCTACTAATAACTTATTGAAAGGTAAAATAAAAGGTTTAATTAATTAAAAATATATGATGCATTTAAATTTCTTTTTATTACTGATATAGCAGGTTCTGGGACCTCTTCAATGTTGTTTTATGGTGCAGTAGTCAGGACTTCTAAAACCTAGAACTAACTACTTCTTATTTCAATATGTCTAAGTAATATACATGCTGAATATCTGTCTTTCCATAGCCACAATGTTACAGAAGAGATTTGCCCTTCAAGAGTTCAGTGGTCTTTTTGGTTTGGTTGGCTTTTTAGAAAACATTTGGAATACAAATTTTTAACTCCTCTCTTTAAAGATTTTAGTAAATCATAGTTAAGATAAGTTCTGATTTATTTGCATTATTTTGGAGTTTTTTTATGGAGGTTTTTAGTTTGGATGGTCTAAATTTGGTTTGATGTTAACAAAATAGTAACTTTGATCCTATCATTGCTTATTTGTATTGTCTATTTTAGAAGTCCTGATAACGATGATGCAACAAAGAGGAAAGTGAACCTGGTTTTTGAGAAAATTCAGACTTTAAAGTCAAGAGCTGCTGGAAAGTCGCAGGTAAAGAATTTTAATTTGTTTTTGCTTGTTTCAAAGTGGCAGAATTCAGGCAGGGCCTGAATAAGAATCTGAATCCCCTAACTAACTAGTAAAAGTCAGTAAGGAGATTCAGATCTTACTTTTATTTGTGTAGAATAATTTGTGTAGGAATATAGATTGATTTTGATGGCATGAGAAGGATTAAATGTTTATTGTTTATTATTTTATCCAGGGTAATAATAAATAAAAAGGATTTTTTTTCATATTCTTCTTAATCTATATAATATATATATAAAATATATGAGATATATCTGAGCCTTTTGAGAAGATTTTAAGTGTAGTTGCTCACAGCACAGTTAACCTTTTTAAGAAATCTCTTAGTATTTCAGGAGTTTGGAGCAATGAAGAAAAATGTTAGGCACATTCACATAAAATTTATTGGGTAA
Organism: Erithacus rubecula; assembly: GCF_903797595.1. Classification (NCBI taxonomy): domain Eukaryota; kingdom Metazoa; phylum Chordata; class Aves; order Passeriformes; family Muscicapidae; genus Erithacus; species Erithacus rubecula. Next base: position 14,946,922 of record NC_136666.1, read on the forward strand.
AGATAAAATGCAGAGATAAATGTTAATCATTTGATTGCAGTGAGACATAGCATGAGAGACTTATGTAGCTTTTGTTATTAATGACAGCATTATTTATTTGCAATATACATCCTAGGAAATTACCTAAAAAAGGTATTTGAAAACCTGTCTTAACATATGGGCATGCTTTCCTTTGATGTCTGCTTTGCATAATTAGTGATATCTCAGTAAAATTGTCCCAAAGTACATGATTTTATTCATATGTTGCCTAATTTGAATTTTTCTTTACATTTGTATATTTTCTGTTTTATTGTCAACATGCTTTGAGCAATTACCAAGAAGTTCTATGAAAACCAAATCATGGTTCCTTTGAAAATCATAGCTTGGCCTGATCCATATGAAAAATCCCTGGTGAGCTCAGGCAGTTGATGCTATACTTTGTTGGTCTTGCTTGTAGCTTTCCTTTAGATTAAAAAGTGAGAAACTATTCTCAAAGAACACCTTGGCTTTGTGGGAATAAATGTCTCTATTTAATTGTAGGTTTCAGATTCTTCGGCTGAAGTAAAAGCATTGATGGAACAAAAAGCAGAACTTGAAAGGAAAGTGGAAGAGTTAGAGAAAAAACTGGATCTGGAAATTAGGGTACAGCATTCTAATGTTATAAAGCTTCTGATTATTTCAAATATACTTTTTAAAATAAGTGACGACTGATCCTCCAGCTGAATCCCTTTTGCTTCATATTCTTCTTAATCCGGATATACCTGTGCTTTTTGAGAAGACTTTTTATTTAAAGGGTTGTTGGTCACAGCATGGTTACCCTTTGTAACAAATCTGTTCTTAGTATTTGAGGAGTTTGGATCAGTGAATAGAAGTGTTAAGCACATGCATAAAGCACTTCTTAAGTATCTGCTAAGGTTAATGTTAATCTGTTGATTGCAGTGAGACAGGCATGGGCTGAGAGATAAACTGTGTTAAAGATGTAGCTGCTCTCTATTATTTTGCTTAACTTTTGATGTTCAAAATTCAGAATCAGCAAAATTCCAAAGACGAGAGAGATGCTACACGAGCAAGTCTGAAAGATCTTCAGTTGCAGCTTGATCAAAGTATATGTGAAAAGGAGGCCTTAAAAAAGCAGCTGGAAGAAAATGAGAAGGAACTCAGGCAAAACCTGGAGGAGTGAGTTAATTCTAGCAAAGTTATTATTGAAATTTGTACCTTTTCTTAAACCCTTTAGATGAGAAGTACCTGTGTCTCCAGAATAGGTTTATAGAACCAGACAAGTGACATTTGTTACTGTAGGAAATGTTAAGACTATTTAAGAGTCATGTCTTTAGAATATCTCGAAGGAAGAGAAAGATTGCTGAATTTATAATCTTCCTCTTATTGCAAATTGCTTTTAATATTTCACAGTCAAAATATATAGTTCAAATCTTTGAAATGTGGAAACACTTGAATAACTAGAGTACCAGGTCTAAAATAAAATACACCTCCCCACTTAAACACCTAGTTAGAAGATTCCTCATTTTTACCCCTCTGACATTTAATTTTTTTGCCTCATTATATCCCATTCTCCTGTGGGAGAATGTGAGAATGTGTGTCTTTTTAGTACTTGAGTGAACAAATTAGTATTTCTATAAATTAAAAATTCCTGTCTGATTTTTACTGATGAGGCTTTTTCAAGTGAAGATGGAGCAGGAAAAACACCAGACTGAGATCAGAGATCTTCAGGACCAGCTCTCCGAGATGCATGATGAGCTGGATAATGCAAAACACACCGATGAAGGGGAGAAAGAGATTCTGATTGAGGTTAGTTATGAAGGATCAGAAAAATTGCATGAAAAGAGACTAAGATACTGATGCAAGCACACCATGCCTTTGCTTTTCCTCTGCTTTTAATCTAAAACAATATGTCATTAGGTGACTTAAGAAAGCATGTTATGATAGCAACATTAAATAGTGACTAAAAGGAATAGGGAGTGTAAGTACCATTTTTTTATGGAGCAGGAGAGCAGATATCTTAAAGGCTGACAGATAGATGAGTTATCCACTAATATCAGATAATAATCTCAGTTTTAGCAATTAGGAGTTGAGGTCAGGGCAGGGAAGATCAGTTTACAGAAGATGTATATATTATCAAAACTAAATGAGATTCAGCTAAGAAAATTAAAAACTCAACAAAGCAGTCTCTGAATTGTTGTCTTTCAACTGGTGGGACCAGGGAGAGAAGGGATGAGTCTGGAGAGGAACAAAAGAGTTACAGGGTTTCTGTCACCTTGGGATGAAAGAGGAATTGCCTGTATCCCTGGTTATACTAATATACTGATGATGAAATAGAGAACACAGGTTATTAAATTTGTTGATAAGGATGTGTAAGAGTATCAGTGCAGAAATATTAAAGATGATTGCAAGCAAGATCTGCTGAGTTGAATAACTACCTTGTTTTGTATGGGTAAGATTTGATTACTCTTAAAGGCTGAATTAAGTCTCAGGCACTGTAATTGAAAGTTGAACATATGTAGGAGAATATCAGAAATGATGATGATAGTACTGAAAAACATTACCTTTGTAGACAGACTTCAATCTGAATGGAGAAGTGAGGGAAGAGTCAAAAACACATCTTACAGAATGTTGCTGTAAAGGTGGTAGTGATCAATTTTTCTATGTTATGTGGAGATAGAGTAAGAAATGAGAGATTTAGCTCCAGAGATTTAAAGAAAGTGTTAGAAAAATTTTCTATTAATACTCATAATTAAACAGAGGAAGGTGATGTCTGGGATAGTGGTAGGATCCCTTCCATTGTAAGCTTTTAATGGCAGTGTAGGTGATATGTGTCAGGAGTGGTTTAGATGTATTGGTCCTCCTTCTGTGCAGGGAAGTTTGCATTCTCTTTGGAAGTACAATTATTCACAGCTGGAGAAATACCAGATTAGAGAATTCTTGAAGAGGTACATTTTTGATCGTTTCTGTTATTCTGTGTTTTTGTATGCATCTTTAGTCTTCAGATTCACTGACTCTCCAGTTCCTTCCCAATGATTTGGAGAGGGGAGATTACTTTAAGGGTTACCCTGGTGGGAGGAGGAAGAGTGTGATCATGGACTTAGTTGTGAAGCACTTGTTTTGTCTTCAGCACTTGAAGAAGCAACTTTATTTATTCTTTCCAGCAGAAAAGAAAGCAAAGACTTATCACTGACTTTGTTTCTCTTGCAAATGGGGGAAAAATGCTTTGTCTTTGTTCTTATCTACCTCATTTCTGCTGAAAGCACAACATAAGAGAGACTCCTGCATTATTTGCTGATTGCACAACATGCACCATTAAAATCTTTTGATAGTTTTGTTACATCAGATGTGTTGACCTATTATATAAAACATCAGCTATATGTTATACTTCTAATAATATTTGGGCTAAACAAATTTTTAGCTTTCTATAAAAGCTGTTAAAAATATGTCAGTCATATGAAACAACGTTGTCCTTGGGGAGCTTATATGCTTTCTATCTGTGAGACATAAACAGAACATCCACAGGGGCTGTTTGACACACAGCTGTGTTTAATTTTGGGCTTTAGGAGCTGATGCAAATGAAGCAGGATCTGCAAGAAGTGTTAATAGCAAAAGATCAACAAGAAGAGATTTTGAGGAAGAGAGAGAGAGAACTCACAGCTTTGAAAGGAGCACTTAAAGAAGAAGTTTCCAGCCATGATACAGAGATGGATAAACTTAAAGAGCAACATGATAAAGAATTGCTGGATCTTCGACAGAGCCTGGAGAAAGCAACAGAGGTACATAGTGCTAACAATTACCTCCACAGGGACAGATCCTACCTCTCTCAGATGCTGTATACCAGATGCTTTCTGATACTGCTATTTTCTTAGGAAAATAGGCACAGATTTAGGCCAGGAGATTGTTGGTTGCTGAGAATAAGTTTTATTTCATATACAACTAATATTTTGATTGTTTATCACAGCTGAAGTTGTGGTACTTTCTTCTAGCACTTATTTACTGCATTTGCTTAATTGCAAGCTTTGAGGGAGAATAGATGGCAGTATAGTGGAGAGAACCATTTGCTTGTCCTAGGTTAAACAGAATCACCAAAACCTTGAGTATGCCCTTGAAGAGCACCAATGTGCTTTGCCAGTCATATTGTTGAAAATAACTTCTAGCAGTTCTCTGCAGTCCTTGCAGCCCACTGTTCCTACATTCAGCTTCTTGTTCTCTGGCTCCATTCAACTTCTCAATATCAGTGTGGGGTTTTGTGTTTTATTTTGTGTCCTTTTCTTGAACTTAAGCTTGTTTACTGAATGGTCAAAGGAGTGTGAGCACAAGGAAACAGCAGGGGTTTGGGTGTTTTGAATCAGACAGGAAGAAAACAGAACTGAAGGAATTGTCTCTTCCAGCATCAGCAGGAAGTCTTTGTGAGAGGGAGAATAGGAACAGGTTTGAGATGTGTGTATTTGTTATTGTTTTCCAAAATATGTCCTTTGTGAAATTTTCTTTGTAGAGATAGCAGGTAGGAACATATTGAAGGACTTTTTTTGGTATGGGGTCACTTCTCTTAAAGTTTTGAGCATTCTTTTTACAGTGACAGCTTTTTGTATCTTTTCTGTATTCCCTCATTTTATTTCTCAAATGTTGGAGAAAATTTCTGCAGGCAAACCGTGCCTGGCAAATATGTCAGAACTGTAAGGCCCAGTTTTATGCTTAGAAATATCCATGCAAATTAATGTATGTTACCTACATTGGTCTTAGGTGGGTTGTAGTTATCCTGCTGATCATGACCTAAAACGTGGCACAGAACTGAGGGAAAATTAAGCTTGAAGCTAGAAAGAAGTTTCCAAAGCTTTATGTGCTCTATGAGCAAAGTAGGAGCTCATATGGAAGATGCTGGATAGGTGTTGTAATGTTGAATCCTGACAAAAGGTTATCCTTTTAAGGGTTTTAAATGTGCAATTTTCTTCAGAGGTTAGCAAATTCTGTAAATGCTGGTTTGCTTTTGCAGCCCAGGACTTGAGATTGTTCGGCTTTGCTTAAATGTGTTGTTTCTCTTTGTTTTACATCATCATGAAGATATTTGACTTGTCTGAGCTGCATGAACTGAATTATTTTTTTTCTTTGAGAGAAAAGTAGAACATTTAAATTATCATTTTTTATTACACAGTAATTGTAGTGACAGCTCAACCTCAGTGAACCATCTTTCAAAGTTAGTGCATGGTAATTTACTGTATTTCAATTATGGAACTGTAATTACGACTGACAAGAAATGAAAGAGTAGTCTGTTTGGCATAACAATAACACAGTCTGGGAAATGGCTCTATGACTGGGTTGCTGTGGCTTAGAGATATTTATAAATAGCATTTATTTGCTTGCATGACATAGTCTAACTAATGGTAAATTTAATAAGAGGTTCAAAAGTGAAATTTATTTCATTAATGTTGGTCTAAGTACCAGTTCTCATCCCATTTGAGTTGAAAATTTTGTATTTATTTGAAGCAAAATTTTAACCGTGTTTAATTGGAAGGTGATGTTTTCTTTAGTTTCTTTTTTTTTTTTTAAATCTTGCTAGTATTTGTACTCAATGATTTCTTGAAGCACAGCATTATCTTTATGCCTGCTGGCTGAGATTAGTTGTTGAGTTGATATATCATTTATCAGGAAAGTATAACCATTCTCTGCAGGAAATTTCCTGACTGATCTACTGTGATCTTATATATATTGTGAATTATTTGGTTTATAATTAATCTGAAATACCCAGGAGACATATACAATTGAAGCTATTTGGTCTGATTGTTGTTTTGTTTTGTTGTTTTTTCTTACTGCAAGGTGGAAAAATTTATACCTGATGGCAGGACACAAGAAACCTACATCAATGATTAGTGGGAAGGGCCATTCTGTTGTGTTTGAAGACACAGGGGAAAACAGGAGAGTAAATGCTGTAATAGTGGTTTGTCATACAAGAAATGTGGATACAGATGTTTGATAGATCAGGTTATATGAGGACCTCTATATACAAGAGTGTTTGTACTTTTGTTGCTTCTAAATCATCCAGGGTGGTACAATGAATAAAGGTATTTTGTGATATATATAGACTGTTAAGGAAGTTTTTGCATGGAGAAAGGAAGTAGTTTTTATGCTAGTGTTAAATCAACAGAATTTTCATCTGCTGGAGGCATCAGATAGGTTGGCAAGTAATGTGCAGTGTATTTAGTCTGTGTAATTAGAATGCACATAGATCTGTTTGCAAATAATGTTAGAAACATACTCAAGGTTATCCAATAGAAGAACAGAGCAGGATTGTTAGTGAGCCTGAGAACAGAATCATAATGACAAACATGGTGCTAGTTTGGGTTTTTTTGTTGGGTTTTTATTGTTGTCATCTGATTTCTGTTTTTTTGAATAGAGAATTTTAAATAAAGTCACAGGTATTAAGATATTTTTCTTTGCTACAATTTACTTTTTAAACTTATTTTTGTGTTATGCCTTTTGCTTGTGGTGGTCTTGAGATGGCTGTGACTGTTCTTGGCTTCATTGTTTGTTTATTGAGACTGAGACCAGATTCTTTCCATTTAACAATAGTTAAAGTTTTACTCTTCCATAACATACCTCTGTGGGATAATAATTGCCTTTAATTTAATAATAAATTTAAAAATAAGTGTCTTTCTGATTAAAGACAGATTTCTCCATAACTCAAGTGCTCGAACAGATTAATATGAATTCTACTCCTGTTTTTAATGCCATAGAAAAATACATATTATTTAATCTGACTCTACAACACAACTGTCCAGAATTGTACTAATTTAACCATAAATTCTCTGTCACTGTAGAAGTGGTTCCACTATTTCAGTAAAATTTGGAAATAGCTTTTGGAATGTAATGATGCAGGTGAAAGGTTGTAGCATATTGCAACTAGTACTGTTCAAATTCCACTGAAATTGAATCAGCTCAGGAGGGCAGTTGCAAACTGCACAACACTTACATCTGTATTTAGAGAAGCTGCCTGAACAAATGATGTTGTTCAGAAAAAGCTGTAATCATCACGTTAGGAAGAGGCTTATCTAAGCCTGACCTTGACTGATTTATTTGGCATGTCATATGTCTGACCTTGTTCTCAGAAAGATAAAACAGACACTCAGAGCTGATTAATTTATCAACACATTTAAGAATGCAATGAAGCTGGTGATCATGTTGCCATTAACACATGTATGTGTTGCATGGTTATGTTTTGATTAAAGAGAAGAAGGAATTTTACCAGACCAAATGTAGGAACAGCAAAAGACAATGGTTACCTTCTGCACATCTTATGAACTAAAATGGTCCTCTTTTAAGATAAAAAAATATAAATCTCTGGATATTATATGTGAGGAGCTTTGGTTTTGGTTTTTTTCCCATCTTGTTAATTTAGATGAATCTAACACAAACTGTAAAGAGCTCTAAAATGAAAAGTAACTGTCAAATCTTTTTCTACTTAACCTGATAATATGATATGTCTTCCTAAAAGCTAATAAAAATCTCCCCCATAGAGCAGAAACTTAAAAACTGGTTAAGCATTCCAAGTGATGCTTAGATATACTCTGTATGCCTTTTTAAATGTAAATGACTTGGAATTAATAGTTGAAATGTAAAATGAAACATAACTAAATCTAATATATTGTGAGAATCTATTTTGGAATAATACTGTACAGTGAACAGTGGTTACCCAAGTTACCAGGGAAAAGTGAAGATATAAGTGTGGAGCATTGCAAAGCCACTTTAGTACTTTAAATGATGTAATGTATGTAACTGTAAAATTATATATATATATATATCCAGGAAAAAAACAATAGGATCCTGCTACTTTATTCTGCTGTAAAGTGAAATCTTGGGGCTATAATAAAACATGCTAAAAACCCATGGTCTTGATAGCAGTAAAAGAAACAAATGATATAATAGGCATTAATTGGGCATGGGACCATCGTTATGTGCTCTTATCCGTACATCCATAACTCATCTGAATCTGCCTTCTGAATGCTGTGCCTGAGGCTGATGTGTTCACCTCAAGCTAGATACACAACTACTGAAAAAGATTTAGAGAAGGTCATCTAGGATTTAAAATGTCACTGGTGGGTATTTTCTTTCCTCTGCCCTCCTGAGGCAGCTTTTGACATGTTGCAATAACACTCTTTGTTTCAGTTCTAGAAGCTGGTTGGTAACAGGTCTGAACTGTGTACAGAGTCTAATGGTGGAGAGACTGGTCCAAGTCAATGTTTCATCTTTCATGAAATAACCCCTCTTCCCCTTTCATTTCATGCCCTCTTTAACAGCCTTCTAAAAGGCTGTTAAGATCTGATTGATTTCACAGTGGTACAAACACAGATGGAGTGGGGAAAGGAGAGGGAGGGTGCACAGACAGAAGTGTGATGGTGGAAGGAAAGCTGCAGGCACTCCTAAATAGGTATCATTATCAGAAACACCTATTTTACAACTATATATGAAAAATTTGGGAGACAGATTTGATTTGTTTTGTCTGACATATCTGTTCTGTGTGTGGAAAGGTTGGTAATAGTGTAATGAATGTTTTAAGGACCCATTTGATGAAGTACCAAAAAAATTATGGAATATTAGTGTTGTCAACAAGAATGTAATATGTGCCTCTGAAGCACTCTGAATATGTAACTTAATGACTGTGGCTTTAAGTTCCACCTCCTAAAATCCTTTCTTTCTATGCAGTTCAGTCCTCCATTTATTTGGTAGGTGCATGTGGAGGTTTGGGTGCAGACAGTACTGTGAAACTACAGCTGAATGGGTTTTATGCTGTATGGAGAGTCAGGAAAGCCTCTCAGCAAAACTGTCCTGCAAAGTTCTCTTTGAGTTGGATTCAACCACATCTATAGGTTAATAAAAAAATATTTATCTGTAATAGTAATTTAACTATTGTCTACATTCCTAGGATTATTTCTGTAAATCTGGGTTGGGAAGGGGATTGTTTGTGTGATTTTTCATTTTCTTTGTTTCTGAAGCTTTGCAAGAGATTGTACAGCCAGTTTCTTCTTTAGTGCCTTCAGGAGGATCTCTAATCCTTGTTAGCAGAAGCCAGTTTATGTATTCAGGTGGTTTGTCTCGTGACAGTATATGTGTGTTTGTGTATGGATGGGAAGTGTTTGACTCTGTCAAACAGGAGGGTGCAATGTGAACACAGAGTTAGTTAATATTTTACTCCAGTCTATCCAACAACTTCTGACCTTCAAAAGACTGTTAGTATAAGCCAATCTGAGTGTGTCATGATACATAGCCAGGGGGATAATATGACATTGATGCAGGTACTGGTTAAGAGGTTAATACTTTCCTGGCCCTGGATTTTATAACTTATATAAATGTTAGGTCATGCCTAAATTGGAAAAAATTGTTTAACATGCTCTGTGTAAAAGAGCGTTGAATTCTTAGTCTTCAAATGTAGGTGTTTAAATCTTTCATTACATCTCATAAATGAAAACCTAAATAGTTTTGGAAATAATATTAAGGATAATATTAATAATAATATTAATATTTGAAGCAGTGAAAATGACCTTGTAAGAAAACAAATCTTTTTTCTAAACTGTCACCAGTGAATTTTTAATGTAGAGTTAGTAGAGTGGCTGTAGCTGAAATGAAATGAGAGGCCAGTCTGACTTGCTTGTAAATTTTTGCACTTGATTACTGAATAATCTCTTGAAGTACAGCAGAGAATTTAAGCTAGTTGCAGTATACCTTGCTAAGAGAGGAAAAAAACCACTGACCCTTTTAATAGGTAACTAATAATAGTTAACTTCCAAAGGCATAGCCATGTGTTAAAGTTGGCTAGGCCTCAGTTTGAGATGCTGGGAAGAATTAATATAATCAGTGTCAGGTTGAAAAGCAGTAAGTCCAGCCATTTAGGCTTTTTTTTCCAGAAGTTTTGTTGTTTTTGTTGTTACCTTTTTTTGGGGAATAGGTAGTATGGGTTGGGTGTAGAATGGTTTGAGGTTTTTTTTTTTTTTCTTTCTTTGAAAGTCACCTGCATGTTATGTAAGGAAATCAATGTCTAGTTTTATTTAAACTCTTTTGTTTATATACAAAAAGAAGAGGAAAAGACAGTAGGAAGATATGTGATATCTCCATCACTGCTACCCTCTCTGGATCATCTGAGGGAGCTGGGCAGATATGAATCCCCAAAGCCACATGAAACTTCTTACATGTAGTGTAAGGAGTTAAACTAGTCCAGCATCAACCTAAACAGGTGGCCCATGAGTCTTCAGAGCTGGTTTCAACAGGCAGGTGTAGTGTTCTACATCAGGAATAGAATGAAGTGAGCAGCAACACCATTTCCCTTTCTCAGAATATTTTGGAAGATTATCCTGTAGTTTACTTAGATTGCACAATTATGAATATGAAATAAAAAGTTGAAAATCTGTTACTTCCATTAAAAACTCCAGTTGGTGCCCCAGCTAATTTTGAAATGGAGATATATTTTCAAGTATGGCTGTTAAAGAGCAAACAGTGAATTGGTTGAAATAGTTTTCACAGAATAACAGAATCAAGAGATTGGGTCTCCACTATGAGTGAACACCACAATGTCAGCTGGACCACAGCACCAAGTGCTACATCCAGTCTTTTCCTTAAACACCTTCAGGGACAGTGACTCCACCACCTTCCTGGACAACCAGTTCCAGTATCTAATCATGAAGGCTGAGAAGAAATTCTTCCTAATGTCAAACCTAAACCTCCTCTGGTGCAGCTTGAGGCCACATCCGCCTGTCCTGTCTCCTGGGAGAAGGCACTGAGCCCCAACCAGCTACACCCTCCTGTCAGGGGGTTGTAGAGAGAGATAAGGTCACCCCTGAGCCTCTCCTTCTCCAGGCTGAGCCCCACAGCTCCCCTCATCCACTCTTCATCACACTTCTGGTCAAGACCCTTCCCTAGCTCTGCCCTTCTCTGGACCAGCTTCAGCCCCTGTGTCCTTCCTGGATTGGGGAGCTCAGAACTGGACATGCAATTCCTGATATTCAGTTGAATTGGATTCTGAAAAAAAATGTAAAGGGTTTTAGAAATATTTGCTGATTTTTGTCTGATAAACATTGTATTTAGCCAAAATGTAATGATTCTAATACATGGCAAATGAAATATTTAACTTTCACACACTTTAAGTCTTCCTTTATTTTGTAAAAGAACTCTAAGGATCCCATAGTGTGTAGTCACTGCCAAAGGGGAGTTTCACCAGCTAAAACACTGAAGTCAGCCAAAACTATTTTTTAATGATCAGTTACACAACCTCTCTCATGTCTTTGCCAGTGCTGAGGGTGTGGTAAAAAAAAAAAAGGTGTGGAACCACAGAATAATTTCTGCATTCCTATCCAAAAGTATTTTTTTTTCTGTGTTCAGGTTGCAACTAAACATTTCATTTGCTTCTCAAGGACCTTGATGGTTGTTCTGTCCAGTTTCATTTGGTTTATGCAATAATGAGTGGTGGGATAGATTTTTGTTGCCTTTTGTGCTATCTGTTCACTGCTTGCAACAAAGTTCAGAGTTGAATACTGTATAAATATATTTACTTTACTGAGATTTCTGCAACAGAGGTGTTGAAACAATATTTATTGTTTTATTTTAACTTGATCTTGACTAAATTTGCTAAAAACTACTTCTGGATACATATATAAGTATATAGAAGGACACAAACCCAAGCTTTATTAGATTAATTTCTTGTTACACAAAACACTTGAAAGGAGCAGATTTGAAGGTGAGGAAAATGTATTTTACTGCTGATGTTCCCTTATGTTCCACAGGCTTAGAGCTGAAAACCAAATGCCACATGCATATAAACTCCAGCTGTGACTGTGTGGCTCAGATAAGCAGACTTATGCTTGGTAAAACTTTATTGATCAGGTGTACATACCAAACAAAAAAATACACACACATATATATGTATGTAAATATAGTGCATGCATTCCCTCACTTTCTTCTCATCTGTTAGGAGTTAAATGGAGCTTGTACATACTATTAAAAACATCTGGAGAAAGAATTATAGACATTTTTTCTTAACAGACCTGCCATCTAAGAAATGTTATTCCCTATGTTAAATACAGTAAGAGGTAGAGAGATCAGTGTTGAGAGGATCCTTTGGTTGTGCATGTCCAAACTAAAGTACCTAGGTTCACTTTGGGCTACAATTTTTGCTGGCTTCAGTTGTGATTGTGTGCTCACATCTATGGAAAGCAAACCCCAGTGTCTCAAACACCAGTGAAGTGAAGGAACATGTAGTTATTGATCCTCTGGAAAAGTTTGGATGGGTGACTTGCCTGGGGGGGTCTTTGGCAGAGACAACAACAGACTCCAGATTCTCTAGGGCTGGTTTTGGGTACCTTACCTGTAAAATTGCCCTTTTTCTTTATTGCCTCACTCATTTCTGCTGTAAACTCTTGACTTCTCAAGCTAATTGAGTAATCCTTTAAGCTTTAGTATTAAAATGTATGAGAGCTATTAAAAAGTCAGTGGTTATTGAACACCATGAATTATTTTCTGCCATGTATGATCTATTTTTGTGGTCAGAAACTGATTTTTTATTCAGTGTATCTTTCTTTTAGGATTTGATAACTTGTTTTATTTGGTTTGAGTCCACTGCTGGACTAATAAGTAGTTACTGCCTGTGTACTTGGCACAATGACAACACCAGAATGCAGAAGCTTATCTTCAGTCAGTCACAGAGGACTTTGTATTGTGGGAATTTCTCTGTACAACTGTGTTTTCTTTCTTCTAGACAAGCTTTTTTTTCTTTATTCCCAGCTTTTTCCAGAAATGCATAACCCATTTCCAGCTCCTTTTTTCTAAGCTCTGTAGTTTAATTTTGCTTATAAGGCTTACACAGTCTTAACCAGGAGTTTAAACATGATCAAATTTGAGAAAGTATAATGAAATATTCAGTGGATTCGAAGGTAATAAATAAGAAGGTGATATGAGTGTGGTTAAGAAGTCTTCAAATGGTGTGGTTATTAAGAGAAAGCTATTGTTCCTTCAGAGATTGAGAGGATGAGTATCTGAATGTAAAACAGTCCAAATGTAGGGACTAGAAGGCACAGGATGGCCTGGAAGACAGAACCAGGACAGGCAGATTGAAAGGAAAGACAAAACAAATACAAATAAACAAGCATAATAAGCAAAATGCTATAGGGTATTTACTTGCATAGATATAATTCTATAATACAATGCAGTAAATAGTAACAGTTAGGAAACTGGTTTACTAAAACATGCTGCCACAACTACTAAGTGTGACTAAAAAGAAATAAACATTTTCTATATCATGGGGAACAAACTGCAAAATTGGAATTCACATATGTTAATTTTAAGATCCAAAAGAGCCCACTTCAATTTTTTATAAAATTACCCCCCTATCCTTCTGTTTTTTGAGAGGCTTGAATTTTTGAAGAGGTATTTCGTTCTTTTTTTTTTCCTTAGTATGGCAAATATGTCTGAATATACAGTATTTCATTCCAGGTTTTGTTGACAAAAATCTTGTTTAACCAGTTTTGTCTGTTTTGTGCTCTGTATGTTTATGTGCATAATCTCCTTTAAACTTTCTGAAAAGACTGATCCAAAATTCTTTGAACCAAAGTTCTTATATTAACAATGTCTGTTAATGTTTTATATTCAACTTAAATTATTACTTTGTGACCATCACATAGTTCTGTTACCACGGGTTAAATTATATAAACTTTGTTAAAAACTTTTCCAACATCCCCAAATAAATAAATGTAAAGGATTTATAAATGGGCACCAACCAGAGTCATTAACTGATATCATGTCATTAAGCCTTGAGGACCATTAGTTAACTCACACTGTTTATGTGCAGCACCATTACAAACAATGAGGGGAATGGATCCACAGCACAATCTCTCCCTGTCTGGCTTTTTCCTCATTGTACTTACTACCCCTTCAGTCTTCAGTTTTCCTTCTTTCATCCTCATCACTCTAACCCACTAATTGAATGCTTTTGCAAACAACCTTCAACTCCTTTTTTTGAGTGTGAGAGCCAGTCCCTGAATTTTCAATGAAAACTTGCATCCTTGCTCATTCAAGCAGAACCCCAGAGATTACTCCTGGCTGTTGGCAAATATTGTTCCACAGTTTAAACTGTCCTGTTGTTGCCACTTTCAGTTTTAGCCTATGAAGCACAGAATTGCCATTCAGACTTCATCAACATACATAGAAATTTCAATGCAGTGGTTTTCATATCTTCTAGTTTTATTAGGGACGCTATACAGAGTATGATGAGCCATCTCTAATGCCAGTGTTAAATTGTACCTGTGGTCTGTATGTGAGTGATCAGCCTGCCAGCAGGGTGGGACTGCTGGGGCACCCTGCCTGTGCAGGGACTCCATAGGCAAAGGACACAGCAGCCCTTGTGTGCGTCAGCAGTGGATGTGTGTGCTTCAGCTGCTGGCCTCAGCCTTATGTAAGTGTTCAATATATGGACAGGGATCTCTCTCCACCAGGTTCTCTCCTAATGGTGCTGCTACAGGGTCTGTCAGATCTGCATTTCAGTGCTTTGTGTATGCTCTGCAGTGATCCCTAGGCTGTTTGCTGTCATGTTCACCTGTCTTCCTAAGAGCAGGCCTGGAGGGCAGGTAAAAGGTGATGTGAGGTGCCAGAGAAGACTTAACAGTAGAGAATACAAGGCAAGAGCTGTGAAGAGCTTTTGTACCTGAGCTTTCTGTGGTAATATTCTGTAGGATATGGCATACATTGCCAAAAGCTCTTAGAAACCAGAAACTTCATTTGTGCCAGTGAAGAAGCTCTGCATGGAATTCTTCATACTCTAGGGAAAAATGAATATAAGCTTTTTTCTGTCTAAACCAACTGTGTAATTTGACTCTTGGAGAAGTGATGCTATGTGTGCTTTTTCTTACACAAGGAACATGTAAACTGTATTTGTATAGCTTGACTTTGTTTAAAATTCACTATCAAACTGAAGATACTTTTGAATTGTTTTGTCTAGTATCCTCCTGAATGATATCTTCAGGGTGGTCTTCATGCCTTATGTATGTAGTAAAATTGTGTAAGGTAAACTGATAGATACTCTTGTATTTCTTTTCACTTTTGTCTGAAACAAGTTGAAATAATGTGTACAGTGAAACTGTATTATGAAGAAAATTTAATGTACTCTCCCCAGAATATAAGTAAAAAAATGTTCACTCTCCAACTACAACACAGTGCAGCTCCCCATATAGACCAAGAGAGTTTTCTACCATCTTGAAAAAGTATGTGTGTGTGAAATAAAGGAATTTTGTCCTTAACATGTTAAAGAATTTATTTGTGCAGGTGTAACCCTTGTAATGATGAGGTTATTAGAGACCTGTGAAGGTCTGCTGGCTAAGTGCTGGTACTCAATTAGTTGGAACTTTAGGAAGGTTTTATTTATATGTCAAATTTATTTCCAAGATTTTAAATTAGGTTAATGAAGACAATATTTGCAACTTTCCCTTTAGGCTTCTCTACATTTTATATGTATTCACCTAAATTCCTGCTGACTCACTGAAATATATAGTGAAAAAGGAAAGCAAATAATAGTTTAATTTAATGTTAGGATCTGTATCCTAAGATACATACAACAAAAAGCAGTCTGGAGCAGATCTCTAGATACAATGGCATCAGCATAATCTGAACTTAATTTTGAACCTCTTAGCTTAAATCATATATATAGATAGATATTACTTCTGTGTTTGTTTATGTATATGGATCTTTGGAGGGGGGGGTTGTTGGGTTGTCTACTTTTGTGTGTGTGTGCATCCACTTTTAACTAAATACTGCTTCCTGTGTTGGGAAAGTAGGACAAACTATGGTTGGTGCAGGGGAATCTCCAGGTCTGGTGTGGGTCTGCTGCAGTCCTCTCTCACTGTGCAGCCCCATGTAGGCAGCTGGGTGAAAAAGAACAGACAAATCAACATTCCTTTCCCTGAACTCCCCAGCATGCTTCAGCTGCTTTCAGTCTGCTCCAGAAAGGAGAAATGAGACTAAAAGGAGCCACTGGTGGAGTGCTTGCTAATTAGTAAAACTGCTGCATGCTGAAAGCAAAAATTAAAGGAATATATAAATGCTATTGAAATTTCAGTATGTGAAAACTTAAAGCATTGACAGAGATTTATTTCAGGGCTTTTAACTAGTTATGTACGTAGAAGAACAAGTTTTTTCAGGATTTTCAAAAGACCAGAACTTGTCAGCCTGCTTATGCTGCCAGTTTTTGTATAATAAGTTCATTGACCCTGTAGACAGTCTGAGTGTTTTCCGAGTTACTGCTTTATCTAATTTGCATGATTTTAAAGCTGTTGCTTGCTAGAAAACAGTCTAGTGAGGGCACTCTTTGTAAACAGCCTTTTATATAACTTTTCTTATTCCTTTTGGATAAGGAGAGGGGAAGATCAGGAACAACAATCACAAGTTGTGATGCGCTGTTCATGATTATAATTCGTTTGTTGTGCTATCTATGAATTTAAGTTTCTGAAAAAGTGTATCTGAATACAAGTTGAACTCGGTATTCAATACAAGTCAAACCACCACTGTTTATTTAGTGTCAAGATCTCTTTATATTATCTGTCATTTACTCTGCAGCCCCAGCAATAGTTGTGTGAATGTAGTGTGTTGCATGTTAGTGCTTGGAATCATCAGTGGAGTGAAGCTGCCTAAATTTTGTGTTGCTGTGGAAGATGCTCTTCATAAATACATTGTTACTTGAAGGTCCATATGGCTTTGCCTATTTGTTGAATTTTTTAGGTTACTTGGAATTACCTGACAGTGGGCTTTGGTAATGAAATATTTTAGGGCAATGAAGAGGAAGATGTTAAGGTGTAAATATGAGATGATGAGCATAAGACTGTTCAGGTGTCATATATTAATTTTTCTGTTGATATGCCCAAGGAGAAGAAATGCTAAATATTAAAGTCTCTGTTGATATTCTAATGCTATATCCTGGCTGTATTTGCTGTGATGCCTTGTGGAACTCCTGTTAGAAAACAGCACCAATTCTTTTTCTTTTTAAGCATAACATAATTTGTTTTCAATAGAGTGCTGCTGTCCTTGCAAGTGAAAAAAAAGCTGCACAAGAGGAGCAAAATAGTATAGAAAATAAAGTCAAAGAGCTGACTGAGGAAAATGAACGACTGAAGAGAACACTTACTGAGCTAGAGAGGAAAATTGAGGAGCTGCACAAACAAATTGATAATATGAAAGGAGAAGAAAATTCAGTGAAGGAAAAATTAAAGACATATGAGGTAAGTTAAGAAAACAAGCCCCTTAAATAGTCTTCCTCTTTGCAATGGATTCATTGTAGAATAAAAACTGACCAAGAGGAGTATGGCCAATGCCATAGGAAAGGAGAAGGAAAACCAGCAGGTTGTCAAGAAGCAGTTTGCTGACAGGTGTAGGTAAAATTTTCCCATTGAAAACCAGAGTATAGCCAAGTCACACCTTGGGCTGGAGAAATCAGTGATAGGCCAAACTTTACAGAAGAGACTTTACAGCTCAGTTTACTTGTCAGATTAAAGTCCTGGATACTGTTTCTGAATGTATTGAATTTCATCATTGCAGGAAGAGAAGCAACAATTAGAAGAAGCTTTGAAACATGCTGAAAAAGAGGGAAAAGAACTGTTAGTGTTAAAAGAAGCTTTGGAAAGCCAGCTAGAAGATATGCAGGTAAGAACAAGAAAAATTTGGATACTTTTTGAAGTACACTTTGCTTTAAAATTTAGACCTCACTTCAGTGTTTAGATGTGTATTGAAACCACAGCATCATCAAATTAAAATAGGTTTCTTGATTTTTTTTTCCTATTTCCTTGGATCTAGCAAAATTTCGGGGAAATGAATTCCCAAATAAACTTCCTAAGGTTTCATAAATCTATTCTTTTCAATGATCATGTAACTCATGAGGATATTTACAAGTAAAAGAATAAAAAGCTGTACTTGAATATAAACAAAAATATTGTTAATGGACAAATATCAGGATGTTTGCTTCTCTATTTTTATGAGCCTGTCTTATTTGTAAATGTTGTATGGAACTGGAATATTTAATCCCAAAACCAGAGATGTTTAACATGTATCACTAGGATTTGCAGCCTCTTAAATTCTGAATGAAGTCCTATTTCCACCTTGCTCTTTAGTCCACCCAGTGTCCAGGAAAGGTTATGCTTTCACTCAGGTTAGCCCAGAAATTAAACATGTGGAGAATCCATCTACCTCAGAGCAGTGGAGAGAGATGTTGGCAGTGTTGTGTGTGAGTCAAGGTTGGGTGATTCAGGTGGTGTGAAAATTCAGATCTATTTAGTAACAAGGGAGAAATGTATATAAATCTTGAAACTGTTCTTATTGATCTTATATTTGTGTCTGCAAAAGCTACAAACCTAATTTTTCTTCTCTGTGATTCACCTTTTACATGAACCTAAGAAGGATTGATTTCAACTGTATCAGTTTAGAATTCTCTTGGTATTACTTCTAGAAGCTAAAATTTCAAAGGATTCTATCAAACACATTGGAATCAAAAGTGAGGTACATGTAAATTGCTGGTGCCACTTTTTTAGTTGAATAGATGTTTTCCCCTGTTGTCTTCAACATAAATTTTGCATTTCTCTTCTGAAAATCTGAATATGAATCTTGTCTCTAAGTGGATTAAAAGCCAAGGAAAAACTATGATAACTATGAAAACTATGATATGTTCTCATGGTTCAGTTAATTATAGTAAAAAAAAAAAACAACTGCAGCAAGAAATACTTTTATGTCTTTAAAATTAAATATGCTTCAAGAATATAAGGTTTTAACAATATAGGTGAGTTTTGTTTCCACAAAATGATGCCTTTAAGCTGATATTTCTTGTAACTTCATGAATAATAAAGTATTTCATCTGAGGCTTTTGGTCAGGCTTGGTTTTGGGTTGTCTTTTTTTTTTATTTTTTATTCTGTTTACCTGCTCTCCATCACTGATTCTCCTCACTGGTAGTCTGCACATTGCCTGTAGGGGTGCACTGCTCATCACTGGCTTGCATTGAACACACTCCCCTAAGAACTCCCTTCTGTCACAGTCTGACTTGACCTTGCTGTGTAACATGGATCAATGCACCATACACATCTCCTGCATCTTGATTAGCTTTGGGTCAAGATGTTTGAAAAGTGTGTTCTTTTTCTTTTTCTGTTTATGCATCCTTCAGGGCATCCTGCCAAATAATGCTGCCTCCAAGCAGGGTCTCCAAATGAAAAAATTCTAGGGAAGGTGACTGGAGAGTCTGTCTTGACATTTTATTCACAACTTATGTCTAAATTCTGGCACACTAAATTAATCCTCTTTCCAATTTTACACTCTTGTCCACCGGATATGAGCACTAAGAGAGCTCAGGATGTAATCAGCAGGCCTTTTGTTTAGAACAATTCAGCCTTTCTGTCTTTAGAGTTGTTCTAATGAATAACACTGTGCAGTAGGTTGATTTGGCCTTGTGTTATCATTGACAGTTTAGACGACAAACTCTGGCACTGTAATAATGTGTATCCCAGTGGAAATGTAATTCCTGACTGTCCCATCTTGCTTTTTTACATAACACAAGTTACATGCAATGGTGGTCTAGTATAAGAAAGACAATGCCAATGCTAATAGAACTGTAACAGTTACTGGAAGCAGCCAAGTCTATTCCTCCTCCATTCTGGATTTCTAGTCAGAAATGTTAAAGCTGGTATACACTTAATTGTAATAGTCAATTTGCATTAGTGCTTTCATCTAAAATCATCCTCTATACTGAAGTTTTGTTCATGGGTGCTCAAGTGAGGAGTATTTTTGTAGCATTTTGTGTTGTGTTCTAATCTCTGTTTTAGTGTAGCCACCTCTATGCAAGGCAATGTTTCAGGAAATGAAATGCACCTCAACATTTTTGTACCATTGAGAAAGTAAATGACCTAATTATTATGCCCTTTAACCATAGCATATACTGTACTGTGATATCTTAAAAACTAATAATTATGCCAACATTATGGATGGCATCTGTGTAATCTGTGTTTTAAATGTAACAATCAGAACATGGGATCCTTTCAATGGGTGGAAAAATAGGAAGTTTGTCTTTTCATTGTGGTAGATAATGGTAGACATCTAGAATTAGCATTGTTGAGCATTGTAAGTTGAAATAGGTTCTTAATTTTCAGTTATCATCTGAGATGAATTACTAATTTTGTAAGGAGAACGTTGAACTAGTATTGTTTGAAAAAAATAGAGAAATTCCAGAATACTCTTTTAGGTTAATGTGAAAACAAATGACTCCTTTTCATTTCTCCTATTTTGTTCTCTTTTCATATAATAACACTTTAGCTTCTTCACAAAGTAATTAATTGCCACTAATGATTGGTTGTAAATTGGCAACTGACAGGCTGTTTGCCTGACTTGCAGTTACAGTGTGACAGGCCAGCCAATTCCACTGAAAAGTGCTCAAGGATTTTTGCACATGAAGGGCACTCAGATTAGGGATTATACCTAACTTGTCCATTGAAGCTGTCCTATAGGACATCCAGATTTCAAATACTGAAATTCAGTATAATGTACTGAAGGGGAAGACCCTGAGGGAATTGCAGCATTTGGGTACTTGGTAGCAACATTCCCATTGCATTGTGGTTTTAATACTTGAGTTGAGAGAAGAGGCATAAATGGACATTCAGTTGTTTCTAGCATGGCATATCAGTTTGTCCTACACTAGCCAGCAAACTGTAAAACATGAAATTTGTCTTAATTTTACAGCAGCTGCTGTATTACTGTGGTATTGCTGTGTTAAGTAACATACCTTTAAGGCATTAGAAAAGATGGCCTACATTTCATTATATGTATTTTTGAATGTACTGCAGGAGAACATCCGTTGCATTTCACAGGAGCGACAGCAGTTAAGTCAGCAATTAAAAGATGAAACTCAGCAGAAGGAGCAGTTAAAGCAGATAAAGAATGAAATGGAGAATGAACGATTGCAACTGAACAAGACTGTTGAGAAGTTACAGGAGGAGGTATGAGTTCACCCCCAAGAGGATCAGGGATCTGAATATTTAACAGTAGAAGTAAATGAACTGGCAAATTGTAAAAATATATTTTTAAATGTGTGAAAGAAAGTAAAATGTAAAGTTTAGTATTATTTTATCTAGTCTAGAGGCTCTTACTAAAAGCTTTCAGGGCTGGAATGATGATTGTAGCACCATTATCACAAAATGGCATTGTAAACCAGTTCTGCATAAACCAGATCCCAGTTCAGTTCTCATATACAGTACAGTGATATTTCAGAATTTCACAGCTGATTCTCAAAATTTCTGCATCAGATTTATTGTGCCATCTGTGTGTAAACTGTACAGCTAATACTGACATACTGAAGTGTGACTGTGCAGTTCATCGTGTCACTCAGCTGGAAGAACTGCTGACAGACAGAAAGAGAATAGTCTTGCCACACATGCTATTAGAAATTAACTCTACTGTTTTGTGTTTTCCCACTTCTGCATAGAAATTAATTTATTTGGGAATGTTTGATAAATTTTCTTTCTGAAAATACTGAGCTGAATACTGAAGCTGAGGGGGGAAATAATTTGTAATAATAAAATAAAATAGTTGTATTAAACACTACAGAACCTTTTCTATATGTACCTTTTGCCCAGATGTCTGAAATGGTGGAAATTTCAAAAGCATCAACTCTGGAGCTTCAGAACCAGCTTGATGAATACAAGGAGAAAAATCGCAGGGAATTTGGAGATCTGCAGAGACAATTGAAGGAGAAAAACATTGAGGTAGAAAAATCACGCCTGATGAACATAAGAATGCAAGATGAGGTAATGACTCATAAGTTTAAGAAAAAATCTTTCATCCTATATTATATATGTGTTACAAGTTAAGTTGCACACACAAGGAATTTCACCTAAAACCCCTCTGACTTATTTTATATATATATATATAAAGTACCATGAAGGGTTTTTTTGGATAATATTATTGAGGACATGCAGTTGTTTTGTCCTCATCAGGTGGCCCCATGGTACCTAATACTCTCATATACATATATATATATATATATATATATATATATATATATCTGCAATCATGTCATTGGTAAAATGCTGTTGTCAAAGTGCATCAGACATATAAACTATGTAGTTATTTAAAAGCTAAAGTATTGGGAGTCTGAAAAGGAAAGGAAAAGTTCCAAAGATAAAACCATTTAGCAAATTATGAAAATTATGTCTTAGAGGAAAATAAATTTTAAAAACCACACCATGGATAATTATCAGTGTAAAACATGTAGCATGAAGCATCTCATTATAGCTCATAATCCAAGTTTATTTTCTTGGTGCCACCTTGTGGATAAAGCAAAAATCACTGTGAAAAGCCAGTAACTCAGTGGAATTCCTGTCATGCTTCCAGAGCTGTGTGTTTGCAGCAAGTCCCCTTTGCTGCCATCCCTTGTTTGTAGCAAGTGCAGTGTGAAGTATTCCCATGATTTTATCACTTCAGATGCGGATGATGGAAGAAAACCTGAGGGACCACCAGAGAGCCCAGGATGAGGCAATAACAAAAACTCAGTTACTGGAACAGACTGTGAGAAGCCTGGAGTATGAACTGGAAGCCAAAAACCACTTAAAGGACGATCGGGCAAGACAAATCAAACTAATGGAGGTAAAAAAATTCTTAAGGGTTTGTTCCTTTTTTGAAAATAATTTTGCTATTTTGCATGGATTCTAGTTGGAAGAAATTGAAATAGCTTTGTGTTGTTGAAAATCCTTGTAGCATTACTGCAGGAATTAGTGTGGTGTATTTTAAAGGTGATTTGTTAGCATATCTGTTCTAACATGATATGTCTAAATTAGAATTTTCTCTCATAATTGTAATTAATTTCTTTGAAATTAATTTTATCTAGAACTTATGCAAATTTGCATGATTTTCATTTCTAGGCATATCATTCAGAACTTCAAAAGTATTTAGAAGTGTAAGCTCTTTTGTATCAGTTCATTTTGTATCAGTTCATTTCAGGATTCTGAATAACACTGTTACTCTTAACTTGTTACAGGGCTTCATAACTGTTCAGTTCATCTAGGCTGTCATTTGGCTTTCATGAACAAACATCTCTATGCTCTTGTACTCAGATAAAAAGAAACTTGTCTTCCAAATGTTTAATGTAATGCAGGCACTCAAAGTCCCAAGAAATATTACAGAGTTTCTCTCTTGAAATTGTTGGGAGTGATTAAGAAAAGGAAACAAAACATTTATTTTACTTTTGTCAAATTCACTCTAGAGGCTTATCTACCTGCCATCTCTTTTGCTGTGTTTTTTAAGAGGCGTTTCAGTTTCCAAGCTTAGTCTTTCAGACACTTTGAGTACTTGAAGTTTAAAGAAGAATGCCCTGATAGCAATCTGAAGAGGATGGAAAGTAGCATGTTGATGTTGCTTTTCTTTGTTCCACTTAGGACAAGTTGTCTCACCTGGAACTTGAGCTTGATGAAGAAAAGAATAATTCGGATTTGTTGTCTGAAAGGATCAGCAGGTGCAGAGAACAGGTACTTGAGCAAGTTTTCCAGCTTTTGTTTAATGATTCTATGAAAAAGTGTTATTAGGATCACAATCAATATTGATCAACTAAATGATGATTAGCAACAGGATTTATGTGCTATACTTGAGCAGAGCATGTAAATCCAAAAAATCCAAGGTTCATAAACATGATTAAATAGGCTCCCGCTACATCATCACAGACCATTTTTTTCCTGTTGTTCTAACTGGAAAACAGACACAGGATGCATGTAAAAACTGAAGACCAGTGAGCCTGTTGTGAACAGTCTCTCATATTGAAAGATCACAATTTTAATCATGCTAAAATGTAATTCAGTATAATAGACTCTTAATTTCAAAGAAGGAAGAAGAGGAGCTTTACGAAATCATGGAATAATTTAATGAAATTAGCTGAACTAAGGATGCTAGCCAGTTTCAACAGAGAGAAGGCTTTATTTTCATTACAAGTGTAAAAATTGATTAAGATATATCGAAGATATATAAAGACAATTGGAAAGTATTTTCCACATAAAAACATCAGTCTTTTGTTCCAGAAGTGTAATTTAAGTTGATAGCCCAGAAAGAGGGAAAGAAGGATTTTTTAATGAGGTTGTGTCTCGTGGGGCAGAAAATGTAAAGATAAAGTAATATTTGCCAAGCTAAGTGAGACCTATCATGGTACCTCAAATGAGTAATGAAAAGATTTTTGTCTGTATAAGTAGAGGGAAGAAGTTGTGGAGACTGTATGATAAGGCCTTAGTCAAGATAAAAAGGAATCCATGTATGCCCTCTCAAATAAAGGAACATACATAAAGGAATTTTACCTCTGTTTTCAGTAATGTGATTGTGGAGGTGGGGGAATTGGAATGAATTTTCTGTTGGAAATGAGACCATTGAGTTGGAAATTATTGAGTCTTTGGAGAATTAGGAGTTCATTGGTTTGAAGACAGGGGCCTTAATAATATTATTCAAGATTTCTGAAAGAACTGACGTAAGAAATTATAGTCCTATGACAAAGATTTATAATAAGCTGGTAAAATACAGTATAGGGCCTGATTACTGCAAAAGTAGCCAGACATTCATGGCTGAGTAGTCAGGATCATGCAAATGCAATAGTTAATGGATAGAAATACAGTGATGTGGCTGTCTTGGAATATCATGGCCTAGATAATGTTCTTTGCCCTATTTTTGCTTTTTGAAAGATGTGAAACTGATGCATAACTCATTACAGCACATCTGCTGCTGTAACTCTGCATGAAGTACTACAGCTCATAGTAATTTCCTAGAAGCTCAGGGGACAATTAGCATTGAGGTACCCACAACAATCTGTTCTGTTCTCATTTCTCTCTCTCCATTAAAAAAAAAAAAAAAAGAACTACTAACATTCTTTTGAATAGCTGTAGCTTCAGAGGGAGAACAGAAAGTAAAAGTTAGTTTTTGTGTCTGTTCAATGAAATTGTGTGTTCCACTGAGACAGCTGGAGGTAGAGCTCAGCTTTCTCTCATGCATCCTTGAAGCACCAAGGCACCATTATGATTTTGTTTGAACTCAGGTTACTGAGATTCTATTTGATTGTAATAAAGACTTTCTGCTATTGTTCCATTGATGTTGTGCAGACTCCCAGTCAGTGGGTGAAATAGAATGTAAAGGACCTATAATAATGTGGGGTCATGCTGTTGTTAAATCAGGAAGCCTTTAATAGTGGAGTCTGCTTGTGTTGTAAACCTGGGATAAAAGTACTTTAGTCATAGCTTCTATGAAAGTTAATTTGCTAACTGAATGGAAACCTAAAATACAGTTTGGTGACTAAAATGTTACATAATGGGTAAAAGACGTGTTTATTTTGAGGTCTGGAATTTCTCATTTCACACATGAGTTATAAAGGTTGCTTTGTTTTGATTTTATGCCAGAATGACTAAGTAGTGAAATTACTAAAGAGTATTTCAGGGTCTGCTAAGCATTTATAATGACATGAGAAATTATAATGGATTTATTTTGGTAATGTCTGTATTCCTCTACATTTTAAAAACTATTATTATAAATATGTTATTTTAACATACTGATAATGAACTATAATACTGAAATTTCCAGTAAAAACAAATTTAAACAACTGGTTCTATTTTACATAAAGCTGAATGTTTGAACAAATATTGGCAAGACTAATAGTTCACATTCCACTTGCCATGAAATGTTATTCTTTTTTAATTTAAACCCTCTTTTGAATCTGAATGGCTGCATGACACACTGTTCTCATCTCCTCTTGCCTTATTCTCAAGTACCACAGCTGAGTGGAAACAGAAAAAAAAATTGGGGAAAAGTGGGTCATATGCTATCAGTTTTTAAGTGATAATGTATTAGTCACTCTAGAAAGACCAAAATGCTCAAACCACACTAACACTGACACACATGGAAAGCTATAGCCCTCAGCTGCTCTTTGAGTCTAAAGGGAGCAGGGACAGGATATATTTTAATAAGTGTTTTTTTTTTTTCTTATGGGCAAGTGAAATGAAGCATCTCTTGTCATACTGAGTTTGCAAATATCATTGAAAAATCCTTATGGTACCCTCATCAATTCTTGTGTTCTGTGAAAATGCAAGCAAGAGTCTATTGACTTGCTGTTTCCAATAAGGGTGAAAAATTGACTTATTAGTTTTCATGACAATTTTAGAATAAATAGATAAGGATGAAATTGTACTGACCTGCATTATTCACTTCCTTTTGATAAAGTGTTCCCAATGGAGAGCTCTTTAGCTGGCACTGGCTATGGGAAGCAAAGGAATGAAGTCTGGATATGAAGATTGTTTTTCATTTTTGAGGCATCAAAAGGATTTGTTTAGCTTTAGCTTTGTACTTGATTAACCATTGGGTTTTTTGGTCACATACTTGGGAATTGTCTAAGGCATATATATATATGTGTGTATATGTATATACACACTACTTAGGAATTAACAAGAAACATAGGCTGCAAACCTGTGAGATGGTGAAAAATACTGAGGGCATCTAAATTATTATAAGAAATAAAATTGCTTTCACTGTCATGAATTCAACAGCTGCTCTTAATCCTAAAGCTGGCACAAAATGAAAGAGCTTTATAAAATCTGATACAGTTGCTTTTCTCAATTCTTGTTAGCATTCTTCAAATCCTGCTGTGGTAAGTGTTGCCTTAAGCTGCAGAAATTGTTTATTCTTTTAATGCAATTATAGTATATTAGACATAGGAAAGGTAGAACATGGAACATGAAGTCCCACAGGGCAGTAACATAGAGTTTGGCCATGAAACTGGTACATTTTACTGTTGTGAAATAACTGGAACTTCAAGCACATTCTAGCAGGCAACTGCTTTTCTCTTTGTGCATACTAGTTTTGTGTTTACTGTTGAAAAATATAAGAGGATGAAACAATTTATCTCTCCTCCAGCAAGAACTGTATCTGCTGCCCTTTTCTTTCAACAAGCTCTTGTAAATATTTGCACATAGCTTTCTGCCCCTGATCAGATGTAGCTCTTTCTCTCTCTCTCCCACTACATTTCTGTGAGGTTGCTTTTACCAAGAGGTGTCCAAAAACAGCAGCAGTCATCGTGGAAATATAATAATTGTCCTCTAAATAATTCCTTAGTTTGAATCTTGGGAAGACAGCACAAATTTGTTACAGCCTCTGAGCACAGTAAGAGCACAGTGGAACCACAGAGTGGTCCATTAAGCAAGTTCCTACATAAAACAAAACCCCTTTCTTCAGTTAACAGCTACATTTTTAATTAGTCTTTCATTTTACCACAAATTTAGCTGTATTTTTCATGGGTCTGTCTTGCTAAAGCAATTATAGCAGAATAAATTCTATGTAATCCCTCATATTATAACTTTTTTCATATATTTCATTAATAAATGCAGCTATTGTACAAATGATTTTAATTTGTGTCTATAAAATAATACTTTACTTTATAATATTTTACTATATAATGTATAAAATGTTATTATTAGGCTTCCATGTGACAATGAGAGCTTTTAAGAAATTACCCAGCTGTTGAGAACACAGCCATGTGCTGCCATTGGTGTTCTAGGAGCTGTTATGACCTTAGTTTTCAGGAATGCCTTTTAGTCTTCTGTCCCCATCCTGTGACATAACATATGCAAGTGCATGCAATGCTGCCATTATTTGTATTCATATATCAATTTCCAAGCTCCAGAAACAGTGCAAATTACTTCCTTTAACCATGATTAACTAAAAATTTATCTTTTAATATTATGTTGTGGTTAAAAAATAAGGCCTAGGGTAAATTTTCATCTGCTGTACTTGTTTAACCTTCACATTCTTAACATTGCTTTTGGATTTTTTTATGCAAGAATTCCCAGTTACTTTTGAAAGACCTTTACTGAGATAAATCTGTAACTGAGAGTTGCATAACTGGGGTGGTGTGTTTATACAGGTTCATATGTAACTGATGTAAAGCAGGGAGGAATGCTGTGGCCACTGAAATCTTTATCAGTTTTGTTTTTTGCAGTAATTCATACAGGTATTCAGTGTTTTCCCCAGATGATATCTATCATAATAAGCCCTGTGCAGTGTAAACCACAAATGCTGTGGTAACATTCAGTGTGCCTGTAAAAGCATTTTTAGAGATTTGAGGGGAGTCTCAGAAAGATTGGAAGCAAGATAAGTATTTCAGTAGCCTTACAAACTTCATTCTTTAGCACCAAAGTTTCAATAGCAGCTGTTAGGCAGTTTAGAATTTTTCTTTGAGCTCAATTTTTTTTCCAATCAAGTCCAATAGTGAGGTATAATTCTACATTCTTATCTTGAGTCTGTATTGATTAGGTAGCTTTTTATCATATTTACACATGGAGAATATATCTTTCTTGTTGAATACGGAATGGAAATATTAACAGAAACTGTAGAAAAAGTTGTTTTTCAACAAAACAAGCAAAACCCACCTCCTCTCCAAATCTAGAAGTTGGTGCCCTCCAGTACAACAGACAGAAAGTTGACTGGAGGGAGGGGAGCAATGTTTGTATCCATCATGCAGCAGAGTCTGTTGAAAAAGAACTTTTACTACTCCTGTACATACAGAAAACTGCAATCCTCTGTGGAGTGTTTCACCAAGTTCTATGCACTTGTCTGCAGGTGCCATCTTGTGTTTAATAAAGAGAAACTTTACTTAGACTAGTCAGCAGTTTAATAGTAAGGTACTCTTTGAGAGGTTCACACTTAAGTATGAATAAAACAAATGGAAAAGACGTTTGAAGATGGATGTGATGTTCCAGAATAGTGTCAGGCCACATGATGTGTCTCATACAACAGCTTAGAGTTCAGTTGCTACAGAATGTATATGGTAAACATCAACAATATCCAATGTGGGTGTGAAATGCCTAGAATGAATACTGGCAATAACATGGACTTCCTGAAGCACAAATTTTTGTCCAAGATTGTAGCTGTAAAGCTCATCTGAAATCACATATGTGTCTTGAGTTCTGATAAGGAACATATTGCTTATTGCATAAGTATATGTAGTTTATATATATATATATATATATATATATATACATACACATGGTATCATGTAGATAAATATTATTTAAGCCTCTTATTAAAATTTCTGTCTTCTTTCTCTAATAGATTGAACAAATGAGGACAGAGCTACTTCAGGAAAGAGCTATAAAGCAAGACTTGGAGTGTGACAAGATTTCATTGGAAAGACAGGTAGTTATGTCTGGTTATAAATTACCACTTTCAGAGGAGCTGTTCTGCCAAGGCTTAACAGGAACACTGTTGAAGATATTTCAAGTAATTGTGATTTTAATTGAGTGTTTTCTCCTGTAGTAGTAAACAATTTTTCTGCAGTTCAGTGGTCTTTGACAGCAAGATTACTTATCATAGCCCTTAGGTGAGATCCAGAGGAAAGTTATCTCAACAAGTCATAGTATTATTTAAAAACTCAACAACATACAACAGATTGTAATGGGAATTTAGAGAACATGTTAGTACAACACACCTAATTAAGTGCCTTCAATTATGTGACATTGATCTCATCTTAATTATTTGAGAAAAAAGAGTGCTGCCTACTGGTACATACTATGTATGTTCATATACTTTAGTTCTGATCTTCCTGACATTGTCCTTTTTTCTGTTTGAGACCTGGGATCGTGCTTTGAATTTCTGCAACAAAGAGCTGTATTTTTCTGTTCATCATATAACTCTTTATTTGTTGGGGTTTCTTTTTTTTCCTGTCAACTCTTTGACTAGGTCCCCATTGAAAACCTATATTACCTAGTCTCAGAAAAATATAACTGTAAATCTTAGCAAAAAGTCCCCTTTCACAAATCTTTTTCAAGCTCTTTTTGTAGTAGGAGTAGCATCAGAGAGTTAAGAAAGGCAGAAGGACACCCCAGTAATAGCTTTGATAAAGTAAGTGGTATTGGATGTAAATAATTTCTTTTTCTACTTGCCATACACCAGTGATTTACAGGGCAAAACCACAGAATTTGCAAAATAATTGGGTGGACCATGAGACAGATCTGACAGAGTATTTGAAAAAAAACCTGGCATATTAAAAAGTACTGCTAGAAGGGCCTTGCAACTATCTGAGGTTGAATGGTTCATTTAATCCTAAAACTTTAACTGAAGCTGAACAATAAATTCTTTTCAATAAGCCACAGTAGTAGAAAAGTTGTTTGTTGCAAACTGTAAAATCTCAAGTGACTTTCCATGCTCACTAAATAGTTTACTGATCACTGTACATACTGAAATATGTTTTCCTGGAGACTTGAAATTGGTGTTGAGGTGGTATTGGTCAATCTGAGTGAGTGTGTATTAACCAAGTGTGTTCCAACTGCAGAACAAGGACTTGAAGAGCAGAATCCTTCACCTGGAGGGTTCTTATCGATCCAGCAAGGAGGGACTTGTTGCTCAGATGGAGGCAAGGATCACAGAGCTGGAAGAAAGGCTTGCAAATGAAGAGAGGTAAAACCACTTATGTTAAGATTAAAACATGCACATTTATGTTTGTTATTATGACCTCTTGTTAATATTAAAACGCTATTAAAATTAACTTTCTTTCACCAAAAGATTTCCAAGATCCGATCACCAAGATTTCTTTCACCAAATTAAAATGGTTACTGTTTCATAAAAG
The DNA here is from genome assembly GCF_903797595.1 of Erithacus rubecula. NCBI lineage: Eukaryota > Metazoa > Chordata > Aves > Passeriformes > Muscicapidae > Erithacus > Erithacus rubecula. The sequence continues at coordinate 14,977,524 of NC_136666.1, forward strand.
TTATGCAAATTTTCTTTTTGACTGCAAGTACAGTAGAAATTTGTCTTAAAATTTAAAAATGGGCACAGTGTAACATAGTACCATAGCTCCTTACTTTATAAAAGTCTAATATCAGGAACAGGCTTAGAAATATTAGCTGTACTATGAGACATCCACTTTCATGTTCACTTTTTGTTTAATCTTGGAGGAGTGTATTTTTGTTGCTAAATGTCATTGGGCTGACAGAAGAAATTCTTAGTAATTTCTGCTTATGAACAAATTTCTCAGTGTGTTGCATGGAAGCAGTAAATCGTAGCAAGGAGTGTAAGTATTTACTTAATTCTTAGAAAATTATTAAGGAGTTAAATTATCAGGATTGGGACTATTTCAGTTCCTGTTTCACAAATTTGTCTTTTGTTTTGTTTTTTTCCTAGGGATAGAGTCAATTTCCAACTAAGTAACCGCAGACTTGAGAGAAAAGTGAAGGAGTTAATGTTGCAAGTAGATGATGAACATCTGTCATTGACTGATCAGAAGGACCAGGTAGAGGGAAAGAATAATATGCAAATATCTGATATTAATCCTACTAGTATAAACCATCATGTATAAAAGATACAAGATGAATGGAGGTAGATTCTGATTACTCTGTTATGAACTCCCATTTTGTGATATTTGCAGCTGCCAATCCATCATGTGCTTTTGTCTAGTACTAAATTATTATTAATTTTGAAAATCATGAAAAGAAAGCAGGTACAGAAGCAATGCTAATTTAAGAAATAAAGCAAATAACAGCAGTAATTGATCCTATAAATTCACCAACAAGTAATATATTCTGTTTTGCCACCATAAAATTTTGTTTAAAGAAAAAAGGTGTTTACTGTTAAATATAGGCTGTAAGTCTATACACACACTGAACACACTGCTGAACACACACTGATGTTCTAATAATAATGTGTTCTGCCATTACTGTCGTGTTTGTTGATTAAAACATGGTTTGTGTCAGCACATGAGTCAACAGTTAATATTCTGCTTGGAAAATCAACAGTATGTTTCAAATTGCAGATATCCATTACAAGAATGATCTTAAAAAATCCTCTGGGTTTTTGGAATGTATTTATAGCATCTGTCTGATAAAGTTGATTAACTTAGACACGCTTATAACTCTACTGTTGTAATTGATAACCAGCTCTTGCTTTCACATAATACTGTCTTACTCTACCAAAGCTCTCTTTGCTCATTGCTGTTTTTTCTTTGTAAAAAAACCATATCACATTATTTTTCTTAAAGTCTAATGCTGACTTTCAAATAATTCTGAAGCAGAGGATTACAGTGTCACTGTACTGGCAAAGTATTGTCTTTATTCTCCCTCTCATAGATGCTGGAAGAATAAAATTCCTTTGTTAAAATAGTCCTCTAATCAGATGACATGTAAATATTGCAGTTGAGTTTGCGTTTGAAAGCAATGAAACGTCAAGTTGAAGAAGCTGAAGAAGAAATAGACAGACTGGAAAATGCTAAAAAGAAACTTCAGAGAGAACTTGAAGAGCAACTAGACATAAATGAACAATTGCAAGGACAGCTTAACACAGCAAAAAAAGAATTAAGGTAGGATGACTTGTCAGACCTTCCAGTTCTGTATCACACCACTTCTCACACATTTGACCACTTGCTCCTGTAGTCCATAAACTGAGGCCTTCCTCTACAAGTTTATCATCAGCACACACAGTTTGACACAGACCTGTGAAACTCTCTAGGTGTCCCAGCCTTCTTTCCAAGATGTGCCTACTGAATAAAGTCATTGAGGCAAGGAATATAAAGTGGAAAAAAGTGGTGGGACTTGACACTTTTACCATTTGTAGCAGTAAAAATTTCCCTAATAGCTGAGAGGTACAGTCATCCTGTGTTAGTTTTCCTTGGCCATCTGTGAACATCCCAGTGTCCAAGTCCAGTTTCCTCTCTCTGCAGCTGTAGTTAGAGGTGCTTAAAAATGTGATTACTTAATCTTGTGCTTGTTTCCTTCATGTAAGACGTAGTCCATGATAAATTACTCCTGCCAGAGCACTTGGACATCCTTCAAAAAATGTAAATCCTGCCTGTCAATGTTTAAAGTTTTGTATAAGTGTTCTGAGTGTAGATGTGCTTTTTTCATAGCAAATATGTGTATTTTTGTTTTAGTAGACTGAAGAAGTCACCAAGTAAAGTGTTGGCTGATTCTGATGATGATGACGATGAGGATGATGATTTCAGCACGGATGGTGATAGTCTCTGTGAAGTATCTTCAGGAAATAATTTATCAAAAGATGATGACACAAAAGTATAAATAAGTGGATGCAATTCCTTGAAAATACTGGAAGAATAACATAAATGATCAAGAAACTGGATATTCTAGAAGCTAAATGATATAAAGGGATTTAAGAGTTGGGAATATAATATTTCCATCCATACTGTGCCATTTTCATATTTAGATCTCTACTGTTTATTATAGAAAACAGAATTGCATTATAAAACATTATATATATAAAATTGCATTATAAAACTATATAAAACTGCTACTGAAAATGAGTGGTTAATGTTTCATTTTGGAAATGGGATTTTGCTAAAATTCTCTTCAAGTAAAAAGCCATCTGATATTAATTCAAAATTAGTTTTTAGTTATTAAAAGCTTTTCCCTAAAATTGGGGAAACTATTGAAGATTATTTAATAATTGTAAGTAAGGGGAAATTTTGTATAAAATGTAAATATTTTAAATTTGATCTTTTTATTGACTACTTTAGTACTATTTTGTAAAGTTTAAAATATTATATAAATCAGTTTGATATGTAAAATCTTTAAGTTTATATTGAATGCTATGTTTGAGTTTTCACTAAGAGGAAAACAAATGGAAATTAATACATTTCATGTATTACAGAGCAGATTCATAGTTCCTGGGCTACGAAGTACATTTTAAAACCACTCTAATTGTATGTGTTCTGTATATTAGAGGTCAAATGTTAATCCTGCCTGTTGACTTTAAAAGGACCATCATATCTGCATGATGAGAGAGGCTTGGCTTCAACTTCCCTGTAAACTTCATTTGGGAAGCTTTCTGTTCTTAGCAGGGAAGGTTGAGAGTGATGTCAATTATTACTTGCTGTCTTTCATTTCCTGAAAGGAATTCCATTTTGCCAGAGGCAGAATGTTACAGCTCTGCTGATTGGGACTGTCTTATCTTGCAGATTTCTAAGGAGTCCCACTTGTTCTAGTAAAATTACTTGTAGTCTTTGAATTAAGTACATGCTTAAATCTGTTAATTGATATGAAAATTTTATGCTGCTGGCAAGAAATTGCACCAAGGAAACAGAAAGTATGTAATCTGATTTTTCTTTCTAAGTTCTTCTTGACCATCTACTTGTGATATATTGCAGTGCATGGTCATAACTGCCAATATATATTAATATTTCAGTTTATAGAATTATCTGTATTTTGGGTTATCCATCTATTCACCAAACATTGTGGGAAATTTAAAAGAATGAGCATTGAAGATTTTATTTTAAAGACATTCTCTGTTTTCTTGCTAAAAACATTTTTTGCCATTCTTATTATTCCTGACTGGTTTTTCTCCTTTACAAATCTAAATTCTAAAGAATGGGCATTGCTACAAAAATTTGTTAATAAACTATAATTAGGTCCTGCCTATTTATCAGTATTTGTCCTCAGTTACAGGCTAGAGAGCACCTGTTTATTGATTTGATCAAGTAATCATGGAATTGTAAAAAGTATTTTGAACTGAAGTTGCTGGGAGTTTCCATTATTCCCTCAAAGGAAGCTGCTGCAGAGAACAAATTTAACAATTCTGACAGTGAGGCTGGCAGATATGATTAAAGCAAAAGTCCTGACAAGGGCAGTGTCCATTTTCCTGTAGTTACATGAAATAAAACTCCTGCCTGCAAGGTCAGAAGTATATTCCTGTATAGCAGAACACAGACTCTTTGCCATGTAATTCTCTTCAACTTCCTTTTGATTATTTGAGTTACACAGGAAATAATAGGAATGGCATAGTTGTAATACTCTGTCTCTGAATCTTGTATGTTTTCCAGTAGCATATACATGGAATTTTTTCCAGTATTGGCATTACTGTTTTGTCATCACAGAAACAGCCTTTGATCCAAGACCTGTGCTACACTGTACTGACAATCACCATAGAAACTGCTGTGATTTATTTGTTGTTTTATTTGCATGTTTATGTAGACTTTACTTCAAGCAACTGTTTCCAATCCCCAGTACTCTATCCTATAATGTTCCTAGATAGCTTATTTCAAACCACTGGAAAAAATCACTTAATATTGCATCTACCTCCAGTTACACTAAACTGTAAAAGTAAATCTCACTTAAAATAAATAGTCAGTGCTCTCAGTTCTACTTTGTGCATATAGCTTGATGTGACAATTGAAGATGTGTTTAAAACATAACAAGAAAATAATTATCTAGGAAATATGATGCTATAAACAAATTTCTGCATTTTCTTCTCTTTGGATAGCTACTTTCTTTGTAACTTGTCAAGCAGGTGGCAGGTGTAACATCTAGAAGACTCCTCATTTGGTTTTAGAAGGAGGAAATCAACATTGTTGCAGACTCCTGCTGGCAATGATACTTCCTAGAAAACCTTCCTCCCTGCCTGTGTTTTCAAAAAAGGATTTGTCTTTAGTTTGTTCATTTGATTTGCAAGTGGTATTTCCTCTTTAGACTCCTCAAATAATATGACTAAAAGTCTTAAGACACTGAAAAGGGCATTTCAATTTCTTCACCAAGCATTGGTAGCTCTGTTTCTTGATACCTGTTAACTATGGTGATGGTAAAATCATCCTCATTGACACAAACAAAATTTATAATAGCTTATGGTTATTTTATTTGTTCACTCCACCTCCTGTTTGCTCTGATTCAAGCTCATCTTTAGTCCAAGTTTAGTTGAGAAGAATTTTCCTGGTTTTTTTTATGTAATTATTTTTTAATAAATTTCAGAAGAAACTCTTGGCCCATAAGAGGAAGCAAGAGGGAGGTATATGTAAAGAAACATGGTTACTAGACAGTAATTGCCTGTGAGTTTGTATAAACATCAGAGTTTCTAGGGTATTGCAGAGCCATGGCTTGAATTCTGAGCTGTAGAGACCTTCAATTTCTTCCACAGTACTCTTAAACAAATGGACCAAGCTAAATCATGTTTGCTGTAAGTCTAAACTGATGACTTTTATAGTGGATGCTTGTCTCTCAGTGTAAGTAATCTATAGTGAACAATTAACTTTTTGTCCTTTTTGGGATTAATGACCTTGGTTTTCTGAGTCTGTTTTTGTAGATAGAAGGTAAATTATTTCTACAAGAGGTTTCTTATGTTTTAAGTTACCAACATTTGGCAAGACCTTTATATGACAGCTTCTATACCATGCAAAATATGTAAATGTTAAACAAGTGAAGAAAATATTTCTGTCCTACATAAATTCCTCACTCATTAAGTAATGAAATTAAAGATACTTGTCAGAATAATGGATTTTAATGCCTCTGAGTTAAGGAATCCCTTTTCATGAAAGCATTAAGATCTTTCAGACGTTGATATGATTAGTTAGTGCCTTGTTAGTGCCTGAAGAAATAAAGAGTAAAAGTTGTCATCTTCTTACTGTCCCCTGTACTTGTTTTCCTGCACTGTACTTTATTTAAGGAAACTCCTGTACTATACAAATACTTTAATTCATCACTGTGCTTTTTACTATTCAATCACCAGGCATGTTTTTGCCCCACAACTCTTGCTGATAAGACTGTAACTTGTTGATTAATCTGTGTATTCCTCTAATTTATCCTCTTTCTTCTTAACTTAATTCTTCCCTTTTCCTGATTAAATAATCTGTTCTGATTTATAAGTTATTTTCTAAACTGTTCCAGAATCATGTGTTTTCCTCATTTTTTACAGACCAGCTGTGTACTTTGCTGAGTGAGCTACACAGTGCAATAGCTTCAGCTTTTAAGCCTTTTCTGGATCACACAGCATATTTTAGTAATTAAATGTTGATTCTTTTAGCTTACTGAAGCTTCCTATCCTGTGAGTAGAGCTACACATTTCAGCTGCTTAATTTCTGCCAACTGCACTTATCAAGTAACATTGCAAAATGTTCAAAGACTTTGCTGAAAGAGCAACATTCTTTAGAAATTGCCAGGGTTTCTAACACATCTAATTTCTTCTTTTTTTTGCAGAAGGTTCTGACTATGTCACGTGTTTAACCCCCTGACCCTACTGTGTTATATTGAGGGAAATTCCACTGTCATCTCAAAATTTACTCATGAACATTGGACTATTGAAAAAAAGGTGTAGAAAATAATAGAAAGGGGTTTTTGTATTAGAGGTTTTGCTTTTAACATGTAAGAAAGAAAAGACTTAAGAAGGGGACTGCTGTTCAGCAGACAAGGCCAAGTGGAGTAGTTAGTTTGCCTCACTACCTCAGTAGCAGCATGACAGCCCTTTAATGGTTGGTGCCAGTGAACCTTACCTGAGGGACTGTTTTATGTAAGCTGGAATATTTGATCTTTTCTCCACTTCTAATATCAATTTACTGCTTTATTTAGATCCTGAAGCTTCATGCCATTAGCAGAAGAACAGGCAATAAAAAAAATTTACTTGAATTCAGAGCACAGGTGGAGGATGAGAGCTTAAGCTCTACAAGTTGTCAGTAGGAAAACTGTAGGAACACTTCTATGTGAGTGCAGAGGAGGAACTCATTACAGGTAACCTGAGTTTTGCTTTGCCTTCTGTGTACTTCTTCAGCAGAATGGGCTGTCTGAACAATGCTTCATGTGTTAGGTTACAAAGCTATTTTCACTAGTTTCAAGTACTCCTTTCATCATGGTTGCATGCAGGCTGGCCAGAATGGACCCTACCAAAAGGCATAATGGGAAGTAAGGAAGAAATACAGAAAGCAAGAAAGATTCAACTCAGGATCCAGTTCTGATTAATTTGATTTTGATCTTCCCTTCACTCTGATGGATCCTGGCACACATCTGAGATTGAAGGTCTGGCTCTGCAGTAACCAGCAGGCTCTGTGGAGTGACTTTTCTGCAGAACAACAGCCTTAAGTATAGATTTCCTTGCTTTATGGGGAGTTTCAAATCTGGTTTTCTTCGAACAAGAAAATGGTTTATTGTGTAACAGGTAGAATGGCTATGAAAAGTGAAAAGGAAAAAAGAATAATGAGTCCAATAAAACTATGTAAAAGCAGTAAAATCAGCCAACCACAGAAAGGAAGCTTCCTGAATTAGGCTATGTGTACTTTAAACACAGCCCACTGTGCCTTGCTATTTCAATACATATTGTGTCTGGTGTCCAGCTATTTTAGAGATAAGATCAAATTCATAATTTAGATCAAAATGTCCCTCCCAAATGTGAACTTAAGCATTACCAAGTCACAATGGAAAACCGTGGTCTGTGTGGATGCAAGAAACCAACTCAAAATGCTACAAACGTGGAAATTGGGTTTTCTAAATGGAATGGGTTCCAATTAGAGTCCCTGCTGGACCAGCTGCTTACAACACAGCAGCCCTGTAAAGGTGCAGGTAAGTGTCTCAGGACTGTGCTATGCTGTGTTGTGCTTTCCAACACAGTGCCTGGCTGATGGTCTCTTGTCCTTCCCAGTTGTGGTAGTTACTCATCAGTGACAAGTGCAGATGCAGTTGGAAGATCCAGTGCATGGCTTAGATGCATCAGGCCAGAGATGAAGAGATCTGGCCACCAGATGTCTGGGAAACAGAGTTAACATTAGTTTATTCACAGCAATTACAGGTTTCCAGGTGCTGACAGAAAGGTGTGGCTGTTTGATAGGTGGCTGTTAGGACACTTGGCTTTTTCTGGCAATTTCAGAGTTTTGGGATATTTTGGTCAGAGGATAGGTAAGGAAAAACTCAAAAAACACCTGTCTTGGTTGTACTGTCCAGGTGTCTGCTGGGTCTTCTCTTTCTTGTGGATGAAATCTGTACTCTGTGCCTGGGATTTTATTTGGCTTCACTTTTTGCTGACCATGTGTCCACACTTACAGCGAGAGGCAGGCAGAATCTGCAGTCTGCTCTGGTGACATTGCACAGGAAATGTCAGCATGCACTGTTACCATTCAACACCTGTCTTTCAGCTTTTTTTGAGCAAAATAAGGAACTTTTTAAACTTGTGCCATATCTGCTTACCTCGCCTCTTGATGAATGTTTGTATTCACCTGGGAGCTCTTACTGTAAAGCCTCACAATGTTTTTCCAGGGAATGCAGGTGCTTATGGCTCAGAGCTGGATTACCCAAGCCTCAGGAGGCTGTGTCTAAACTGCAGCATCCATCCATGTCAATATGCCATTAAATGACATTTGCAGCTGCAGCTGAAGGGCAGTGCAGGTGGAGGGAGGAAATTGAATACGGGAAGGTCACAGGGTGGTGCAGTCAGGTCTGTCCTGTGGGGTGTCAGCACCAGTGCACAAGGTAACTCCTGCACCGAATAGGTCTCCACACTGAGTGACTAAATAGTCACCTCCTATGCCTGCTGAGCCTAGAGCACTAGATATCAGGTAATTGAGCTTTGATTCCACAAACTTTTCTAGTCTTGTGATTTTACCTTTGCTTCTCAAGTATATAAAAGTACCAAGCAGGCACAGAGGAACTGTGCTTCTTACTGCAGTTGTGAGTGTGCCCAGCTGCCAGCTGTGAGCCCTGGGAGGAGGCTCGGAGTGGAGATAGAGTCAGATACAAGCAACGCGTTTTAACTTTGATTGGCCCTTTATCTTGTCAGTGCAATTTTTCTTACCACCTTTACCATTTTTACAAATTAGAAATAATTTAGAGAGAAATGGGACATTAACACCCAATAGCTTTGCTGCTCCTCTGAAGCTAATCTGTGCTTGGCATAGCTAGGGATTTCTGGCTCTTGAGGAAAAAATACTGTTTTTTGAGGGAAAGCGTTTGTCAATCTGGAATTTGGGAAGTGCAGAGGAGAGGGGGAGCGCGGCCCGCAGGGGGCGGCAGAGCCGGGCGGCTCCTCCTTGGAAATCGATTCTCTGCTGAAACACAGCCAGCTTTCCATTCAGGAAGCAGTCTGCTCAGAAAGTGACATACTGCTCCACAAAAATCCTTTTCCGTGTAGAACCACCGTCAAAGTAGCATTCAAGATGTTGAGGTGCGTGAAGTGCCTGATGATTCGTCATCCTGAGAAGAATGATGGTGCTTTCCTATAAAAATGTTGGTGCTGTAACTTCTCAGATATTCTTGCGTGACTCTGTAAGAAGACAGAAAATGGATTGGTTCTGAGTCTGAAGAAAATAATTTATGAAGGACGAAAAAGCTCAGAGTATCTAGTCTTACTTGCTCAGTGACACTGTAACAGGGTGATAATCTCCAGAATAGAGCAAGGATAATAAAAATTGTTTGGGTTTTTTTTTATATACAGCATTATTAGATACATTGATACTGATGGTGTTAATTTATCAAAAAACAGAAGTTCACAGCTGGTAAGATCACCCATTATTTATGAAAATATGATGGCTGGAGTTATGCCAGACAAAGATCAATCTAACCATACCATCTGTGTGTGTGTTTGTGTGCCTTTCCTGCACTACAGACATCCAGCCTAGAGATGAGGAAGTTTTGTCAGGTTCCCATCAGGGTCAAAACTTCAGCCAAGTATGTTTCAAGGCATTGCTTTTCTAGACTGCTTCCATTGTTGTCAGAAAATCACCTTTAAACTGAAATGATTCCAAATGATGATGAAATCCTGCTTATGGTTACAGCAGATTTATGCAAAAAAGGCATCCTAATAAACAGGAAGATTTGTTTGTATGGGTAGGATGTGTTCTAGTGTTCTAGTTATACTCATCTTCCTTTGCAATTTACGCCCACATTGGGCACTGTCCTTTGCATAAGCCAAGGAGAGGAAAACAATATTCTATTGAGAAATCTACAGAGATGTTCAGAAGAAATACAGTTATGGAGGGTGTTTTAACATTTTTTGTCCAATGTTAATTTCTATAGGATCTGTGTTTTCTTCTCTTGTTAATCCATTAAAAATACTAAATGTGTGTATGAACAAAGGAAAACCCCAGAATTCATAGAGACTCTGTAACTCCAGCCATATGAGAAGTGGGAAGTGTACCAAAATGTCTCAGTAAGACCTTGCTACCCTGTCTGCTGTCAGAATATTTTGGTGTCATTTTCATTCTAATCCTTTAGCAAAAGTACACTGTCATAGGACAGTGGATTAAGATTTTGAGTGTTTGTTACTCCTCCAAATGATTCTCTAAAAACAAGCTAGAAAATTAACAACCATCAGGTGTTCTAAATTTATGTGGTGCATGGTATTAATATATCATAACCTCTGTTCTACAGAAGTAGAAATTCTGGGAATTTGGCTGTTGATTGTAAAGGGAGGAGGATTGGATCTTGTGTTACTATATTAATCATTGCATAAATGTTTCTCTAGAAGATAGGAATATAGAAATTTCCAGGGGCAGACTGATGGTCTAACATCCTGTTTTCAACAGCAGCCAGTTCCTGGGGCCCCATAGGAAGGCAGACACCTCCTTTCCTTCCTCTGTGCCAGTTCTGTCAGAGACTACTGTCAGTCTTTCTCAGGTAAATCTGGCTGATAACTCAGGCTGATTTCATTCCAGCTCACCATTCTGCCTGACCTAAACCTGAGCCTGTAAATCCACCCACAACCATGAGTGTATCAACCTCTTCCTTCAGGGCTTCTTCACTCTGTGACCTGTGACAGCAATGGATCTCCAGGTTAATTATAAAAGGCAATAAGATATTTCCTTTGTGCTACTTTAATTCTATTAACCCACATTAATATCCAGAGCATCTCAGTTTACTTCTCATTTATTATCAGATAGATGCTAGTGAAAAATGAGAGCACAAGTAGGGCAATTTTCTTGTAATGATTTTTGGTGTCTTTCTGTTCTTGTTCTGCACCAGGGAGAATTGGTGTTTCAGACAGGCTTGTTCTAAGCTATCCATACCCCTCTTGTATCTGTTTTGTCTGTTTACATCTGAACTATCATACATGTGACTGTGCATGTGTGAATTTTAAAAAGCTTGGTGAGTTCTTCTTAGATAAAGCTTACAGGAAAAGAATACCCCTTGCAGAAGCTGCATTTGGAAATAAATACAGCAGCTCTATACTTTGCTTTCCATGCAAAGATGCAACAGAGAAGAATTTAAACACACCTCTTGATATACCATTTCTGTTTACCCCTGCAAGGTGATATGATTCTGCCCCAGCAAGAAATATAGGAAAATGTGTCCTATTAGGCCAACTCAAAAAGGCTTAATAGAATTCCATGTGTTAGTCAATCCAGCCACTTGGGTATCTTTTCAGTCCTTCAGTAACTCCTCTCAAAGATTTCCTGAGGTGGGAAGGGTGCTCTATTATCCTATAATAAACTTCTCAAAGAAGTAACCTGGTGCAGCAAACTGCCTAAGCATGGTGAAGTTATGAGAAAAATAATAGCAGCTAATTGTTCAGGGAAATGCAATTTTCAAGTTAATGCTAATGACAGAAGTCTTTATCTCCTTGTGAGCTGCAGCATCCTGAAGAATGACACACGGGAAATGTGGGGAGTGGCCATGCAGATTCACAGATACAGTGAGTGACCAAGTATATAAGTGGTGAGGTGTGTAAATCCATTTCCTTCCAACGTTAGAGGGGAAGTCCCTTAAGTAATATTTAGTCATTGTGGCTCATCTATTATTAAGTGCCTTAACTATTTAGTCCTTCCTAGGTTCCCTCCTAATAATTCGAGTCCAGATAGATCCAATGTTATCTTCTGTATTGATCATGAATTTACTTTTTTCTATTTTTATAATGACTTAGGTAGAGAGGAAATGAGAGAGTTCTTGGTGACAGGATAAGTAAATTTCATTATAGATGAAATGTAGATTTCAGATAGATACAGAGATGTCTGCTAGAATGTTTTTGGAGCTGGAGGGACCAAAGTTTCCTGATGAAGGTTCCTGATTTCATGAGTTGGTGTGACCTGATATTTTGTGGTTAAAATACCTCCCCTTCCTCCTCTTCCACCTTATTTTCTTTTTACATGACTTCTAATAAACTTATTTTTAGTATGTAGAAATGAAATAAATAATAGAACAAATATAAGATCTTTCACTTACATTAACAACTTCTATGGAGAGTTCCCTGTCCCAGCTGTGTGTGAACAGGCCATGGGCTGAGTTAAGAATAGCTAAATTCCCATGTACATCCTTCTGAAATGACATGGAGGTCTTAAACCAGATCTGAAAGAAGGAAGAAGCCAAACAGCCAGAAATTTCTGTAGCATCTGTGCAGGTCTTTTAGACAAATGCCTTGAAGCAAGGCTGAAGTGAAACACTTGCTATTTGGTCTTCTATCATAAGATAGAGCTGAAGCAGAATATTGGTTTTGCTCTTCTTACTCTTCTGTTTCCTTTACTGTGGAGAAACAAAGATGAAATATCTCATCTTCTCCTTTGTAAACTAAAAGAAGTCAGTCAAATGCATGTAGTGATTCCTGTCCTTAATGCTCCCACTCCCTAAAATATGTACATTCCTCACACTTATGGAAAAACTTGCACTCCACAAATTATTTCTGCCACTAAAATTTCTTTATTTCCTGCCACAATGACAATGCTGGAATCAAAAGAGATCTATCATTTGCTATTATCTCTAGGGAGTGGAACATGATTTTAAATGCAGCTACCAGACAATATAACAGTGGTGCTAATGGTGGGTGTGCCTGTTTTCTGCTCTCCTGCCTCCCTTAACAGGTTCCATTGCATGACCAGGCCAAGCCACACCCCTGTGTGAACAATGCTGCTGCTCCTGTGCTGCATATTTTTATATTACATCTATGCTGAACTGTCCTGCTTGCATGACTGACTAAACCAAACCTGCTGCTGGGGAGTGAGTGACAGCTTCCAGCATTCACGGGGCTCTGGAGCCACACTGTGTGGGCTGTGACCCAGTTGTGAACTGAATGGGAGACCTACATGAAAAAGGAAACAATGAAGATGAATCAGGGGGTGGTACTTTTTCTGCTGATTCAGAACTGCATGTGTGCTTCAGCAACATCTGAAGTGATGCTCTCTAGATCGCTAAGAATTTGTGACAGAAAAATTGGAGTGCCATCTTTTCATTCAGATACAGACATGTATGATAAATTGAACTGTTCTATATTTGTCCCAATACATTTCATATTTCTCAGTTGATTTTAAGTTCCAGGTGCTGAGTTTTTGCAGTAATCTTGTATTAGCCATGCACCAAGAGTGAGAGCAAACAGTTATATCAATAGGCCTGAGAAGTGATTTGGTACTTGTAGCTAAACCTGGACATTCAGATAGCTGTATGTGTTATGTCAAATCAAAAGTAGCTGCAAATGCAGCAAAGATGTATTTCTCAGTGAAAGACAAAATACTACTTAAGAGAAAAATGCACGGTATTGTATATTGGCTTTTATATTGCATATAAGAGCACCTATGGCAACTGACTTTGGGGGCTCATTTCTGAGATGTGTCAGGTTGTTTTGTGACCATTAGCAGGCTAAAATTTTCACATGAGCTGTAATACCCAAAAAAGAGATCCTGATAGTTACATGGTGCTGAGCTAAGTGCATGTTTGTAGAATATAACAGTGAGAGCTGGCAGAAAAACCCCAGCTTTCAGGAAACATCCTGTCCTTACTAAGTCTGGTTCTGAAATATTTTACATGCATCTGTCCATTCGATAATCTTTGCTATAAATGGGTTTCATGCCTTAGGGAGGATGAAGGCAGAATAGATCTTAATCCCCCTGGAAAGTGAAGGCATTAGAAGTTAATTATAACCTCATTTTTGTAGCAATACAAATGGGGCTTTATAACCTTAATGACCACAGATGCGAGTTCTTGTACAGTTTGTGACTGCAATTATGCCCAAATCTCATAGGATTAATATTCCAGTTGATCATGTGTTACAGGAACTTTTCTTTTTCCTCTGGACTGTGTCAGCAGTTAGTCTGAAGATGGACAGGAGATTTTGATGAAAAGAAAAAGAAAGCCTTTATTCATGTCTACATTTGGGCAATTTGTTATGGTAAGACCAGGTTACCCACTGTTGCTGTTGTAGGAGGGCAGAACTTCTTCCTCCTCCATGTACTGCTTGCTCTATGTTCATCTGTGATCAAGGGCTTTTCATAGAAAGGTCTGTTGATTTTGTGCCATCCCATTTCATTTTTCCCACAGTGTTATGGTCTTTGGGCCTCCTGGGAAAAAAAATATTTCAGTAATGCTGGTGATGGGAAACAGGGTAGTTAAAAAAAAAACCAAAGAAGGTACCTACACTTTAAATTTCTTGCTCTTTCTATGTAATTATATTAGCTTTTTCACAATAACTATTGCTTCAGATATTCATGCTGTAGTGTCATCATGTAATTAACCTGCTGTACCTTTGGACCATTGAAGTTACAAAGCACAGGCAGGTTTTGAACTGAAAGCTCAGCATCCTGGTCTGATTATGTTCTGCCACCATAGTGTATATTGTCTATGAGCAGTCTGATTATGTATACCTTTTGGGCAGTCTGTCCATCTGTAAAAATCAGCAGAATAGGATTGTTTTAGTCAAACTAATTCCCAAGTAGTGATTTAGTTTCTATTCCTCCATCTTGTTTCTGTAAATTAGTGCCATGTTCCAAGCACAGTAATGCTCACAGCAGTGTACAGTGTCTCTTGCAGGAAAGATGAGCTGTAAACTGTGCCAAATCTACTTCAGATTATCAGAACCAAGGTCATGGTGCCTGGCAAACAAGGACAAGATGAAACCAAGCAGAGACTTCTCCCTGAGGTGTCAGGTAGCAAAAGAGGGAGACTGGAGAAAGAGGGAGTGACTGTGATAAACCTGCACAGGGGTGAGAGAGAATGGAAATGTGGGCTAAGGAGCTGCAGCCATACAGGTGCAGAGTGTGCCCAAGACAAGCAACAGCTGGGCACAGGAGCACCTTTCCAGAGCAGAGGAGACCTGGTGCTTGCTAGAAGCCTGTCACCTCCAGTTCTGTTGGTGGGGAGTCAGCCCTACCCAAGAGGACAAGGGAATGGTCAGAGGTCCTTTGGCTGGAGAGCTGCCAACAGCAAGCCCACCATTCAGGGACCTCCTGACTTCATGTTTCATAGCCCTTGTAGCTTGTTTTCCATGAGGGTACCCAGCTACTTTTTGGGAGCATTTATACTCTTCATGATCAGTGATTCTTCTGACATAATTTCACACAGAAATGCGGTGCCTGGTTTTCTTCAAACCCACTGTTCTCAAAGGTAGGAAACAACAAACAGCTATTTTCTGTTCACTTCTGCATACCAGTCATGATCTTCTGTACCTCTGTCACTCATTCCCTGCTACTGTCCTTTTTCCAAGTCAAAGATCACAAATTTGTTTATCCTTTCTTAAACAAAAATAATTCTAGATTTCTTTTTTTTCAGCTCTGCTGTGTATATCTCATATTACTTCAACAGCTTCTCTCTCTTTTTGTTACCTGGGAAGTACCAGATGTTCACTCTGTACAGCTTGTTGGCTCCATAATCCCTACAGTGTAGACACATTTTTGGGAAAGAAGAAAAAGTTGTTCCAAATGTTGCATTCAAGCAAAGAGGGATCACACAGGCTGCACAGGGGGTGAAGAGACTGCAAGTGGTTGCATGGTCAAGCAGCAAGGCAGCAAACAAGTTACTCTCATTACTACACTCGTGCATCTTGTTGGTGGGGGAAGAGAAGGAGATTCTGAGAGTATCCAAAATAGGGAGACTACTCACCATGTAGGTTATTTTTTCTTGGAGGATATTAATTTGATGATTAAATAGAAGATGCTCCTTTTCAAACAAATATTAGTAAATCAAATAAATGTGCCTTTCTACTATTTTCCAAGAATTGGAGAGAGCTGCAACTAAAATTGACATAACTGAGAAAACCATATTTTTATTGTCTATTATCCATGGGCAAGCCTTTTGCTTATCTGCATTTATAAGATTTCCATCTAGTTTATCAATATTCTCAAAGTTGATGCAAATTTTCCCAGAGACCTGATTATTCTGTCTTACTCTCTCATGCCAATGATTATTGTGCCATACTCTTATCATATAGGAAGGGAGGTCCTTTTCCATAGTGCAGTACAAGTTTAGTCCCTGTGCCTCTTTTTAGAAAAGCAGTTGTGTTTGTATCTTGCAGTGACTGGGCAGCCCCACATACACATCTTGTTCCAGAGTGAAATACAGTCCAGAAAATACAACTTATAACTAACCAGGCAACCTCACAGGTCTGTGAGCTCCTTCTCAGCTGAAACCACAGAGGTTACCAGCTGTCTGCATACCAGAATTTAAATAGACTCATCAGAATGACCAGGAACAAGTGCTAAGGGATAGCCCCACGGGTAGACAGCATATGTGTGAAGGAACTTGTTCCTGTTGACGA
The DNA here is from genome assembly GCF_903797595.1 of Erithacus rubecula. Lineage (NCBI taxonomy): Eukaryota > Metazoa > Chordata > Aves > Passeriformes > Muscicapidae > Erithacus > Erithacus rubecula. The sequence goes on from NC_136666.1 coordinate 14,993,957, forward strand.
TGACACACCTATTATCCACCTGCAAACCCACAAAAGCAGCATTATAACCAGGACTTAAGATAGGGGGTGTTTCATAAGGAAATACAATTGTTTGTAAGAACAAGACACCTTGCCACAAAAAGAACCATGTGACTCTGAATCTTGCCTTGAGAGAAATCCAAATACAAGTCAATGTTCTAATTAATTTGCCTTGGGCTATATTACCTTCCCCAGGAGGAGAAAAGAATAGTAATTGGGAAAACAACATAAAACATACTGAGTAGTAAATGCAGACCTTTCATTCATTCCTCTGTGCTGGGCAATGATTTCTTTCTCTCTTCCTCAGATCCTTGTCATGTTGATAGCTCAATATCCTGCCTTGGGGACAGAGAGCTGAGAGGCAGAAGTGAACAGAGGCATTTTACACAGAGAGAGTGGGGCACCCACAGCTCAGTGCAGTCTCCATTTTTCTAACGCAGATTTCCTCTCTCCAACTCTCTGGTCATTAACATTTTAGCGGCTAAGGACATCGTGTAGCCATAACTCTGCTTTCTCGTGGTCTTAATTACTTACATGGAGACAGGAGAGGAATTATTTTCAAAATGCTGTTTAAGTTATTTGTTCTGTTTCTTTCAAACAAAAGCATCTCCTCTGCTTACAACTTCCTTGATTACTGAGGAATGTAGTGCTCGTGACAGATGCCCGAGGCTGCAGATGAAGCCGTGTGCCCGGGCCGTGCAGGGTTACGCGTTCCCTCAGCCCAGATCCAGAACTGAGCATCTGAAGTGCTGAAGTCCACAGCTGCACTCTGGCTCGGGGCCCGCCGGCTCGGGCAGACCACACTCACCTTGTGGGACCTTTGGCACCCAGGCTGATGCTGTCATTCATGCACTGAGCTGCACCGGCTTCGTGCCTGTCAAGCCCGAGGCTGGCTGAGATCTGCGCGCTTTCTGATGAGCCGGGAACCCGTTCCTGGAGCACGGACAGACCGGGATCGCTCAGGAACTGCTGTGGGAAGAAGGGGAGGACAGTGTCCGGCTTTCACACTGCACTGTCCTACAGTGCTCAGAGGTGAGTGCCGGAGAACGGGGCTGAGTGGCCGCCGGTGGCTCCTGCGAGCCCTGCCCCGCGTTTTGTGGGACAGAGGGACCTTTCGGGTCTCCCCTCGCAGCTCCTGTCCCCAGTCTGCAGCCCGACACCCAACACTGCGGGGAGCAGAGGGAATGCCGTCCCGCAGCCACTCGGGCCGGTGTCACCCCGCGGGAGGCAGCGGCGCTCCGGGCGAGGGTGGGAGCGGAGCCCGGCCCGCCCCCGCCCGGCCCCTGCGGCCGCCCGCGGCCAAGAGCGCGGGGCGGAGCGGCGGCGGCCCGGGAGCCGCAGAGAGCGCTGGCCCGGCGGCCGCGGGGATGCTGCGCTACAGCTCGGGGCTCACGGTCACCGCCACCACCCCCCGCAGGCCGCCCGGGGACGGCGGCCGCTCCCGGCGGAAGGTGCGCGGGGCGCGGGGGGACCGCGGGCGGCGGGGTTTGGCATCTCCCCTCGAGTAGTTACCTGCCGAGCGCCTTCCTCTCTTTCTCCGCCCTTATATTCTGTGTTTTCTGGTAAAGCTTGCGGTGTGCGAGAGCATCTTTTTGTGCGTTCTTTGTAGCTGTGGGGAAAGGAAGAGTTTTTGGGGAGTTCGGCAGGGCTTTTGTAGTTCTAGACTGGCGTGTTCTGTAAACCTTCGAGGAAGGTGTACTTGTGTTGGAGGCTTCCCCTGCATCCTTGAAATGTGCCTGGATATTTACAATTGCAAACGCGCCTGTCCTATCCTGAGAAAGCTCACTGTAATGATTTAAATGGCAATAGTAATTTAATTGTATGATCGGTTCCTCAAATGCAGATATGTAATTTGCTGATTTAAAAAAAATCATAAATGCACAAATAATAACCGTATATTAATCTGTTTGTCTTCTAAAAAGTTGTTAAAACTCAGGCAGATATGATAGGAATGTCACTGCAGCCACCCAGCTTTAAATAGCCCTTTTCTTGCTGCTGTAACTACACTGCTGTCATTGTGAATGTTGATTCCACATGTGAAGAAAGAAATCAAAATAAGTAATAATCTTATCCTTTCCAAAAATATGTCCATGTGACCATGATGTTTCTTGAATTATGCAGTTATTGTTTTGATGCTTCAAAAATATGACTTCATAATTTAAAAACTGAAGAATGTTGTGCTGCTCTGGTTTTACATGGCAGCAAGGTCAGAATGGTCTTCCTGACAAAACGATCCCTGGTCTTCATAAAAAATGAAATTGCTCATGCATAAGAAAAAAAACAATAACTTGAAAATCTGTTTTGTTCCCTATATGACTTCTTGTTCCCATGGAGTTTCCCTGTTCTAGTATTTTTTAAAGAAGTTACAGTAAGGGAACTTCTGTTCAGATGATAAGCTTCTTATTTTAATCCCCTTGATAGATTTATGGAACGAAATTATTAACTGTATTTGATAAATTCTTTTAAGAAAATTGGTGAAAAATTATTTCACAACTACAACCCACTGGGAAGGTGTTGTTACTTTTTTAGTGAAGTGTGGCTCCCTTATCATGTGTTGTCAGAAGAGGGGAGAGAGACAGTTAGAATAATTGCTGAATAAATGGAAGATGTGTGTCACATTCCCATGTGCCTGTGGTCACAGGAAAAGTGCCATTTAATTGAGTGTGGACTCTCATGGCAGAGATTTTATAAATGGAGCAGCCTAATCAACAGATAAATGACCACAGAAGGTACTTCTTTGCTTTTTAGAAATGAAAGTAAACATGCACTGTTCTTCTGCTTTCACCTTCGAAGGTCTAAAGCCAACACTGGACCTGAGGCAGGTGATTTTTGGCCACTGAGCCCATAGGGTAGTAGATAGTTACTCTACAAACATGTTATCCACATTTATTTTGTCAGTATCAACAGTATTAAATTCTGGTGATGTTGAACTCCAGGGCTGGTTTGAAGCTAGGTCAATATTGAACCACATCTTTTTCCTGTGGGGCTCTTGTAAAATGCTTAGAGACTGGTTGCTACTAGAAAGCCTGTATTTTTCTGTTGCTCTACTAGTAATTTTGGCTATTCTGTAACAGCATTGCTCATTGATTTAACAATTAATTTTAATGAAAAAATATGTAATTATTTCAGCCCCTAGTTAATTCTGATTAATGTCTTTCTGGGTGCCTTGTTTTTGGGAAAGTGGGAAGAAGAGGCTGAAGAATATTACCTAAACTGAATCTGTCATTTGTATTTGTTTTAAGTTGCACCCTAGTGATTTGAGTAGGATGGTAAACATACATGTGGATTGTGGATCTGGGCCATGGATTCTCAACATTTTAAAACTAAGCTAGACTGGGGTTTTTTTTTCCTTAACTGCCATACTGCAGTAGCTTTCCTCTATGCTGTCCCACTCTTAGAAATCCAGTAAAAAAGTGTGTTTTCATCTGTTACTTTTCATTGCAGTCAGGAAACTTCTGTCTGGTGTCATGTTGGGGTGAACCTGACCAGTCTTTGTTTTCCTGTCTATGTCTTTGTTTCACAAATGATGTCAGATGAGCTTTGGAAATACCACTCATGGTTTGTTGGTGTCAAAAACCCAGGAGTGAGCATAAAATGTCACAATTAAGATTATTTGTAATGTTGACTTGCTAAACTACAGATGCTGCAAATTAAGCAAAGGTCAGACAGTCTTACAGGATTGTTAGAAAGATACCTGGTTCTTCTTCTACCCGGTATTTCTTTTCAAAAGTTATGCTCACAAAGTTACAGTGGCAATGACATAAAGGTAAGGTGTAAGTCATGTCTGTCCCTTTTTATTATCACTTGTTCTTAGTGTCAGTGAGCAGATGAAGGAAATTTAATTGCAGCTCTTTTCCTGATAGAGTAGTTCTCATTTTCCTCCCCATTTTCTCTCTGCATTGCCCAGTTTGTTTCTGGAAATTACTTTTTCATCATCAGTTGCATGTTCTCCTGCCCCTGTTTGGCACTGAGTCAAGTCTCTTCCTGTTAGGATTTCATTTCCATTTTAAGGCACCACTACAGCAGTGTTTGCTGTGGGAGGAGGGCTTGCAGTGATTCCCATGTGAGCCTGCTCATTGATTTGGTCAAGTCAACTCACCAACAAACAGCCCAGTGTGTTGTTCCTTCAGGAAGCCCTGCAGAGCAAGAACAGTGCATGAACAGTGTTCAGAGCTGCTTCTGGGCTCTGCAGGAAAAAGCTGTGCTGGTTGTTTTTCCTTTCCAGTCTCCACAGTGTTTCTGAATTTTAGCAGATGGGTCTGTAGTGCTGTCCTTAGGTAGAATGCATCATCTGGTGCCTAGGAGGAGCAGGACTGCATGGCTACTTTATACATTTGCTGCTGTTTCCCCAGGGATGCTGGGGAGGTCCTATTGTTGTGAACAATAGCAGAATACAGCCTGTGTGAGTTTGTCCTAGCAAGGAACTGGGTGGTACTTGGCACTGCTGTACAAGCCTTGCTGGGCACAACTTCATGGCTGGAATCCTTATGATTGCCATTTGGGGTGGGGTGAGAGATTTGGGGATAATAGATAAGGCAAAGTGAAAAGGGCAAGAAAAAACAGCTTAAAACCTTTTGATTGTACAGTGATTTTAGTCCCAACTAATGACTGTTGTTAATTTTTTATTTCCAGTGTAGTTGTGATGATTTGACTGCCATCTGTGCTGGACTTCTGTGGTTTCCCTCATAGTAGCCCTGTAACACCTGTGATGTGAAGGGCAGTTGTGATTCACTCACTGGTACAGGGATAATTACTTATTTACAATCAGTGCACTGTGAACCTCTGTTGGCTATAATTAGCCTCATACTGATTAATAGGCAAGTTATTTGCTTCAGAGAATCATACACAACTTCATTTCTCCTAACTTTGAGTAGTCAGTCATTATCCATTTCTAGTTATTTCAGGCATTTTTAATGTTTTATCCTAGCAATATGTTCATTCCTTTTTATCCAGTTTTCCTTTGTTCAAAATCACTGTAAGAAAAAGTTGGCCTCATCTATCACTTCCTGCACAGCACAAATTCACATCTATTTCCTATTTATGGCTCTGGTCTTTGTTTGCCTACATGGAGGAATGCCAGTCTGTGTTTCCCTTCTTGTTGTAAACAGGAATGTTTTAATAGGAAAGAGCCTTAATAAGCTAATAGGAGGAAAGGTGATGTTAATTACCTCATAAATCAATGAGCTCCAAAGATGAGGAATTTATTATTAATGTATCTGGATAACCTATCTGTAAGTAGGAAGTACCACCACCTTCTGTAGATTATGGGGACAGTCTGGTGTTCTTAGAACAAACATAGCAGCCAATCACTATCAAAAACCAATGTACCAAGTGTCATAATTTTAAAATGTATTTCATTGTTTCAGTATTCTTTAGGAAAGTGAAAACATACACTAAAATATACTCCATGTTTCTAAATAATCCCTTTTGAAGAATTAAAGTACGCCAAATCAGCAAACAAAATTCAGAAAGTAGAAAATTATGTTCATTGTTCTGTTAGCTCTCAATGTCATTTATGAGTACCTAAGAAAAATTTTTTGATTGAAATGCATTTTTGGTATTTCAGGTATGTAATTACGAGGATGCTCTTGAATTATTTTTTGCCAGCTAAAAACCCCTTTAACCTTTACAAATAATGTTTTGCCAGTGTGTGGTAGAAAACAGAAAATAGTCAGTTAAAAGTTGAATCTCAGTGCAGTCCATTCTGTAAAGCAAATTATTAGCATCATTTTTGTAACACCTAAATCTTGTTGTTCTTCCAGATGAACGTGTGTAGGCTGCGTTTAACAGTGCCACCTGATGAAGTGTCACAGCCTGAGCAGGGACCAAAGGAAACTGAGAGAAAGAAGAGTGTAAGTTTTAACAATCCAAGTTAAATTCTCTATAAATGAGAAGTAAGCATTGCCTCCACAGATGTTGGTACTTGTTGTTTTGGCATCCTGAAGTCCGGTAATTGTAGAAGATTTAAAAACATGTGGAAGGTTGTGAAATTGGGTGTGAGCTATGACCCTAACCCTTGGAGTTAGGGATGGCAAAACTGCATGTAAAATAGAGCAGTGGTAGAGGAACAACAGAGGTTGTAGGTGATTTGTGACTGAGGTGCCTTTAAAACTTGATTATTTAATATTTATATATCAAAGAACAGGAAACTGTTATAGGAACACAGTCCTGTATTAAATAGGATTTTGATCAGGATCCTCTTGATTCTAAAAGAGCATTTCATATTTCATTAACAGTGTGCAAGATTTGAGCATTAATGTAGTTGATGTGCTGGTGACTTTGATGTTTGTGTGTGCCAGCTAATTTTGGTACAGGGTGATGTACAAATAAGAAATTAAAGAATTCAAGATTGTTCTGAATTGAAAGGGATTTTGAAGGTCATGTGCTTAGAATGGTTCAGAAGGGCATTTGTTTTGCAGAAGTGAGTAGAGTGCACAGAAAAAAATTTTGCAATCTGTTTTGGTACAGAACTTGTTCTGTAAGAGCTGTTCACTGTAAGAGATGATGTTTGATTAGTCTTGAGGAGTGAGACTGAAAAGGGAAGCTGGATGAGCTCCACAACTTCACCATATGTATACTTTGATAAACCAAAATTAAATAAGTTGATGAAGTTTGCCAGACTCAATGTCTGACAATCAGAAGTATGAGAACAAAAACAAAAATAACAATAGGATTTACTAGAAGTAATTTCTTAGTGATACATAAAGGCAAAAATGACTAAAATTACTGAGAAAGACATTCTAAGCAGTAACAATAAATGCAAAGTAAAATGCTCAAGATAAGGATTCCTTATCAGTTGTTTTTTGTCCTGGAGTCATTTTCACACACTGGTCTAGCAGAGTAGTTGGTTCTTTAGGAATTAGAAATGTTACTTGCAGAATAGTTTAAATAGATCTTAATGCCACCTAAATTTGGGCCACGAAATTTATAGTAATATTTCATTTTGTACAGAGGTGTTTAGCTGTAGCATTTAGAGTAGCTTCTCTGTCAGTCTCTTGTCAGCTTGTACCTGATTGCAGCAACCCTCAGACTGGCCTGAGTTTATGGGCCCTTTGTCCTAGGAGGAATCCGAGTTTGCTTTTGAGGAGGATAGGTATTTACTCATGCCTTACTCACTTTATGGCTGTGAGTAATGTGATAATGAGAAAGAATTGTTAGGGATTAGGGTTGGACAATTTGTAGTGGCTTTCTTATGTAACCAATGTTTTTCTCTGTGGGACCTTGTATTTAATGAGCTGTTATTTCCATCATAATGCAAGTAAAGGCAAGTGGGCTTTATATCAGAAAATGTTAGGGAGAGGATATGAAGATAATAAATACATTATTTGGCTCAATGTGCAAAACTAGGATGTTTAAGAGATAGGTCTTTATTAGCTGAACCAGAAAAATATATGAAATTTAAATATCGCATGTTCTGAGTAGTTTCTAAAGTTCAGTACTTTAAGACAATTGAAATAATTAAAAAGTCAGGCTTCAGAGCTAGATGGGATCTACTCAGCCAATTTCAGAGCAATTAAAAAACACAGAGGAATTGTGCCAATTACTTGTGTTTTACAGTTTGTGTGTGATTAAGAAAAATACCCCACAGATAGTACAGCCATTCTGTATGGAAGCAGCTGCAAAAAAAAATCACTGCCCATGAGTTTTTTCCTCATGTCTCTAAAGCCAGACAGCAATATATTACCTATACATTTTATTGTCTGTGTAATCCATTGCTTTCTTCAAATTAGTTGTACAGTAACTTCCAGTGTACACATTCCTCATGACTCGTCATGCTGTGATACTTTTACTGCACAGTTTAATTAAAAATAATCTCCTACAAACAGTGATCAGGCATCACCTGTGTTCAGCTGACTTCATAATAATGAAATTGTTTAAAGCACTTTGAGAACAAATTTTACAAATTTTAGATAATTCTCACAGTCCTGTGAGAACTGTGCCCCTTTTTGGAAATAGGGATAATAGAAATTAGGGAACTGCTCTACCTTGCATTTTACAATTGAAGGTCAAAAAATCCAGCTTCAGCAAGAATCAAATTTAACATCAGATCCCTTGTTGGAATCTAGAATTTTGTGCTGTCTTTAATTGCTGACTCCTAAGAAAATGAGAACATGAAAAATGCTTTTGGTATTTCAGATATGTTAGTCTGATTTACAGAAATGAGCTGTAGGGGTAATCTGTGAGATTGCAGTTTTTGCTGTCAGAACCTGGCTGCAGGTGCTCTCCTGGTTGGGCAGGACAAATCTCTGCCTCTGCTGCTGAGAGAGGAAAGACCTGGCAGTGTTGAAGGGAATGCCAGAAAACTATAAATACCATGGCATGACATTTGGTTGTAATCTCCTCTTTCCAATCTTTCATTGGAAGGAGGTGATTTTGAGCTGCCCTAGTGTGACACAGCAGTGGTTCACTGTTTGTTACTTTTTACCATCTCTCAGGCTCGGTGCCATTAAGAGGTGCTTCATTTGCAGAATCAGCTAATGAACTGCACAGCAGCTCTTCCTGGGGCTGAGCCTCCCAATAACTTATTGTGCTGCTTGATATCAGACCAGAAGTGATTCTTTATCAATTATGTTGGTAGCTCTTGCCTTAGTCTTTTTCATTAGGGTCCAAACTTCACAGGAAATTTGTGCTGTATTTTGTTTAATCCGTATCAGTGCAGCAAGTTTCCCAATTAACTTTTTTTTACTGCTATGCATCCATTGAATAAAAATGAAGAAGAGATTAAAATGAAATTATGGATCCGGGTGGTTTGGTTGCAAGAAAATTGCTGCAGGCTATACTGTACTAGGGTAGCCTCTCCCTGCTTTTTGTGAAGGGCTGGCAGATGGTGCAGAGTTAGAGACTGATCTCAAAAACTGAAGGGGGAGTGAGTTTGTGTCAGGTTGGATTTTGTATACTCATATTTAGGATGAGATATCCTGAAAGAAGCATATGAGAACTTAATTCACAGGTAGAGGCTGGTTGGTTGGGTAGTTTGAATTGTTAGTACTTCAAGTAAAAAGAATGACAAACTATTCTGATTCTGTTCCATTATTTCTGTGCATGATAGACAATGGGTGACAGTAGTGTGAGGCTGTTTACTTCACCATGAAGTACAAAGGAATATTGTGCTTGGCAGATTGTATGCCAAATCTGCATATCCTGAAGCCTCTCTTGTCTTGCATGATACCAGACAATTGTATTGTCCCTGTTTGGGATTGGGCTTATTTTTATCCATCAGTCTCTTTCTTCACTGTCATGGTTAAATTTGGAAGTGCCATTGGAAGCTGCAGCTAAGCTTTTGAGGGCAGAATGTGAAGATATGTACAGACATACATTTCTTTTTCCTTTGGATGCACGGACAAGTGAACCAAAATGAGATAACACTGGGGAAATTTGTGTCACTTTACTGTCTGTGGCTTTCAGCCAATATTGAACAGTGTTTAGTCTTAAACTCGACTTGGTACTTAGGCTGCATATATCCTAAAACACTTTAATTTTCTTGGTTTTTTTTAAACATTACAACTAAGAAGTAAAATTCTTTTTTCTTCCTACACAAGAATACAGAAGCATAGTAAACTTTTTTTTTTTTTTCCCCCAGCAAAAAAAGTAGGCTGTAAAGAAGCCAGGAGGGGAATTTGCTTCTGTACATCATGGTGAGAATCAAGCAGAAACTTGTGTCAGGCCTGGCTCAAGAATTTGAGTGCAGTGAATGTGTGGCTGTGGTGCAGATGGAATCTAGGACAGTGCCTGTTTTCTCTGCTGCTGCCAGCCCACTCCTGTCAGCAGAGCAGACCTTGTGCCTGCACAAATGTGGTTTATCTGCTACAGGTGATTTTACTGTTTCTTAGTCTCTCCAGCACTGGTCACTTAATTTTTGACCTGCACTAATTAAGCAGCACCTTTGTTAAAACCAGCACTACGTAAAAAAATGCAGAAAGAATTCCAGTGACTTCTGAGGTTACTGCTGTTTTGTTGTATCTTAGTTTCCCAATGTGTGAACACTGGCATTCTGTGTACAGATTTCATGGCTTAGATATCACTTTGTATAATGTCTGACACTTCTCTTTTGAGATGGATACCTAAATTCTACACCCAAGGAGTTTCAAAGTTGGAATGTATTCAAGCAATACTTCTTGCATTCTTCATGAATTTAAGAACACTCATGTCTGTTGTGGCATATTTTCCTTATTGTAATACTATTTTAATGTAAAACATTCCCATATTTACCATGATTTTCATGGGCTGTAGAGGAATATGAAGAGACATAAAAACAGAGCTGCCTTTTACCAGAGCACAGTAACTTTTCTTGGTGAGCTTAATGTTATAAATGTGCCATTTTACTGAAGAGAAAATATGTAACCTCAGTAACATCATGGATATGCTTGTTCCTTGTGTAACTAGTGAACAGGTAAAAGATAACTGGATATTTTTAGAAACATCTGGAATGTGGCTGTTAAGGAAAAGATAAAGCCTCACTTAGTTGATATAATTCTTGTTAGAAGTTTTTTGATGGTGTAGGTAAACAGAAGACCATGAGTCAGGAATAATTTAAGGCCACGGAGATACTAGACACAGAATTGTGTTAAACATTACATTAGATGTCCTTTTTTCTCAAAGAAATTGTTTTCTGTGCTTTTGCTTTTAATTTTGGGGCAGGGAGAAGTATAAAATATAAACCTATCTGACTTTCATTTATAAAACTGGTAGATTAGAAACAGATCATCCCTTAGTGTTATTTACATAATGTACAGGCCATAGAAAAAACAGTTAAAAACTCAAATTCAGGGTTTGGCTTTGTAATATCTTCACCTGTTTCATGCTACTTGTGCTGCCTCCTTGAACAGAGACATAAACAGGATGCACAGTAATTATCAAGACTTTTGCAAGCCTGGGGTGTAGGCTTCTGTTTTAAATATTTATTAGTTAAGTAAACACAGTCTGTGTTTCTTTGGTACGTTCTGTGTGATCACACCAGCACAGCTGTCTCTTGCTGCAGCACAGCCAGAACACGTTCCTGGAGGCTGATCCAGGATGTCTGAGCATCTACACGAGGTGTCCTTGCTGCCACCTTGGGCTGTGTAGAACTGACTGTAGGTACAAAGATATATTCACAAACTGACAAGCCAACCCTGTCCTTTCAGATCATTAGCTCACATTAGAAGAGATTTGGCTGATATTTTGACTTTAAACAACAATGGTTGATTAATCTAATGAACCCTTCTATCTTAAAGCTCTATTCTGGTTAGCCTTACAGTATTTACTTGCTCCTAAATACTTGCCTGTATTTACTTATGCTGTTATCTTCATTGAGATGCCTCACTGTAGATAAGAGTGGAGACCATTGAGGACCTGCTTGGAAAAACATTTGAGTTCTGAGAATGGGTGTGTATGGGACACAGAGGAAAATAATGGGAAGTATTTGACTTTAAAAAACTGTTCTGTAGTTCTTGAGGATGCAGAAAACCCAGGATTAATGAAAGAGGAAGCACGGGAGAGAGGCTGTGTCAGAGGAAGAATAGAGTACAAGGGAGAAAAAGAGACAAAGATGGGTGGAAGCAGCTTCAGAGGAGGCAGAAGTATAGTCAGTGCATGCTTAGTGCTGCAGTTCTGTGGAGATATTTGAGAACTGAGGTACTCAGCAAGGTCTTGTTTAGAGATAAAGCTGTATTGAAAAAGTAGTGAACAAACTAAGCAACCATCTCAACTCTTCATTCAGAGGGGTCTTCTGATTGTAGCCTTTCTCCTAAGAGGGAGCTGCATCAGGTGAGCCCTTTTTTTGGCTATTTATACAGAGCACTGAAACTAGTGGTCACCGAGAAGAAATTCAGAGTTAGTAAACAGAAAAGGGTGAGTAGAAGATAAGCATGGTTGGAATAGAACAGCAATGAAAAAGGTTAAGGAAACATGAGAACAGTTACTTGTGTAGCTGTTGGCTCACACATCTTTAAAACAAGCAAGAACTGAAATTTTACCAGGCACTTGTCTGGGGATTATGATACGAAGGAAGAATAAGGAGAGGGTAAAAACAATATCCTGCATTTTAAGTAGCACATAGGACTGGAACAGTCAACAGATGATGGAGAGTCTTTTAATCTTCTGAAAGAGAAGTAAGAAAGGCATTTTAGGAGGCTTGTGCAAATACAGATAACAGGCAAGTTTAGCATTGTTGCAAGAGACATGTAACCAGTCTGCCTTTGTGTGTACCTAATCCTGCATGTACTGTCCATTATAATGTAAATTTAAGTCTGTTCATCTCTGAAATACATATGTAAGTGCCATGGATGATTATCCAGCTGCAAACCAACTGGTCTGAATTTGTAGGTCTTTCTTGGGATGGGGGAAGGGGGGAATCCTTCAAAGCATTCCTGAGGAATGTGTTCATAATATTCTAAAAATAAGGAACTTGGTCAGAATTTTTATGCCAGAACTCTGCAAACAGCAGTTTAGACACTTTAGACAATTCTGCTAATGTTTCAGAGGCACAAAGGACCTTGGCATTGCCATTCAGCTTTTCACCCCATTAAATATGAGTGATCATGGGCAAAGGGTATGGATTTATGAATTCAGTCTGGTGCCTTGGTAACCTCTAAACAATCCAAGTGATTATTCATTCTGTTATCAGGAAGATGGAAACTTGTGTGTAATCCTTTTTTCCAGATGCAGGGGAGGAGCTGTAATGAACTATGAAAGAAACTCTACAACCCTGGAAGCAAACAAACACAAAATAATCTTGAGTCATGTCCCCATCTGGTTTCTTTATTTCCCTATTTATAAGTATGAGGCGTAGGACTTTTGTTTGTGCACATCCAAACAGCAAAACAAAACCCCCAATAATACATAATTATCAAACATCTCATTTTGAGGATATGAAGCTTTGCATATAATGTTTTCAAAGTGCAAAATTATATCATGTATAAGTAGAGCTGGTTGCCCAATGTTTTCTTCATTAAGTGGTTTTAAAGCTTTCTTTTCAAATGAAGGTTTACAGTTTTGTTGTTCAGTGCCTGATATGTTCTTTATCAGGTGTCTGCTCTGTGATTTTTGCCCTCCCAGCTGTGCACACACACACAGAGCTTCAGCAACATGGTTAAACTATTAATGATGGGATAAAGAAGAGAGTGTAGGATTTACACTGTTAGGAAAATCTGTCAGTGCCATGTGGGATGGACACAATATAAAACGAATGTCTGCCTCTATAAATTTTTCTTAATACAAGAAAATTTTCCTGTTGATTTCCCCCTTACCCAAAGAAATATTTATTCTTATATTGCCAGCATAGTTGTGTTGGTTTGGCTCCTAAAAGCTGAGAGTGCAGCTGCTTTAGGCTGCAGATGGTGTCCTGTCTTCACCATCATGGTAAGGACTGGAGATTTCTAGGATGCAGCTGCACATGGATATAAGATGTTGAGCTTTGTCTGTTTTTGGCTTTGCTTAGAGCAAAAAAAAAAAAACAAAAAACCAAACCAAAACATATTCTAAAGTCAATGTAGTAAATGTCCTCAAGTGTACCTGTATCTGGTATATCCAGAGTAAGAAAGTAAGCTCATTAAACCATCTATACTTGATTTTTCTCCAGAAGTGACCTTTCAAAAACAATGTGCAAAGCTTATAGGTAACAGCTGTGTATCCAAACTTTTCATTCTGACTTTCCATTCAGAGATCACTGATTATTTTTAGATTCCTAGTTTGCAAATATTTCACAATCAGTAAGAATATTTTCCCCTTTAAAAAAGTCATAATGTGTATGTTTTCATCTAAGGTAGTTATTTAAATTCCTTGTAATCAAGAAGAGAAATGAGTAGTTCTGAGGACTGACTAATTTCAGGTGCTTGTGACAGAAGGATGTTTCCCTGGGCCCATTAGAAGGGAGGAGAGATGAATAGCCAGGTCAGGTGGTGATCTGACCTTGCAGATACTCATTTACATGCTGAGGGAAATCATTCCTGCTGTTTGCATGAATACTTTTCTGGTTAAGTGTATTGATGAGATGAACAAGAGGAGTCTGTGAAGGGTGACTTGAAGTAAGACATGCCATTATTATGAGTATGTTCCACAAATTTCTGTAGATCATTCAAATAAAAAATGTTGCCTCTTTAAAGCAAGCTCTATTTACATAGCAAGACTTGATTTAGAAGGTTTATCCTTATACAGTACTTAATAACATTGGAACACCCACATAAATTCTGTTTCATAGCTTTGCTTTAGCTCTTCCAATGTCAGTTCTGCAACATCTGTAACAGAATTGGAGACCTGAAATCAGTTTGATTGCTTTGGAGGTTCTTAGCTTTAAAAGCAAACTGAAATTCTGCTTTATCTTCAAGAGAAACAGGCATTTTCTCTTTTAAGGAGTGCTGCCTAAAAGGTTTTTATTTCAGTTTCTTAGAACTTTCTATGTTTTTTGAGTGAACTTGTGAATTTTTGTTTCATGCAGCAGGGAGTTTGGGAAATGATAATAATTGAATAAATAGAAATAATTCTGTTGGTGCAAGAATTTAGAGGGGACTAGAGACCTGACAGTGTTCTGCATGAATGCAGAAAAGTAGCAGCTGGTGGTGAATGAAAATTAGCCAGGTTAACCTTTTCTTACTTGTCTCTACCTCTCCTTTTACAAATCCAGCCTGTTGTCTCTGGCTGTGCCTATGACTTTCATTGAAGGCAGTGGTAATTAGACATGTCTGTATTCTTTATTAATTATAAATTGGTCATAGTTCTTTTCAAAAACATGAAGGCTGGCAGGTTGGCTCCAAAATGTTTGGGACTTAGTGTTCATATGTACTGTTGTGCTTTCACTGTAATTGGTGTCTCTCCTGGCCCTAAGTTACTGTGGTTTTATTCAGGACTTTTTATTCTAGTACTTATTTATTTTAATTTTTTTTTATTTTTATTTTTAGGATCTCTACCATGTTCCAAATGGGATCTCTCCAGGGAAGCTCTCTCATGGGATGGTGTATGGGGTTGTGCACCGAACTGACAACAACCATAAGAGAGAAATGGTGGTTTATGGCTGGTCAGCTGACCAGCTGAAAGAGGAGATGAATTACATTAAAGAAGTGAGTTACACTTTCACCTCAAAATTTGTTAAATACCCTTTTCATATATCCATGTAGAGTTGTGAGAGTATGATGGGATGACTGATGTCTAGCCCAACATCTCAGTTTGAACTGGGAGCCTACTCTGAAGCTAGAGGCTGGCCTTGGCAGGATTTGAGTTGGGAAAACAGCATGCTCTGTACCTGTGAACTGTACTTGCTGATGGAAGAAACTATGTAAGCAGACACCTGAAAGGATAAAGTCTTCTCTCTTCCTCTGCTTCCCCTGTCCCCAACCCCCCCAGCTTTGAAAAGGCTTCTAAATTAGGTGACATAGTAAAATCACTTGGGTATATTTTAGGGCAGCCTTAAAATAGTCAGCCTAATAAGGATGTCTTTGTACTACTTTCTCTGTGCCTGCTCATTTATCACAGTTGGCAGAAGACCTCCTGAAAAACAAAAAATGCATTTCTGATCCTGCTTGAAATTTTTCTGTTCTTGAAACTCAGCATCTCTTTGCCCATCAGTCTTTGGCTCTCAGGCTGTGGCAGTAACACCCTAATTCCCTCAGGGCAAATAATCTGACCTCCTTCCACCCACCTTCACCACCCAGGAGGCTGTTGGTCATTGCTTATCCTGTTACACTGATTCAAGTGCAAACTGAATTGATGGAAAAGGGAGGAGCCCTGAGTCAAGTGGGCAGTGTAAAGCTCTGCAATCATGTGTGCTCCTCACATCTGCCTGGTCTTGGCTATCAGCACTTGCTTCTCTCCCTTGGTACTCCCATTTTGTCAGCTCCTGGTGTTCAGCACTCTCAAGCTGCTGAGGTTAGGGCTGGCAGGGTCTGCCAGTGCTGCAGTGCTGGTGAGGCACACAGGCTGCCCTGGCTGCTGTTTTCCTGCCTGGGGAATTTCTCTGCCCTGCTGGGGTGGTGTCAAGGGACAGGTGAATTGGCACACAGCAGGGCCAGCTCCCCAAACTGTGCTCTCTGTGGTACCTGAAGATTGAGTGGGGTGGAACCATCTCCCTGCCCCTGTCTGTCCCTTATGGAGGGACATGCCAGACCATGTCTTCCTTGTGCATTCAGGTACTGATGCTTTCAGGAAAAGTGGGAAAGACATGGGAAGAGATGTGCTGGTTTTTGCTCTTCCATCTTCTGGAAGCTGTGTTCAGCTCTGCTAATTTGTGATCTTTGGTCTGCCAGAGTAGTGTTGTCTTTAAAAGCAGAGTGTTAAACAAGAGTCCTCAGCTTGTGCTGTGTATGTGCTGACTCAAATAGACCAAAAATGATGGGCTGTGTCAGATCTGCTGACAGCTTCCTCTGCCTGAGTCAAATTTGCATCTTGCAAGAGGGTGTGTGTGCCTGTGCCTGTGTGTGAGGAGGCACAGGGTGAGCAGTCCTTTCCAGCTTCCTTCTCCTCATCCCCAAGGGAGCCCATGGCTAGGGAGCACTCCTTGCACAGGTCTGGTGGCCAGTGCCCCTCTTTTTGTGCAGAGCTGCTAAAAACATCCCCTGCTGAAGTTCACCTCACCCCACTGTGCAGAGACAGTAAATTCACTGCCCTAAATGTTCTGCAATCAGCCTGTGTTTGGTAGAGGTGAGGAAGGGGAAAAAAGAGGTTGAATTACATAAGCTGTAGGCAAACAGGATTGCAGTGGCATGCAAAGCCAAATTGGAAGTCAGTTTGGGTGGTTTTTGAGTTATGTTTTTTCTGGAAAGGCAAGGAATAATTTACATCCATAGTTCTTGAAGTCAAATTGAATTCTCAGTTCTTCAGATTTGAAATTGCGTTGGTAAATGTAAGCTAATTTGTTTAGTTAGATAGTCTAAAAGACTGAAATTTCAAGTGTTTACCTGCAAAGGAGACCCAGGGGAAACCAACCACTTTAAAAGTATGGAGGTATTTTTAGTCCATGCCTTTTTTTCCTGAAATAAAACAATATAAGATCAAATTAATCAGGTTAGAATGCCTTATGGATATTTAATTGAAATTAATTTCTTTAAATTATTAATTTAAAAGTGCTTAAGAATGTACAGAGAAGTTTAGAACTACTCATAGTGACAATTATTTGTATCATCTCTATGTAGACAAGTCTTGAGAGTTTTTGCCTTTTTCTTGAGAATAAATTGCTGTTATGCAGTGGTAGATTAACAATAGAAATTAAAGAAAGTAACAATGAAGAACATAGAGGAAAAAAATTATGTCCTATTATATATAAACAATATAATCCAAAATTTTGACAAAGGCCTTTGATTTTTCTGACACCAGGTGAGAGCAACTCTGGAAAAAGTAAGAAAGAAAATGTATGGTGAATATGATGAAATGAAACGAAAAATACAGCAGCTTACAAATGAACTGAAAGTAAGTATCCATTCATTTGCAGGGAAAGCATATGAGAAAATCTGACCCAGTGTTATCTAGAAACTTTTCTATTGCTTTAGCAGAACAGAACTAATCTCCCAAACCACTCCAGTTCACTGTTTTATGACATCTGTAGTTTCCTTTCTTTATTTATTTTTCCACCCAAGAAGGTATAGCAGGACAGGGACGTTTTTGCATATAAAATCAAATTGGCTGGAAATTCTTGGAAATAAAAGAATGATCTTGATACCATTGCCTGTGTATATTGGTAATTAGTGGAGATGGATGTAACAGCTTCCAGGTGAATCAATTAAATAACATTGATAATTAGGCAAAACTGATGACTTGGAGTAATTTCAACACTTTGCTGTTTTAATGACTCTATTGCTTAAACACAAAGTAAAAGAAGTAGCAATATTCATTAGTATTGAAGTGCTAAAAACTAATTACCTTTTGGTTTTTAATGGAACATTTCAATGATCTGTCTTTCTTCTGACATGCTGCTTTAGCAATGAACTCTGTTGCACTCTGTAAAAATAGCCTTCATATTAAACTGTTGATTTGTTCATAAAAAAATCTGAAAATTTGCTTTGAATTTATGTTCAGCATTGATTTTCACAGCCCTGGTTCAGAGGAAGCTTTGGCAATTACAAGTATTCTGACTTCAAGGGACTGGGACCTTGACTTTTGCCTTTCTGCCATCCTCATTTGGAGGCTGTCAGTTCCCTGCATGCTGTATTAGGTACAAAAATCAGAACTTGCTGTAAACTGCTACTTTGATTCTCTACAACTGGTCTCAAAAAAAGAGGAAAAAAAATCCCCCTGACCTGAGAAAAAGAGAACTCAATTTCTGCAAACTGTTAAATAGTCATAATGCTGCCAACAAGACTCACTCTCCCCCCAACATGCATGTGGTAAATGCTGATTCAGGTGCAGCTTTGTTGTCTTTGCTGCTGATCTTTACTGAATAGCACTGATGATATCCTGCACTTCCAGAACTTCTGTCAGACCAGTAGAAATCCTGCATGAGTCAGAAATTCTTCCTTAATTAAGGGTTTCTGACCAGCTCTGACAGAATATCTAGTTCTGCAGCAAATTAGCAGTTCATGAAGCTTCCTTCTGACATAAATGGTGCATTAGGAGATATCCTTCCCTTTTTTTAAATATCTAAACTGCCTGAAAGGAAGCACAAGTGTTGTTCTTCCTAATAACATGAGCTTTTTGTTTGGTTAGTTATTTGGGAGCTGATTTTGGTTTTATATGACTGTTGTCTTTTGTGCTATTGCTAGTCCTGTTTAAAATCCTTTCTATACTCTTTGCTTCAGCTTTCAATCACTGTGCTTTTTTCTTACCAATTTCCAGGACAACTTTTTGTTTGTAAAGTTTGTTTGAAATTTGCTCTTTCAATATCCTGCCCTGGGCTTCTTCACACAAATTCTTACTTTCTTAATCCATCCAAAGCATTTCTGCTTTTGTTTGTTTTACATGAGCACACATTTATGGAAGGTTAACAGTGACTACTTGGCCTCTGCTCTCTATGCTGACCTAATCTGTGTATGGCTTGGTTACTACACACTTGTCCCCTGTATCAATCCCTGGTGTTCTTCTGTTTTTATCAAGAAAGAAATCTGGTCCATCTAAGAATGTGAGCTAGGTTGGCTTCCATTAGTAACAATCTTTTACTCTTTATTACTGGATCATTCAGAATTATTTACACTGTTTGGGTTTTGGTCTCTTCTTGAATGATGTCATTTTGTGTCTTTTCCTCCCTTCAGTTTTTAAGCATGTGTGTGTGTACATATCAGAAAATGACTAATTTTCACACAATAAATCCCTTGGGCTTCCCCTCCCTGCTTTGTACTGTTCATCCTTACGTCTTCTTGATGTTGCTTCTTAATGTACCTGATTAGTCAGTTCCTTCTTAATCAAGGCTTTTCTACAATTCACAGTTCTAGAATTCCTTATTTCTTGCATCCTTCTGCTTTTTGCTCTGAATTTTTGCAATCTGCCCACTCTATGTATATGTTTCTGGATAGACAGCTGCCAATTGTCCTCTTGTCCTTTCAAAAAGAACAGCTTATACAGTGATTGCAGACTAACAATAAGCCTTATTTCTGCTACATTATTTGGATTTTAAGTTTGTTTGCTTGTTTGTTTGTGAGAATATACTTTGAGGCTGTGTATTTTAAGCATCCTAGTAATGTGAAAGCGACCTTGGCATCTTTCTCTTCTGTAGCTCTCTTAGAAAGAATAGGTAAACTTGATCATTATTCTATATAAAACTTTTTTGTTTTGTTTTGTTTTTTTCCCTGCTCAGGTGACAAATGCTCATCAGGAATCCTTAGAGAATCATGTGCGAGTGCAGGCTGCAGCCTTAGATAGCTTTAGTGAAATGAACAGCTCCTTGACATCAGCATCAATAGACTTGCAGGTACATCTTCATAGCTGCTTCCCAGCTCACAGCTGCCTTTTCTAACATGGCTTTCAAAGCATACAGAAAAGATGGGTGGCAGATACAGATTCTAACACTAAGCAACATCATAAAGTACTGCCTTGGATATCTAAAGCACCAAATTTAGGAAACAAATATAAAAACGTTCCAGAAGTTTCTGGTTTTTTAAACACAGGAAAGATTAAAAATAGTGAACAATAAAGAGATATAAAGAGATATTGTTATAGAGCAGATTAATACCACAAGTCATGTCTCTATGAAGGATCTAAGGTAAAAATGTGGTTTGGTCTGTATAGTGCAAAATGGTTCATCTCCTGACTTAGTTCTGCCTTCAGCTGGTAACAGAAATGAAGTGGCATGTTGGGATGTCAGACACTTATGAGATTTTACATACCTGTGAGATGCAGGGGGAGGTACAAGGTGGGAATGAATTTTCTTTTTTAAAGACTTCTAAATATCTGAGCTGAATGACTTAATGTCCCTGCTTTCTTGTATGTAACAAGAATGATACATTCTTGTACATTGCTCTCTTGTTTTCAGTCCACTGTATTTTGTATGTTTGGCAAGGTCCTCAGAGGGAAGGGAAGATTACTCATACTGAAATGTAGCCATGTTCCTTTTTTTTTTAAATAGTGTTCCAGGACTTGATTTCAAGGAGTATACTCCTCACAGAAATACCTTCTAGCAATAACAAAAGACATAATTTTAAATGTTAAAACTTGCAAAACTGTTCACACTGCATTAATATGTCAGGAAGCTCTTTAAATGTGCTGTTTCTTAATCTCTTGCCTATATTAATTCATCAAATTATTTCTGATTTTTAATATGTTCTTTGCCTCTTTCTTCTAGAAAACTCTAGTGGATGTTACATTGGAGAACACTGACATAAGGGAGCAAATAAGGAATTTAAAACATACACATGAGCAATCTATGGAAAAGCTGAGAGAGAAGCAAAAGCAACTGGAAACAGCACAAATTGAAAATCAGTTACTGAAGTTAAAGGTGTGGTATATAAACTCCTCAAAGAATACTGCACAGTAAGGGCATTAGGTGGATGTTAAATAAATTCCTTGGCCTTATCTGGAAAGGGTTCTTCATTCTTCATGCCCTCATCATGGCCTCGAGCTCACTCATTCCTGTGAATCAATAGTGGTTTAATAACAAAGAAGCTCAGCTGGCGACAGGCAGTCTTCCCATAACATGGGCTGTAACATAAGAGTGAGAGATGTTGACAGGTAAAAATGCAAACCATTAAATGGTTATTAGCATCCATTCCCATTAAGTGAAGGAATATTACAACTTTACACATTGCTACATGAATTTCTTGGTGTTGAGTTTCTTTGGTGTTGCACCATTTTTAATAGATAGTCTGTTAAGTCTTATGAGTGTGTGGTCAGCACGTAACAGCAAGCATCTTCAAAAGAGAATTAAGCTATTTCTTTCAGAGAAATGCAAGGGAGAAAAACACAAACTGCAAGGTTTAATATGACAGAAACCTTGACCATATCATCTCCTCATCAGCCAATGTATTCCTTTAATCTCAAACCAAGCCCATAAATAAAACAAACACACCCTACTCCCTCCTCGGAAACCTTTGTGTCTGTTAAAATTGCTCAAAATAGACCAATTTGGATATAGTACCAAATCAGAATTTGTCAAGTTTTGAAAAATTTATAATTTTTGATAAAGTTTCTGAAATTCAGGTCACTGCAGCTATATTCATATTTAATTTTGTCAGAGAAGGTGTTTCTTTCTATCCGTTTTGCTAGTGAGTAGCACTCATGCTTAGTGATGAATGTTAAACAAGAAAATGTAAGTGAATCTCATGTTTTTTTGGCTTTCCTCTCACAGTGAAGCTCTACAGGCTATCAAAGAAGCTGTATTTTGCACCTGCTGTTGTCAGCAGGAAATAAAAAGAGGGAAAAACCAAGTTACAGAAGCAAAGATGATGCAACTAAAAATTTAAAAGAGAAATTTGGGCTTCACTATAATAGTAAGGACATGCCCCAGCAAGTCAGTCTGCTTCTAAGACCAGGGAACTGAAGCTTAAGTCTCAGTTCAACTGAATGCATAAGGATTTGTTTATCTTCAAGCATGTTAAGCTCTGCAGAATACATGCCCTGCATTTACACAGCAAAAGTGTAAATTTTGCCCTCACACTTTCAGTTTTAGTACCAAGTTAGTGAACAATATACCTCATTAGTGTCTTTAACAGTTAAATATAAAATTGTGTCTCACAAGGTGCCAAGACATCTGGGAATTCATTCTAGGAGTGACTGTAAGAGGATGGTGTGGGATCTGGGAGGGTAGTGTTGAAAAGCAGTAACTACTATGTACAATGATTTCATTCTGGGTGGAGAACACACCTGTGGGGCTTATTGAGGAGCTTTGGTTTATTCATAAATCTGCAATAATTTAGACTGGAGATGTTGCTTAAGTGTATTGTAACAGATGCCCTGATACAATTCTTTCAGGCTTCCTAAAATGTGGGAGGTTCATTTAACTCCACACCCTCTCATAAAGTGCAGGTCACTACCTGTGTCCCGGGGTTGGCCCAGGTGAGATGACAAAAGGGGACAGTTGCAGTGCAAGTGGAGTCCTTCAGGGCTCACCCCTTTCCAAAGAGTGAAATACACTGTTGTTTTTCTGCAGGGTACTAAACAAGTTTGTTTCTGCCATGCAAGACCAACCCAAGGATATACTAAACCTATTGGTCCTTGAAATAGAAACAAAATCCAACCCAAAACCTTAATGATCAGAACTCTGTGTTTTGCAGATGTGTTAAGTGTGATGATCAGCAGGGAACTTTATTCCTCCTCGTCCTGTCACTTTTGTAGCACCCACAGCATTTCACTATAACTTTGTTAGATTCACAGCATCTCTAGGAAGAGAACTAAGTCCTGTACTGTTTTACTTCACTTTTATTGTGGTTTACACAGTAGATGGCCTAAGCTGTGAATATCCTTAATTACTGAGGGTGTGGTTGAGTCAGTGTTTTCAGTCAACAGCAGGAAATCTGGTCTCTGAATTACCATTCTGCCCTCTCCCCTGTAGCTCTAGTAAAGTTTCTGGTTCAGTTGTTAAAAATTAACCCTTCCACATACCTCAGAATTTTCATTTTCAGTTTGATTGCTTTGCTGCATGGTTACCCCAGTTCTTATGCTTCACAAAAAGCAGAATGTGAAAAACCAAGAGAGACCAGGGAGGGTACTGCAATAAAGTATTGCTTTGAGTGTTCATGGTCAGTTGAGTCTAGTCCATCTCTAGTCCACACACTAGTTGAGCTGGGGGAGACAGTATTGTTTCAATGGGGAAACAAACCAAGTGACTGGGAGGCTGTTACGGGTTCAGCAAAGAGGCATGGCCTGATTTGGATATGCAGTGACTAAATGACTGAATTCAGACAACATTGAACTTGATGGAACAGCAACTTCTGCAGCTTCAAATTACAAGAATATTGGCAGAATGATGTAAAGGTCTTGATGCAAATGGAAATCTACTTTTGCAATGTCAGATTTATAACAAGGGGGAGCTTAACTTGAAACTCTTATTATCTCATTATGTGAACTCTTTCTCCTGCTGCCAGCAATACTGTACTGACTGATGGGGCAATTTCCTCTCTCACAGGTGGAATCATCACAGGAAGCCAATGCTGAAGTCATGAGAGAGATGACCAGAAAGCTGTACAGTCAGTTTGAGGAAAAAATGCGAGAAGAGGAGCAGAAACACAAGGCTGAGAAAGAAATGCTCCTGGTATGTACAGCCAGTCTGTAAGAGCAGTGCTTAGCTTGGAGGTGGTTTCTCAATTGCTTCATTCTCTGGAGTTGATGCATGTTCCTTCCCTTCTGTCTCTGTGCCACTGTTACTAAGCTTTCCAAACTTTTGTGGTTGTAGGACTAAGAAAAATGTGTTCAAACACAGTAATGTCAATGATAATCTAGATTTTAAAATCTGAAATAGGGTAAGTAGGTTTTTAAACTTCTGATTCTCTAAAAAGGGAAAATACAATGTCCAATTTTAAGTGACAGTTTAAGGAGGAAAGGGGATAACTTCACTGGATGCTACTGGAGCAAGAACTCTCCTATTCCCCAATTTCCCTCCTATGAGCAGTCAGTTGTTGCATTTTTAAAAATTATAGAGGCAGATAATGATGGAGATTGAAGATAAATGCTCCTTTTTATTCATATTGCTGTACATGTGAGGAAAGGACAAAGCTGAACGTGGTAAATTATGGTGTACAGAAATCTGTCTTTTGCAGCACCATATTTTTCTCATGCTGTTATTTAGCAGCATCCTCAGGGGAAGGGAAGGAAAATCAGCTATCTAAGAAATTGTCACAATGATGCTTTACTAATACCTGTGTATTTCAAAGTAACTCCAACCTTTTACTCTATATAATTCACTTTTAGGGTCATAACTCTTCCAGATTTCTGAGCAGGTGCAGTGAAAAGCTTTGAGCTCTTTAGGTGCTATTAGCCTGGCCCTATAGCAAAAAAGAAGAAATATTCCTCATTAACATATTAGCTGCTGATGTGACTGAAAATGTTCTTGTTTGTAGGAGGAAACAAACCGGCTTCTGAAGGCTATTGAAGAGGCAAACAAGAAGATGCAGATTACAGAAACAAGCATACAGGAGAAAGACCAGAGAATTGGTGAGCTGGACCGGCTGATTGAGCGCATGGAAGAGGTATTGAGAGCTGATTGCTGCCTTGAGAGGAAATGCACAAGTGCAGGGGAAATTCCATTTGTTACTGTTCTGCTGCTCAGGGACTGCCATTGCTGTTTGCATCTCAGTTACTGCACTTAGTGTATCAGTAAATGCACCTGGACTGC
Source organism: Erithacus rubecula (assembly GCF_903797595.1). NCBI lineage: Eukaryota > Metazoa > Chordata > Aves > Passeriformes > Muscicapidae > Erithacus > Erithacus rubecula. The sequence continues at coordinate 15,018,633 of NC_136666.1, forward strand.
CACAGAGACCCTGTGCTGAGTTATGCAGTGAATGTAGGATTGCAGTACAGTTCACAAGTACAGATGAGTTCCTTCACATTAGTTCTTTAATCTGCTCTTATCTGGCTGATCTCACCCAGTGAGACTGAATGCCTCTTAAATTCCCATCAAGGTGGATAACAAACAGTTCTCTCTTAAATTGTTTGACTCAGAGCCCAAGTCTTCATAGATCTTCACAAGCACTGTGCTGGTGGGCACTTAAAAATAAACAGGAATACTCTGAGGGAAGAAAATGTAGCAACACCTTTTATCTCAGACTAGGACTGGGAGATCTTTGTGGAGTGATAATGTGGATAATTTGACATTTAAAGATTTTGATGACTCATATTTTCATTGAAAAAATTAAGTTTCAAGTACAGCCATACATCTTTATATAGGAAATTGAAAACTGATCTTGTTTCCATGCATAGCTGGGAAATTGATTTTATTATTATGTATTCTGTGCTGCTTGGCTATAGGAAATGCATGAATTTTTGTTTAATCAGTTTCTATTTTAATTTCACAATGATGTTTTGAATTGCAATGAAATATGCTTTTTGAAGCCTTTACATTTTGATACATGGAGAACTGAATTATAACTTTTCTTGTTTAGGAACGTCACCAGCTGCAAAAACAACTTGAATTAAATGAATTACAAATATCTGGAGCAAAATCTGAAAACAACTCTGACAGTGAAAGGTGAGATATGACTTGCCTGTGGAACTTCTACTCTTGTTAGGAAACTTCAGGGGTTTCTTTGGTTTTGTACACATCTAAATTTTGCCTTTTCTAGCTTTAAAACTGCAGTCTGGTAAGGATTGTCCATCTGAATGTAGGTTTATTTATATGTAAAATATCAAGACAATTATTTTTTGCAGCAATGACCACCTTCATGCATCTTTTCTGAAAAGTTGTTTGCAAATGTGGAGAGTCCATTGTAGATGGAACAAGCTGTGGCTTGCATTTTTCTTAAATCTGCATTCCCAAATTCAGAGGGGTATGATCCTGACTATGAATACTTTCACTATCTAAACTCAAAGGTTTATATGACACTGCTTGTGTGGGTAAAGATGAATTATATAACCAGAAACTGAATAATAGTACTTGATTACTTCTTATGGTTCTGTGGCACCCAGAAATTCAGTTTTAAGGTTTTGGGTGTCCTGCTGTTCTTTGGGAAGCATGAACATAAAAGGAGGTCCCTGCTGAGAGCTGCTCAGTGCCTTGTATTGATCTGTGACAGCTTCTCTGGTTTCAGAGTAAGAATGGCATTTCACAGCAGCCTGTTAAAATAATAACTTCAAGTGAACAGATGTCGCTCACATACAAAATAGAATATGGAGATGAAAGATAATTGCTGTTTTCCTTTACCTCTGAATAATACAGACTCTTCTTGCTTCACTGAGTCCTTTTCAGTGGGAGAAATTACACTGCAGTAAAAGGGCAAAAGCAGGAATTTGTGCAATGCAAGCAAGCTCACAGTGGCAATCTGTGCCATGCAAGCAATAAATCTGTGTTCAGATGATGCTGGTTTATTCTTAATTTGTCTTTACCTGCCTGTACCTTATCAGACACTTGAGTTCCACCTTAGGAAGGATGTCCATTCCATTTCTCCATCCCTATCAATGCTTAAGATCCTGAATCTTCCAATGAGATATAAAATATGTGCTACAATTGCAATCAAAATACAAAATAATGTTTTGTGAGATCTTAATATGCACAACTGAAAAACTTCCAGCAATGCTTTCAATTTTCTGAGTCCCTGTCCAAGTGCTGCAGTTACATTTCTGCAGAGTACTTCACTGTTAATAGAGACTCTTTTGGGGGAAAACAGCATACAATTCAGTCATTCACTGGAATCACGTCTTACAGTTTGCCATCTGCTGCTTTGTCTTAGAATGGTTTTTCTATTTGCAGCTTTAACAGATTTTTTTTTCTGCTGTGAACAGACCAAGATGAAAAGACTTTTTGTTTTTGATTTCCCTCCTTCCATCCTAGAATTCTGTCCAGGCTGAACCTAGGAGTACAGCAGTTTATTTTGTAAGCAAGCAATTGCTTTCTTTGACAAATTTTAAGAATTGGATATTCAGATAAAAATGGAGACTCCCATGTCAAGAGAGTCCTGTTTTCTTGCATTCTAAAGCTACTTTTCTGACAAGCTGCCAAAGCAACTTGTGGCAGGAGTTCTGTGGGAGTTCACTTTCTGTATTGAACAGATTTGAAGAAATGCAGAATCTATCTGAAGAGTTGTATGCACAAATTTAAACCATTCATAGCATTCCTGCTGACTGTTGAGGAGTTAATACTACTCCACTTAGCATTCTGCTGCAGTTGGCAGCTCTGCCAAATTCTTGACTGAAGGCTCCCCTGCAGTAAGACAGCTTTGAAAGCAGACCTCCTTCCTGGCTTTTGTTTAGCATACATTTCCAAAATATTTGCAGGTAGTAGTAAGTCAGGCTAAATGGGTCTTTCTGAAGCTAAAGATCTAGCTGTCTAAAAGTGTTTCACTAAAGGAAAATACATCCTGAGATGAGTTTTGTCACATTGTTTATTTATCAGCACTTCAGGCTCTGAGTAAGCATGTCAGTATGCAAGACTGCATACATAAAGGTGAGACAACTTGGGTGGAGGTGGCCTCTTGGACTAAGATCACATTAAAATGTACTTTGGACAGTTTGACATCTGTCAGTGCAATTTGACTTGCCTGTCCTGATTTATGGTGGACTGTGGGGGTTGTTCTTGTTCTGCTTGTACTGCATAGCTCCTCACTTACAGCTTTGATTCTTGCATGTTTTGCCAGGTCACAGCACTTGGAGGAGGTAGCAGCCAGTCTGAGAGAAAGGATCAAGCATCTGGATGACATGGTCCACTGCCAGCAGAAGAAAGTCAAACATATGGTTGAGGAGGTGAGATGTAGTAAAGCAACTTGGAGTCTTTGGGGAGCAGTGATTCTTTTAGTGCATAATCCAAAGAGAATTGTGTTCTTTGTGCATTTGCCTTATGCCACCTTTGTTACAGTGGAAGTTAAGCATCTGGAGCCAGTGAAGCAGAAAGAGCAGATGAAAGCAGTTTAATCCAGTGGCTGTGGGTTATATACTGTGATCTTTAGGCTGACACTCAGTCTCTCTTCATGGGTGTCCAGGAAATGTGACACAACTTCCAGTTCAATTTGAGCCATGCAGAGGGTACCTCTGATATGGTCAAGTCTAGTCAATAATGGTCACCTTCCTGTACAGAAGTGCAAGACAAAATCTGACCTTTTTTACTTTGTTCTTCTGGTTTTGGGAGATTTTGTTTGGGCTTTTTTGTTTGTTTGCTTGTTTGTTTAATGTAATTACTCACAGAAATAGGACAGAAGCACAGTTTTTCACTGCTCATCTCTTCTTACCCTGGTCTGTCTTAGCTACTGCCATTTCCTTTAAAATTTTAAGTGAAATTTTGCTGGATAGATGCTTTAGGTTACAGGCTGCCTATGTGTCAGGAACCTGTTCTGCAGTCAGAAGGCTGTAATTGCAAACATTTCTGTTTCTCCAAGTGGAAAGAATGACATGGGAAATAGATAAGCTTAAATTGGAGCTTTACAAAGCTGACTGACAGCTCTGTTAGATGAGCTTCCTACTGCACAGAGGATGGGTGTTCATGAGACACCTTTGATTTGTATCTGGACATCATCCTACACTCAAGATACGAGATGTTTAGAAAATACTCAAATCTAAGTGTTTTTTAAATGAATTCACAATGTGTTATTACAGGATTTCTGATGAGATGTTCCATTTTTGTCAAGTTTGTATTTATGTATACTTTGTTTTATAAGATTCTGATGTAGTCCTTCTGTGTGATACTACGTGTCTTTTACACAGAGGAAATAAAGTTCTTCTGTTGTATCAGACATATCAAGTCTTGAGGTTTTTTAGTTTAGTTTGCCATCATCACTGTTTTTAAGCATCATAGCTGGTCTAAAACTGTACTTACAGTCTTTATACTATGGTATTTTATTAAGGAAAATTTATCCAGTCCAAGAATCCAATCCATCTAATGACTGGATTTTGGAAGCAATTATTTAATCTGTTTTGTACCTCTGTACACCAGACAAAGAGTTTTTTTCTCTGTCAGTTCTAAACAGAAGTTCTAAAGGATCTGTGGTACATGTGGCACCCTGAATGAATCTAGCAGTATGTGAGGATGGTGGCCTACATTCTGCCCTTTATTACTAAATATATTTTAAACTTCTGGTTGTAACTTGACCTCTAGTGGGCTGCATTGGTATAACAGGTCCTTTCAGCTCCATGTTTTGTTTTGGACTAAAACCACATATAAAGCTTGAGCCAGTGGTTGATTTCATTTATATTAGATTTAATGGGTGAATTTAGCTCACTAATTCCTTATCATGTATCTCTGCTGGTGCCTGAGTATACACACAAAGCCCTTCTAGACCATCTGGATGTCCTACTGAAGGAGAGTTAGGTGACCAAGTCACTACTTAATTGCCAAACATGTCTGATTCTAAGTGCTGTCTGACTGCCTGTTTTCAGATTCAGTTAACCCTCTATCAGTCGTGACTGCCACTTAGCCATAGGGTAAATATTTTTGCTCTCTCCTTTAGTTCCTGTGTGTTTTAATTTTTATTGTAACTCAGCTTCCTTGAGAATTGCATGAACACCTGTGTTGCTGCATCTATATTTTCAGTAGTGAGCTAGCTGAAAACTCCTCTACCAGAGGTTTGATCAGGTCAGGTGGTACCAAATACATCATGCATTTAATGTTTGAGGCTTTGTTTCTTAATTTTATGCTATTTGTTGCTTGTGTTTGTACTGTGCTTGAGAAAATTTTCGTAATATAGTTGGCATGCCCTGTTTTAAACTGGACTCTTAATTAAAAGCCTAAAAATAGCAGCTTTAATAATGTAGAGTAGCTGTTTGCCATGGGGCAAGAGAAAAAGCATTACACATAAGTGTATGTATGTCCTCAACTATCCAAGCATGTGGTGCTTTTCATGATTTTGTGCTTTTCTCTGCACAATATTAGATAAGTATTTTTTGGCTCATTTTAAGCAAATGCTAACTATGCCATAGCAGCTAAAAAACTGGCAATAAAAATATCAAAAAGGAATGCTGTCTGAAGAGTCTATTCTGAAGTTTGGTTAAAAACTAGTGAGCAGCAGCACTAAAAATATCTGCTAGAGTAAATAGGGAAGATTGCAGAACTATTTCAGTCCCGGAAAACATGTTCATCAGGGTATATTTAAACACACATCCTCCCTGCACTAAATTTAACTGATTGCAGAATGTAATGGCAAGGAATACCAAGAAAAGTGTAATGAAAACCTGCCCTGTTACTCATTATTGAAGTATTTTCATGGCTGTTATCTGTAAAATAACATGCCATCTTAGGGTTTATGAGGCTTTTATAATTATATAGATAAATTGTATTTAAATAATTGAGAAAGAAAAACAACTAATTAAAAAGTTAGAAATCTTGCTTTCTGAAAAACTTAGCTTTTCTGTGGCAGTCATTAGAATGAGAACAGGCTAACCTGGAAAACTCAGGAGAGAAGTGGAAGGAAAGTAAGTAGTCAAAATTATCAGCAGTGCTTATGTTTGAAGCTGGAACAGAGCTACTGCATGAGCTGCTAGGTGAGAAAAAGCCTAAACTTGCTTGACTACAGGATGAGCTTTGTTTAGTATTAATCTTCATATATTGAACACAGATCAGAAGTGTCTCTTCTAGTGTAAATCACAACAGGTTTATGCTGTTGCCATCTCCAATTCAGAGAAATTGGAGAAATGAACATCACATCAAAGGGATGCTGAACCAACAAGATACACTGCTTCAAAGTCATATGGAGAACTGTTAGGATTGGACAAGTACTAAGATGAATCTCCTGGCTGATAAAAATCACAGAATAGATTGCTCTTAAGCCCTTTTTGGGAAAGATGATGGATCGTTTGCAAGTGACAGATGCAGGGCATTCCATAAAAGAACAGCAAACAGCCAGGAGGAAGTGAAAGAGAAGTTTTATAGTGGAGTTTTGTGATGCAGCAGGCAGCTCTAACACCTCTGGTGCTATTTTGATGGCATTTAAAGATGTGTTAGCAGGTGGTGGTCAGTCCTAGCTGAGGCATGAAAGGGGATGCTGGCAGAGAAGCACCAAATGTAGGAGGCCATGGAGGTAAAGAGTATTAACACCTTCCTCTTCACAGATCTCATCGTGTTGGTACTGAATGCAGTGGTTATGTGATCTAGGGAATTGAGCCCAGGCAGAGGAGGACACTCACAATTCAGTGTGCTTATACTTCTCAGCAAAAAAATAATTTGCTTCTAATTTTTTTCCTCTGAAAATGAATCCTTCCATCTCAGGCATTAATAGAACCTTTTTCAACTTGATTTAGTCAAACCAGTCATAGATTAAATAGAAGCACAGAAAATAACTTTCAGAAGAAAAATAAATGGAAGAAATAAAATGGAATTTTTCTGGAGTTGATGACCTTCAACATTTCTGTGTGTCAGTTCTCATGTGCACACATTTTTCATCCTCATAGGGATTCTTTTCTGTGAGAGCAAAACTGCTGCTCATTAATGCACCAGCTGAGCAGAAAGCTATCCTGCATAGTCTTAAAGCCTCATGTTCTCATTAGAGAGAGATTGCAGATGATTTATGGCTGAAAGGTTTATCCCTATGATGAACTTGTTTGTTAAACAAATCTATTTGTTCACAGCTTAGTGTAGTACATTTTAAATGCAGTGCTGGAAGTTAAAAGTGCAGGACTTGCATTTGGCAGGTGTTTAGAAACCCAGCCTTTTTCTCATACTATTTGTACATTGCAGGCTTTCAAAAAATGAGTGAGGAGAGACAGATGGCCAGAGCGGGTCACCCAAGGCTCAGATTTTTTAGCCCTTGCCTTTCTAGCTATCTTAATATATGACTGGGCAGAGAGAGACTTGCAAAGACAAACCAGGAAAAAGTTTGATGAGGGGAAGAATTAGCAGGGAGACTCACAGGTGAAAGGGAGAGGCACACAAACCTCAGGCCCTTCCAGTAAGGAATTTCCCCTGCAGAGATGGAACTAGGCAGGCAGATGCAGGCACAGCAGCATCACAGGAGGGCATGGGAAGCTGCTATCACACTGTTCTCTTCAGGGTTGAAATTGATCTTGTTCTGTGAGAGGAGTAAAAACTTCTCTTCTAAGTATCTATCTGATGGGTCAACCAGTTTATCCTGAGAATTTTGTGTAAGATAAATGAAATGCAAAACATAGATTTTAAATTAACAAAAGAATTATTTTGTGGCTTGATCTCAATTTCAAACCTGGAGAGATTTAAGAAAGGCTTAGTTTTGAGGTTTATGCAATTCACTTTGAAATGGATTGCAATTTAATTGCACAGTAAGCTTATTTTATATGTATTGCTGCTTCATTGTTAAGAAGCAGGAGAGGGAAGGAAATCAGCATTTATATTTTGTAAGCAAGGCAAGGGGGTTGATGCAGGTATAGGAAGTTGTTCTGAAGGGGTCAGAAGAAAAAAGGATATTTGATTTCATGCCAAGAAATTATCTACAGAGCTCAGATTTCACATGAAATTCCCCTAACTACTGAATTGAACTGTCTCTAGGTCATGGCCCATGAGCTGTTCTCCAGCTTTAGTCTCAGATTCGTTGGATAATAAATGGTGACCAGACACCAGGGAGAAGCTGTCTCCTGTTCTGTCGGGGAAGATACTTGCATGAAAGGACAAAGTGCTAATGAGCAAATTATATTCCAAATACAGAAGATACCTTGTATTGCACAAATGGGGTATAAAAAGAAGACATTTTCCCAAAAAAGACTTAAACATGTGAAAACATCTGTATAAAGGCACTCCAGCTTCAGATATAAAGTGACATTTCCCTCTTTCAATATGGAAGAACAGTTTCAAGATCAAGTAAAAGAAGCCACACAGAGGAGGAGAAGATGGAATTATCAACAACAGATGCCAAACTTTTATTAACCAATTGCATTGCATGGTACCGGCCATAAAAACGAAACAACAAAAATTCAGAACAAAAAATGTAGAGAGAGAAACCCACCTTGGGAGCTTGGAGGAAGAAGATAAAGGACAGAACATGAATAACTTGCCACACCCTCCTTCCCCCCTCCCTAGTACAAGTGTTTGGCATTCCTCAGTGGAGTTGAGCAAACAGTACATTGCTTATCTGTTGGCAGAAGTAGAATCACTGCTGGTGTTGGGTGAGAGGGTTTATATATGCATAACATCAGCACTTTCAGCTGGGAATTGCCAGGCCAAGTCATTAATTAGAAACTAGCCCATTACTAAGGTACAGCTTAACGAGGTGGGTTGATGTGCAGACAATAAGCCAATGTCTGTAACTCATTAGGACATGTCAGCCCCTGCTTTAGCAATACATGGACATCAACCACTGGATAATGTGTTCATAGAGCTCATTCATTTAGGAAGGTCTCTACGTTGGTGCATTAACCTAAATCAGTCAGTTGTTACTTTTTCTGTAAATGCAATGTGAGTTTTAAAATACAAAAATTATGGATAAGTTCCTCATGGGATTTAAGGAGGATTAAAAGGCACAGGTGCTCATTCCTATTCATTGTACTATGCTTCCTGAAAAAGTTTCAACTCTTGTCTAGCCTCTCATAAATATCAGTTAAGGTCCAGTGAAATACAGGACTGAGGAAAATCCTGTTCTCCTTGTACAGCCTGAGAGCTCAGGCTGATGTTGCAATATCTTGTATGTCCTGTTTTGTGCATACTGTGTAGCATGTGTTTGTCCTGTGTAGTCATATTTCTGACCAGTCTGTTCATGTCTCTGTATCAGTGTTACTCATCCCAGTCCATTAATGGTAGATGAATAAGGAAAATATAAGTATACTTGAATAATATGATACTTAAATATAGTAAAAATACATTCTGGTAAATATTTTAACTAATGGATGATACTGTTAAGTGGTAAATGATGACTGAGTTTACCTAATAGTGGGATGTGTTCCAATCCAGGAGATCACTGTATAATTTAATGCCTTCAAATCTGTGTCGGAGTTACACGGAATAAAATAAAGTTTCCTATTTCAGGCTTTCTTTGTAAAGGCTCTACATTTAAATATAATTTTAAATACCATTTTAGTTTTGTCTCAATATGCTTTTTCCTTCTGCTTTAATAGCTTTGTAATCCTGTTGACTTTTCATTCTAATACCATTAGTCACAAATCCAGCATTTCTTTAGAGACGCTTCCTTTTCAAGTCTTGAAATTCTCCAATTCTCCTCTTGACTGTTCTTCTTAGTATTCTTCTGTCCAAGAGATCAGTTTAATGCTATTGACTCTTACATCTCACTTTCCATCTTAGGGAAGCAAAGTCTAGTTGCTTGCTAGTGCAGGAGAAAGTCAGAAGTGCAGCTCCTCCTAGAAAGTATTTACACAGCCCATTCAAGTACCATGACAATTGTTTGGTGTTTGGAGAATCTGTAAGGTGCAGCAGAAAGAAAGAGATCTTCACCAATGGAATGGACAAGAAAAATTGAATTTTCTGGGAGATGCAGCAAGATGAATTAACAATCTGAAGATTGAGGCAGTTTGAGAAATGACCTCGAGGTTTCAGGAGGCAAAAGCATGGAGGTGGTAACAGCAGCAGGGTGGAAACAAGAAATGTCTGTAAAAAGAAGTGTGTGACCTTATTAATCCTGAGTCAGTGGATAAATTCAGCCTGATTCACACTCCATGTTGGACCTTATGTGCTGATTCAGATCATTACAAATTGCAGTGGGTATGTGAAATGCAAGCTGCACACCCTGCACCATTGGCAGGGAACTTCATGGGTCATGCCAGGATGGGGAGAGATTATTTGCCCTTCCTAGGTGCAGGGAATGTCAGGGATTGAGCTGGGGTGGCTGAAGGGCTGAGAGCCTGTGATGCCCCTTGGTTGCTGGCACACCACATAAATTACAAACTGGAGCTTGGGCCTTGTAGCTTTTCTTTTCCAGTTTTGGAATAGTCAGGTATCTCCTAGCTGGAGAAGGGAAAGCAGGAACAATGGATACAGAGGGTTGGGGAGGTAAGAGAGAATGAAGTGGTAGGAGAAGGGTGACCCAGGGTTGGTAAAGTCACATTATTACTGTTGGCAGAACTGTTCTGAAAGGAATGGGTGGTCATTAATGTAACTGATATTTCTAAGTAGGTTGCCAGTTTTGTTTGAGTGCCTAATGTAGACATAAAGTTATAGAAATACAGGTAGATTACAGGTAGAAATGTGGAGTCAGTCCATGGAATTTGAGAGTCTTTGGCTTGCACTGATTTGTTTCTGACCATTCTGCCCAGACTATTCTGGCCACCACTCAGGCCTGGATTTGAGTATTTTTTTTGACCCATCTTGCTTCTCCTCTTCTCCTCCCTACCTTGTATTCAACCCAAAGTCAAAGTCTATTGCTCTGTCACCTGCTAGTTGTTCTGTTGCTTTATGCAGCTTCTAGAAACAAAGAAACTCTAGGGATGTGGATTTGTGGGTTTTGGGGTTTTAAAAATTTAATATAGTAATACATTAATATAATTTCTTAGAACATTCCTGTATTCTGTAACTGTTCAGCTGAAAACACTGTATGGCATTTATGTTTTAGCTTTTCCAAGTACCAGCTGATCATTGTGTCAGTGACATGTGGTACCTGAAAGTCATGGAGACTAAATTAAATTTCAGTTGGTGTTATAACTTTTCATTTTTTGGTTCAATATCTGTATTTGTTTTGCTTCATTTTTTGTCACTGTTCTGAATGTTTTTGTTTAAATATTTTCTAATTTCTAGCAGTAAATTTTTGGGAGGGTGGTAGTACTGCTGTTGTTTTCATTATTGTGCCTTGAGTATTTTATCTTTCTCTTTTAGCACCGTGGGAGTATTTCCATTAATCACTGTTTCCAGATATGCTGAAAAATTTTACACTGGTGGTTTTGAAGGGGATGTTAGTGTTTGTTCACAGCTTTGATTTTAATATACAGAATTAAAAAGTGACTGGTGAGAATGCATGGAAAATTTGGCCAAAGTATTCAAAAATGGTCATTCTTGCAGTGATTTCCAGAAAAAAAAAAAAAAAAGAATGTGTTGTGAATGTTCCATGATTTCAGTTTAGCTGATCTGCACAATGAATTTACTTTAGTAGAAGTCCACTAAATTTTTTAGCTAATCTAGGGATTAAAGCAGTTTGTGAATACTTACAGGTATGCAGTTGTTTCTGAACAATAATGTTAAACACATTTTCTTCCTGGGTTACCTAGACCATTTTCTTCCTTTTCCCATCCCCATCAGACTAAATGTCTTTGTTTTTCTTCATAGATTGAAATGCTAAGGAAGAAAGTAAAAGAAAAGGAATTATTTATAATACAGCTTTTAGACAAAATCTCTTTCTTAGAATGTGAGGTAAGGCATTACCTTTTAAGTTTACATTATTGTGATTATTTTATGAAACCAAATTAAATTTGAACCAATGTCATCCAGTCTTACTTGGATGTATAACTACTATATGTATTTGCTGCTCTTCAAAAGGAAATTAAACTTATGACACCAGTCATACAGTCAGGAATGTGTATAATAAAGTCTCAGTATTCAAGCTAAATTTCTTAACTTAAAATTTTATAATGGTTTTATAATAACTTAAACCAGAAGCTTCTGAATAAAACCGTTGGTTTAATTTATATTCTTTCCAGAATTAAGGATTCCTTTATTTTCTCAATACATATTTTTACATCATTTCTTGTAGGGAGAGGGCAATATGCAATTTTATTTCCTTGTTTATTTACCATAAATAAAATAAATGTGTGATGAAAATTACTGTTTCCCAGAATAAAGAATTACAAGATAAACTGGACTACTTAATGGAAAACCAACCAAAGACCAATATAGAAACCAGAGATACTGGTGTAGAATGCGACCTTCCATACAGGTATTTACTTTTTCTGCTTGTTTGTAGGAAAATTCCTCATAATGTCTCTGATCAGTGCTGTATTAGTAAACCACTCTGCTAATAAACTGTTTGAGTGCTTTGTGGAGATTAAAAGAGCACTTCACTCCTAGGTGCAGTTTACTTCAGTGACTTGTGGTTTAGGATTTATTCTTTTCTTAAAGATGCAAACATATTGCAAACTCTTGGGGAGTAGTTATTGCCAATAATGCAATTTAAGTCAAGAAGTCAAAGAGGGGACTGTGAGGTGTGGGAAGTTCTGGTGCAGGGTGACACTGACAGGGGAGGGCTGCAGTAATTCTGGGCATCTCCTCTGGTGGAGATTGCCAGGGAAACAGTGCTGTGACATTGCCATGTCTGCACCAGAACACTGCTGCTGCTTTGTGGTGCCAGTGGCTCTGGAGCCTGGATTTGGGAAGCTCAGGTGCAGTGCCTCCCATTCTCCCTGCTTTATGTGCCCTGAGCCTGCAGCAGGGCACTGAGCCCTGGGAGCAGGGCTCTGCACTCACACTTCAGTATCCCCTGCAAGTCCCCACAGGGAAGGGCAAAACAGGGAACAAACCAGTGAAATAAGGAGGACCACTTCACATTACTTTTATTACCAACAAGTAAACTTGTCCATTGTAATCAGCCTGTTTAGTTTGAGGAATGGAAATCAGCATATGAAATCAGCAAGCAAACTAAAATTTTCTTCATAATTTAAAAATACACCCATTTTGGAGTTCAGCCTAGAGCATATTTTAATGGCATGTGTTTTGGAACCTTAAGTACAGTGTTTTTTCACTAAGGTTGTCAACAGAAACATATCTTTGTTGCCCTCTCTTGGGCCCCTCTATATGTAAGCACAGCCCCTTCTTATCTGATTTTCTCCTCTTTTTGAGATTTATCTCTATGCAGGCATGCACCTTTATGCAGTTTAAATTTCATGGAATTACCCTTAATGATTAATTGTGTTCTTAAATGCCATATCATTATCTTTTTTTTTGTTGCAGGACTCTTAGTCTTAATAACTTTATTCTCGGCATTGCTATGAGCACCAGCAAATGCCAGCCTGTAAACATGTCAGTATCTGCCATGGTTTTTATCAAATATTCTTTGTGGCATTATAGAAAAGAAATATGCAACATACCAAATGCACTGATAAGTTTAATTTTAGCCTGTCAATATCAACACCAGGGCACAAGTTCATTGCCGTGGCATTACGAGCCCAGCTGTGTGATACTCTGACCTTAACTCTCTAAGTTTTCTCTTGCCTCCTGAACAGCACAAGCACTGAGAACAGACCTCCTGAGAGCCCAAGGCTGGTGAGGACCTACACCCCGTTCAAGAGAGTGCTGGAATTTAGCACAAAGAGCAGCACATCCTGAGCATCCAACTCATCCAGCTTTCTAAATACAAACAGATATTTGCGCCTTTGCAGCTTGGTTAGATACAGTTTTATCAATTCATAGAGAAGAGCAGCAGCATGGAGTCTTGCTAAATTTATCCTGAAAGCAGCTCTTTAGTAACTTTATACCTGAAGTTACTACTGATGTTAGCTGTGAGGGGATAGGGAAGCAGCAGGCTGAGTGAAGCAGCAGTCAGGCAATATTGCTTCTTCAGAAGCTGCCTAGTGCAATGTGTCATTTCAAATGCCTGTAAGAAGGACTTGTATAGCTGTACAGTTGGATTTTTTCTTCAATTGTGTTGTAATTCTGTTTGTGTAATGAAACTCTAATATATTCTGTTGTCAATACTACTGGAGCAGTAGCTGAAGCTGTGCTGGCAGAGGGAATTAGGGTGGAAGCTCCAAATCTGCCCAAACTGAGGGTGGCTCATGCCTGTCCCAGACCTGGTGCAGTTGGGGACTCTCTTCACCTGGGAGCAGCTCTGTTGTACTCAGCACTCTGTCTGGGAGGGAGACATGAACTTGGCTGTTTAAAACAATTTCCTCAACACATGGCAGATGAATATTGTGTTTGCAGCTCAAAACAGTAAGGGATAGAGCAGATTATAATGGAATTTGCTTTGTTGGACTGAGGCACTGGTTTGCACTTCCTCAGTCGTGGGTGACACATTCAGTAATAATTGTGTAGGAAAATCCCTGATACTTTATTCATTTACTTTTCCATTTGAGGAAGTTTTCATTAAACAAAAGTTTGCCTACTGCAACCTGCAGCAGTCCTTGCAATTCCAACAATAGCAATCCTGAATCAGGATTTGGGGTTTTGAGTACTATTTGTTTTGTCCAAAGCACTTAAAATCTTTGGCTTCAAAGTAGCAGCAGGAATGACTGTATCTAGTACTGAACTAATTTAAATAATTTATATAGGGTATTACTTACATCTTATTTTGATCTTCCACTCTTAGTTAATTTTTAATTAATTAGGAATGTTTTATTTTAGTTCTGTTAACATGAATGAAGGACCTTTTTTTTTTTTTTTTTCCAAATTATAGCACCTGCAACAGAAAACAAACAACTTAGGTTCTGTAATGATCAATATTGTTGCATGCAGTGTCAATCCCAGGAGGTGCTCTTGCCACAGAGCTTCACCAAGGAATTGCTTTTATCTTCAGCCTAAAGCAGTTTAGTCCTGACTATTCAAATCAAGTACACTTACTAAAGTTGTATTTAAAATAATAATGTTGACCTCATATTGAATGCACAAGAAGATGAATAATAACTGATTTCAGGGATGAGCTTTGTACCTGTGAAATCTTATCTCCATCTAGTGGCTGATACCAGCAAATATTTGCACAGTATCTATTTTTGAAGAGAAAGACACTAAAAGCTAATCCCAACAGGTACATTAATGTCCATTAGGGATGCAACTTTAGGTCTTACAGAATGTCTTTTAGCATTTCTGTGCCCATTCTGGGCAGGATTCAGGACTTGAATTCTGAACCATGGTTTGTGAAAATTACCTTCAAACTTAAGGTGGTATTTTTAGATAAAAGGAAATGCAGGTTGTTGTAAAAGACATTAACTGACAAGTTTAAAAAAGTGAAAATCCTTTGCCACTCTGATTTTGGCCAGAATTGAGAAAACAGAATTTGATGACTGTGAGGTGCTCAAGGAATGGTAGTAGTGGGCAGGGTAAGTATCAAAATGCTGTTTTACACAGGCTCAAAGGAAGTTCATTCTACTTCCAATATACTCCTGAGGATCTCCTGAAAATGCTGCAAGCTATTTTAACTTTGAGACTTGCAACATTATCTGTTCAAGACTTTACCAGGAATGCAGCAAGGCCTTAAGTTTTTACTGTAAAGGTGTTGTATGTAAATTTTGTCTTGACTGTTTGATGAAACACAGTATTTTTTTCCTAAAGCAAACAAGGACTGAAGTTGAAGTTGTATTTTAAGAGCATTTAGACATGCAGTGAACTGGATGACCATCACTGGATTGGACTACTGGTCTAAATTTGCTAACTGTGAAGAACATGAGAGGAACTGTATTTATATCATTGTGTTACATGAAAATGTAGAGCTTTCCAGTCAAATGAGCAGTAATGTAAATTAGCATAGATAATAACAAACCTGACTGAAAAGACTGTAACACTTCTGTATAAATTTTCTCAATTTGAGACTGAGTTAATTAGTATCATCACATTAGAAACTAGTAAAATTTCTGTAAACAGCAAAAAAAGCCATATAGGAAGGTCCCAGAAAGTACACTAAATGCAAGTCAATTGTATGACTGCATTTGTACCATAAGTATTCTTTTGTGATTTATTCTGGATACTCTGGAAAGTATTTTGGGATACACTTTTCATATATGCTGTACAAAGAATGTATTACATTGTTTGCTTTTAATACATCCGGTATGTAGGACATGAAAAGGATAAATTGCAATAAACACTGTATTTAAACTTGTTGTTCTGTTGTGTCAACAGTCTTTTAGAAACAAACCCATCTTAAAAGGTTGCAGACTCTTCCTGCTCACAACCTTGTTTGTTCCAAACCTGTGGGAATGGAAAGTGACTCTTGCAGAGCCTGGATGTTCTCGAGCTGTTTCCTTTGGCACACGGGCTCTTGAGAACAGGAAGGCACTCCCTGGCTAAAGACTTTCTCAAAGCCAAGTCACAAAAGTAGATGAACTCTTTCATGAAATAAAAAACTATTGACTTGTACAGGATAAACAAAAACTGGGCAGCACAGCTCTTGGAAAAAAACCCAACAGCTTCAGATCTCCCAGATAACATCTGAATCCATCTGGGATGATGCTCTCCAGGCTTCAGGATCAGACTGGCATGGCTGTGGTCCATTTTTACTTACAGTTTCTATCCACTTACTGATAACAGAGATTTATTTTTAAGACTATAAAAATAAAGCAGTCTATGTGTCAACAAAAGAGGTCGTGCACACATGACAATCACAGTGTCACAGGTTTGTAATGCTCAGAGGAAGAATGTCAAGTTTTTAACTCAAATAATGCTTCCCTATTTATGTGTATTCAGCTCAGATTGCCAGCAAACCCTGATAAAATCTTGTTGAGATCGACAGTGCTTGGTGCTGAAGCTACAACATGGGATTCTGGGAGCTGGATACAGATGCTTTTGAGAGAGCTGTAAATATTCGACCAATCTGAAAACTTCTGCACATAGACAGATGAGAAGCAAGTTCTCTGTGCATAAAGTGTGTAATTCTGCACAGGAAATCCCTGCTCCACAGAATGGAGATGCACATGCTGGGAGTTTCCTTCCACTTACATTTTACTTCATTCTTGGTCAGCCCCTGGGGCTATTTGCATTTATAAAAGAAGAAAAGTGCACAAGAGACCTGAGCTAAGGCCCTTCCAGCCCTACCTTAAACACAACTGGGAAGGAACACAGGAAAAGAAGGACACAGGAGCCATTTACAACTCAAGGTATGTGAATATTTTCAAAAGAAAAAGGGACTTGGTGATTTAAAGAGGAAATACATAGAAGTGAACATCTGTGAGGTTGCAATATTCTGTAAAGGCATATGGTATGTAGGCAATGCAATGATCTGATGGTTACTAAATACACAAAGATTTGCTTTTAAAGTCTTTGGGGCTTTTTTTTTTTTTTTGATAAATAAGGTTAAAGGGAAGAAGTTTTTTTAAAATAAAATGAAATGAATTATTACAAAGGTGCATCATGCTGCTAAGACAGGAGGTTTTTACCTAAATGAAATAAAAATGATTCAATTAAATTCCAAACACTCATACCATTTTTTTTTCTTGTCATTTTGGGGGTGATTTACATTGTATGTGTAGCTCGTTTCCTCTCCTCCTGCTCCTCAATATTTCTGAGCAAGAAGCTGGAAAGGTAATTGCCCCCCTCAAAAACCACAATCTGAAGTTTCTTTTCACAAGAATTTCACAAGAAAAAGTACTTAGATTTTACAATATACTAAACGTAGCATAACAGAGGCAAGGAAAGATGAACCTCCTGGATTTTAAAGTTATGCATTGGCCAAAAATGATAACAGAAATCCCCAGGATTTTGAGGGGAGAAAAAGAAAATGTTTTCAGACTTTGCTTAATAATTTCCACAGACAAAAGATGTCGAAAAATGTACATAGAATACCAGATTGGTCTCTGGGGAGGGGGAAGAGTCAGAGTGTGCTGAAGTGCTGACCCAAAACACTGCTAAAAGGTGTCCCGTTTCTCCCAAACTCAACCCCAGCGGCACAATCGCAGCTTTCCCAGCTGCTGCTGCTGCAATTCCCGAGCAATGAAGGCGATTCCCCAGCGCGGGCCGAGCGGCCCCGCTCCCCTCAGGGCTCGGCCGTTCGCGTTCCGAGCGAGTCTGGCCCTGCCGCCGCGCCGTCGCTTCCGGCACGATGGCGGCGCGCGGGCCGCTGCCGGGTGCCCATGGCGGCGGCTCCGGGGCTGCGCGGGCGGACGCTGCCCGAGCTCCGCGAGATGCTGAGGCGGCAGGAGCGGCTGCTGGCCGACCGGTGAGGGCAGCCGGAGCGCGGGCGACGAGCAGCGGGCCGGGCTTCCCGCGCCGGCGGCAGAGGGCGAAGCGCTGGCTCCCGTTGAGCCCTGAGGGATGCGGGGCAGCGCTCAGGCTGTGCGAGCCCGTGTGGCTGTGCGGGCACGGGGATGGACACCTGGCCTGTGAGGAAAGGCTGAGAGAATTGGGATCGTTCAGCCAAAAAAAGAGAAGGCTTTGGGGTAACCTAACTGCGGCCTTCCAGAACCGGAGGGGAACTCACAGGAACGATGGGGCAGAACTATGTAGTGACGGACAAGGGAGGGCACGGGTTCTAAGTGAGAGTAGGTTTAGATTAGATACAGAAGGATGAAATGATTCCCTGTGAGGGTGCTGAGGCACTGACAGAAGCTGTGGCTCCCCGTCCCTGAAGTGTTCAGGCTCGGAACAAGCCGGTCCGGTGCGAGGCCCGCGGCACGGGGGGGAACGAGATATTTCTAAGGTCCCTTCCCACCCAAACCATTTTATGGCTCTTATTTTTCACTGACAACACACAGTGCTGTGCTGCAAGTGCTTTGAATCTTGCTGTGTTCCAGAAGTTGAGTATGTAAATAAGAAGCTGATGTTGTAAAGTGAAACCTGCCCCATTAGCTATTCTGATAAAACTTCTGTGTCTCAGATTGAAATGGGATTGTTTATAATAATTTTTGTTTGTTTCTTTTAGGAAGTTCATTGCTAGGCTTCCAGATAAGGGTAAGAAGATCTCTGATTTTGCTGAAAAGCTGAAGCTTGCCATTTTCCAAGAGGAAGAAGTAGCCAGGACAGCTGAACTGTTATCTGCTGTCAGGTTGGAGTTTAAGGCAAAACAGGAGGAGATCAATACAAGCAAACAGGAAATTGTCCCAACTGATGACACAGTGAACAGTGCAGATTCCTCAGTTGTTAATGAAAACTCTAATATTAAAGATATTTCTGATATTTCTGCTGGAAAGCATGGGGCAGAATGTATTGAAGAAGATGCCACAAATACAGCTTTGGAAAATCAAAGGACTCAGAGGAAAAATAAAGTAAAGATTGTTACAGAGGATCAGAATAATTTATGTGAAGTTGTTTCCAAGTCAGCCACAAGCAATCACCTGAACAATGATCAGCAAGTATCCCAGAGCAATACTGAGGATGGTACAGAAAGTACAGCTGCTTTGGACAATAGTAAAGAAGCCTTAGTTGATGCTTTTCAAAGAGTTACAATTGCAGATGGGAAAAATAGTGAAAAAATACTGGAAAAAGAGCAGGATGTGGCAAAACATAAGGGCAATGTGTTTGGAAGCCAGCATCCCAAAACACCACATTACATTGAAGTTCTAGAGGCCAGAGCCAAGAATCCAGTCATAAAAAAACCCAAATTTAAAACAAATGCGTAAGTATTATGACATAGAAAAACTTTTTGTGAGATACTTGATGTGCATAAAATTGGAAATGGTACAGAACAAGCATGATGGTTTTATTTTCTAGTGATTGTTAAAGAGATTTAAAGTCTCATGACACATAAGATTCATATGTTGACTCTTCAGCTTTAAATGCCACAGAATCCCAGTAGTAGCAGTGGTTTAATTCTGCCCATTTGAAACAATTGTCGTGAATCTTCAGAGAATTTTATAGCTTAAGGTGCAAAACTACTAAACAATTGGCAAAACTTTTGGATCAGTTCTATAACATGAAGAACTTTATTAGCTGGAAGCCTTTTGCTTTTCTGCCTTTTTAGGAAAACTGCAGTTTACATTGTTCTGGTAGCAGTAACAGTTTGTACCTTGTGTGACTCCCAAAGCATTGCTACTTTAATTTGCTAATGAATTAGCAAATCAGTTTGGTTCATTGTCAGGAGTAACTTGTCTCTCTGCAGAGAAATAGTTCTGTTTTTTCTGAGTTCTGTTTACTTTTTATTTGTCTGTTTTTTCATAATACTTCAGATTTATTTTCAGCTCTTTTATTCTGTTAAAAATAAGTTCTGAAACTGGAGTGGTTCAACCTTGTGATGTAAATTTGGGTCACAACATAGGTGTTTTATGTCCTCCAGACTATCAGGAGAGCAGAGTGGATCATCTCATGGCTCCTCACTGAGTCAGTCACCTGGGGGGTCTGGCTCTCCAGTTCCTCCAGAAGAGAGACGACTCAGAGATAAGAAACATTTGGATGACATCACAGCAGCTCGACTGCCACCACTTCACCACTCTCCTGCTAAGCTGATATCCATAGAGGAATCCATAGCAATTCAGATACAGCAAAAAGAAGCTTATGAGGTATGAATTTACAATTTGGTCTGAAAATTATATCATCAGGATCACTCCCAAAACAGAAGAGATAAAGGGATCTTTTAATTGTGGTGAATTGAGATGAGCAGACTTTGAGGAAAGGCACTTTGTCTTGTATTTGATTTTTTTAATGGTGTATTGGCCTCTCAAAGTATTAGTCCTGTATTGAACACAGTCTCTGTGTGTTGACATGCTGAACTTATTGCACTTTCTTCACTCCACTCTTCATTAAAGAGTTTTTGTTCCTTGCATAAATGAAGGCCTAGCAGTATTTGTTATTGCTAAAATGTGTAAGTATCTACATTTGCCTTCATTTATGCTGTGTCTGAAGAATCCAGGTTCTGAGGTTCTTCAGATTCTGTTATAATGGATTTTAACTTTCCAGCTAGTGTCAGGCTAATGTTTAAATTAAACAATGTTGTAGAAATGTTTTTTTTTTTAAACTGACACTACTGTATCACAGGTGGGGGCTGCCACATGGAGAATTTCAACTCTTATTAAAAAGAGTCAAGTATTAATAGCATAGTTATGTATAAGTGTGAAAAGAAACATGACATTTCTTTGCTAGTTACTAAAACTTTTAATTAATCCCACTTTGAAATTACTGATATATGATGTCAAGTTTATATTAGTTTTTTTGTGAGAATGAAAACTGAGCACTTTTTCTAACCTGTGTCCTTTTTTTCCTAACACAGGAAATGCAAGCCAAGCTGGCAGCACAGAAGCTTGCAGAGAGACTGAATATAAAAATGCTCAGGTTTGAACCAGAGGGGGAGGCCTCAATGCAGTACAGAGAAGTGAGAGATGAAGATTATTTTTCAGCAGAAGACTGAATACATGAAAGGGTGTCTGTGGATGAGCTGTGTAACTGATCTTTCTGCAGTACTTCTTAAAACCCAAACCTGAATATTGAGAATGCTTCATCTAGTCAGTTTTTTCTTAAAATTTTCACATGACAGCTCCAGGAAGGGTTCAGTATAGAAATCAT
Organism: Erithacus rubecula; assembly: GCF_903797595.1. Taxonomy (NCBI): domain Eukaryota; kingdom Metazoa; phylum Chordata; class Aves; order Passeriformes; family Muscicapidae; genus Erithacus; species Erithacus rubecula. The sequence continues at coordinate 15,039,777 of NC_136666.1, forward strand.
AAATACACATGTCACAGTTATTTATCAGTCTTCTTTGGGGACTCTTTTCTGAGCACTTGGGGCTGTTAATCCTTGTGGAATGCTCCACAGTTCTCAGCTTTAGCAAAGTGAGCTCTCTAAAACAGTTTTGCAGGCTATGAGGGGTCAGTTATAACAGAAAGTTTCTTCTGTGCAGAAATGTAATTGCAAAGGGCTTTGGCACAAAACATGCCCATAAAGTAGGCTGAGGTGCCTGTGAACTGCTCACATGTGTGCAAGCTCTTGTCTTGTATAAATGTGAGCTGCTTCTTTTACCTATTTAATACCTTGCTTTTATGGTATGGTGAAAATACCTGCCCAGAGAGTTACAATAAATACCTGAACTTTAGGCTGTAAGGTAACTTCTTAGCACATGAGAACTTGTTTCTGTGCCTGCACCTTAAATAACATTTGCTGCCCTTATGTTGTAAATAGCTAAGAATTTAAAGTTATTTTGTTACTCAAATTCTGTTTGGGCTTTAAGGGATTCTGCTGTTTGATTTTTGGAAGAGATCAAGTTAATCTGAAGAATTTACTATTTTTATTAAAGATTTTTATGTTTCTCTGTATTTTTGTACACTGCTTTCATATTTTGCTACTGTTTTTTCATAGTCCAATACTGTAAATTAAGAGATTCACCCTCTGGTTTTCTTGGAGAAAGTATTGTGTGTATTTTTAAGTTTTGGCTGTTACTTGAAGACAAAAAACAACTTTCCTTACAAGACCATGGATAATATAAATTCTGAAAGATAAGGAACACATCTGACAAGTATCTCACAATAATATTTTCACTGTGGGCTAGGATTTTCTGTCCCTGGATGTGTACATGTTCCTGCAGGAATGATGTCTTTGGAAACCAAGGATGCTCCAGCTGCAAGTCATTAAAAAAGCTGCATGGGATGAAAATGTGGGAGGAAGGTCTCAGCCACTTCTTGAGTGCAGGCAGCACTTTCCTAGCAGGCAGTAACTCTCTTCCAAGTGCTCCACAAACCCTCCTGGGCAGTCTCTGTGGCACAGTCCATACCCTGGCAATTGGACAGGTGGAACTGCTGCTAAGCTAATTACAGTATTTTTTTTACTAGATCATCTCTTGCTCTCTCCTGAGCTCTTTCCTCTTGCAGCCTTCTTGTTTTCATTGTTCATTGGCTTCTCATCAGCTGCTCTTCCCTTTTTCTCATTAGGCTTACCTGCTGTCACTAAACCCAGTCCATATTCTGCATCCCTGCCCCACCCATTCCCTTTCCTATGACACACTGCTGTGTGTGTCTGTGTTTGACTCCTGCCATGTGCCATGCATCCTCCTGCCATTGCTATCCTATCTTGCTTTCTGGAACTCCATCTAAATAGCAGCTGTGCACCTGGCACCTCCTACCTTCCTCAGTCCCTTGAATACCTCACAGAGGCCCCAGTATCTTTGTCTTTTTGCCATGACTGCTCTCTTGAGGCTTTCCTTATCTCCTGTTTTGGTTTCACACTCTGCAGGTGTTTGTCATTTCCAGGCCTTCTCACCTTTCTACCTTCTTTTTGTATTTGGGTTTTTTCCTCTCCTCTCTTGTCTTGCTCCTTTTTTATCCTCCCAGCTTCTCACCATCACTTGCCTTTGTCAGGACAATTCTTTGGCTTGTTTTCAGCCATTCACATTCATCCCTCAGCATCTTTGTTGATGACCCAGTGGATCTCAGTTGTATCTATTTCTGTTCATCATGTGGCTCTGACTCAGGCCAGAGGAGTGATCTGTTATGGATGCAGCTCATCTCTCAGATCATTGCTTTCTATGCTGCCACCTGCTTGCATCTTGTCATCAGCCCTGCCATCACTGCAGTCTGTGCTGCTCCAGGACAAGCAGCCTCAGAAATGTATGGCTTTCCCTTTGCTGTTTCATGAAAAGTAAGTTACCACATGGAGGCTGTTTGCTTCTCTTCCCTGGTTAGCATCATCACCCTTATCCTGTACTGACTGTGCTGTCACACCTCTGTAAGATGCTGTGTGTGCTTTCTCTGTGTGGCTTTTCTGTGCTAAAGGAATTCACACAAAGCTACACAGTTAGGTACTTGTTTTCTAGAGTACTGAAATTTACCTCTACCTAGGCTTGTCTCCACACACTTCTGCTAACTAAACCTACTCTTTTCCTTATGCTATTAACACATACTTTTGCTCTCTAAACTTTGTAAAGCAGAGGCAGTTTTTTTGATCCTTATTTTGATAGAATTCAACACATTGATGATCCCTGAATGGGCAAACTTCACCCAGAATGGGATGTGGGGTGGGGTGGAAATCACTGCATTATGTGCTTGTTAAACAATTAGTGGCTCTTCAGTTTTGGGGGCCTCTTGTGTGAATACAAAACCAAACTAAAGGTATGAATTTTAAGTTATTATTTAAAAGTTTGCAAAACATGGAAGCTTTCCTGGGGGCTGTTGCTTCTAAACAGAAATACGCACTTTGAATTAAGGTTCTGTGAATGACAAGAAAACAAAGTCAGGTTTAAAAAGAGTCCTGTGTTAAGGAGGATGTGCAGTCTTGAAGTCTGTGAAAGGTTGGATTACATGAGGATCATGAAAGGATTTGTTTGATAATGAAAGGATGAATCATTAAATGGTTTAGTCACATTGAAAAAAGTTTCTGATTGAGTATGGTATTGCTGTTGTGTATTTCACTGTTTCCCAGTTCCAGATAATTTCAAAATGTGTATTGAGAGCTGAGGAGCTTGTTCTGTGTTTTGAGAATGGACTATTATATTGGATTGGGCTGTTAACACAGTAAAAATAAAGAATGGATAACGTGTTTTTTAAGTTGTTCATGTGAATAATGTTTTGTTTTGACCATGTAAAATTTAGAAGAGAATTGGAACTCTTTTACTTCAGTACTTTACAAAGAAAACATGGAGATGAAGCTAGAAAATGACTGCTATGTAGGAAAAGAAAACTTGGAATGCAAATGGATGAGAAAAGACCTGTAAGACCTAAAGCTGGCCAGTCTTGCAGGTCTGAGAGATGGCACAGAGACACAGCTGAAATGTTACTGAGTCAGGGAGCTGCAGCAGTGTGGGGCAGGGATCTGTGCAGTACCAGCTGCAGTCCTTGCTTTCTGCATTGCTGCCAGTACCTGACTCCCAAACTGCTCAGAAGAAAACAGATTTTCTGTGTGGCAGCTTTAACTTTTCCTGAAGGAAAGAACATGCAATCTAGTTTGCCTGCTATGGTGATAACATAATCTAGAGGATTTAGCTACCTAAAAATTTATGCTAAGTATTTAGAAAATAACTTTTGAAGAAAAACCTAAATGCTGCTAGACTTTAATTATTTTTGGCAAACTTTGAGAATAACTAAGGGTAGAAAAGGCAGTTGCTATTCCTGTTTTATAGAGTTCTGTTGCTAGTGTTCTGTCTGGTTTGTGGACTACTACTAAGGGCCACATGATCAAAAGGTCAGTGACAGTGAGCTGTGAGCTCCTGTGTGGATGTAAATTGAGAGAACTTGGAAATTGTGGCTCTGTGCTGCTTTCTGAACCTGCCACAGGGACACAGGAGTCAGGGAAAATAGTATCCAGACACTACTGACTGATGAAAAGTTGAGTGGGAAGCCACAGCAAGAGCCTGTCATGATCCATGAGCAGCCCCAGGCAGCAGTTTTGGGGTTTGTGTGTGGAACTCACAGACACCACAAGCTGGCAGCCTTTAGCAGCCTCCCAGCAGGCAGACCTGAGCAGATGACTGTAGGTGTGGTTGTGGCTGCTGCTCTGTTCCTTTGTGCAGCTCCAGTGCAGAGCCAGCTCCCTGCATCCAGAATCCTGGAACCTCAGGCATGTGCCATGCTGGGTTTTGCCAGTGAAAATTATCTGTAGTGGGACCCAGTTCTGGCACAGTTTGGGTGATGTCTGGCTGCTCCTCTGCCTTTAGCAAGTTAGTGCCTGCAAGAAGTGTGCTTGGGCCAGGGGAATTGCAGCTGGCCTTTTATTAGAAATGAAAAGGAATGGCATGAAGAGGACAAACTGAGGGACTTACTGTGTTGGAAGAAGCTGTGTCCTACCCTGTGGACTCTACTGTAGGAAAAGGCAGCCTTTCTCAGCCTTCCCAGTCCTGCTTCTTTTTCAGAGCAAGATAAGAAAGAAGCATAATTTCCCCAAAGTATTTCTAAGGACACATTTTTCAGGGTGTAGGTGTTGCATGTTGTGGCCTTATTCCAGGGAGGTGCTAACTGACCTGTATTTTCCCTTAGTTTATGGTTTACAGTTTTTTTGGAAATTCACTGCTTTTAGGGTGGTATTTATGGAGATCACCATTGAGATTTCCTGGTTTCCTAATGTTTGGGTTTAGGTTGTGAACTCCCACGTTCTGGGACAGAAAGGGAAGTAGAAAAGACAGCTGTGTGAAAACATTTATTTTGTTGTGGTATTGTTTGTTTTTCAGTCAGCTAATGATTGTGTTTTGTTCTCATTCTCTGCAGTGCTATGTCACTACTGCCACTGTGGTGGGCAAATGTTAGCTGACTGCAGCCCAAATGTTTTCCAATCACACTGACTTTTCATGGGATATGGATGTGCAACTGCATTTGACTCCTTTGTAAATCCATACTGTTGTTGTTGTTGTTATTATTATTATTATTATTATCATTATTATGTATGCAAAGCTTTAGAGATTCTTAATCATCTCTTGTTTAAAGCAACTGTTCTGGTCACTTGGTTATTAAGCTTGTACTAAAATGTCCCTTGATTTGGTGGGCTCGAAAGCTTCACTGTAATACTGAAGTCAAAGCTTGATTCCTCTAGGAACATTTATGTGCAAATGCTCTGTTGAACTGGGATATTGGCTCTGTGTTTTGTTTAATCTCTGTGTGCAAGGCAATTTGTGAATAAGAGTTGTGAACCAGTTACTGGATGTGAGGAGACACAAATGAGCCCCGTGAAATGTGTGTGGGAAGCAAATTGATTTTCAACTTGCTAGAATCATTGAACTAAGCATTTCACTTCTAATCACCTAAATAAGAGTGAATGTGTCCTCTAGCAGTAAGTTTAAGAGAAGTTTCTTGACAGGAGAATTTGTAAGAATTTGTATTGACACCCTCATTGCTTTTCTTTCAGGTTTATATTGGGGACCATAATTGTGTCATGCATGAATTGGCAGATCTCCACTGAAATCATGAGGGATATAAGTGGAGCCATAATGCTTAATGAACATATTCCTATTTCCTCCCTCTCTCCACACAGCTGGTATTAATGTACTTGCTTATTAGATCAAGACAGTGATATCATGTGGCAAGTGGTTGCAGTCCAAGGTTTGCTGAGTCTCTGAAGCTGAGTATGTGATAGGAGATACTCTTTACACACTTCTGAATAGAAATTTCAGTTGGAAAAATTCTGTGAATTTTTTTCTTTTAGTTTTTCCTGAAAAAATATTTTCTCAATTGTTACTTGATGACAGTAGCATGCACATTAAATTACTCAGAGAGTAGCCAGACAGTGGTGGGAGTGCTGCAGCTCTGGCTGTAACAGCAGGAGAGCTCCTACACCCATTTCTGAATTGAGACTGTCATCTGCACTGCCCAACCTGTGCTGCACTGGGCCCAGATACTGTCACAAACCTTGTACATCAATGAGAAGTAAAACTCCTGGCCAAGAGAGGAACCTGGTATCAGTACCTGGGTACTAACTTGAAAACATGAAATGGCATTGGCACTTTTTCTATAGCCATCTTATAGATCTACTTCCACTTCTGTGAAATTGACATTGATTTTCTTCTGTTTTCTTACAAATCTTTAAAAATTAATCTTCCAGAATTTGCCTACAACAAAATGAACCCCCTGATTCTGGGTAACAGATAAAATATATAAACATGAGCTGGGTTATCTGGCTATTTGGATTTGAATGTATGAAACCTTCAGAGACTGTGTGATAAGCTCTTTCTGTATAAGCCACTGTTACGAGTGGTCTGTGTTGTCTCCCAGTTACTATAAAAGTCTTGATGTAATTCTGGTTTCCAGAGTTACAGATCCATCAATTCCATTTGTAATTATGTGTGAAATTATTTTGTCATTGACTTTCTCCCTGCCTTTTTCTTATGGGGATAAAAAAAACCAAACAAACCCAAGCCACACAAACTCACAAAACCTTTCTTACATGTAATAATATTTTCTTTACTGACCCAGGTTATTTCATATTGATTAGAAGTTCCTAATCCATGGTTTCACATCTTTCTCAGATGTTGGCATTGTACTGATTATAGCACTGCTAAAGTGATAGCTGATGATAAATATTATCCGTGCACAGACATTGGGCATCATCATGTGTCATGTCTGCAGACCAGTTTTTTTGCCTGCATGGCAGATTTTTGTGGCTGTGAGCCAGGAATTTTAATGAAAGAAAACATCAAAGATGCAGAAGAAATGAGAATATTAGTCAAGGAAGATACACAGTGATGCTCTCTGATAACCCCTGGTAATTGACATTGGAACTATGTGGGAGCAACTTAAATAAACATCTGGACATTGAGTTTAGACATTTCCAGTGACAAAACCCAGACAGATCTTCTGGACTTGCAATAATAAATATTTCAGCGCAGTCCACATGAATCAACTTAGAATTCTGTTTTCAATTATTCTAGTTTTATAAATATATCATAGTTAATTATTCAGGGATACAGTTTCTTTTGAAGATTAAGGAATTTGATGTTTGCTTCATTCACATAAAGTTCCATTTTTTATTTGTATCAAACTTACTTCTGTTTGTACAAAAACAATAATGCAAGCTTGCCAGAAGCCATTAAAGTAGAATGCAACTGAACTTTTCCTGGGGTGGAAGGGCCCTTTTCTGAAATTCCTGGCAGTGTACTGTACTTCATTCCAGCTATGGTAATCACTTAAATTGTGCTGAAAAGAAAATTATAAATAATGATTTTAAAAAGTTATTCTCAATATTTAGAAGACACTTTATCTTTTTTACTTTTGGTAATGTGATAGTGCTAAGAATATGGTATCTATTACAAACAGTGAAGTGATGTTTATATCTACCACAGTATTTTAAAAAGGTAGTAATGAAGCTACAAGAGTGGCTGGAAAACTGGTTGCAGCCCAGATCTGATCCTAGTATTACAAGTGTGAGGAGTCAATGGCTAGCAAAAGCATGCTTAATTTTTGGTTTTTCTTGTATTCTTTAGAGAAGCCTCTACTGTGGGCTGTAATTGCAAAACCACTTATTTCAGGAGGAATGAATCATGTCTCTGAGATTGAAGAGTCATTTCCATATTATATTAATATTACTTTATTCATGTTTGGTTTTTTTTTAATTATTGTTATAATTTTGAGATGATCTGTACCTTTGTTGCTGGGAGCCCTGGACAAAACAAGGCTGAAGTGTACTCAGGATTTATTAATCTTCAATTTCCACTTTTAGTTTAATTTATGCTTCCCCAGAGCCCAGCCTGTCAACATCAGCACGTTTCTGCAGTTCCTTACCCTGGCTGTCACTAGCAGGAGCACAAGTGTAAGCTGGCTGCCAGTATTATTGAGCCACTGGGTGAGTTGTGCTGTACCACTGGATTAAGAAAGTTTTAGGGGACTACTGTGCTAGTCTGACCTACAGGTCACCATTCATTTCAGAGTGGGAGAGGCAGACACGAGTTGAGCACAATCCAGAATCTCTCTTGTGCTGGCTGACAAAGTTGTTCCTACATCAGGCTGGGCTTGTGTGGCAGTTCAGGTTAGAAGGGACTTCAGGAGAGCTCCTGGCCTGGATCCTGCACAAAGCAGTCAGTTCTGAAGCCAGGTGACATTGCTCAGGGCTTTAATCCAGACTAGTCTTGGAAATCTCCAAGGAAGGAGACCATACAAGCTCTCAGGATAACCTGTTCCCAAGTATGGCTGAGCTCCTGTGAGGCCAGGGACGAAGCCTCTCTTGTTTCAGCTTATGCCTAGCTCTGTCTTCTGATAATGCCCTTATAGGTACTGGAGGATGCTGTTCAATCCCCTTCTCCAAGCTGAACAGGTCCACTGCTGGCTCAAGCAGCTTGCTCTTTACCAAAACCTTCAAGGCTTTTTCAGCAGGGCTGCTCCACAGCTTGTCATTTCTGGGCAAATCATAGGCAAGCATGTCAACAAGTTGTGGGCTGACCAGTGTGTTGTATTCAGTTCTGTCACAGCTCTCTCAGATTAATAAAGTATGTTTTCTGCTTTCATATTTTAAGTGAAAAAGTAACCTAGACTCAGATCAGGATAGCCATGCTATCCAAATCTTCAATGTTAATTAAAACAAGGCAATTTGTGCTTTGTAACCCTTTCTGCATACTATAAAAGTGATGGATAAGAAAGCACAGTGAAAACTATAAATCAGCCTTGAGTTTGATGATCTAATAAAGAGCATCTCTGGTGGTTTCACCTCTTGCTCATTGATCTATAGCTTAGTAATTAATTTTCTTTAGTTTTATCCTTGTATTTATTAGAATACCTAATTCTTTATTGCTAAAACTATGCACTGGAAATTTGTAGTGTTATAGTTCAGACAGTGCAATTTATTCATTGTTATAGGAATACAGAGGAAGAAGACAAATTAATTTATTGGAGGTTTATTACTCAAAAAGGTGCACTTGAGGAAAGATAGAGAAAAAAGCAGAATGGATAAATCTAGGGAAAATGTAAGTTGTGAATATTAAGCAGCTCTTGTAACAGAGGAATTATCTGTTGAATGATCCCCCATGGGAAAGTGTTCAGTTCTCATTGCAGGTGCTCCCAGAGCACTGACTGCAGAGAACAGCTCTGCACTGAAGAGGTAAATGGATAATCAGGATGTTGCTTTTTCTGTACTGCCCATGCCATGATTGCAGCATTCCCCTCCATTACAGGGCAGCCACTCTTTCCAGTTGTATTTGTGGTTAAAATCTGAGAGTGTGGCTTGGATACCTTAACTCTCATGGAATTTAAGGGAAATTGCTCGTCAGATCTTGAATCTGAAATACATTGACAGTTCTTATTTCCTGCTGCTCTTTTGTTTTCTGATTTTGCTGCAAGGATGGGGCAGTATGGGTAAATGCTTTGCTTATCAGCTCTGCCTCATTCCAACTATACTTTTTCCCAAGAAGAAAAAATGCTGATAAAAAGCAGTAATAAAATTAGCTTCCAATTATTTGTAGCAGATGAAAATTCTCTTTATGCATTTTTTTGTGCTTTGTCTAAGGGCAAAAAGCTCAAGCTCTGTCTTGACTGACCCTTCATTTGACTCAAACTACCACACAGTAGAGAGGAAATGAAGTTTATAGGTTTGTACTTAGTGACTGTTGAGACACTTGACATACATACATTTAAAATGTTAGCTAACTCCTCTATTTTGGTATTTTTATTTCCTAAATTATTATTAAGTTTTGTAGAGATCCAAAGATAACAAGCTTCTAGATTGTACATACATTACAAGCTGACTTTTGTGCTCATGTGCCACATACTTACATGCAGAGAAATTTGAAAAATGAAAAGAAAGCAAGATGCAGAAAAAAAGTTAATCAAGTAAATATTTCATTAGATGGTAAAGCTCTCACTTACTTTCTTTTATAAATAGCACTTTTTTTAAAACAAACAATCAAAAAATCCCAACCAAACCCCAAAGCTGAAACCAAAAGCAACCCAGCAAAGACCATGTATTGTTATGAGGTTATCAGAATCCTCCTGCAGAAAAGAGTACAGGTCAGGTATATTAGACAGATGTTGAGAAGAGCTCTGTTCTCTATCTTGCAAGCAGTTCTCAGGGTTATCAATTGTGTTTGGCTTTTAGCATGAAGGTAATTGGCAAAGTACCATGTTACATTTCAACCATTATGCCTGTCTTATGAAGTATCACACACTTTTTCCTAGAATAGGTGCTCCCTCTCCTCTCCACAGAAATCAGACTGTGCTTTTACTAGTGGAGTAGGTCTGTGGGAGAGTCACCTGAGCTGCATTCTTCCTATCTTTTAAAAACAGGGACATGAGAGATAAAGTTTCATAAGTCTGGAGAGAGCAGCAGTTTGTATTTCAGTCTGTGTCACATCTATCTAACTTGTGTATGTGGTCCATAACTCTCTGCCACAACTTTGGAGGAAAGTGCTCCAGAGGACTTGCTGTGCTCTTTTTTGCGCTTTAGTGTGTAAGAAAGGATAGCTCCAAAATATTTGGAGGCTCTAAGAATCAGTGATGTAGAAATTAGGATGAAAACCCAGTACACCTTTTCCAGAAGTGTAAGGAAGGACAGTGTGACACCCATTCTTAAACCTAGCCTATACTTACGTTCCCTGCTAAATTGATGTCTAAGTAAATAGCTTTAATGGTGGAGTATAGGAGACATGAGAGGCAGATTACACTTTATTGCAGAACTTGCTATGAAATCCATACTTTGTTGCCTGGACAGTGCAGTGAGGTGGATATCTGTGGTAGTAATGTAAGAGCATTTTTGTAGGAGTGCTGTATGTCACAGGGCTGCCCTGGATCAAATAGCATTTAAATACGTTGTAGATGGGGTTTGATCAAGGACCATAGGGCCATGTCTAGCCCATGGAGAACCAGGAGAGCCACTTACAGCCTGCCACTGCAGCAGGAAATGTTATCCCAGTTTATGGTTTTACTATTGTTAATGCTGGTGCAGTAGTACAGGATCACCCACCAGTACCAGTTAAACCAGGATACTGTGTGGATACACAACTCACTCCTGTTTTCTATTTAGCTGGAGCAGTCCTACAGTAATGGTTACACTGCCTTTCTGATTCTTAGACAGCTGTGTAAGGACAATACTCAATCTGGCACACAGCCTGCCAGGGGAAGAATGTTTCTCAGAACGGCTGGAACAACTGAGACTCATCTGATCGGTCTGAACCAGTGTTGCTATTTGTTTCACCTGCCCAGTAGTGCTTTGTTTTGTGGTGGGACTAGGTGCTTGCTGATTGAGCCATGTCCTCAGGAAAGTCCCAATTTGTGCTTCTGTCTAAAGAGTCTGTGTCCCCTCTGTGATCACTGTGCTCCCCACTGCAGAGCTGTGCCATACAAGGCATTTCGTTGCTTTTTTTGTACCGATGTTTCAAGGCTGCCATAGTAATTTTGAAACCTAGGGAAGAGAGAAACCAGTTTTTTTCTCCCCATAAAAACAGCCTTGTTTGGGACTTGTTTTAGGGTTCGAAAATTGTAACCGGTGTTTTGTATAATTAATGCACTGCTATAATGCTGTGAGTGCAGCACCCCAGAACCCTGCCTGGCTTGACAGGGCGATGGAAGCAATGGAATCTCATTAGCACCAAGCTCTGCCTGGGTTAATGAATCCCTGCTACGAACAATGTTGTGCTAGGTGGAGTAACCTCATGTCATTGGAGTAACCAACCATGATAAAGTTTGGATATTAAGAGGGTTTGAAATTTTTTTTTTTTTTTTGACAATACAGGTACAGACAACCTTGCCTGATCCTATTTCTGTTCCCATTGCTTGAGGAATATAGATGGCCTGTTTGTAGCTTCTGACGAACGGTTTAGCTCCAACTTTAACACAATTTTCTGTGGATTTACGATGTTCAGTCAGGCTGATATAATCATGTAATAAATATCCAGTTTTTTCACGATTCTTTAATTAAATACCAGACCTCCTTACAGAGTTTCAGAAGAGGGGGAACACACAGAAGTGGGAGTTCCCCAGCCCGGAGTTGTGTTTGCGGGGGCGGCACAGCCCGCGGTGACCGGAGCCGCAGCGGCGGCGGCTGCGGGCGGGCCCCTGAGCTGCGAGAAGCTCGGGCAGAGCCGAGGAAAATCTTTAAATGGGCCATAGCCTGGAGGTTTTGTACTCTCCCTGGCTGGCGGCCTGGGCCTGGAGCGCGGCCAGGGAGGGCGGAATGGGGCCCTAGGGCTCTGCAGTACGAACAAAAGGAATAACCCCGCGCAGCGCCCCTTGCGCGCCCGAGGGAGCCGGCAGCGCCCTGCTCTGCGCGGCCTCCCCGGGCACCCGGCAGCCGCCTCTGCTTTCTGTTATTAAAAGAGGGAAATGAAAAAAAAAAGAACCCAAAGCCCATGCCCCGCAATGTAAACACTCTTACGATTCCTGTGGAAACTGGATATAACCAGGTTATTCAAAGGGGGGAAAAAATTAAGCAATCCATACATGCTAGGTTTGCTTTCACATGTGTTAATTGTAAGGGGGTGATTTTAAAAAATAAACCATGTTTTAGATCCTGGTTTGGCAAAGGTTGTGAATGTGTACTCTGGAAAAGAGGGTTCAATGTACCTGTGTTCCATAAAGCGTCACACTTGTCGGTGGCCATGGAAGGATGCCGTGTTTTCCTGGGCTGTGCTGTGGGAGCAGTTCCAGCTTGGCCGCAATAGCTTGGAGCTCCACAGCCTGGCCACAATAGCTTGGAGCTCCACAGCCTGGCCACCGTGCTCTGAGCTCCACAGCCTGGCCACAATAGCTTGGAGCTCCACAGCCTGGCCGCCATGGCTTGGAGCTCCACAGCCCGACTGCCATGGCCTGGGTTCCACAGCCCGGCCGCCATGGCCTGGGTTCCACAGCCCGGCCGCCATGGCCTGGGTTCCACAGCCTGGCCGCCATGGCCTGGTTTCCACAGCCCATCCGCCATGGCCACCGTGCTCTGGGTTCCACAGCCCGGCCGCCATGGCCTGGAGCTCCACAGCTCGGCCACCATGGCCTGCGGCTCCACAGCCCGACCGACACGGTCTGTGGCTCCACAGCCCAGCCACCATGGCCTGGGTTCCACAGCCCGGCCGCCATGGCCTGGAGCTCCACAATCCGGCCGCCATGGCCTGGGTTCCACAGCCCGGCCGCCATGGCCTGGGTTCCACAGCCCGGCCGCCATGGCTTGCAGCTCCACAATCCGGCCGCCATGGCCTGGGTTCCACAGCCCGGCCGCCATGGCCTGGGTTCCACAGCCCGGCCGCCACGGCCTGGGCTCCACAGCCCATCCGCCATGGCCTGGGTTCCACAGCCCGGCCGCCATGGCTTGCAGCTCCACAATCCGGCCGCCATGGCCTGGGTTCCACAGCCCGGCCGCCATGGCCTGGAGCTCCACAGCCCGGCCGCCATGGCCTGGGCTCCACAGCCCGGCCGCCATGGCCTGGGTTCCACAGCCCGGCCGCCATGGCCTGGGCTCCACAGCCCGGCCGCCATGGCTTGCAGCTCCACAATCCGGCCGCCATATCCTGTGGCTCCACAGCCCGGCCCTGAGGGCTCCCAGCCCACCCTTGGCCAGGAGCACATTATCATTTTATTGTCAGCGCTGTGCTGCGATCGTCCTGTCAGCAATGTACGGTAATAAATGAGCCATGTTTTAAAACATTTGAAGAACAGAAAATGTCAGGGTTGTTGCTACTATTACGTTTTAGGTGTGTATTTATGATACTACTCGTGTATCATCCACAACATGACATTTCTGAGTTCAGTACAGTCATTTTAACATCAAATAGCAAATATTTTACCTCACAAAATCCTCAGGTGTGTTTAGCACGGAGACAGGTGTCAACTTAAAATAAAGACAAGTCTGGTTTGGCTCTGCATGCTCACATCAGTGCCTGTCTCTGGTGGCCTATCTTAGAGAGCCATGATCCACTTCTTAGTGAAATTCTGATTTCAGTAGGAAAATTTAAAACATCAGAATCATTAGTTTGAACTGCTGTGCTCTGGTTTCTTGGCTGTTACTTGAAAAATGTCTTCCTCTTAGAAACACAATGGTGTCACTGCTCATTATTTTATTGTGAACTTCAAAATATTCAGTAGGGTTTGGGGGAATTTTGTTTGTTTTGGGTTTTGTTTGTTTGTTTGTTTGTTTGTTTGTTTTAAATGCTCTATCACCTGAAACAATCATACATGAAACTCTTGGTTTCAATTGTGTGAGGTGAGTTTCTATGCCTGAAATCTGGAACATTAGCCCTGAAGGTAAAATATTTTCTTAATTCTGCCAGTTATAAAGAATCCAATGCTTTCTATGTTTACAAATTTATAAGTCCATAAATCAGCCGATTTCCATGATTTTCTGTTTGGAAATTTGCTTAATTTTTACTGTTTAGAATTGTTAATACTGAAAATAAATACAGCCAGGAAATAGGCATGTTCTGTGCTTGCTCCAATGAACTCTTAACATATTTTGGTTTTCTGAGTGGCCTTTTAATTTTAAGCAACAATCTATTCTTATATAAAGATTCCTTTCATTAAGTTGTTTAGATGTTTTTCTAAAAGGATTTTTTGGGTAAACTTTATTTATCAGTGGAATAATAATTAAAATGTAAATAAATAAATATTCAATAACTGGAAAATGTTGCACACTCACAACAAAATGGTTTAAATAACATCCTATAAAAAAAGTAGTCTTTACTGCATTACTGAACTGTTAAAGCTTAAGTTTTGAGGTACAAGGCCATTATCAAATTATGACACAATCCTCCTTTCTAACTTCTTTAAAGGTACATATTTCATAAGTTTACATACATATATGACACTTGGAAGCATTTGAACAAGATGCATTAATTTAATCTTTCAATGAGGTTTTGTACATATTGCCTTGCAGAGTACTTGGGGAGCATGAGTATTTGCAAAGATATCTGTGACATCTGTTCTTAATATTCTAACATCTTTCTTCCATGTATGTTTGATAGACAACATATTTTTGGCAGTCTTTGTTATTAGAATTGCCAAAATGTTGATATTGAGTGCCTTGGTTTTCAATGAGTGCAAGCCAGAATGAGCCTTTTCAGAGACTCATCTTTGGAACCAAGTTTTTTTTTCTAGAAAGTCATATGTTTCAACATTCTTTTTAGGTAATCAGAAATAGATTTATAATAGAATAAGGAAATTATTTCTGGTCAGGAACAGTTGTTCAAATATGTCTGCTCCCTCATCTTTATTTCTGATCTGTGTATTTTTAAGCATAACAGTGTGTTAGAACTCCATCCAAGTACCAGGCCGTGGGATTTTGCTTCACTAGATCTTTAACCCTCCTAAATGCCCATTGTAAGTGCATTGATATGAGTGTATAAATGGCATTTCATTAAGGGATTTTCTGAGACTCAGATGTAACAGTGCTGTGCAGTTTATAGAGTTCTGAGTACAGAGTAAACGGCACAGCCTGACTTAAGTGCCCAGGCTTCTTATAAAATACGTGAGAAGCCCACTCTGAAAGATCTGTGTGAAGTCCAGGTCACACAGAAAGCAAAAAGAGAAACAGTAAGAAAGTACCTCCTTGTAGTCTGGATTAGCAATCTGAAAGGAAATAAGGTTCCAGGGTATTTCTTTTCAGAAGTGAAGTGACTGTCATTTCTCTGAAATCACAACATCAAATGATTAAGTTTCTGTAGAATTCAGCTGTGATTAAACCCTCTTATTGCAGAGCCTGTTCCCTGCAGATCTGTTTGCTGAATATCTCAGAAAAATCCATTAGCCAAGGGCCTGCAAACTGTTGTGTACTGGTGTAGGCTGATGTCCTCAGGGAAAGGTGTTACTCAGTCTAGCAAACCTCAGGGAGAGGGACAACATGGGTTTAAAGCTGCTGCTACTTTTTCTGGGGTGGCCAGTGTGAGCAATAGGAACGTGCTCTGGATCAGACACTAGTGGTCACTGATGAATGCTGCTGGTAGGTGGTGAAGTGCAGAGTCCTCCCGTGTGGCATGTCAGAATGCATGTAGGAGCCAAGCTTTAGGTATGAAGAAAAATTCAAGGTGATAACTGAGGCACAGATCCTTCAGTGAGAGAAGAGTCAGGAGAGGGTTTCCAGCCCTGTGCTGCAGTTTTTAACCTATGTGTGATTTTCAGAGCAGAACCTAATCAGGAGCTGAGTGTGTATCAGCTTTATCCATTGGACCTACTCACCTAAAAAAGTTGGAATTTAGTCCTGTGTGACCAGAAATCAGTGATGGAGATATTTTTTACAACAGATACACGATCCAAAGGTCTTATGTTTATATCTGTTTCAGAATCTGCAGAAAACAACTGTGGAATGCTCTTGCAGACTCTGAAATCCTGGCCCTGTCAAGGTCACAGGGGCATTTCATAACAACTTAGATCAAATCTTGTAATGTGATATTTAATTTTGACTGTGAAGGCTTCTCTTATGGAAATAGAATTAATTATGCTGCTTTATTACGTTGCTCTGTGTTACAAATATTTATTTGCCAAATTAGTTTTCGTTTATAATCCTGTAAGTTCAATGTAACATCAGTGATGAGAAAATTGCCCCAGAAGTGGAGAAACACATGCTCTCAATCATTATCACCCTGACTCACTCCCACTTTATTAGAATTTTATGTTGTTTCTTCCCCCACAATACCCCAAAACTGCTGTTACCCAAACTGAGGTAGACATACCTTTCCAATTGTAGAAGGAAATCCCTAGACATGAGACCTGTAGTAATGGTTATTGTTCTGTGGCTCTATGGATGGCTATGAGTTCTTCTTTCAGCATGGGGAAAGAATATGCTTTATAATGCACAAGATACCAGCAAAAAAAAAAATATTGAATTGCCTGAATAGTGTCACTGCCATATGTCACTGTGACAAGAGACACACACAGCAGAAAGTATTTCTGACTTGGTGTTTTGAGTACAGTTCTCATAGTGATGATATTTTTATTCCTGCCGTAGTTTAGTTAATGATTCATTTCCTATAGGAAAAGATGGTACTGTATTTTCCATATTACTTTTGGAGCGTGGTGTCTTAAATCTGGTATTTTGTCCTATGCGGATTTTGGCTTCAGCTGCCCCAATCTGAGGGATTTCCATGAGCTAGAAGTGAGTCCTGATGCACCAGGAGCTGTGTGTCAATCTGAGCCTTCTGATTTGCAGCATTTGTGTAAGGGGCACTGCCATTTCCTGAAGGCCCTTTTTATTTCCTCCCTGGCGTTTTCCACAATGTATCTGTTGACTCAGTGACCTTAAATGAAGTAAGTATTGATACAGGGTAATTAATAATTATGGAAGCAGGCATGAAATGCATCTGGAAAGTAGAAGAGCAGATAACAAATAAGGGCCAAGGGAGGCTCATTGCTTTGCAAAGATGTGCAATTCGGCTTTCTTTCAGTAGATGTCAGCAGCACTACAAACTTGCCCAGTTCACTGCTTTGAGAGCCCTTCTGTTTACAGTTTTATTAGTTCACAATTTTAGATTCAAAGGAATATCCCGTCTAAACCAGTGAAAACTATTGCCCTCTGAAATGGGTTTGAAGACTTCTGTTTATCATCTTAGAATAATATTGTATTGTCAGTAATGTATTTTTTTTCATAGAGAACTTAGAAGAGGCTTATTGCTACATTTTTAGAATTTTCTGAACATTTACCTCACATTTGCCCTCCAGGCAAATGTGAAGAAATATAAGATGTCTAATATTTTGTCTTCTTTCTGTGAAGTAAATCAAAACCGTGGGAATGTTTTCATATAATTTGATTTACTCCTGTCTCCTACAATACATCTTCAACTCTGTTCAATTAACTCTCTGCCTGCTATAAGAAAAGGGTGCAATCATATTCTGACTGAAAGCAATGGCAAGTGTTCTGTTGGATCTGCTGGGAGTTGTCAGCCCCAGAGGAGTTCACAGCCACAAAGGAAGGATGTGGAAGGACGTTTCTTGTGTGTAGAATTTTTTGTGTGAATGGCAGGGAGGGAAAAGTGTTATTTATTTCAGTGTGTAAGGAACATTCATTTTGCTGCATATTATAAAATAAACAGAAATATTTCACAATTGTCATGTACATGAAATGGGGACAAGAAGATAAACAATCCAGTGTTTATTTGGTTAGAAATGAAGAAATTTCATTATCTTCTGATTCTCACAAGGAGGGATCTTTTTCCTTCATCTGATCTCCAGCAGCAATCTTTAAAATTTTTTTGTAGTATGCTGGGTACTTGTCAAGTATCCAGTCAACTTGTGGCAGAGTTGTACTTTTGGAAGTTAAGATCATACTCTGAGACAGGATCAGCCCAGAAAGCAGCATTGGCCACTTTCCTGCGTGTCTGTCACCATCTTATTTGCAAGAGCACCAAAATGAGCAGCACTGAGAATTAGAGGCAAATTCAGCCACAAGCAGCGCTGGGGACATTTTGTGTGGCATTTGCTTGTCTCTAGGAAAATAGGCTGTGACTGTTTTATCTTGACTGCAGGGTGTGCCTACACGTGCTGTTGCCATCTAGAACTGGCCAACTCCAGAGCCAAACTTCTCTAACCAGAGGTGCTTGTTTCCACACACCCCTACAGCCTCCCCAGCACCACCCCCACCCCCAGATTTGGATGGGAATCAGGTAGAGTGATTTTTAACTTAGTAAAAGGAGACAAAGTGCTGTGCTCTCCAACCTGTGTTATTGTCAACAAACATTTAAATTTGTTTTCCATGCCATCTTCAGAATCTTTTCATTTCCTGTGTCACATGCAACTTTACTGTGCATTGCCTTTGGTCTGTACGTTGGGGCCCACTATGTCATGCTATTCCCTTTATGTTTTTTCCCTAAACTCTCTGTGCTTTCCCATTATCTCTTCATTTTGGTGGTTTTTCCTTTAGTGACCTCTCCCACCTCACAGTCATCTGTTCCTGGCCTTATTGGACTTTGATAATTTGATAATTTTCAGCTTGCTGGTTGATCCACTCTGTATCAAACCTTTTCTTAACTGCACTTTTTTTCATGACCCCACTAGAGTGGGCGGGGAGATGCTCTCTGGCAGGCCAGCACTGCCAAAGGAATAATTACTAGTTCTAGGGATGGATCCAAAACAAAGGGGAGCCAGTGCAGTTTGGGCCCCCCACATGGGCCCATTGATGTCTGGATCTCAGCCTGGGTAGATGGAGCAGACAAGGAGAAGCAGTTTGCCAAACTGAGCGTGGGGTACATGGCTCCAGGGTGATGAGGCAGCAGCAATGCACAGCAAATTTTCCCTCAAGGCATCTGTTAGCAGCAATTTGGGAGCTAAACCAAATGACCCCAGTGTAACGCTGTTCTGCTCTCTCCATTGTTCTGGGGTTCTTTCTTACTCGCATAGCCAGCAGGAGGAAGCTGGTGGCTTTGGCTCTCTCTGACTCCTTTGGCTCTCCTTGCTGAATGGATCTGTTTCTGCCTCCGTTCAGCTGTTGAGCAAGTCTGTTTCTTAGGTTTTGGCTTGCTCTGCAGGGCATGAAGTAGGGAGTGCTGAATCTGCTGCTGCTGCTTTGCAGAACATTGGATTTGGAGGGGCAATCTTTGCCACTTCACCACAGACTGAAACTGGAAGAAAACAGAAAAATTGTGTCTTGTGTCTTGTGAACCTTGTGCAAAAATGTCTTCCTAGCCCTTGCTGGGTTACTGTATTGTTAATTATGTTGTGAATTTGCATCCGAGGATATCAGAGGGTCATGAGCTAAACACATACCTGTGCAAAGTTAGGCAAGAGTTGTCTCTGTGTTACAGGGATGGAAATCAAGGTGTAAAAATAGTATGAGTTAGCTCAGAGTTTATACAAAGGCTCAGCCATTTGGCAGCAGAGTGACAGGAAATCTCCCCATCTTCAGGGCTTGCATAATGACAGAGCCAAAAGTACTAAATAAAGTGTAGTGCTGAACACTGGGTTAGTTTTCATTGTCTTCATGTAGGTCTCCTAGGAAACTTCTAAGAAATGAACTGTTGCAAAAAGATTGGGCACACAGCAATATTGCTGGGTATTTTGGGATTGTAAATAATTGATGTTTAAGTCACAGAGTAAAAAATTAATGTTCCTAACTTCATTCATACTGCAGCATGAAAGAAGAGATGCTGACTTAGTTTAACATCATGCTTGTGACAACTTTTTCAAGTCATGATTGCTGCACTGGTAGACTGGTTTAGATGAAAATGGAGGTGGTGGCAGGACTGAGTTTTCATTTAAATATGACTTGACTGGAAGAGCCAGCATAGTTTTTTTACTAATACTAACAATGCTGAACATAACATCAAGGTTTAACTATTACACAGTTGCATACTTAATAGGAAAAATAAGACCTTTCTGTGTGTGTACAATTTCCTGACACTGATTTTGAGGCCTTATGTGCATCAACAATAATGGACCGATCCAGCCAAAATTTGCTTCCACAGCTGCTGGTCTTAGGAAGTTCCCTGGGCCTCCTGTACTCTGCAGCTGTGGAGGCTATTCCCTGCTCTGAACAAAAGAATCTCCCCTCTCCTGTGACTGCAAATGAATGAGACATCCTGTAACACCCTGTTCAGAGGGGCAGAGCTGACAGCCAAAAGCCATCCTTGGCATTTTAGTCCCTGTAGATAGTGACAGATGGTGCATAACCATAGCAAGGAACCCCATAGTCCTAAAATAGGGAAATAAATTTTTGAGGAATTATTATAAAAGTTCATTGCTCAAAGGTCTTGGGGCTGGTTCAGCTCCACAGAGAGTAAGGAGGAGAGATTTAAGTAGCAGTTTAAAGAAAAAGTCATCTGGCATATTAGTGTATTGCAACATCCTAAGTGAGTGTAAAGGACTCGTTTCTGCACATACAGTAAAAGCAGGAGAACTGATACATGGAATGTTTCTTACAGGGCCATGCAAAGCTTGCCTACTTTCATTCAGCTATAAAACTGTCAGTTGCAATTTTCACATGAATTCCTTAATTTGCACCTTTAAAATGTTAAACCTTACTTACAGTTTTGTGAGTGAAACCTGATGGTTTCAAGTGTGTTTCAATTTGAGCTTTTAACATTCTTGTTTGAACCTGAAACTCAAAGTGAATTTAGCAGTTGCGAAAGCCCACATAGAATACAGACAAATAGCAGGAAAAATTCTCAAGAATCTGAGCAAACCCAATTTGCAAAATTTCCCATAGCTCAGGCTCTCTCAGTTTATGAAAATCATCTTGGTCTCTTTTTTGTGACATGACTGTGGAGGTTCTGAAGGTGGAGAGGTTGTGATGGTGAGAGCTGTCAGGAGCCGCACTGTCAAAGAGCTGCAGTGTCTTTCCATGGTCAACTCCTGTCCCTATGGGGACAATAATTCATCCAAATCCAAGTTTGTCTTCAGATTCCATACACTAGAGAGGCAAGACTAGCTTAAACTCTCTGGATAATGTGTAACTGAAGCTAAAGGGACAAGGTTTGAAGCCTGTTTTGAAGCAGGGAAGTTTTACTAATTGATATGCAATAAAGTGGTAATTAAAAAGATCTGGGTGGTGGAAAACTAGATTAATGATGAAGTTTTATCTAGTTTCCACCCCTGCAGCACTTTTGGTTGGAAAATAGAAAGTAACCATGCTTTGTTATTGCATGAAATAAATAAAACAAGCCCAGAATGCTGTGGTAGTTTCTTGGTCTCTAAAGCATACAAAGTTGAAACCACCACACACAAAAACCATCACAAGAAGAGCGAGTGCAAGCTGAAAGGTTGGTGATACTTGCTCTCTGCAATGCACACAGCTCACAGTTCTCAGCACTGAGAACTCAGCTGACCTCTGGGGAGTTGATAGGAAGTCCTGACTCTGCTAGAGTCAATGGGAGTTTTGCTGTGAATTTCAGGGAACTTCACAGAGTGGTCCTTGTTGTGCAATGTACTGTTCCTGACTCTGAAAGCCTTGCAAAATCTCATAGTTGGGCAAATAGGCATTTTTAAGTGCTCTGCATCTTCTGCCTGGCAATCATGGGAAATTCAAGGTTCACTTAATCTCACTAGGCTCCTGGTAGTGACATGCTACCTTACCCATGGAAATGAAATACAGAATGTAGAAGTTCTGTGACTGGCAGTGCTGCTCATTCCTTTTATTTGTATGTTCTGTCACCTTCCTTTGCCTGTGCTGTCACCTGAACTGTTTCAGTGCACTCAGGCTTTGGCAGTAGGACTCCTGTCAGTTTTGGTCTTTAGACAGTAAGGTCCACACCCTCACTCCCATGTGGGCTTCAAGTGGTAGTTATGATAATTGATATTCAGTTCTATTACTAATATCAGTCTATTAAATGAATCTGTATCTCTGATTGTAACATTAGTAATAGGAAGTGCTGTGTTCAGCAAGCAAGTAAGGATTAATTTTTGGCTCTGTTCCTGGCTATCCTGAGATATGTATTACCATCTCTTCAGAAAATATAAGAATTTTTCTCTCTTCAGAATATATTTTTGTCAGCTTTGAATGTATAGACTACCAATATTGTTACAAAAGTTTTTATTCTGTTCACTGCATTTATTGAGTTCTTCCTAAATCAGCCAAAAAATTATTTTCACTGTATATGAAAAGTCTGGCTGTTTTCAGTAGGCTAGATCTGGGGGAAGGTAAAATTTAATTTATTGACCACTTAAAAGCTGTGCATTCATAACTGAAATGGCTGAGGTTCCTTGTGTCTCTATCTTTGCAAGGCCTAGGTACAAGGATGAGATCTAGAGTCCTTTAGAGGACTTAAAATAGAAAAGGAACATACTGTATCTATTTCACTTAAATAAGTCTACCTAAATAAATGTAAAGATGAAATGATAAAAAACTGTCAATAAAATGGCATGAAGCCTGAGGTACATATTTCTTGTATAGCATGTTGGTAGGGGCCCTAAAATAGGTCCTTATGTTCTTTTATTGCCAAATCTGTAAATAAGTGGGGACTTAGGACTAAATTCACAGCATTAGTACCTTCTAAACTGTTTTTGTGGTGGGAAAAGCCTTGCTGAGGAAAAAAACCAACACTTTATTTAACAAGAGTTTGAAAATCAGTTCAACAAAACATGGTGTTCTTTAGGTGATGTGCCAGCATGAATTGACCTTATAAGGTCCATGTAAGGAAATATAATAGTGTTATTTCCTAATATTTTGAACTTTAGTTTTTTCTATAAAAGCTCCAAAATGTGTTTTTTATCTGTAGAGGAAGCAGCTGGGATCTTGGATGTAGGGAGAATTTGCTGCACCTGTCAATAGGTACCCAAATTAAGATGCCACATCAAGAACCTTTCCCTTCAGGAAAAACCAAACAAAATAAAATGTGAGACTTATTTTTGTGGTGCCTCATCTGGAAAAACTCTCTGATGATTATATTGTGTTCATAAATATGACACAAGATCAGCAGAGTGTTGCTAGTGGTGTAGGATTTAGAACATTAATTTAAGACAGAAAAGTAAGCAGGAAGAGAATTGATTGCCAAGTGTGTATGATTTGCTTTTCCAGTGTTGTAACCAGCCTCTGAGGGCTCTGTCTGAAGCCTGCAAAGTGGGCACATAATATAGCTACCCACAGACTATGGGTTAAATGCCAGCTGTGGTTGGTGCATTTTTTTTCCTCCCCAAGCATAGCTGAATAAGGAAAATTTTATTTAAGCTTGTTTTAGTTGGGAATGTGACACATCAAAAAAATCACCAGCTTATTTTCCCAGCCTTGCTTTCTGCAAAAGCCCAAATAACTTCAGTTGCCTCATAAATCCACAGTGATTACAATGTATTTATTTATTATTATCTGTGCAGACACAAATGACCTCAGCAAAGAAGCCAAATTAGCTCCTTATTTTGTGAGAAAAATCATTCAGCCCCCATCTCTTTTCCACCCACAGGATCCTTCTGAGGGCTGTGACCTTGTCTTATGCTTCAGCAGCAAACATATTTTTGGCTGAGACTGAACTCTCTGGAGTGTGTGGATCTTACAGGTAAATTGTCAAGTGGAGTTTGTATTGAACAGTGTTGCCTGTAAAATTACATTTGTGATTTCTAATATATGACTAGTTAGTTATGTTTTGTTATTACACAATTTTAAAAATACAAAAGTTAAAGGGATGAAATACTTTTTGAGCTGTGTAAGTGGAATATGGAATCATGTTCACTTCAGCAGAGAGCTGAGTAAATTGTTGAGAGGCATGATAAAATAGGATTGTACAGCCTTGGAATTCTGTGTGTGGATGAACGGAATAGGTGAATATGTTCCATTAATTTCTAAGGGATATTAACTATGTATTGATGAAGGGGTCTGAGTTCTGTTCAGTGTCATGGATGTTATAATTGGAGATCATTAAATGCTGTATTAGGTATTCCACCCAATCATGTTTTGCAGTGAAAATCCCAGTGTCAGAGCAGAAACTCATTTAATGAAGTACCAGCAGTGGCTGCTTCTTCTAAGGTTAGGCATAGACCCTCTCAGATTTTGGAAATTGGCATCTTAAGAATACCTTGTGCTGGGTTATTGTGGTATATCACTTCCACAAACTGATCAAATCCCTTTCACAAGATATTCTCTCTTCTGAGTTCCACATTTTTTTTGTTTGTTTCATTTTCCATGGTACTCTTACTTTATTCTTTTAATAATGACTAGTCATTCCCTGTTAAACCATATTTCCTTCCAAGCTATCTCATTTCAATTAAAATGGTTTTTTTCCACTGTATAGAAGCTTTTTCACATCTGTCATCTCTTTCTAGAAAGATTTCAATCAAATTATCTAGAGTTAGATAGTACCAAACAATCTCTGTGGACTCTGTCCTCCACTCCATTGGCAGAAAAGCCAAGATATAATGTGCTTTCAAGGCTTAAGAACAAGTGTTCAAGAGAAAGTATAATTATAGATTGAGATTTTGAAAAGTGGCCTGTGAGATGCTTGCTGAAGTTAGATCACAACCTAGTGCAGTGATATATAGAACAATAATGTTCCTAGAAAAAGAATTTCTGTTCTAGGTATTTTGCAGTAAAACATTTGGTCAGGATCAATGGGGTCTCCCAGCATTAGGCTGCAGGAGGTGGGGATTTGTGCAGACACTGTGGGTTAGGAAGTGCCTCAGAGGGGAGAGTGGGTTCTGTTGAGAGGGGATTTACTGGGCAGGCAGGTTACAAAGCTCTGTGGTTATCAGTCAGGGTGCCAGATATATCTTATACTTTTATTAGTGACTTTGGCATAAAAAGATGATGTTGAGGAAATTTATTGATGATATCCAGTTGGTAGCTATTGCTAATGCAGAAGGGCAGGAATTACTTACAGGAAAAAATTAATGACCTCAAAAATTGGACTAGTAGGAATGGTCTGAAAGTTAATGGAATAAAGTGCAAGATCCTGCACTTTGGAATCAATGACAAACTCTGATATAAACTGATATACCATGAATAACTCCAATTTTGCTTGTTGAAAAAAGAGGGAAATCAAGATTCAATAAGTCCACAGAAGAGTTACTGGGATCATGGGAATGACAAGCTTTTCTGTAAGAAGAAACTAAATTGGCAATGGTTTGTTTAGCCTAGCAAAATGTAATTTGAGCTGTGATTTATATCCATGGGAGAAAATATCAGAAAAGCAGTGCTCTTTAAAAGACAACAATTAAAGACAAACAAATTGATATAAACTGTCCTTGGGGAAATATGAGCTGCACTTTATGTTTCTAACTAACAAAATAGCCAGATTCTGGAACAAACAATGACATGGAATAAGAACAACTAGCAGGTGTTACTATGGAGCACCATCCCTTTATTAAAGGAGTAGTTCCCTTTCCTGTGACTGAAGCTGATGGCATGACCCAAAAGTCATATGGAGAGGCTTCATAATTTTTTACTTGATCGTAAATTATTCTTCTTTGATTAGTGCTTGAATGGCAGTTTTGTAAGGAGTATGTAGAAATTGCATCAGATTTTATTTTTGATTGTGATTAAATTAGTGATGCCTTAACATATTTTCACTGTAGTAGGTCAAATCTTGATGCTGTGGGGAAAACTACCCTTTCTGGAAAGCCACAAAATTTACCAATCCTTGTAGTTTTGCAAGTGAAGGCATTAAAGCTGCGTTAAAGGTGATAATGTCATTATCCTGCTGAAAGACTAACAAATCAGAGTGCCAAGCTAGAAGCTGCTTTGCAGTGCCATCATGTATTTCAAATTTCATGGTCATAATTTATCTTTCTAGAACACTCATTTTTGCACCAATTAATAGTACAAATGGCATACTTATTCCACTTAATGCATTTAGATAGACCAGAGGTTTTTACTTTCCAATAAAGAAAATATTTCACATTCCCAGTTTAACTTGCTTAAAAATACCTTTGTTAAAGGCCCTTCTCTGCTTCCATCTATGAGTACCCAAGGATAGAAGATATCATGAAACTAGAATAATTTTCTGTGTGTGAAAGGAACTCTCTTAACTTATGCACATACAAAATCTTGTTGATAAACTTGTCATCATATTCATGGTCTAATCAGAATGACATAGTATTCAAAGAAGAATCTTTCATAAGTATTTCCCATTCATAACAATAGAATGCAGCAGTGTATGAAAATAAATACACTGCAGGGAAATTCATGTAGATGTCAATCAGTGTTTTATGTTCTCTGATCAAGCTGTACCTTTGAAATTTTTAAAAGCTGCTGTAATACTTCTATTTCAGAACAAAAACAATTGTCCCCCTGGCAGGATTAAGCCCATGACAGTTCTCTCCTTACCTCTTTTTTATCTTGATGTGTGTGTCACCATAGGTTTCTATGTGTAAGGTTTTTAAAGCCCAGGAATGCCAAGACTTCTTCTCTTTTAGCCAGATGTTTCATTTTAGAAACATCTTTTTCAATGAAAGTAAAGTAGATTCAAACTTTGAAAAGTGGATTGCCATAAAATAGATATCTGAGTAGTTGCAACTGAAATTTAAGTTCTTGCTGAAACAAAAAATTATGCCAAAGGGGCTTTAAAATGATTATTTGTGTGCTAATCGGGTAAAATTATTTTTCATGCACTAACGTTTGTGCAGCTGTGTTTGTAATATATCTTGAAAAGTTCAAGATGCAGTACTTTAGATGTTATGCTCCTTGTGGTTTTAGGAGAATCTCTCTTGAAGGAAGGACTTTTGTACAGGGAACTTGCTGGGCTCATTACTCACCAGAAGGATGGTGATGGTTTTCTCAATGGTTATGTCTCAAAAAAAAAAAAATCATAGAACACTCAATCTCAAAGTTTGCATCTTGCTTTGAAACATTAATGCTTTTCCATATGAAGAGCTTATTTTGTGCAACTTCTGCAGCTGGGGCAATTCTTGAATTGTGAAAAAACTCTCTGTCCATAGATAGCCTGTAGCCAAGTTAAATGAGTAACCCTGTTGATCAGATCTTCCAAATGAAATGCATAAGCACTGGGATTTTTAAATTTATGTGCTTCTACTCTATATGGAATGCAGGTTAATGCATTTGGACATTTTCACACATCTCTCCTCTTCCAGCTTAATCTGACTGCATGTTTCACAAATAATCTGACCTCATGTTGAGTTAAAATCTGATATTGCTGATTTCCCTAAGGCTGTATTTCATCCTCGTTTGGGCTTAATAGCATATTTTCTTTGGTGCTTAAAGGTAATGGTAAAATCACTGAATTTCAGTTCTCTAGGAAAATGGACAGTGCAGTAGAAGGATTTAAAGTAAGTAGCATAGGTGCTGACAAAATAAAACTAGAGAGCTAAATATATAGTTGCTTAGGTTTCTCAGAATAAATCAAGTTTGACTGGATATGGAACTAAATTATCTGAACCTGACAAAATAGGTGAGTGGAATCTATACATGTGAAAATAGAGGAAGAGTTTGATAAAACTGGTTATGAATGTAAAACTTATTTTTAAATTAACACAAGTTGATTGTATCTTAATGAAAAAGATGCAGCCATCTGTACAAGACATGAAAATAACTGGATTATTTGTCATGGCTTGATAAAGCAATTACAGGCTAGCTCATAAAATTACTTTTCTAGTGCAATAATCCTATGACATGAAAAGGTGATAAAGAATGTAGCAGTTTTCAACATGACCTCATCATTAGCTGTGGCTTCTGTGTTGGTGGTTTAGAACAAAGCAGGCCATGGCTGTCTTAGGGCTGATGCATCCCACTGGTTTCATCTATGTGGAGTAGTCAGCCCTTCCTTCTACTGACTTCCTCTGCAATTCAAAAAAAGGAAAACAATCCCAGCTCCTTATTGTGACTGGTACTGAGGGTTACAATTACAAATTTCCTGGTTGAAAATTTCCTTCCAAGCTGGGAAGCTGACTCTGCTCTTAACTCCAATAAAACTCTTTTAATCCATAAGCTTTAAATCTGATCCATTGCATTCTGAATTATCTGACTAACCTCAAAAGACAACCCTACTGAATCCTTACCTTTTTGCAGTTATTTGGGTTTTTTCCCCCCATCTTGTATTCAGTCTTGTCAAATATTGTGTTAAACTGGTCATTCTTTTCTAAGTCTCAGCTTCTCTTTTTCTCTCCCCTTCTCCCTCTCTTTCTCATCAGACCCAAACTCCCAGTGCCCAGAGATTTTAACAGTTCATATTTTTCCACTTTGCTTCATTTTCTCATATTTACTTTCTTGTTTCCCTGACCTTTTCTCCGTACATAGGTGGTGTTCTCTCTTATTTTGGAATGGTCTTACAAAACAATATGAGTAAACATAGCATTATCTTCAGTTTGGCAGCTGCTGGCATTCTTTATGTGCTTAAGAACAGTTGGGTAAAAAATTAGGTACAAATCAAAGGGAACCCACAGTCTGTAATGTAAACTGAATCAACTGCCTTTGTCACTCCTCAGGCTCTGCCAGAAGAGGAACTTCATGATGCAGCTACAGGTAGAGAAGTGAAGACTCTGCTGTGACAGACATATGAGAGGTGCAAGTCACTACAGGTGACATGGTAGTCTGTGAGGAATGCAGGTCCCTTTTCATTTGACTGATATTGCAATTCACCTCTGGTTGCCAAACTGATTGCAGCAATGCAGACAGTGCCTTCCCCGGGCAAGTGCTGAAGGATGTGCCCATGGCTGGCACAGGGTTTGTCATCCTGGAAAGAAGTCTGAGGCTAGAAGGAAGCAGAGGCACTGTGGCCATGTAGTGAGAATAGTGGGTGATGCAGGATGTTCCAGTGGAAGAGAGAAGCAAACTTAGCTGTGATTTTTTGTTTTGCTTAAGAAAAGGAAAAAGTAATCTTGGACAGAATGGAAAAGGCTGCCTATAGCTATGACTTGTTTCTTTTCATTATTTTCAAGACAGAGCAGTGTTTGGTCTGCAGCTGTGCCTTGCACAGGTGAGCCTATGCGGGCAGCTTCTCTGCCCTGTCTCCTTCAGGTTTCAGGTGTCATCTCCTCTGCTGACATGTGCTTCATTCCTTCCTTCTCCCATGACTTGTTTGTCTTCAAAGCTACAGGTAAGCCAATTATATTTTTGTAGCCAAGCCTAAAAAATGGAAAACAAATAATAGTCTGCCTCTATAGAGAAAAATTGAAGGGAAATAAAGAAATAGAAAACAAATACAGAATAAAAATATAGGTTTTCCTTTCTCCATATTTTTCTATTCATTCTTTAGTGTGTGGGAACGAATAATTTCTCATTTCCACCACTAGTAAATGCTGATAGCACTTTGAAGTCAAGACTGCATATCCCCAGGTTCCCTAGGGCATTTCCCAGGAGTACAAAGAAACAGGTCTGAGATTTTGAGGAGGCTGTGTCCCAAGAGGAGTGTTTTGCAGAGGTAGGACTCTTCAGTCTTGCCTCTTCGTTCTGCAGTCAGTGTAGGATAATGCCCTTTGCTGAGTTGATAAAATTGAGGTGACCTAAAACTTTAAAAAATCTCTGTAACCTTTCCACTTCTCTTACACCATAGCAATGTATGTTTTTCACTCCAAGCTATCATCAGCCTTTACTGCACCCCTGTCTTGCAGGGTGAGGCTGGAGGGGCAATTGATATTTCTGATTCTATGTTCTGTGTACTGTATTCAGAAATATCAGTTTGTTGGACCTACATGTATTAGAATCATTCAGTTCAAAGGATTTGAAAGCCAGGCTTGTATTCTGGTATTGAGATACAGTCATGACAGAAAATTATTGCACTTAATTTAGGTATTTCTTAAAGTTACCCAAAGGCATAATATTTGCAACCCCTATTTAAATACCTGATGAAATTAATTTAATTGTAAGGAAGCTATTTTGTATTGTTATAGCACTGTATGTCTTCACATTTGACAAATACCAGCATTTAGCCTTTTATTTGAAAATTACGTTGGGGATTCTGTCAGAAACTGCAGACTGCAAGCAATAACCCCCATCCCTGCCTCATGTAACACAATAGATACAAAGTCAGAGGTCCTTGGTGGGCACACTCTGAGGCTGTGTGGGTGGGAAGTTCTGTGCCCTTCCAGAATTAACTTCTTTCAGTTCTAAAGGCTGGTTATACAATTTAGGGATTATTTCATTATTTTTCTATGCAGATACTTACAGAAGATAAACAAATATTTTCCCTTACAGAAGTGCTTTTAGTGGGTATTCTTTAAAGTAGGAGCAGTATTTCAGGGGGATGAGAAGTGTATTATTTTATGATGTTTGGATTTTTGAATATGTGGATTTTTATACAGGGCTGTCACAAGAAGTGAGTCAGGGAGGGGAAGTATTCCTTTACACCTTCCAACATAATTGGAGCTGGAAGTTACAAGAAGTCATGGAATTAGTGGCAATACCCAGTAGTGCTGACCCTGCACAGCTTGGGTCAGGCAGCCACCATGGTTCCTAGGAGAGGGTGAGTGCAGCTCCTGGCTGTGCCACAAAGACTGTAATATTCTTATTTCAAGGCTGCTCACTCACAGTGACTGTTTGGTGAGCTCTTTCAAATACAGCTCAATTTATGGCACCACATGCATGAGTGCTGAACAGCCTTCGTGTGAGAATATGAGCCATGGATTGGTCTAACCAAACTGCTCCCATATCAGTTCACTTGAAGAAGTGTGCAGCCTCCCTTTTCCAGAAGGGAGACTCAAGAGAAATGAGGAATTATAGCTACATTGTTCTGCAGTCTGGTAGTGAAGCTGCAGCCTTAGGTGATTTCTTTTGATAACTTGCCTTTTTCTTGCCAGGTTTCACAGAGTCCTATAGATGTTGGGTCATTATATATAAAGGCTGGAATTTTAGTTTCTAAATACAGTCAAATCCAGCATAGTATTTAACTGGAAATATAAAACATTTAAAAAAAAAATCTTGTGAAGTAAGGAAGAATTTAGTCTGTTAATAAACTGAGCATGTATAAGTACTGTGAGGATGGGAAGTAATAAGTGATGTTTTGTAAAAGTAGCAGTTAAACTGTGATTATAGGAATAAGAGGGAATTCACAAAACTTGCTTCAGTGACTGTGTACTACAGAAATACACGTGACAAACTAAAGGAACATAGAACCTCTGGAAATAACTAGTAGTTATTGTAGTTAGTTACTGTACTTACTGTTACTTGTAGAGGCCTGTTTAGTGCATGTCATATGCAAATACATTTTCTGAAAGGTTCTACTTACAGAAACATTTTTTCATGCAAGTAACTTTCATTGATGCTACATCCTCCAAGGTAGGGTCATTCATCTTCTCTTTTCAAATCTTTGTGTGTTAGTCTTGTGACCAAATGAAAATGCAGTGCTTCCCACCACCCTAGCTTTACTGCAAATTTTGGTTTTGTGAAAGGTCAGCATATGTATGTGTCTTGTAACATTACACATTGCCTTTACTCAAAAATTCACATCCACAGGAAAACTGACAAAACAGTTTATTTTGGAAAATGAGTAAATCCAAATGATGGATACCATGTGTCAAAATAATCCTTAGTGCACGTGCTTGCATTTTCACATGGGCATTTTTGAAAATTATT
This sequence comes from Erithacus rubecula, assembly GCF_903797595.1. Lineage (NCBI taxonomy): Eukaryota > Metazoa > Chordata > Aves > Passeriformes > Muscicapidae > Erithacus > Erithacus rubecula. Next base: position 15,071,295 of record NC_136666.1, read on the forward strand.
CTGTGGAAACTAGAGAATCAGTTTGGCAGGGAGCAGGTTAAAGCTACTTTTCAAGATGTGATCTCTTTTAGTAAACAGAGAAGCCAAAGCACTTCCATCTTTACTTTAGCCCTTTGCTGTTGGTCTCCAGAGATACCAGACAAGTTCTAATGCACCAGTTAGGGTGGTTACATAGAGAAGGATTAAGACTGAAATTTCAGAACTAAAGATGTGAGAATAGCTGAATGGTCTTTAGGATCTGTAGGACACTTTAAAAACTTGGTCCTTAGTTGAAGCTGGTTCAATTTTAAAGCTAGTGGAGAGAAATGAGCATCTTCAGAAGGAGTTTGGTTGATGTTCATCCATTCCAAAAGGGAAGGGGTGATGAAGGATGTTATATATAGCAATGCTTAAAATAAGGGAACAGTCTTTTATCTGCTTACTTTAAAGCCTCAAGTAAATCTCATGTGATGCAGTTAACTTTTACCTTGGTCAAATGTGAATGGATGATGATTTGGGGGATGTTGAGACTTTGCTGCTGTGTTTGATTAAATTTCACTGGTGATCTAAGGACAGACTTGCATTTATAGTTTTTTTTCCCCCCACCAATGGCCCAAATATGAAAGTGCATGTAAGCTCTTAGCTGAACCTGTCCAAGGTGGATACATAGCAAATCTTGAAGATGCTGCAGAGTTCTTGAGCTCCAGGACATTGCAGTAATCAGTAAGGTCCTTTCCTGGGAATGTAGAAGGATATGGACTTGTTTTGATTACTTTCTTAAGTGTTTTGGTATAGTTAGTGGAACATTTCTGCAGATACATTGACAAGTACTTTGAAGTAGTAGCAGTTTGCTTCACCTGCACAATATTCTGTGTGTGAGAATATGTATGGAAGAGAGGTTAAGATATCATTGGTAAAAAGGCTTAGGCTACTTTTATTTTGGTTCTGGTTAATATTTGCTCAGTGAGCTGGGAATGGAAAGTTCACTTCTGAAAACATCATGTTAGTGTCATGCTCACAACCAAGATCTCTTTTGTGGAGACTTAAAATTGCTCAAACATTAAAAAAGTTGGTAGAGTTGCATTTTCAGTCTTCTTCCTAAAGTAGAAACAGACCTTCTACTGTCAGTCTACACTGTTGCCATGAGAACAAGGCATTGCCTGCCATTTTCCCTCTTATATATGTTTTTAAAAAGATGCTGGGACTGTATAATAAATTACTGCTTTGTAATTTAGCTTTAAGCAAAAGGAATATTTCAATGGTGACAGTTCTGGAAATGCTTTAACTTTTAAATGCTGACACCAAATAATAAGTAAAACCTTTTGATTAATGTTTCCAGAAGGGACTATTAACATTATCCTACATCTGTTCATGATATAATCTCTAAATGAAAAACACTCACTTTGCAGAAAAAAAACAAAAAAACCCACCCCAAAAATACCAAACTCCAAAGAAGTATATGTTTATGTAGCATTTTAGTGCAGACTTAACTCTAATATGTGGACATCCTTGGTAAGACTTAACCAACAAATTTTTCATCTGATCATTATTTAGTCAAAACTCTATGGCACTCCTGAGGTTGCTTAAATTTCATTGACGACATGTCATTTCATTTGCTGAAAAATATGGTCATTTAAAATTTTACTACATGAAAAAGCTTTTTTATTACTTACAGTAAAATTAGCAATCATATTTGATGCAAATGCATAATAATAGATGAGACATAAAGTTCTGTGAAGCATCATTCCATAATTAGCTCTTGCTGGTTTAAATATTTGAGATTGTACAGAAAGGTTGTTTTCTATGACTAGGACAATTTTGCAGTAGTCTGCAGTAAACTGCAGTAGTAGTTCTCTTTTAGGAAACATTTAAAAGTACTGAAGCAGAATTTGTAGAACACACATTAGTAACTCCTTCAGAAAATATTTCCTTCAGAAATAATTCAGAAAATAATATGGTTGGACATAATTTGCCCATTTAAGCCAAAACCCTAGGCTATGTCACCAAGATACTTGTATTCATTTCAATCTATATGCCTCAATCTCAAGTTTATTTACTTAATGAATTGAAGTTCATGGAAGTTGTGTGCTCTAAGAAAATGTATGCTGAAAAATTAACCTTTTTATGCCAAGTGGTATTTTTTTAAATATAAAATGATCATTTGTACCCTGCCAAATATTTTCTAAAATGTGTAAATTGGTATTTCTAGTAGCTTTTCAACAAATACCTGTTGAGTAGTCATTTTGATCTCTGTTAAGTGCTAGTTGCCATGAATGACTAACTCAGTTTTCCAGTTTCCTTGCTTTAGCTGGCATGAGAAATCAATGATAACCTGACAGTTACAGGCAATATCTGTACAGGCCACCTTATGATGCATTTTTTTTTAATTGATGCCATTTCCTGCTGCAATTGTTAAGCTCCAGCAAGCAGCTCTGTTGGGTTTGGGTATTGAAGTGAGGTGCAAAGTGAGGGCCATGAAATACAGGGTGCACCTTGCTCGGTGCCTTATGATTGAACACCTCATGGTACAGCTCAAATACTGTCACAGGCAGTGTGAGTGCCATTCGTGAGAGAAATGAATCTTGGTGTCTTCCAAATGAACAGTAGAAAGAGAGCAGCAGGTTGATTGGGAATCTCAAAAGCCCAATTCAAGCATTTGAAGTTAATGCCTTAGTGAACATGCTTCAGGCTAACCTTTGTGAGAAACAAAGGAAGTTCCCTTTAAAATAAATTGAAGTTGAAATTGAAGGCTGTTCCATAATTTATCTTGAAACACCACTGTTCTAATCTCTATAGATTGCTCAAGATGTATTCCAAGTTATTTTTAACGAACAAAATCCAGACAACTCTGGACACAAGACTGTCAAAGATACTTAAACTGCCTGGAATGACTTTTATGACATTGACATTATTTTAATTATGAAATCTAAACTTCTCATCAGTAAATAATATGTTTAACCAACTGCTTATAAGATATACAAGATTGTAAAATTTATATCTCTCCACACATAAATACACACAACTTGCATATATATATATTGTACACGTGCTGTTCAACTAGATCAACAGATCAGATTATTTGTCTTTCAAGGCAAGTGTATGTAATACACTTAATCTATGACAAAAAGAAAAGTTGAAGCACTTTTGGGATTTACTCATAATTTTCACATAATTTCTATCCTCAGTTATTGGATTAGAACAAAAGGATATTGCCATTCAGGGAATTATATTTCTTTATATATATGCATGAAACTGTACAGAAGAAAAGCTTCAGGTTAGTTCACTCTGCTTACAAAGTAACACCTCACATGCATCACTTGAGCTTTGTGGGAATGAATGAGCATATATTGTATCTGATCACTGAGGATCCCATTGAAGGTATTTGGTTGGTCATCATCCCTAGACCTGTTTTCCATGTGTTCTGATCACACCATTTGCCATGCAGTGTGGCTCAGGTTGTCACCTTCTAAGCTGTAACTCTGGAAGGTTGCACTGTTTTCCTTCTTTCATTCATCTGTTCTATTTAGAAAAAACCTTAAAGATGTCAGAGGAGCTAATATAGACTTTTCTATATTTTTCTGTAATGATGAAAATGAGCCTGAGCTAGAAATAATTTTAGCACAATAAAGATTTATGACTGCCTCTCCCTGCACAAAGGTGTGATCTGTCATTTTGTGTTCAGCCCTTTAGTACATTTGTTTCCACTCATTTCTTTGTATTACAGGCTTATTTACTGTGTCAGATTGTAATGTGTCATATTTTACTGTTACATTTCCTTGTATGGGATTGTATCACACCTTTCCTGCTAGCACAAGTGGCTGGGCATAATTTACTCATTTCCATTGTCTAATTATTCTGACTCTTTTTCTGTGAGCTCTGACAATATGTGTACGACATTTACCTTACAGATGTGGCCCTTTTCATTCTTTTGGTATTATCATGTTAAACCTGTTCCTGAAACCAGTTTGTCACCTAAGTAATAACAAAACAGTGTCCAACACGTGTAACATGAACAACTGCCAAACCTGAGACTTGAATGTTTGTGTCAGACTTGTGAGCCAAAAGTGCTGAAACAGCCATGTGTGCTAGGATTCCTTAGACCCATGATTACTGAGTGAACTTGGAAACAGTGAAGGGGAAAGGGAGAATCCAGTGAGTATATACAGCAAGTTTTTTGGCTTGGTGGTTATAGAAGTGATGCTAACAATGTTTTCTCAGCCTGCTGAGGGCCTCATAAGTTCATTATCAGCAGAATTTATTTTAATGTCCTTCATGGAAAAGAGGAACATCCCTGATGCGTAACGGAAATTGTGATTATTGTGTTTTCCTACCAAATATTTCTACAGTGAAGGTGGAAAGAATATTGTTGAGGTGTTTTTAGACTTAATGCTACATATATTGCCTAGACTTAACAAGGAACTTAAAGCATAAGGGTTGCAGAGGAAATCCAGATTTACTCTTTCCCCCAATCAGCCTAAGCGAAACTGTTTTGATATATGCAACCATTCATAGCTCTTTCTGCCAATCTAGAGACAATGAAGACTTTAAAGCTGTAAAGAGGGGTTTTTTTCTTAATTGTAAGTGTCTACAATAGCATTAGTAAAAGCAAAATATAGAGGACAGAAAATCTTTCAAGCAGGCTCTGAACAAATATTCTGGAGCTGAAAAAGTCTTCTATCCAGTCTTGGTAGGTCTTGTTCTCTCATGTCTTATGATTAATCTCTCTGCATGGGTTCCCTGAATACTGGTAGAGGTGCAGGTTTTCATTGATATAAATGGGACCAGAATTTGGCTTTTCACTCCAATTTAAATTGGTGGAAACCCTGAACTATGCTGTTATTGTTGTTTAGGAGAATTGCTTGAGGTTGACTTAAGAGTAATAAAAGTCAGTAGAGCTCGATCCAGAGTTTAGTGACTGGTTTGTACTTGTGTGGTGTGGATGAAAGGCCAATAAGGGTTAAGAAGATAGAAGTCCCAAATTCTCCTTCATTTTACTTCAGATAAATCTGAGCCCAGGCCTCCAGAGGTGAAAGGCTAGCACATTAACTAGGACCTTAAATGTGTGCTTCAGCACACAAACCTGCAGTATCTTTTGAAATCTATGCAGGTCTCTCCTGCCTGCTGTGCGTAATTTCAGAATACGCTGTCACCATTAAAGAAAAAAAACAAGTTTTCTCTTTCATCTGTGCACCCCACGGCACCGATTGGGGGAATCAGTCCCCAGGCTCCCCTAAAATTTGTGATCTTTGGCTCCTGCTGTAAATTGATTCCGTGCTGTGCCTCCTGACATGTGAACTGGGTAAAATCCATTCTGAAGTCTTTTAAAACCTGGCATTAACCCTGTGGCATCCTCTTAAGTGCTGATATTTTCTCATTATATTATTTACTGGGAAGAACTTGCTTTTAAAACTCTAGCAGCATTTCAAGCTCACTTGTTAAAATCTCAGTATTAAATGCTGTAGTGTGCTTTGAATTTCTCCTGAGACTTGATGTTGGGAAAAGTGAGTTCAATTAGTCGTGAGTGCCTCACTACTGTGCAAATTGCTTTGGGACCATTTGGCCCATGTCTACTCATGACCCTCCCACCCATAAATGCAGATGTGTAAAGTAGTCAATATTTTGTTTAGGCTTATCTTGGACTGATTATCTGAAACCCTCAAAAATATTTTTTTGCTTCAGTGCCATGTAATAAAAAGGCTATTATTTTTTCAGATTTTTCCCTCTTCTTTTATGGGGAAGGTAATAATGTCTTTCATACATATCTGTCTCTACATCTATGCTGTATGACTTGGTTTGCTGCCCATTGAAAAGAAGTGGCCTTTGGGATTAAAACATAGTAATGCTTTACTCAAGAGTTTGGGACAGGAAGTCAAAGTGAATAAGTATTTGAGAACTTCAGGGATTTTTAAGTAGCCATAACTTAATTCCAAAGAAAACACAGCTTTGGACAAAATAGGAAAACAATACAAATTCTTTAATGATAGAAATGAGCTGCAACCCCAGTGTTAGATCTTAAAACAGTATTGGTGGTGGACTACCACCAATGGTGGTGGAGTGCACTACAAATTCATAATAAAAGGGATTTATTTGAACTGATTGCCTTGAATGCTGGCAGATGCTGCTTGCTTTTGTGCAAAGGACTAATGGTGAAAATGGCCTCTGTTCTTGAACCACTCACTCACTTTGGTTCTGGTTTTAAATGAAGACCTGAACTTCCCTTCAAGAAAGCCATGCTCAAACCAACTGGACCCCCAGCAGAGGAAGATTTTGAAAACTAGCCTAAGTTACATGGTTTTTTCTCCCATCTCCACACTGATGGTTATGTGGATGTCTGGCATAGAGTTTAGTTGGTAGCAACTGATAAAGCATAATATGTTTGTTGTTGTATACTAAAAGGGAGGTGAAACTATATTTCACTTTTCCTTTGAGTAAAAGGCTGGTAATACAGGACTTGTCAAGAGCCTTTCCTGTGTTTGATAGCTTTATCACAGCCCCAGCTCGAAAGGTTAAATGTTTTGGATTACACAGAATGTACATTATATGGAGGGCTTACTATAAATCAACAAGGCAGGTATGTTAAACACAGAAAAATATCTACAGCTGTTCTCTTACTCATCCTGCTTGTTATTTAACGCCGTCTCTACCCAGAGGAATATTTTTAGTTGTACTGTCAACAGTTTCAAAACAAAGAAGCAACTACAACTGGCAAATGAGGAACCCAGCTGGTGCTGTGTTTAGGCTCCCAATGAATATACTCTAATCCTGACACCTGCAAGCTATTTAATCAGGATTTACAATTGAACATGAAGGATGAGAGGTCTAGAGGGCTGTGTTCTTGGTGTTTTGATTGCAAATGATGGAGAAAAACTTTGTTATCGGATGTTGTAGTTATTTGAAGTTTGGTGCCCTCTAACCCATGGGGGACCAAGAATCATTTATCACTTCACAGCAAAAGCAAAAAAAAAAAAAAAAGCCACTATGGCTTACACACCAGCATTCTACTTTAGCTTTTCCTGTATTCCAGTATAAACACGCCTTGGATTTATGAACAATGAGAAACAATTTCCAGCAGGCACATGGAAAGGAGAGGTTATAAGGAAAGTATGCATTATCCATCCCATGTCAAACTGAAAACATCACTTTATTTTCCTTAGCACCCATAATGTACATAATTATGAAATATATCATAAAAATGAGCAGAAAGAATGTGAAGGGAATTAAATTAAAAAAGTTTAGGCTTGGGTTTGTTGTTTTATTTTTTTTTAAAGAAAAGAGCCTTTTCCACTGTGGGATTTGAATCTCAGACTGGCATTGTCAAGGCTGAATGACTGCCTTCTTAAAGGTCTTCATTGCTCCTTCTAAAACTTTCTCTTTCACTGAAAATATAACATCAAGAAATTTAAAATTTCACTGTACAAGTCTTGTAACAAACTCAGATATGCCCTTATGTGGCTGTGCCTGTTTATTTATTTACTGAAGGTTTCTGAGTACTTGTAGCTGAGTTCATGACAAACATCATTCTGGCAGTGGCATTAGTGTGTGTACATGGGGTGTATATGTGGGAGGCAGTTTGCTTTTCTCTTTCTGTGTTGTACTGTCAACAGCATAGTTCTGAACAAGCAGGGTGTGGTGTAATTGACACCCTACAAAAAGTGGTTAATCAGCTGTCTGAAGCTGTTAGGTAACAATGCTGTTGCCTTTGGGTCTGATCAGATGATGTAATGCCTCTAAGTTATTTTTTGTTGATTGAGGCTATTGTGTAACTAAATATCCCACAGAGAGTTTGTATGGTTACAGTCACAGAATAAGTCAGAATTTATTTCTAACTTGCATATGCTGTTTTATTTTGTTCTTAATTTAAAAGGGGAGAAAAAGTATTTGTTACTTTTCAAGGGAAATAACTAATGAGGACAGAAAAAAAAAAAAAAAAGAAAAAAAAAGCAGTCATGATGGATTCTTTAATCAGCTGGAAGCAGACTGGAGCACAGAGCTTTCCTCCAAAGCATCTTTTATTCTGGACTGCTGCAGGTAGTGCTGGCCAGGATGATCCAATAAAGGTTCTTCTGCTGTATGAGCCCCCTCCATCAGACCTGTCCTGCACTGCTCAGCAGGTAGTGATGCCTTGGGTTTTTGCTTTCATGTTTTTCCAGAGTCTGTGCTGCTTGGTTTGTGGCTCTGAAACTTTATGTTGGATTTGGTAGGTTCTCTTCACAGGGTGGTTGGATGGAGCAGTCTCTTCCTAGCTACAGAATCAAGGACAACTAGTACCAAAGAAACATAAACAATGTTGAGGGAAAGGGGACAGGCTGGGGGGATGATACTTCATGGCATGGGATGGTTGAACCCATTGTGTAGATAAACCAGGGCTTGTAGAGGTGTGGAGACTCAAGGCCAGGATCCATCTTGGATTTGATTTGGGTGTAGCCCTGGCCAGGCTCTTGCACTGCCCAAAGTGTAGCCTTTCAATAAATACCTATTTCATCCCCTTGCTCTGTCTAGTCTCTGTTCCAGGTCAGCCTTTCCAGGCAGCAGTAGTCTTTTGGGCTTTAAAGTTTTACTTCACAGTATTTACTATACAGAGGAACTTAATCTAGGGTCTCTTTAGTTTCTGCAGTTTTAACTTCCTACTTATAACTGCAGAAACAAATACTTTGGCAGAATGACAGCACTGCCCCTTTCTAGACCAGATGCTGTCATCCCTTGGCATGTGTATGGATGATATCACTTATACAGAACTAGTGATACAGGGTCTTCAGTACTTGAACTGTTGCACTGAAAACTGCTCCCTGAATTCTTCCTCAGCTTTATTTGTTTAGGCTTTGTAGTTTCTTTATTCACATGCTTTTTTGAACAAGAGGCTGTTTTATCTACAGATAGTCTTCCTTCCCTCTCAGCATATTCCCTCTAGCCCAGAAATCAGATGCTGGTGGCATTAACCAAATACTTATTGTGGTGAACCTTCTGATTACAAGAAATGCATCTATCCTGAGGAGTTACCAGCTTTGTGGACTTGCACAAGGTTCTTGTCTTAAGGAATCACCAGCTGTTGCCAGACTCATGCCAACTCAGTTGTCTCTGGAGAATCTCCATTAGAATCCCTGTGGTGTCCTTTGGTACCTACAACAACTGGACCTTGTCTGTCACATCCACTTTCTTCATTATGTACATTGCATGCAGCCATTGTGCTTTTCTGTTGTTTCCATTATTTAATTGCTACTCCTAACTCTGTCAGATAAATACAATACTGTAAAGTAACTTCTGCAAATAACTTTTTCATGGGGAGTTATGCATGCCATTGTTTCTATGGATAAGGGAAACAATGCTCAGTTCTGTCTAGGGAACCATAATGTGAAGATACAATAAAGTCACACATTGTCTTCGGGTTGCAGCTTTGCAGGCTGAGCAGGTTACTGCCCAGGGGCTCTCTTCTGCTTCTTTTCCCACTCCCACAATAACTGTGTGCTCTGTAGGCTGTCTGAGGGAAAAAAAAAAAAAAAAAGCATATATTGGTAAAGAGTTTAATCTTACCTAGTCATTTAATTTAACTAGATTAGGAAGCAAATAGTGGTGTGGTGATCTTAGATAAGCTGTGAGGCAGCTGGTACCAGTAACCTCTTCACTTGAATCAGCTGCAGCCAGAACAAGACTGCTGACTTCTGTATCTCTTGGCACTGGAGTAATAGCACTTGTGTTGACTTTTTGCACCCTTGAACTCTCATCCTGTTCATCATGTCTGTGAGATCAGATACGAAATGTCTTTCAAGGCCATTTGAGTAAAGAATGGCATTCTTATTCCTAAAACTGCATTTCTACAGTTGCTTTGCCTTGCTGGGAGCAGAAAGCAATGTTATTGCCTACAGTTCTTCTTCCTTATGGGGCTACATGAGGAATACTATTCATGCTAAGAAGTTGCCTCACAGGTCAGTGAAGATTAAAAAAAATGAATGGAGAAGTGAGAAAAGAGTGGTTAATCACATAGAAAACATGGGGAAATACAGAACTGCACACATTTGACAGACAAGGAACCTAATGCACTTTACCAAGAAGTTAAAAATTATTCTTGTTTCAAATATTTGCTTTTGACACTCCTTTTTGGTAAAATAGAAAGTTTTTTGAGCTATCTTTTCCGTAACTAAAAGGGATGCTTAGTTCCATTAGCGCTCTGAGGAAAAATATCACTGAGGGAGTATCACAGATACTGCATCAGGAGATTGACCTTCATGCTTGAAATCTTGTCTGTCCTTGCCAGCTGTATCATTCCATCTGATAAAGGGTATCACTCCATTCCAGGAGTGTTGCCTTGTTCACCACAGTTAACAGAAACATTTGAAATAATATCTACTTTGATGGGGTTGTAAGATATTTCTTGCTGGCTGCAGTATTCCAGCAGATAGTACATCCAGTACAAAGTACCTCAGAAAGGTACTTTGGGAGTTTTTTGAGTTCTTGGGCAAACATATCAGAGAAATTGTGCCTGCTTACAAAGGCAAGCATCTATAAATTTTCCTGTTTCCAGGGGTCTGCTGTTAGCCTGCTGGAAGGATTGGTACAAAGATCATTATCTCTGGGCTCAGGTCTGGAGATGCAAGGATGTTATGCTGTTGCTTTCTCAAGACCTAATAAGGAAGAGAAGTCTTCTGTTTGACTCAGCTAATGTGCTACAGTAGCACATAAAATGAGAATATCTATTAAAGGCTCAGAAAAACATGGAGTTTATCAATCGTGTTCTCCATTGTAATAACTTAGCTCTTTGGTATGTAGATACCTTTCCTTTTTTAATAACATTTTAGAAAATGTAAATCATGGTGGTGAAATGTGTTTCACACCACATCCTGCTTAAAGTCATAACATCTGTTTAAATGTGGATTTTCAGATTTAGTAATATGGACTGACAATCTATTAATATTTTTAGTTGCTCAAATATATTGACAAGTAAACAAGTAAAAGCCCCATTCTGTTTAACTGAGACTTGTTAGTTTCTGCCTGATTCAGCATATGAAAATGAACTTGGCTTTTTCTTTTGAACTCTGTCTTTAGAAGTTCAGGGTGGGGAAGTACAGTGTTTATTCAAGAAAGCTGTGAATCTATGTACCTCAGCCAGATTATCACTTTGCAACATTGACAGGTAGTTAACAAAACAAATGGCTTAGACAGCAAGGCATGAGCTGGGTTCTGCAGTTTCTTCTTCACAGCCAGACCTGTCTAATGATAGAATCTGTTAGTGTTGTGGAAGAGGTGCCTTTGTCCTTCAGTTGTTTTTTCTAACATGAAATATGGATGTTGCTTGAGCTATTAAATTTTCAATTGGTTGACTTTAATAAAAGAGTCGATGTACTTTACTCACTAGTGTTCCCTGTTGACAAGTGTCTCTCTGGACAGAATCTGTTCTGCTTTGTATATATCTGAGGAAGATTTTGAAAGATAAGTTCCAAATTACTGATGAGAAAAATAAGTCTAAGGGAACTGTTTTCTCATGGCACATAAAAAAATATAATGCAGAGTTATTCCTAGACAAAAAAACCTCATGATAGATCAAGTAGATATGCCAGGACAATTGAAACACTTGAAGTGTTATAAGGAGCACTTTTTTGAAGGGATTGTAATGTTTAAATATTATTCAACATACAATTTCTTTTGGCAATGACATAGCAATACTCATGATGATAAGTCATACAGAGCCACAATTGCCTTTATCTGTTTCCTAATTCTAACAGGAAGTGAGGTATCAATATAAGTTACTTTGGGAATAAGGATTTCTCAAGCAATTTTAAGATTTTATGGGGGTACTAATAGTTTCATGTTTCAGGAAGTAAATTGCATAAGCTGTTGCTTTCACAAAGTACCATACCCATCCCCTAATTGCATGCTAATGAAATAAAATAAACCCAGGCAGACCTTCAATGTACTATTGTACTGATGTTCTAGTACAAATAGATACATTAATCACACAGGATAAGTATTTGCATAGCCAATATAAAGTATAAGTGTTTTGGCTACAGACTTTTCCATCCTCAGATAACTGAACATTTAAAGTAGAACTGTTAGAACAGGTGTGTGCATACACACCTCTTTCGCTCTCTTTTTCAGTGAATTCCAGGTAGATTTTTTCTTTGCATTGGAACTGCATTTCCAGCAGGAAAAAGGATTTTCTAGATTCTGTCTTTTCTGCTTTTCTCTTCCAAAGTGAGAAGAGAAAGGAAAGAGGAGTAAAAAATCCAAATGTCAGAATAATTTTTAATGCAAATTTTAAATAAAAATCTATTAGAAGTATTCTATATGGTTTTTTCAATAAATTTTTAAACTGGTCTTTATATGTGTCCTTTAAAAACTTTTCAAGCTCCATGGGACTAGAATGAGTGTCAAGTCATTCTATGTTCTCCTACCATTGCACATCAGATGGGATAACTCACAATCAGGCCCTGCAGAAATTATTATGGTTTTCTGTGCTTCAGATCTTGAGTGATTATTTTGAAGTATCTTGCAGGGTCCTACTTTTTAGAAAATGTATAATGCACATTTCCTAAGAATCTGATTTGATTTTGTGATTGTGGTTGAAAACTTGACCTGAAGATAGTTTGATCAAAACATGAAGTTCTCCTACTGGAGTTTTATTGATGTTGCTTCTCAGTATATTTGAAATGCCTGAAGTTAATCCATACATTCCACTTACAAGCCATGTAAATTGCAAAGGAAAACAACAATTTGATTTGAAGTCCTTTTCCCTTTCATGATATTTTTGATTAAAGGTAATTGTGGTTTAGCAGATCGCTAAGACAACACATTTTCCACGAGTACTGATAGCTGTAAAACCTGCTTGTTGAACAAATATTCTGCTACAGCCTCATTAATAGCATTGAGGTATTTTGGGGGACAGAATAATCTGGATTGGATCATACCGAGAATGCGAAAGAAAAACTAAAGTTTCATAAAAAGCACTTAGTATATATGGATAGAATTCATGCAGGTGCAGGGACACAGATAGTAATAAAGGGTAGGTAAACACTGCCATTTTGCCTGTAGCAGGTTGGATTGAAGATGCCAGCTGCAGTTTTCATGTGGTTTTTTGTTGTTAAAATTGTAATGGTAATAGATTTCTTCTGCTACATCATGGAGCTAGTATTTTGATGGACAAATGAGGGAGACTCTCTAGTGGATTGCATTTCTACATGCAAAAATATGTATGAATATGAAATGGCAAAGAAAAAAATCGTTAACATGGATAAAATGGATATAAGGAAGCCAGAAGAAGACCAAGTACATTTGGTTTTAACTTTTACTAATGTTGTTTGGATGACATTTTCTTTGTTCCTATGTTGCTTGACTATATTCAGGACTGTCAATATGGAGTCAATTTTTAAAAATTTTCATTATGACACCCGATGTAAAAAGCTGAAGAAAAATATAAGCTAGTTTCCCAAATGGCTGAGCCTATACATTTTGAGTAAATGTACTCAACACAACTTATTCTGTTTAGGTATGATATCTTGCAAATCAGTAGTCTCCAATTACTGGGATTTAACAAATTTCTTTAGGTTTGCGGGATTTTTAAAAAACATTTTTAAAGGATTATTTATTACCTGAGCTATGAGGACATGGGAAAAACCCCAGGGTGAATAAGCTATTTGTGAATCATCTCAATAGCATGGGAATTTTAACAAATGTTACATATGCTTGCAAGCAAATGGTCAGTGTCTGAACCATGTGTTTTGCTAGTGAACTTCTTGGTCTCTGGTGATGTTCTTTCATGTGCCTGTCGAGGACATGACTATGCCAGCATTTCTTCTAAAGATGTTAACTTAAAAGCAGCATGATGCTGAAGACAAGTTGTCAACGCTGCAATTGAAAGTATTCTTCATTATTCTGATGTCATTTAAAAAGTAACATTTCATGAGAAGAAATGAAAGTGTTAGGTTGTATAGATCAGCATCCTGTACTTCATGGCATTGTTCCCACAGAACCTGAGTTTCACCAAAAGTGCTGCTCAGCTACACCATAGCTTTAAAGAGGATTCTTTGTGCTTCTGGTTTGGCATCCTGTTATGAAATGAACACCAGCTTTCAATTGGGGGAGGCAACTAAGATTGGCTTTGTTGCTTTACTTCTTATATTGCAGTTAGAATGTGCAGTGCCATATCTCAGCGTGTCAGGGAAGGGCTGGAGAGCTGGGTTCTGAAACTCTTTGCTCCCAGCTGTGAGCAATAGTAGCTGTAGTGCCAGCAGGAGAGCTTTTACAATGCAGTGATCAGCAGCAGTTTCTGTAATTCATTCTTTGGTACATCTTCCCCTGTCATTGCAATCTTCCCCCAAGAAGATACAATCTGTCACAGCAAATAGCATGAAGCTCTATGAAAATTCCAGCCCAGTCTGAGAAAGCTTGTGCAATGGTCTGGGCCCCCAGCTAGCTCTGAGTTGCTTGTTGTCTTCTCATGGTTTCCCTGCTGATGTGCCAGACTGGTTTGATGTGAGCTCCCCTTGGCAAGTTTCTGCAGCCTGCAGTTCCACTCTGCTGTTGTAAGGCAGATGTGGCATGGCTGGGACAGGATGGAGAGGAATCCAGAGTGATCTTGAAGTGCAGCAGTGGCTGTGAATACCTGTGTGCTCTTTGACCTCACACACAGCTAATAAGTGACTCTACAACTGATTCAAAGATTTATGTGAATAACAGAGTACAGAATCTTTCCACAGATAAAAAATAGTTTTATCGGGTTTTACATTAAAAATGCTTCAAAAATATTGTAAGTGCTTGATGCTGAAGAACAGTTACTAGAACTGTAACTGTGATAAAGACTGGAAAGCAGGGCCCTGTCTATCACCAAAATGAGGAATGAAGCTAGAAAATGCTAGTCATGACTGATATTTTGAATAATTCTGAATCCTGGCCATTTCTTTCTGAAGAGGCTTTAGAAAAGGGTAGGAGTAAAATTTATGCATTTCTCTAAAAAGGGCTCTTGAAAACCTACACACCAAAGAATGACAAATCAAACCTCATTTCTCCTTGTAGATTTTGTACATTTTTTGGTGGATAGTCTATGTGGAATATTATTAGTAAAAAGTTCACAGGACAGCTGAAGAGCAATGAAGAAATACAGTAAGATTTCCTACTGTGTTGTGTTGAACTTCTCCCACAAGTCTCTTTTTTTTCTGATGTTTACCCCAGTTAAAGTAAATAGCATACCTGGAGGGCAGTGCTGAGATGACATGTGCTTGGGTTGCTGGCTACACCAAGCACAGCTGTTGGTGTTTGCAGACAACTTGGCCCCACACCTCTATTCAGCATGTAGGCTGGAGGTGATGAAAAACTTCTGAGATCCCTGCTGAGGAACAGAAGAAAGAAGCATCTTCTCCTTCACAGCTTTTATCTAAAAACAAGTTAATCAATATGCTAAACACTGATAGCAAAATACACTCACTTAGACTGATGTTCTGAGGAGGTCTGGAAAGGCACCATTTGTCCACAGCAAAGCTTTGTCATGGGAACAAGAAACTGAAATATATATCTTTGCTCTAGGGAGATAGGAGATGCAAACTAGTGATGACTGCAGAAAAGCACATCTCCACTGCCACTTTCAAATAACTTTCCCATAGTTCAGTAAAATATGCAGACAAGAATGGCTAGAGATATTGTTCTTCATTTTCGCATTGAAATGATTATAGGAATTATCCTGTTTTGGAACTCAGCAGAATGAATCCAGTAGTTCTATGTTTTGTTTTTTTTTTTTTTTTTATTGATAATATTTGTAGCTCTGAGTGGCTTAATAAACTTAGAAGTTTGTGCAGTAGCTCTTATTTGGGGCAAAATGTAACTCTAAACTTTGAAGGGACTGTGCTTGCCACAAGTTACAGTGTTGTGCTTAAAAGGACAAAGTGGTAGAACAGTCAGAGGTGCTATTTTGCCAGCATGGATAATTTCTATTATTACAGACAAATTATGTCTTTCTTTGTCATACTCTGTTATATTCATAAAAATAAGTTAGCGCACATTTTTACCCTAATTTGTTTAACTAATAACAATTCTCAGGGTCGTCCATTTAGGCTGCACATATAATTTTTGTACCTGATAACCAATGAATTTATTTTAAATCTTATTGATCATTGGTTTGATATGAGAAGATTTTGAAAAACTGTGCCTGAGTGGCAATAACTATTATGGAAGCTATTGGTTAACATGTGTAGTTAAGGTTGGGTTTAATTTTTCTGCATTGCCTTGCACTTACCCACTCTGAATGTCTCTTTTTTTTTTTTTTTTTTGTTGTTTTTTTTTTTTTTGTTTTTTTGGTTTTTTTTTGTTTTTGTTTGTTTTGTTTTTGTTTTTTTTGTTTTTTTGTTTTCTTCACTCAGTGTCATGTTGCAAGTAATTCTTACAGCTTTTCATAGTTATTTTTCATTTTGTGGAATTCTGAACATTCTTGCTCTTCTCTGCATCATTTGAGAACAGGCTGAATGCTACTGGTCCCAGCTGTCTGGGACCAACTTCTGCTGCAACTCATGGTGCACACTAACCATTTAATATGTACTTTTTGCTTTCTCCCATTTAAAAGAAAGGATTCTTTGTTGTTTTTTTTATTTTATATGACAGACAAGAGTCCTGAGGAGGATTTTCTAGTGCCTTGTGAGAAGTTCTTGGTTTGATTTCTATTTACAAGAGGCAGCTTGTTGTCCCTTCTATCGTTTTTATCTGTCCATACCAATATGTTGGCTCTTGGTCAGTATAAAGAAAGGCTTGCTAATCTGTAGCTAAATTTATTTCCTAATTCTTCAAAGCTGACTAACAATACTACTTTAATCCTTAGTGAGATGTCTCTCCATCCTGTGTCCTCTCCTGAAGAGAATCTATGCAAGGGTGACTTCCAGGACAGGCAAACAAGGGCAGGATGGAAGTATTTAAATGTGAAACAGTTTGTCTGATCCTACTGGACAAGATCTCTGGGGTTTCCTTTTCCTGTGGGTTCCTGTAGGAACTCAGTTGAGTTCCATATACTTAAAGCAAACCTAAATGCATTAGTGATAGTAATAGCTCTTGAGAAGACTATGCTCTTAACTTGCTACTGTGTTCATTACTTTGAGACTGCTTATTTATACTTGAGTTACATCTGTGCACATCTGTATTATATATATTTGTATCATCAGATAAGGGTGTGTGAATGAGAGTTATTAGAGAAAGAGAAGTGACTGTCAGAACTTCATACCTGGGACAAGAAACTGCCTTTTCTTCTGTTCCTGAGGTATCCTTTGTCATTATGCATTGGGTAGAAAATTACTTAATTGCAGGACAAAGGTCTCTAAGCTTTCTTTTTCATGTGGCAGCTTTACAGGGCTACTTTTCACATAGAAATTTCAGTGGTGACCTGATGGGTTTTTTTTAAGGTGGGAAGCTGTTTTAAGTTGTCTTGCTAGCTCTGCATTTCCCTTGCTCTGCATTTCCCTCCTGCCTCCTCTAGCCACAAGCTGCCCCCTCAGTCAGTGCATGCATTTCTTATGGGCATGTTAAATACAGGTTGAAGTTACTGTCTGTCTCCTGCTCATCATTGTTCCTCAGGAGAAAGTGGTTCTTTCACAGCTTAGTGAGATTCCTTCCTTTTATAACAAGGCTTCTACACTGCAGAGGCACTGCACAGATTACGACATCTGAGAAAAAAAAAATACTTTGCATGGGTTCCTGTTCTACAAATCAGTTTCAGGTTTAATTGAGAGATTTTTAGCATAGGTCCAGCATTGCACTATCATGGATTTGGAAAACATGAGCATGAACCCAGGTTTCATTTCAGTATTAAAGCCTTTGGTTTGCTGCTTCTTCTGTCCATTCCATTCCATTCCACTAAGCAATTAAAAATTGCAAACCCAAGTCTCTTTAAACCTGAAATGTTTGTAAACCCCCAACTGAAAAAAGCTAGAATCCTTATCAGAATTTTCAGTGGTTAGGATTTAAAATGAATGCCAGTGGATGCCAAAATTCCCTTCATGCAATGATGCATCAGTGATTTTGTGGGTTCATGTTCCATCTGTAGGCTATTGCATTGCCCAAAAAATAATTTGCTTTGCACTTGACTGCAGCAGTGTCACAGGAGTCTGTGTTTTCACTTGGACGTTTGTGTTTCAAGTAAAGATGGAATATGAAGCAGCCAAGATTTGCAGTATGTTTGTCATAGTGTCAACATGGGAATGTCCCTCCCCAGCTGGTCTATCACAAAAACTCTGCATGTGACTTGTCTGCTGTGTATTTTTAGACCTCTGGAGTCCCCACCTCTGGGGTCCACAGCTCACCCTGAATTTTCAACTCCCTAAAACATCCATCATGTTACTACATTTTCTTGACCGGGGCATTCACGCACTGAGATCTGGAGCAGGTGACTGTGAGAGTCACCACCTCAACTGATCCTGCTGCAGCACCAGCAGCTGCTCAAGAGCAAAGGTGGGATAAAAGAATGCACAGTGTAAAAACACACAGCCACTGACTGTTTCAAAGAAAAGGAAGACTTTAAGAAAGGGAAGACTTTAACCAGTAGTATCAGGAAAGTATGAGGGAGAATTATTAAATGGTTGAGTAGTCTCCCTAGAGAGCTGATAAAGCATCTATTTGATTTGTCTGGATTGCCTGAACAATTGGAAAGATTGCTTCTGGAGACAAACATGCAATGGCATGCTGATAGATGCTGTGACCAAATAGATCTTTCTCTTTTTTAGCTTGACCACCACCTTTTAAAAGAAACAGTATCTGTAAATATTTGAATAGAAATTGTGCTTTTCTTTATCATCATAAACCTCCAGGTTTTTTTTGTTACCTTCATTTATTGAATAAGATTCTTGCATGCTGAAAAATAGTTGAGAATTCACTAAAGACCTTAAAATATATTATTTGGCTGGACACTTTAATGAAGTTCTGTGATAAAATTACTATAGAACACTTAGCAGAGGCTAGAGGAATGCACCTGAAGGGATTTAGTTTGCCCTATTACTATGGATGTGCCATCTATATGACTTTACTGGTGAATACTTGCTCTTAGCAAGAAAAGGGTACAGAGAAACCCTGATTATGAGACCACCACAATCTAATCTGTCTCTTTTCCCTAAGTTTGTGGTTAAAATCTGTTGGCATGTGGCCCAAAATATATTGCCTCTCTTACAGCAGAGGAAAAGTATGCAGAAGTATTTCCTCTTACAATCAAAGCTTCAGTGCAAAAGTAGTGACCCAAATTAACTGTTTGGAAGAAAAAGGTTAAAGGTGTTTTAAAAAAGCATTCCTGACCAAACTGAAATAAATCAGCAAACTTCACCCACACATCCTCCAAACCTGCAATCAGCAATAATTTCATAGAAATAAAACAAATGGATTGCCACATTCCTTCATGTCTATTGCACTTCTGTCTTCATTGCAGAAATTACTCAGAAATGAAAAGTTGGAAGGGAACTTGGCTGTTGGTAGTAGTTTTATCACTTGTATTACAGCAAATGTACTCTCTACAGAAATTTCTGGGATGCACTGTTTCTGGTTCTACTAAGCATGCTGAAATTCTTAATATAAAATCTCTAAAGCATGTTCTGTACACAGCAGTAATGAATGAGTCCTTTGGGTAAGTGTATTAGAGCTTCAGTTATGCCTACAAATTTTAGCCTCCGTTCTAGAAAGGAGCTTGTTGAATAGAAGCACCTTAACATGCATGTAAACTGAGTTTTATTTAAGGTTAAGGTTCTCTCTGGAATTGGGGTTTATCTTTAAAACTTGTATATGGCCTATTTTGATGAGAAGATCAGTGTTTTGCTACAAAACAAGCAAGTAATAGAAAAAAACACCACCACATTTAGTTCATAGTGTTGTAAGATATCAGATGGGTAATAAGTGGAGTAAAATATTAATTATAGCAGAATTAGATATGCTGTCACTTCTATTTACTTCAAGTTTATAGGAAAAGGATGAAGTCAGCAACTTCTAATTAAAATTAAAAAGAAAACAGTACCTGTTCTTCACAATTATTATCTAGGAAGGGAAAAACTACTTGAGAGCTGTGCAAAGGTAGAGTTGTGAAGTAGAAGTCAGTTGTACCATGCTAGGGTTTGTGTTTTAATAAAGGATGTATGTGAAATGGGAGATTATTTGTGTAGTGTTTTGTGTGAGGTTTGTTGTACTTTAGCTTCTTTTGCTGGGGGATATCTGACTCTGAGGAAGCTGCATTGGAAGATCTCTAGCCTGTAGCAATGGCTTGTCAGTTTTGACAGTGGACAGTTGGTAGCTGGTGGAGCTTGTGGTGAACACCAGGAAGAAGTTAGAAGCTGAGACTGTATAACAGGAGAGGTGACATTTATTAGGAAGGAACCAAGTTGTGTACAATCAGTTCTGCCATAATAAAAGGATTATGTGTTGTAGGAAATACTGAAATCAAGAAATAGAAAGAGCTTGGAAGGCAGTGTTCAAGAGTTTATTGTGCTCTGAGAACTGGAGAACAGGTTAGATCCTTCTCCCATGCAGGACTCTCCAACAGACTTTTTTTTTCCCCTCTGCCATTGTGATATGAAATGGGAAATGCTTTAAAGTAAACTATTCAATGGAGTATACCAATGTTTTTATTTTCAAAGCTAATAAAAGCATTAATTTGGGAGGGACGTTGTAACATACTCTTCTCTCTCATAAAAAGCAGAAACTTCATTATACTGGTTGAAAACACAGACAATGGCAATATAAATACACTGGAAATGCAACATTTCAGCTTGACACCTCAGAGACAGTTTGACACTTTGGCAGCTTTGTATTCTATGCCACTATTACCTTCCTATAAATAATTTCTCTGACCAGCAAATTGTTAACATTGTATTTGGCTTCTAGTGAGCAAAAATGGCTGACTGAGCCACAGATTGGCTGGGACAAGCATTTCTGACAGAAGAGAAATCCTGCTCTGTCTTTCATGCCCACTAACATTTCTTTAAATTGGTTATTAGCATTTATATTCATGTTAACACCATGATCCTTCCTTTTATGAAAGTCATGGCTGCATCATATGGTACAAGCATCAAATAGCCTAATACTATAATAGAGTCTATATAAAAACATTCACTTTCTTAAATTGAAACCCCATGTATATTGCAGTAAGGAAAGATTTGGTTATTGATTTTACTTATTCATGTCTGAGTTCTCTGGAGAGACTTAAGTCTCAATTACATTTCATTTTGATATAAATAACTTGTGAGAAAAAGTTATTATTTTAAAAGTTGCTATAAGGAGTTCTCGGAATTGATGCTAATTCTTTTTTGGTCAAACATGTACCATATCCCTGGTATAAATTGCTTAAATACATACTGACAAGTGTTTCTTAGTGTGTCAGCCATACTTAGAATATTGAGCAATGTGGTAATGTGGTGCTATTTGACACTGTGACCTTTATTCAGCAATAATGCACATGGCACGATGGGTATCAGCTTTTACATGCCACAATTAAGACTATTTAAATTGTTTCCCTAGGTACTACTATGTATAAAAACTTAACAGTAAATTAAATGTGGTTTCCCTCTCATTCCTTCATCTTGCAGCCACATATAATATAGAACACAGAGTTTAAAAACTCCAGCTGTTTATATTCTGAAAAATGCACATCAGTCAGAAGACAGCAGGGATTTGGCATTTCCCTTTTATTAATATATGTTTTATAGGGAGGAACAGCAGCTGTAACTGTAAAAAAAACAAAACCAAAAAGCATGTGAAATATAAATGATAAGGAGAGGGATAGGTGGCAACACTAAAGAGACAGAGATGGAACAATTGGAGGAAGAACATGCATCCAAACAGAATCCCTTTAGGTATTCTCCACTTTCACCAGGCTTTTTATTAGTGTCTTCCCTACATTTCCCCAATATTTCATCTTTGTTGTTGGCATGTAGTTGTCTAAGTGTTAAAACCCTTCCCTGTCTCCCCCAAAATAAAAGCAAACTCATAACAGGTACAGAGACACAAAGGCACCTTTCTTGATAGATGTACCTTAAACTTAAGCTGTAAAATATAAACATAACCGAAATAATTCTGGAATGCAATTGTGAAAGGGGGTGATACTCAAGCTCATAAATTTCCTGCAAAATTCATATCCTCCAGATATTTTTTATCTATCTGGATAAGAACTGAGTCAGCATGGATGTGTTCTGGTTTTACTGCTTATTTTAAATAGGCAGTCAATGTAGTAACAAAGATGAAAAATGCTGTAATAAATGCATTAATTTATGCTGTAAATATCTTGCATTGCAACAGAGCTCACATTTATATCAAATAACTGAAACAAAACTCCAGTAAAAGGCTGTTTCATATATATCATGTGATTATAACATGTAAAATAAGTCTCCCAGAATCCTTGAATCAAACTGTCTCATTTTGCTTTGAAACAATTGTTCCAAGTCAAACCTAAGCCATATTGGAGCCATTTATATCTTTATTAAGCCACTGGCAACTTCTATCCCAAGATTTTCACATAATTCTGCCTTCTTTGGTACCTTTTAGGTGGTAATAGGAAAGCATGACCAGAGTTATTAGCTGCAATCTTTCACACAGTGAGGACCTAGGACTCATGCTGCTGGAAACTGAATTCTGATATAAAATTTCTGAGGCTTTTCAAGTATTGTAATCAGCTGTAGTTAGCAGAATCATTTGAGATTCAGCCAGCCTTCATTTTTATGATGCATCAGTGGTGTTTAGGTTTTTGCAAATCAGTGCATTGCTGTTGCTGGTTCACTCCTGTCACAAATCTGCCTGTTGTTATCAGGGATGAGTCACGTGCTGAGTATAAATTTTCTTTAGTGGCTTTATCATATCCACACTATATCAGCTAAACTTACCTATGAAGATACATGCAGAATATCTACTTTTTCAGGGTCTGATTCTTTTGGTAGAGTGAATTTCTTGATGCTTAGAACAGGTAAGAGTAATTTCCTCTTCTCCCTTCCATCATAATAGTTTTGCACAGTTCTACCCATCCACAGACCTCAAAGCAGATAAATTTTTGCCTTTTACTAGTTGTTTGGTCCTTCTTGGATTGTCTCACTTTTCTGAGGATCCAAACTCTTTTTTAATCTGACCTTTCTCTTAACTCAAAAGTAGGAAGTTCAAACTTCAAAATATATCATTTTTTTCCCCTTGTTCCTTGGATAGATATGATGTAATGTCAGGATACATCCCCTTTACAGAATTACTTTGTCCAAACTGTTAAGGGAGTTATTTGAGTTTATAATAAGCCTATTTTGTGCAACAGGGTGTTTCAAATATGCTCAGTATTCATCATTAGACCTTCTGATCTTATCGTGTGGTGTTGCTGTGCAGTAGTTCCACAACAACTGTGCTTCTGCTCCATATGATTCCTTCATCTTTGAGTGGGATGAATCTTAGTGTATGGCCCAAGTCTGGAAGTCTTAAAGCAGCTAACTTTTGACCAGTGGTTGGTATTCCTGTTGGCTAATTTAAAGCTAACTTAGATATGGCCACAGTGCATTGCACACACTATAAGATATCTTGCAGCCATCAAGCTATTAGGTCCTATCAATGTCAAAATAATTAAACACTGCATTCTGTGATTGTCCACTAAAGTACTTGTTTGGAGGTTGCTTGAGGAGATATTTTGCTGTCTCACTGTTTTTAGCAAACCATCATAAGGCTTCTCATTCATACAGGGGATTATTATCCAAATTTGGGTGTATTATATTTTTATTTCTTTGATCCAGACATATCATAGCCATGCTATTTTACCTAAATAGCTGCATTCTTACACTGTGTGTCTGCTGCTATCAGGATAACCTCCCTGTATAAGATAAAGAATGACTGTAACTAAATAAAGAGGAAGGTAGAAGAAATGAGACCAACAATAGAGCTGGTATAGAAATTGTTGCCATAGCAATCTCTTCAGATGAGCTAGAGAATGTTTAATTGCCCAGTCCATCATGGTATGGTTTATAACTTGATTACTCAACTCACAGAGGGAAAGTAGTCAAGTAGTCATGGGGCATGCCTTAGAAATCTTACTCTCATCTGGGCTCCAAATGTGAATGGCCAGATTCAGCTTGATATGATTAGGAATAGCAGAGATGTTTTTGTCTAGACTGCGAACTCCCTGGGATAGGAACCAGGCTCTTTATTATTTGTCTATAAACCACCTATTTTGGATAGTGTCCCTGAGCATGGAGCATAAATAATGACATGGAGATAATGAAAACTAACCCAACATAAATCCGTGCATTGATGACTGAGCAATTGCAGTTTATTGAGAGTGTTTTGCAGGCCAAGGACACTGAACTAGCATACTGTCCTAATTTACTATGTGGTGGTTTCTTCCCTCTGTTTCTGTCACCCATAGTCTTGTACTGTGAGATCCACTCAGAGTGCTGCTCTGGGACTTCTTCCCTCTCTTTCAGGTAGTCCAGGACATCCATCCATCTCAGATTTCATTTCCACAGTCTGTTGCAGCCTAACCTCTCTGTATCCAGAGGATTCTATCTCTGGTGTCTAGATGCTTAATAGCATAACCTGTTGAATATACTCCAGTGCTGTCTTCTGCACTTAGCAAGCCCACCATAACAAAACATCCACAATAATGTTTCATTGCATCCCTTCTACAGCCTAATATTTTCCCTTGCTTGTATGTCTACAGAGAACACAGCCTTTGCAATTCTGTCCAGGTGACACTATGTGCCCAGTTTCCAAGTGCATTTTGTCTCTTTATATCCAGTGGACTGCCTTTCAATGTACATACTTTTGGGGAACAGATTATCTTTGTTTAGACTGGTACAGATTGGTTTGACACCTAGCACAGAGAGGGCCTAAATGGTGCATGTATTTTGGGAGCAGGTGTTATATAATGACAGAGAAGTGCAAATAGCATTCAGCTTTTATGTAAAATTTCAGAAAGTCTGTTCTACATGACAGTGAAGACTTGTTAGATTTGCAGTCTGAAAAGTTAATTGGAATGAGGCTGGTTGACCCAGCTTGCTGACAAAGTCAGATCAGTCTTCCCAGATCTACCACAGCAGAACAATAAAGAAGGGCCTAATTCTCAAGTGTCAGGTGAATAATATGGAGCCAAAACTTGGTAACAGTGATTATCTGTGTCGTGGTATGAGGCAGAAATAATCTCTGCAGCTGATGCACATTATGCACATCCCACAAAGTGTGAAGTACCACACCCTCCAGGGTTTCTGTACCTGAACATGCTCCATTGCTGGCCACTTTGGATTTTTGTTGTTTCAGTTTTAAGAAAATCCCTGTTTGCTGTGCTTGTGAGATTTTCTATATTTCACCAATCAAGGTGCACCACCAAGATGGAAACTATTTTTTACATTTTTAATTCACCTTCTACATTACATTTCTATCTTCTGGACTCTTCTTTTGTTACATCAGTGAGTGCAAAATTCACTGTAGCACTGGGAGCAAGTCCCACCTGTGCTAAGAGCACATCTGCTCCATACCAGTTTACTGCTTTCACCACCTGCATTCATGTTACAGAGGAACATCTGGATACTATTATAATTATAGAGGGTGCAGGTTTTATTCTTGGTGCAGTATTGGACTCTGATTTCACAACCTTCCTCAAATAGTGAAGCTCATGTAAATACATCCTGTCCCATTTATAATCAACATACAATTAACATCAATAAAACATAATGGATCTTTATACTAATTATATCTTCATCATAATCAAACATAATTGAGGTAGTATTAATGATGCTACAGAGTAAAGGCTGTGAATTCAGCTCTCATGATCTGGGAGAGGATTGTGCTCCTTACATCCTTTTCTCTTTTCAAGTAGCAAAGTGGTTGTGGTTTTCTTTATCTCTTAGAGAGAGAAGAGATGGAAAGCATAAGGCTAACTGGTTCTTGTTGACTTGAGATCTGTCATGCAGACAGGAGCAGACACTATTTATAATCCTTCAGAATTGTTTATAGAACATATTCCTGCTCTTCCCACCCAACAAACTATAGGAAAATGCCACTGTCCTTGATTTGAATATGAGAGTGAATGTTTGCATGTGCAGAGTGGTATAAATCCATTCCAAAGCCATGGCCAGATAAGGAAGCAGACCTCAAGATGAATAAGTGAAAGGGGACATGGAATAGAGAAGGGAAAATGCAAAAGTGATTTAACAAATGGGAAAGAGTATGAAGCTGTACCTAATACATGTGCTTCCTGCATCTTTATGGCAGTGTTTTAGAAATGTGAGAGACTGTTACTTTGCCAGAGTAGACAAGGAAACATAAATGTAACCACAATGTGTAATCCTTGAGGCATTTTAGGTCATTTACAAACGTGTTCACACCATTTTATCAGTCAGGCATTGCTAAACAGGTGTGACCATTTCCTCCTGACACGTTTTCCCTGTTTCCTCCTTGTATGAGGAAACTCAGCCTTTTTACTTCTGGCTATGGTTATTTTAACACATAGAGGAGACACAAGCAGTTTGTGCACTTGCTGAGTAATGGATTACTAAACCCAGCATATTATGTGTAGGCAGAAGCTAGGTTTTATATTACTTCTTGAAAGACTGTATTTCCAAAATAGTTTATCACAGCAGATGATCAATTCAGCAATATTCTGTCTGTGATGTTTTATCACTGGAGAGAGAGAACATATTTGAAATAGCATTTTCTGGATATAAGGATCAAACCTTGAGCTTTCAGAGATGCTTGTACTCAGCTGGAGAAATACAGTATAGTTTGGCACAAATCTTCTTTTAATCCATAGTTTTCAACAAAGGATTTTGTTGTATGGAAGATAATGGCAGTGCATATATTCTGCTTTCAAATATGTTCACCCCTCTGAACTGTTTCAACTGTCCTCCTCCTTCCAAAGTTTTGTGTACATTAACCAGACAGCTGTCTTCCCTTCTATTCTGTGTGTAATGGCAATGCTTTTTGCTAAGATATGTAGCTTTATGTAGTCTAGGCCCCTGTCTTTTCCACTATTTTCTTAGGGTATCTTAACTTTAGTTATTGCAAAACATGGCTTGTGTTCTATTTGTATGGAACAAGAAGAGAAAATTCTCTATTTGGAAGACTTTATTTTTCAATTACATCAATAAGGTTTGCATCATTTATATATATATAATAAAAGATGCTATCCTTGCCTATGAACTGTGGTTTACATTGTCATTGTTTTCATTCTTATCAGGTTCAACTGTAAATATGTTCAGAGCCTTCACTAAATATCTTTTGCCTAATTTCTTCAGCTAAATATCTTACAAAAGCAGGGCAACTTTCTTAACATGACTCCATATAATCTGTGTCTCTTCCCTGCTCAGATCTTTTGACTCTCCTACCTTGAAATTTGGCCTTCTGCTTGAACACTGAATAATTCCTCCACACCACATCAATCATACCTCTAAAACACCAAATGTATGGCAGGCTCTGGATTTGCTTTAGCAAAATCCTCTTTGTGGTTGTTTTGTCCCTTCACCTTTCCTAAAGCAGTTTCTTGTGCATTCAATGCTTTCCCTCCTCCAGCTTCTAGCTTATACAGAGCAATGTTGTCTACATTCTTTCCTATGCAAGAGACCATAACCAAACCATCCATGTCCTCAAACAACTCAGATGGTTCCCTGCTCAACTCACAGGCTGCTTCAAAAAAAGGATTGCTTGATTTTAAAATTGCTTTGGTTCGTCTTTGTCCCCTCTCATCTCTTCAGCTAATAGAGGCTCATTACCTGCTCTTACACTCTTCCATATTTGCCTTTTCCTTACTTCATTTTTCTGGATCATGGATTTCCACCCATTTTAAGAAAGTCTTTCAGCACTGGTGCAAATAAAGTGATATTAATTTGCAACATTTATTTTCCCATCCTTGCCTAAGATTTTCTCTGGTTGTTTTACATTTCTGAAGCCTGGTATTTTCACAGTAACACCTATTGTTGTGAAGCACCATCTGGGATACAACTCTAATGGAAAAGGAGATACAAAATAACTTGGGTTTGGAGATATGCTGGTGAGAAACATTTGCTTAACCATATGGAAGTCGCATTTCTTTAGAGTGCAGACCTAAAGCTGAAACAGTAGAGATGTCAAGGCAACTCCCAAGAAAATTCTTAAGAACTCTTACAATATCTCTTAAAGAGTCTGTCACTTTCCTTTTTTAATGAAGAAGTTAATTATCAAGTTAATGAGAAATGACACTTTAAACATGCTCTTCTGTAGCTTTACTATGCTCCCATTTAAGGACTTAGAAACCTGTCTAGCTTTGAGAATTGTTGTGCCAGTGTTTTTGGTTTTGATAAGTCCACATTATAAATCCAGGGCAATCATAATTAAATAATTGCTATTACTTGTGAATTAGGTGGATTGTATCAATGGTGTGCATAAACGTTTCTGTGTTGGATCAAGATTTGTGAAATCCTAATCACAGAAAGTTTGAATTTATTAAAAAAACCAAAAAAACAAACCAGCTCTTTATTAGGATGTAGGAACTGAGTCAGTTTGCTTTGGTAGATTTTTAGGGTAGGAAGGGATGTGAGTTTTGTTTGTAAATAGAATTTAACTTCATGCACTGGGGGTAGAATTATGCAATTAAACTTTAAAAAAAAGCTTCTGGCACAAAGATATTGCAGCACTGTAAAAAAGAGAAAGGACATTTCACACTCAGAAGTTATCCATATGGCCACTGACCACATGTTTGGTAGAGATGTGAACAATATGTCATTGGTATTTACAATTCCAGGTAGTTTTCTTGTATGCCATAAAAAGTAAATACTTAAGCAACAGTCTTTGCTGTGTAGACCTTTAATGGGTGTGGGAAATTCTCTTTATTTAGCAAGGAATGCCCATCATTTGCTGTCTTGGGAGATGTGTTGGCAACAGATGGGATCTCAAGAGCATTGTTGCGCTGTTATTCTGATTGTTAAAATGCAGTTCATTTCATTCCTTTCTTTTTTTTTTTCTTTCTTTCCTGCAGGGGTGAGAGGGACTGTGAAAAATAGAGGAGGAAAGTAAAGAAAGCAAGAGAGTAAAAGAGAAAAGAAAATGAAATTTGAAAGAAACAATGGGATGAGAATCCCAAGAGAAGTGTTGAAAAGCATGGGTGAATTGAGAGCACTAACTTTGGGCGGAGAATTCTGGCAGATATTTAGCACATACAGAGTACAGTAATGGCAAAAAGGGAAGAAATCAGAAAACCTTAATTCCTCTGAGTTCTGTGGTGCTTTCTCCTCCATTTTCATCTCCTTTGGCTAATGTGCTAGGCTATAGTGGACATGGGATAGTGGAAAGCATACTGTGGGATCACGTACATGGAATGCAATACTGCAATACATGGCACTGCCAGAAAATGGTAACTGACTTGGTCTTCCTTCCAAGTGGACAGATATGGCACCATCTGCAGCTTAGCAGAAGAAATTTTGAGTTAAAAAGCCTTTATTTCATTCTTCTTTGGGAATTTTATTTAAGCATGTCCTGGGAGGATGCTTGGAGATTCTATTGTTGTGCTGAATATGGCATGCTGCCCACATCTGTGTGAGGTTTTTCAGCAGAACCTTAACACTTCCAAACAGATGTTTCAAAAAAAAAAAAAAAAAAAAAAAAAAAAAAAGCCCAAACTTTTCTGAAATGCAATATGCACAGGTCTGACTATATTTGTTACAAAACAGATTGACACATTGAACAAGGAAGATAATGTTTTGAATCTAACACAAGAGGTAATCAAGAGCATTAGTTTAAAATGTCAACCACTTTTTCTTGTTTTTGCCCAAAAACCTTGTAGGGTTAGCCCTTACCCTTTGTTCTCCACAGGAAAAATCAAGCATAACTTTGCATCAGGCAGCATGAAAAGAGATAGTACCTGAGGTAATGTGAAGTATTTGGAAACTGTGTCAGTTGCACAGAAAATGAGGGCTGTGATTTCTCAGTATGGGATGTGATTTGAGGGCACTCCCAAATACATTCTATCCTTACAGTTGAATTGATTTTCTGTTTTCTAGACTCCAGATTACTGTTTAGGACATTCTGATGACTTCTCTTTTTCGCTCTGCCAAACCTATTCTCTAATATAAATATCTGACAACTGGGGCAATTGAATATGGACATTACCAGAAGTCTGGTGATGTTTGCCTGTCCAGAGAAGTAACTTCTATTCCAGGTGACCAATTGCAATAATAAATGTGAAAAAAACATTATGCTAAGCAAACATCCAGTCTATCTCCTTACCCCAAGAAGTGGTGCAGTCTAAATCAGTCATTCCAAGCATGTGTTTAACTATTCTTAAAGGGGTCCATGATGATCTAACGCAGTATAATATTGAACATTAAAAATGCTTTCCTTAATGCTTAATCTGAGCTTTCACTGCCACAGTTTAAATTTATGGAGGCCAGACTCTTCCAGTCCTTTTTCTATAGCCTTGTACATGTTCAGGGTTTGTTGCTGTTCCAAAACTGCCAACCCCCAGTCACTTTCTAGAGTGTTTTCATGAGGCTGCATACCTGCAGCTCATTGAATCTTTCAACAAACATGCTGTCAGAATCCTTGGTCAGCCTCATTATTTTAACTTCACCATCTTCAATTTACAACTGTACTCTGTCTCTGTGCTTGTGCTTCTGTTTCTGTCCTCTTGTGTTTACATTTGGTTGCTACAGCATGACATAGTTGACTCCTATTCAGTTTGTGAGCCACAAGAAACCATAGAAATTTTCTAAAGTTTTTATTTCTCTGGTGTGGCCACATCTGCTTAACTATGCCACATTTTGAATGCCATATGAGGTAGCAGATCCAGTCTGATATTTTCGACATTTTTTTTGAAAACTTAGAAAGTAATGATGAAGTATTTTTATGATCTGACATACTTTGATTTATATCTGAGTTCTCTGACTTTCCCCTGCTGTCTTTTGTGTCCTGAGACCACCAGTCATTGTTAACCAGTTAACAGGATTTCAGGGCAAATCATGAGAACAAGGACTAATGTGTTCTCTGCCATATTAGCTTGCTTACTCTTCTCTATTGTTCAGAAAATAATTTTTGTTTGATAGTAGTGACCTATGCTGAAATTTTTTTCAACACTTGTGAGTTTGGTGCACAGGCACCTCTCAAACATAGTACCACAGTGTCCTGTTGACCCAGTGTGAGCAAACTTTATGATTCATTGTTTTGCAACATTAACTATCACTCTGCGTCCATCCTGAAGTCTTGAGAGTAGCTGCTGTTACAGGACTAGTCTTGGGTTTATTCTACATTTTTTTTTAAAGTCTGAAGTTCTGAAAAATGTGGATGGTGGTGAGTGATAATCAGTACTTCTTTCAAGAGCCCATGCTGGTATGTCTGCAATTGACATTTAGGGACATCTCAGCACCATCTTACATTAGCATGTTGTAGCAAAATGTTTCTGAAGATTTTGAAATCCTGGTTTTGAGCATTATGCTGTACTGCTCCTATTTGGTACAACGCATTGTGGAGATGTGGCTTCCCTTTACCAGCTACTAGCTTTAATATCTGGATTTCAGCTGGGGCTGAAATGCAGAGGGGAACATTTTAGAAAACACTTTGCAGTAGTATTTAGAGAATGTGGACTTGAAGTAGAGATGACCAGAGAGTCAAGGAGCTCTTATGTCTTGCTACTGGTTGAGGTCACCTGTCCTGTAACAGCATGACAATTCTGGCAGCTCTTGAAACTGTGAGAGCTTAACCAAAGCCAGCACTGAAACCGAAGGGAAGATGGAAGAGAGCTGGACAAGGACAAGACAAAGGTATTTTATATTAGCTGAACATATACTCATCTCATCACCATGCACATGATCTGTAAGTGGTAGTGAGTACCATGTATGTTTATCATGGTGGGCATGTGAAGGACCAACTGAGCAAACAGGAAACACGAACTAACTTTTATCTCCACATACAGAGGAGGCTTCCATCACTAAGGAAGGAAGAGCCTGTGGAATTCTTACATTTCTAAACAATAATCATAAGAATATACACAATATTCCCAATATCTTCCTATTCAGCTCCTTGCAATTCTAAAAGATAGCACAGGGTTTTCAGACTGACCTGCTGTGACTCAGTTTGAGTCATTTCACTTCTCATTATCTCAGTTTTTCCTCAACTTGCTCATCTCATCCATTAAGCTTCAGGTTTTTAAAACAGGAACTTTCTCTTCCTGTGCATATTTATCTTGTATCTAATGCAATGGTCTTGATCTTGGTTGAGGCCTCTTGGTGATAGCAGAATACAAATAACAATAGCAGGCGCAGCAGAAGCAATAGCAAAGCAGGTTGGTTAACCTTTGATGGTCCTTTCCTGAGACATCTCTAGGTATTACAATACAGTCCCTTATCTGTTTATTTGTTTTTCTTTCTGTGGTGACTTCAAGTTGGCATATTGTCATATTCCAATGACAAGTCACCACACTCCATGCACTGACTAGTTTTTTCAGTCACTGATCATTTTTTATTCCATGTAATTGCCTTTTGTTTGCAGTTGTTATTTTAAAGTTGACCCCTGACCCTGCTCAGGGAAAAAAATAATGGGTAGATTGCAGTCTG
Source organism: Erithacus rubecula (assembly GCF_903797595.1). NCBI lineage: Eukaryota > Metazoa > Chordata > Aves > Passeriformes > Muscicapidae > Erithacus > Erithacus rubecula. Next base: position 15,103,736 of record NC_136666.1, read on the forward strand.
AGATTTTTTCAGTGTTACCACTCAGAGCAAGTGAATATTAACAAGGGCTGGTACTGCTGCTCCTCTGCACCTGCATGAAAGAAAAACTTGAGGGCTAGGGTGTGGTGGTGGTGGGTGTATTTTTCTTCCTGCACTTCTCCCCCACCCTTCTCCAGCTGGTCCCTCATCTTGCTTCTCTCTTGTATTTCAGTTTCTCCTGTACTCATTTCTGTTGTGTGGAATTTGAGGTTTCTCAATACACATTCCCTGCCCCCAGCCTGTGCACTCCCCACGGACCCAGCTTCCTCTCTCACATTCCACACTGGAACATACCACTTTGGAGGCAAAGTGGGCTCAGGGAAGAGTCCATCTGAAGCCTTTCTGTCCCAGGCCCGCTCCGTCATCATCCTCATCATCTTCACCATGCTGAGAGCACTTTCACCAGTGAAAATGCAAAGATAACGGTTCTCATGGCACTGAGAATTGCAAATTCCTGAAATATTTCCAACATCAACCAGCAGAAAAGAGGGGTGATAGAAAACAAATGGTGACAGGAAGGCAACAGGGAAATAGGGAAGAGAAATTTAGGGCTGTATAGGCTAAGGCAAAAAAAAAAAAAAAAAAGAAACAGAGACAATAAAGCCAGGAGATGCAGAAAAAAAAGCAGAAAGAGATGAAAAGCTGAGGAAATGTGAGGGCAAATCAAAGAATGAACAACTGAACCAGGCAGGCTGTAAATTGAAAGAGAATGAAATTAAGTGCATGGAACAAATATTCGGATAGTGATCAAGGATAGAGAGCAGATGCTGAATATGAGTGAGAGCCAAAACACAACAGGGATTAAAAAAATCTGTCAGAAGATTTGGGTAAATTCTCATAAAGTTTGTATTTAGTTTGATTTGAGTAACCCATCCCTCATTTTAATTTCAGCTTGTCTGCTAGGAATCTGATATATCGACAGCAGATTATTTTCAAGGGCTGTTGCTGGTGTTTTGCTTTGTACTGGTTTTTTAACCAGTATTAATTGGGCCTGTCATCTGGGTAGGTCCAGGATGTTAGTGTTGTGACCTCTGTGGGAGAAGGTTTCTTCTATCACTTAATGTGTTTATGTTTGAAATACGTGCTCAAACACATGGTCATCCAAACCTGCCTGCTTCTCTGAGCACTCAGTTTCTGGGGAAGTCTCGTTTTGCTGAGTGTTGTACTGGCACTCCCTATATCCACCCTGGAGAGGGGAAGCCCACAGGAAGAAGGATCAGTGTGCTGATGTGTGACTTCTTCATTAGGAACAGTTGTCATGTAGCAGTTCAGAGCAGCACAAGGAGCTGCAAAAAGAATCAGGCAGAAGGGAACTGAGCCAAATACAAACATTTCTCAATATCGAAGACAGGTACCATGTAAAGCTTCATTTATGAGCTGCTCCCAGTTACAAACCATCTCTAGACTGGCAGCAGCACCTTTACCATACTGCTTTTAATACAAGCTGTCTTCCTTTGGTACTGTACTTTTCCATACAAGATTGAGGGAAAGTAATTTAGTTTAATAGCAGCCACCCTCATTTTGAAGCAAGCCTTGATTTAAAGCCGGAAGTAATTAAATGTAATGAAGCCCTAGGCTTCTGCACCAGGATCAGAGCTGTGTTATTCACAGCCATACATACACGTCCTTGTTGCTGATGTGTCACTACTCTGGTTTTTTCAATCACTGTGGCCTGGGTTTTTAATTCCTGCTGGGCAGACCGTGGTACAGTATCTGTGAAGGTTAACTGCTTTACAGTAGTGATCTGGAAACAAAAGGAAGGCTCATCTCAGATCTGGGGAGATTTCTGCTTTTCTTTATGAGATTTCTGCTTGTGATCTAAATATGGCTTTTTGTGCTGTGTTTTTTTATTGCTTTATGCAGCAGTAGTTTGTCAATTCCTAACTCTAAACAAAAGCCTTTAAGGCAATAATGCCCACATTTCTCTTTTGAAAGCAAAATTTAAAGTAAAGCTTGCCTTTTAAAGGCACTTGCATACTGCTGACTATTTTTTCTCCTTTCCCTCCTCAATAATTTAATCAAATTTCCCTGGATGTCCCCCAGGTGTTCTTTAGGTGTCCCTTGCTCAGCTTGGTATCTTATGGCTGCTGTTTGCCTTGTTAGCAGTTTGGGACAGGGAGTTTGGAAACTTCCCAAAGTCATTGGGAATTGTGCCATTGGCTTGAACAGGGACAGACTTTTTAACCTTGTGTTAACTCAGTGGTAACAGAAACCAAACAGACCTCTCAGTGTCCCTTTCAAGTTACCAAGATCCAAACATCAGATGTAATGTGTGACAGAATCCCAAAAAGAGGGTCATCAAAACAATCGAATCATACAGGAATGCTGTGGGATCCACCCGCCAGTGTAAATAACTCTGTGACCTCAGTTTCATTATTCTTCCTTTCTGATGTCAATAACTTCCCACCATAAAAGTGTACCATGAAATGGAAGATATTTGAGAAGTCTGCCTACCAGCATGGCTCTCATATTCAGAAGTTAAGGAAAAATATATCTTTCAGTATTATGCATACATGCATGTGTCTGCATTTATATTCAGTGAGACTGCATGCTAGTTTTTTAAAGTTATTTTCAATACATTATAATGGTCTATTAAAAGCTGGATCATACAAAGGTTTTTAATGCAGAGAGTCAGGAGAACAACCTCACCTCCACCTTCTTTCACCCAACAGATTGTGACTATTCAGTCCTGGAAAATGATTTTTTTTCCACATTGTAATCATTAATTAGGCTGAAACATAATGATCGAACAAACTCTAATCTCATTGCTCCTCTAAATATACTGTGTTGATTAGCTTTCCTTACTAGACTATCCTCCAAAACACCCTGAGATTTTTATCATGTAATTACTAGAAATGTATGGTCCCAATATTTTTATCAAGCACCTTTACTAAAATTACTCAACTAGGTCATGGAACATGGTTTAACAATGTGTTGTACTACTGGGGTGAGCAGCATTTAATGAGTGGCCAGTTTGTTATTTTGGAGTCCACACTGGGTATTCTATAGTTAGACGTGAAGGATTCAAGTAGATCAGAGCTAATGGCAGCAACTTCCTTCTGCCAAAGCATCACTCCACGTTTCCTGTTGATTTCAAGATGGGCTGGCTGATGGGTGGCATTCCTTGTGTAGTTGAACTCAGTGGAAGCTGGAAGCTGCTACTTTCCATGGATATCTCTTTTCAGCTTTTTTAACCCTCAGTTCTCAGCCACACATTAGGCCTCCTACAAGGTATTCATCCATGTGCTGACTTTGCTTGGCCATAAGTGCCGTGGATTACTGATCCCTCTTTTTCTTTTAGGAATTACTTTTGCATGTTAATGGGTGAATAGTGTTGCACATTCTAGTGCCCTGTTTGAAAACGCTGGATTTTCAGAGCACTATTAATATGGGTTGACATTCATGTAGACTGTTTGTTATGCCACAGGTTACTTTAGTAGTCTTCTTGCTACCATCCTGGGTTTCTTTATCTTATTCTTTTATCTAGACACCCAGCCTCTTTACTTGCCATGCTAGAGCAAAACTGATCAAATGGCACTTACCTGTTTAGATGGTGGAGGACAGCCAGGATCAGGCCTTTCACAGTGGCAAGGTCATAGAGTCAGTTGCAGGTCAAAAAAGCTCTAATCATTGCACTATGGACTACACTTCAATGGGCTTTCTCATTTACTTACTGCACTTAGTCCCTGCTTGAGATTACAGTTCTCATACAATGTAGGACTGAAAAATAACTCTGCAAGGGTTACATTGCTCATATTTATATTTTTTTGTCCCACTCTCTCCCCGCTTTTGTTCTGGCACAGGCCATACACTTTAGAGAGTAAACTTTCTGTAGAAAATACATAAAAGTGCATACAGTTAATAAGGCATTCATGAAGTAAGAACATTGTTGATTTCCAGGTTTGGAATGATCCTTGTAAGACTTTGTTTATTTCCCAGCAGACTTGTAGGAAAAGATAGCTTTTGCATATAGGCAGAACAATTATATTTCAAGGAAAATGCTGCGTTACATCTTGTCACTTAACAGATCTGATTGTTTCTTCCACCTTATGCAGAGATGCCTTTCCGATTCAGTAGATCTTGAAAGATCATTCAGAGGAATAACATCAAAGCATACCTTGCATAGCAGTGGAGACCCTTGTCTTTGAGACATACTTTGCATCTCCTAATAAGTGTCAGCTCTGCCCTCTGCAAGAATACAGGTAATTTCTTATCTGTAAGACCTCCTGTAAACAACATGTCACCCTAACAGGCCCTTTCTGCCTTCATGAAATACAGAAAGCCCTCCCAGCTAGACTACAGCCATGGTCCCAGGGCAGATCTGACTGCTGGAGCCTTGTTCTGAGCAAGTGTGTAGTTCACTACACACCTGGCAGTGTTTGTGGTGTGGTGCATATTCTGACTTCAAAGCAAACCAATGCTGTGACTTTGTGAAGGGTATGAATGGGAATTATACACCAACAAGCAACAGTCTCTCAGCTGCAGGTTTTTGGAACCTACCTGAGCTATCAGGGAAAACTCTGGTCTCTGGCCCACCTTAGCAGCCCTCAGATGGGCAGCAGTCCAGCCCCAGCCTGAAGTGCAGCCTGCACACCAGAGGCGTATGCCTTCACAGCTTTTAAGTTTGGGGGTAGTGTTAAGCTTTTAACACAGTGTGCAAGCTTTCACTGCTTTTATTAATTACTTCTTCTCAAGTTTCCACATTTTATTTTATTATGTTAAAATTTCTGTAAGATAGTATGTTTTTTAAGCCCTTGTGGATTTTTACATATTTAAACCCCTGTGGATTGCATACAATAACAGTGTTACAGCATTCATCAAGGTGCAGGTCCAGTAGTATATTCCTAAAGTCTGCCATGAGATCCATATGTTTTCATGAAGTATATGGGTAAACATATTTAGTCATATCTTGTCTCACTGGATAAAACCCCCAATTTTAAATAAAAAATGGTGTTTATTCAGAAGTGATGTAAATTTTCATGAAATTGCTTTATGCTTTTCATGAGATTAAGTTGCAAGATGTGCTGTTTCACAGCAATATTTGTGATATTATGAACTGGTTGTTATACTGGTGCATTATTAGATACAATTCATTAAACAAAGCACTAACAAACTGCAGTCACAATTTAGTCAGATGAAATTAACCTTACCATATATAAAACTAGTTCTTAAAAAATGCATGTAGTGTCATATTTCACAGTTACCATGACCAACTCTCTTTACTCCTCCAAACTGGAAGGCAGACGTGCAATCCAAACTAAGTAAGGGAAGATAAAACCTGTTCTCAAAGTAGCAACACAAACCACCTAAAAATACTGTTCCATATGAGCATATTTTCTCAGTTTGGAAAAAAATCATCTTCCTGTCTCCTCATAACACATGCAGAGGTCTCTGCACTTCTTGCTTACTGCACAGCTTTCCACCGGCTGCTATAAACCGAGGGAGGTAGTTTTGGCTGCTTATCTCAAAAAAGTGATGGTTTTCCTTGAAGACTTTCCCACAAGGGCACGGTTCAGCTGCTTGGGCAGAGCTGCTGTGCAGGCTGTGAGAGGAGGGCAGGGCTGCCCCAGGGGTTTGTGCTGCACAAGGGTGGGAAGGGTTTGTGGTGTGCTGATGGTGAGGGTGTGAGTGGTGAGCCCACGGTGCCAGCTTAACCCTGTGGGCTGGGGACCAGGGGCAGTGTCCAGCAGTGTCCCAGCCTTGTGGCTGGGGACATCTTACAGCCAGCTTGGCTTTGCCAGGTGAACCTGCCTGTGACCTGTCCTGTGTGCTGCCTGTGCTGGAGCATCATCCCTGCCTGGAACGCCGTGGTGCGTGGGGCTCACTTGCAAGGTCTGATGCAGTGCTGTGGGGGCAGGTGTGGGTGGGGAGGAACATAGAGAGGGTCAGCACACCCTTTGCAGTCTGGCCCAACATGAAACAACCACTCTGCAACTCTCCAGGCCCATTAGTTGGCATGGAGCACATGTGGCCTCTGGGCTGGCTGCTGTGACAGAGATTCTGCCAGGCTGGGTGCAGGTGGCTTTGTCCAGCAGCAGATGAGTGGCAGCCCCCAAAACCTGGGAAGGGTGTGTGGGTTTGCTACAGAGAGGGACCTTACACTGGAACCTGCCTTTAGGTCAGTTTGTCTTCTTCCAAAATAAGTGTGTGGGCTACAACCAGAGTGGTTTTATAGCAGGTGAGAACCGCATGTGTTTGATATCACATTTAAGAGTATGAGAAAAGGGGGGTGTGGGTATAAACTGGAGAGCAGGACAGGAGGGTTGTGTTTGCTTCACCTGGGGAATGCTTGATTTGGAAATACCATGGATGCAGCAGCATCCTGGGATGGGCAGGCTGAGCAGGTGCCTGACACCTGAGTACTCACAGGGGCTCTGGGAGGCACGGGCTGACAGCAGTGGTGATCATTGCAGCATGTTTAAAAAACTCTCTCTCACTGCATACATTTCCTGAAAGCACAAGAAATCATCTTATACCTGGGTCTGCTTTAGCTTTTTACAGGAATGTACTGAGTAGTTAAATGCCTTAATGGCAATTATGTGCAACCTGACAGCTGATATTTTCATGATGATACAAAGCTGTTAGACCTACTAAAATGTCCAATAATCTAATCCCTTTAATAAGTTATATTAAAATCATAAGTACATAATGCAAACATTGTAGTTGTTTTTCCCCTTTATAGCAATCTTACAGCTGTTGCTTTGCTGGGATTAATTTGTCTCTAAGGGGTTTCAACACTATCCTCCCCAGTGCATTATCAGAGCTGTAATGTCATGTAATCGGGGCCATATTATTTTTGTCGAAATCTCTGGGAGTGATGTAAGAGGAAAAAGGAAACTAGCTAACTCCCAACCATTTGACCAAAGGTTAAATTAGTCTTGGCCTTCTCCCAGCCAGACCTGAAGCTTCTCAGTCAAACATTTGTTCTGCCCAGCTCACAAAAATGTGATGTCTTTTCTTTTCTTTTCTCTCTCCCATGTTTGTTTTGTTTTGCTTTACTTTACCGATGTCACATGTTATCTTTAGTGTTGTGCTCTTATTTGTTGAGGAACTCATCACTGGGATAACAGATGTTACCTAGTGGAAGGTCAAACCTTTGGTTCATGATTCTTTTAGATGCTATGAAATGCTATGGGCATGAAGACTACATTTTAAGCAAATCATAATATCCTGTGCAAGAAAACTTTCATTTATTATGTGTAGTAGATGCACAGTTTCAGCGCAGTGTAATCAAATTGGCCCAAGCATAGCCCTTTGTAACACTCCAGAGGCTATTTATCTGTTTGAAAGGAGCTAGAAAATCTTGCATCAGCAATGTTTGGTAGGTGGTATGAGAGTCTCCCTGCAGACTTTCCCCCCTATGCACAGTCTGAGAACCTCCTGGTAGTACAAAGAATCTGTTTTGTGTCTGTGTTCTTATGTCCATTCCCATGTGCAGTGATGGCTTCTGGTTTAAATCTTTTTGTTTCTTAGGTGTATGTGTACACAATTAAGGCAAAATATGATGATTTTTTTGAGGTTCTTTAGCTTGTTAGGTAAGAATATTGATTGATTTGCAAAGGGCTGATATTGAAATGTTCTGTTCTATGTTATGGGCTAGTAATGTCTGAAAAGATTAAAAAAATATTGGTCTGGCCTTTAAGAAGTCTGGTTGCTTATCACCATTCTTTGGTGTGGAGAGTGGGTTGGACTGTCACAAGGAGAGATTTCTAACCAGAGTCAGCTGAATTGAGACTGTCATGACAAGAAAAAATTGTCTGGTACACTGAACTATGAAAAACATTCTGAATGGGAAGGAAGCAGGGGAATGAACAGCACAACAGGTGTACTTGGGTATTAAGAGTCAGTTCAGAGACATTCAACATTTTGCAAAAGTCCAAGTATTTCTTAATCCATCTGAATTTATGTCCCCTTTTATATGTTTTTCTGCTCATGTATAGTTATATATTTGAAAAACTGCCAGAAGTCCAAATGCCACTAGGGGCCAATTCAGAGATACATATTTTGACTGCCTAAAGAATAAATTCATAATAAAAATGCTATTTATATTCATCAGAATAACAAATGTAGGTTTTAAGTGATCACACCATGGTCATATAAAGAAGCCTGATTAATAACTAAAAAACTGTTATAGAACTAATCCCATTAATTCCTTTGTTACACTAAATAATATATTTTTGTGTTATCTATTTCCCCAGTGCTTTAAATAACAAACAGTTTGAAGATGCAGTCTATGTAGATTGTGTTGTTTTTCTTTTAGTTAAAACATTTTCTGCATGATAGATTTGTATGGAAATCATTATTTCCATACAACTGTTACAGAAACATTAAGAATATAATTGAGGCTTGTGCATTTGGAATTTATACCAGGCTTAGATATTTCCATTTCATTTGAGCTTCTGAATAAAGCCACAGGAATTTGTTAATAGTCATGGGCCCTTTCAGGTTATTTAGGAGAATCTTTCAATCCTTGCAAGTGAAGCTGCAATTAATTAGTGTTATGTATTGCTGTTTGCTAGTTCATGTACACTGTATATGAGCAAGGATAGTTCAAAGGTTAATTTTCTTTTCCCTTAGCTCTGCTGTGTCCACCCCATGGGAAGTAAGGGTTCAAAAGTGACCTTGCAAATTATTCTCCTTGGGAAGAAACAAGTTGAGAGTCTGGTTGGGGAGTGCTCTCCACCCTTGGGAAGAACACAGCTTGCATTGCATCACTTGTTTGCACTGGCTTGAGCATATTATTGTAGTTGTGAAGGCAGCTGAATTGTTTGTAGTACTTGGTACCTTCTAGGAGGATATTGCACTATAATTGCACTGTAGAAAGAGAATACCAGGAGCTTAGAGCAAGGAGCTACTGTGACTATATGCTGTTTGTTCAGTATTAGCAAAAAAGAGTACTGAAATAGTAAAAAAAGAGTAGAGGAAAATAATGTACAGGCCTGCATAAATAACTCTATGTAAATGCTTAGATGCATAAGGAACCAAAATAATTAAGTGGCAAGAGTTTCAGCATATCAATATTAATTATCTGATCAGTTTACAAAATCATTAACATTTAGGATGATGATTGTCAAGAACTCAGCATGAACTTCTGCTAGTTTCTGTTTATGTGTTTTTTCTTTGTATATATTTTTCTAGAGCTATAGGGGTTTTTTACTTAAAAATGTGGAGGTTTTGCGTGGGGTTTTTTATGGTTTGATTTTGTTTCTTTTTTTTCTTTTTTTTTTTACATTCTCAAGGCATTAATGTACCTGTGTTACAGTGGAGCTGTTTATTGGCACCTTGGTGTTTTCAGTCCTCAGGCTTTAACAACAGTTAGTAAGAGACTCTAATCAGGATTCCCCAAGGGTGACCCAGTACATTGCATACATAGTTATGTAGCACCAGTCATTAACAGCTGTGAGTTTAAAACATACAGCATTGCATATGATTTGAATGAACCAGGGTAAGATTAAAATAAGATTACCAAATTAGGAACCAGGACAAGATGAATCTTGGTCTAAATTGATTTGTCTGCTAGAGGTGCTGCTGTTCTGTGTGTCTGATCTCCCACTGCTGTCTTAAGGGACCCAGTCAGCAGAGTCACCTCAGGGCAGAGCTGTCCCCTGAAAGCCACTGTCTGTGCTGACTGGACCTCAGTTAGCAATCTCAGGTAGAGTTCCATCTCCAGACTCAGCTTTCCAAAGATTTTTAGTCAGGCTGCAATTAATTGGTGTTAAGCACAACCTGATCCCTAATTGCTTCATTGAATTAATGGTACCCAAACACCTGTATATTCCTAGGACTTTATAGGTGCTGAACACAGTCAGTTCCCAGTGAACTCATCAGGGATGAACAATGCTTAGGTCCTCTGCAAACTCACCTGTTGTGGGGAGGGAATGGGAATGTAGGAATGTAGGAATTGTAGGAATGGGGAGAGAAAGGGAATGCAGTGGTTGAATTTGGCACGTCTGAATGAAAAACCTGCAGCCTGAAAATGTGTGTTTGTAAAAATTAACAAACCAGCAAACAAAAAATCATATGTATCCAAGATAGAGCTTGCCACTTGGCTGTGGAGGAACAGGAAACAACACACCAGAACTGCAGGAGACTAGTACAAGTGCTGAAAAGCTCACTTGTCTATGGTCGAGCCATGGTGAGAGCTGATGGCACTATTTATTAGCTGAGAGATCCTGCTCTGACTCTAAATATGTAGAAGTGAGTGGCTGGTGTGGTTATGTGCCACAAGGAAAATCAGACCCCACTACATAAGGCCTTAAAAATATCATTACAAAGAATTTCGAGGGCTTTCCTCAGCTCAATTTGTCAGAAATGTAAATTCTACTTTTGCAGATCTTCAGACAGGCTGAATTCCTCTGCAAGAGTCTCATCATCTCTGTGTATGTGTTTGCATGTATTATTTTTTCCTTTACAAAACAAGCCAGTACCAAGCATGTCACCATTCTAGGAGCCAGGAGATCCATGCTTAGTGCTAGCCTTTGCAGAAGATTTTCCTCTGTAATCTTGGAATGAGTTACTCCACTTTTTTTCTTAATCACCTTGTCTGTAAAATGATGATGATGATGATGATAATAATAATAATAATAATAATAATAATAATAATAATAATAATAATAATAATAATAATAATAATAATTTTCTTCATAGATTTTCATTTTACTTTTAAAACCTTCAAGGCCTATACCAAATCTAGGATGTTTGTAGAGGCCATGGTTTTGATCAAGTATATAAATAAACAGGTGATTAATTAACAACTTTTTCCTTTTTTGTGTCATGAAGGAGGATTGACAAAGATGTTGCAAAAGAAAGCAAATATTGTTGTCCCTGCAGGCAGTGCAGCTGAAATAACTTGATTTTATTAGAAGAGTTTCAAAATGGATGCTTACCTTGTAACTGGAACCTCCACAGTTCTTGTAACTTTGGTTTGTAGATCATCCAAAGCCTGTTCATGTTGTAAATATATTCTATAGGAAGTGATAATATCTACAGTCTCATGAAGAGAGGACAAGTTTCTTTCCAGGTCTGAACTTCTTGAAAAACCCTGATATAAATAAGCAGCTGAAGTAAATGCATGAGCTTGGATTTTACATAGATTCTGGAAATTCTGAATGTTTTATGAGGTTTATGTAACTAGATGCCTTATATGCAGAAGAACTTTTTAATTTAAATTTCTAAAATAATACTACTTAAAGGACAGTTGTAGAGGAGAAGCTGTGCAGGAGAAGTGATCAAGTGCATGACTGGGAGTGGGGCATGAGCCTGTACAAGGTGTGCTAAGGACTCTGGGGAAAAGAGGAAGTGAAAACCCATTTAAGCCTCCCACTCCCCATTCCCATAAATTTTGTCCTGGTTTATCAATTTTTCTCTTTGTTCAGCAACATCTACAGTTGCTCAGATCCTAATTAGCCTGTGGTTTGCAACTCAAGCTAAAGTAATCCAGCATGTCTTCTAGAGCTTTAATAACATTCAAAGCAGGGAAAGATTTAAAAACCTAGCAAGTTTACTTTTATCTTAAAGATTATAAATCATATTTGAACAATGAGTTCTGAACATACACAATGTTTGCTGCTGCTTAGTTGCCCAGTAAAGGTATGTTACAAAAATTATTTGCTATGAAGCTTGATAACTGTAATTGGGGAAAAGGTGTGTTGGAATGGAGAGGATGGTTAATAAAGGCTTGTTTAGTAAATGTGACTGATGCCTTACCAAACACTGGCAGCTGTGCCCAAGCCAGAAAACTCAGAGGTGTTTGCTGCCTTGATTCTGCAGGAATCACCCAGGAACATAATATAATGGGAAGCTACTCCCTGGCCTTTCCAGTGTTCAATTGCACAGCTGGAAAATACCAGACTACATCCATAATCAGGGCTTTGCCTCAGCCCAAACCTTTAGAGAGGCACCATTTACTCCAAGAGGAAGAGGAATTAAGAAGGGAGAAAGAAGTCCAATAGGAAGAATAACAAGGAAGAAAATTTTCTTGTCCTGAAACTTTGTGTGAAACAAAGACAAATTGGAAGAAGCCCATCAGTTTGATTTCCTTTCTCAGGCAGAATCTGCTGGTGGCTCAACTCAGTGCTCTGTGCAATATGGCTCTTGCTGCTGAACACAACTTTCACAACTAATGCATGAAATTTACCTTTGTGCTTCTGTGCTTTGTCAGGAAAACAGCTGAGAACAGCATTTCCAGTGGCTTTGGTTTGGTGACTGTATTACTACCCCAAAGAGACAAACAGTAAAACTGAGGACAGCATAGGATTTTTTCCACTCAATTTTTCATTCTAGAATTTTTCATTCTATCAGCAAAATTCTAAAAGCATCATGAAGTCTTTTGGCCAGCCCATAAGCCTAGAGCTTTTAGAAACTTTCAGCAAAATGCCCTCACCCAGAGAGATTCTGCAGTCTGTAGTATGAATTTTTCCTGAAAAGGAATGGGGCCCCACTCTTTTCATGTTTGAAACTGCATGCTACAAGGTTAGCTGGTAATTAGTCTTCCCAGAGAGGACATTGTAAAAACAAATCATCAAGTCATTTTTTGCTGTTCTACCTAAGAACACAGTTAGTTAAAAGAGCCTCTTTGCCAAAACCCTGAGAAAGCTTGGGATGCTCTGTGTGTTTTTACAATAGAAAGCAACCAGCAATCCTGTCTTTTAGCAGAGCTTTGCACCAGCCCTTCCATAATACACATGCAGTTCACTCCAGGGAAGAAAACAGCCTTGGTATTTTCATAGGAAAGAGCTGCAAGGTGTTTTTGAACACTGAGAAACAGTTTCTGCAGGGATTTTTGTCATAGCTGTTTTTATGTCTCTATAATGGAATATAAAATTAACTTAAAATATTTGTCTCAGAGACTTGACTATGAAGCTGCTACAGAACAGGGGATATGTGCATCTTTCTGTGTCTTTTTGAAAGGCATTGGGCAGCTGGAGTCTACTATAATTTTCTCACTACAGTGATCCAAAATGGTGTCATCAGAAATGTTCACAAAAGAGATGTTCCCTAAGGAAACTCCTGTAAGATTCTATTTTACCAGTGGTACTTCCTGGGCATTTTTGCTCAGAAATGTGTTTGTCCTTGGGAGGCAAATGCTGCAAGTGAAGACTGCTGGAGAGGCTGGGCTGCAGCAAAGACAAAATAGTAATTGCTCTGGGTTTTCTTTTTGTTTGGTAGCAGGAGTGAGGTGCACACAAACATCTTGCTAATTAGGCTGCTCTGGAAAATGGGAGCTCAGCCAGGCATACATAAAGCAGGGAAAACCCCCAGAATTGTGTTAATATGAGCACCAGCCTCACCATACAGAACCATAAGGGAGAAGGAGAGGGGCTAAACAAGGTCACAAAAATGATCAAATTCTGTGAGAGTGGATATACACGAGAGTATGAAGACTTCAACAAAAGCTAGTGGTGGATCGTTGAGAGGCCAAAGCATTTAAGTTCCTGCTTTGTTACATAGATAAATTGCCAAAGGAAACATTATCCAAACAGTTCTACTTCAAAGGCAAAGCGACAAGCTTTGGGGAACTTGCGGTACTTTCAATCTGGCCAATAACCAAGTGTAAAGTGTAAAATATACATGTTTAGGAAGTAGGACACATGCCGTTCAAGACAGGCCTTTCCCATGCTCTCAGACCAGTGCAGCTTCATTTGATGTGCAAATGCATGATGTGTGATCTGTCCTGGCAATGTGCTGCCTGCCAGCAGCACAAACATTTCACAAGCACCCTTTTGGGTTACTCCAGCCTGCTGTGTGCACAGACTCCTTGGCAACCTCTGCAGCTGGAGCTTTTCTTACAGTCTATTGCTGTGGTGGTTGCACAATGCAGGTTTATGTAGTGTCTCATCAAGAGACTGCAGGCAGCTAAAAACACCTTGAAAGCATCCTGGAATTGCAGGATTTGATGTTAGATACTAGAATTAAATGACAATGCAAGGAATGGTTACAGTAATGCACTGGGGAACATATCAGTATAGTTGATCCCGAAGGCAGATTGTCACAGCAGATGTCCCAGCCTTCTTGGGCATTGGCAACTTGAGAGTATTACAGATGATGGCAAAGGCCCTCCATAATGTGTTTATAAATTTCACATGAAATCAGGTGAAAAAAGTGTTCCCTAGAGTGCTTCCTGGCACTGCTGGCACAGCCAAAAATACATGTACTGTGCACAGTACAAGCCAGCCTCTGTTATTTAATGAAAGTAATCCTAATAACCCATGAAAAGTAACAGTGCAATGCTTACCATAAAGAAGCAGTGGATTGTAGATGTGGTCTCTATTGCATACTGGCTTGAGTGGATTTAAATTTATGAAATCAGAAAAAAATAGTTGTGGTCTTTTTATGGTGCAACTGAGCTCTAGAATACCTGTGCTAGTGGGATGAGGCTGGCTTTTAGTGAGGGTTCAGGATGTAAACTCAGCTGGCAGAACTGTTTCAGAATCAACCATTCTTAGGAACCAGAGGCATGCAGATGTGCTTTTCCTCCCTGTCTAATAAGGTCTAAGTCCCTAACTAAGGGACCTAGGTAGGAACATTATGCAGCAGCTGTGATGACTTACCCTAGTTGCACCAAGAGGCAAATCCTCACTGTGTTTGGCACAGATTCTCAGTCCTGTGTGTATGTGCAGCCCCTGGGCCCAAGGCATAGATAACCAGGCACTTGGTGCTGAGCACTACCCAGTGTAGCAGCTGTGGCTGCACAGAAAACATAACCATGCTCTGCACCACTGAAATGTCTGAACTTGTGCTGCAGCCAGCTGTAATAATCTGTTACTTGTGTTAAACTTGAATTCCAGCATGTCAGTTCTGGTCCTCTGAGAAAAATTAGGGAAGTCCTTATTGAAACCAGCATCCCAGCACTCCACACTGTGCTGGGTAGAAGAGGGAAGTAGGACCCCAAGCCTCAAGCCTTAGTAGCAGCATATTTTAGCCACACTTTAGTCATGTGAGATTATACCACTTTTCTCACTTTAGTCTAATCTATCCTTAATAAATGGCCCAGTTTCATGCTTAAGTCCCACACTTGCTTCAGGAGTTCCTGAGCTTTCTGGCTGAGCCACACACAGTTCCCTAATACCTGTGCACTGTCAATGAACACAGAAGATAGAGTGAGGATACAGACAGAATTATAGACTGTGTGTTTAATTCCTCCACAAGGGAGGAAGATGCGTTTTTATGCAGCTGTAGTCTAATGCACTGCGAGAAATCTGTCTGAATGGGTTGGGAATGCTGATGGCATCTAATAGCCACAGAGGCTTTTCCTGCTTCCTGATAGATATAGCACTGTGAATATCAGTCATTGTGGTATGAAGTTGTTATGAGAAAAATAACTTCCTGTGTTGATGGACTTAGCATGCAGTAAATGGAGACGTATGGATGCAAATGTAAGGTGGTAAATGTAGCTCTCCAGAGCTCTATGTGTAACCATGCAGAGGCAGAAGTAAAAAGTACAGCTTGTTTTTTACTTCCTCTCTAGCTCAGCTGGTGCCCTGAATTCAGTGTTATTATGATTTTCTCTTTTTCCAGTTCAGAACTAAGAAATAAAAGGGTACTGCATATGCAAGGCAAAATTTTTCATCCTGGCCTCTGTGGGGAGAAAGAGCATTCTCTGTAATAGAGTGCCAATAAATGTATGAATCCTCTCCAAGTATCAATATCCACTGCTTGGTCTGAAGGCCACATAATTGAAAGTTTTTGCCTTTCTTCACATCTGTTTCTAGAAGAAATGCACAATTAGTTCTAAACTCTCCTTTTACTACACCTGTACACTTTTATTGATACATTCACTTTCACTGGCTGGAGCTCCACAGCTTATTTACTATGGACTAAACTTTGCTCATTTCTTTAGAAGACACTCTTTGTTTTCAGTGGGTTCCAGAACAACCTTTCTCCCTTTGTTTTGCTTTCAGAAAAGCTCTCCATTGCTGGTGCCTGTGTGACTGCTTGGAGTGCTGAGACAGGTGGCAAGTGGGTCAGAGAGATGGGGAATATGGAAAGTGCTAATTTTGCACCCAAAGTCCCAAGACAGAGTTGTCCATGCCACAAGTTAAGTAGAAATTATACTCTGCTTAATATATACCTGATACTCTAGACTTTCAGGAACAGTGCTCCTTCCCAAGAATGCAATTTCCTTCCTATTATTGAGTTTTACTCTCTTTTATCCCATCTATTCTAGTCAAGTTACTTCATTGTGATTGCCTCTCAAGTGTTGATTAAACCAACAGTATTATTGACACTGAGGTATGACTATGACTATTACTTGCCATACAATGAAGTAGCTTGGCTGTATTAACTGAGTAGTTACTTTACCTAAATAGGCACCATTTCAAAAAGGAATGCAGTTCCTGGCAATGAAAGTAACCTGGAATAAAGGCATTGCTTGAGGGAGAGTTGCACAGTACCTGGCCATGTGAATTCAGTCTGTCCTTGTCCCATTTTAGCACTTTCAAATCAAAGTTAAGAAGACTATCTCTCCATAAAAAGTCTGAGTGTTAATTTAATAATCTCTGTGAAATATCTACTAGAAAAAGAAAAGGCATCATGATTTTTAAAACATTATCCAAAAATCAAGCTGTGATGCAGCAGTTTGCAAGGGTGCCCCACTGGTTTTGAAGACTTCAGACCTGCCCCAATAGCTAAACTTTATGACCATAAGGGTGAGGATGAACTTTGACTATGACCTAGATCTGCAATTCACAACTGTTTTCATACAGCTGCAATAATATTCCAGAAAATGTAATTGGCCTTTTACTTCATTCATTTTGCAAATGAAAATAAAGCTACTGTGAGAGCAGATCTTTTGCTAAGAAAATATTTTTTTTAATATTTTTATAGCTCTGTCAACAATAAAGGAGTCTCACAGTCTAAAGTCTTTCTCTAAACCTTTTTAATGGAAAAAACTTCATAGAAAATATCCTTTTACTTTTTTAATAACATATAACTATATACATGATTAAGAACTGTAACAAAAAGCTGCAGGGACTGGAAAAATGTTTTGTTGGATCCATGCAGATGGTACATCTAAAAAAGGATTTCACAAACCCATGTACATCAAATGGAGCTGCAGTGACAGGGTTGAAAAAATGGTAACTCTATATTATTTACCTGAATGTATTTGGAATAAAGCACAGACATACAAAATACACAAAAGGAATACAAAAGAGTACATGGTGTAAATGCTGTAAGCACAGGAAGTTTCTTTTTTAAGTAAATAGGAGAAAAGAAGTAAAATCTCCTTTTCACATTTTATATTGCAGTTTAAAAGATAACTAATCTCTTACTTGCTGTATTTTGTTTTTCTTCACTCTGACATACACTGCAGTAGAAGTATATGGCATTGGAATTTAACAACTCAGGAATACTTTGATTCATCTCCATGTCTGTGAATGTACTATCAGTTCAGAATAACAACATGTAGATGTATTACTTAAAAACACACACATAGTTTGACATGAATTCCAAAATATTGAGGGCTACCACACTACAAAGTGCTGGAGACTCTTGTCCTGATCCAGCAGTATGTTGAAGGACACATACAACTTCAAATCTAAGAGGAATTCCTCAGAGACTAAAGGAAGTTAAGAACATGCAGAAGTTAGTTTCTGATCAGGGCTGGAGTTTTCAACAGCTCATAGCATAGACTCTGCAGCTAGGAAAGCTTACACCTAAAGCTGTAATTCTGTCCTGACACCCCAGATCGTGTAGCTACACTGTGTGGATGATTTACTGTATTTCTAAAATAGATTTTCTTAATTCTCAATGCAAAACCAGTACACTGATAAAATGAAAACTCTTAAGAAAAAAGATTTGGGGAACTGATGAGGTCTTTAGCTGAAAAAAGAAAGAGATAGTGTTTAGTTTATCAGTGATAGATTTGAAGAGATTCTGTAGGCAGCAGGTAATAATGTGACAAGCTGTAAACACCTCAGTTCTGAAAGAACTTGCTCATACTTTTGTCTTGGATCAAAAAAACTCAAAAATTGAAAGCTCAGTACCAGCCAGTAACATCACCTGAGGTGCACAAGCATGGTGAGGATGGCAAGACATCGTTTAGTAAAAGCTGTAACAAGTATTTAATGATTCCCAGTGTAATCACAGGCAATTTAATAGCAGACAAATAAATGGAGCCTGTGCGTGCATGTATTTGTTTTAAAAAAAGAAAAAAGGTGAAAGCAACAGTAACAACAACAACAAAACTAGACAAGCGGTGAAAGCTAAAATATTCTGTGAGGCCTTGGAATCTGTTCCTGTTCTTGTTAACACCCACCCACCCTGTCTGGCCTTGCTCTTTTGGCAGGCAGGTAAATCCCTTCAAGTTCCTGTAAGAGAAGGAGGACTTTTTGCTTATAGCAAGACATAAAGTAATTACGAAAATAAGCTTTGAAATCTAAATTGCTGTGAGCCATGAAAGCCAAATTTCACCGATAAATGTTTGGCTTTCATTGGCCATGCAGCAGATTGATTCCCTCCCTAGTCTGACCTCTTTTTCTGTGGGCGTGCTAATTGGAAAGGTGCCACCACACCAGCTTTGGGGCTGTTACCATTCAGAGTCTTTTATTTTTTAAGAACATCAATGACAGTTGTTTGTGTTGCTCATTGCTAGAGTTTTCAGTATAATCTGTCTTGTAGAGCCCTGATTGAGACTACAATGTCAGTACAAGGCAGGTCTGTTTGAGAAGGCAACCTGAAAGCAGTGAGACTTATTTTGTTTATTTAAGGAAGACATAAATGTGTGCGTGCATGCATTTGCATTTAACAGTTTTATAGCTGGAACCATTATTAAATGATGCCCAGTAGCAATTTTATCTCATTATGATTTGTTTTATAAAGATGTAATGATTCTCAGGAGAGTTTTATGAAAACATGCAGAGTTGGTTTGTATTACGTACGCAGTTATGTGCCCAGTATATAGGTTGCAACTTAATTTCTTAAATATATATTGTGTAACACTTTTTATTCCTGAGTGCTGGTCTCCATAAGGAATAGAGAAGGTGGCATCATGTGCTCTTCTGCACAACACGGTCCTTTGTCATTTTAGGAGTTCTTCTGAGGGATCTTTATTGTCACAGTTTTAACTTCAGAATATTCTCTCAATCCACATTCACCCCTAAAGAACAAATTGCAGCATCAGCTTATACCATATATTGTTTATCGAGCAAAAATCTGCAAAGTGATTTCTTGTTAAAGTTAAGATATAACCCAAAGTTGCAGTTCAGTTTAGGTCAGAACAATGGATGGCCTCAGAACTTGATGAGATACAGAACATTAAACCCAGAAATACTCACTGTCTGTTGATGGAGCTTTTGGGAGTGAATTGGAGTCCTCTGTCCTTTCCAGACTTTGAAAATGTCCAAACACCAAAACCTACCTCACTGGCCAGTGAAACTGCTGTTTATATTGCACTCAAGAAAGGGAAGGTCCACACTGAGCACAATGAAAAATTAACTACTCACAACCATGGATAAAGATGATCTTTTCTGCCTAGCAAAACATTTAGTGGTAGCTTTGCACATAGTGTGAAAGAGGGTTCATCTTGCTCAGATTCCCTTCTGTGGTTCCCTGCAGAATTCCTCATTTTGTTCTGGCACAGGACCTTACATAAGAAGCTCCACACTGCTAGAGACCAGGCACCTGCTTGTTCCCAGTCATCTGACACATGGCTCTGAGGGGAACACATCCTGCTTTGGATAGATTACACTTAAAAAGTGGGTGTTTCTGAGTGCTATTAACCTTTTGTTTGAGTCAGTTGCAGCCTGGGTCATCTCTTTGGCCCCTCTGCTGAGGTTTAGAGTGGATGTTGCACACCTTTGTGGGACCTGTACTTGTCTTCTCTGAAGTACAGGTATTTCCATTCTCCTGTGCCTATTTTGAGTAATGGAGAAGTCTCTTTATGTCACTAGTGAAGTTATGTCTTCCAGATGCTGTGGATGTAAAGCAAATACTGTCCCCACTTCAAAACAGGTACAGTCCAAGTCTGGAAGTAGAATATCTTTTCCATACTAACTCAATGAGGATATTTTTGTAGGAGCTCTTACAGCCATTTGTTTCTTGGTGAATTTTTATCCTCACCACTAAAACATACATAGTATTGCTCTGTTACTTGTATTAAAATGTAGAACATGCTGGCATGGATATAATGTTAGCATGTTTACTGTCTGACACTGCCTCCCCTCTGGATTCTCCTGTGCAGGACTTAATGCCAGCTGAACCATAAAGAATATTTCAGAGGAATTCCTCAGAACTTCCTTCTAATAAGTGTTTCAGAATGGAGTGAGAGGCCACTGTTTAAGGCAATTAAACCCCTCTGCAGGCCCCCAGTGTTGCATAACCCATTTTGTATTTGTTTCTACACTGCAGATTTTACACAAAATATAACATTGGGGTGAAACTCCTGTAACCTTCCTTGGAAAGTTAAGTATTTCAGCAGAACCATCAGTATTATCAGCCCATGTTCCTTCATCTGCAGTTTTGAAAGCTGATGTGCCTGTTGGCTTGATAAGCCTTATATGTGATATAGTAGTTGGGATTTAAGGGATACAACAGACTGATGTTTCAGTAGGCAGTTTTAAGATTTACCAGAGTCTAAATACCTGCAAGTAAATATTAGTGAAGACTTTTTTACATGTGAAAGGTTCCCATTGATCTGGACCACATCACCCCCAGCTTTCAGTTGAAAGTGGTGGATTTGTCACCAAAGAATGACCAAAAACTTTAGCTATTTATCAGAAGCATTCTCTTAGGGCTCAGTGGAAGCTGTCACCAGGAGCTGCCTGGAGCCCAATAACTAATGCTGGTAAGTGTCTGTGTGAACTTTCTGGGCTGCTGTGTACTCCAGGCACCCCTTGAACACATTTTTGCAAGCCAATGGATAACCCAACTGACAGCAGCAAGTGACTTTATGTATGTTCCAAATGCCACTTGATCTCTCATCTTGGTTGGCCAAACAAAATTAGAGAAATTTATTGTCTGTTTCTTCAGCTCATGGCTTCAGGGCTTTACATGCTTGTTTTCTGGTCAATAGTTTGGAAAAGGACAATTGTGATGAGTTCTAAGGCAAATATTTTTCAAAAGTTAAAAAGCTACACTTGCTGAATAGGAAGATGAGTTATGCCAGACATTCAGAGCAGAAGGGTCAGTGTGTGCTCAGTTAAAGGGCTCAATTGTCCCCACAGCCTAGTACAGGGAGCAGAACCATCCTATTCCATGGCCACTCTGGGCCTTCTGGGGTTGCAGTTTGGTGTCAGAGTGAGAACAAAGGTTATGTCTGTGAAAAGGAAGGAGGCTATGGGTCAAATCTGCATGGTGCTATCCCTTGGCTGTGTGGGTGTGAGGGAAAGGGAACAAAATGCTTTATAAGAAGAAATATTACATATTCTCTTCCCTCCCTCAGGCTGGGAGAAAAAAAAAAGATAAGGGAATTACAACTCCAAGCCATTCTCCTGCTTGCACTTGTTTTTCAGAATGCAGGTGTGCATTGCTGTATCTCAGAGTTATCCATACAATAACAATACCTTTGACATTAAAGGAGAGTTCTGGAGTAGAATGGCACTTCCTTCCCTTGAAGACATTTGGACAGAGGCCAGAATTTTGGGGAGCTCTAATATAAAATGACCACATGTGGCTATCTGGAGTGAACCACCCAATTTTTAGTTACAGGAGTTAAATTTTATATTTCCCAGGTAATAAGTGATAAGAAGCTTTAAAGAAACATGAATTAAAAAAACTCAAACCCATGTATTCTAGACCTCTTCAAGGGTACAAAAATATTGTAAATAATATTAATGCAATCTGAAATCACCTGTATTGTGTACATGAGTTCTGGTTCTCTGCTGGGATGCACATACTCTGCTACATTTTGTGGGAGTGTAAAATGAGCATAACAGTTCTCAACTTCGTGTTGATTTTTTCCCATGTGTGATGAAATGCAGGACCAAAACAAGTCCCAGATAATGCAGTGCTGGCACAGGCACAGTGGCCAAGTTATAAGCTGGCTGTAACATAGTGTCACCTTAGCAATGTCACACTTATGTATAGACACTTTTTTCTTTAACTGCCCAACTCAACATTATTTATGCTGTAAAATGTATGCCTCAAAAACAAGAATGTAGGAAACTGGTATTTTAATAAAAAGTATGCAGCTGTTAATGCAGGGTGGAGGAGGTGAATTGGAAGGTGAGATTTGATCAAAGAGTTTCTGAAAGGACTAGAATAATTACTCATGGGTAGATTTTCAGGCATCTTTGTGAGATGGAGATTATTGCCATTCCAAACATTTATTGTTTATGGTAAATACTTTCAAAGCAGTAGTGGGAATCGAGTGTGCAATTACCACAGATTTTTCCATGAGAGCTGGGATGCTGCCTGGGTTTCCCCCCTTTCAAGAACTCTGCAACATTGATATGTGAATATTTTACTTGCACAGTTGAACCTCCCTGGAGTCAGTGGGGTCACCCCTGGGTGTCGAGTTACTCATGTGCTCTATCGAGCTTAGTAGTTTTAGAATATTTTCACAATGATAAGAGTTAGATGACCTGACATATTTATGCCAGTGTGAGATCACCTCATAACTCATGAATGTGAATAGTATGAATGTGTTATTCAAAGTACTCCCTAACGAGGGAAAATACTTCAGATTACATAAAGCTTATTTTATAGATCAAGTTGTATACTTCAACATATTTAAAGTTTTAAAGAGTTTGACCTTACTTTAGTTTTACTGCTGAGTTTGCCATTAGCCATAAGCTATTTTGAAAACTTAGGTGAGACATATCTGGTACACATACCTCCTGCACAGAAATTAATTGAATCCTTGGTATGTAACCAATCTGGGGCTGATGCAATTGCTAAACTTCCTTGTGATTGTAATGAGAATGAGAAACTGGCAAGACTTTAAATTAGGTACATGGGACAATATTTGAGTGTGGAGCTCAATTCTAAAATATTTGGCACTTAGTACTAAATGGAATAAGACAGAAAGCTTTATAATGGCAAGTGTTTTTTTCAAAGGGATGTAGCACATTTGTTTCCTTCTCTTTGCCTGATTTCTTTGTTTAAAAATCTGCAAGCTGATAGCTTTTTAGTGAAATTCTAATGCACCTATTAATAAATATATTGAAAACTGAAGAAAGGAAAGGAAAAACTTCCAAGAGAGGCACAATACATGGCAAAAAAACTCTGAAACTAGAACACTAAACCAGTCAACAAGCACTCAGCATCAGCAAGGAGAGAATCTTTCTGGAAAGTGATAATATGGCTAAAAGACCTTCCAGAAAACACAGGTTATATGTTCAGAAAAATATTTTTAAAAATTCAGTTCCTTTCAGGATAAGAAGAGAATTCCAGTAAGTCAGTTTGCAATGTTAAAAAAGGTGGTCTTACCATGCAAATCAATTGCATTTAGAACTGGCAGTGATGATTAAAGGTCACCTTATATTATGCCCTCATTCTCAGGTTGGAAGATTTCTGGATTTAATTTGCATGGAAGCATTCACTAATATTTATTAAGTTTTAGAGTTGAAAACAGTTTAGAAAACAGCAGTGTAATACTTACATCTCTCTCCCATTGCCAGACATTTTGAATCCTCCAAAAGGACTTTGGGCATTTAAGGCATTGTAGCAATTTATCCTGTAACAGGAAGAGGCATTAAGTCCAGCTGCACTGGCAGAAAGACCTCTGGATAACTCAGAGAGAGCCTGAAAGTTGTGGAGCTAAGAGCACTCTATACCTCTCAGCAATAACAAACTTGTTCCATGTTGAAAAGAAATGAGGGATTTATGCTACAAAAACAACAATCTGCTTCTTACTCCTAAGGAGAATTGGATTTGACCTGTGAGGGCCAGGGGAGAGTACCATACCTTGGAAACATCTTCAGTAATGAACTGTTAATCTGCTGCCAAACTTCAGTGCCAATTTATAACAAAGAGCAGGTAGATTTGAATTTGCTCTTTTTCTCTCTAATTTCTTGTAGATCTTTAGTTTACTCAGGTTTGACATACTAAATTGCAAGCTACCAACTCTAGAGTTGGCATTCCCTATTCCTGAAGGCTGGAGAGGAAATGTCCCCTCAGTTTCTTAATGCTGTGGAAAGTACATAATCTTTTGTGCCTTTAGTAAAACCTCCCAGGATTCTTGTGCTCCCCAGAAAGGATGGTTTATCCTGTTTGTTTTCAGTAAAGCTGCTCAGCAGTGGCTGCCATACTCCTGGGAAGTGAGGTGCTTTCCAGCTCCTGCAGCATTCCCAGCAGTGAGCAGCCACAGCACCTCCCCACTGCTGCTCCATGGCCAGGGATCCACCTCCAGCATGGGCTGCATAAATATTCTTCACAAAGGTTGCAACACTGAAGTGAAATGCTGATAGTGAGTCAAACTCTTTATCTCCAAGAGTGGGAGTAGAATAACTTCTGCTTACCAGACTGTCCCAGCCTGCATTGCTGAAGAGACTGTCAGGGCCTTGTTTATGTCATTTGTAAAGACAGCAGCTACAAGCCCAAAATCAGAATTGTTGGCTCTCTCTATAACTTCATCCATGGTTTTAAATCTCAGTATTTCTTGAACAGGCCCAAAAATCTGCAACAAAGATTAATAATTAGTAAACTAGCCCCCTCAGAGAATTTTTATTCTTGTTTTATTCTGCTTTCTTAATTATCTCCTCTCTCCTATTATACTGTTAAAAATTTCCCAAAGCAAAATGTAGTGATAAATAGTGATGATGTCTGTAAAGCTGCATGATTTTCCCAAAGCAGGTGCCTCAGGGGAACTTGTCCATTCTACCCAAATCTCCTCTTTCAGACCTTACAGTCAGTGACAAAAATTGAGCTCCTTACCCAGCTGATGTCACCTGCTGTCTGCATAAGAAATTCTGAAATTATTTTTTTTTAATATGGTTATAATTTTCACTCTGAAGCTTTTGTCTTTGGCATTAAACAAAAGGAAGAAAAGTAATATTTAGGACATTTTGAAAGGACCTTGCCCACACATGTGAATACCTCCTCCTTGGCAATTCGCATGTCATCTGTCACATTGGAAAACACTGTAGGTTCAATGAAGAATCCCTTTCTTCCCAGCCCCTTTCCCCCACATTCAAGTTTTGCTCCTTCAGTGATGCCACTTTGAATCAATTCCAAGATCTTGTTGTATTGTTTTTTATCAATCTGAAAGAGAGAAAAAGCTGTTAGATGTGCAGACCATGTACTTGACTAGTCCAAATAAGTATTTTTTAGACAAGTCATGTTCCAGTGAGTTGGTTCTTGCTTCCATTCACTGCTCTTTGAGCTGCAGATGCCAAAGATCTACAAGCAGGTGCTGACTGTAACCTCGGGCTCAGACTTCATAAGATGTGTCACCTTATGTTTGTGGTTTAACCCATGCTCTTGCTAAACAACCTAGTTTACAAGCACAAAAAAAAGCAGATCATTAGTTTTTGTCCCATTTAACTTCCTGAAATGTTATCAGCCTAGCTGGTTATTAGTGGCAGGAACATTTTCTTAGGACTTATTTCTGATTATGCTCATCTTCTGCTTAGAATTCCTGGATCTCCAAGTCTCCAAGGTTGTTCTTGACAGTTAAGACAGTCAAGGTTGTTCTTGACAGTTAAGTGCTCTCAGAGACTTTTAAGAGCTTCTCACAGTTTGCAGCTGTATTTTGGGAGCTGAAGAGCCAAATCTTGCTCTTAAAACTGGGAGGCAAACATTGGTATTTAAACTGAGATTTTCTGTTTAGCAAGAATACCTTTTATTTAGCAAGAATACACCTCAGAGCTGCACAGCCTATTTACTCCTTTGGAATTTTAATCTTGAAAGTGTGTATCATGTCAGCTATCTGGGACCCTGAGTGAGTGTGCACTGACTGAGCTCTGCCTTAGTGGAGTTTAAATACTTGCAGGCACCTCCTGGGCTGTAGACCCAAAGCCCTTCTCCTTTACCTGTGGACCTTGCTCTGTAGTTGGGTCAAAAGGACTCCCCACAACTCTCCTCTTTGCTCGTTCTACACTTCTTCTGACAAACTCTTCGTAGATTGATTCTTCCACGTAAATCCGTGAGCCTGCAGTGCAGCATTGACCTTGATTGAAGAAGACTCCTTGGTGAGCTTGTTCCACAGCATAGTCCACTGAAAACCAAGACAGCACATGTTCTACTGGAGCTCTGTGTGTATTACACAGTGCCACATTCCTGAAACTTCAGTAGTAGGATTTGTTAATTAAAACTAAAACAAGACATCCCATAGTTGTGTCAGGTCAAAAATGAGGATAATTCCCACTGGAAAAGTTAAGACAGTGCTTTAGCAGTCAGCAGGAGTAAGGTATGCAATTTCACCAGTGTCTTATATCCAGCAACATGTTGTTTACTAAGCAAAACCCTTAAGGGAACCTCAGAAGCAGGACGTGCCCCACATAGGTACATCTGACTGGGTCACTACAGGAAAGGAAAATTTGCCTGTGATCCCAAGGTGGCACTGGATTTAATACTTCATGTGTGAGAATTACAGCAAACCAAATACATGGGGGAATTTGATAATGGCAAGACCTACCCTTCCCAAAAAGCCAGATTCTTTTTCTGCAACATAGAAATTTCCTCTTGGCCCATGCAGATGACTGACTAAGGCTTTAACATTATAGGACTGTTATAGAACAAGCAACCCTCAATTTCTACTCTAACTTCCTTGGAGATACAACTAATACATTCTGTCTAAGCAGGAGAGAGGATCATATTTAGACATTCAAGGCCACGTTCTTACTTTGGGTGAAGTAACTGACTAGACAAGAATAATGAATTAATCCCTAAACAGTGATGCCCTGCAGCACTGTAATACCTCTGTTACCAGTTGTAGCCCTTTGGAGCATTGCTTAAAGTATAATCTTTTATGGACTAAACAAAGCAACTGTGCTTTACTTTCAGCACATTCTAGACAACCCTGTCTGACAGAAATGTCTTTTTATGCCCTCAGTGTGGTCTTTAGAAAAATTGTATGGGGTGTTCCCTGGACCATATTCAAATTTTCCCTGGCAGCTCCATGGAAATTGAAAGCACTAGTGGATAGCTGTGATTAACTAATGTTTCTTCCTCTATTGTTAACAGTTTTCACCATGAGGAGCTCTAACCATTCTTCTCTGGTTTTTTGGTGCACTAAACCTTCAACAGCTTTATCATGCTTTCTGCTAACTTTTGGCACACAGTGCTCCTCAAGCAGAACAAACAACTCCTTTGGAACAGTGAGCCAATTGCTGTTTTTAAGTAATCAGAGCTTTGAAGTTTAAATCTTAGGTCAAGTTAGGAGGCTGTAATTTTGGGAAGACCAGTGAGCAGTTGCCCTTCCCCTGTGGAAGGTCATAACACAGACCTGCCCCTAGCATATGTCACTGATAGAAATGTTTAGGTGTTCAAGTCTGAGTCAGCAGGTGAGGGACATTTGAGGTGTGGTGATATCTGGTAGGAGGTGGAGATGAGTAACTAGGCTTGAAGGCTGGAATATCTGTGTCTGGTTCCAGCTGACAAGATCTTTTTTAGCTTACCAGGATGACTGTGGCTGAAATTTCAATCCTTGTCTTGGTAAAGCATTTCAATGTAGAAATCTGCTGGAAGTTGTCAAGCTTTCCATAGTTTTTCAGATATTGGTAAGTTTTGAAAATAGGTATGGGACTGTAACCGTCTCTTGTAATTCATGCTATTCAAAATCATTCTATTCACTTCCCCCTTTTAAATGAGATGATCAAATCCTTATGTGTCTATTTATTGGGGCTGCAAAGTTCTCAGAAAGGGCATTGAGTACAGTGTGCCTACACCCAGCCTGAAACAAGAGCTCAGAGAGATGGTGTGAGCCATCTCATTCATCTTTAGGGGGTGTTCACTTCAAAACCTCCTGCTGACAATTTCAGTATCAACATTGTAACTATTTCATTGCTGATCATTTAAGCAGAAACTTCCAGTTTGTGTTTATATCCTGTCCTAAACAGCTGTCCTGTACCTTCTCAGGTGCCAGAAATCTCAGCTGCACAACATCATACATCTGCCAAAATTTTCAGTTCCCTGCTGACAGTGGCAGCGAGGATATTGCAATACACAATTCTTTAGTTGTGAAAATTTTAAAAATGGAATATTCTCCCTTTACAGCTACTTAACAAAGGAATACTGCACTGACTAGATTAGCAAGTCAAGTGTACATAAAAGTTCTCCTTTTTTATAATTGCTTTGAACCAAAAAAATCACAGAATTTCCAGATTTAAAGCACTAAATCACCTTGCTGCAAAGCATAAGATGGCAAATGTGTGTGGGACTAACTGTGAAAAACACCCTGTCTGTATGCTTAGTTATAACCTTTTTTCTGCTCTCCTGGTGGCTATGAATCTCTGTGTTCAAAAGTTGTATTTTATAAGAGATAGCACACCTTGGGTTGCTTCTGTAAGATTGAAAAGGGCCATTAGATACAGATGTATTGCTTAATTTCACTTTATATGAAAGATGTGCCCTAAAATTAGTTTTTAAAAAGAAAAAAAAGAAAGAAAGAAAGAAAGAAAAGAAATCATGCAATCATGTTTTTAGCAAAAATATGGAAGTGCTGACTTACAATCAGCATCTGCGAAAATAATGTTTGGGCTTTTCCCACCCAGCTCCAGTGTAACTCTCTTCAAATTACTCCTTCCAGCTGCTTCTTGGATCAGCTTCCCAACCTGAAAGGAAATGGAGACACATTTTACAGGGAGTGTAGTCATACAGTTCATTTTAACCGCCAGGGTTGGCTATCAGTAGAGCAGAGCTTTAAATAATCCAGCAGGTTCTTCGTTCCAAACATATTCCCATCAGTAGTGGACAGCTTTCTGTCTTCTTTTTTTTTTTTTTTTTCCTAGAAATTGAGAGGGGATAAAGCACATTATTAAGTTTGTGTACCATTCACCCTTATGCAACTATGGTAAGATGGCTTGGGGCTCTCTTTTAGGACATTTTAGGAGGGCTGAATTAGAAATTTAAAATGGATGTAACTACAATTACTTCTATCCAAACCACTGACATGTTCACAAGGCTTAATGCATCAAATTCTGATGAAACCATCCTTCTCCTCTGCAGGATTAACTACACAGAGCAGAATACCAAGTAGGCATGACGTTACAAAAGCACCATCCCAGATCTGACCCACACCTGCACCACAGATAATCTTAATATGGGTTGAGGAGGTCAAAATCACCTCCAAAATGTCTTTGTAGATTGTGGGGTCAGCTGGAGCAGCCACAATTGCAGATCTTGCCAATGAACATGAGAGTAGATTAAATGGAGTAACAATCTGACAGCTACAGATTTGATGTGCTTCCACATTAGTACAGTTGGAGGGAGAGCTGTGCTCCCTGGAAACTCTCCCCTTCTTGGATCAACAAATCCAAAATAGATCAGCTTCTGTATGGTTGCATTGTAACTGTGACCATTTTGCAGCTAAGGAAGTAATCATAAATAGATTTAGACTTAACAAGATTAAAAGTACCTATTGAATATTGAGAAGCCTAAGAACCTTGGTTAGTGCTTTAGTTTAACTGAGACATGTTTTAATGTCCCACAGAAAGGTAGAGGTGAAGTGAGATGGGAGTGAGTCCAGAGCTGGGCTTTTTTCTCCATGTAGTACTCTGATCTCTCTGTTTTCTATTTCTAAGGTTATGTGAGTGAGACTCCCTGCAGCAAGGGGTTAATGGATGAGAAGCTGAACCTCTTAGAGAATTGAAGGCAGGCTGCTAGAGAAAGTTAAGTCAGCACTGGAGTAATCAGAAAGCAAATGAAACAGAAACCAGGGCCCCCAAAAAAAAAAAAAAAAAAAAAAAAAAAAGCAAAACAAAGGAAAAACCCCACAGGATAATGAAGGAATTGTGAACCACTTCATGTACCTTTGTGATTAACTGTTTATCTGGTGATATCACAGTTGAGTGTGACTGAGGTTTTTTCTTTAAAAAAAAAGAAAGGAAAAGCTTTTTTTCTTTACCCCTTTATTGATGGAATGGAGTGTTGACATTATCATGAAATTCCTTGCATATCCCCTTAATTGGAGCTGATTTTATTGCTATGTTTGACTGACAGCCAGAAGTGAACCTGAAAAAAAAGGGATCCTTTCTGCCTTCCACCCCCACCACATACATCGAGCACGTCATCTGGAAATTCCAGCCTCTCAAACTGTGCTGAAAATGTGCACTGGAAACCAGAGTTCTGTGTTTATAGCCCGTGCCAGCCAATGCCATTCACACCCTCATTGCCTTGAACCTCCCTCTGCCAAAGAACAACAACCACCTATTTCCCCTCAAAAAATTCACAAAGAGCAGGACAGACCAAGAAATCCAGAGCAATGTGTCCAGCCCCCATCTCCCTGCCTTCCATCCTACTTTAATGTCAAAACACTTTTGTACAAGTAAGTAAAGATTTTGAAAGGATTCCATGCAAACAAGTGATTGACAAGCATGCAAGTCCAAGTGTGGCAAATATTCAAGTCCAAAGGGCTTTGAGACAGTGGTGTTAATTTGGAAAAGTGAAATCTGAGGTATTTTTTATACAGGGAAGCTGTTGTCAAGTTTCCAAGTAAAGAAGGCTTCACTGTGCCTTTCCTGTTAGAGATCAGTGTAGACATCAGGATGGTGGGGCTCATGCTGCTCAGCATTTTTGTTCACTGTTCTCCCGTTGTGTCCTGTGCACTAACAAGTTGAGAAAAGTCTTAGGGAAGGCACCAGCACCGTGGTTATTTAGTGACAAAGGCGGCCTTTTGTGACTGGCCCTCTCTTTATGGAGCAAGACAGCATGAAAGGGATAAGTGATAGTGTTGCAATCTGCACGGGCTTTCAGGACACGCTTCCCGCGGCGTCTCAGCTCTATCCCTGAGCTACCAACAGGCAGCACAGCCCGGAGAGGGAAGGCTGGAGGAGAGGACTCCCCCACAGATAATGGAGCTCTGTGATTATTCAGCAGGAATGTTGGCAGAGAAAGCCCTGACTCCCCATCTTTGTTTTGAATAGGCTTCAAGATTGATATCTGGAGTATCCCCGGATAGCTTGTGAAGTACCATAACCTTGTAAGCTGCATGGAGGGTGAGGCAGATGTAATTTGGTCCATCTCAAAGAAAACAATTTGTTATGCAGAGCAACAACAACAAAGATTTTTAAAAGTAGTTTGAGGCGCTCTTGTGCAACAAAGCTATTTGAAGGATAGTCCTGGAAGGATCTGGTTTTGGACTGTCAATGGTGTGACATTGGGCAGTGAGAATGTATCATGATCTAAAACATTTGATTGTTGTTTATTTATGCCTTCTCTATATGGAAGTTCAATGTCTCTTTCCAGAGGAGGCTTAAGCAGTCACATTTTAAATACTTTGTGCAGAAATTAAAAAACATTTGTTGCCTTTCACGTTCTCTTAATTTTCTGTTTTCAGACAGAAATCTGTATTTCTAAAGGGTACAGGTGAGTTTGCCTGTTACTGTTAGAGCACTCAAAGTCTTATGAGTCAAAAGCAAACCTCCAAGGTTTGTGATACTTCCTTTTCAGCTCTGTCATTTGAAATGTCTGGGTTTCCTTTACTCCGAACCTTCCTTTGCTCACAGATAAACATTAAATCATCAGGGAACACCTGAATATAGGGGAACTGCAGTCTAGCTGAACAGCAGGTCATTTTCTTAATACTACCACAGACAAGACAGTGAAGGGAAGAACTGCACAGGGAAATGTATGGATTAAAAGATTCCATGAACAATGCAAAAATTGACAGAGGAGATACACGTCATCAGTTAGGCATTTTAAATAATACCCTCTATACCTTTCTTGGGATATTGAGAGAATATCTGAAGAACAGTAAGTGGTTTAAGTTACAAGAGACTGATTGAGTTTTGGGGGGATGGTGTGGCCAGACAAAAATTTTCAATGTTTTCTGGAAGTACAGTTTTCTCTCCAGCTATTGAGACACTGGATGTCATTGTTTTGGCAAAACCCTCAAACCCATGCTGCTACTCACTCAGTCTGCCTTATTTATCATGAATTCCAGATTATATGCAAAATCTTTCTGACAAACATTTTAGAGCCTCCTGGCACATTCAGGGTGTGTCTCCTGCAAGGACAAGCAAATTTGAAATACTGGCACAAAGAAGAGCAGCTTTATTGGACTGCAATGCCCCATGTGAGGAGCAGCCCTGAAAAGAGCATACTGAATGGTGCAGCACAAGGGAAAAGGCAAACCCAAACACAAATTCCTGGAGAGGATCCTAAGCTATAAATGGCTCATTTGTTCCATAGGTTAAATCCTGGCCCCATGGAAGTCCAAACTGGTTAAACTGCTGCTAACATTGCTAGGACTGATACACCATCCTATTTGTATTTGATTTAAGAATTCATTTTGATGTGCATCTTTCATAGGCAAAGAGGCACAACAGTTCCCAGAGGCAGCTTCATAAATGCTACCAAAAACACAAAGGAAGGAAAAAGGAAACAAGAAACAACTTCTTCTCATTCAGGAGTCACAAGCTGCCCAAGATAGGATCCAAAGATTCTGCAGGAGCAGGAATGAATTCTAATGTAGCCTCCCTAAATCCTTACACAGGCCATGTGTGTAGCACTATAAGCTCATAGATTTCTCAGAACAGGTCAGATCACCTTTAGGATTCTTATTGCTGAAGTGGAAAATGCCAGGTTGCAATTCTTCATGAAGCCTAAAACCAGTAAGAAATTGTGTGATCCAGAAGAGCTCACAGAACTCCTTTCCTGTGCAGTAGGAAGACATTCTGTCTACATCATGCATTGGGACATTTATCTCACTTTAGAAATGAAAGAAGAATCCTGCTGAGTAAATTAGAATCAGTGGTAATACAGCTGTTAGCTACAAACATTTGTTTGGCATGAATCAATCTCAACTCTCCCGTAGTTTGCTTTGATGGTCTCTCTAGTATCTTGTTGACTAATGATGAGATCATGGTTTGTTAATCTAAGTGCATAAAGAAAACATTCTGCCAAGCAAAATGCAGTCTCTTTTGCTGGGGTTTATTGCAGTTGTTTATAGACCTTTTGTTTACACAGGCATCCAAACCAATTTGTTGGATATTTATTTGGGTTACTCCACAGAACTGCCTGAACACAGACCTGAATCCTATCTTAAATCTGTCTGCATTTTAATGGGTCGTAGTTTGAACAAAGTGGAAACCAGCCACTTAGGATACATTTCTTGTTGGCCAGAACTTCAAATGTTTTGTGTGCTATCTATAATTCTCATCTTGAGAGCATTTAACAACTGGAGGGAGTTGTAAGTCTGTCTGCTTTGGAGGTTACACATTTGGTTTTAAACAGAAGTTAGTAGAACTCATTAAACTTTTGCAACAATCAAAACACAATTTTTATCCTAGGCAGGGCTTTAAATCTTCATTTAAAAATATTTTAAACTTCTTATTCTCCATAATCACCTCTAATTTTAAACTCAGAACATGCTCCCCTCAACTATTCCCTGTGCACCAGGAACTTGGGGGTACACCAGTTGCAGGTCAGATGGAGCACACAGGTAGCAACTTGGGCAGACAGTTCACAGCAGGAAAATTACTATATTTACAAAGCCTTAACTGAGCTCACAGATTTGAATGGAAATAAAAACAAATTAAGAGTAAACCTGCTTCTGATGGCTGCTTTTTCCTGATATTTGAAGGCATCTCACCTTTTTTGCTTAGCAAAAGTTCTTTCAGAGAATAAGAAAGCAACATGAAGAAACTCTTTGCATTTGTGGTAAAAATTATCCCCTCATCATCATTTGTCTTGGAAATACATAAAGCCCACTGTTACTTCACTGGGAGACTTGTAGAACATCTCCTGTAATTCTGAGCACTGCAGCCTAAGAGCAGACACATGGGAATGCCAGACATGCTGAGTCTGGACCTGTTTCTTAAACTTGGAAATTCTTAATTACTAGTTTGAATTAAAAAGTTGCTTATAATTTTTTAAAAGGAACTCTGACAAGAATATGTGGGACAGTGAAGAAGCTGAGGCAGAGAGGGATGGTGCAAAAGGAAAAGGCATGTACAGTAAACAATGGGCATAGTGGGACCCAGCTGAGGTTTACAGTGCCTCTCCCATGCTCCTAGTGAGTGGGAGTTTCACCCTGCAACTTGGGGCCAGAAGGATCAAGGAGAAATTCAGTAAGATGTGATGAGATATGTAAGTTGATTTTGGACTTCCAAGGAAGGGTAGGAAAAGGATAGGAGCAACTGTTAACATGGTCATATTGGCTGGAAGAAAGTTTGGTTATGGCAGTTTAAATTTTGTCTGGTCGTGGAAAATGAGGAAAAAATGTGTCAGTGGAGCCTGAGATGAGATTGCTGTCATTAAGGAGGATCATGGATTAGCTTTGGTTCACTAAAACCAACAGAGTAAAAATAAACATTTTGGTTAAAATGTCCATACCAAACAGGGTGCTGAAGAGGGAACCAAAGCAAGCAGAGAAGCCAAGAATGCTACTGGAATCTAAGGAGGCACAGTGTTTTAGGTGGGCTTTCATACTCAGTATGATTTTATTCCTTTCACTGTGACAGTTGTCAGAGTGAAATCCATTGCCTGCCAGGTGTTTGCAGAACCCTTCCCTTCCTAGGTGAGCTGTGGAGGGAAAAGTTTTGAGATCCATGTACTAGGGAATTGGGAGAGGAAGATGATCTATGGGAGGGTGTTGCATAAGAAGCAGATAGGCTGAGGGATGAAAGAGCTGTCAGACTATTCTTTTAATATATACAGGCTAATCCATAAAAGGAGGGGCAGCAGGAAAGATGGGAGGGAAGTGAAATCAGACAGTAATGGCACCAGAGAAAAAGAGCTCTTTATGCATTTTTCACACATTATTTGTATGTGTGTGTGTGTGTGAAAAGTAAATAGTAGTATTTTAAAAAAATTCAGAGCACCCAAGAATCTAAAACCCAGAGAAGAGAGTGCACACTGAATAGCTCTAAACTAGAAATCAGAAGCAGAAGTTGAAAACTATTTCTGTGTTGTCACTGCATGGGCATGGGCTTGAGTCCTCCCAGTCACTAGGACTGTCAAGAGATACTGGACAAATACATGGGTGACAAGGCCAGTGCCACATGGAGTACAAGTGTCCACATGCACCCCTGGGCTCAGCAAGGGTGGAAGGCATTGATTGTCAGAATCTGTGAGGCTGCAGCAAGGAAAGGATCACTCCACACATGCTGTCTCCTGTGAGCATCTGGTACTGGTCCTGCTGCAAGATAAGGTGCAAGGCTGGATGGTTCTGTGGTGTGGCTGTGTCAGGCTTTATTGAGTTAAGGTTGTGAACTTGCCTTTTGACTCCTATTTCTATGGATTGAGTTCTACAAATATTAGAACACATTAGCATTCAATTTTTTTTTTTTTTTTTTTTTTTTTTTTTTTTTTTTTTTTTTGCAGGACCAGCCTGTTTTTTGCCTTTCAAGAATACTGCAGGGAAGAGATAATAATAGCCAACTTTTGTGATTTTTGTAGCAAATGGGAAGTTTTCATTCACTATAAGTATACTTCAAAGGCACAGAACTTATATAAAAGAACCTCATGGTGAAAACTTGAGAAAAACCTGTGCTTCAGAAAATAAATTTTAACATCTTTGCATTTGTACTGATAGGTTTTATCATTAACTTGCCCATCATGAACTGCTTTAACTAGCACATGGCTGGAATGGAGGAATGGAGTTAATATGTGGTGTTTATACACCTAATGGCTATTGGAAATTCCCATCACAGGAGTGTACAGTTAATGTGCTTCAGATAAGTACCAGAAAGACAAAATATTTCCATTATTATTTCACTAGAAACTGAAATGTGCTTTGTAGGAGTCAGAGACTACAGTCCAGCTCATATCAGAATATGGTGTTTAAAATGTTACAATGTTGACTTGCTGTTACAAAAATTCAGTGTTACAGGAAATCAGAAACAATATGGAATAGTTTACACTAACTCTGCATTAAAACGATCCATCTGTTCTTGCTTTAGGTTCTTAGAGAATTGCTTTTTCATCTCTGTAATGCTTTTCACTTCCTATTAGTAAGGCTTTTAAAGGTAGGCACTGAGTTAGTATAAAACCCACAGCTTTTGAGTTTAAACGCCTATTAAAACTAAAGCTGTCTGGAACTACAATAAAAATTTATTTTGGCTACAAGAGACAACTTTGAAACCTAACCCATCTGTATTTTTCCTCTTCCAAACAGTGCAACATCCTGTATAATAGAATATTTATCTTAAACAGAGACCACATATCTTTACGAAAACAATTGTTTCAACTTAATTTATGGGGGGTAATCAGCTCATATTAAAATTTTCAGTATTCCAGGATGCTAATCTTAATTGGATACAGGAGATGCAGAATTACTAGAGTAATTCCACAGGATAATCTGAAATCTGATGTAGCCATTGACTTAGAATGCAACCTGTGTATATTAGAACCTGAAGTTGTCATTAAAAAATCGTGTACAGGCATATAGTATAGTAATTACAAAACACCTGTGTGTGCAAATTAGCATAGAACTGCAGCTACATTTTACTGGTAATTTAGGTTTGTGTGTGTGTGTGTTTAGGTTTGTGTGTGACTTGCAAACTCAATTACAGAATAATTTATTTGAAATAATTGAGCAGGTCTCTGCAATCCTTGGGCCCACCAGGGAAATACCCACACATATCTAGTAGGGCTGCATGGTCAGTGAATTTATCAATGCAAAGCACACAACAAATTGCCTCACTGTGAAGAGCAGTGTCCCTTGGATGCATAAAGCCCTCCACTGCCACGAGTGGGAGTCAAACATATCAAAGAGAGACTGGATCCCTGGGGTTTAGCTCCCTCCATACAATAGTTTGTCAGATTTTGAATTGAAAAGGGCTGGGTTTAGCACTCTCTAAATATAACCAGCCCTGAAACTCCCACAGAGATTCCTTTCTGTCTGCCTTCAGACGATGAGATAAGGCCCCTTCTCCTGTGACTTCAGTCTGGAGTACCTCTGTCATCCCCACCCCAACCCTGATAACAGCCAGCTTGGCACATATTTGAGAGCAAGACCTGGTGAGAGTTTTGGGGGTTTGTCTTGCTGTAGATTGCAGCCTGCATCTTCAGAGAGCCTCCTCTCAACATCTGCAGCATAGACCCATAGCAAGACATTCTGGCATCCAGGAGACAATTGACTCCCTTCATTCTCTGCCAGCTTCTTTCCATCACTTTGGGAACCAACACCTTGGACAATCTCCTTTTCTCCCTGCATTCCTTCCTTTTTTAGGCCTCCTCCTCATCCTCAACTTGAATGCAGCATCAAAGTTAAAGTATATTTGCACAATTTGCTCCCTTCCTCTCCCTGTTCCCCAAGTATAGCAGGATACACAAATTATGGATGTTAAAGCAGTACTTTTGTGTGCTATGATATACACGGGTTGTTCAGCCTACTTGCATGTGATTCACATCCTCACAAGCCCACAGGAAATCCCAGTAATATTTTTCCAGGCATATCTCCTGTGCTGAGGTGCCGAGCACAGCAGGGGCTGGAGGGAAGGAGTGTTTGTGCCTGGGAAGTCCTGTGATACATAAGTTTAGCTGGGAAGCACAGAACACTGTTGTTTAGATGTAACTCTTTTACTCAGTGACAATAAGAAATGTAGCAGAAGGACTGCAGTATTTATTCACCTTGTACAGTAATGTGTGAATCCTCTTACCTCAGTGGATCCAGTGAAAGCAATTTTATCAATGCCAACATGAGAGGCTATGGCTGCACCAACAATTGGACCAAATCCTGGCAAAATATTGACAACTCCTGGTGGAAAGCCAGCCTGTGAAAATAGGAATGAATGAATACAAGCATGACTTATGAGAATTGTTAGAGCACATTAAAGCAGGCATGTGCTTGTGATTCTCTCCCCACAAGGAGAGACAGACATCACTCCCCCCAGTTATTCTTACCTCTTTGATGAGGGCACCCATATAGAGAGCACTGAGTGGTGTTTGTTCTGCTGGTTTAATAACTACTGTATTGCCACAGCATAGAGCTGGAGCAATCTTCCATGCAAACATCAGCAGGGGGAAGTTCCACTGTAGGAAAAAAAAAAAGTTGATAGATGGAAAAATATTGCTGTGGTGTTTTGTTTTCAAGATGTCAAGCTGATACCTCACTTATTTCTCAGGCTGATCCTCAGCATAAATCTTTCCCAGCACAAAGCAAGGATTTTTTTTTTTTAAATTACTGCCATTAAGAAAGCAACAACAATGACTTCTTAGTTCTTTCTGTCCTGTTCAAAGAAATACAACCCCCACCTGCAATCTCCATTAAAAAAATTCCATTATCTGTTAATTTTTAAAGTCACAACTTTTTATTTCATTTTACTGTTTTGCTATTGTCACTTTTAATTCCCCCATGAAAATAGGTCTTGCTTCTGATATATTTGGAAAGAACTGTTTGCTCATGTTGAAGTAGTTTCGGATGTAAATTTCATATCCCTAAATGCATCTTAAGATATAAAATTTATACCCAAAATTATATAATCCTTCATTGATGGAATTGCAATAAAAATTCCATAAATGTCGATGTCCAATCAAAGCATTTATTTTTCTTGAAGTCGTCTTACTGAGAAATTTATATGGAAGATGTTAAAAGGGCAGTAAAAAACAATTTGAAAAACTCTTTGCTGCTATAAAATTTAGTGTTGTCATTCATTATAACTTCATTGAACTGCAACAGATGATGTGGTAAA
Organism: Erithacus rubecula; assembly: GCF_903797595.1. NCBI lineage: Eukaryota > Metazoa > Chordata > Aves > Passeriformes > Muscicapidae > Erithacus > Erithacus rubecula. Next base: position 15,142,429 of record NC_136666.1, read on the forward strand.
TTATATTAGTGTTATGCACAAAACATGCCTTGGGTAAAGATAAAAGTAGTGAGCCTTTAGTATCAAGGCCTGATCCTAGCAGGTTAAATGAATAGTCCTTCTGATTTCAGTGAAAATGTCAGAGTAATAAAATAACTGTATTTGCACAATCACTCTTGCAAATGCATGCAACAGTCTCTTTTAGAAGAATAGAAAGTATCAGTCACAGAGTCAGCCACTGGCCAGAACGTGTTGCTGCCTGATGCATATCAGCTGCCACTCTCAGACATCTCTCTAGCCCCTGGCTAGCTTGAAAAAATACACAACTGTCTTTCCTTCACTGAACACCCAATTTTTTACTCCCTCTGTTGTTTATAAACTCCGGAGACAAAGTGATGTTTTAATTCCATCTCCAGTACATAAACCTGGGAGGGGAGCTGTCGGGCCAGCAGTGTGCTAACAGCCTGCACTTCTAATGGCATTGCAAGGAGAGCTCACAGCAGTTTTATAGGGTACTATATAGCCCTGTTTATGCTACAGCACTGCCAAAGAGCACATGTTTTGATGGAAGCTGGGATGTGAAAGAGGATGAGGAGTTCAGTGTTAGACTTGCTGTTTAATTTTATTTTTGAATAATGTATTTGCTCAGGCAATGGCCAAGCACATGCAGCAGCCTGGGCTGTCCTCTGGGACTGGTAGCATGGAGGAAATACAGAACAGATCAGCAGTGGTGTTAGAACAGATGGATATGACAGCCATCTTCAGGCTTTGGAGGACAAAACTGGGGGAAGAACAGATGTGTGGTAGATGTCTGGGTACTCTGACTTTTGGAATGATCCTCAGCCTGTGGCCAAGTTTCTTCAGCAGGTCTGTCACTTAAGGTCAGTGAAACAAGCATAAGTGATGTCCAGCAATGCTGGGGTTAGATGTTGGGGATGTCATTTAGTAAATGCTTATCCATGAGCCTGGCTGAGGAACAGGGACAGAACTGTAGAATCTTTCATTCATAAGGACCAAGTTAGGAGAGTCTGTAGGTGTTTGCGGGACGGCTGCAGCCACAGACTCTCTGAGTCACTGCATTTTTCTCTGGGTTTCTGCTGAGTGCCTAACACAAAAGCCACCCCTTAACAAAGACATAAAATAACAACAAATATAAATAGGGGAAAAGGGCTTAACATTGTTAAAGTAATCTTTTCTGGCTGCTCCTTTTGTAATGGAATTGCTCCGTATTTCTGTTTGGTGGCTTTGTGGCAATGCGAACAAAATAAAAAATCAACATCAATAAAAATTTCAGAGAATGGCCTGATTAGTCCCCCAGTGTTTTGTCAAGCGAAAAAGCTTCCACGCAATATTTTAATAGCTATATGTGAGCCTCCCATTGAAATTTCTGCCAAAGCTGGTTAACTGACTCTTCTGAAAAAGTTACCCTTTCAGTGCAATTCCCATGCAGTGTTGAGCAAGATTTTATTATGAGGGTGTCTGCTGGGGTGTAGGGGGAGTATTGGATTTGATTAAATGATCTGTTTCTGTCTCACAACAAATAAAACAAACATTTCATGTCTTCTATTAGCTACACAATGTTAATTGTAATGATATGTCTCCTGGAGTTTCCTTTTCTCCTCCAGCCTTGTAAAAGAAATAGAGGAAAGAATGGAATTAAAATACATCACATTCTCCCAGGAACTGAGGAGCCTGTTAAATCACAGTAAAAACTAAATAAATAAAGAGACTACCACAGCAAAGCATCAATTTTCCATAAGTTGTGTGAACATCCATAACCACTGACAGCATATTAACACTGTGTTTTGCTTTGCTTATTTTAATCATGTGAATTCTATGACTTGAGAACTTAACTCCTAATAACAGAGCCTAAACCCTATTAGCATGTTCAAATAAGCATTTGCAGGGAGGCTGTTAAAGATATGTCAACAATATGAGCTCAGCTTTTTTCGTAATGGAAAACACACATAGCTGAAGACCATGTTTTATGTGTCTTTAAAGAGAGCTGGTTCAAATGAAAATAAATAGAAAGCACTAGTAGAGATACTCACAGGGATGATCTGTCCACACACTCCGATGGGTTCATGTCTTGTAAACGTAAAATAATCTCCATCTGAAACAGATGAGCATGCTTACTCTCAAGTGCAGTTTGACTTGGCAGAACAAAAAAAAAAATTAAAATAGAGGGAGGGAAAAAACTCTAAGGATCAGCCTTTGATGGCAGTAAAAGAAATAAAGAAGTCATGGAAGTGTTTTTTTGTGAGCCAGCATGGGAAACCTAGGTTCAGGAGCAACCTAATTGTTCTTTCTGTAGAACAAAGGAAGCAGGCTTCCCATCAGAAAGCAACCTGCTTTTTTCCTTGGCAGAGAGCTGTACTGCACAAAAAATTGCAGTAGCATGGAAGCACTTACTGGCCTCAGCTGATTTAAGGGTGAGAGAAGTGAAGAGTCACAAAGGCAATTTTCTGAAAGGCATGTGTGGAACACCACAATATAAAGGTGTATCTACAACCCAGCGTGGGGTAATAGAGTAACATTCAACTGACTCATCTACCATTGAGGACACAGGCAGTATGAAGTGATGGAATGATGTACCACAATCTCTAGATGTGGAATGAAGAGGGAAAGTTTGTGACTTTTGTCACCAAGCATCATTTACTTCCTGTGGTCTGGGAGCACATGCTGAGGTTACTCATGCAGGTTTCTTCCCATTTAACAAAGACCCAGAAAGTGACCTGCTGTGTGGGGACCAGTTTAAGTATCAATTAAAGTACTGTCTAACTAGTAGCTTTGTTAGTGTGCTCAGCCTGCATCTGTGCAAAGTAGATTTACTGTACCTTTGTACCTCAGTTGGGTCTCGTTGCTGTATAACCTAGTCCAGACTATCAAACTATCTCTGAATTTAGGTCAGATGTTTTTCTGTGAGGCTACAGCTGAGGCAAAGGCTATGCTAAAGGCATGAGCTGAATGTGCCCCTTGGCCTGTAGTGCTTGGTCATCTAGAAAAACTCAAACCTCTTAACTTGGGAAAATAATTTCAGCTAAGTATGTGAGAATGATGAGGTTACCTAGGCTTAATGGCAGGAGATGATTTACCAGGATAAGAAAAGGTTAGACAGCGGAAAGGAGTAAGAGGAGGAGAAGGAGAGATTACAGGGCTTTTCCCCCATTGTTCTGTCTGACACAGGGTATGTGCTTTCCCTCCCAGGCTGGGGTGGGAAGTGGCTGCCCTGGATCTCCCCCATTCAGTCCAGAGCTGCAGTATTGTATATATTGTATTATACAATACTAGGGAAGGGCCTGACTTCACAAGGGAGAGTGTGTTTTGGGAACCCACTGCAATATCCTCTAAAATATATCTGGTAACAAAAAACAGGTTAATCCTTAAAGTTTCTTGGGTTTAAGAAAAGACTTCAACTTGAATTTGATTAGAAATAACTTATTGTCAGGTCTGCTTATTTCTATCCATCTACTTTAAAGAATTTGCTCAGTAGAAACCTGAGCTAGAGTAGCTAATATGTCAACTGGGAGCCAGATACAAAATAATTATGAGAAAGGCAACAATAGTCTGCAACCAAGACAAGGGACATAACAGAGAAAATAAAGGAGGGAGAGAAAGAAAGAAAAGAGATTCAGGAAAAAGCAGAAGAAAATAGTTTGTCACTTGGTTTGTGCTGCATTGACAAAACAGTGTTGTAATGTTTTGATCTCCAGATGTTTGACAACTTCCCAGTGGAGATGAGAATATTTGTGTCACAGACTGAGATGATCAATTTGGTTTTCCAGGTTATCTTTCACAGATGCTAGCAGTGGTTCACAGACTACAGAAGATTCATCAGATCTGACAGAAGTGAAGTCAAAATACAGAGAAGTACATACAAGCAAAACTGTCTAAGTGCTCAAGAGGAATACAGAGGAGTCAGCTAAAAATACCGGCTTGTACTCAGTAGTACTGTGAGAGGTGGGTTCTCATCCAGAAGGATGGTGGCAACATAACAGTAACACAGTTACATTAGCACTGTCTGACTTTAGATTGTCACTGCATAATCACTGCCACATGTCTGCATGCTTCATCACAGAGTTATAGATAACCTGCACCTCTTGCCAAGGCAGACAAATGGTGGTTAATTCTGCCCAGCGTAGGCAGAACGTTCCTTCCACAGAGTGATGCCTCCCATGCAGAGCTGCTCTCCCTGCTGTCTCCCACTAGACTCTAGACAGATGCCCTTTTTGACACCTACTTCCAAAGTTCATCATCCACAGATTTTCTGTCAAGATGGGATTTTTGAGGTTGCTTTCTAACAATATCTTTGGCAACATATGTGGCTTGAAGTTATTCAGAAGCTTTGATGTCTCTGGACAGGCCAAAGGTGGATCTAAGAGCCACCCTATCCATAATGTAGAGCAAGCTGTTACCATGACAAAATAACTCAAGAATTAAATTAGCTTAATTCCATTATTCTAAATAATGAGCATAGAAAAGTTCCTGGTGCTTAGAAATTATACAGAAGACTTTTTAAATGTTGAGAGTTTTAAGTTGTGCTAATAACCCTTATTCTAGGATGCTGTGGCTGATGGTTGTTACTCTTACCCTTTACTAGCTGGCTACCAGAAGAACATTGACTGACAGGGACCTGACAGTGATCCTACATCCAATCTAAAATTTTGTGTTAAAAGGTTTTTTTAAATATCCTCAGCTGGAGTAAACTGACATTGTTCCATCCTCACTGATGTTAACAGGGCAAGATCAGCTTGCAGCTGCTTAGCACCTGGCCCAAAGATTTTAATTTTTTAATCAGGAAGCAAGTCCCATTTATCCACGGATCTCACTTTGGGACATATCTTCCACAGATGTGTTTGCTCAGATTTCCATTAGGAGTCTCCAACACGGATTTTTTATTTGCATAACAACTCATGCCTCATATAGCAGGACACAGCAAACAAGTGGGTAAGGAGAGCTGAATTGGTTCTATAAACTATATCATAGCATATATTGCTTTAAAGATACATTTCTGCTTGCATTCAGTTTATTAGTTTAACAGTTTCTGGTCTAGCCTCATTCTGTTTTAATTTAAATCATCAAGGCTTTACGCATGGGAGCAAGCAAAGGGCAGTCTGAAGGTTTTGTAGCTCTGGGACCAAAAGGAATGTGACTGTAAAACGCACTTCTTCTACTTGTCTATCAATTGCCTATTTTTATTTTACAGGAAACCTTCAACAAAAACAGCAACAACAAAAGAGGAGGTTTCAGATTTATTAGCACACTGAATGGGAAGACAAGATTTAATAGTGGAGTTTTTTTGGTTTTGTTGTCTTATCTTTGGTGAGCTGATGGTAAGTGAACGTAAAGAGCACAGCTGTTTAACACTGGCTTTGCCCTAAAATAACTTCATGAGAATGACAAATTTATAGTATGAAAGTAGAGGAATAAAGAGAAGTGTTAAACAAAGAAGAACTAATTGATCCCCTGAAGATCTGTGAATGGACTTATGATTCTACACTACTGAAAACTGTGTTAGCACAAAGTTTACCCTGAGGAAGGCATGCTGAAAATGTGCCTTCTTTTCGTTCAGCATAGTCCACCTTACTGAAAAAAAAATCAGGTTTTATCCTATAAAGTACTTGAAACCAAGAATAAGAAGAGAATATTTATTCTCCTTAATCTGGCAGTGCCTTTTGGTGGCTGACCTAATTTCTGTGTACCTGTGGGGCTAAAGAGTGAGAAGGAGGCATTCACTGACCAGGGAGAAAGAGATTAGGGAACAGGAAATTTGCTGAATACATGAATTTATAGTGTGGTCTGCACTTTTGTATGATTAAATGTGAAGTGCAAACAGCAAAACTGGGATTTACGAATCTCAGCCTAAATGACTGCGGAAAACTTTGAGACCTTGCAGCTATGTCCACATCTGAAATATTATTATTTTCATTTTTTTGGTGGAAATAGGATAGTGAAGATAAACACCAGTCAGTGCACACTGCAGTTTTAATAAGGTGAAACACCATGATGAGTAACACTGCAAGAAGAGTTACATGATGTTTCACTTCTGAAAATTTTGGAGGCATATTTTCAATTTTTCTGCTTGCCTCACTGGGGTAATTATTTGGTGTAGAGAGGCGAGTGAGTGCACTGCAGATACTGTGTCACACAGTGAAACACCAGGGAAATAACTGGGCAACAGCAAGGGGCATTTACCCCTGAGTGTGCCCCCCTGGCCTTACTGGGTAAAGTGGAATAAACTTGCATCTGCAATGAACATGTGCACCATAAAGCCACATAACGAATGCTCGTTTTCCTTAACGTTCTCCCAGAGATTTATTTTATGCAGGTGAGAGATCAGTGCACTTATCTCAATGACTGCATGTACATAAAATAATTTTCTGCAATTTTGCCGTGTTGTGTAATTATAGCACTTGGTGCATCTAGTCCTGACTGCAGATGAATATGTTTGCATCAGACAATGCAGCCTGTATTTGTTAAACAGTTGGGAGGGAGGGCAGGAGGAAGAGACTTGTTAAATAATAGTAAGGATTTTTTCATATCTCTTTAGCTAAAGAATAAGTACATAATAATTTCCTAGAATGCATGAAGGCTTATCTCATATATACAATATAAAACTCATCCTACTGAATAATTTGAAGAAACATCTATAACAAAATATATCTCGTATGTAGTTCTCTATAGTAACATTAAGAATACTCTAAAAGTATAAATTAAATTAAGTGTTAGACCAAGGTAAAATTATTGGCATAAGCAGTAAGAAGACATTTACAAACAAAATCTATACATAATTATATTGTTTTTCAAACATGCACCCAACACTATTTTCATGAGTTCCAAGGTATTTTTCAGACTTATACCTCATCCATTTTTACATGTGCATCAATAATTAAATGTATGTATTGAGCTATGTCCTTCTCAGATGAATACATGCAAAAGAAACCAAGCCCTCATCACATGTGCATGTGGGGCAGAAGAAGACCAGGGCACCCAGTCCTGCCCTTCCTGATTTTTCAACACCTGCTTCAGCAAAACACTACACACTGTAGGAGCTTTCCATGAAGCTGTGAGCTAAGCTTTAGTCTGGCCATGAGAAGGTTTAGTGCATAGCTGTGCTTTAATTCCCCTTACCTACAGGAATGGTCATTCCATGGATTTTGTCTGCCCAACCAGCATAATACCTCAAGGTTTTTATGACTCCCTGGAGATCTACATAGAAAGCTTGCAAGAATGGTTTGCCACTGTTCAGTGATTCCATAGTCTGAAGGACAAGAAAAAGTAAAGAGATGTAAGTATAGTAACATTTTTGGACTATTGTACCTAAGTATTCACCATCTTAACAGCTCTTGAACCATGACAAAGATTTTAATGAAGATCCATCAGTTACACCTTGGCGTAATTTTAACACGGAATGTTCAGAACAATTATCTGATCCCCTCTGTTACTTCTTCTTGCAAATGTGAACAAAAAGTATTTTCCTTGAAAAACCCAAACTGGTTTCTTCTGGAGTATTCTGGAATGGCTATGATTTTAAGAACATATATGTATTTATATGTGTTTGTCTGTCTGTCTGTCTTGTGGGTTTATGTGTGTATCCACATGCATGTACATGTGCCTTTGTGTACTTTGAACCTAATAGCCACTGTGTTTGGTCCAGATCTATAAATGCTGAATTGCTTTAATCAGGAGCCAAGATGAAAATGCCTGTCAAACCGGGTTCTGTTATGTTAATGATAACAGCTGAGAAGGGGCTCCTTGTAACCCTGTATTAATGATCTGAATCCATAAAGAGAAGAATGGACACATCCCTCTTTATATAATTGATGTGAATATAAAAATTTCTCTATATGGTTGCCAAGACTCCTGCTGAGGTCTGAGATATCTATACTGTACAGCCAGTTTATTTATTGCCATCAAATAAACAAACTTTCCTCTAGGGAAGCTCATAAATTAACAAGCTAATGTCTTTATTTTTTAGTTAATATTCCTATTTTTAAAAGTATCTTATAAGCTATCCTCTTAGGGGTTCCTAAGATCATTTAGCAAAAAAAAAAAAAAAAATCCAATAAAATATCCTAAGATGTTGACTAGCTTAACTCGTTCTCAATAGCTGTCTAATAGAAATCATTAAGAATGGGCAAAGGACGCCCATGTGTAATACACCAACCATCAAATGAGTTTCTATAGAGAAGAATGGAGGCCTAATTCTGCACTGACTTATATCCCCAAGAGCAATTAATGGCACTGCCTGCAGTGCAACTCAGTAAAGAACTTGGCTCCAGAAATAAAAATTAAATGACAGGCAGAGTAAACTTGATTTGCTGTGCACTTCCTTCTCCCCATGGCGATTTTACAGTATCTGCCGGCGGTAAGATGATTTAAGTGTTGACAAAGCTGGAATTAAGATGTTCATGGGCTTAGTTCAAAGCACTTGACATGCGGAAAACAACATTAACAATGCCACCGATCCGATGGCTTCATCCGAGAGAAACGGAGCCGCAGCCGGAGTCGTGTCACCGAGCGTCCCGAAGCACCTCACTCACCCTTCCCTTCCTCCTGCACAAATCATCCCAACCTGCCATTTCTTATTCTACAGGAGTTACAGGAGTGCATGGCAGGCACACACCTGTACACACTCCTGCTTTTGTGTGACGTCCAGTTTTAAGCTGATCTGAGCCCGCTGAAAGCCTCTGGTTGGCTTTTATGGGTTTTGCATCATGTTGTAAGTAGAGCCATTCCAGCCAGGAGGCTGCGGGTGGTTTTCACATACAATTCATATCAACACATTCATGAACTAAGTGGCTCTCAGAATGTAAAACTGACAACTGATTTGATTTTTATGTGCCACTTACAGCAAGAATTGCCCTGTCCCTTTCGACCAAGTCTGCTAACTTATCCAGAAGATGGCCTCTTTCTGAGGCATCCATCCTCCTCCAGACAGAACCCAGGGAAAAAGCCAAGCGAGCTGCTCTCACTGCCTTGTCCGTGTCAACCTGGGAAGAGGGAGGAAGAAAATGGAAGACACAGGTAAATAACACAAGCATCTTATAAAATCTGTTGTTGGAAATATGATTAATGAAAGAACTATCTAATAGTGCTAATCTGGACTGGTTGCTTTGATCTACTTATAAATTTCTATTATCTGTTATACATTTAATTTATATATTAAATATATAGGCATTCATGGGATACATTACCTTGTCAGCTTCCTGAATGTCACAGATTTGTTCTCCTGTTGCTGGATTATATACTGGGAATATTCTTCCACTTTCAGAATTCTGCCACTCATTATTGATGAAAATCTAGAAAAGGAAGAAAAGTCGTCAGGTCTCTTGCATGAACAAACAGTAATGTATATAACAACAAACTCATGAGAAAAGCTGTGGATTCTAATACAAAAGAACTGAAACTTATTTTTGTGTGTGAAAATTGCAGTTTTCAAGAGTTCAGGCTGAGGTCAGCCCCTGATGTCTTTCTGTATTCTATAGCAGTGTCATTATAGAAGCAACATCAAAGTCTAAACATTGGTTGATGTTCAAATTTGGTTCAAAAACTGTAACAAATAAACTAAAAAAAGAAATAGCTGTATTGGAGAAAAAGCCTTGAAACTGCTGGAGACAAGACAAGGATTTGGAGTAATCACTCAGTTCAGTAAGTAAACATTTAGTCACTGATACATCCCAGTCAAGGCTGAATAATCTCAAACATCACAGTTCTTCAATACACAGTCAGTTAATTATGGCTACAGTGACGGCTTGCAGCACAAAACGAACTTGCTTATCTGCTAGGAACAATGGAAATTGTTACATTCTCTCAGTGTTGATATTTTAATTGTCAGGGGCAAAACAAATTTAAATGGTAATAGTGCTGACAACAGCTGTCTTGAGAAAGGTAATGACAAATGAGTTTATTTAAAGTAGATTTTTACTGGTAGCTGTATACATGTCAGTTATTTGCTGCTGAATGACTTTTAAGAACAGGATGCAATTATTTATTAGTAAATATTAAAGAAGGCACTACATGAAAATTACTGAGTGAAAAGTTTTCCAAATACTGAGACTCCTTCTGTCTTTTAAAACTTTCTAAGAATGGAAGTGTTCAAAAAGTCCAGACACCATTTGGTTCATTGGAGTCCAGATATCAATGCACTTTTAAATACACAGGAATTTTTCCCCTGACTTCACTGCAAGCAGGAGTTCACATGCAGAGAGAAGGAATGTTCACCACCTGGGTTTTGGTTTGGGGTTTTGTTGTTTTTTGTTTTTTTTTCATATAGGGCTGTGTTTATAAAGACAGGGACCCTTTCAAAGCTTAAGCAGTCTCCATTCCAATCAAAGACACATAGGTGAGAGAAACTGGCCCATCTTTATACTCATGAAAGCAAAAAATATATCTGTAGAGTTTTCAGTTCCAAGACATGAGCTTGCTCAGAGCTATCCTCCAAGCCAAATGGAAGTCCTGTAGCTGTGTTCCTCTCAGCAGGGCTCATTAGCTGAGGCTCAGAGCCACAGTGACTGCAGTGTCACAGCTCCTGCTCCAGAGCTCGCCCGTGTCCAGCTCACTGCAGCCGTGTGGGAGGAACCTGTGCCTGCCTGGAAAAGACCCTGCCCATAGAATGGACACAGAAACCAACAATCCCATGTGCTTTTGCAATTATGGATTCTGTTGTGTTTCCTTATCTTCCCTGTGTCTCAAACTTCAGCCTCTGCTGTGTGCCCCTCCATCCATTCCAGAGTCTGTCCTTTCTTTACTCCCCCTTGCCCTTTCTGTTTGGCTTCTCAGAGGTTACCTACCACAGGACCTACCACATCATTACCATTGCTTTCCTTGCATGCCCTATTTATCCCAAACCTGTGTCCTTGATCTGTGAGGTCCTAAGATTGTGCTGGTGTCTTCCTGCTCAGTGATGGTATTCTTCAGCAAACCCAAGTACTGGTCCCTGTTAGGACATTCTGGAGCTAAATCAAAATGAGACAGTGAAAGAATCACCAGCACAATCTCTAGTGACCAATGCCATATGCCAAAATCCTCTGGTGCATCTTTGTCACTTTTAGACTGTAAGAGAAGCAAAAAAAAACCACTGAGATCTGTGACCTGTGTGGAGGAAGGAATTTACTTCATGCTTTCCACTGAGTTTTCTCAGAGTTAACTCTGCACCCAGTGAGTGTGTCGGGGGTGCTGAGGAGGGAGGGGAAGGGAGAAAAGCTTCCAGCTTCAGGAGCAGATGGCCAGAGAAGATGTAAGCATGTTTGTTTAAGGTGACAGGATGTACATAAACACATGGGCTTCTCGTGTGAGCTGCATGGAAAGAATAAAGCAGTTTGGTTGGAGTACAAGAACCTGAGAAATCGTGGCAGCCACAATTCAGTACACTTCCCTTAGAGAAGTGGCCTGTTCTTTTTAAAACAGATTAAAAATGTTAACTCTGTTCTGCTGGGATTAACACCTATCATCAGGTTTGCTAGCACACAGGACATATATTTGTTCTTGAAATGCATTTCACCATAGGAATGAGAAATAGTGCCTTGGAATTACAAAAGAGTGCTGCAATTCAAGCTGACTGTAAGGAAAAGCTGTATCATTTTATTGAATGCTCCATTTATCCCACTGACTTAGAAAAAGAACAGTAATAGTAAATATTTCAGATAGGACATGGGAAGGATCTATTTGGCATAAAGTTAGAGCTGAAAGCAAGAGAAATTGCTACTGTTAATGGTTAATGTTAGTTTCTTCCTGTTCCACTTTCTATAAACAAGGTATTGCCTATACAAGCTCATTACTGTAAACTGAGCACATTTAAATTGGCAGTAAAATCAGAGTATTTACTCTAGTGCACAAATAAAGTACCTAGTCCCATGTTTTGGAACAGTTTCAAGTCTTGAAATCCAGCAGCTGGCGGCTTTACAAGCAAAGCCTTACACTTAAATAATTCACTTTTGAAAGTTTTAGGTGTTCTGTGTCAGGTAGTACCATTCAGCAGATATTCCTACCACCGAGACGCAGATTCTTTTGCAATAAATTTGCATTCACAGGGGCTTTTATAACTCTTCCAGCACTACTGACTCCAATGGCTGTTGATTAAATGTATATATCCTGTACATTTAATCTGACTTTCATTATGGCCACTTCGTAAAAATGCCATGAAATGGAGAAGCGATGACACATTGCAAGAAAAAGGAATCCCTGCAAAGCCTCAAATTGGGTTTTTTTCTCCCTTATTTATAGTGCCCATGGTAAAGGCTGACTCTAAATCAGGGAGAATATTTGACAGCAAATGTTCCTATCTATGGATTATATATAACCCATCCTAAACACCAGATAAAAAAGGGGTAACCTTAGAAAAAGAAGGGCTTGCTTCCATGTAAATCATGCTACAAATTGGACAACACCCAGTGAGTTCATTGTTCAACCTCAATTGTGAAGGCTATTCACATTTACTATTCCCCTGGAATCAATGTTAATTAAGGCTGACTGTGGCTATAAATCAGCCTTTGGTTTTTACAACTTAATTCAGCATTAAGCATATATATGTAAATAAAAGGTAACTGATTAACCACTTGAGTTTTCCAGGAGTTACTGAGGTAATTTGTTTTTGTTTGAGTCCTAGTGTTACCTTTTGTGATATGCAGTAGGGAGAAGAAAAAGTCTATAATGTGTCATGCATTTGCTATGTGGTATTGTGGTGGTTAAATAACCTGGCCTGTTGGGTGCTATCAATAGCATTGTGCCAAAAGGCAAAGGGAAGAAGGGAGCACTTGAAAAATCTTGGAGTACACAAACATTTTGTTTGCCATTTACTCTCAGTAGAGGCGGTACTGGCAGTAACATCAGAGCAAAGATAAAAACTTTGCTGCTGTACTGAGGTGTCCCTGTCAGTGCAGCCATTTAGCCAAGAACAAACCCAAGTGGCAAAGCAGCCTGTGAGTGGAGTCTGGCTGCAGTTGGTGTGCAGTGGGCAAAGGAGGAAACCAAATGCTTGTTCCCCAGTGATGCCAAAGGGGGGAAGAGCAGGGCAGCAGGGGAGCTGGGGGTGCAGGTGCTGGGTATGTGAGGCTGGGGTGTGGGAGGGGCTGTTCCAAACTGTGCAGTGTGATAGGCCTGGTGGAAGCTCCCAGTTGCCCCTGTGAACATGATGCCCCTTGGAGTGCTATCATTTTCATGAGATCACATCACACAGCTCTCTGGGCAGTTTCTGTTCCTTTCCAAATGAAAGATGGAGAGGGCATGGATTTTCCTAAAGAGAACAGTCACATCCCTCCTGGTACTAACAATAACCTCTTACTCATACACACATGTTCCCACAGATCTTTTGCCAGAACTTTGCAAGACAATGGTCCCACCATGTCTTTACTAGGTTCAAATCCTGCCAGTGGCTTATTATATATATGGCCTCTGTTGACAGAGTTCCACAGGGCTCATCAAGAAAGCAATCTGACTCATCCTACAGGTCAAGTGACTGTTCAGAACCTTGGAGATACCTCATCATATTGAAAAGTGTACAAAGGAAAAGCAAACTCCAAAGTTACCATGTAAAAATTTCAAGTTACTTAGATTGCTGACATGTAGTTGGAGGAAAATCATACATTACATTTTGCACAAGACCTGCATTTCACAAACATTACACACTGAGTTCAATAGCATTTTGGATGCTCATCAGTTTAGAAATCAAGCCAAGAGTAAATATTTTTAGCATAACAGAAAGCAAATTTAGCTTTGCAAATAAACAACTACAACCTCTTGTTTCAGTAGCCATCCATCCCCACTGGCTTAGTAATTATTAGCAACTTATATTTCATTTTAAACCATACAGGTAATTGGAGTGGCAAGTATTCAAAGAGGAAAGGATGTGTACAAACCCAGGCTGGACATTCTGATCTGTGGTGCAGCAATAGCAATATTTAGACCAGGAAGAAAATGTATTTTGTGTTTTCATCACTATTTACCAGCAAGGAAGTATTAAACAACTATCTTTATGAGTGTGTGTATAAATATAACTAAAATAAAGCACAGAACTAGTATCTCCTTTGCAGCTCTTTGTTGAAGGAGCTTTAGTTTAATGGCACTTCAAATTCCCTCTGCTGTTGAGCCTGGGGCTAGCCCAGGATTTGGGAAATGGAACTGATTTTTACATTCACTGGGGATTTCTGCACGTTCACTGTCTCCCTTTTTGGTATTGTCTTTCCTTAAAACATACAGGGAAAAAAAAGATTTTGGGCTCTCTTAAGTCATAAGAGTAATCAACACAGGTGGCAACAACGTAACTTTTCATTTCCTTTCTTGAAAATGTTCTCAAATGATGTGTGAGTGAAATGAAGATCTACATTCTTAATTCGATATTGCTTAGTGATGATGTCATGAGATATTTTCTTCAGGCTACCCAGCTGTTTAACTAAGAACTTCAGGCAGTGCACAGACAGTGGCCCAGCATTCAGCTCTTTGGAGGTGGAATTATTTTCCCATGGATTTAATAAACAAGGTTTTTGTGCTGTTGCAGCTCCAGAAATGTTTTTTGGTACAGGAAGAGGATTTTAACATCCAAATAATAATGGCTTCCCACAGGAGATTTGGTTCTGGATGAATGGAGGAAGGAATGGGAATTTCCTAACTCAATTGATTTAGTAGCTGGTTATAGTTTCATTCCATCAACAATCTTTTTTTCATATGTGGCTTTTTCCTTAGAGAGCTTTTGACACTAAATCTGCTGGGATTGGGGGAGGGGGCATCAGATGCCAAAGTACTTTATAAGAGAATCACAGCTGCTTGGCCCTCAGCATCTTCTCAGAGCTGGAGGCATTAGGAAGTACATAATGGCACTTCTTTTTTTGGGAGGGGGATGGACAACAATTTTAGAGGCATGCAAAAAATCCAGCAGCAGCATTTCCCTTGGTAAATAGTGCATAACATCCCAGATACCGGGCACCTGTGCCTCAGTCTGGTCAGGAAATTTCATATCCTTTCCCATCTCAGCAACTTCATTTCCTCTCCTTGGGAAACATTTCAAGAGTCCTAATGATTAGTACCATTGTAAGGGAATGAACTAGGTGGGATTGCAAAACAGAGGTGCAGCTTGTTTATTTTCACAGGCCTTGTTTTCCTTCACTTTTATGGCTGTCTTGATAGAGCAAATCTCTCACATTCTAGAGTGTGTTGTGAGGCACTCCTGGGAGTGACTGGAAACCAACAGCTGGCTATGGAATCAGTGAAAACCTGGTTTATAAAAGGCACTAGGAAAGCAAAAGGCAATGCCAGCAATCCTCTGACAGAATGAGCGGCGATGGATCAGCAGTGCCACTCATTTTACTTTTAAGAGGATTGTTTAGGTGACCAGCAAGAGTAACAGCTTCTTGCTAGCAGTTCAAAAAAGGTGAGTAATGGGCTTCAAGGCCAACCTCCCCAAGCACTGTCAGTGCAGAATCCTGCTCCTGGGCTGTGAATGAGCCTCTCTGGGCAGTGCCAGTGGCTGTGCTGCTTTCAGGGGATACCCAGGCCCAGCACCCCAGCACAGGTTACCAGATTTGGGGTCTACTGAGATCCCTTTCAGCTGTGGAGGAACTGCAATTGTATGAGAGAGTACCAGTGAACTATACAGGAACAACTTTGCACCAAATTTAATTCAGGCAAGCAAGCTCCCTTGGGCATAGCTGGTTTTCAGCTACAAGAGGCCCAAGAGGTCCAGAGTAGAACAAAAGGAAAAATCCAGCTGGTTTCAGTGGGAGCTGAATCAGGCCCCAGTTGAGGAAAAGGAATCAGTGGCAACAGCCTCCAGAGGGATGTTTGTACTGGGAAACAAAACTGTTTCACTGGAAACTTGACACACGCTCTAGAGCCTGTGAAGTCTGAAAGGCCAAACAAAACCAGAATATGTTGATTTTTCTTTTTCCTCTTTGACTGCTGGGTTGTCTTTCTATCTCCTTACTCACACTCCCCACACTGCAAAAACAGAAAAAGAAAGAAAAAAAAAAAATGAAAAGGAAAAAGAGCTCTGCTCTAAAGCTCTGTGTGCTGTGGGGTGCTTTATCTTTTTTAAACTCTCATTTGGACCTCAGAGTCTGATGGATAATGTCACAGCTTTTGGATGTGGTATACCAGAAATGGTACAGAAATTTCCTTCATAAATTCAAGCTTGAAATTGCACTCAAGAAATCTAGAGTGCACACTTGTGAGTGCACTGAGAGGGTTGGACAATTTTAAACCTTTACAAACATAACACAGCAGGAGGATCAAAAAAGTGGAATCAGAAATAAAATGCCCAAGAAGTGAGTGGGGCTGCTCTGGTTTGCTGCCAGTGCAGCCAGCTCTGGTACAATTTTTTTTGTGGAAGCCCAATCCTATGTCAAGGGTAGTGTCTGATGAGAAGATCAGGATGTTTGCCCTCTCTGGGTGTAAATCCCAAGTAGCAAGGCCCAGCCAACTCTACCAAAATTAAAGCCAGTGCTTCATACCAGTGGACTTTGGATCAGAATCCAAGTGTTTGAAAATGATGAATACATCAAGATTAAGTGACACTTCAGCCTGTGTAAATTAAGTGAGGCTTCCCTGTGGGTGATATGAGCTGGAGGAGGATTCTCATGATGGAGCCCTGATGGTGGCAGGAGCTCGGTCTCTTTCCAGCCCCAGAGAGGTGGGAGGAGAGGGCAAAGCAGGACCTGTCTGCAGGGGCTGCTGCCCTGTCCTGCTCACCTGGGTGTTGTTCAGGTGCTAAAAGGCAGACAGGGCAGGTCCCCCACTGAGCCAGCTCACAGATAGAAGAGGTTTAGGGAATGGTATGCTAGGAAAGGGGTGTGATGGGAGGAGAAACCGGTGGAATCCAGGGTCTGTGAGCAGCAAATGGAATCAGAGAAAGGGCTTGAAGCCTCCCGTCAGTCTGCTGTGAAAGTGGAATGCAACATGATTTTTTTTCTCCCCTATGTCCCACATCCCTCACACCAAATGTTTGACCTGCCTGTCTTCCTGTCTTAATTAGTCTTCTGTCTTTCTGGGAGTTGGGTCTGTTCTTCTGCAAATGGCAGCACATCAGACAGGGGAAACCTGTCATGTTTGTTTTCTAAGCTGTAGGGGGTACCCATTTGAAAAAACTCCCAGCTTATCTAAACATTTTTGTTTGTATGATTTTGAATTAGGAAGTGTGAGTAATTAGTTAAGAAGATTAAATAAGTCTTAACAACATGCAGTAGCATGCTTACTTTCCTCCTCCCCCCCCAAGTATTTCCTGCACAAAACCCAGGCTGCCAAACTGTGATGATACCCTTTTCTATTTTAGTTTCTCACTGTGCCACATGCTGATACAGCATCCGTTATTTCCATTCAGTCTCATTAAAGGGATTATTTTGCGCCTGGTTGTTCAAGAAAATTAATCTAAAGAGAAGAAACTTCAGATTGTATTGCCTGTTGAACTATACCCACCACAAACATTTTACTCCTTTTGGCTGCCTTATTAAACCTGTGGGAAGAAACTTTCATTGCAGCACATAAAGGCTTTCCTCAAAGTAATTTTTACTTTTTTTCAGTTAATGAAGAATCTGTCTGCTGTTAGTAGAACAATACTGGAGCAATAACAGAGTTCAGGTAATATTTCATGTACTCCTAAGAAACTAAGCTCCCAATCTTTACTTATCCTTTCATCAGTGGGACTCTTCAATTGCTGGAGAAGAACATTTATTCTCTTTAACTGCATCAGAAAACATTGTTTGTGAAACCAGGATGACTAAAAAATTAACCATGCTTTCCATTTTCACTAATTATGCAGACAAGCCATCACTGGATGAGTTGGGTAAGGATGGCAGTGTTTTTTTATGGAGTATGATCCTTGATGTCATTTATTGCACCTTAAAAAGTGAAGTAATGGAAGATTTTTAAAAATCCACTAAATTGAGAGTGGAGAGGAGGAGTATTTGTTTACATAATCAATTATTGGGCTGTCACTGGGCTTTAATGAAGTTGTGGCTATTAAGAACTTGATCCTGGAAACCCTTCCACAAGCACTCATTTGAAATGGTGGGAATGAGGAGGGGTTTGTACAAACAAGACTCGTATTACTCTGTGTAGTTGTCTTGTGTTTTGCATTGTTTGTGCATTGCAAGTCTTGTGTGCTCCTTACATGTAACAGAAAACAGTGTGAACTATTTATCTGTACATGGGAAACATGTTCTACCAATTGGAAGAATTTAATCTCCCTTGTAGGTAACTGCCATTTAAAATGTTCATCACCAGGAACAAGTTCTTACTCAGAAATTAGCTGTGCTGCATAAATAAATATTCCTCCTAGGATTTCAGACATTATAGACAACACAAAAAAATACAATGAGCAAATTTATTTTGACTTAAAAGCTCTGCCTGAGAAAATTGCCTTATAACTACACATGAGAAATTGCTGGAATGTCAGCTTCATTTGCAGTGGCCCCTTATGGCCTGATCACCCTCCCTGGCACGATAAATCACTGGCAAGATCCTTACCTTAACACGTTTGATCTCAGCTCAGCAAGACTTGGTTTTGATGTGAAGAACTCCAGATCTGTTAGGTCAGAGACAAATAGCAGAGCCACTGACCTGCAAAGTGCTAAGTCTATATTAGACCCAAGTGAGCAGCCTTAAGCTCCTGAAAAGTTTGCCTTTGCTTCTACTTTGCATCCTGAAGCTTTTCAAATATTACAGTTAGCATGTTCTGTTAATGATGCCAGAGCTGTTTCCTTTTGTGCTGTTCTGCATGTACAAAATCCACACAAAGCATGCAGTAAGAGAAGCATTGTCTTGGATAAACTGTTAGAAATATCTGCACTTCAGAGAGACAGTTCTTTTACTTAATTTACTTAATTTATACAAATAGTTTGCACTGGCCTTTTTCTTACTAGACCATGCTTACTGATATCACAAATAATGATATTCACCAGCACACCCATCAAGATGATGCAAAGTGTCTGTATGTATATGTCTGTAAATACAAAAATTCAAACTACTCCTAAAAAGAAAAAACTCAGCTTGTGACATTTATATTTAGAGTCTGAACTTTCACAAAGAACAGTTTTGTGCCCACTCAGTTTTCCAGCCTTGGTTTTAAAGTATTCCTCATTGTCCTGGTTAAACATTCACTTATCTCTACGATAGTAAGCAGGAGTGTTAGTCTACCAGAAAATTGGATGTTCTTAATGGGCTTTGGGGGAGAATACCTTTGCATCATCAGCATTAAGTTAAATCACATTAAGTACCCACTTACAACATAGGGATTACCACTTATGACATCTTCGGTGAAAGCCATTAAAACAAATTGTTGTGTTTGTTAGAAGAAGTTGTGAGATAACAATTCCCAGAAGTCTGATTTATAAATTCTTTTTGGTTTTCAAGAAGATGCAAAGGAATTCAATACCTCTCATTCAATGCTGCAATGAAATCTCTCAGGCTGGAAATTATTTTCAATTAAAAGTATTGGAAAATACTTATTTATTTACTTTAGAGTATTCTTCTGGAGAGAAGAAACTTTTAGACTCTCCTCAGAGTTCAGTTCTGATTTCTCCTCCAGTTCCTTCTGTTGATTAAGTCATTGCCTTTACATATACAAAACTGGAATAGGCCATTCTGCTTTTTATTATTCATGAGGCTGATCGGGGAGAACTGGGTTTAAACTTTTGAAGTATCCTGCCGTGTTTGGATACCTGACAGATTTACACCTCAAAGAACACTGTGGTGCTGAGGCTAAAATTGGATGTGGAGTGTTCTTGCAAGAGCCTATTACAGTCTCAGTCAAATAGAACACCTGAGGATATACCAAAATAATGCCAATGTTTGACAGAATTGAACATTTTTGGACATGACCAGCAAGCTATTCTGTATAGAGATGAAGGCCTGCATGAAAAATTACCTCTTTTATTTAATTTTAAATAGAAACAGGCTAATTACTTATGTAAATTAAAAACATGACCCTAAATTTTTGCCAAACATGCAGTACTAAAAAAGTGTATTAGAGCAAACCCAAAACCTGGTTACACTGAGCTTTCCTTAAATGAGCAAAGCAGGCTCTAAGGTTTGTCAATAAAGAGCCTTCTTTAAAAAACTTTAATATTCATGTATGCAGTCCCAAGATCCATTCTCCCCATTTCCTTTAAAAATTGTGTTTCTTTCCCCCTTTTTTAACCAAACTCCATTTTTCTCTGCTGGAACATCTTGTAGCAATGCCAGAATATGTGCAAACCTCATTAGTTTCCCTGCTATCTAGGAGGCAGGATTTATGCCTGTAGTGAACACAATGATCACTAAATGGCCCAAATCACTATCAAGACTTTAATCTGAGAAATTTTTCACCCAGACACTGTATTAATTGCAGCATGTCACCCAGTGCCCCACTTCTGCAAGGAGCACACCAGTGACAGCTGTTGGTGAAGGTTCATGGCATGCAGCCTTTGGCAGGTACCTGATATAAGGTATGTTGCCAATCCAATCCAGTGAGTAATAACTAAATTCCCATGGGACCTGACTGAAGTCAGATGTTGCTATTCCTGGTTCACTGCTTTTAGTCTCCCTAAAGACCATTTAGACAAACAGCTGGAAGAGCTGACTACAAAGGTTCCCAGTCACAGGGAACCACAGCAGGAAAGCAGGTAAAGGCAGGTAACAAGTTATCAAAGGATTTGCCCTGTTGCTCCCTCAAGGAAAGAAATTAACTGAGACAGAGAGCAAGAGCATGAACAGATTTACATGCAGAATCCAGACATTAAAAGCAATTGTCTTGGCTGGTGGGAGGAAGAGCTGTGCTGCACCAGTCAGTGGGCATGTTCTGCTCTGGGCTCTTGCTTGGCATCTAAGCAGGAGGACCTTCCTTCTCACTCCATGCTAGAGTCCCTTACCAACACAAAACATTTCAGATGTGAATAGAAATGATACCAAACTGGAGTTCCAGTGCCATGACTGCTTTCTCTGATGGAATATTCCTCCTCCTAAAGAGAAGTACAGAGGGGAACAACATCACCAGCTCCAGCTTCATTTCAACTCATTATGCAGATCTTGCAGCAAGGAGGGCACTGCCTCCCTGACAACACTCAGAGGAACAACAACAGAGACAATTCCTGATGAAGTGACACAGAAAGAGAGCAAAGAGCACAAAGAAAGAGTTTTTGTCATCTATACCACGTGTGTGTATGTGTAGTGAGTACACAGAGAAGTGTGCAATTAATAACATACAGAAAGGCAGAAATGCACCCACAGGTAAATACCAGCTCCAAAATTCATCTGTATTGCCATTTCCCAGAATACCATGTACAAAAATAGAGGCTTGATCTTCTTGTAGTCTGGCTGGTTTAGCAAGAGATCCTGCCTCTGACACTGACCTACTGTCTGAGTTAGTCATGGTTACACTCCCACAAATTTAAACTCCCCCATCTGTGAAGGAACCTTGTCAGAGTTTTACAGTTTACAGTGAGGCTGAATCAATTAATGCCTTCTGAAAGATGTGAAGGAGCAGAATATTAACACTTGCAGTTAAGTGATGCCAGCTAAAAACATCTTTAGTAATGTATCAAATGGATTTAAAAATCACTATCAAAGGGTTGGAGCACCAAGACTCCCAGGCCATCATCAGCATAGCTATAGCACATTCAGTGTTAGCCTTATATCACTATTTCAAATGAATAGTGAAAAAAGCAGAGCTTGATTTTCACCTCTTAGGAAAACAGCATCCAATAAACATCACAAAAGAGAAGAGGTCGTTAAGTAGCCAGGGTAAAGAAAGTGTGATTAGGACAAAAAGAGGAAGACCAACAAAATGTCAGGCACTGATGGAAAAGGGGGTAAAGGCTTAGCCAGATGTCCTGAAAAACAACTGTGCTTGTTTCTCAAGGTCCGTGCAGGCCATTCTGGTACAGGACTGCTGCAACAATGTGGCACAACTGAAACAACCAGAAAACATTAAAAGTCCCTTGATTTGAAAGGTTGGTGGTTATTTCTTTCTAGTTTTGAACAACTCAAAAATAAACTATTTCTGTTACAGCTGAAAGGAAACGTAAGCAAATGTAAAATGCATATATTATGGTAAACTTTGAAAATACCCAGTGGAATCAGGACAGTGCTTTTATGTGTAGGTGCAAAGAATGTTTAAAATATACTCTAGATATCTTTCAGACAACAAAATAAAGTGGTTCCTTAAAAAAAAACAAAAAAAAGAAATCTATGTATCCACCTGTCAGTTACATAAATGCCTTCTCAAATCAATTTGACAATATAAAGAAGTATTAAACCCAGTTTAAAATTAAATTCTATTTTAAGGACATTTTACACTAGTGGAGTGGTAAATAAAAGTGAGGTGCAGTGTCATGGGAAGTGCCTTTGCAGTTGAGCTGAAAAGACTTTACAGGATTTTTCAACAAACTAGATCACAATTTTCATCTAGGTCATCTTATAATTGGGATATAAAAGCGCAAGTGCCTATAAAGCAGCCTAAGAAAGCTGAGTGTGAAAATGGGTGATCTGGACTGTGTCATGGAGAGGAAAAAAACAGCGTTTTTTGAGCAAAGGGGATGAGAATTATCAGAGGCACAGCACACTTTTTACATGTAAGCTGTGCAGGGAGGACAAGCCAGGCTGCAGAGGGGGAGCAGCTCTGTGTGCAACGCTTTGCGTGGGCACTGCTGGGAGGAGAGAAATAACACAAAATGCAGACCCCCAGATATAGAAGCAGAGTAGATCGTGGAGGATAATAGCAGGAGTAAGGTACTGACTTCTAAATAAGAGCAACTGAAGTGACATTGAAGTGGTACTGAAGAGGAAAAAGAGTATGAAGGCAGTAAGGCTGGTGCCAAAATAAGTCAGTATTAGCTCAGTGAAAGCTGCACTGAAATAGTGTGTAGAGAACAGAGTTTTCTGTATCCTAATGTAAACAACATTGACATAGTCCTGTCAAGGAATAAAAATTGTGTCTGAACCCCTGAGAAATGGTTACCATGTAAATAATTCTAGCTTCATTGCAGGAGAGAAACACAAGAAGAAGCCATACTCTCTGGGATACTCAACTTCAAGAAGCAGATTTTTTTTAAGAGGAAGTAGTTTAGAAACTCCCTGCTTGAAGCTCGGAAATTAAAATCCATAGAATCAGCATGGTGGCTTAAGAATGTGAAAGAGTCAAAGAAGATTTGCATTCCCAAGGCTAAAAATGGGAAGCACAAGCAAGAAATTAAATGGAGTGGCAAAGAAGGAATATGTGAGAGGAAAAGTAGGCTGGAAACCACAAAGGTTGCAAACACAAAAAATAAAAATTGCTACTAAACATATTAAATATTCTGAAGAAAATTACCAGAAAGGTAACACAAATAAAGCAGCCAAGAGAAGCCTAAAATAAATAAAAAGAAATAAATAAGCAGATACAGGCATGTGAGTGAGTCACTGGATTCTGAAAACAACCTGGCTATGGAAGGGAGATTGAAGATGCTTCCACAGGTGGCTGCTCATTTTGGGAAGATCCTTATTTGGCTGTCCCAAAGTAGGTTATATTTCCATTCAAAAATTAGAAAAGCAGAGTCACTAGTTGGAAGACAAGAAAATGACAGGTAAAATACTTTTCTGGGGAATCATCTTTACTAAAAATCTAGCACCAGCAGTATACCAAAAATCATTTAAGGCTGTGTCTAGGGCAGGCCCAGTACTTCACTTCCATTTGTGCTGCAAGGAGTTGAAATAAAATTGCTGAAATAAAAAGAAATCCTGAATGCTAATGCAACCTGAAGTCTAGTGCATCAGCTCTTCCAGTTTTCAAAAGGCTTCAGGAATTGCATAAAAGCCACTGAGAGTGTACCAGAGTGATGGTGGGGGTGATGAGGAGGAGGATGATGATGATGCTGTTGCATTAAGTGGTGTTTTTCCCACTGAAGCATTAGAAAACAATGCCACAGCACAGACCTGGAAGGATCCTCCAAATGGAGAGATCTATTTCAGATGAAATGTATCCCTGACATTCTAACCAACTCTAGTCACTTGGGGCCAAATTTAAGGCATGCTGAGCTATTCACAAGAGGATAAGATCAGCCTTTATAAGATGGTCTAAAAATACCTATATTTACCCCAAATAGTAAAAAACTCTGCTTTGCAAAGAAATCAGTCTCACTTTAAGAGATAGGACCTTACCTGTGTAAATATATGTGTTTGGAGTTTCTGTCTGGAAAGGCACTTTCTGATTGTTTCTGAGTAAAACCCAAAGGATTTATTGTAATCATTGCCACAGGACCAGAGCACGGTAAGAGGACAGTGTCCCCCGGCATCCTCTTTCCAAGTTCAGTAAAGGGAACTGTTTTACTATGCAAGCTTACAGTATTTTTTATCCACTTTCCAAATGGATTTTTTTGTCACTCACTCAAATTAGGGCATACTATAAATCCACATGGAAATTAGCAAACATATCCTTTCTGTAACCACACCAGCTGCTGTAGGCCCCTCACAGCTGTACCACAGCATACTCTTAGATTCTGAGTTCAATTCAAATGTTTCATTACCTACAAATCCCTCACAGATTAAGGTCTGTATACTCTAGTGGTCAGTGTGGCACCCATGTTTTAGCCTCCAGCTGAGGCCAATTGAGATAACCTTAAACATTTTCCCTTGGGTCACAGAATGTGATGTGGATGGTTCTTTGCAGTATTTTCCCACTTCAGTACAACAAAGCTGTAATACATTATGTTTCAAGTCACCCATATAGTTCACTAGACTCTCTATTAAAGGCACTGGCTCCAAGAAATCAAGCACTAGGTTCTTTTTTTCTTTTGGGAGACTATTGCAGCAGTGCTATTGTAGCAGCACTTTGATGTGGCTCCACATATCACACTTTTAGTAATGAAGTGCTCCTAAACCTTAGTTCACCGTGTGACTCAGCATTGATGTGTCGCATTCATGTCAAAGGGTAGATTGCTATTTACAAGAAAAGACTGATGAATAGATAGATGGTTTTGGACAAATTCTGAAATAGGGAACTTCTGTTTTGGAGAAAACCAGATAGGAATATGCAGTTTGAACAGGAATTCATTTGCTAAACACAACAGTAAGGAATGATTGAGCCCTTGGACGGCAATCAATGTTTAGACTTCTCTGCATAATACTTGGTAGTAAATCTTCACACAGCTATTAATGTACTTACTGTGCTTTAAGTATGATGTCTTGTCCCTTGTGTGAGGATTCCTCACTAGAGAACTGCATAGAATTGCAGTTTTTTCTGAAGATTTTTTAAACCTCTACACTTCCATGCTTATATTATATTTACATAGCTTCCTTATGATCCTTTGTTTCATTGCAATTTTTGTCTGTCATTTCTTTCAGCTGAACTAGATTTGATATATTGATTACTTGTTTCAGGAAATGAATTCTACTCCTAAAAAAGCCCTGTACAGATAAAAAGCTGTGAGGTATTTTTAGAACTGGGGAGAATTAAAGAATTTTCAAAAAACACATAGAGAAATGTTACAGTTCAGCCTTACAAAAGATAGCTGCAAAACTGTAAAAGAGGAAATATGACTTTATGCAAGACCTGAGAAAGAATTTATGATATGGACCACTGAACCCATCTTTTGTCATTTATCTCTGTAAATGTGTGAGATTTCTTGGAAGATAGTTACTCAAATGAGGAGCCAAGATGAATCAGTGGATACAATTTATTTAGACTTTAAAAAGGCTTTTGATGATCTAGTCCTTAGCAAGAGGCAATTAAGGAAAGTTAGTAACCATATGGTGAAAGATAAAGTCCTGCCATGGATTAAAAAGTGGTTAAGAGATAAGATAAAAAGACTGGAAATAAACGGATCCTTCTCCCTGGAAAGAGGTTAATAGCAAGGTGCCCCTTCATTACTGTGA
Organism: Erithacus rubecula; assembly: GCF_903797595.1. Taxonomy (NCBI): domain Eukaryota; kingdom Metazoa; phylum Chordata; class Aves; order Passeriformes; family Muscicapidae; genus Erithacus; species Erithacus rubecula. Next base: position 15,168,220 of record NC_136666.1, read on the forward strand.
CTGGCAATTGATATCTTGGCTCACCTGCCTTTGCAGATCATTAATAGTAAGCTACAGAGTTTATAGATAAAAATGTTCAGGCTAATCAGAGTATCGTAGAAAATATTACTGGGGCTGAAGTTAAATGACATTTGGGCAACTCAAGGGAGATGAAATTTGCCAAAGGCAGGAAATGCAAAGCCAAGCCTCTTGGAAGGAAGGGTTCAGACAACTTCTGGATGCTGATCTGTGCACACTGATTTGCAATGCCCATGGACAGCTCACTGAAGGGAACTGCTCATGTGCATTGTGCAGAAAGAAGGACAACTGGATCTGGTGGTTCCATGGTGTGGTCAGTTTATGGCAGTGAATAACTTCAAACTGGCAGAGCCCATTAAGATCTGCAGGGAACAATTTTGCATGGACAGGGAGATGGACAAGCTACATCAAGAATTTTTGGAAAGAGGGATTTATCAGAAAATGCAGATCTACAAGACAGAAATGTAATATGGAAATGCATCAGAATTGATCAACTTCTGGGGGAAATGTTTCTGAAGAACAAAATGAAACAGAAAATTAATGAGTGAATTTTTTTTTCCTTTGGTCACAATGTCAGAATGAAAGACTGTGAGAGGGTGAACACTATTCCTTGCTCTATCCAAAGTCCAACATTATGATTGTTCTTGAAGCTAAGACCTGAATCCTACTTTTCCTTCATTAGTGTCCTGCCTCTTGGGCTATCAAGCTGATGGTCTGAAACCTCATAAATACTTAGAAGTGAATTATCCAACAGCAGATAGCATGAAATTCTTCCCAAAGACAGCCAAAGTTGGCAAAATTTGGACCTGTCCCCCATCAGAATCCATATTCTAGGGATCCATATTGAAGTTTCTGCTCTGTTTGCTTCAGAGCAGTAGTGTGAATTTGTCTGTTTTTCAACTCAAGCAAGTGCTTTGATTATTACTGGCCTTCTGGTTTTGGTATGAAAACAAATACATGGATCTTTTGCATTTCGATACTTGAAGTGTTAAACATTTTTTGCAATGAGAAAAGCAATGAGAAAGTCTTTTAGTGCATCATCTGACCCTACCAACTGGACAGAGCCAGCAATATACTATTGTACTGCTTGATGCATTAAACCAGGGTGCATTTTCCCTAAATATCCAGCCTCTCCCTGCAGATTCAGCACAGTAAGAGGTCACTGCTGCCACAGTTTCCCCTCAGTAACACAGCACTCTGCCTCATTTCTCTAGCTGAGGCCAGTTCTGCCCTGTGCTTTCTGTGTTTTTAAGGCTCATGACTGTTGTGGCTGTACTGGAATAAGCAAAGGCAGGGACTGGATACATGTAAATCTATGCTTGTTTCTTGTTCCCTCATGCAAAACCTGAGTAGATTTGGTTTGTGAAGAAGACTGTAAAGGGTTGGGAGGAAAGACCAATCCTGTATTAAGGCTACTAATTGGAAGGAAATGCATAAATATTTTCTGATCACTATCTATATTGATGGATTGCAATACTGAACACAAAGTATGAAAACCCCGGGAGAGAATTCAAACTGCAGATTTAAATAACACTAAATCTGCATAGAGCATACACACTGAAACATCATATGTGATGATACAGAGCAGCATCCCTAGTGCCAGCATCAGATGCTGAAGTGTTCCACAAAGGGGAGAAGTAGCTGTTCTATTAGTCTACTCTTCTTTTGTAAAAGAACTGTGCTCACCTAGGTGACCCAAAAGCCAAGCTGTTTTTTTCAGGCATCGCTCAGTGGATCTGACTTCAAAAGGCACTAAAGTAGCTCATTCAGGGAAAGACAGATAGGAAAGTGCATGTATTCCTCACTTACCTGAGTTTTGCCGAAGCTTATCTTCTGATCAAAAAGCAACAAAGATTATGCATATTAATATAAATAAAATGGAATTCCTGCCTCCAATCATAATGTTAATCTAGAATTTTATCTGGAAACCGTGCTGGAAATTTAACGGAAAGGGTAATTCCAAGGAAACACAATGGGAACGAATATACTGAAACCTATCAATAAAATACTTCAAATCCTGATGCTTATCATATGACAATTTAAGATGTATTTGTTAGCTTTTGTCTACCCAGAAGCAGTTTGCCTACACTTCATACAAATTCCTGTATACAGCTTTTTGTTGCGGTGCTGGGTAGTTTACCTGGCCTGTGTGTAGAAACTGGACAGATTTTAGCCTGTGGTGTAAGGGTAGAGGCAAATCCTCTTACACAGGACAAAGAAGATATGGTTGTCAGCTAAATCACAGGCTGTTAATAGAGAAACGTTTCATGTACCTCCTCACTGCCACTGCCTAACTCCATCCCTTTAGGGCACCTCTTTCTAAAAAGCTCTCAAAACCACAATTCCTCAGCTTTTCCTTATGCTAAAATTGTTCAGCTCTTGCTCAGACTTAAATCAGCTGGCAAGCAAGAAACAAGACTTAAAACATCAATTATTTTGCTCAACATGCTGCAAACTGAGAACGCTTATTCACTCAGCTACCTGACACAGTGACAGAGCTGGGACAGGACAGAGCCCTGGGGTCCTCATTCTGTACCAGGCTGTCCTTAAAAGAGTCAACATCACTTATTAAAACCACAGAGAAGATATTTTGTAAAGCAGGTGTGATTATGCCATAACAAAGGAAGGACAGCCAAATCCTGCAGAAACACCTTCAGCTCCTGAAATGGAGACAGGAGGAGGGAAATGCTGCAAAGGGCTCAGTCCATTGGGCTGATTCCAAATCTACTGTCAGATGCTTGGGAGACAGTCTCCAGAAGGAAAATGGAGTTTCACAAAAGCTTAAGAGAGAGGGGCATCAGTGTAACAGTGCAAACCCTCTGAGCACTCTCAGATGCTGTCAGGGGCTGTGCTGCCCGTACTAAACATGCTGATACATGTCCTTAGCACACATCATACTCCTGCTTCTCTCACACAGCTGATATTTCTGGAACAGCCCAACATTCGGGGAGAGTTTCTGACACAAAGTTGCCTTTTGTAGAAGCGTGACTTATTCCCAGGGAGAGGGCTGGATCCCCTTCCTACCTTCGTGCCCCCTTACATATGGAGCACATCACTGCTCCTGACAAGCCTGAGCAGGCTTGCTGTGCCACGGGGCTGGGGAACAACCTGATCCCATGCAGTACTCCAAGATGCCCTGTTCTGCAGATGCAACCCCTCCCCAAATGATAATGTTAAAAAGTAAAGAGTTAAGGAGTCATCACAGTGAAAAAAGAGATAATCCTGAATATAGCAGTTCTAGTACTTGCCAGGCACACAAAATTTAACCCTGTGTGCTTGAACACTCACCTGCATGTCTGGTTCACATCCTGCTCACCAGTTCTTATTACACACATCTACAGCACTTGATTTTTCATAGACCCTGCCAAGGTACTAAAAAACTGGGGAAAATATTTCTAATGACTGTTTTTCTAAAGCAGCATAGGCTGATTTCCAATACTGAAGTCCCAATAGCTACTGCTGCACATCTTACATAAAACCACGGCATCGGGTAATTTTCATCACTAAATCCTTTTTTTTTCTAACCTACCCAAACCTACATTGCCTCTGGGTGCTCTGACAGGTGTACAGACTGAAAGAATTTCACATACAGTTTTCTGCTTATTTCAATAAACTTACCAGAATATTATTTCATGAGTTTCAACAATTCTAAGTAATCAAATAAATGAGAATTACACAGGTGATATTTATTTCATCTGTGTAGTTGGAAGGAGCTTTCATAGCAGTTATGGTAATGCAGTTATTAAAATATTAATGAATCATTTTCTTTTTTCTGGTACATATTACAGATCTTTAACAAAACTCACTTAGGGAATCCTGGAATTTTAACATGTACTACCCTAAAGAGCCTGTCTATTTACCAACTTTAGAATTACAGCAATAGAATTTAATTGGCAAAAAAAATTTAAATTTTTTTCACTAAGTTTAAATGTTCATAGATACTTCTATTTTTCATAAACAATTAACTCCCAAATGGTTAAGTTTTTACATTCATAGACACCTGTAATAAAGACTTCAAGAATTCTGTGTCCTGGCTGTGTATTTAAAATTCCCAGCTAACAAGCAGGAGAGAGACTGCTAGGAACGTTTACAGATGTCTGATTTTACAAGGTCTGTTGTTTTGGTTGTTGTTTTGGGGTTTTTTTCCTTGCCAAAGTGCTCTAGTCCAATGTTATTTATTGTTTATGGAAGTTGTTTGTCATTTAGGACATGAAGTGACCACTCCCCCAAAAGAAAGAATCAGGTTACAATCCATTATTTCATTTTTGATTGTTTTTCTTTGTAATAGGTGGGAAAGTGGATCCTAGATAAAAGTCCTGCCCAAGACAAAACTCCAAGCTGAAGAGTCCAATTATCTATAAATCACTTGAATTTCCTGCAGAGAAAGAGAAAAAGGAGGAAAGAGCAAGACAGACAGAAAAACAGAGATAGAGGATATGCCAAGTGAAACATTTGATACCTGTCCTAAACCAAAATTTTCTCAAAAGCAACCAGGAGTCACCGGATATCTCAAACCCAAGCTCAGAAGAAACACGTTGCTGTTGTTTTTGGCTTAATATTGAAATTAAATAACTTTATTTTAATTGTTCCATTAGTTTAAAAGGTGTAACGTAGATCTGAGATGATGGCATTGTGTATTGATTTATTAAAGGTCACTGTACATTCCCACAGAAAGAAAGCCATGATTGCTGATGACTGCTGCATTTTTCAAAGATTTTTAGAAACAATTCTCCAGTTTTAGAACAGAGAAATGCAAGTACATTTATGATGCAAACTGACTGTGATACTACTCTCAAGTATTTCCCACCAAACCCTCCTGAAGCACAGTTCACACTGAAACAGCAATGAACAAAATTCATGCCAAATACTCTTTGCACAGTATGATTGCTCCCAATAGTTATTGCATCCAATAACTTCATTCCTTACTTATTTAATTACTTGAAAAGAAATTATGAGCAAGAAACTATGTGCACTTTTAGATTTGCATACTGCAGATTGCATTAAAATGTAATGAAATTTAAAATAGTTGAACTTTCCTCTGATACATTCTTCTAGAACAAGGAATTGCTGTAACAAATTAGAAGACAAATTAGTTTTGGCATTCACTAAAAAAAGAGAAAAGATGAAAAGCTTTTAAAATGATGATATGGAGGAAAAAATTACACTACATCGGCCAAAACGAGTCTCCTATCAGCATTAAAGCTCCTGAAGTTGTATTTCCAGTAGATAAAAATGTTATCACCTTTTTCCAGTGCTGATGTGCTTATTTTCCTATTAAGTTACTTGGTAATTAGAAACAAAGTCTGACACATTGTAATCTGTTTATACAATAGATCTGAAACCTCTACAACAGAAATTAAAACATTCTTTAAAGATACCGAATATGCAAAGATTAAAAACATATAAACGAATTTTAAAATGTAAAACTCATTTACAAACAAATGACTGTTCCAAAGCCCATTTTAATCAACAAAACCAATTTTGTCTCGTAAGACCACAGCAACTCAGCAGATTTTTTTTCTACATTGACCCAGTGGGTTTGTTCTTAACCCTTTCTTTATGAAAATCACCCTTAGAGGTTTGTAGGAAAAACATGCCCTCTTGCAATATTGTTCAAGGGTGTATTCAAGAATCACAGAAGTTCGTAGAGACCTGTTCCAGTGCTGTAACAACCTGGTAGTATTAAGAGTCCTCCAGGAAACATAAAAGAGTCCCTTGGGTACACAGGGTAATTCAAGAAAGAAAATGTTTTTATTTTCTGATTGAGATACACAGGTATGTATAGTAATGTCCTATGAAGTACATCAAAAGCAACCAAAACACACTCGAGAACTACTGATTTTGCACTGAAAATAAATCCAAACAGCTTGTAGAAAACAGTACATTTAAAGAGAAGTGGTAAAGCCAGTCCCATCAGATCCAATTTGCTTTCTGCTATCCTGTGGTTTTTCAGATGATTACAGGGCTAAAAATCTTTTACTTTTATTACAGATTCAAGGCAGTCTTTTAGCAGTTGTTTTTTTTCTCTACACTCGGGTTGGGTAGGGCAGAACGAAACCGATTTTAAGCAAAATCCCTCATTTGGAGAGAAAACCATAAATTTCCTTGCCATAACAAACGAACACAACTTACCTTGGTGTATTTGATTTCAAGGTTGAGAGTGGGAGAAGGCAGCAGATGCAGAGATGCCATCAGGGCTGCAGGATCTGCCTTCACCTCCCCTGGCATCTCAATTTTACTGGAAGTCATAGTCTTGGGGGGGGTTTATAACACCACCGAGCCCCCCGCTCTGCCCTGACGCTGTCTTGTGTTTTGGGTTGGTCCCCCCCTCCAAAGCCCAGCGCTGAAGATGTTGCTCTCCTCCTCTGTATATAGGCAGGTGTCAAGCCGGGTCTCTTCTTATTGGACATGGGGGCAGAGGCAGGGGGGCAGGTCCATCCTACCTAGGGCGAGCGCGGCTCAGCCCCGCTCACTGCGGCGCAGCCTCCCCGGCCCCGCGCCCCGTCCCGTCCCGGGCATTCCCGGGCATTCCCGGCACGCCGGGGAGCACGGAGCGCCCGCAGGGCTCGCTGCCCGCCGCCTGATTTGCGGCACCGGGAGCGGCACCGGGGAGCGGGGACACCGGCACCGTCGTGTTCCCCCTTCGGCTCCCGGGGCCAGTCCCGGCTCCGCATCCCGCGGGGAGCCCGGGCAGCCCCGGCTCGACACAGGCTGGGGAGTCCCGGCCGCGGCGGGGGTAGCGGGCTAAGGGGAGCCCGGGCTGCGCTAGGGCAGCGCTGTCGGGCCGGGCTGACCGGGGCACCGTGCCCGGGGCGGCTGCGCTCGGGCGCGGAGCGGACGGGACAGGGCGGGCGACCCCTCACGGGACCCGGGCCGGGGGAGCAGGGGGCACGGACAGGGCGCAGCCGGAGCGGCAGCGTGGCAGTGCCCGTGTCCCGTCCGTGCCCGTGTCCTGTCCGTGCCCATGCCCGTGTCCGTGCCCATGCCCGCCCGGCCCCCGCCGCCCGCTGCAGTCCCGGGCTGCCCGCCTGTCGGCCGGGGGCTCCGCGCCTCACCTGGCGGCCTCTCGCCCGCCCTGCCCCGCTCCCGCCCCCGGGCGCTCCCCGAGCATCCCCGCCAGCCGTGCCCGCAGCGCGGCCGTCGCTCCCCGGGCCGCCCCTCTTTTCCCGTGGCGCCGGTGCCGCCGGAGCGGCCGCGCCCCGGCCCCCGGCGCTGCCGCCCCGCCGCGTCCCGGTGCCGAGCGGCCCCGCGCGGGCCCCACCTGCCGCCGCCTCAGCGCCATCGCCGGCCGCCTGCTGCCCCCTGCCGGCCGCGCCCGCCGCCGCAGCGCGGGGAGCAGCGCCTGGGGACAGGGCGGCAGCGCCGGGGGACAGGGCGGCAGCGCCGGGGGACAGGGCGGCAGCGCCTCGGGACAGGGCGACAGCGCCTGGGGACAGGACGACAGCGCCTGGGGGACAGGGCGACAGCGCCGGGGGGGACAGGGCGACAGCACCTGGGGACAGGGCGGCAGCGCCGGGGGACAGGGCGGCAGCGCCTGGGGGACAGGGCGGCAGCGCCGGGGGACAGGGCGGCAGCGCCTGGGGGACAGGGCGACAGCGCCTCGGGACAGGGCGACAGCGCCTCGGGACAGGGCGGCAGCGCCTGGGGACAGGGCGACAGCGCCTGGGGACACGGACAGGGCCCGCGGTCGCTTTTCCCAAAAGCTCTCTGCAAAAGGAATAGCCTCAAAGGGCAGAAAAACTTGTTGGAGAGGCAGCCATCTGATTGCTGGGGGCCCTCTTAGCAAGAGGACACGCTGTGCAAGAGAAGAGCTGAGCAATACCGTACAGCAGGTTACCGGGAAGGCAGCGGCCAAACGGAGCCAGAAACACGAGCTGACAGACAGCAGAAATGTATTGTCAGTCCTACACGCTCCCTGGTCAAACCTTCTGGGCAGAAAACATAGAAAGTCCAGACCTTTTTCATTACTTTAGGCAAAATCAGTGAAGTTCTGCTCACTGATGCAAACACTCCCAATGTTTTGAACCTGATCAGATGTCATGTTTTGAAGTTGTCACATACCAGATAGATGAACAAAGAAAGGACACCAAAGCTGCAGCTGTCTAAAGTTGGCAAAACAAAGCAAAAAGAAATACACCACATGACCTTCTCATTGACATAGTCAACAATGGGATCTGGCATGTTTTGATTTTATTACAGTATTTGTTTGTTGATGCCCCTTATATTCTTCACTCCATCTTTAACAAGTTCTCAGACAATTGAAAAGATTGTCCCAGCATTCCCTTAGTGTTTGTACAGGAGCATGGAACGAAGATTGCTTGGGCACAGACAGGCAGCACAAGGTACAGAGTGCCACTTAAGTAATTTCAGGGTTAACATGTAAATTTCTGTAAATTTCCGTCTCACTAATGAAGAAGACTGCAGATTTTGCTTTCTCTCATTTTCAGTCTTTTTTTTTTTTTTTTTTTTTTTTTGACCTGACAGAGGAAATGGATTCATAATATTCTGCTGTAATGTGACATGCAGAGCTGTCAAACTGTGACACTTGGGATGAGTGAGACATTTAAACGTCAGAAATTCAATTTTTAATGGCACACTGGCAACACAGACCTAACACTTCATCACAAGCATGACACCTTCTAAAAGCCGTTTTAAAATAAATCAGAGTGGGGATGTGCTCCTTCGAAAAAAGAATGCATTTAAACAAGTTTCAAGAATGAGGAAACTGTATGACAGTTTCATTATTAGATCAATAAAATTCAGGAGATTTTGGTGAGAAGGGATTCCAGTGTGTGTGAAGATGCAGCTCAAACCCACGTAACTGGACCTGCTTAAGTGACCCTCATCAACTTCTTGTTGTACAAACGACACTTCTTACATGTAAAAGCAATTCAGTTTGGAAAAGCCCTCGGAGACCTTTGGCCCAAGGGCTTGCTGGCATTCCCAGATGGAGAAGGGGACTGCCCTTACCTTCCACAGGCTCCTGGGGCTCCCCAGAAGACACAGCACAAATGTCCTTTCCTTCCAGACAGTAAGGGACTGACTGGAGTTCTCTCCCAGCAGGGAAGACACTGATGCCTCAGCCTTGGTGCCCAGGCCAAGGTGGGCTCTCACCAAGGACAAGAGCAGCTCTGCCAAGCAGAGTGAGGAATGAAGTCTTAGAGATTTTGGGGATGCTGATGGACCCAGCCTGGGGAGCTGCTTCCAGGCTCCAGCACCTCACTGGCTACTTCATGATAGCAAGTCAAGTCATGGCTTCAAATCATGCAAGAGAATGTTTAATATTTAATATGCAATCTACTGTGGAAGAGATTGCCTTAGACACCAGGGCAATAACTCAGTAAAAAAAAAAAAATTAATAGGGAAGGAAATGAATTAATTTGTGAAAGAAAAAGTGAACCAAAAAAAGAAAATAAAGAAACAGAAACAATACTTGGGGTCAGTTCAATGGTCCCTAAACACCTCCATACAACAGAAAACCACTTATTGCAATGCTGTAGTTCCTGGTAGGGTTTTGGGGGTCTTTGCTTGTTGTTTTGGAAACTTGCAAAACTAAACCAACTGTCAATGAAGTCCGACTGGCTTGTTTTCTCTCACATGAATGGGTTTTAATTAAGCTTTTACTTAGACAGCAAATCAGGAAACAAATATGTTCTGTTTCAGATTGTAATGACAGAGTCTTCACACTTTCTGATGAAATTCTTGTCAATAAAATGAAGAACAACCAAGTGACTCTGTTTCCTGGTTCAGTGTTAGTATTTAAGCTAGTATACAGCCAACATCAAAATCATTCCTTCAGGGTCTTGTTTTTTATATTTGGAGTGATCTGAATGTATTTGAAGATAAAATTTGAAGATACATCTTTGTTACATTTTGAAGCCTCAATTTCTCCACCCACCCCCAGCAGCTGGTATTATTTATAGATAAGGATATAGACCTGGCTTATACAATCACAATCTGATGGGAACAGGACCTGTGGTAGCTTAGACAGGGTGCAAAAGACAAAGCTGCAATGTTGAAGACAATAGAGATGTAATTAAGGCATTCCTGGATTTCTCAGTCAGATACTGGGGTTTTTTCCTGCTCTATGTTACTGTGTACCTGTTGTCTAAAAAAAGTCATAGAATGAGAGGATGAGGTGAAACTCTTTGTATCTCAAAATGTCTTTTGGGCAAATTAACTGTGCCAGAACACATATGGATACAACACTGAAATGGGCAGTGGATGCAGCAACTCCAACAACACTCCAAGCAAGAGCTCTTCATTCTCACTATTTCTAATCTGTGAACATTTCTTATGCTCCTGAGTGAGCTCCAGAAAGCACTGACACACAGGAAGGAACTGAGTCACTTCACTCTATCAGACACTTCCAATGATTCCTTTCAAGATCAACTGCAAAATCTACCCCAAAATTATTTCAATATGACCCATAAGTTCTTTTATATATAACTCTCAACTGTTTCACTACTACTTAGCAAGGATATTCCTGGTTCCTCATACAAATTCAGTATTGATTGAGAGATCCCACTCCTCTGTACCCTTTGCCTCCTGCTTCAGTAAATGTCTCTTCCTATTTCTTGTGTGCTTTATAAATTGCTTTTGGAAGAAAAGTAAAGATTGAATAAAAACTTCCCCTAAGTTATTTTTCAGCTCAGACTTTCACTTAGGAAACAGGAACTTCATTTTCTGATATATACATTAAAGCTTCAACCTCAGGTGTTCTATTTTAATTGCCTGCTATTTTCATTACTGACCATGAGGGCAGCAAATGCTTTTCAGAAGATACTTGTATTTTAATTTATCTGCAAACATAAATCACACATTATAGCACTTTTTTCCTCTAGGTTAATTGAATCAATTCTCTAAATGTCTCTATGCCTGACCATTGCAAAAGGCTCACTGGTTGAAATCTCTTTAAGAATTATGGCCCTTGAGCTGTGTGCAGGATGAGAGCAGTGCTTGCTCCAGACAAAGCTATATTATACACAGAAAGTCAAAAAGGTATTGTTATACACCTAAGCAATATGATCTGTGAAGCAACACCCACAATAATGTGAGGCTCCTCTAAAATATTATTTTAGAATTTTTCATGTATCTCAGTGAATGAATTGTTTTAATATCAAAAGAATTTATTAATAATTGTTTGACTCTGGATATATCTTAAGTTAGAAATCAACAGAATAAAATCTACTTTTACTTTCCTTATTTCTACATTACCTTTAACACCAGAAAAATATGCTGATATCAAGATCAACCATTTCATTACTAAATATTCACAAATGTCTAATGAAAACTTGATTTAACACTTTTTTTTTACTAAAAATGAGTCAAAGTGATAATTTTTAGTAAAATGAGTCAAACAGATCATTCTTACCTGTGATATTGGCCATTTTATACCCAGTAGAACTGTTAAACACTGGCAAATTAACAGTTGGTAAATCTATAAAACTTGCAAAAGGCAGAAGTCTAAAGGGCAGAATAATTTGTTCAAGCAACAGGGATTCAGAAACAGTTGGTAAATTTACCAGTTGTTGCTAAAGTTTTGGTAAATTTATGGTAAATTTAGTCCAAAACTGAAATGCAAATGTAAGGATTTAAGCAAGCTTCAAATAATTCAGTGAGAGCGATAAAAGAAGAAAATGCTTGAAAAAGCTCAATGTTTGACTCACTTTATAACTGGGTCAGTTTCAAAAATTAGCATTTTAGTTTAAGCCAGCAGCTGAAATGTCCCCTGTCCCTCAGTGGCTGGAGTGACCTTGGCAGTGCTGCAAAGAGCATGTGCTGGTAACTGGGAACTTACAGGGAATATGTTCTTTGATGTAGGGATTTTATTCCGAGTTTTAATGGATAAAAAACTATCTGTTTTGAATTTCTCTTCAATTTACCTGTTGAAATTTATTATTTGTAAAACACATTGAGCCTCAAATGGATTGACCTTCTGCTAATGTATATCACCTAATGAATGGATGCAATTAACTAATTCATATTGGAATATTGCACTTTCCAGCTCACATTCATCATCACTAAATGTGTGATCTAGTTTGCAAGTTTAAATTTTTTATTATTACCCTTTAAACTAAAGAAATAAGTCTTGTATTTAATTACCTGAACTTACATATTCGATTAATAGCTTCATTACCTTAATGAACATAGATACCATGCAGAAGTAACAAAAGATTGCTGCTGGGTCTGCTCCCAAGTATACCCTATGAAGGGTCAGTTATGAACCTCAGAACACCTTTTTTTTAATTAAAAGTTCTTGATTGTGGAGTTTCAAAGGAATTGGGCCTGGCAATCTAATATTCTTATACAGGGCTTGAGATAAATGTATAATCTATGTTCTAAATATTTAACACATAAAAGGAATCCCAGAAGCAAAACTTGTATCTGGAAGGACAGAGTATATAAGCAATCAAATGTGAATAATTCTGAATGAAAGGGAATTAAAAGAATGAAAACCAGGCAGACTGACAACTCACCTACTAAAGGATAAGGGATGAGTGGAGCGTGGAGGCAAAACAAACAAATCTCTTCTTGTGGGAGAGAGGAGGCAAAGCACTGGGAGCAGCAGCTCTTACAGAATATTCTTCTCCAACAGAGGATCAGACTGTGGCTGGATGGATTCCTTGGAGGGCCAAGTAGAGTGGGAGACAGGTGAAAGTAGGTGGGTTGGTGAGTCAGATACAGGAAACACTGTCATTTTCCCAGTGTAAATCAGGTTTTAGAACCATGAATCAACTGTCCTAGTTAGTTCCATTTATTTGACAAATACACAACTTTGCTTTTGTGTGTCAGTAGAGTCAAATCTGCCATTATCTTTGGCTTTTATGTTACATTCCTTTTATCAGCTAGGTAGGCTCAGATCTCCTCCTCTTCACAACCCTACAAGTAGCCTTCATAAGTCTCAGGGCTGCTATAGGGAACCTGTGCCCTGTAAAATGATAAAAGGTTTTGGTAATATCCCATTCAGGCTAAGAAAACACAGCCTTGAGATCCTGCAAAGTCCACTGGATATACTTTGAGGTTTTCTTCATGCTGCACTGATATATTTAGCAAGATGCCTTCTGTCTTTAATAGCAAAGCATTTGAAAAAAGGGAATAGGAAGGAGAAAAGAGTAGGGAATTGGCTAAAACAAAGCATTTGTCTGTACTAAATTGATATATGCCTTAAAAGCAAAATTCTTCTTATACTGGAACAGTTTTTCTCTGAATGCATTCAGGAAGTGAGCCTTGCCCATACCATAATCTACAGATAAGCTCCTCCTAGAGCTGGGAAGGCAGCAGAGCCCAGTGCAGCTGATAACAGTGGTGCACGTAAGCATCTGTCCAGCATTGCCCTGACACTTCCATGTGGTGCCAGCACTGACAGCCCTGCCCTGGGGCCCTCTGCACTGGAATGTTATCTGTGCCCCTCTGTGCCAACACGGCTGCTGAGAGATTAAACTGGCTCAGAAACTCTCAGGCAGGACCTGTGTTACACATCTAAGCTTTGAAATTTACTATCAGTTATACAACTATTCATAACATATATGTGTGTATCATTGTGTGTGTATGTATCAGTTATGCACTGAGGCCCAATGGTGTGCCCAGCCAGTCAAGAACAAAGCAAAACCCTGGGTCCTGCTTTAGAGAAAGTCCAGTTTAGTTCTCCCTGAAATCAGTGTCAGCAGCAGCAGACATATATATGTCAGGCCTTAAAGATTATGAGCAAAAAGCTTGAGGCACACATATGTGGAGAGGGCTTGATCTCATATTCATGATACAGACAGACATGTTTTATCTGGACATTCAGATCACAGAGAAGAAAGAACAAATTCTCAAGGGGTCCCCTGTGTGTCCTGCCCCTCCTCCAGGTGGGTTTAGCTAAAACTGAGCTGCACGTTACAAATATTTCTCACCTTGAGCACTTTTTCACAGGGACTACAGCAGAGACAGATGGACAATCAGAAGATACAAGAACAAAAGAAATAGAGGGTTGATGTACTAAAACTCTTAGAATGCTGAATTACAGTGTGTTCAGATCTTCCTTACCTGAACTTTCTCTTTGACTTTCCCAGCAGGAGCACCATTCCATAAAACAGAGACTGCCCCTTATGTACCATGCAGCATTTCTGTATTAAAATTGAGATATAAATTAGGAAAAGGCATTTGACCAGGGATCTGAATTAGAGGTACACATTCAGAGTTAGTCTAATTCAACTAAAATCAGCAGACTTTAAAATAATTTGGCCCATATTATTACAATGCAAAAAATATATGGTGTATTTACAACCTTGGTCTCTCCAGCTGTGTTGGTTTAGGTTTTATTACATCAGTAATAACAATTTATGTGATACTCTGAATAATGTGCTATTAAAAATTCAGTACACTATATATTGTTACCCATGGGATTTAAACTGTGGGAGCTATGTGCATTATTCTCTACTTTGCTATTTCTATAGGAGTGAAGATTACTATAAAAATGGTTAGGTTATATACATCATGTGAATTCCTGCTCTGCTTGAATCCAGGTGAAGAGAAGAAATAGTTCAGTCCAGACTGCCTTGGGGGTAAGGGTCCCAAGAGTCTGTCTTGCAATCTAAGGTTACACTGATCCCACATTCAAGCATGAAAATAATATCAGTGTGCTTTTTGATGTCTTTAAAGGATGCCAGTAGATTTGTGAGGCATAACCTCCCTTAACAGAATCCATTTGATGTTTCTACAGAGCATCAGCTTTATCTGTGTGTCTATTGATTTTACTTTTTACAGCAGTTCATGTAACTTTCCTGGCACAGAAGTCACACTGATGGTTTTGTGGCTCCTATGATCACCTTTGAAGGACACTCCTGAAGCACCAGCAGATCACTGGTATATTTCCTATGTTCCGTTTTGCTGACATTAGATCAGGATCAGCAAAAAAACAACCCACTGGCATTAGCACTTGAAAAGGTGAGCATTTTAATCGCTTGGTGAAAATACTACACAGCTCCACCAATTAGTTACTGGCTAATTTATAAATTTCTCTTGAAGTATTTCTGATGATAATTTATTTTAAAACAGTTGCTCACACTCAGCCCACCAAATCTAGCAAGACAAATAATTCTTCTAGATGTGGGCATAGCCACGTTGAATGCTTCTTCTGTGCTTCCATCCACCACTTACAGTCTCACAGGACTCCTCTGGTAATGGAATTTGAAAACATTTAGACTGTTACTTTCACATTCTTGCCAAAAGCTTAAAATCTTTTTGGTGAGATTTCTTGTGGTTCTACATTTAATAATGTATGCTCCTTACTTACTTACATAACTTCCATTTTTGGAAGATGTCTTCATTTTCTTCCCTCAGATGACACAGTTGTCAATATTTATGGGTGGCACTGCCAGTATCCTTATCATTTTGACTCTGGGAGCAGGGCCCAGGTGAGGGAGCAGTAAAAAACAGTAATCACAGCAGTCTTTTCCAACCAGATGTTCCATTGCATACTAAAAGGCAGTAAAGCAGAGGATTAATCACATAGATAGTAATTAAAGTCAAAGCTTTCATGCTGTTTATACTCTTTCTATGCTACATACACATTTGTTAAGTTTGGTAAATGTTCTAAAATCTCTTTCTAAATAGAAGAGGAGAAACTTAATTCAAATATTCTGAGCTGTTCCCTTTTCTCTTCGAAAAGTGTGGCAATGCCTTTAAATTTCCACCTGTCCAAAGCTGGAAGGATTTGCTGAGGGAGCAGTCATCCCCTGTGTATTCTGTTCTTCAGTGTTTCCTTAGGGCACCTGCTTGAATCTCATTATGGAGCTGAGGAGAACCTTTGGTCTAACTTAGTATCATTGTTCTTATTAATGGAGCTGAATCATATGATTTTTATAAAATATTGAAGAAAATCTGATAAAAGCAAATGTGAAATAGATGTATTTGTGCCAGTTCTCCACCCTGCAAAGACAGAAAATTCATACAGGGAAGTCAACATGATCTGAACAAATGAGTATGAATTTCTGTCTCCAATGTGTTATTACCTCACTATTAGTTGAAAAATAGCATTAATGTCTTCATACCTGCTATGAGATCAAACTCAGAGCTATCTACATACTGCTTTGTGAGTGAGATTTGCATCTGCATAAAAGAAAGAATCACTATGAACAAACAACTAAAAATTGCTTTCATGTATGTGTTTTTTAAATTTATTTCTCCTTTTCCTGAAAGAGAGGAAGTGGTTTATCTCATTCCTGCTGTAACAAACATCCTCCCAAGCATCCTCCCTCAGTTCTAACGTATACATTATTCTGAAAGACTTCTCTCACAGGCATAGCAAACACATACCCTAGCAGGCTGTGATAATGAAGGTGCTGTTTGTTTCTCATGGTAAAGGCTTCCCAGCTGCCATACACAGCTATTTTCGGGGGCTTCCCCGAGGCGGTCTGAGGCACAGGCAGGAGCTGAAGAGCAGGAGCGGAGCTGTCCTGCAGCAGCGTCCCCGCCTCTGCCCAGGTGTCCCCGCAGCGCCAGCGCACACGCTGCCACCGCTGCCACCTGCTGCTGCCGCCGCTCCGGAGCCTCCCCGGGCACGGCGGCGCCCGCATGCACAGGTAGAGAAAGGTGAGTCAAAGGACACAGGACAGCAGTTGAGGATTGAAATGGTGGGGAGGGGGAGAACTGGGTGCTTAAGGGATGAAGCTGGTGGTGGTGAGGTGGCTGGTGCTGCAGGGAACACACAGCAGGACCCGGCTGGAGGCTAGGGAGAGCACTGATGGGATAACAGGAGTGACACATTTCCCTAAGCCTGTAAGGCTCTGCTCTGCTTAGGACACATACAAACCTCTGCTGCCAAAATAATCTGCCAGAACTGGGCTGAGGTTCAAGGCACATGGCAGAAAATACTTGTAAATCAACCAGACAGTGTCAAGTCTGTATCACATCTGATAAAACTGTTCAAGATGCTGAAGAAATAAAGATGTAATATTTTTCTCTAGGAGGCGCAGTTCCTTGAGAAATTTGGCAACTTCAAGTCTTAAGACTATGGAAAATAATACTATAATGCTCCATATTATAGCACCTATGCACTTTTAAGCTAAACATATAGGAAATATATAGTCACTCAGTGCTTCACTTCCCTGTTCTGCCTTGTAGAGAGCCACTGGACTGCAGCAGATTTCATTAAAAGTTCCTAATTTATTCTGCCTCGTTGCTCTTTTGTAAACAGGAAAGTTCACTAGAGAGCAAGACATTTAGTCCAAAAAGAGTATTGTGAGTGAATATGCAAATTCAACACACATCACCAAGGTAAGATTTCTCATTAGCCACTGAAATATCTCAGAAGTTAAGGGCTTTTGTGTGCAGGGTACAGCACAGCACTCTCCCAAGCATTCACTCTCTTTACAACCTCCCCTTGAAAAATTCTTTGACAGCCAATAGTAGTGTGTTTTAAATCCCGATCTAGGTCAGAGAGAAATTTGCAACTATATTTTGGTTCCTTACTTTGTGGTTTATCTTTTTGTCTTTCTTTTTGATCAGGATGATAGAAAGAACATTTTATTAATTCCTACCAGGATTAAAAAAAAAAAAAAAAAAAAAAAGAAAATAAAAGTAACATAGGAAAGGTAATGATTAATCCAATCTGTAAGAAGAAAAGAAGAAACCTGATTGTGAACTTACTGGTATTATCTAACCAGTATAAATAGTAGTGCACTCAGAGAAGGCATAGAGTGACAAACCCATGATGAATTGTTAGGGCATGTTGAGTTGGTTCTGCCAATGCCTGCAGTCAGATGATTTCACTGGCTGTACAGGATGAAATCTCATATTTCAATGTTTAAGTAAAAGTGTCAAAGTTCAGCTGAAGCAGGGACGAATACAGAACAAATTTTGTGTGTATTTGTAACTAGGGCACCAGAGCAATAGAGGAAGCCAAAATGAGCCGGAAAAGCAAAAGGAGTTTAAAGGAGAAATTTTCCTTGAAGAACAGCCTGGTTAAAGAAGCTCTCTCAGAGTTCCTGGGAACTTTTATACTGATAGTAAGTGTCAGCTGCTTTCCTTTCTTCCTACTAATTTAATGTTGGACAGTGCTTGTAAGGGGACATGTCAGTTTTTCTTGCACTGTGCCAGCAGCGAGGTTACAGCCTGACCATGCACAGCCTGAATGAATTGCTCCTGTGACGGTAAGTTTGTAATTCCTTTCTTCACCTCATGTAATTATCACTGCCTGTAAAAACCAGATTGTTTTATGTATTACAACTGTCTGATTGGCATAGATTTCATCTAGGAGCAGAATTTCAGTGAAGGAGCACATTCTGAACAATCCAGATATGCACAGTGAGTGTTGTTAATGCTCTGCTGTTTCTTTTAAAACTTAGCAGTTCATTTTATGCACAAACTCTGTTGACATTAACAAACATATTGTACTTCATGCTTAGAAAAATTCAATTGAGTTGTTTTCCTGTGCAATATAGGAATTTAGCTTTGTTGTTTGTAGAGAGTTTATTGGGAGATACATTGCCAAACCTTCTGAGATTTTGTAAGTTAACCATTTTTTGTTTTGTTTTTAACTGTGCTACATAAATTATGCATATATTGCTTGGTCCTATTGTACTGCTACAACTTAGATAAATACCTAAATTTTCAATTTTCATAACCCCAGATTTTTGGGGGTTTTTTTACCCAATTTCTTGCTCAGTTTTTCTATGCATTTGCAGTGGGACTGTGTCTCACCAGGAGAGAGAGAGCAAGCTGTGTAACAGAGCTAGAAGTCAAGCAGCTAGACTATTTATGCCAAACTCTTTCTTTCTGCTTTTAGTCTGGACAACACAGTCTTATTTATTGCTAAATATTTCATCACAGTGAAAAAGGAAAAAAAAAAAAAGCAGCAGGCATAGTACTGACATAGGTTTTATAACTGTAACAATATTAGCTAAATTTCAAGTAAGTCATCTAAAAATTCCAGTAGCTCATAAAATACTGGAAATTATGGTCTTTACTACACTTCAGCTAACTGAAGTGCACTGGCACTAAAATAACATTATTCTCAAATTTAATACCATCCATAAGACATTATTAGAGTAAGGAGCACATTTAGAGGCAAGGAGCACAGAGCACTTTACAAACATTAATGAATTAAGTGTCACAACACCCTGGTAAAGAGGGGAAATGTCATTATCTTCATTTTGTATATTAGCAAACCTGATTACAGCAGCCTGCACAGGAAGCCTGTGGCAGAACTCCGAATATAACCCACATCACCTGACTTCCAGTACTCTGTCCTCGCCACAAGATCCTCCTCCTCTTTCCATTAATAAAATTAAGCAAGAGAAGAAAACATATTAAAGTGCAGATTAGACTGCAAATGCTATTATTTAATGTCCTGCTGCACAAGGCTAGAAAGGAAATGCAAACCCAGGTCCCATTTTCTAGTATATTTAGCATATGAGTGTAGTAGCTACAAAATTGTTGTTGACAATCTGAGTTTCTCATTTCTCTTACCTTTTCTAGTTTCAGCCTCGGTTTAAAGCAGAAAGAGCCTCAGCTGGGTTAAACTGCAGCTTTCCCAGTGCTTGGGTAACTCAGCTTGTGTTCAGACTGCACAGGTTAGCAGCAGTACCAAGTGTTTGTTGTGAAGAAACTGCCTTTTCTGCTGTTATCTTAAGCTGCACAGGGGAAATTTAACTTGCACATCAGGAAAAAATCTTCACTAAAAGAGTGATTGGGCACTGGAATCACCTGCCCAAGGAGGTGGTGGAGTCACTGTCCTTGGAGGTGTTTAAAAACAAGATTAGACATGGCACTCAGTGCATGGTTTAGTTGTTGAGGTATTGTTAGGTGATAGGCTGGACTTGATGATCTCAAAGGTCTTTTCCAATCTAGTTTGTTCTGTAATTCTATTTATTCTGTCACTTTTAAGCTTTGTCAGCTAGTAAGCACTTGAAGTACAGATAAATATTAAGCTCTTAATTTAAACTGGAGCTAATGAAAGTGGCACCCTGGTAAGTCAGAGGACAGAAATCCTTGAAAAACAGACAGCATGTATGCAAAAGGAGTTACAGTAATAGGATAGTGTAAGAACTGTGTGTTTAAGTGTTACAAATCAAGAGGAGAGTTCACGGCCTTCAGCACAGTTGATTCATGTATTTGCTGAAAGCCATTTCAGATGGCTCTGATGGGGTTTAGGGACTGTGGACAGCACCTGTGCCAGGGAGCAAGGCTGAGGCAGCACTTATGTTAGCCACAGGCTCTGTCTGGAAACCAAAGCAAACTGACCACACCTAAACCTGGGACCCATGGCTGGGAGTTAGCCAGGTGAAACTCTAACCCTCCAAATCACCTATGCTAACTGACCACACCTACATGTGGGACTCATGATGGGAGTTAGCTGGGTGAAATTATGACCCTCCAAATCACCTGTGCTGACCACACCTAAATCTGGCTGGGAGTCAGCCAGGTGAAATTCTGACCCTTCAAATCACCTATTTCTAGTTTTTCTGGAGAATAACATCACAGGCCACAAACTAATAGGAGCCTAACCTACCACTCTCAGCCTTGCAACATTACCTTCCAAACAGGAAATCTAGAAAGTGGAATCACTCATCAGACAAAAGCCCAGCCTTCACCCCAGGCTGCGAAGGGTGCGGCTGCAAGGTTGGACAGATTTGACACAACAAGCCTTGAGAAAGACACTGGGCACACTTTGGATAACATCTCCTGGTCAGCCCTACTTCACATGCTGCAGTTTGCCCTGAGGCATGGACTCAGAGCACGTAGACAAAATTCTTTCCAGGCGAAAATAAAGGAGAAGGTGAGAATCACCTATGAAATGTGCTGACCATTAAAGGATGCTCAATCCAGTGGATCAGACTGGAGGTGCTCCAATTAAGTAATCCCTCCTGAGAGAGCCACAGTCAGGTTCTCAGGTGCTTACATTACAGAGCTTGGTAATACAGGCACAGCCCATGTGAGCCACACTGTCTGCTTAGCAAATCATCCAGTTTTGGAAGAAACACGAAACTCCAGGAGCTTGGAAGCATCCTGCTGGTTGGCACCATGCTGGCTGAGAGGCAGTGCACATACAAATTCCCCAGCCTCAGACAGTGCCAGCCTTCTGTGGCTGGGACTGTCCTCAAGGTCTCCCTTGAGGAAGAGCTCTTCAGGGAGTTTTTGTTGTCCATCATGTTCCCTGGTTCATTTCCTCTTGGGACTTCTGTGAGTTAATCTGGGGGACAATACCTGTGTGCCAGCACAAAAGAGTCAGAAAGCCATGCTGCATCAGATAGATGGTTTATGTGGCTTTTTAGTGAGTCTGCCTGGAACTCACCTATCCAACTGCCTCTCTGCTTTTAATCATGCTTCTCTCCATATTTCCTCTTTGGAACTTGACTGCATTGCTCTCAACCAAAATGGGATTTACTCTGACGCCATTAAGTATATCTGACTTGAAACAGTTCCAAGAAGAGATGCCAAATAGGCCATGTGGCTTCCTTTAACAGCTACTGCTCACCTAACATAGTTTGTATTTCATTTCCATTCTCAAGAGCATCTTACTGAACAGAGTTCCCAGAAAGGAGCTGCACAGGAGCCAGGATCTCCTGAGGCCAGAGCAGCATACACTTCCTTGCTGAGACAAAACACAGGCTTCCATTTAGCATATAAATACAAGCAGGGAGCATATATGCTCCTAATATGTACATACATATATATTGCTATGTACAAATTCCTATAAGCCTGGTCTCCCACTGGAGGTGAGGGAGCCTCTTGCAATTCCCACTGAAGCAAATGTTTGTTTGTGCTTGGAGGATTCAGGGCACAAGCATGAACTGAATATATGACAGCCCTGAAATAGTCCAGCTACAGGAGGCTATTTATCATCAAAATATTTTAGTCTTGTTTTCATATTCTGGCCATTTCATTATGCAGGTTATCACTCCTGCTCTGTTGCAGAGTTGAGTCTCATCAGAAAAATCTTCAAGATTGGCATTGCATGGATTTTATGAGTCCATAAGATTAAAACTTAGACAACTTTTCTATATCTACTTTTTGTGTCCCTACATTCCAGTACATGTTAAATTCAATACTGTAGTGTAACATATATCCCTTATTCTAAACATCCATTAGAAGTCTCATTACATGATGTTATCATGTGAAAGCAAATGTAGCTTTTGATCCTTTGCTCATTAAATAAGTGTTTAGCATTTAACATAGATCTACTACTTAGAAATTTTAAAGAAAGATAAATTCCAAATTCTAAATTTTTGTGAAAGGGAGACTTTTATTTCTACAGAATAAAATTACAGCAAGTTTTGTCTAAGGTAAAAAAATTAAATATCAGCACCTTCTAATAGCTGCCTTGTTTGCCATCAGAATAAATTTCCTGGGGTAGAGAATCTTGTATAATCAGCTCTTTGTGAACTTAAGTTTGTCAAAGCTAGATAAGAGGGTATTAAAATTTATTTATAATTGGTATTTTGATTTGTCATCTTTTAAAATATTGTATAATGCTACAAACACCATGAGCCTTAGCAGTGTTTGCACTTTGGAAAGCAGCCCTTATGTCAGAGATGCATACATTTATGTTTCTAGCAGTAGTAATATAGTATAACCAATAAATAATACATGCTACACATTAATCTAATCTTATATATAGTTGCATATATTTTGACGGCATTACATTTTGCTAATGATTCTGGTGAAGGTATACAAACTTTTCTTCCTTTTGAAACTGCATTAAATCAGCATTGCAAACAGAAGACAAAGTGGTAACAAAGACCCTTAGCTGTACCCTTAGGTTAAGGAGGTGTTCTTGCATACTCAGGAGTTATTTTTGTAATCTTATTATTATCAGAATCAGGCTTTTTCTAGACAGCCCTTCTGTTTTAGAAGTCATTCTTTAATTCAGCTGAATATTTAGCAGTGTGAAAAATTTGAAAGGAAGGTTAGCTAATTGGTTTTTTACCCCAAAATATTTATGGCAGCAAATAATTCTGAAAAATCATGGGAATGTCTTGTTTTCCATCCAAACTAAGGTTTCCCAGTATATGACATTTCAAAGTTTTAGGTGACTCAGATGTTGTGCTACATGAAAGCTTTGAAGAAAATTATTTCTGCAATGTCAGCCCCAGCACATAACTCAGGACTCATTGTTTAACCAAGAGGTTTCAGTAAGTTGAACTTAGTTTCCCAAAATCTTTTTCTGTGGGTACCCTTTTCCCCAGAAAGTTTATATCTATAGGATTGAAGCATAAGCACCTCTGCCTGAGACTTACAGAAGACTTGCATCTTTCCTGCATTCAACTGTGAGTGCAAAACCTGAATTTATGTTTTACAGACAGAAATTTACAAGGTGTTTTTTCAAAAGTTTCACCAAATAAAAGGAAGGTAATAAAAGCAATAACTTTTTAAAGCTGTCATAAACAGCTGGAGAACAGAATAAAAGACAATAAATGAAGTTTGTGCTATGCAGTGAGTTTATATCTAAGCATTCAGCTTTCTTTCTTTTTTTTTTTTTTCAATAGCAAACAACTTAGGCTTTAAGTACTCCTAACCTCTAACTGTGAGGGCACAACAAAGATCCATCCCCTGTTTCTGCACCCAAAACAGAAAGAACAAGTGAAAGAAAAGGTGCATGTACCCTTACACTCCAAGGAGAGGACAGAAAATCTCCATTTTTTGGAGTCTGCAATGCCCACTCTTGCACACTTTACCAATGCTGCAATTCCCCAGGAGCTGGTACAGAGATATTAACATAAATATATTTTAGGAGTTTAGAAAGATTTAAAGCTTTTCAGTTGGGGTAGCAAGCAAAGCATCATAGCTCAAGACAAAATGAGTAAGGAGGGAGGGAAGGAAGCAGAATCTGAATAGGTTCTTTTTCTCTTCAAGGCTGCTAGGTAAGATTTTGTTCCTTTGCCTGGACTTTTCTTTCTAGCCCTGATACAGCAGGCAGTGTTACACTCTTGAAAGTTTGTGTCTGAGTATCACATTTCATTTCCTTTCCTGAATTTCTAAAAATTAGTAAGAAAATAAAAATAGTCTTCATTGAAGAAACTGACTCAAACCAGTTGCCCTCTATAATTCAGGAAAGAAAAACATTTAGCATTTCAGGATGAAGAGTGCAATATTAATCATAATAAAATATGAGAAAATGCAGGCTTTTGCATTCTCTCCAGGTGATTTCAAACTTTTATTTGTCTCCTATTGCACATGCAAAAGCAATAATAAAATTTAAAAGCATAGTCAGTGCCTCAATATTTTCACTATTTTTTCCCACAAAGCAATTTGAACCCGATATTTATATGTTTTAAAAGCTTTATAAACACAAATCATCCAAAGTTGTATTAAATTTACAACCAAGTAGTAACACTTTCTGTCACTAGAAAATGTTTTCAAAATGGCTATAATTTTAAGGCTTGTGTCTGTACTATTTAATTAACAAAATGATAAGGGTTTGGAGTTTTCTTCACCCCTAATTTATTAAATAGCAAGTCTGAAAAAAAGTTAAAATCCATCTGAACCCAAGAGGATATTGGTTGTTTTCCAGAAGATCATCAGGAGAACAGATATAGTGACTTTTTAATTGCTCTCAGCTTGATTAAACCACAATGCACAGAAATCCTTCCCACTCCACCAAAACATTTCATTAATGGTAAAATAGGAGCTGTGTGCTTTAAAAGTATTTAGAAATTACTTGACTGTTAAGCTGTATTTTTATCTCACCTTTAAAAGCTTAAGTACTCTCTGATTTAACAAAATACAGCAAATATTAAACATTAAACTGAATAAGGACTGGTCTTTCCTGAAAGGGTTTTCTGGTAACTTGAATTCTTGTGGAACTAATGCCCTGAGTTTTAGGAGATCTAACATGTCTCTGTTTTTGTTGCTTTTAGCATTGCTGTCCCTGTTGAAAGAATGCTTAGAACCTTGTCTGAATTAAGATCCTGTGTAATACACAGCAAAAATACATCTGTGTAAAGAGTTTCTAGTATTATAAAACATCTTATTATGAAATTCATTAGGTAAATTCTTAAACAGACTTGCTTTGTAAATGAAGGGAGTGGAAATGAAAGTGAGTAATAGAACACACTCCCTTAGGAAGACACTGCCAATTTAGCACCCCTCAAACTGAAAAGTTTATTTGCTACTTTTACAAGGGGATGTCCTGGTTTGAAAGCCAGATGTTTGCCAAGAAAGGCAGGAGCTCTTCCCTGAGATGGGGAGTGCAGATCCCCTCTCCCTCTGAATTATTGTAATTCTGGAATCAAGGGTTCTCAGACAGAGATATGGGGGTAGGAATAACAATTCTTTACTGGTATAAATAAATAAATAAATAAAAAATAAGGGAAACAAAACAACAACAGGAGATAATCCTATTTGGAAATATTGTTGTTGGGTAGGGGGAGCTGCACAAGACTACAGCACCATGAAAAACACTGTTTGTCTTCCTCTTAATGTGACAATCAGAGGGTCTGGCTATAAATGCACACCAGTTCTAGGACTGTGTGATAAGAAGGGGGCTTTTTTGTATAAGCATTCTTTAAGATGTCTAAAACTTTACTGGCCATGCAGAAAAATCAATTCCCTAAAATTGTGTTTTCAGATCTTGCAGAAATCCTATTTACACTGAAAAATGCTATTACAAGCATTTGGGAAAATCCTGAAAATACTAAGATGGAGGCAAAATGATCTTTAGTCTCTCTGATGAGTGGGATACAGAAAGTCCTGCAGGCTTCCAGGCAGCAATAGAACCTTATGCTCACTGAAGACCAATCGTTTTCCTTTGCTAACATTAGCCTTGTCATACAAGACAAAGAGAAGGATCTAATGGGCTATGAAGCAAGTTTTTTTTGGCAGAAAAGGTTCAGACAGCTATTCCACACCCAAGCATGTTCTTTAAGACTGTAATCTAATGACTTTATGAACAAAAAAAAAAGCCAGTGCTGAAAGCACTCCAGTAATTTTAAGCAGATCAGGTTATAGACAACTGCTAAGAGGAAAACCTGGTAATATAAGATAGACAAGATAAGATAAAGAGATCTGGCTATATCCTACTGTGAATTAAACTCCCATTAACTCTATGTGCTTCAATCAATGAGTTTTGTGGGTGCAACTGATGGCTGAGCTTGGCCTACAATCTTAGAATATTTAATTACAACTCAATGGCCTAGTTGGTCTAGTCAAGCAAAGACTTCCAAAGCATTAAATTGCTGTTTGTGTAATTACATGATTAGGTGTTTGTTCCCAGTTGCACCAACCTAGCTACAGTAGGTGTGAGGCAATGTTCTTCCCTCCTTAAAGGTCAGCAAATGGAGTAAGTATTACAGTGACACAGCTGAGCTCAGTTCTCAGTTTTCCCATCCCTGGATGGGCACACACTGTGCCTGCAGTAGAGTTTAGTCATTGGACATGAACAGGTCCAGCAAGTGCAGCTGTGTTCCAGCTCCAAGTGTTCTTTGCAGAAGAAGGGAGACTGGTTAGCCAGAAATGGGGCATCTGTAGCTGTGTATTTCCCTAAAACCTGCAGAGCAGGAGCTACAATGCAAGAGGACTACACAGCTGTTTCTGTATGACTCTCCTCAGTCCTGGTGATAAAGGAAGGGAGGCCACAGCCTCCCTCCATTATTTCCTTCCCTTCTCTTGCAAATTTGTAGTTGATACACACAGATGTTGCTATCCCCTATCCTTTTCTATTACCATCTCCTCTGTTCTCTTTTTTCATCATCCTTACAGAAAGAGGTAATGCTTTCAAAAGAATGGCCTTTTCTTTGAATTTTCAAAACTTTGCCTGTGCCATTTCAGAACACAAGTGCACACTATACTTTAGATTGAGCTGGTTACCTGAATTCAACCTGCACCCCAGTGTGTGCAGGGGCCCAGAGCAGCCCACTGAGCCTGCTCCTCATCTGAGCCATATCTTTCCCAAAATCTTGCTTGGTGCAGTGTCTGGAGAACTCCCTTTGAGAAATCTGGAAAGTGATGACTAGAGTATGTAATTCCACCTCCTCTAGATTCTTATGAATTCCAGCATAGCCATTCTTTCCTTATTACACATATAAAGGCATTATGAATTGTCTCAGAGGAAGTTTTAAAAACGGTGTAATGTCACCTGTGAACAGCCCCAGTGTGTTTTATCTTGGTTTGCTATCAGTGTGTGATTTGTGCTCAGCACAGGCACTGCCAGGTGAGCACATGGCTAACACGTGTCTCATCCACTGCACAGCAGTGACTGCAGCTTGCACTGTGTCCTGGAGCTTTTCATTGCACAGCCCAATAAACTGCAGCTATCTAACACCACCCTACCCTTACATAACCAGAGCTGCAACACTCTGGCACCAGTCAGTATTTTGTTTGCTTACATGATTATGACCTCAAGGCAAGAGCTGCACCTGGGTATATGGCACAGTCTCGGGGCACTTAGAAACGCCGTCTGCATTAAAAAGCTGGTTAAGAGTGTAATTTTATTGACAGCTTTTCTGTCACATATTGGTATTAGCTAAAAGCCTTGGGGGAATAATGGAAACAAAAGTATGATTTTGCCTATTTAACTGCATCTATTCTAGCAGGACTTCCTTGTTAAACCTCGATCACCAAATCATTTTGGTACAGTCTATTTCTAAGGCAAGAGGTTTTCCCATTACTTTGCAGTTTCTGAAGTCAACTGCCTTGCAACTGAAAATAAGCAATTAAAGTTGCTCACGATAAATCTAGTCACATTGCAGAAATTGTATGATTCACATCACCTATAGCTGCAGAGAAGCAAAAGTTTTCATACTATAGAAATTATTTGAGAGCTTCCACAGAGTACTGTGCTCCTTGTTCAGCAGACCACATAAGCATTTATTTAAAAAGCAGATTTTCAAAGACACAGAAATGGATTAGAAAGTCTATTTCTAACTGAAAGGTTTCTATCCCTTTGAATATCTTTCCTATCATTTCTAATAGGATCTAAACATATGCTTGAAGGTAAGTAGAGGCTTTAAAACTGAATAAGCACCATCTTAACCAAATATTTAAATGTGTTACTGACCTTTGTTCTGAGGGGAACAAACAAAAATCCAAAACTAGTTTATATCCATTTGCAATTATTCAATGTGAATTATTTAGATATCTCCACCTCAGTTAATTGTTCAACCTGCAGAGCCAGTGAAATATTATGCTAGAGCAGTATGTGATATAGAGTCAGCATAACAATAACACACACTGTAAATCTCAGAAGGTTGTCTCAATCCAGAGTTCCAGCACTAAACATTAAAACCTTTTTGAACTATCTTTCATAACTTTTACAGTAAATTTTTCATCACTTATAGCATCAGTCTGGAACTGAAAACTTACCACACAGAATTAATTTCACTTTCAGACGGGGAGTTTTGTTGCAGAGGCTGTGCCATCTTGTTCTGGCTCCAAGTTCTGATCTGTATCCCATCATTGTGCCTGAGAACTGTTTTCTGTGTGGAGACAAGTCCTCATTAGCAGACATTCTTCCTCGTGACAGAGACGAGGATAATAAAAAGCAAATGCGCATTGCAGCAATGGCGCACATGACAAATTCTCAATATTGAGCAGCACTTGCAGCTGTCCCAGGAGAGCAGGAGCCAGCAGCAGAGGCCTTGGCAGGCACGGTGGGGTCTGAGTGCTGTTTTTTCCCCCAGGCTCTGGGCTGTGGCTGCGTGGGGCAGGCGGTGCTGAGCCGCGGCGCGCACGGCGGGCCCATGACGGTGAACGTGGGATTCGCCATGGCAGTCACCGTGGCCGTGTACGTGTCCGGGGGCGTCTCGGGTAAGTCACTTTATTTCTCATAGAGCGTTTTGGGTTAAGGCTCCCTTGGTAAAGGGCTTCCACTTCATGGTATGAGCAATCATGAATTTAGCAACAGTGAGCACCATCACAGCAGAGGCTGCAATGGAGTTTTGCCAGTAAATCTTGTGTGTTCTTGTTTCCTTCTATTCTTTGTGTTTGACAAAGTGTCCCACCAAATTCTGATCTTAGCTACAGTGTGAAAACCTTGGGAGGCCTTTGGCTTTTACAAAAAGTGTTCTGTGCAAACCAGAAATCTGCTTGGTGTTGCTTTGAAAATTCTGTCAATAGAGATGAACCTGGGCAGAACAAGCACTGTGTTTAAAGAAATAACCATGAAGACCAATCCAGCAGTCACCAGATAAAATGGTGGCCAGCTACAAAGAAAGCAAAATGACTCACTAATGGGTATAATGAACAGGATGCACCTTAAATGTGCAATTTATTTCTTCATGTCCTATGACAGGCAATAGCAAGTCTGGTCCTGTCTGATTATTCACAGAAGTAGCAGATCATAGAAAGCAGAAACAGCAGAAAGGTTCAGTACCAGAGATACATTCAATGACACTCTGCCAGTGTCCTGTCTTTCCCCTTTATTTGTGCTGTAACACATCCTCAGCATGTACTGGGCAGGAATCTCTCTTTAGTCCTGGGGCTAAGTCAGCTGGGCTAACTAACCAGTGTCCACAAGTGCCCTACTGGATGCTGCCTTGCCTCCTGGTTCCACCATTCAATTTGGCCAAACTAAGGGAAACATTAGAAAAACTGCTTTTAGCATTTAAAGTCTTCCTTTAAAATAGAAAATGATGGGTTGTAATAACAATGCTGTGCATGAAAGTGCATAATGTTTTGTGCTTTTTTCAGAGTTTACATTGTCCTTTAAAGCAAATGGTGCCATGTACTCCAGGTCTCATAGAGGCATCTCTTACCCTTCATAAAGAGGGTTAAGTTGGGCTGGAGAAATTTCTTTAGGTATAATTAAGGCGTTATAAATAGTTGCTGTAGCAGAAATTACTGTGGCTATTTCTCTTCTCTTTACAAATTCTTTTACAGAGGCACCATGCAGAAGGTTTCCATTAGAAAGTCTCATATTAGTAAGTGCTCCAGGTTCTACAAAGCAGGCAGTCTTGTCACTGTCATTGATACAGACCAGAACTGTTCCTTAATATCACACAAAATTAATTCAGCGGCACATTCCTATAATCTGAACAACTTTTAACTACAGCCTTGGTTTACATTTAGGCAGTTAAACTCTTCTAATGTAGTATCATGAAAACAGACCTGTGAAGACCTGTCCTACATTTGCACCTTTAAGGGATATTCATCTCCATCATTATGTAGCAAATTAGAGTCCAATCCCAGCAGGGCAGAGCAGTTGCAGATGTTGCAGTATTGTGCTTCCTGTGTTTCCCCCATGACAAAGGATTCTGCATGCAGTGCATTTTCTCTGTGAAAAAATAGGAACAGATATTTCAACAGGCTGTTATTATCTGACACATGATTACTAGTGGACATTTCAGAATACAAGTTCCTATGTAGAATTTGTTAGCAATTTCTGTGGCTCTTGGGCCAGTCTCATGTTTAAGTACTGCTAAAATATTTTTTCATCTTTTATTTATGTAATTCTAAATTAATGGTAACAAAATATATTGTCTGCATGTTTGGTGAATTTGAGCGCTTTTTTTTTTTTCAGTAAATTTCCCTCTTTTAATTTTCTCCATCCAGTTTTCCTCAATATCTAGATAGCTTCCCACTATTTTATCCAACTTAGCATTTCAAACCCATGACTGTGATCACTGCAACTATAAAAGAATGAGGAACATACCACCCAAATTTTTTGTTTGTTTTTTAAACAGTGGCAGGAACCAAGAATCTTTTAACTCACCTATGTCAGCATGACAGCCTTCAATTAGGCTTTTATTTTCCATATTTAATGTTAATCAGCCCTCTGTTATATTATTATGGTTTATCCTGGCCATCATGGTCACCCTGTATTATGTACAGGTGGGGAACAAAATCAGGTGTTGAAAGAAAGAAAAATTATTAATTCCAGTCAGAGTAAGGAACAAGAGACAAGACAACAATTAATCAAAATTCACATGAAGGGCTGTTAAATTATCTATTTGCTATGTACTGAAGAATTTGAAACACAGTGAAGAATTCAACTTTTAATTCAAGACTGCTGTTACTAGGTCAGCATTCTGGAAATTATACAAAGAAGGTTTTATCCAGCTTGTTATCTGTGTTTGTCAGTTCATTAAGTTTATTATGTATCAAAGGTGCCTGGATTTCATAAGATAATGATTCACTGACCTGAAGTGCAAACAAACACAGAAACTGCACAGAGGCCCTTTCTCCATCACTAACCTTTGACAGATAAAATACATGCCCATTCAGTTATTTCACCAAAGGCCATTTTTTTCTGATATTCATACAGACTGAAATGAGACCTTACCTGGAAGATAGCAAAGGATCCTGTGTCCTTGCAAAATTTGAGGGTTTTATTATTCAGTATTTATTACAAAGAAGTACCTGTTCATTTATTTGGCAATTTGTATTTCTTAAGTAGCAACCAAGTATCTGTAAACAATGAAATTTTCCAAGAGCATACAACACCTTTTTTGTTGACAAAAGATGTTGAGAGAAGAGACCATATGGCATAATAAATGAATTTCAGAAACTAAAATTTTCACAAAGAATTACAGTGAAATATTTTCCGTGCATGAGTTCAGGTGTAGCTACTCCTGAACAAAAAGGAAGGAAGTTTTACACAAAACTGAACTTTGTTTCAGCACAGCCACTTTATCAGTTTCCTTATCATGGACCTTTCTGGAAAGCACGAGAACAGATAAAAACATGGTGAAGGATTATGCACTGCTGCCCCCAGATCCCCACAGCCAGCATAAAACTGGACATTGTTTGATTTTGT
The DNA here is from genome assembly GCF_903797595.1 of Erithacus rubecula. Taxonomy (NCBI): domain Eukaryota; kingdom Metazoa; phylum Chordata; class Aves; order Passeriformes; family Muscicapidae; genus Erithacus; species Erithacus rubecula. The sequence continues at coordinate 15,199,916 of NC_136666.1, forward strand.
CTCCATGAAAACTGAATTCCTAAGAAATCCCAAGTTTAAGACAGGGACACAAACATGAGCTAAATCCAGGGCACTCCAGAACTGTCTCAAGATACACACTCAAGCCAGTAACAGTCCTTAGCCTTAATCATAATATGTGCTTGGGAGACTAAAGGAATTTTCTTCTGCCCCAGTTCTCCCCTAAAAATAAAAAACCAAAGACCTCAAGGAGAGAGAATATGTGCAGAATAAGCGATCCTCCCATCACAACCAATGGGGGAGATTTACTACTTTTCTAGAAAAGTTGGTTATAAGTTACATACTGCAGGACAGCAGTCTGATAAAGAGCACAGTCCACAGGCACCAAGAGCACAGATCTTAGTTGCTTTTGCCCTCCCTCCTCTGATTTCACCCAACTTGTTTCAGTTTAATTGCAGTCAGCATTTAACTGCAAAATAACATCTAGAAAAGCATGTCCTGTTCTGGTTCAGAAGTGCCCACATTTTTACAAATTCTTCACCTATTCTTATGCATCTGAGTCATCCACATGACTTAATTTGTGATTTATTTTTCAGGTGGCCACATAAACCCAGCTGTTTCATTAGCCATGTGCGTGACTGGAAGATTAAAATGGACCAAATTACCAATTTACATATTAGCACAATTCCTGGGAGCATTTGTTGGAGCAGCAGCTGTCTTTGGGATTTATTACAGTGAGTACACCTTAGACATGCTCACAGGACAAACTAGAGGTCAGGCAGTCTCTAAGGCCCCAATTTTTCAATGAATGTCAGGCAGGCAGAGGACTCTTGTTCACACAGGACTAATGGCAGGAATGAAGCTAAAGCTACAAAAGAAGAAAGGAAGGAGCATAAAGAGTTTGAAGGGAAAAACACTGGCTTGAACATTCCAGGTACACTACAAATTTATTGAAACGCTTAATGCTCCAGGAAATGTTCTGATATTTAGAAAAATTATTCATGGGAAATCAGATACTCTGAGATCATGTATTTCTCAGTAAGGATTTTAAATTACTTAATAGCCAGGATATAGGGCTATCCATCTTCCAAGCAAATTAGAAACATTAAAGACCTGCTACAAGTGCCTGTAGGCAAGAATCACCATCATCGTTCATTGAGGGTACAGGATATGAGATCAAGTCCCTCCTGACCAAACCTAGACCACCCTTGAGAGGTGACTCTCCAAGGCAATGAACTCCAGGTACAGTGATAAAGGGGTCACATATTCAACAGGGGAAAAGAAAAAAATTACCCCATCCTTGAGGCATGGGATTTTTTACACAGTGTGCCACAAATGGAAAAAACAGTAACTGACTGACTGAACCCACTCAGATCAGTTGCTTCAATCCCCTACTCCAAAATTCTGCTTCTACTGGCCCAGCCCATCTCCTCCAACACCTCTCTCCTGAGCATTATGTCTGCAGACTGTGCTGGGTCTAGGGGCAGCAGAGGAAAAACAAAAATGTAAATGCCCCTTGTATGTCAGCTCAGTGCTCAGTACCCACAGTAATCCCAAAGAGGAAAATCTTTAGGAACAATTAACTGTTTTGGGAAGAGTTGTTTACTTTTTTTAAAGTTACTATTAGAATTCTGGAACAGGATTTCTGTATCAATTTAAGTCCTGCTCTAGCCTAACAGTGAGAATTAGGGCTGTGGCCAGGGAGCAGCAGTGTGTCAACTTGCACATGGGGTTGACAGGGGAGTCACTGTGTTCTGCCACAAGGGCAGCAGTAGGGTAGGGAGACAAAGTAGGAAGCTTAGGTCTAGGTTAGGGACATCTTCCTCATATTCAGGAGTGCAGGATTTTCTCATTTCCCTATCTCTGTTCAAGTCCTCCTCTTGATCTAATTAATTTCCAAACTTCTTCTGTAGTTTTTACTTCCTGCAACTTATAGGACTGCCATGTACTCTTTGAGGTCCACTGAAAAATCACTGATAGAAAAACAGATGTAGGAGATCATCCTTTTTTTTTTTCCCCTGTAATAGTTAAATGCCACAGAACTATCTGACACTTCAAATAAGAGCCTAATCAAAGTAAACAACTAAAATTCTCTGCACTCATGCTGTGGCTTTAAGCAAAGCCTGAAAAAACAGAAACAATGAGAAATAGATTTGACTGCTAGCTTCAGGAGGAGCTTATCACCCTCACCCATGACTTCCTTGGGAGATGGAGAACTATTTCTTTATTCACAAGTATCATCTCATAACCAGATTCACTGATAAAATAATGGATTAGAGTTTGTTACTCATGTCTGTCTGTGACAATTTGAGTACCCCATCTTAATATCTTCCTATTTCTAAAATGGCACAATTGTCAAGTGGAATAGCAGCAATTCCTGGTGACTGGGAATCCACAAATTCACAATCAGGCTGCTGTCCATTTCTTGGGTCATCATGACAAATATAGCATCTCTTGCAGAATAACACATCTCTATTCAGAATCAGAAAACTTTCCTTGGCACTGAATTTGGAGCTGTAAGCAGGGGAAAAGCAGCCCCATTTGGAAAGCTGTGGTACACAAAACAAGTACTTCAAGGCACAGGAGGAGAGATGAGACAGGAGGGTATGAGGAGTACATCACTCCAATGATGGCAATCCAATAATGGTGCTCCCAGGAAAAAGCAATCAGAGAATCACCAAATGCTTTGGGTTGGAAGGCACCTTAGAGATCAGTTTCAGTTGAGAATGTGAAGTACTCAGACCTATCACACATATTCTAGTCCTAGAAAACCTAGAAAAGCTTATGGAGAAGTGCAAGCAGTTATTGGCTTTTTCTACAGATGCCTTTATGGAGTACAGTGATGGAAAACTTGAAGTCACAGGACCTAATGCAACAGCCCAAATCTTTGCAACATATCCAGCTCCCTATCTGTCCCTCATAAATGGATTTGCAGATCAGGTGAGTGCACTTGCTGTCTTAATTCTACAAATTAAACATAAAAAGACCTGTAAAGCCAAGCAGTAAAAAATCACATAGATCTAAAAAGTGTGCCCAATCTCACCATTTTGTCCAGATGTCCCCTTGTACAATACAATAAGAATGCAGTGCTGTTTGCAGGGGGTTACATTTTAGTAATATTTTACAAGCCAAATAATTTCAAGTTGTTCTTTTCTCATACATCATCTTAATTGTTGCACTCAAAATGTCTTTAAAGCAATATATGTAAGAGGTTTTGCTCAGCATAAATCAATGTTTCGCCATAAATCTCAGCAGAGTCATGTCCATTTATACCAAAATCCAACCCATTTTGTGGACCTATTATTCCTTAAATAATGTTTAACCAGACAGTTTAACATACCCTGAACAACTGAGTATTCTGCTTGCACAAGCCTCCTCTCTTACCTTCTTTTTGCAGATAAATTTGTAGTATTAATTTTTCAAATTACTGGATCTGAAAAATCCTCAAATTCATTTCTAAGCTGTGTCCTTTAATTCCACTTATGCAACAGCAAAAAAAAAAAAGAGAAGTGTCACATCTTTTATATACTTCTAATCAACTTGCCAATCTTCTTTGGGAATTCATGAAATAAATACTATGTAAGTAAGGTAAGAAAAACAAGGGATGGTCTGAACAGAAATTCATTACGTAAAGATTGTGCAATCTGACTTCAAAAAAATCTAAATATTATTTTGAAGTTTTGCAAGAAAGACAGTTCTGATCTTTGGATCAGTCAACAGATTTTTCCCTAAGATATTTTTTACCCATGCATATTTCAAAACAAACTTAAAAGCAGATGAAAGATAAATAATTTTTAAACCCCTCAAACTTAAGCTTCTTCAAATCAGTACAGAAACTGAACATTTTGACATTGCTGAAGCTTTTGTCTGTTTTCCCATCGAGTTAATTATTAGCAAAATCAACATTGACAAAGCATTTGATTTAAGCAGAGCTATACTTGCATTGAAGTAATTCCAAGAAAATTTCCTTCATCAGCTCAATTAGCATATGCAATGGAGAGTTCATGGTACAGTCATAAGTGCAACCCTAATTTGGGTAGCTCCTAATTTTAGCTGCTCAGTTTTGACTTTGCAGATGTCACTTTTTCTTCTGATGTTATCCAATACCTGGATAAAGAGATGCATTTCTAGTCTAATTTATCAGCATGAATTACAGTCACATAAAACACTTCTATATTAATGGAACTGACTGCATTGCTATGGTGGCAGAACTACCAAAAATTGAGTGAATATCAGTGTAAAATTGACAGGAAAAAAAAAAAAACAAACGTGGAAACAAAGCATTAGGCCTCACACAGGAGATGCCTTTTAAATCCTCTATTCTTTCCCCACCTGCTTGTTGCAGATTTTTTTTTCAAATGTCCTCAGCACATTTCTTGTCTTTGTCTTACAGCACAGGTACCAAAACTGCTCATTACTGTGAAGTAGAAAGGCACTGAGTTCCTAATTTTGCTATTCTGTATAGTGGGATAAAACTAAATACCAGCTCTAAGCCACTCCAATCCACAGAGCTGCCATAGCCTCTCTTTTCATTATTGGAAAGAATCTACACATATTTATTCAATATTCTTTTCTTTGCCTTGGCCAGGTGATGTCAACAGCTGTTCTTCTTCTGGCTATATTTGCTATTTTTGACACCAAAAATAACAGCGTACCCAAGGGCCTGGAGCCAATTGCAGTAGGACTTCTTATAATTGTTCTTACTTGCTCCTTGGGAATGAACAGTGGCTGTGCCATGAACCCAGCCAGGGATCTTGGCCCAAGGCTCTTCACAGCCATTGCAGGATGGGGAATGGAAGTATTCACGTAAGTACCCCTGCAGATGGAAGTCAAATGCTTCTGGCTAAAATTGTTTCTAGGAAAGTAAGATCCTGATTCAACTTGGTACCAAGTCATACTTTATATACATACAGGTAATTCTTTGCATACCAGAGGTAGCTATTCATGCACTTTAAGCCAGATATCCTCTAGGAACTGGGTTTAAAAAGGATTTCCTGCTCCTAGGGCAAATCAAACATGCATAATCTCTAATATCAATCATTGTTTCAAGAAGACCTTTCCCAAAATATTAGAGCTTCTTAGAGGTCACTGAAAATATGAGTACTCTCTTCTTGTGTCCTTCAGCTTTCAGGAAAAAAAAAAACCAAACCAAAACAGGAGAGAATTAGGAGGAAATATTTACTGGGTGCTGTAAAAAACAGAGACATATCAGATTGATTTAGCCTATGATTACTTCTGAGTTACTGCAGGAACATACAACAGTCTAAAAGCCTGACTTCCTGGCTGAGAGTGAAGGAGTAAAGGAAAAGCTCCCTTGCTTTTCCCACATTTCAGAGCCCTCTCAAATCCCCATGTGAGCACACACATGCTCTTGGCTGGCCTGATGCACAGCTAATTAGCTGCACATCAAATCCACATCTCACACGTATCCAGGGGAAGAGGCACTCTGGGGTATCCAAGTAAAAGTAATCTGTCATTGGCAAGCAGATCTTTTAGTTTATTTTTGTATTGTTTGTTTTTCCAGTTATTTACTAGCAGAAATCCCTAGTATTACCATAGCATTGGAGAGTTCTGGTTAGTAGAGATTTTACTGTAGCAAGAAATAAAAGAAGCACAAATAATCTCTATTTATTCAGTATTATTTCTATTTACAGAAATCACGTACCTTATTTGAGGAAAGCTGTAGCAAAGCTTTTCTCATACAAAAAAAGCCAGGCATGGCACAGCTGAAACAGGCACAGCAAAGGCCAGAGCCAAGGCTGCATGCAGCCCAGCCCTGGTGAGCTGCTGGTGGGACATCAGATCATTGGTCTGGTGAACTCCAAATTTTTCCTCCCCAGTAGCTCTTACCACTGCACCATGGGACTGCAGGTTTTAAAAAACAAGGACACACGGGGTGACATCCCACACTCAGGATTCTCCTCTCTCATACCTGTGTAATTACAAGGAGTTGTTGACTGTGGTATTAGCCATGGTGTCATTCTATCATCAGTAATGTATTATGAAATTGACTATTCCATTACTGAAAGTTTGAAAGCCTGATTGTACTGTGATCTAGTCACAGAATACCTGTGAACTGCCCTTCTCTCTAAAAGTATGGTCCTACTCATTTACATAAAAAAACTACTAGAAAACTCTACATCTATACCAATATGGACCCTTTCCTAGTATAGTTTAAGGTTTTATATAAGAGAGGGATTGCAGTCCCACTGTAAAGACCTAGTTAAGAAATTTTAAAATGTGAACATAATAAATAAGATACAAAATTGCTGATCCTTGCCAGAATAAACTTACAACAATATAAGGAATGTGAAAATTTGAGGAAGAAGTCTTAATCCCTGCCTTCAGTTAAAAGGCTAGAGCTATAACCAAGTCCAAGGGAATGATACAACAGGAATATGTTCTTATTTATTTACTGCACAGGTCCAGGAGAGACTTAAGAAGAACCTGAGCCATGTTAGGTAGCTGGAAGAGCCATGGGAAAAGCCTGAATGATTGTAGTTAGGATCCTAAATTGTCTGATACTCTGCTGTGCCTGGGCAACTTAAAGTAGTGCAGCAATAGTTGACAAATAAAGCTTGGATATCCTGACTTAAATGGAATTCACAACCTTGAGACAATGCTTAAGCCCTCTAGTAAAGGCATGTCCAGGAACTGGGACCTGAGCATGAAACCTCCACAGAGACACGAGGGTAGTGCTGTACAAACAGCAGCAGGGAATGCTCAGGAGACACAGAACATTCTTTGGGGGAGGATGGAAGCATCTCCCAAGGCAATTGAGTCCATGTCAGAATGTTCTGGTGCTGCCTACAGAGCAGCTGGGGACCACCAGGAAAGCCTCGCTTTAAAATAGATCAGATTCATAACAGCAAGATTTTCTACACTGTTCCCAGCTCTAAACGTTGAGATAATTACCTCACAGCAGAGAAATCCTCTCCACCCTTCTTTTGTGCTTGCAGGTACAGTTAATGCTGGTTTTATCATGTTCTCAGGAAGGGAGCTAGCCTGGAGTGGAGCCCTTCTGCTGGACCACGGAATTGTCCAGATGACAGAATTCATTTGACCAGATGTTTTCTAAATGTTGCTGTTACTACATTTTGCACAAAGACACCTGAAGGAATATTTCCCCCAAAACCAAGCCAGAAGACACAAGTTATGAAGTGTTCTCCCTATCCCATGCAAATAGTTTGTTTGGGTTAAAGGCTCCCATCACAAAACCAGGAGTCTTTCTAAAGCACGTGCTTAATGTTCTGATAAACTTGGGGTATCATTTGCAGGCGGCCCGGAGAGCTGAGCCCGGCTCAGCCCAGAGAGCAGAGCCCGGCTCAGCCCGCAGAGCTCAGCCTAGAGAGCAGAGCCCGGCTCAGCCCGCAGAGCTCAGCCTAGAGAGCTGAGCCCGGCTCAGCCCGCAGAGCTCAGCCTAGAGAGCAGAGCCCGGCTCGGCGCTCGGCGCCGCTCGCGCGGTAACGCTGACACCTCGTGGCCGCCGGCACCGGGACACGGCGGCAGCGCCGGGAGAACCTGGGCTTGGGGAGAGCTCAGGAGACACAGCTCCTGTCTGTACAGGAACTGGGGCAATTTAGCCTTGCTCCCGGAGTGCAGCTCTGCAGCCCGGATTACCTCACAAACGGCGGCATCTCCCTTTCCCGCAGCAGCTGGCTGGTGGAAGGTGTATCTGCAAGTTTAAATGCGCCCAGGTTCCCAGTCCCTGTAGCTTAGACACTGTACCTGGGAGTTTCCAGCCAAGCACAGTTCTGCTGGCCAGGCACAGCCGGGGCTGGGCTGGGATCAGCTGGGCTGGGATCGGCAGGGCTGGGCTGGGATCAGCTGGGCTGGGATCGGCAGGGCTGGGCTGGGCTGGGCTGGGCGCTCTCCGGGCTGGCGGCAGAACCCAGCGGGTACCAGGGGCTGAGGGCACTCAAGGGACTCTGTGATCTGTGCCTGGCACAGCGAGTTCTTGCTCCATGACACTTCATGGACACTCCTGATCCACTGCAGTTTTGGCAGCACCCTCCACAAAGGTTTTAGACCCAGCATCTCAGCGCAGGGTATCCAGTGCGCCGCTGACAGCAGCTGCTGCAAACAACCAGGATTTGGGGAAGGTCACACAGGCACTGACAAGGCACAGGCCATGAAACAAGCTGAGAGAAATCTGCCAAGAAACACCTTCATTACACACCCATGTAAAAAAATATCACATGGAAGAACACATGCTTGTACTTGATACAGCTTTTGTTCTGCTGATTAATTCAATAAAACCTTAGTCCATGCTTGTTCCAGGAATTCAAGAGCTCAACAACCATCAGTGATTCAAAAAACAAACAGATCTATAAAATCAGTAAAACAACATCAGAAGTTATTTTATATCCTCAGGGCAAAATATGAATAATTCCAAAGGTAAAACATACACCTCCAAGGTATTTCTGAACAAGCTGTAATAGTATAATCAACAGGGCACCCATATTTTCCCAGTTCTATTCTTGCATTGTGACAAACACAAGCTCACTTCTGCATAAATCTATACAACTGAGCACTGAATAAAAATCCTGACAGTTTAAAAGTTCCCCTGCAGCTTCCTGTAAAGTTCCACCCATAGATGCATTTGTCCCTTTGTATTTCTGGGAGAAAAAAAAAATTCTCCATTTTCAATATGCATGAAATTGAGGTAGCTGGATTTTCACTGGAGACTCACATATTCAATTAATACAGCACGATATCAAACCAAAACACCTTAATGTATCAATACAGTTAAGAGACTCCGTGCTCTGAAATGGATACTCAGTTATTTACTGTCAGAATGTGGACCTCTAGGAAAAGGAGAGCAATTCTGCCAGCCCAATATTCCTGCATAGAGAGGGTTTTATTTATTGTTTTATGCAGTTCAGTGGTTGACTTCTTATTTTAAATGTGGCTGTAAATCTACATATTTAAAATTAAATCCTAGTAATTGTACAAATGTAAACATTTCAGTGGAACCAGCATATTGGACTTTCTTAGTGAATACAAATATTCTAAGATTAAGTTTTAGGTGTATTAAACTTCTAAGCATGTATGTGCCTCTTGCTGAAAGATGTCACACTTTAAACATAGATATAAGATATATAATTGAATCTTGACCACTCTGGGCAAGGATAATCAATGTTACAGTCACTGTGTTTTATTACATTGCGTAAGATAAATATATTCAAAATTCAGTTTAATTTATTACATTTGTCAAGAGGAGAATAGTATGTACTATTGCAGGTGTAAACTTGCATGTTTCCATGCAGATGAATTAAGCAACTTTCGTAACATCCTGAAAATCTATTCACAAGCATCTGAAGACAGCACAAGTCAAGATTGCTGGGCAACAAATATGTCCCTGTTCATTTCACTGCAAGTCAGTGAAAAGTGCTTTTCACAAGGGAGAAATCATCCTCTGTCCCCAGACAGACATGCAGTAAAAAGACCTTGTTTTCTAAAATGCAAGTACATTTTGGAACAAATCTGGTGCTTGTTATTTAGCATTTCAATCAGAACCAGGCTGTGTTGGGTAGGGCAATGGAGTGTCACCCATTTATAGAAATAACAAAAAGAGAGGGAGACAAAATAGAAAGGGATACACTATAGCAAGGGGCACACCAGTGGATCTGTTCAGTGACTAATTCACAGAAAGGTGCTCACTAGAGTAATAAGTAACACTAATTGTTGTTCTTTTTGTATTACAGGGCTGGTAATAATTGGTGGTGGATTCCTATAGTTGCACCTCTGCTGGGAGGGGTACTTGGAGCAATGATCTATATAATTTTTATTGAAATTCATCACTCAGATCCTCAGTCAGAAGAAAATGAGGTGCATACTAAATATGAATTGACCAACATGGCATAAGAAGTGAAGAATTTCCTCTGTCATTTTGTTGTGCAGTTTTTATGCAAATGGTTGTTGGGACCACTGTAGGAAATCCATATGCTTATATTAGAAATTCACCTTTCAAAGCAGAAATTCTGTATATAAGTTCAAAATTAAAGTCTTTCCATGAAACATTGGGTGATCACATTCAAAATTGGTATACTGAGAATGGGAAGGCTAAATTGTCCTTTTCATGTGGCTTTTAGGTCAAGTTATCTCTTAGATGCAATTGTAGTGAGATGAGGCACTGTCCTGTTCATTCAACTCATATGATCTTAATCATGTTGCCTAATTAACTGAAAATAGTTGAGATATTGATACAAAACTGCATGCATAGCTAGTTAATGAGTTCAGTGCTGAATAAATGTGCAAGAGCATCACTTACTTCTTAAGAATGGTTTGCCTAAACATTTAAAACAATACCTAATTTGGCTAAATGCCAATTGAAGCAGTTTAAAATAACTTCACTAAATTTTATGGAGCCACTATTGATCAGCAAGAAATCAATTCCTCAGTGATTAGGTTTAGTAACTCACAATATGATCACAAAAGGTAAAAAACTGTTTGTTGTAAGATCAGCACAAAGAGACAAAGGGTAACTTCTGCACAGGGTCTTCAGAGCATTAATGCTTAGTTATTTTTAGACTATTTACTTGACCTTTATGTTAGCCAATATTAAAACTCTTATGTAGAATACTATTCTGAATCTCTTCCTCTGTGCTTTCTGGATACAATTCATTCCTGTGGAGATGGCCCAGCAAGAGGCTGATGCTGTGCAGAGGTCAGCACAAAGCCAATCTCTGTATAAGCTTTAAAGAGTCCTGCTGATGATAATTTATATGGGTGGATTTCATCTGCATAGTAGGAGAAATTTTTAATTGAATTTAATTTGAATTTTTAATTCAAATTAAAAACTGGTCTCAGAGGTAATCCTAGATCTGAATTCTCTAAGGAAGGCCAGATCCACATCACAATTCTGATGTGGGGGTTCTCTCTCACTAAACAGAAATGGTTGGACATACACCCTTTCCTAAATATCCAGCCTAGAAAATGTAATTATTTCTGCTTAATCATCGTGAATTGAATGTATTCAGTTAAATCAAAGTTTATTTCTATTATGCATACATCTATCCATGGTTGGTGGTGGTGATCATAAATAAACAGGTATCTGATTCAGCAATGCTCCTGAGCTACTTTCATGGCTAAACTTCAGAGCACCAGTTCAATTCACTCATTTCAGGGTACTCTTCCCATTGGATTCCTACAACTCTGCTCTTTCAATTCCACACTACATTCCTGATTTCACTCCTGAAGTAAGGAGTCCTTTGTGTTGCCACTGACTGCCTGTGCACTTCTGTGCAGTATCTGCAGAAATGTTTACAAAATATTATGGTCAGAACCTGCCTCAGCATTTGGGCTGATCAGGTTTTTATCACTGCTTGTCTTGAGCACACTCCCTGTGATGCCATACCAAATTCATGGCAGGAAAGGGACAGAAATAACAGGTCAAGCAAATCTCTGCTTGCTGCAGCTCCAAGTGTATACTTGGGGGAGTATAATTCCAATTGTAATTATGTTTTTAAGAAAACTTACATAACTGTAATGAACTCAGGCTGCCCAGAGACATATCAGCCCTTTGCAAAATGCTCATTTCATTCAGTGTGTCTCTGCTGTGGGTTAAATTCTGCTGTACCCATGCACATTTGACTGCATCCTTGTATCACTGGCTGGAGAGTCTCAGGAACAAGAAGGGAGAGCTTGTGGAAACAGTTCTCAGTCAGTACAGAAGAATCAGAAGCAAAATGTGAAAATTAGTCCTAATTTTAGACCTTCTATTGGCAGCAGAGACAAGCTAGATCCTCTGTCGTGCATATTGATAAACAGCACTATGTAAAGCAGGATGGGGTGTAAATGCAGCTGCTGATCCTTTGTTCTACCCCTCCCCTTGCAGTGAGCACTGACTCTCACCCCTTGGTGATCCCTGGGCAGGAACATTCCCAGGTAGCTGCCAACCATCACTGTCTGGAGAGGAATTGCAAAGAAACAGTCTGAGGGCTGCCCTCAGCTCTGAAAAGCACTTTACCACTGACACCAACATCTAATATGAAATATCTGTGCAGAAAATAAAAAGAAACAGCTAATTAACCAGAAGTAACCAATTTTATCCAAAATGGGATGGGCAGATTATCACTTATGTTAGAATTTTGCATAGTCAGTAGGCTCCATATGCATCACTACATTGCTTCTTCCATTTATCATGGAAAACATGGGAAAAAGGAGAATACAGGTCAGGAGTGAGAAAGGAACAGTTTATTTATACAGCCTACTCAGGGACTAGCCCACACTCGCTCTATGCCTGTGCATTGGCCAAGGTACATAAAGTTGTTCATTTTCTCAAAATCCTTTTGATCACAATATGTTCTGTCTATAAAACATAAAATCTTGTTTCTCCTACTCATGCCATTCCTATGCACAGATTTTCTGTATGAATGACATTTACTTGTCTGAAGTTATTAACATGCAAATCTGAAGCAGTGACACACCAGTGTGATAGAATAACACTGTCTTAAAATAGGCTCTCAAATTGTTGTCAATGCTGTGTTTGCTTAAAGAATTTAAATTTTAATTAATCATTCAATATTTTGTAAATTCCTTGGGGACACAAGGTATTAATATCACAATTCATCCTGGATTCATGAATGCCAGAATTTCATTCAGTAACAAGGTCCTGTAGACCTGTCTCTGATTGACAATTTCAATTTCAAGGAATGAATTCCTGCTGTCGGAACAGACCTCAGCTGAATCTTTAATACAAAACTATGACCAGTGTCTCCACATGATAATGGGAACAATACCAATCACTTCATTCCATAAACTTCTACGGACATTAGCAGTTTGATAAAAAACAAAAAAGTATTTTGACTTTGTATGAATTATGCTATTTCCTAATGCCAACTGATATTCAGTGGTCACACTTACATTAAACTAATAATAATAACAGCTGGCAACAAGGTTTTCAGCTGAAAGATGTTTTGATTAATGAGTTAATAGTAATCAGTTTTGATTTTAATGTTGAAAACAATTAATTTCAGGGCATTGCTTAATTTTCATTTTGGGTTTGTTCTTTTTGGGAGCAATGTGTTTGTTCCTTAGAGCTAAACTTAGTACTTGGGTAATTTGGAAAGCCAAATTAAAAGTTGGCTACTGCAAGTTATTTTATTGAAGTCAGTGAAATTATTCACAAGTGGTGGCAATATAGGCAAGGATAAGTGACCAGAGAACCAAGCTCAGAGTATGGCAGACATTGTACTTTCTTGGGGTTTTATCTGTGGGTCTGGATGTTCAAATATTGTGGTTCAAAATAAATACAGTCAATTCCTAATAAATGCATTCCAGTGCTATTTTTATATATACAAAAGAAATCTCCCCTCTGGCACCTAAGGACTTAAGAAATAAATACTGCCTGTTATGACCTAGGATGCTTCATAGCCTTGTGCTGGAAGAACAGATGGACTAAAACAAGCTGGGTTCCCAGAGCTCAGCCCTGTGGCAGGTTCTGTGGCTGAGCAGCAGTGCCAGACAAGAGGCACCAACACAACCAGGGCCTCCTGCCCTGGCCCTTCTCCCTTCTGCCACAGCTTTCCCACTGTCCTAACAGCAGCCAGAGCCCAGGTGGGATAATTTCCTGAAGTCCCTCTCCAGAGATTGCTTTTAGGCATACATATATCACATCAGATTTGGCCTGGAGGGTTTACAAAATGCCCCAGGTAATTTATCCATCTCCTCTACAGATTTGTAACAGGGGCAAGCTTTGCTTGTTTCAGTAAAAAACCACAGGAAAACCTGTGCTATGGGAACAAGGGAAAGGGTAGGTGCTTCAAATTTACTCTGGGAACCAAAAAAAAAAAAAACCAAAAAAAACCCACAAACAAACACAAAAAAAAAAAAAACCAACAAAAACAAAACAAAAAACACCAAAACAAAACCAAAAACAAACAACCTCAGCAAAAATATATGAAGTAGCAGCAGGCCTTTTATCCTCCATCCATCCTGATGAGCCTTACCCTCCTATCAGTCTCGGGGACTTTCTGTTCTCCTTTCCTTCTTCTGCCAACAATATGTGCTGTGCTCTGTCTCCATACAGTACAATACATCTCCAGAGATTTAAATACACTGTGCTTTCCTCAGTTACTTATGAATCTTAGAAAGTTCTCATGAGAGAAAATTCAAGTTTCACCTCACATGCTTGTTTTTTTGGCAGTTGCTTGCATTTTTTCCCCTCTGCTTCCACCAAACAACCTTGTGCTGGGAAATACAACAATTAACTGTAACTTTCAGTAACAGCTGCTCTTTTTCTGCTTAGTACAATTGTTATTGCATAAGTGAATGCTTCTTTAAAACATGCACAATTTTAAAAGCCTTCTTTTCCAAATCACTATTAAAAAAGCACAGGATTAACCAGGAAAACAAAATGCAGAATCCATCAGTTAGTAGTTTGGATTTTTGTCTTCTATTTTGCACTTACAACTTGGTAAACAAATATTTTTAATTATTGTTCTGTGGGTGTTAATGCCTTTGCTTGTTTGCACAGTCTAACAGCATAGTCTCAGAGGAGAAAGTAGTAGGTAAATATTTTTATCGTGGAGTTTCTTTGTATATTTGAATCAAATATTAGAAGAATCCATATAGTACTAAGCTGGACATGACACATGCATATAATTTCCCTCTCTTTGCTGATCACAATTTCCTTTCAAAGTGTCTGTAAGATAGGGAATATGAATAAGCAGCAGCTTATAACAGCAGTGATTTTTGATCACTTATCAGACACACATGTATGCCTTGGGTGCAAATTCTCAGTACCATTAAGAGTACTAGTTTGGGCACATTATTACTAGTATTTCCTCAGCATTAGGCACATAATAGTTCAATAGGTGAAGAATACTTTCCACACCCTCAGAAATAACAGTACGTTGTTTCACTGCACAACTCTTCTCAGGAAGCCTTGCCTGCCTTCCCATTATAAACACGGCTGTGAATGAAAAAGCAGCAAAGTAAACAATATGTTAAGACTTGAAAAGTCAGCATCTGAATAGAAGGAAATGAACAATCAGCCAGAACTGAACAGATGCAACACTTTCTGTAGCATGACTGAGGCATCAGATAACAAACATGAAGCCCAAGCAGCAGCACATGCTTGGCAACAAGCACTGCTAAATTAAAGAGGCAGGTGTTTTGTTAATGCCTTTTAGACAGACTTTGAAAATTAATTTATTTTAGAATTGAAGGACTAAATTGTGGTAGTGTTTTCCATAGCAGAGGAACAAAATTTGATGATTTGAACAATCTTTAAATTATTGAAACCGGTGGAGGGAGGAAATCAAGGGTGGGGCACGGAGGAGGAAGAATGGAAATCTCAGGGGAGAAAAGGGAAAGCACAGCAGTAACTCACTCAACTGCCAGTCCTGTGAACCCTGCTGCAGCTGCTCAAAAGAGGCAGTATGCACCTTTCCATGAAAACCACACAATATAAACACAAAAACTGTTCAATCTTCATTTCCATCTCGGGTGTTCAAGACATTAGCAACTGATGGCTACACTGTGCAGGAGACTTCTGCTACACAACCATTCTGCCACCTAAGGCAGGAGGTCTGCTTGGCTTCAGTGCAGAGAGAATTCCATCTCATACACATGTATTCCTCTGGGGGTTCATGTTTTACAGGGAACAGAATCAACATGTTCCTGAAGATGCTTGCACTGTAGAACACCTATCAGAAACACAAATTAAAAGAGACTTGAATCCAGCTGCAAGATTTCCATGGAATCTCAGGGAATAAAACAAGTGCAAAGGCTCCTCCATCAAGTCTTGGAAGAGGAAAGCATAACAGAAAAACTTTGATTCAGAACCACATTGTCTTCACAGCTATGGATGCTTCAAAGTCACAGGCCATTTGCAAATTTAACATATATGCAAATACCATTATCACCTCAGAGGCTTCCAATCCAAGAAAATATATGATGGCTGAACAAAATATGGATGTGAACACACACACATTTCAATCTGTTCTAACACAAAAAGACAAAATCCTTCCTCAAAATGGAAGCCATTTTAAGTCCCATTTGCTATCCCAGGTGGTTCTTTGAAATCCAACACAGGAAATCAATCATACATTTTAAACTAACTAAAATCTACCTAAAATATTTAACACACCTGAAACTGGGCCTTTTCTTCTTTCAAGTTTTTCACCTGCTTTTCTGATACAGCTGGCAGCAAACCTCTGCTTCTCTCTGGGGCTTCTGTCTTGCCTAAGTCTTTCACATCCACTAAGCATCAGACCCCACACAAAATATTCCATTTACATGAAAACAAAATCAATTTTGAGGCAGATTTCAAAATACATATGGTTCCATGCAATTTCAATAACATATACTGCTAGTAAACTGGACTTCCAACAATTTACATGGCAATTACACTGTTTTCCCTTGCCTTTGATCAGATGTATTGCTTACAGCAACCTGGCAGAACAATAATTATCTCACTAGGGTAGATCTCCAGTACACAGAATTTGGATTTCCTGCTAGGAAAATCCTAGAACAAGAGACATAGTTCAGGTATTGGTGGATTTTATTTGTTGTACAAGGTTGACCCTGAGAAATACTGTATTACAGGATATGATGCATAAATCACTAACAATCAGCTTGCCTTCAGATTCAGGGCAGAAAGTGTGTTTAGGATTAACAAAATTCTTCTTTGTACATCTGGCTTCAGGTAATTTAATTAGCAGTTAGAAAGCTAGAGGCAAACATATTCCTAAAAGATATTAGGTGAACTTCAGAATACAGCTATCCATCCAAGGAGTGTCAGCAGCTCTCTTCACATGTAGAAAGTTAACTTCATGCCCAGATAGCAAAGAAAAGTGAAAAGTTATAAAAGAACTATGACATTAGCCTCTCTGATGGCGTTTTAATGTACCATGATTGGGATAATCAAACTCAAAAATAACTAGCTTGTTTTACTTTCAAACTTTCAAACTATTCTTCTTAATAGATTTATAACATCACAGCCTGTGGCTATGAACTTTGCTACTGTCATCATTTTCACTGATGCTCCTGAATGTGTTCTCCTCTGTTCCAGCTCTTCAATATTTATTTTTAAATAAACACAAAGGAAGTCCTTTCCTGTGTGTTTTATTTGACCTGATAATAAACACATCCTCTTTCATGACCATCTCCCCCCTCTGCCCTGGTACACACAGGCATGTGGCATGTTGGGCTGTGGGAGAGCAAAGTGTTACACACCAGGCTTCTAAAATAATTGCAGCTGAGTCACCTCTGGAGGGTTTTATCCCACAAACTTTCCTCCTACAGTGACTTTGGGAAGTTTTCCACTGTCAGAACAATCCTTTACTCTGTAGGGCAGCTTTATCAAAAGCAGTGCCTAGCACAAAGGCTCTAGTGCCACCTCAGCTTCATGGTTATGGAGGAAGAGGAGGGGTTCACTGCTGACTAAAGGTGTCCAGCTGTTCTGAGAGTCAGCTAAAAGCCCAGACTGAGAAAAAAAGAAACTTATTGCAGCATTTAAGCATAAGGAGTTTCAGTTCCTTCTTACCTGGAGAAGCGTGTAGCATAAGCTTACTAAAAGAAGAAAAATATTCTATTTTACACTGAAAGCACAAAATTTAGTTATATCTAGAGATACATGACCCTTGTACTAATTGTGCCAATAGTCACAATATTTGAAAACTGTGGTATACTTGGAAAGGCCATCTGTGCAGGGCTGCAATGTTCATACCCCATTACCAGGCTAAAGTGCCCTAATTACATTGTTTGTGTGTGCCTGAAAAACTTCATGCTGCTTTTGGACAGGATGACTAGTGTCTCTAGGGAGCATCATGAAAAGGTCATGTGTATCTCACAAGAGCTTAAGAAATCCCTAGACTTTTAACAAACACATTAATTCATGTTGAATAGCTCACATTCCAGCTACACTTCTATTTTTAGGTTATTTTTTGTGCTTATATAAAGAAATGCCACCAGTTTTAAAGTATTTTTAAAGATACAAAGGTAGCTGTTGTCTTCTGTGCAAGAGGCTGTGGGGGAAGAGGCTGCTTCCACTGTACTGGAAGGATCCAGAACAGGCAAAGTGACCCACACTGGAATGTGAGCTAAAGGCTCCACACTGAGTTGGGGAGCTCCTTGTTAAACTGATTGGTTGTTTTGTCCTCCCAGGACCCTTAATAAAATCTTGACAGCAAACACTCATTACTGAAAGAACACATCAGAATATCTCGGTCAGCAATGACCTGATCTAATGGTCACTCCTCTGTCAATATCTGAGATTTTCCTAAGGGATAACTGCTTTTTCCTATTGAAGTGTTGAAGGGCCAAAAATTAGAGAGGCAAGGTTTGCCCACAAGAAACAGAACAGCCCCTAAAAATTATTTACACATCCAGAATACTGCAAAAGTACTCTACAAAAGAGAAGAGACAGACATCAGGCAGAGCTGTGATAAGGATTTCATAGGCACAAACAAATTGCAATGACATTTTGAATTTGGTAGCCAAGTTATGGAAACCTACATACAACTGTTCTCCTCAAGATTTGTTCTAGAAAAAAGCACTTTCTTATGAACCCTGAGTGGTGTTCTTCTGAATACCCATATTCAGAATAGACTAAATACAAAGCAGCAGGTATATAGCAGGCTGCTGGCATGAATTAAGCATATGGAAGTATGACTGTTTAAATGATAGCCAGGCCAAAATTATGGGCTCTACTAAAGATGACTTAAAACTGGGTCTTCATCCAGAATTATATTTCTTTTATTCATGAGAAAGCTCCACAATAAACCAAATCCTAAATATAGTCTTATTCAATTCTTCAAAAAAAAATACTAGAACTGCAATGAGATCAAATTTTCTTCTTTTGTGCTTCTGATAATAGAATTAAAGCACCCCATGTGATATTTTACACTTTTCCCCTACTAATTGCCTCACCACCAGTCTTGCACACTCTGTATCTTCTCAGTATTGAAGTTGTTGCCTTAAAATACTAAAGAAAACATGAATACTACATCATGGAGGACAAAGTGTTTAAAATATGTCAATATATTGACATCTTCTGGTCTCTAGGCAGTTTATATTTAGGTGGTATACCTATAATAAGCAAATTTAGGAACCCAGGAATTACAAAGAAAGTCCATACAAGAAGTCACTGAATTAAACAGTAACACATGGCCAGAAAATATCTTCCAGAGACCAAAGAGAATAAAAATTATGTAAACCAGGCAATAGAAAGAGATCACTTGAGATGTGTGTTCTTAATCCTTGTCATCTTAGAAGCACTATGAAAATGAAATATTATCAAAAGACCTGATTATACTGTGAGAAAAGGTAGCCTAATTGTGCAGACTAATACCAAAATCTGTATATAAATATATAGCCTTAGCACATTGCCCAATGCTGCTACAAAGTGGTATTCGATCTTTTGGGACCACAAGTTTTTTATCACTCTAATTCCTTTTTTATCAGCTCATGATTTTTAATCAGAGCAATATTTCCACAGTCCCCTTTGCCAATAGAGAATTACATATACACTTAAGCATATGCTTATGAGAAACAGGATTGCAAGCTCATCACTTCATTACTTGATAGAAAATTATGTTTAGACAAAAGATAGAATGAGAAATTAATTAGTTCCCAAGACAGCTGAAAATAATGGTGCAATGCAACCTGCATATTTGTGATCCAGAAGTTTGTTTTGGTTTGCCTTATGTTCAGAGAAAGATTTAAAACTCAAATCAAATCACATTTGTTCTCACAAATTTGCCTTAGCATTTATAACAGCAATTAAAAGCAAATATTCATGATTTGAAGTACAAGGAAGATGTACTCCAAAATTCTCTGAATTCTGCAAAGCGTCAAAATACATTTATTCATGGTTTGAACTTCCCATAAGAAAATAAAAACAGCGCTTGAGAATTTGAGTCATATCAAATTGACTGAATATATCCCCAAATTCTAGACATGCATTAGAGTGTTTAGGTTCCCTAAAATCTGCCCAAGCATTTGGAGCTGACTGTAGGGTGATGGTTTTGAGCTGCAGTCACAATTTATTGACTAGGCCCATATTTCCTATAGAAATTGATATAGTGCAATAACTCAGGACTTTATGACCACTGAAAACAAACCCAGTGATTTTAGCAAGTTTTGAATCAGGTTCTCCATGGGCACACATAAAACATTTACCTACTTTCTCTAGCTCAATACTTCCTAGGATATAACTGCATTTTCTTGGGTATTTGCACATTTCAAGGATAACTGATCATTCTTCTCCTACTAAATTGTTTTGATCTAGACTTACATGAATTACTTGCATACTTCAGCAGTTGTGCACTAAAATTAGGGAGTCAATATTTAATCTGTTTATCTCATGGTAATAGCCAACCCTGTCAGGAGTAAAGAATGCATCAGAACAGTGTGCTTCAGTCAAACTCTTTGGATATGTGCAATACTCAGAGTAGTTGCCAGTATTTTCACTGACAACCCAGATTTAGAAAACTATAAACAGAAAGGGAAACATTTTTAACAGCTAACCTTCAGCAGATAGCCCTCACGTGAAAGTAATTTGTACCTTTTATAAACATTACCCATAAAGACATGATGACATGTTTTAGTCTCAGTGAAACATGTTGCACAAAATCTTGACACAGTTTACTTAACCCCTCTTATAGATGTAAACCATATTTGACCTCCTCCAAGACACTTTCACATACCACATTCACTGTCTCATTCATTTGGTGAAAATACTCAACCAGTACTCTCAGGATCATGAATTGATTATAATTTTCAGGTCTTTTTGAGTTTAAATCCAAGAGATCTCATCAATTCAATTTTGGAATGTAAGTGATACAATTTTATATCTCATTTATAGTCTGAATTGATTTCTAAAGACTTGCTAATAGTTTACTCTTGAATTCTGCAAGTCAATGCCACAAATCAAGTACTGTCTGTTCTACATGAAATGAAAAGTTTACCCCAAGCTGTGACTAAAAATGAGGTAATGTGGACACTTTTAAAAAGTCCTACCAATTATTCAAGAGCAAGGCTGAGAAGAAAATAAAGATGTCTCTTCAATGTTTGAGTATCCATATTGCAGAAGGCAAGCCTGGTAAAAGCCACAGGACCAAGAGGGAAAGAGAGGATTCCTAAAACTATGATGACTCCTGAAGAAAACGTTCAAAATCTGTAATGTATTTTGGAAGAGTTGTGAGGCCACACAAACCCAGGGGCACACAAAGCAGATACCCCCATCAGACCTAGCAGTTTGGTGAAATCAGGAGATCTCCTCTCTCTTTTTCAGCCTGACCTGCCATAGTTGCTAAAAGGCAAAGGAAACAGGATGCAGCTGTGGCCAAAAGGGAGGGAAGAAAGCTTGGAGCAAAAATTCTTAAAATTGAAGGGCTAAACCCTTTGGCTGAATGCACATACCTGTGTCCTTAGGCAGCTGAGCAGGATTTGCTGTCTAAAAAATGCTGCAGCTCTCTAGAGACAGCACCACACTCCTTGCACCCCTGGCTGAAGATACTGACTTGGCTCTCAGGAGTTACACAGATTTATCCATTAGGCTGCAGCTGGGCTTATGAGCCTTCCCCTACTCTTGACCCACTCCAGCATGTGGAAGGTCTCAGCCCTGCAAGGATTTCAAAACCAGTATCACAGACTAAAAAACCTTCTCTGCAAATAGATCTCATTGCCATGAAATTTCTGCAAAATTAACATCTCAAATTGCCACAGGAGTCCTGCAGCCGAAATTCCTCCTTTGCTGTTTCCCTAATAAAGGGAAACTTTATGATTCTTTAAAACCAACTTTTTGGTTATCTCAGAGAATCTTCAGATTTTTAACTAATTCTGCTAGTTGAGTAGCACATTACACACAGGAGAGCTTAGTTTCCAAAAACCCCTGGCACTGGTCTGCTCTTCTGCCTGAATTTGCCTTGAACAAAATACAGCAGCACCTGTCACAATCTGAGCACAAAGAGCTGGTTACCTTCGTGATTAAGGTGTGGACAACATCAGAGCCTGAGCTGGCCTCACTATGCTGGCAGGTAGCCTGCATTTGTTGAGCTTCAAACCAATATAACCAGGCTGGCAAAAGCATTTCAGTGCAGAAAAAGCCATTTCACCCAAAGGAGGAAAAAAATAGCCAACATATAGTTCCTAAATGCTCTATACCCTTAGCCACAGTTGCCTGCTGTTGATCCTGCTGTGCTGTTTTCTGGGCAAACATGTTGGGCCTCATTCTGCTGAAAGAAGCTCAGCCAAATTTCAGCCAAGCAGGAAAATGTTTTGACAAAACTACACAAATCTGCAATGGGGAAAATGGTCTCATGTAGCCAGCCATCCTATTATTATTAAACTTGGGAGCAGTCTACAAAGCCTTGTGTCAGAATTCAGCATGACTGAAACATCACAGAAAAGCCAGAGACATGCCTGGTGGGTTGTAATTTTTTTAGAGAAACACACTCCATGGGCCATAGATG
This sequence comes from Erithacus rubecula, assembly GCF_903797595.1. Classification (NCBI taxonomy): domain Eukaryota; kingdom Metazoa; phylum Chordata; class Aves; order Passeriformes; family Muscicapidae; genus Erithacus; species Erithacus rubecula. The sequence goes on from NC_136666.1 coordinate 15,222,298, forward strand.
AGTGAATCAACATAGCTCTGTGGCCTTAGATGAACTCTGAATGTCCCCAAGACCTTGCAAATTCAGGCCAAAGCCCCCAGGTCACCAGAGCACACATTAAGCTTTACGTCAACCTGACTTATAATGTTTACAAACAGTATTTGCTGAGTAGGAATAGTCTTCAGAAAAAAGATGAGGTTCAGTATAAAAGATTGTGCCTTCATCTGGCATCTGAAGATTTCACTGGATGGAAATCTGAACAATGACTTAGAAAAATAATAAAAATTAACAGTTTGGCATCAGACAGAGAATGTTCTGCTGGGACTGTGTTCATGCCTGCTACTCTGCTTCCAATTAACTTGATTTTAGAGCAATGGATGCTCTCCAAAAATTTATATAAATAACAAATGTAGTGAAAAGTACAGATTTCCTGGAGTGTTTTAATTTAACATTAACCAGATGCATTTGTAATAAAGGCTGAATTCAAAGCCTGGTGCATTAAAGCATTTAAACCATTTACAGTGGAAAACTTCTTATCTAGAAAGAATATGCCCCAAGAGATTCACATGCATGCTTGTAACTATTCAATATGGCCAATATTTTAAAAGCTTATAGCCAGGTCAAGCCCTGTGGTGCATTCACCTGTCATTGGTATGAAAATATGGGCATGAGGTTTGCCAAGAAATATGTATTTATGAAATGTTCCCCTTAGCTTTATCTGCAGGGCCTGCTCAGGGACAGAATCCATTGAAATGGATTTCTCCCTGAAGCAGGTATGCTCCTATCTAGTTACCCCCCAGATGCTCAGTGCCTTTGGCTCCCAAATCTCCTGGTGTTCCACAGTGATTGGGGAGCTCTGGGTGAAAGGGAAAGCAGACACAGGGATAAACTGAGCCAGGGAAATTCACACCTGGAACAGAACAAGCAGAGCAGGACCTGGCAGAGATGGGGTAGGGAGCCCAGTCTGCTGGGTCATGCTATCCCCCAGGGACAGAGGGAAAACATTTCAGCCACCAGGAGTCTGGGGAGCAAAGGTAGGGATGAACTTTCAGAGAAACAGATCCAAACATTCAGGTCTTGGCAGGCACTACTTTGGAGATTCATCTTCCCCTTGAAATGTATCTATACATGAGTACTCTTTTGGCATCCTCCTAAATCATTTCAAATCAGACTAGTCATGTACTTTGCATGCAAACCAAGGTATTATACACTGAAAAAGGGAGAGTATATTTTAATAGATTCATGTGATCCACTAAGAACCAGTAACTTCTCATGGAAAACTCACTGAGTCTGCTGAAAGCCTATATTTTTCCCTTCTTTGCTGTTCTTTATTTATTAAGGAGATTTGGATGACAGCAAGGTTATTTTTTTCTTGAAGTTCAATTTCTTCTTCATCTAAAACCACAAGCTGCTGACTGTGAAATTGCAATTCCTCATGATGAAAGAGAAAACATTTGCAGTAAGACATTAAAAAGGAAAACTGTTTAAGGCCAGAAGGAAGCATCAAGTCTTCAAAACAAATAAGATATGGTGCTTGAAGGTATAAAAAATATATTTTCTGAAGATTTATAAGGATAACTGGATCTTTAAACAATGCTGGTATTTTCTGGCACTTTTCCTGCAGCTTTCTGCAAAGCTCTTAACACTGGAAGAACTCTCTTGATTTCTCCTAGTTTATTCTGGTAATTACACCAGTCCATTTTATCCATATTCCTGATGCTTTCTAGGAATTCACCTTCTGCTTTCTAACAATCCATTCACTGCTTCCTAGGAATTTTCCCACTACTTTCTAGTGCTTCCCTTACATTTTTGAAATCCTGATACTTTCTAGGAATGTCCTGTCTATTTTCTGGGAATTTTTCCTACACAATTTTCAGAGTGTTCTAGGAATTCACATGCTGCTTTCTGGGGATGTTCCTGATGTTTTCTAGTACTTCTCTGTATTCTCTATAGAGAGATGAATTGCTTTAAATTTTTAACATGAGTAATTCTGAAATGTTAATTTCAGAATTTTCCATTTATAATCCATTGCAGAATTGGGATGCAGACAAACTGTTTCTTCTCCCCTCTGGAAATGCACAAGAATTTACTTTGACACAAAATTATTTCATCATAAACTCAATTTAAAGGTACAGCTTCGAAAGTTGCACTTTCTTGTTTGCTACCTTACTGATTTACTGGTATTAAAATATTTAGACCTTGCACTATAACTTATTTTCATAATTTCTGTCCATGCAGTAGAAAAGAATTGTTAGAGGTTTTGCTACATGATTCTCATAACTGCTGAAGTTTAAAGTTGATTAATACAAATATTTGATAGGAATTTTATTACTACTGATGTGTTACTCAGTTCCTTTGCTGTCTATAGACAGTTGGCCAGCCAATGTTTTTCAAAATATGTTTGAATTCCCTTGGATTCACATGGAGTCCAAGTTGACATCTTGTGTGAGAGTGAAGAATGATTTTTAAGTGCTGTCTTGACATTTGAGGTGTATCCTCATTTCATAATGAAATATGAAGCATCTATTACACAAAAGCACATTTTTCCTAAGAGCTTCTATTTCTTTAAATTTCATTATTTAGTATTTCATATTTAAAAGGTGGGTAAGTATTTAGCACATACACAGACAAGAGAACAAACCTTCCTACACATAATTTGCCAGCTGCTACACAAGCTGTTGAAATACTTGCACATATAATTTTCACTGCTCTGTGTTGGGTGCTGAAGGTTGGACATTCCTCACTACAAAATCACTACTAGAAACAGAATTGTACAGCAGAGGACAGAATTATTCACTGCCCATCCATATGAAATACACTGCAAATGCTCTTGCAACTCGAATGGTGAAACAGAAGCCGGGAGTCAAAATTCCTGTGGCCCTGGGCCTGGTTAGATGAGATGTGTTATCCCCCAAATGCTATTAAGATGTGAAGCATAAATGTTCCAACAAAGTTTTGTACTGTCTGTGAAGGACCTGTTATTTCTTTCTTAGTATTCTCCTAAGATTATGGCTCTGCAACTAGGTCAGCAACCCATCAAAAATCAGTGAAAGTCTGCAAAAACACATAGACCTGGTACTGTTTCCATTGGCAATGGGATAAACCAGGAGAAAGCCCAGTGAAAGCATTAAGGTTGCACCAATGCAAAACTCACATAAGTGACTGGAAAATCAAGGCAGCATTTCTACTGAATTGTGGTTTGCTCTTCAGAATGCATACTGAGAATACTTTCAAGATTCCAACATGTACATGTGAAATAGCTGCAATACCTAATTTGTAATCCTCTGATTTCATATTCACATGATGAATCTACATTGTCACAACAGAATAAATGTCCATGGGAGTGGACATTTTTTCTGTCTACAGAATTCAGAAAAAAATGAAAAGTAGACAAAACAGCATTTTGGCATATGAATATGCTTGCCAGGATTTAGGACAAAAGATTTCCTTGCCAAATTCTTCTCCTTTCCAAAGTCATAAACAAACATCATATAATAGTCTTACATTAACTTCCATCCAGATTTTCTTTTTAAAATCTATTTCAGTCTTTGTGCTATAGACAAAACCATTCTGTTTACCATGTGTCTTGTCATCCTCACTGAATTTGATTATACAACAAGCTCCTAATTTAAAAACCATTGTAATCCATAGAAACATTCATATTCATTACAAATTATTTTTTCCCATTTGAATTAGAAAGACAGAACAAGCAAATCTCATATAGTGTGGCCTTCTGTAGATTATCAGTGCAGCCAGTGGCAGATCTGTGAAGAATTAGGTGCTTTTCACTTGTTCCTGGAGCTGGCCATGTCTTGCAAACAAGTACTGCCAGGATTTGAACAGTCAAAGGCACTTTTTGTTTGCTTTCTCTTTAGTTCTGTAATGCACACAGTGGATGGAGGATGGAGGGGTTTCTGCAGACTTTGGGAAATAACATGAGCTAGAATTGTCTTCAATTCAATAAAACTACACACACAACCTATCAGCACATAAACTGAGCCTTCAGCTGCACCTTTCTAAATAAAAACTTTCTTCCCACACAGTTCGAATCAGCTGAATGGTGATGCAAAGAACTTTCCAGGAGAGGTTGGTTTAGAGCAATGACTATACTCTCTGTCTTCCCTCTTTTCTTTTACAGAGTTAAACACTTAAAATTCTGCCAACAAATGCATTCTTTTCCCCCTAAATTTTAAGACAAGCGTGTAAACATTTAACTTCAATCAAGGGATTTCTAACAGCTAGTTAGATATCACAGTCCATTATTAATTAATGAAAAAAAAAAAGTATCTTATGCAGAACCTAGATTATTTGGAGCATCAGGTACTCATTTAAAAACTAAAAACACCACAGTACTTATTTTTTCCAAATTTTGCAGGGCAGAGTTACAGCTCCAAAACTCATGGAGACATTCTTCAGAGGCAGTCTCCAAGAGACAACACTGCTCTCCAGAAAGGAAAATAATGCTCTGTATTTCATAGAATCACAAAATGGTTTGGGTTGGAAGGGGCCTCAAAGACCTCCAAAGTTCCAACCCCCTGCCATGGGCTGGGGCATTTTCCACTAGACCAGGTTGCTCAGAGTTCCATCCAGCTTGCTTTGAGCACTTCCAGGAATGGAGAATCCTCAGCTTTTCTGGAAAACCTGTTCCAGTGCCTCACACACTGAATAGAGGTAAAAAAGTGTTCAAAGCAGACTTTGTAACAAGAGGTTGAGAAAAGACCTTGGCTGGAACTGTGGCTTTACTCCACTTTCCAGAGCAGGCTTTGATCTGGGCTTCACAGAAACCAGCCTGAGTGGAAAACTACCTCTCTGAAATTCACTTCAGTGTCTGCTGGTTATAAAGCCCTGGAAAGTCAAAGACAGTAGATGATTTCAATTTTAAAGAATCCAAAATTAACTTCTTCACAATAGCAATTAATTACACCACTGTGATCAGTAATGGGGTCATTTACATTTGGATTTGCCCTGCAAGAAATATTCAGTAATTAAGAAGTTCCCATTTCTTTCTCTTTTGGAATGGGAAACAAGATGGCTTTTCACACATAACACTGGTCTTTAAAAAGCTAAGACAATTTGCTGTACCTGCTGTCCCTGTCTCTAAACAGTTGTTTAGAGAGGCTGTGTGTGTGCAGGGTGACCCCTGGGAGAGCTGCACTGATCTCTTCCTCTGGCTCTACTGCCATGTAAGTGAGCAGATGCCACCAAAACTTCAGGGAACAACTCAAATGTTGACTCTCAGCATCAGTTAGCATAATTTAAAATGCGTGGACTTTATCTGCACATCTGAAATATAATTTCTTTTAGTGGATCTATGAAGATACGACAATCTAAATAATACATGGAGCAATTTCCGCTTCTGAAGAGTAAATGCAGCTGTTTGTAATGAAAGATCCTTTCATTACAAACAGCTTTTCCCTCCATAAAACTCCTGGATGATACTTATCCCTTTGTGAAGCATATTCTAGTTTACCACTTGGTCAGTGGATGGATAACTATTTTTTTCCTGTCTTACTCATCCTGAAGGAAAAAAGAAAAAAAAACCCCAAACAACAAAAAAACCAGGAACATATTCTCCTGATTATAGCAACTTTTTTTATTAATGATACAGACAGTGGACATTATTCTCTCTTTTTATCCATGATTAGTATCTCATGCAAAATATAGGCTACCTAGGAGTTTCACTCTTACAGAAGACAGCAGAAATGAATAGACATTTTAAAATGCTTGGATTTAGAAGTTCTATATGGCAAAAAAACCTTCTTGTTCTAATGAACAAAACGTAATTAAGAAAGAAAACCAGAAACAACAAACCACAACAAAAAGTTAGTGAAGGAACCATCTTCCTCAGAGAAAGCTTTATAAACAGAGTCATTTTTGGAAAAGAAGGTTTCAAAACATAAAAAAGAAGTCTGTCTACTGTATTGAAGAGAACAGTGTTTTGCCTACATTTTTTGGTAAATAAAATTGATTTAACCAATTAACTATCTGGCTCCAGAATCAATCTCATTTTGTCATGGAAACAGCTTGTAAAACCCTGAACATAAGGAGAGTGCAGGCTGACGTCTGAAAGTTTCAGTAAAATACTCAGTACTGTTACATCTGAGAAATGCATATTTGCCAAATGACAGAATGCAAGAAATTGCTGCTCCCTCTTGTTTAAGATGAATTGTGAAGCCTGGATTGTGTGATATCCTTACTTGTCCTATCAGGCAATTTGCCAGCATGCTTTGAGTCCTCAACACAGTAGTCATTGGATTTCTGCTTTACAGCAATATTTAAAAGACTAATGGTAAACTAGAAGTGATTTCTCTGTATTTTCCAGCCTTAGATTATTCTCTGGCCACCACCATAACATATTCTGTAGGTAGTTCTTTACAAACTGATTCCCTTGCTCTGCATTCATAGCACTGGTTAAAAGTGAATGAGTCAATTTGTACCACACCATGGACCAAGCCAAGAATTAAAATACTGAATCCTGACCCAGACTTCTTGAAGAACAGGGACTGGGGCATTTGCTTAGACTAGGCATGAAGCCTTTGTTTCCATTTATAATCTGACAGTGGATGAATATCAGATGGAGAGAAAGAGAAGCAGCTGGGGAAGGATAGGGATGTGGAAAACCAACAACTGTCTTGGACTCACACTTGCAAACAGAAGTCCACACAATTTGGATTCTCATTTCTGTGAAGTGGGTGTTTTTCTGATTCCTATATTCTTACCTCTGAAACACCATGGATTCACAGTTGCATGAAACACTTCAAACTGAGCCAAAGTCTGAATTTAATTATTGACCAATTCTATACAAACACAAACTCATCAGTACTATCAGGAAATCAGCTCACTGTTCATGTAAAGGGGCAATTCTATTTCCTGTCCTGTCAGACCTTACAAACTAATACTAAAACTCACTATGGGAATAATACTTTTGAAAATAAGAGAAATACCAAGTAAACCACCAGAAATTCTTATGTAATCCTTAGTATGCAAAGTTGTTCAAAAATAGGGAAAAAAGCACGTTTTCTTACAGAAACTATCTTCAAGACAAACATAGTTATGTTATACATGAACAGAAAATTTAGTAAGTGATAGTCTATTTTTAGTTGTTTAACAACCCTAGTATAGCCATCTTCTGCTCTTGGCAGCATACAAACATCAGTGCTCCTGGCAAATGTGACTCAGTAAGTTGCCACTGCTGAAGTGACTCTGAGCTGATGAATGTACATAGAATGAAATAAAACCTAATAAGATCTTACATACTCAAACTAAGGAGTACAGACATTTCAGATATTGCTGAAATTTGTACTAATTCAGCACTTTGTGTCACCCAATTCTATTCTCCTTGTACCCCCCAAGGCTGAAATTGCATTAAAAAAAAAACAACTTAATTTTCAAGAAAATACAAATCACAAAATAAAAAGAGAAGGGAAACTTTGATAGATGCAGAAAATGCCAAGAGCAGCAAAATTTGTGCTAACGTTTTAAAACAAAAACATAAAAATTAATTCTTAATAAGCCCAGAAGAAAATGTTTTATAGCAGGCTACAAAGATGGGAAGCATTCCCATTGCTGGCAGCATCCTAGTGCTCTGTGCACTGATGACAGAAGCAGCACAATCATTGCAGGGGAATTTTGGGAACAGCTCATCACTCCATGTGCCCTGGAGTGCCCAGATGTGCCAGCTGTTCTCACTCCAGCTCAGCTTTGGCCATGTCACTCTGCAGGCACAAGGTGGCACCTCACTAAGATTTCTTTTTGGCTGGTCTGTGAGTTTTGTTGCTTTTATCAAACAATCTCTTCATTTCGTTCTCATTTCAAACAATTTTCAATTTTAAAATAGGTAAAATTCTAGCCAGCATAGCCAATTTTAATGATTATGCCATATTCAAAAATGCAAACTCAAAAACATTATGATTTAAACACCCCATTTCTTCAGAGAGTACAAATGAGTCAAAATTCATCTATCATATTTGTAATTTGGGATCAGAATTTTGCACACACACACCCCCAATTTCCATTTTTGCATTTTTGTAGGTCCGCTGCAATTTACAGGCTTGGAGGACGGGGAAACTCTTATCTCCCAGTGTGCAGGGGCAGCATGGAAGGAAAACATGAAGCCTGAGCTCTCTGTTCCCATTCTTTGGCTCAGCTCACACAATGAGTCAGAAATGAGGCACCAGAGACTGAAAGAAACGAACACACGGAGAGAAAAAGGCAGTGTCACTTGCAAAGCAGACAGTGTCATTTTGGCCTGCTGTAGTAACAGAGATGCTGTGATGGACAGCATTTATGGTTTAAAAGCTCTGTATTTTATCCTCAGGGTGATAACTCTGAGCTTTCTGATGCTTTTGACTTTGAACTTGGAGTAAAAGTTCACCCTTGCAGAGGGTGACCCAGTTTGAAAAGCGTTCTGCTCTACAGCCAGACAGAAAGCTTTGCACAATTTTGGTACCAATGTTAAAGAAAGCTGAAATTAAAATAGAAATAATAGTCAAGGGAAAGCTGAGCCCATCTTACAAGAGGAGGCTCTAACAGTTCTTTGTTTATCATGATAGTACAAAAAGTATTCTTGTTTTTTTTAACACATCAGGGTCAGGGGTAAAAACTCGAGCAGAGAAGCTGAAAAAAAATGCCCCCCATATTAAAGTAGGGGACAGTCAGGAAACCAGAAGAAGGTTTCTGCCTGGCAAGCCAGAGAAGTTCCTCCCAGGAGAGTGCAAGATGCAGAAATTTTAATCATTGTTAAGCAGACCCTGATAGTTGTAGCCAGGAGAGGGATAACAGGACAGAAATGGCACTATGGAGAAGGGCTGGCTTGGATATTTACTGCTAAACCCTGGGGCTGGCAGGCAACAGGAACATAAAATATGGGGAGAAGCTCTGAGGGCTGTAGAATACTCAAAAGAAATGCAGAATGAAGACATCCTATGTTGCTTTAATGGTTTATTCCAAAATTTTGTGCACTTCAAAGTACTGACTATGCTAACTCTTCTAAGATGTTGGTTCCACCCTAGCAGCTGTAAATGCCTTTCTAAAAAGTTTGTTGTCCTCTTTGCCTCTGCTCAGCTCATTATCCTAGTTTCTAGTAATTAAGATTGCATTTTATGATTTTCAGCCTTAGTCAATTAATGTTTACAGTTTTCCATGCTACAAAAATAATACTTGTGATTTTTTTAATTAAATTATTCATAAATGGCATTGGTTCCACTTGAGATGTACATATAATGTGAACAGGACTAAGGAGACACATAATTCATCATAAATTTTGCTGCATTTTTTATGTTAATTGAAGATACATGGAACTGTTCACATTAGGTGTAAATCTTTTCAAATTATCTTCCTGCTTTTTTTGAGAAAAAATCCAACACTTCTTTAAGCTAAAACAAGGAAATAATTTTTTATTCATCTTTACACCTCATTTTGGGCAATTTTTTTCCAGCCCTGACATAGTTCTGAGAGTCTCCTTGCACAGGTGCCTTGGTGTGCTGCAAAACACCCTGAGAGATATGAGGAGGCTGCTTTTTTCTGCAGTGCTGCCACATAAATGCTGTCAGAACTGTGGCACAAAACATGATATTCTGTCTTGCTCTATTGCTATCCAGACCACATCCCAACTTACGTAAACTTTATTTTTTTAATATTATTCCTTCCAACCAGAAGATTGACTGTTTCAATAGCATAGTATTAAAGCAATGGGCCAAATTCAGTCATTCTACTGAGGCCAGTAAGGCTTATCCAATTTACAGTGATCTAATGGAGTCATTTCTGACTCACACCAGGGAAATCAAGGCAAATTTCACCCATGTCCAAATGGTTAAATGTATTGAGACATTTTTTTTTCTGCATGTTCATCATCTCATTGGTGGAAAACAGGTCAGTGCAAGTCCATACTGGGGAGCACTAAGTTCCATTGCACAACAGGATCTGCTTTGGGGGATAGGAGAAGGGACCATGACTGGGCTGCAGCTAAAAGGGAGTTTGTGACCTGCCTTGTTGATTTATTGTAGGACTGGGACAAATCACCAGAAAAGCTTCCATCTGCACAGTCAGAATGTGATGCAGAGATTTACTGTTCTGTTAAAAGTGAAGGGTGGACTGCCTTGGAAATACACTGAAGTATGATCCACAGTATGAGGTATGATCCTGAAGTATGAAAGAACATGAAAAGTTTCACCTTGAAAAGCTGGATTTTAAATTGCTCCTTTTCCTTTCTGAGCACACATAAAAATGCCTCTGTTAGGAATAGAAGTAGTAATCTTTCTTTGCTCCTTCTTCCTTTTCAAAGTCTGCTTTCCACTCTGATGTCTAGTTTAGATCTAAATAGTTGCAATGAAATTTCCAGTCCCAACCCAAAGGATTAATCCAATTGAATAATGGAGTACACATTCCTGAGTGTTAAACAGAGCTTCATTGCAGATTTAGTCAAAGGCTTTGCTGTCAGGGGTCTTAAAGCAAGAGAGTGTCCAGACACAAAGAGGCCAGGCTTTAGCACAGTGTGGACAGGGCCACAGCAGAACTGGGCCAGCCAGGGAATCCATGGCATCAATACAGAGAGATGGGAACGATGGAACTGTCTCAAAACAACTTCTAATGTAAAAATAACAAACCTAGAAACTGCAGGTACAAGGGACAACTTGCAAAGAGCTCAGAACCTGGCAAGCACAGAGGTGTACAGATGGGGTGGAGGGCACAGGACCCAATCCATAATGAGGATTAGGAACAAAACCACAAATGTAACTGACTGCCAGCCAACCACATATCGAAACCAAGAACAACACCTTATTTGTAACAAACTGGTTAACATAAGACAACTCTTCTTTCTACTCGCTCACTATCATGTATAGGATGTCCTCTCTCCTACCTGGGTGTCTCCCAGGGTTTGAAGCTGAAGGTCCCTGCATCTGCACATGAAGCCAGCTCCCTGTCCACCCCAATTTCCCCATTGGCACAGGAGGACCATTTAAAATTAATGCATAGTAGTTAATTTTTTTTCATTAGAATTGATCATTTTCACTGACTAGCAGGAAGGAGGAGGGAAACAAAAAAATGTCCATCTCTAAAGAGTGAAGGTACATACACATTTACACACATCACCTAGGGAACCATAATGTAAAACAAAACCAACCCACAAACATCTACAAATTCTAGGCAACACCAAAATGCATGGCAGACTCTTGATCATTTACCACTAGATTATTTCCCCAGTTAATGAATGAAATGTACCTTCTACAATGATTTTGTAGGTATTGTTTATCTGCAACATCTCAGGCATCTGTCCACACAGGTTCCCCAAGCAGGGAAGTTATCCTGCTACCTGCACTCTTCATGTGTTTTGTGTCCTGGTAATCACCAACCATTGCTAATCCACTTTCCTATTTATTGATAATCACTGTGATGCTAGATAATCAAGGATGGTAGAAGAACCTGTGCCAACCTGCAGATAATGTAGCATGAAGGAAGCAATAAGGAACACCTAAGAGTGCTAGTGGGAAAATGGCCTGGGGCCAACAATAGGGAGCACTGATCATAATGTGAAATTTGCAGAAAGTTAGGGAGAACAATTAGAAGAGCTGTAAAATCTCTGTTTCCACTGCCATTTGTTTCAGATGCTTTCTTTTCTGATACAATTAGCATCATGGCTATTTGCAAATCATATTTTTTCCAGTTGGAACTCTCTTTGGAAAGAGTTGCCAATATCCAACCTTCTTTACACAAACCAGTCATTATCAGATCATATTCAAATAATTGTTCCTTCATTTTTTGTGACTGTTAAAATGTTTCCTCTGTGGTTAATTAGGCCCATCAGGATATGTTGGGTAGTATTTTATTGTGTAATGGATGCACTGTTGAGAAATCATGACTCACAACTGAAACTGATTTTTTCCACATTCTGTTACTAATTTCTAAGGGTATTACTCTGATATATTCTACCAGCACCCTTTACCTTTTCTTAAATGTGGAAATCAGAGCATGGGGTGGGTTGCTGAAAAAGTCCCCATGTCTTTTTCCTCTTGTAAAGCTGTAGGAGCTCTGCCTGGTAGCAGAGGCATTAGTTGCTTTGTTCTCTGAATTCCTACAGCCTGTTCAAGATCAGACTGTCATTTCTCATGGAAAAGTTACCTTTGTTCTTTCTGCATTCCTAGTTGTCTATCTCAGACAAAAGTTCATAGCTGTTATTTGTGTTTGCCTAAACAGAGGAGTGCCTGAACTGAAGGAAAGGAGCAGTCACTAACAAACAGAAAAGGATTTAGAGAGACAGCCAGGGCCACGTGGCCAACAGGCATCATCATCTTCAACCTCATGACTCTTATTTCTTTTATCTGTTGTTTTTTTTGAGATTTTTCTTCAAATCACACACAAATAAACTTCCATCAGTTCACCTCTCCTAGAAGGGATTGTGGGAAATTGTTGTTTAGATCTCTTCTCTCTTGTTCTCTTTGGTAGCAGGACAACAGCCTTCAATTGGATCTGTGATGTGAGCATTTTTTTGCAGCCCTTGCTCTACTACATCCTGCTGGTTAAATTATTTCTTCAGACAGGCTTATGGCAATTTGATGACATATGAGTGCAAGGAAAGGTCAAAATTTGGCTCCCAAAATCTACAGTAATAATAGTAATTAATTGTTACCCAGTGGTTGTAGCTATATAAGCACTTTACAAGAGAATTTCAGTATTGCTGTTCCTATGTGACAGCCAGCAAATCAGAGTGAGCATGAGTGTGGCCGAGCCAGGAGGAGAATGCAGAGCTCTGGCTGAGTGCCCTCTCCATGCTGCATTTTAGTATTTGTTAAGGCAGCAACTAAAGTAAAGCTCTGCCCAGCAAATCACTGGTGTACAAGTATTTAGGCCACATTTCAGCATGAGACAGCACATTGCTACTGACTGTTAGAGCCACGTTTGCCTATCCCACAGGCAGTGTGAGCCCTTGATCCCTGGAAAACATGGATCTTGCTTCAGCAGTACTTGAGTGCAAGCCAGCACAAGGCAGAAAGAAGAGAGGACTGTGAGAGTCAGGCAATCCTGAAAACAGCCAGGACCAGGCTCCAGCAGGCTCCAGTCAGACCTTGCTCAGACACTGCTGGGGTGAGGGGGAGCACAGGATTGCCCTGGATGGCACTGCTACCATGACCAGTCACCTTCTGCCACATTTCCATCATGCTTCCAGACAATTCAGAGCTGTGAAAGGACTCGTAAATTAGAGAAAAAAATCTTCTAAAGATCAGTGGAACACATCCAGCACATTCTATAGTTAGGGGGAGTTTTAACTTCCTTAACTGGTGACTCCAGTGCAGATGTCATATCTGAGAGAAGATGGTGTAGTTCCACACTATCCCCAAAACCTTCCACTCTCTGTTCCAAGGATCTGATAGTGCTAATTATGCCATTTGCTTGGAGACACTGATTTTCATTTTATAACCACCTATCTCTTGTGCAAAGGTCTGAAACCACTCACTCATTCCACATAAGCCACACAACCACAACCAGGAGACATAAACTCAGAGAATAAAAAGGTAAGAAACTGGCACTTAGATCATTGTGCTCTTAGAGCACAGGGGCTGACAATCAGATTAAGAATCATTGTTCTAATGAAATGACAAGAGATTCACATCTGCACCATGCCATTTTAGTGCAGAACAATAGGATTGGTTAAAGCACCCTGAATCAGGTCCAAATTATGATGTAACTGCTTCACACTTCCCCAAACCCCAAGTGTAATTCTTTTGTGCTTCCAGCACCGTTTCTTTGCTGGAACTAAGACCACACGAGGGCAGTGTAGGGGGGGAGTAAAACCCAGGGATGCAAATTAAACTCTAAGCCTGATTTTCCTGACTCTTCATGAAATCTGGAGAGGTAGAGCTGTGTCTACCGAGTGGAGTGGCTCACAGTTACCCCACAAACTACAGAGGAAAGTTTAACACTTCTGTTCAGCCTCTTCTTATCATTGTATTTTCTCCTGCCTTTATTTCCTTCACCACTGCTGGGAATATTCTCTTTCCTAGAACTGTGCATCTGAAATGTCTCAGAAGTTGAGACTTCAGTACACTCTGCTCTGCAAACATACAGACACTGGGCTCCCAACAGAAGGGAAATTGTAAGAGATTTTGAAAGTCAGGCCCACAGTTCAGTGAGGTGAGCATTTTGTACTGGAGCAGAGTCTCCAAAACTGTGGTTAAATACCCCTGGATTCCCTCACCTAACTCAAATTCTCCCAGGAAAGCAAACAAGACCACTATTCTTGACTTTTGACAAATATAATTCTTGTATTATTTCACTAGGTTAGGAAATATGTTATTCAAAAACTCTTAGCTAAGCCTCTTTTCCATTCAAATCCTCTGCAGGGTTCAGTTCTATAACTCACTGACACAGCTGCTCAAGTGATTTTTTTCAAGATGAAAGCAACAGGAATTCTTAAAATCCTCTAACTCAGTTTTACTGTGAACATTTTCTTAACACATGCAATATGTACTTATATAAACTTGAGATTATTAAGTTTGTCTGCATTGTGCTTGACTGACCCTAGGACATAGTTGCATTATTCTTCAATTTATTTACCTTCAGTTTTGGTTTCATAAGCAATTATTTCTTTGAAAATTGATATTGCTATTACTTTAAAATTGATATTGCAATCCTGTGTAGTTAGATACAGTGATAAACAAGAGTTTGCTCTCATATCCTTAAGGAAACATGCAAATTTTAAAAACCTCAGTCTCCTGTCCAAAGTTGTATTTTTGTCCATTGCATGCTCTTTCTATTGCTGTGCAATTATTACTAAGGCATAGTAACATCTTCCTTCTATTTCCACAAGCAGGGCATTACATCCCTTGTATCACTCACACCAGCCACAGCTGTGACACTGTATCCTTGAAGAAAGCAAGGAAACTAATGAGGTAAATAAAACCTTTCCATCTGAAACCTAGTATTATTCCCTCCCACAAAATTCTGCTTTTCAGGGTATTCCTTCATGACATCCTGCAAAATAAACTTATCATATTCTCAGTCACAACTAACACTAAGATAACAAGCCCAGTAATTGCTTCTGTGTGTCGCACAAATATTTTCCTTGAATAGTGATTTTGTGTTTTACTGTGTATCTGATCAATTAAATCCCAAATTAGGGCTTAGTTTTCAATCCTATTTCCTTCAAAATTCATATCAAATTGCATGGACCTGTGCTCTAGTTCAAGATCCAGCATGTAGAATATTTTGCACATTTTTTACACACCATCTTATGCATCCTTGGTCAGAGCAGGAAATATAGTCTCCTTCATCCAAAATTCCTTATTCTTTCATTCAGCACAAAGCCAGCTTCAGAGTAACTGCTCATTACAGGCAAAACACTGGTTTCTCTTAGGGAATGGCAGTCAGCCTTTGATTTAAAAATGCCCATGATCTGGGCCTAAATCTTCTCTGTCTTTCTCTTCTGTCTCTGACAGTTTGCTATAATTTCAGGGAAGCCATTCTGCTGAGTTTGGGTAAATAAACGTTATGGTTGTCTCCCAGAGAGAATAGTATTTAGGTTATAATAGAAGCTTGCTATTTACAGTTTAAAAAAGCCAATTCTGAGTCCTGTCCTGAATGCCTAACTGCATATGTGACTGATGTAGTGCATTTTGTATATTTTGGCACAAGAATGTGGTACACAATGATCTTATTTAGCAATATTTTGAAGAACATGCCAATTTTGCAAAACCAACCATTCAAATATGTGACAGAGCTGTTCCTTCTGAGAAAGAGGGTATAAAATTGAGAATTCTTGGCTTGCGATGCAACCTATCCACTATTTCTAAGGAGGGAATCTTCATTAACGTCTATTTTCAATTTTTGTTTTATAAAATAGTTTATGCCAAACTGGGACATATCATCAAGTAAGGCCAAGTTGGGTAAGCACATGTTTTTTGTATACAATGAGAAGTACATTGTGGTCTGAATTCTGTTCAGACCGAAGTCTTTTACTAAGCTGCTTTTGTACAGAGGGGTTAGAATGAAGGCTTAGAATTAACATAAGATCTCTTGTTGTTTCTGATTGAGAATATTAGTGAAAAGACTAATTTGTATGAGAAGTTTAGAAATCTACTGTTATTCTTAATATCCAGTGCTGGTTCCTTCAAGTCAAGAAGAACTGAGTCATCCTGTGCCTCAAATATTGCAGTATTGGTTTCCATTATCCACCACATCAGAACAAGGACATGTAGACATGTACATTTGACTTGGGTTTTACTAGGTTTTATAATTAACATCGATGCATGGATTATTATTGAAAGGATGGAGACAGCTGTGGATTGCTTCTGTTTAGTAAATGCTGATTTTTAAGTGCTTTAGATGTCTATATTCCACTGAAAAGTAAGTGGGAATCTGTAATTCTGCTGAAACTGTTAATGATGTACTCTCTGTGTTTCTCTACTTCTTTTATTAATAGATTTCTGTGTTTTCTCCTAAAGTTTTGTAAATTATATTCAAAGTTACAAAATCCAAAATGAGACAGTTAAAAGATGGCACAATTCTAAAGCTGTTTTGCAATTTTAAATATTTAACATCTTGTTATAACAGCAATGAATAGATACTTGGCAAGATTGACTAAAACAGATGTTGAAAGAAGAAAACTAGTAGCCATTTAACTGTGCAAAAGGGCTCAAATATGATTTGGAGTCTATGGGAAATGTGATGTGAGTAGTTATTGTTGTGTCTGCCAATTAAATAAAGCTCATCAAATTATTCATAGCAAATAAAATCTGTTGCAAAAACAAACCCATTTGACTCATAGCAGACTGTTCAGAGATGCTTCAGTTTCACTAAATACATTTTTTCTTCATTTGAGAGAGATTAGGAGATCATCCACAATGGTCAGCAGTTGCTTCGATTGCTGATGTGCATGACAGTAACTGGTTTTTTTTTTTTCATTTTCCTTCATGACAAACGTTGACATTTTGGAAGGAATAGATACTTTCCTATTTGTAAAGAACACTACTTTCAGTACAGTTCATAAGGAAGAAAATAAAAAAGAATGAGCACTAACACGTCCTAACAGCTCTAGAATAAATTCTAGTAAAGTATTGAAGCATGACCATAATAATTTCAGTTAATTAATGAACTAAACTCTTCTGGTATAAATGTTTCACTGTGAGGAAAGAATAAGTGTAGTCACACAACAACTAAGTGATACTGAATAGTCGTGCTCAAGTTTACCATGAATATCTGAATATAGCACACTGCATAGAGCACACCAAATACAGCACCTTTATTCAAAGACTCTGATTTCTAAGACAGTAACATATCTTTCAGTAATAGCTTTCATGCTGGAAAGGAATTTATTATTTTTCTTGACTTTGAATCTGCTACCTAGTGAAAGAACCCACTTACACTTAGGAGAATAGGAGCACAGTTCTGCTTTTTACTTGTTGAACTCATCTACAGAGAGAAAATTGCCCAGCCCTACAGTATATTCTGATTCAGGCTATATGAAAGGATCAGACAGTGATTCTACTTCACAGCACAGAGACAAAGGTTAATGAAAGCCAAGACCTTGGGGTTCAAAATCTATTCTTTGCTGCCACCATAACCATTCTGTGGATTAGAGAGCTTTCTTGCCATGTGGCTCTCCCACAACTGGAACAGTTTCCCATAAACAACATTTTCAGTTTAGCTGTTTAGACTATTCTGGGGGAGGTTTCTGGAACAGCTGTGCAGTTGAGCATTTCCCACTAAACTGGTAGTTAAAAACCACTTTATGCAACTAATTCAGGTGCTGCACAACCGTGGTAGCACTGGAAAGCAAGGGTGATGCTGTAGATAAACAGCACAGTAGAAAGATAAAGATTGTGAAACCTCCTGCTCAAATTTTACACAGTTTCTGGGTTTCCCTCACCTTTCAGACAATGTGGACATTTTTAAAAGAAGCTGTAACATAATTAGAACAAAATATAGAGCCTTAAGAAACCATGCATAGAACATCTGGAATATTTAATTGGACTTCTCAACAATTTAATAGCTTTTACTTCTGGAAAAAAAATATGCTAGCTAACCTCATTATCCAGAAACACATATCCAGAAAGCACTGAGCCTCTGTTTTTAGTAAATCTCCACTCTCTCTTTACTTCCCATTTTGTTCTGTAATTCTGCAATGCTTCTCAATTAAACTGCCTTTTTCATGATAATCAGTGGCCACAATCTTTCCAACCCATAAGCAAACACCCTCTGTCCCCAATAGTCTCTGTTTTCCATCACTGAATGCCAGTGATGAACGGAATGAACAGTTCCCCCTGTTCAGTGAACACACTTCAACACCTGCATGTTCTGGGCCTCAAATTATTTATTTGATAGCATTTATGTATACAGCATCTTTTGTCCCACAGCCTTTTATTCAAGCCAAAGATATACATGCTTTGTCCAGAGGTCATTTAATCATGGAAATGCAGCCAGCCTCGGCTGGAAATGCAGCAGCAGTTAATAGTGCATAGCAATATAAGAGCAGTTTAGGTCAGCAAACTATGAATGCATTTGTTCCTAATGAAGCTGCTGCTGTAATTTAGGAAAGAAGCAGAATAATTATTCAGTTTGGAGTCTGGCCAGGAGACTAAAATTAACAGCATTTTCAGTCTTCAGTAAAAGTGCTCAAGAGTTTAAAATGGCCACAAAGAATGTGGACCTAGGTTTTAAATTTCATTTGAAAGATGGATGAGCAGGTCATTTTGCTGTTAATGGGGGTCTAATTGGTTTGCCTCAGAGCATTTTTTTGATCAATACTTTCTACTTCTTTGTGTAACAAAGATTCTGCATTCATCATGTCTCAATACTTTTACATTCAGTGCTCTGCAATCCGTTAGTTATAAACCCCATGATCATGTAAGACCAAAGTGAAGAAACTGGAGTAATTTTAGTAGTTTGTACATTGAAAAGCTGTGACTTTTAAAACTAATCATTTTATCTTATATCTATGAGGAAAATCAAGAATTATCCATCTAATGGTTTTAGATCAAATTAGGTTTCTTCTAGGAGTTGATTTTTCAGCTTCTTGTGCTTCCTTACCAAAGCAAAGATGGGAAAGAAAAGTGTCCTTTTTAATTTTAAGTTGATGGCTGGGAATTTGGATGCCCTAGAATTACAAGTGGTTGTTCCAGGTGAATAATTGTTTCTATCCCTGTCCCATGCTACACAGAGAACCTTATGATTACTCAACCCCTTCACCATGGTGCAGGAAAGGGCTTGGCTCATCCCTCTCAGTTCATCTGCTGAGGACCAGGCTCCTCTGATCATGAACCAGAGCTGTGAGTGCTCTGGACATGAACATGGACAAAACTGACACATGGCAATTTGCATCAGGAAAAGCTGAGTGCAGACAGTCAGTCATATTGACAGCATTTCTTTCCCAGGGAGCCTCTTTCACACACAGCAAACCAGAATATGCTGCATCCACAGGAGTGCCATGCTCTTTGCTAGGGTAGCACATCAGCACTAATGCACCAGCAAAGCTGTGTGAGTGCAGCCTTAGCCAGGCCTATAATCTACTTCTGATCTTGGCAGTAACCTCCCACTGACATAATTGATAGCCTGCTTTCAGTCATGGACTTCACACAACCTAACATTTACACTCTGGCCCATAATTATATTT
Source organism: Erithacus rubecula (assembly GCF_903797595.1). Taxonomy (NCBI): domain Eukaryota; kingdom Metazoa; phylum Chordata; class Aves; order Passeriformes; family Muscicapidae; genus Erithacus; species Erithacus rubecula. The sequence goes on from NC_136666.1 coordinate 15,241,880, forward strand.
AGAACATACACACACCTCTTCCTGAACAGTGAATAAAAAGCTGCACAGTACATCTTTCAAGAAGACTGAAAAGATTCCACTCATCCATGCCTAAAGACAAAAGTCCTATTCGAAGTTTTCCATCATGTTGTGCAATAGTAGTTAACGTTGTCAATCTCCTCAATGTATCTTACAAAGATCAGAGAAACAACTAGTATACAATTTCATTATTCAGGTGAAAAATGTCCTTCCTTACAGCAATCCAGTTACTGAGGAAGGAATATATGTTATGAGATATTACCAAGATATATACATTTTTCATCAAACATAATGAAGCTGGAACAAAAAAATGTAAGACTTAACATATCTGTGACTTTTTACCTCAGGAGACCAGCAACAAAGCAGAAGGTTTTATCAAGTTATTTTATTATGAAAGTGAGTGATGTGCATGCTTAAAACATCCACCGAGAGAATGAAGGGCTGCAAAGTATTAAAGTAACCCTAGACCACATTAGCATAGCCTTGATCTGCAAGAACAGTACTGGCAATAAACTTTAGCTCAGTACTGATCTTTTTTAACTTCACCAGAATTTCTTGTAATATCCTTTGTTATGTCAAATTTCAACTTCAAATGCAGTGAGCAAATTGCCCCATGTGTTTAAGTCTGGTCCTGATTTATACAAAAGGCACATTCTCTTTCTTCAAACGTTGACTGAACAAAGTCCAAGAACTGTACTCAAAGGATGATTTTTGGTTTCAAGTTAGCAGTTGAAAAAAGTTGTGATGTTTATGTTGCCTTTTTTTAAGAATGTTATACCATAATCTAGAAAACACACCATAACAACTCCCTAGTAGGTCTGTAATATAAATATTAATTGGGAATACTTTTAAAGACCATCTGATTTGTCATCAACAAAGAGGAGGATCAGTGTTCCTTCAGATGACCAAGAGTGCCTGCCCAGGGAAAAGAACACAGTCTCTTCTGAAACGTTCCATTTCCCATAGATCTGAGTTTCTGTCAGTCAAAACAGCTCAAGTCTTGAAAGAAATGGAAAAATGAAACTCAATTCTCAGAAGGCACTATACTAACCACTGCAGTGCATGCACTTTTAATAGATTTATGGCTTATATGTATTATAGCAGTTCCTCTTTTGGCAGCCCACATTTTAAAGAAATTTTATTTACTTTCTTCTGGGACGGAAAGTTTTTCTCCTCATAAATCAGCCTGTTGCAGAATACAATCATAATGGCATTTTGCTGCTGCTTGGATAAAATACAATCAGAGCTCTGCAATCCTGAGGTGCAGTCAGGAACCAGCTGTGCATAAGCTGCCTTCCCAGGAGGAAGAGATTGCAGCACTGCTGCCTCTATGGCATTCCAACACAATTCTCCAGCTGCATATTGGCTTCAGCTCTTGGGACACAGGGTCAACTCTTTAAAAGTCAGATTTTTGAGGGGTTTCCTTCTCTGCACCCACTAGTCTCAATGTACCAAATTTCCCTGGACAAAAATCCCAAACCAACTTCCTTAACAGAACAGCACCATTCCTATTCAAAGCCTTCAGTGAAAATAAATAGCCTTGCTGGGAAGCACTTTCTTCCAGAAATATGGTATACATGGATATTTTACACATTAGGATACTGCCAACATTTTAAAATGCCAGTTGTTGTCATATCTGTAGTAGCTGGGCCCTGTAGTTCATTAACAGCAGCTATTTCTGTGAAGCCATGTTCAATGTAACATTGCTTCCACAGTTTTGATTTAGCACTGAATTAACAGAAAATATTGTCTAAATCCTATTTCAAGTTATTACTGGTTATTATCTATTATTTGTTGTCATATTCTGTTGTATTCATTTTGATAAGCATTTAATTTAACATCAAGTAATATTTTCTTCCAAATAATGGGATCATCTTCTGCCAAAAGCAATTCCTTTTTGCTTGCTTTTTTGTTTTGTTTTATGAAATGAAATCATCACCATGTAATCCAGACTAATCACTTCCCTGACAATCTGTCATCAAAATACAGGGATACATGGCTCAAAATATAATACAAGCAAAATATGGAATGTCAAAAGCTGCCTTCCTTGGGCTCATATTTCCTGATGAAGAATGGCTATATGTGATATGCTCCACAGCACTACTAATGGCTCTCTAAGGACTGCAGCTGAAGTGATTTGCCAGTGATACAGCCCAGATATCCCTTGCTATGAAATCTGAAAAATTATACACTTTACTTGTAATTCCAAGACTTCCCAGAGTCCATGACAAGAAACATATATGTGCCATTCAGTAACATTTTATAAGTTTTGTAGAAAGATGATTTAACCAGATAGAGAGCAAAATTTGACCTATCAAATACATAGCATAAAGCATTTATCCAATGCTTTGCCAAAGTTTCAAATAAATTTTGTTCAGTGCAACATTTTTCAACATTTTTACTTTCTTCTCTTGCTTTCTAGAGGAGATGAAAGTCCATGAGTAACAAATTCAGACCTACCATGAATGGGTTTGCTTTTCTCAGTCACCTTTAGAAAATTGCCCTAAGCCAGTGGTGTAAGTATGAAAATATTGTTAGTGTATTGCAACAGCACAAACATTCCTAGTTACATCTCGATTTCAGAGTTACCTTCTACAGTATACCTTATATCTGGAAAACACACTCTTGACATCTTTAAGAACAGAGACTGAATTCTTCAATTTCAGGGTACAGAACATAGTTGAGGTGCTTGCCTGAGGCTGATGCCAGAACCTGCATTTTTAAATGTGCCAGATTAACTAGCTGTCAGGCATGAACTGCAGAGCAGATTGGACCATCTGTGGAGGAATATGACAAGGAATATTTCTATCCAATAGTTTGAATTCTTTCTCTGCAGGAAATTTCAGTGTAAGATGCCAAATGGAATTTGGAAATCAAAAAGAAATTAGTAATAATTTTGAAGTTATAATTAGACACAGAAAATCAAGGAATACAGAGTAGGACATGGAGCTATTAAATCTCCATGGAAAGGCCAGCTGCCTGCCTCTGTGTATTTCCTAAGGGTGGTGTGAGGACAGTGCAGGCCAGTGGTGGCTGCCCTGGATTTCATGGCACACACAGAGTGAAGGAACACACACAGATAAGGAGGCACAGGTCCATGTGCAGTGGCAGTGGCATCCCATGGATGAGGACCTTGCAATGACACTGCTCTTCTCTTCTCTTCTAGTAAATATATTTTAGACTCCTCACCTATTCCCCAATCACCAGAAACCCAGGAGTTAACTTGAAAATTCACAAGACTGACACCTGTGCTCTGTCCCACAGGTTATTCAACAAATAATACACCACACATTAAGGTTTTGGAACATTCAACCTGGAATAAACATACATGAAAGAAACTTGAGAAGTTGGTATACACTGTAATTTTGAGTGGTTTTGCAATGCAAGTTATGGTCAGAGTCACTTTAATGCTTGCTTCCTTCTCCTTCTTTGTCTCTCAAGCAAGTTACTCAAAGATGATCTTTACCATCATTTTATTGGAGTGGATCTGTGGCAACTCTCTGGGTTACTGACTTTGTTATTCCCACAGAGCTCATCTGGTCACTCAGCACTGCTTGCCTCCAGCCCTTCACTCAGCTTCCTCTCCAAAATAAAAGCACTTCTCCAGCACTTCAGTGAACCACAGCTACTCAAAAGCCACAAGCACAAACTGGTCACTTGGCAGAGAATATTATTCTTCCCCAACTGACGTAATCAGCCTTTCTCAATTAGCACTTATGGATGCAGCATATGCTCCAGGGCTTGTTTGCAGTGCACTTGGCTGCAATAGGTGTGACTCCCAGATGGAGAGCTAGCTTTGTCTTATCCATGCTGCCACCCATGAAATGTTTCCACACACAAATGAAGGAACACAGCTAGGCAAAAAAAAAAAAAAAGAAAGTGGAACTAGAGAAAACACCCTGATGGGGTTTCTTTTTAATTATATGCCTGCTTTTTTGGCCTATTCCACAATGCTAAAAATGAATGCCACAGATGGAGGGTGGGTGCTAAAGGCCCACTGAACACTGAAATTTTACTAATCTGTTATAACAGGAAACATCTGTGCTAAATACAGTGTTTAGTAACTCTTCCCATTTCAGCTGTGGAACATCAGGATTTACAGGACACTACCAAGAAATTGTCTGAACTCATGGTCACAGTCACTTCAAACTTAGTACTGTTAAATTTGTTGCTCTGAATAATTTCAACAATTTTGGATTTTGGAATACCAATGTATTTAATCAATTATCCTATGGTTTATCCAGACGTTGAAGATTTGCAGTTCCAGAACTAACATAAAAACGACTATTCCAATTCTTTCTAGTAGGCTACATTCATTTCTATTTTTGTGAACAAAGTCAGCAATTCTTTTAGCAATCTGTAACATCTTCAGGCAGTTTTTCAGACCAGATTTTCAGAAAGTTTGAAGAAGATTTTAAATGCATGTTTATCTTAACTATGCTTAAAGTATTTAAGGCTTCTTCATCCCTCAACTAAGCCAATTTTCTCTCTTATAATCTCCTCTAATCTTTCAGTAATGTAGGAACTGCCACAATAGATCAGATCCAAGGGTCTACCCACCCCAGTATCTAAGTTCTGCTAGGACTAGAAAGAGCAGTGTCTGGTCCTGGAACAAACAAAACATTTAGGTTTGATAATTAACCGCCTCAAACAGTCTGCTGCCCCCTCATCTACTCTGTGTATATTAATCCTATTCTTCTCCTTTGGCTTTCTTGTCTATTTGTTCTTCTCTTTTCATGAAGACTCAATTTTATTGGCAGCAGCTCCACAGAGATCCAGGTTTTGCTCCTGTGAGCATGGTGAGTTCTAAGAGACATCATCAATCAGCCTTTGAATGCTGAGTGTCTTTCAAGTTTCTTTACTTTGGCATGGATCTTTGCCTTTTGTGTAAGTGCCTTTATGTGTGTCCTCTTCAAATATGTTACCTACAAGAAGCCCTGGTTGTCTTGTTCTTGCTGCCTTCTTTACCCATAAGAGCCATCAATCAATATCTGAAACAAGTCTGCTTTCTATTTGTTGTTACAAATTCTCCCTCTAAATACAGTAGCTCGAAAGAAAGGGAGAGAGCCCTTTTGGTTTTCCTCTGTATTCATCTGTTTCAGATATGCTTCTGTTTGATGTGAGGGAGGTGAAAAAGCAAGGCAGCTTCAAAAAAAGCATTGCTCTTGTGTTGATTTTGCTTAAAACCATAAAGCTCAGTCCTTAGGGGGGAAGGAGGCTGGGCTGGATCTCAGTGTTCCAATGAGTTTGTTGCACGTGTTTCTTACACAGACCAATGAAGGGAAATGGCCTCAGCATGCACACTGAGGTTTCCAAAAGCACATCTGTTCTTCACAGTTACATCTATTGACACCCCAGTACTGATTTGGGGAAGGTTTCCAATGTGTTACAGCTCTGTGTAAAAGATGCTTTAACAACAAAAAATTCAATGTAAACTTTTACAGGTCATCCCTGAAATAGGACACTGCCAACAGCAAATATCCAAAATACAACAGAATGCAGTTGGATAAAAGGTCTGCAGCTGCACTACCCCTTCCAATAATGCATAATCATGCAGAAGATTTAGTCCTGTCTGCTGAAGAACAGAACTAATTGTAATGGGAGGCAGGGAGTAAGCCAGCTCCTGGCCTGAGTTAAGGCAGGGGTAATATGCAAACCCAATATTCCACACATAATGGAAGAGCATGGCAGTCCAGATGTATTGGGATTTGCTCTGCCCCTTTATTTGGTTTATCAATTCTGTGCTTTTCTGATTTGTCAAGCTTTCAGAGACATACCCCACATGAACACAGTGTGCACATGAGAAAGACAGACTCAGAAGAAATAGCATTCTAAGGCAATTAAACAAGTACTGCATTGTTATCAAAAGCACTCCATGAACATCAAACTAAACAAAAAAATGCCTTTTTTAGAAGTTTGAAGTAGAAGCAGATGACCCATTCATTTTACAATTATATTTATGCTTGGAAATTGTATTTGGGTTCTCTTCTTTGTTTATAGCTGTTTACACTAAGAATTACTCAGAGCAGCACATTTAAAAAACTATTGAAAGGCAAAAATATACAACATCTGCCTAACTTGTGGGAAAATTTGAAATTGCAAGAATGCCGTTCCTGGTTCCAAATGTACTTCCAAGGAAAGTCAGATAATACTCCTGGTGATGAGTCATGGAAGATTACCTTATCAGGGGCTACAGAATATGAAATGCGTCTTGCAGGAGAAATTCATATTTCACAACACTCTATTAATGCAAATTAGTGGGGTTTTTTTCATATCAGAAAACAAAGTTTGCTGATCAATTATTTACTTTTGAATTTAATACTGAAAAGTCTGATGGCTCAATAGCTATTGCTGCAAAGGAAGTTTCAGACTCATGTGCAGCTGCTCCATGTTTGACATACACCATGAATCTACACACAAAAGTCCATCTAAAAATGTCTTCTCAGAGTTATTTGATATTAAAAAATCCTAGAAAAGATAAAACAGGCAGAATAAATTTTGGATTTAAAAAGTGCATTAAAATTCAACCACATAAAATTTTTTTTGCTCTATAACCTCAGACATATTAGCATAACTATCACACAAATCTTTTTTCAGATGTTAGGGTTATTATAGGAACACAGGGCGGATCCTCAGCTGGTGAAAATCATTAGAGCTGCACAGAAGCCAATTTATGCTAGCTGAAGTTCTGGCCCATAAAATCTCTTCTAAACCTGAAAGAACATCTTGTACTACAATATAACTGGTCTTCAGGTGATTGAAAAGCATCTTGATGAACATTGTGATTTCAGGAAAAAAAAAGCAGGACTGACAAATTTCTGTTCTGTGTTTCTTTCTTTAACTTGATTAGAAAGATATATTCAAGCAAAAACTTGCATGGTACAATGCATCATTAGTCACACGCTGCTTCCCACTAGTGAAACCATCAATTTTATTTTAGATGTGAATATGTGCAAGAGGTCTAACTGTAACTGGAACATTAGCCAGGAAGCAGATGGGGACTGTGATTGAGAGCCTACCTCCTGGGTATATGTTGTACAAGCAGCAGCTCAGCAGAAGAGAGAAGGTTTTTCAAGCCTCCTTACAGGATATGCAAACTAGATATAAACACATCGACATAAGCTACAAATTTGGGGTTGGCCACTGTGTGTTTAAGAAAAGATTCTATTTCATGTAAAATTGGCAAAGCAGTAGCCTTCATGCAATACAAAACGTGTTCTGTCTGTTTCACAGAGAGCAGTTTGGAATATCTATTTCTAAATTTGGAATCCAAATCACTACAGTAGGTATGAGTGATTTCAATGTGGAAAATGAAGTAATAGCAAATACTGGGTGTTATGGAAAAGAGAGATCATATCTACAGATTTTTTTTAATGGATCCTTTAAATTTTAAGAGTAACATATTTAACCATAACCATACTTATACCTTAAATTTAAACAACTTAATTTCAGACATTTTTTAAGAATCAAGATTTTTCCAAATACTAAATTTTCCACTTTCCTTATCCAGAGCATGAGGAACAAACATATCCAATTCTAAAGAATAAACTTTCCACTCACACTTTCAAGTAACATCAGGACACAGAGTAGCTTGCATATTCCAGGTGTCATTTTCTTACATCAGCCTCCCAGCCTTCTTTACAGTCCCTGAGATGTCTGTTCCCAGATTTCCCTGTACCTGTGCTGTACATTTTGTCACTGCCAGCAGTGCAGGACTGCAGCAGACCAGCCTGACAGCTCATAAGGCTCTGGCAGAACACTGGGAGTGTCTCAGGGCTATTGAGTTTCACTCAGGCACCACTCTTATGATTAAACAGTGGAATAATATAAAGACCCAGAGCACCCTTATATTCCCAGAGGATTCTCTTTTTTTCTGCAGTGATTTTTCACCCAGGATATTGCAGCTCCCACTCTCTATACCTCATGCAGATTCAAATGTGGCTGAAAAAAGGCCATTTTAATAAGTGATGCAACATGCTGCCAGTAACTCTGAGTTGCAGCGTTGCTTCTGGTAAATACCTGGCTCTACACTTTTTCTATTCTCATAATGTGCCAAATACTCTTCCTTGTTATACTTTTTGCATTAGGGTAACTAATTAATAAAATAATTTGGAGTATATATTCTTAGAATATTATACATGCAATAACAATACAAATGATAATTAACCCATCTAAGAGCATATCAAGCAAAGTAGTTATCAAGTGACCAGATAAACATGTTGAAAATGGCAAAAGTTATAATTTCAATATTTGGATTCACAGGAAAATTATTTACTAGGAGTTTCCTACATCTAATGAACATTCCATTTGCAAAAGACCTATTATTTTCTTTATGAGCAGATAATAAAGGTAATTGGAAATACTCATGTAAATCAAATGGAGAAGAACAGAAAACCCAAACTCACACTCTGAAAACACACTGTGTGACAATGCTGTAGAGGCCATGGGGAGCAGCTCCTTCCTCTGGAACACAATCACATCTGCTCTCTGCAGACTAATGTGCCATAGCAGGCAATTTAGTGCTACATAAACTCATCCTCAACATGCACTGTGAAACCTCTCATTCAAATGCTGTACAATTATTCCCACAACACTGCTTAATGTTCTCACCATTATTGCTGACAATCTGTGAATACTGGAAAGACAAATAAATATCAGCAATAGCTGATGCAGAATTGCCAAATAAAGTAAAACCTGCCAAAGGAATGCAGGTTACTCCACCTTTTTTCCCAGTTTTCCCTTTACCACTTTAAGCAATCCTTCATAAAATGCTCATAATGTCATCCTGGCTTCCTACATAGGCTCCATAGTGAGAAGTAAATCTAAACATTGATCCCTATAGATTTTATTTTAGGGCAATCTCTTCACAAAGATCCAACAGCCACTTCTGTCCCTGACAGATCTACCACCTTGTTCCAGAACAATTCCTGTCTGCAGAAAGTGAAGCTTGCAATCTTTTCCTCTAAATGCTCTCTACTTTCTTGATTACTGTGCCTAGTGTCACCATTCAACCTGTCAGTCAGATCTGCCATCTTCACATAATCTTCAGCCAACATTATTCTAAGCTCACTGCAAAGCTGTGCTAAATCACACCAGTGATTTCCACCATTCTTAACTTCACTAAAATACAGCATTTCCTGTCCAGCATCAAAGCCTAAACTCTTGTCCAAGTTCTATTTTCTGTCTCCTTTTCTTGCTCACTACAAATACTGCTGTGATCAGTATTTTTCATTTATTAAAGGTAATTTTGATCCTGTCACCTCCTTTTCTGTATTTCCTCTTTTTCAGTATTTCAACACACACACACACACAAATCAATCAGTCTTGACAGTGCTTCAGATGTTAGTGTGCCAAGATCACTGCCAGCTGTGGTGACAGGTATGACCTTAGAGATTCCTTGAGCATTTTCCAGCTCTCTTCTGAATCCTGGCCTTACAGCTGCTTGGAATTAGCAAGGAAAGAAAGCATCTGCACTTTCCTTCTGCCTTCATGCAGCCCCCAATGGTACAGACTCCTCTTCACTCCTGTCTGGGACAGTTGAAAATAGTTCTTGATTATAAAAACAACAGGAAAATGAAATTTTCCTCAGGCTGGGATGGTATGGCTGTTATTTCATATATTCTACGTTTAGTAATTAACATAAGAGGCTTCATTAAAAATCTGGGGTCCACTGAATGCTCTAAATATAGTTTTTCAAGTTTATAAGCTCTGTTTCAGTCAATTTGACACAAAACCAAAGTTCTTGAAAAATTGTCTCCATTAGCTATTACTAACATCAAACCCATAATAAACTAAGTTTAGCAAAGAATTTACACTATCACCTATTCTTGTGCATGAGGGCTTCTTAATGATTCAGAGTGTGGGAGAAAGTTTCCTGTGTCTACTTCTAAGGAAAATTCCACAATGGTGCAAAGCATGTAAGTGAGGTATGACACACCAATCTGGCTAATTATACCTTAGCTCAGGTGTGCAGGTAGCCATGGAGCTTTGCAGCATTAACCCACATAAAGAGGCAATCCAGTGATTTGTGGAACTGCAGGTGGATTTGCAGCCCATGCTAAGGCCATGGCTACACCTAGCAGGCACTTTGTTCCTTTAAAATGAGCCAGAGCATTCTCAGCACCACTGACTGCTGTGGCAAAACTGTGGTGCTGCAGACTGGTGCTACCATGGTAGAGGCCAGCATGGTGTCCTGCTCATGTGGGAGACCAGCTGTGTGTGAGCCCTGCTGCCTATCCAAGAGGAATTGTTGTCCTCTCAGGTTTTGCAATATGTACTTACTCATTGTTGACTATGTACACACATGCTGTAATTAAAATTCTGCTCTGATTTCCAGTGTAAATTATACTATTTTAGTAGAAACGTTTCCTCTGAAATGACTCCTACATTTAGTACCTACAGTTTCTTATGATTCTCTTATTGGAAGTGGGGAGAGATGTTGGTTAATTGTGCTGTATTAGCAAATGTCCTATGTGTTAAAAATTTTTCACTTAATTTGAAAGGAAAGACTTTGTGATTATCCAAAATCTGGTACTGACTGAACCACTGAAATAAGAGAAGTGTTTAATATATGTAAAATTTTGATGATTGCCTTGCTGAGATTTGCCTATGTTAATGAAATATTTAGACTAACCTTCAGCTCTTGCCCTTATTTTGCAATGTGTCCAGACTGAGCTGTTGACCAGCTGAATTCAAGCTGGTTGCCATGGCCTTTAGCAGTATTTCAGAGAACAAATGCCCTCAAGTCTGTGTTCAGAGCTGGGCACTGTTGAACAAGGTAAGAGGACCCAGCTCCAAATTATTTCTGCCACAAGTGATATAAAATAAAAATGAAGAGGTTGGAAACAGGCAAATTCCAATTTCCCTTAAAAGGAAAAACCCATAAAAGGACAAACCAGAGCAGGGGACAGAAGAAATCAAAGTTAATGATTAATGGGCAAAGAATTTCTTGCAAAGCACTCCTAATTCTTTCTTTTTTCCATCTCTTGGCAGAATGCAACAGAACTCTCATTCAAAGAAAGAAAAAATGACAAGGTTGCAACTTCTTTCCTTTCTATTGCTTTCGTGTATCATCGTCTCAGCAAACACATATGAAGGAGAGGAAGAAGGTAATATACTATCAAATATAAATATTGATCATGAACTTTTAAAAAATGTCTATGCTATAAAAATTTAGTAGTATTGACTGTCTGTTCACCAGACAGATGTTGAGTTTGGGTGCTATATTCCCTAAAATATGGCATTTATTTATGTCTGTATTTATCAGGAAATGTAGTTGTTCATAATTACCACAAGTATTTCCCAGGGGGAACCCATAATGTTGAGACTACAGGATTAAGGTAACCTGACCTTTAGCAAAATTTCTGATGAATCTAATTTTATAGTGTATTAAGTTGAAAATATTCACTGAATTGATAATGTTATAATCTTCTTGGGCTGGAATTATTCTGTGTGACAGATTTAGTCTCCTACTATGAATCAAAGTTTCCAGCTACCTGACAGTGCTTAAGCTTTCATTTTCTGAGTTGCCTAATGCAGACTGCCTTTCATCTCAAGTGGATGAATATTTTGAGTGAAAGAGATACATCTGCAGTAGGTTTTGTTGAGCAGAGCTGTGAAGGGTCTTTATCACTGGCATGGTTTTACAACCATTTTCTATGCATTTGTGACACTGCACATTATGTCAGTCTCTGTGTGACTGCTGAGTAAGACAGGGCATCAAACAACTGCATTTCTTAAAACCTCTCAGATGTGATTGACAAAGATAATGCCATGTTTGACCTCATTATTGATGTATACAAGGCAAGAATTAGTTTTCCTTTTTATCTAACCACATTTCTAGTACTCTAAGTCTGGAGGGGATAAATGTAGTTTTCTCCTTGGCTGGAAATAAAGCAAGATAAGCACATTCACAGAAGTACGGCCCCTTACTGCAGCTGTGTTTTGCATTTTTGTTAATTTATATTAACAGTTTTAGAAACCATTTGCTACAAAAATGCTTTAAATGCAATAGACATTGTGATTTCAATCTACGGGAGGCAGGACCACCTTTCTTTGATTCTGCACATTAAATTTCTCCTTGGGTTTAACTTTGAGCCATATAAAATCCCTGAATGAAAACACCGTGAGAAATTTCAATTAATGCCATAACTTGGCCTGGTTTAGCAAACAAGGCCTGCACATCCTTCAGAGTCACTGAACCTTAGAAAGCTATTTAGAAACATTGACCAATTCTGTATTTTTAAGAGAACCTAAAATAAAAGCCCTAAGTTTAGTCTGGGGTTTTCCCCATCATCTTTGCTGAGATCTATTTGGATTCCACTGTGTGGTCAAAGTTTAGTTCCCCACAGATCCACAAGGCAGAGGGGGAAGTCACTGTCCCCCAGTTCTTTCACAGTCACAGGTCCTGCCTCCTGCACTCACACCCTCCCACCCACGAGCTGTGGCACCATTTATAGCAGGGTCAGTCCTTCACTCTCTCCATCGCCCTTTCCCCTCGTGACCTAGGACTCCTGTGTCATGGACTTCACTTGTTTGCTCATTGCTTCTGCAGTTGAAAACCTCACTTGTGAGCCACAAACAACAGGTCACATGTCATATTGGCACTAGCAGATATGCCCAGCTCACAGCATTTTGAGGCAAGAGACTGATTTCAGAAGCAGAGAAGGTTTTTTTCTAAAAATGCAAAAAAATCTATTACATTTTCTTCCAGAGGCTCCCCACAGCCTAACTAGATCTGCTACAGGGGGTAGTTACAAGGCTAAAGACCCTGATATTCCATTATGTTGAACTAAGACCCTCATCTTTTGTCACTTTTAAATCAGTCCAATTCTAACTGTTCATTTGCAATAACATGTATTTCTGCATCTTTCACTCCCTTGGTATCCTTCTCCAATCCAACCTCAGCCACACCAACCTTGGCCACAAGATAATGTAATTCCCAGTTGTCAAAACCTTGCCTTATTTCTGTAACCATTTGACTTGTCAGCAAAGCTCTGCTTGTTCTCTGTGTGTTGGCTGCACCTGGGAACCTCAGGGAGTCTTTTTCCTCATTTCATTTCTCAGTGAGGCAGATTAGTTTGCCTCAATGCAGATGCAAATGACAGGAAGGCATTACCTCACACTAAGGAAGGGAGCAAAGCTTTTAGCTCTGCATAAGAAGCCTTTTAATGCTGTCAAGTGGAGACAGCTTTGCATGAGCACTGTATCTGTTGTACCTGGATATCCTCCTACCTTGGAGCTTGCTTCTTCTTGTTTTAGCAGGAACTGCAGCATAGAACAGAACTACTATCAGGAGTGCAAACCTTCCTCAGGGATGAGTGTCTGGTACATATTTCTAACACAAGCAATTACCTATGAGAGAGCCATTCTCTAGAAGAACAATCACTGTATAAAAGTCCTACTCATTCATTTGTATCCAGAAAATAAACAACTGCTTCAAATTTTCTGCATCACTGTATCCACCCACACAGCAAAAGAAATCACATAAAAAATCAGAACTTGAAAGAACTAGAATGCAGCAGATAAATCAGTTTAGATGAATGTATGTAAATTTTTTTGATCAAGTTATGTACAAAAATATATATTGTAGTTTCTTATTTTATAATTAATTATGTAGAACAAGATGGAGTGCACTACCAAGCAAAGACAACACCAAATATAAAACACACACAGGGTTATTCTTAAAAAAACACAGAGGGTTTCTGAAATGCCATGGTTTTCTTGTACATTTATATAGCAAGAAAGGGGTTTGGCATTTTTGGCAAAGGTTCATTATCTAAAAGCAGAATCCTGGAATGAGAAATAAGCACCTAAAAATAAAATCCCTGAAACTGAGCCAAGATGATTCTTTCTACAAGCATGTGAAAAATACATAAGCTGTTATTTATTTTGGTTCTTCTTAACAATACATAAGCTCCTATTTATTTTGATTCTTCTCTTGTAAACACAAAAGTAGGTGGGAATATTTTCCATTATTCCTCGTCCTCGTGTAGAGCAGAGTTATACACTAGTTAAGATGAAAATGCATGCTGTTGAGCTGGTACTTCTTATTCAATAGTCTCACAGCTGGCAGTGAGCTGCACTTTTTTTGCCCAAAAGAGAAGGCAACAGCTGTCATCCAATTCTGCTATGTTTTAAGTACTGCAGTGCTATCATCACCTTAGTATTATACACAGGCCATAGGAATGGATTATACAAAAATCTGAATAGCTGTTATGTTTTCTTTATTGCCCAAGTGGATTATAGATGCAAGAGATATTTGGCATAGCAAATATATATCAATCTATATGAAATTCCTCAACAAAATGCAGTGTGCAGGGTATAACCTATCAGATTTAAAAACCTACCAAAATAATAATTTCTACCTGAAGTGGAAAAACACAAAAAACCATAGAAGATTCAAAAGCCATGTAAACTGTAGAGACAGAGAACTAAAGTTAGCCCACAGAAACAAGTCTAAAAACCATTAATATTTCTTTTTTACTTAAATGGACTTGTTGATCACCTCTGAAGTTTCCCTTCTAGTTAGATCACCTAAACAGGGATTCAGGAGCTAAATTCTGTGACATACAAAAATAAGGGTCCAAGAAGTCCTGAAATTTGAAAGTTCAGATACCTGTTACACTAATGATCTATGTTATGATATTGTCAGGAAAAGTTCTGCAAAACTCTTTGCTGCCATTTTCTGACTGGCTGTGTTTAAGATTTGCTCCCAGGAGTCTTAGAACTCAATCAAAACTTCTAAGACTTAAACCAGTTATTTTTCCTTTTGTCATCTGGAAAAACCCACAAATATAATTTCAGACATAATTTTTCACTATAGGATGCAAAATATAATCATAGTTTAACTAAAATAAGACCCTTTGCTTTTCCCATGAAGAGAGACAATAACAGGAATTCAACTGACAAAGGAACTATCCATGCACGAAACAACTTTCAATATTTCTATTAAAGCAAGTGATTGAACATCTTAATGAGGAGCCTAAATTCAGCAGTGGATTGCAATTCATATGACTTGAGCATTATATTCTTCTGACTATTGCTGTCTGAATAGTGCTTGCCTATGGCACTAGAAAATCCTGAACAGCTCTTGGTGATGTGGCACTGCAATCTTAACTGCTTAACTGATGGTCTTCCTTTTCCTCAAACTAGGGAAGGCTAGAATTAGTTTTAAGTACAAATACCTAGTTTCAATGGAAAATTAGTATCAATAAAAACATACTGCATCAAGCTCTGGGATCCTCAGCACAGGGAAGATGTGGACCTGTTAGAGTGAGCCCAGAGGCCACAGAGATGATCAGAGGGCTGGAGCACCTCTATGAAGGCAGACAGAGAGAGCTGGGGCTGGAGAGTTCAGTCTGGAGAGAGCTCCAGGGAGACTTCACTGCAGCCTTTCAATACCTTATATTGAAATGGAAGGAGAAGAACTTTTTATATGAGCACGCAGTGACAGAACAAGGGGCAGTGGTTTTAAACTGAGAGTACTTTTACATTAGATAGTAAGAATAAATTCTTTACTCAGAGGATGGGGAGGCCCTTGAAGATGTTACCTAGTAGAGGATGCTTGATCCCTGGAAGAGTTCAAGACCAGATTGCATGGGGCTCTGAGCAGCCTGACCTATGAGAGCCATCCCTGACCATGGCAGAAGGCTGGAACTAGAGGATCTTTCAGCTCACTTCCAACCCTACCCATTCAATGACTCATTATTAAAGAGAACATTTTTCTTCTTATTTTGTGGTTCACTCTAGGTTTATATTACAGGTTTTCTTTTAGAAAACCCAGTTATGGCAAGTCCATGTGAATTTTCAGGGTTGTTAATAGGGTTGCATAAGCAGCAGTGCAATAGTGATGATGTAAGTCCTCCCACCATATGGTCCCCTTGGGTGGCCTTAGCACAGTGACCTTTTTTCCTATGTTAGATGGAGCTGAGAGTCTGTTTGCTGAAGCTGAGTCGGACTCCTCACACAGTGGAATAGCTTGGCAGCAGGTGGATGGGCCAGCAGCCACTTCCAAGCAGCATGATTAAGATTTCCTGGCAACATGAGCAATAACTGGCAAAAGAGACAGAAGGGACCATCTATCTGTACATGCCAAGACTGGGTGATAAAGTTCACTGCTTTGGCCATAGGCCAAATATGAATTATGACCCTTGCAAAAAAAAAAAAAAGTTTAATATCTATGGTCCAAGTTAAAATGACCTCTTTCACGCTTTGTAGCTTTTCTCCTAGAAAAATATACTGGATTTAAAGTTAAATTACTATGATAACTTTTTTTGTTTGTTCCTTTCAATATTTGAAATTGTTACAGTTGGTAATGGTCTCAGAATGCATTAACTGCATAAGATTGCACACCCTTCCACATACCCATGATAATCAGCCAACAAAAACTTTTGATTGTGCTGAAATGCTTCTAAAACAAGATGGTTGCACAAACAGGAGTTGTTGGCTAAAATTGCAAAAATTCTCTGCTTTGCTTGCCCAGTCCAGTAAAATCTTTTGAATCTTTATCAATAATACTGTTTATATTTGGGCTCCTATCTGGCTTCCAGAATTCCTGGTGTCGCTCCAACTGCAACAAATGACAGAAAAAAAAAAAATAGTAGAAATGCTGAATATGAAGAAACAAGGTGTTTATATGCATAATACTCTCTGGATTTAAGCCATCATGTCCAATCTGAAAACCCAAATTTTATGAGACAAACCTTTGAACTTCTGCTGTTCTGAAATATTTGATCTGAAAAGTCTTTTCTAAATTTGTACATTGTTTACAGAGAGAGGCACTGAACCATGGAGGAGATGATGACAGAGAAGGTCCAAGGACAAAAATAAAAACATACACATATGTTTGATTTTGCTTTGTGTCTGGAGTTGACAAACTGCCCTAAAATTCTGCTACACTGGCGTGTTCTCCTGTATTTTGGTGCTAATATTGTAAATCATTTGATAGAAGCACTGTTGTGAGGAATTATTTCATTTTAAAATTTTGTCTCTATTAGAGCACTTGTGCTCTACTTTACACATATCAGGCTCAAAGTAATCTGTAGTGTCAGAGTAAGGAATTCATTAACTCTTTCAAGCATCTCTTTTCTCCCTTTCAGCAGCAGTGGGTCATAATGGATGTTGGAGGACATCAAGGTTTAACTCCATGTTTGCCAATCTGCATTTCCAAAAGTCACTCAAATTAGGGATTCTGCCAAATCAAGGTGGCAGTGGTGTGAATGTGTGTTCCTTAGTGGTAGTAATAGATTAGATATAGGTATAGATATAGATATATAGAATTTTTTTGCAAAAATATATAAATACATATATACAATCAAAATACATTCTAAATTATTTACCAGGCAAATCACTGTATAATTAACACATGTAATTATCATGTCTTGAGACTAAAACTTATCCAGAACTTACTTACCTTTGACTGGAACTCTATGAGTTGTTATAAAAATACAAATAGATAAATTATGTGGACTTTCTGACAAAAAAAAAAAAAAGAGGTGTGGGAAAATTATATTCATACTGAAGAGGCTAGTATTTTTGTTTGTTATATTTATTGGCTTTTTTGTGTGTTGTGGTGAAATAGTACTGCTAGATTTGATTTTATGTCACTTGTATTTTTGACTTAGGATAACAGTACAAAAGCCTTCAAAGTTTGTTTTTTAGGGTTTGACACTAGGAAGGGAAGGGACAAGGAAGAAGCTGTGATTTTCTTTTTGTGGAGGAAATGTTTGGGCAATGTTTTATTCAGTACAAAAAAATATTTTGAATGGTATTATGCAGGTAATTCTTCCACCAGAGAGCTTACAATCTTCAAAAAAGTGTTTAAAAGTTTAATTATTTGTAAGAATGCTGGATACTATTTAAAACCCTTATAATTATTTTCAGAAAGACA
This sequence comes from Erithacus rubecula, assembly GCF_903797595.1. Classification (NCBI taxonomy): domain Eukaryota; kingdom Metazoa; phylum Chordata; class Aves; order Passeriformes; family Muscicapidae; genus Erithacus; species Erithacus rubecula. Next base: position 15,259,788 of record NC_136666.1, read on the forward strand.
TGAAAGCTACTGCATTTGAAACTGATTACTATTTACTGAGGTAGAATATTGCTTTCAGTGCCTGAACCATGAGGAAGAAATAACAATATGAATTAGCAGTGCTTTTAGGACACATGGAAACGAATTAACTTTCAGTTTATTGTGTCAAATACATCTCTGTAAACTATTCATCCTTCTTACTGAATTACATTAGGTAAAAATGCCCCAAAACCTTCTAGAGGTATTGAATCAAGCCCTTGGTATATACTTGAACTCCTTTTTAATGTCTCATCCTAGATTGCAGCCCCTACTGTGAGTCACTAGAGTCAGCACCTTTATGACCTTTCAAATATCTGAACAATTTCATAACTGATCCTGACTAAAATAGCTTGTCCATGACAACATATAAATTGCCACCCACACCACAGTGCTTATCTAAACTACAAGGAAACCTGACAGCACTAATTGCATTTAATGTGTTTATGCAAATGAGAGTAAGCTGGATGAAGCATGACCCAGAGCATAGGTTCACCCTCAAGAGCAAGACTTTCACAGGCTAAATCTGTGTAGGATTCACCAAATCTGCTTTCCAAGTTAAGGACCAACTGCAACTAGGAGACAAATAGAGTCTTCTCTGAACTCTTGAAAGTAACTCCAAAGAAGTTTCTGTGTATTTTCCAGAAACAGAGCAAATGGAGGGAACTGTGACTAGAACTAGATTATAGTTAATTCTCTGTCCTGTTCTCCTGTCAGTACAGAAATGAGCAGAGTGGGACTGTAGAATTAGAGTCTAGACCTAAAAGAAAGAATGAAGGGAATGGAAAATACTCAGATATAAAAACTTGCAGCTACCAGCATAAAGCATTAGTGAGTGGATCTCTGCAGCACTAGGAGCTACACAGAGAGCCAGCTGGCACATCATCTGAAAATCTACTGTGGTCTCTATCCATCATGCTTACCTTCTGCTTACCCAGAAATAGAAAGTAGAGCTTTTTCCTTTAATTGGGAACAGTTTTTTGTAAGGAATATCATAAATCATTGTTTTCTTAGTAGATTATATCAATTGGTCAGGAAAGCTGAGGTACTGATGAGGTGTTTTTATCAGAAATCCCAACAAAGCTCTGAAAAGGTTCCCACACACAAGATTTCAGTGAGCAGTCCTGAAGTTACTCTTCTGGTTTTCATTGACCTCTACAATGCAATTCAGTCATCTCTGCTCCAGCTGGGCTGAGTGCCTCACCATCCCAGGGCCATGGCTGACTGCAGAGCTCTGCAATGAACACTGAGAGCAGCTGAGAGCACTGCCTCCAACACAAAAACAACTCCCCCGTTCCAGCTGACCTGCACCTACTGCTGTCTGGGGCACACCAAGGGAGGCAGAGAACAAAGAACCCCTGAGAGCATTCCCTTAGCCAGTAAGGCATTTCAAACACAGTGAAATGCACAGAATGTGTGCCTCCATCCTACACCAGGACAGCAGTGTGCCCCACAGAGCACTGTGAGGTTTCCACATTTCATAGGGCACAGATACCTTCAGGATGCACTCTCTCCCAAAACTTGATGTGCCTTCCCTCTCTGTCAGAATCTTGCTTCCATCCCAAGAGCAATCTCTACTCTGTTTCCTGGAGAGGAGTTCAACATGATCCTGAGATATGCCATTAAATAGCCACAGCCTCTTCTCACATGCTCTGTGACCATAATGCGATGTTTTACTTTAATGTGTTAATTTAAAGGAACTGTAGCTTTTGTTTGAAAATTCAGCCAAGAAATGTGTCCCTCAGAACCCTCTGGTTTGGTAGTGTCAGTGTCACCCTAAAGAATGCAATGGAGCAAACTTACAGTCTTTGATCCAGCTCCCAGAGGAGACACTTGTGCTGCTTGCTATTTTAATCTCTCCAAATCATAGCTCACAGGAAGTGGCAATGGGAATGCTGAATACATTGTGCTCTATCTGGAATTTTAGGTAGCAGAAATTAGCACAACCACCACTGAGATTCTTAGGGAATAAAAATAAAAATTAAAAATAAAACCATGAGTATGAGGTACTATTCCATCCAAGAGGAATTTTTGCACATCCCTTCTCCCAAAGTCACCTCTGGAATTTTAGTAAATTCAGAGGATTTACATCTTGGGTTAGGATTGCTCTTACGATTCTGTGCCCCTTTCTATCTTTCTATTCTAGGTTATGAAGATTGTGTACATTCATTAAAAATGTTCAGTTTTACAGAACATCAAGTGCTAGTCAATTAATTCCACTGATGGTAAATGCTTGGCCTTAACATGTATCTTTCTGTTAATTTCAATAAAATGTTATTCCCCTGAATACCATCAAAGAGCTGATTATATTTATGGGCCTACCAAAAATATTTAAATTATTAGTTATTTTCAATCTATGAAGTATCAATGCTAATTCTTAAAATGGCTTTAGAAAAAAAGCACTTTGGATACTTTGAATATGATAATCCTGATGTGCAGAAGGGAACCAAATTCTCAGACATCTGCTCAGGGCCTGGGACTCTAAAGGAATTGAGGATTTCTTATAACACAGGCATCAGAGTAGCACTTAGTAGCCTGCAAACCCAGCACTTCATTGCTTCTGATCTCCCTTTCAGACATTCTGAGACCTCAGACCCTCCATACATATTTCAGCAGAGTAACCACAAAAAGAGTACCAAAATTAGAGAAACAAGGTTTAATTTTGAATAATCCACTTCCTAATCCAATGCTTTCTTATTACTATTTCTAGTTTTAATAAGGCTATTTAGACTAGAAGAGAAACCCCTTTAATAATGGAATCCTGGTGTAGTACTTTTCAGAAGTCTCTTTGCCTTTTTTTCCTCTTGATTCCCCAACACCACCCACTTCCTTTTTATTCACACATGAGCACTCACTTGGTAATTGTGTGTGATCACTAAACACAGGAACACGTAGGCATGAGCATCCCTAATCAGACATACCCAGAAACAAAATCTCTGTCCTTCAAGGACAAGGCAATTTCTGTCAGGCATTTTAAAGCCAAGGCAGGTCATTGAAGTTATTATTAGCACTAATTAGCACTCCCACAAGCTGTTGAATTCTTCACCTGCAGCCAAAGGGCGCTCAATATGGTGCAGAATTTGCTCACATCTTTGAAAGAATCAGAGAACTTGCTTCTCTTTAGAAACATGACTGCTCTATTGCATGTGAATAGGTCTTTGATAAAATTGTATCTGATCCATGTACCAAATGATCTACAGAAGGAGAGATATGATGAACTGGCCCAACACAAAGAGATGCTACAAATGTCTAAACAGACTCTTCATCAGAAAAGGAAAACATCTGGTCTTACTTAATGTAGTGGTGCTATATTTTACCTTTCTACCAGGTTACAGACAATTCATACCCCACAGTTACAGTGCTGTTCTTTTAAGGTTGTGTTTTATATAGGACTTTGAATACAAGTCTGTATGAAAACTGAATTTTTGCCCTTGTGAGCAACCTCCCTTGAGAATTAGAGAGATCTGAACTGAATCACTGAGCTCCAAATAAAACACTTACCCTAATTGTGATGAAAGCCCAGTGAGCCATCACTTTTGTATGTTAGGCACATTTCTAACAAAGTGTGATAACAGGGAAGCCTGGCAATAGCTCTCATTAGTCAAAAGTACTGCTTCAGAGCAGTTGCAGGATTTATTTGAAAGAGGGGAAAAAGAAATGGGTTAAAATCAGTTATTTTGGGTCTATGAAATAACTGCCAGTATGACCTTTAAGATAAATTTTCTACAAAGACTAAGTAAAACTATAAAAGGAGTCAAAAGAATAACATATCATCCAAAACAAATAGCAAATATTTCTTATAGAACTTCCTTAGTGGGAACCTAAAGGATTCACCTCCAAAGACAAGTCAATGTCCTCCAGGGCAAGAAGCTGAAAACTTGCACCAGTAACAATGGTCACAATTTTAGCATGATCAGTATTATTATTGCTGCTTTCAATTAGGCACCAAAAAAACCCTGAGCCTCTAGCTAGTATGAGAGTATTCAGTGTGACAACTGGAATCCTTTTCAGCCTCCTTGTCCCATTCTTGAACAATTTTCTTTATCACACTGAAGACAGCAGTGCATTTGCTCTAAAACAAATATACAAATAGCATCAAAATTCTGGCCTGCACTGACTCAGTGATAGTACCATTATGAAGATGAATCAGGGTCACTGCTTTGTTATTTGTGTTATCCACTTTTTGAAAAGGAAGTGCCACAAACTAAGACATGACTCTGACAACAGAGTCTTGAGGTTTTTTCATAATTTTCAAATATCACATCTATAGCATTTTCATTACTTAGACACTTGATTTCCTAACTCCATGGCACAGCTAACAAGGTGTGTTTCTGGGAATGCATAAATGGCATGATCTATTTCTTTTAGGATCATGCCAGTAGTTGAAGGGTGAAATAATTGCCTGGAAATGCATTGAGTAGTTTCATTCTGCTGAACTAATTAGGATAATGGGAATTCTGGACCTAAATCTCTGGACATCTGAGTAAAATGAAGCCTTTTAAACACTATTATAAAAATTAATGTCTAATGTATCAGGATCACTTTCCTTCACAGAGACAAACCTCTCTACAGAAACAAGCACTACTAACTAATAGTTAACTCTCAGAAAGGAAAAGAGAATAATTTTCTAATTCATTGTGATGATTCTAACCCAGTTGGCTCACTGACAAATAATTTAGAAGGTTACAAAGTCAAGTAAAGGTTGCTGAGCAGTGATTGTATACCAGGGTCCTGGGATGCCTTGGATATCCATGTAGACATTCTACTTACCAAATAAACAGGAGCTGAATACATTCAAAGAATGAGGGCAGTGCTTATTTTAGGAGACATTATATATGGCTTCCAGCCTGTTTCAGAAAAAAAAGTTGTGCAAAATTAGAGAACTGAAACCAAAAATCTCTGTGTTGTTGTGACATAAGGGATTGTGATTCTGGTATTTCAGGTGTGAAGGTGTCTGTACCACCCTGCTAACTAAAGAACTTTAAAATTAAAATAATCAAATGTACAATGCATATTTATAAGGCACCAAACTTAGCTGTGTATGAGCATTTGTGTTTCACTTTTGGAAATAAGGATTATTCCCTTTAAATCACTTTTGCTAAATTGAGACCAATGTATTGCTATTGTATCTTTGAACTTTTCCCACACCTTTTGGCATATATCAGTTCAAATGTTTAAGACATTAGATATACTTTATAACAACAGCTTTTATCTCAGAGGAGGCATCTGACCCTGTAAGAATCTGCTTTGGCAGACTTTGGTGCTCACCTGACATTTCCAGGCAGCCAGTACATCTCCTGGAGAACTGGGAGGGTCAGCATAGTAAAAGCAATGGTAAAAAAACAGGGGATTATAAAGTACATAGAAAACAACTGAAGAACTTCAGACTTTGCTTTTCATTCTTAATCTCTAATATCAAGATATATAACCAGCTTGTCTTCTTTATCACCTATGCAAAACTGAGGAAAACAATGCTGAGGTAGCCATATTTAAAATAATTCCTTAAAATCTCTCTCCTATATCAGAAGGACATAATCTTAACACTATATTGTGACATTTTCTATTAGAAAAATCAGTTCTCTGTTTTCATCAGCATTGACACATACTGTAATCCACTGTGCATCAGTTACATATGAGCCAGCACACAAAGAAATGACATTGATCATTATCCACTCATCATGGAACAAGATAGTAAGAAGAATTCTAAAGGGCAAAAATTATTTGTAGTTTTCATTATTGCTAAAACTAAATGTCCCAGTTCCTTACTTTTCAATCCAAAAATAATGTTTCTCTCTGATCACTTTTAGTTTCCCTATTAGGAGTTACACAAGAACAAACTGTTCAATAAATTAAAACAATCTTTTCTTAACAAGGTATCTTTCCATAGTCAGGAGAAAAACATTCAAAAAACGCAGATAAAATTCCACATAAAAATCTACATTCATGATTCTCATGTGACCACTCTGGTTTTCTGGATCTGCTCAAACCCAGTGATTTTTGGCAGTTTGCTCCACCCCAAAGAAATCACATGTAATTCAAACTTCAGCAACTTCACCATTTTTCAGGTTTGTTCCTGGAAAGGAAATAATGCCATCAAAGGTAGGGGACAAAAAGAGATTTGCTCAAGAGATTTAAATTTAGGTATTTTTTAAAATACAGGCATTCCTCACAATCTCCAGTTGTGACCAGCAAGTCAGAAAGCAGAAAAACAATTCTTGAATATATTATTACATGAAGATTATGTCCCTGAAATCAAGTTATGTTTTTAACTTCCCAACCAAGTTCTTTAATGATGCAATTCCCTGAGAAGTTTCTTGCTTTGTGAAGTAGTCAGATAAAATATTCATGTATTCATGTTCTCAAATAGAACTGCAAATAAAAAAAAAGCAAGGGCAGCCTGTCAGTGCTGCTTGCAATACAGTAGCAAAATATGAATGAAAGTAATAGAAAATGGCATGCCAACAAGGTAATTTGAAAGCAGCTAAAGAGATTTATTTCCTTCTTGTTTTTTACTTCTTCACTGGATTTAAAACCAATTTTTATTAAATATCTCACTTGAGACTGAAAATAAGTTCCCAAAATAAGATAAGCAAGAAAAAAGCCCCAATATTCAATTAATAAAAACACATTTTTTTCTGCTTTGGTGCACACTCCAATGCAGTATTGTGAACAAATATGAAAACAGAACAAAGAGTTTTATATTCAATCCACAGCCTCCCTCAGCTTCCAAGAGAGTATAAATTTAAATACTAAAGGAATATTGTGTATAAGAAAGACAGCAGAAGTGTGTTTTATTTAATCTATTATTTCTTTTTTAAAATATTTTGTATTTGCTCTAACTACTATTTCTTCTTCACTGGCAGCTAATTATCTTGCTATAGATTATAAGAACATCATTCATCACATTTATATCATGTCACTGCAAGATGTCCTACAGTGCAATATGAGCAGGTCTGAGCAGTGAGACATTTGGTGCTAAACACCAAAGAAAGCCCACAGAGACCTCTGTGGCAGGGGAGTGCTGGGAATCACTCTGGGCTGGTTCTGGTGCTGGAATCACTCTGTTCTGGGGATGAGGATCCATGAGAAGCTGGAGCACATCAGCTACACTCCAAAAGCACAGGCTTTGGGGTGGATTAGGCTGTAAGGAGCCTGCTTTGAGTGTCCATGTCAGTCCCCAGTACAAACCAAAGCATGGGGAGATGGGGGCAGCCTTAAAGAGCAGTCCTGGTGAGTTCACTCATCCTGGTGCTGAGCAAAAACCTTTCATAGCTGCACCTCACTTGAACAAAATGCCTCAGTTCTCCTCTCCTGACACAGACAAACTGTTTGCTCAGGCACTTTCCCTTATCATCTAATTGGCTTGAGAATATAAGAATAAGGCTTATCTCTCCAATTATGAGGAATTAGTAAATCATGGGCCTTGGAATGGAAATTGAAATAATGCAATTAAATTCAGATAATAATTTTATTTCCAGATATATTTTCATTCAAAAGCAACTTTAAAAGGTCTCATTGCTAAGATGAATGGCTAACAGCCAGGCTGAGCAGGACTTCCACTTTTAAAAGCACAGTATGTCAAATCTACATAATTTTGTTCTTTTTTTAATGTTTTTTACAATGTCTAAACAAACTTTACACTGTGACTGAAACATATAACAAGCAGCAATTAATTGGACACAATACAATTACATAGCACAGTGAGATTTTGTGAGAAACTATCATTAACAAAAAAAAAAAAAAAATTCTCTAACAATAATTTGTACAGCTTGTTTCCTTTTTTCTTTCCCTTGGTGATACATCTGGAAAAGTTTTTATAAATAATCCTCTCCATCTCCTTGAAAGTAAATTTTGCTTGAATAAATGTAGCAGTAGCTCAGAAGAGCTCTCACAAAACCAAATGGTTTCACACTGACTCTCTTTGCCACTCCTTGTTCTCACACCAGGCACAGCTCTCACTGCAGCTTGCATTGCAAAACCTTCCTGCTCTCAACCACAAAGCATCCAACAGGTTCCAGGGAGCCACTCCCACTGATAGATGCACTTTCCTTTTAAGGGAGGCTACTTATGACACTTTGGATTAACAAAAAAGCATCACCACAAAAAAAAAAAAAAAACAACAAAACAAAACCAAACCAACAACAAAATGAAGGTGGGAGGAGATAAAAGCTCATTAATAATGAGATCCATTGATTGCTGGTGAGCTCTGTGCCAGCTTCCTGCACACAGGCTCTCTCCTACCATTGCCTTTCATTGTGGGGCTGGAGAATACCTGGTGCCAGAGAAAGACTGAGACAAAGTCTCCACAGTAGAGATTTAGGCTCCTTTAAAATAACTTTAAGACATGGCCATATGCCTAAAAATCTATCTTGGATTTATTTTATAATGAGCTCAATTCTTCCCAAATCTATTTATAAATTCCTTCATCGTATGCACACTGAGTATCTTTCTAACAACATTTTATTTTTAGAAAATTCCTTTGCCTGACAATTTTGCCGACTCTACTCAACCAGTCTCCTGAAAAATTCAAATTAAAAACTTGAGAATTAAATACAGAGAATTATTTCATCCTGTCATAATGGCTGTCTGAAACATCAGAAGCTGTTATAAAGCGAATTTGCCTCTATAGCAAAAAAAAAAAAAAAAAAAGAAATAAAAAAAAAGATACCAAACCTGTCTGAGTTCAAGGAACATTTGGACAATGCTCTCATACACATGGTGAGATTCTTGGAGGTCCTCTGCAGTGCCAGAAGTTGGACTCAATGATCCTGATGGGTCCCTTCTAACTCAGCATATTCTGTGACCCTATGAAGCTCGTCTGCTTTAATTAATCTGTTGCAAAACAGCCTTAGAACCACCTAGGCAAATTTTACACATCTTCCATAAGGTTTGGTGTTTGAAGAGATGTTTATTCTCCCATTTTGCAATAACATTGACTCAGATTCCAGCTCTTGTTCTTGTCTTGGTAAAGGTGTTGTTTTTGCCTCCACCACAGAGACTATGGGCCTCAGCTAACAGTTCCTGTGCTGTGTGTCAAATTGCTCTGTGTACTACATTTTATCCACAATTTTGGAATTTGCTGTTAGATTAAAATACAAACAGAACCATATAAATAGAGAATCCTCCAAAAAAACCCCTTGTTTGCTGAGTAATAGTTTTATCAGAGATCCATTAGTCACTTAAAGCTTGTCTTTGTCTACAGACTTCATATTTCTTTCTGCACAAGAAAATCTGTCTTCCTTTTCAGTATAGTGTGCACAGTCCTACTGAAAGTCAACTTTCTATTCAAGCTGGCAAAAGGTCAGCTATTGTGTCCTCTCTGAATACTGCTTTTATCTGACAGGTCTATGAGTCAGCAACATCTTTCCTAAATACTCACTTTTATTATCACATGCACAACCGCGACAGCCCCTTGTTCAAATGAACGATGTTCAGAGAACATGCCCTGGGCATGTCTAGTCCCAAACTAATACAGCAGCAGCAGGATTTAAACTCATAAAGGCTCTTACACATATCTCAAAGTTACCCTGACTTTTAATTTCTGCCTTCAGACAGAGTTATCTTTCCCAGCTGCACAGAGCCAAGCGCAGCAGCAGTTAAGTCACAAGGCTCGGAGGCGTGGGGAGGGAGGCAGCCAGGCCTGCTGCTGCACTGGCACAGTGTTTGCACACCTACACCACATCCACTGGGAATGCAAAGGGTGCTGCACTGGCACAGTGTTTGCACACCTACACCACATCCACTGGGAATGCAAAGGGTGCTGCACTGGCACAGTGTTTGCACACCTACACCACATCCACTGGGAATGCAAAGGGTGCTGCACTGGCACAGTGTTTGCACACCTACACCACATCCACTGGGAATGCAAAGGGTGCTGCACTGGCACAGTGTTTGCACACCTACACCACATCCACTGGGAATGCAAAGGGTGCTGCACTGGCACAGTGTTTGCACACCTACACCATATCCACTGGGAATGCAAAGGGTGCTGCACTGGCTGCAGGGTTTGCACACCTACACCACATCCACTGGGAATGCAAAGGGTGCTGCACTGGCAGTGTGTTTGCACACCTACACCACATCCACTGGGAATGCAAAGGGCGCTGCACTGGCACAGTGTTTGCACACCTACACCACATCCACTGGGAATGCAAAGGGTGCTGCACTGGCAGCAGGGTTTGCACACCTACACCACATCCACTGGGAATGCAAAGGGTGCTGCACTGGCACAGTGTTTGCACACCTACACCACATCCACTGGGAATGCAAAGGGTGCTGCACTGGCACAGTGTTTGCACACCTACACCATATCCACTGGGAATGCAAAGGGTGCTGCACTGGCTGCAGGGTTTGCACACCTACACCACATCCACTGGGAATGCAAAGGGTGCTGCACTGGCAGTGTGTTTGCACACCTACACCACATCCACTGGGAATGCAAAGGGCGCTGCACTGGCACAGTGTTTGCACACCTACACCACATCCACTGGGAATGCAAAGGGTGCTGCACTGGCAGCAGGGTTTGCACACCTACACCACATCCACTGGGAATGCAAAGGGTGCCCCATTGTCCGGGCACGTTCCCTGTGCGCTGGCCAAAGTCTCTGTTTGCTGACACATCCCCATCCTGCAGAGCCAAGCACAAGATGAAGAAGGCTGACTCAGCTCTAACCTGCTGCCTGGGAGGTTTAGGTGCTTCAGTGCCAGGGAGCAGCTCTCTACCCTGGGCTGAAATGCTACAGTAAGCTTTGTATGGTTTATTGCCAAACTACATTCAGCAGAACTTAGCAGATCTCTGACTGAAGGAAAAAAGGATTCGGTAGAAGCTGGTGGCTGCTGCTGTGCCACACCTCACCCTAGGCTGTCCCCATATTTCAACAAATGTAACCCCAAAGGTGGCTACAACACAGAGCACTACCGCAGGTCTGCATAGCACCAGAGAAATTAGAAAAAGTGCTGCTTAAAGTTAAAATTCAGAATACTTAGAATATCAGCCCTATCATTACACAGAAGCATAATTACAGCTAATTACCTTAAAGGTTAGGAAAGAACTTGTGCAAAATAAAGGAAGCTCTTTCTTCTGCTAATGGAAGGTTTGGCTAATAGATTTGTCAGGTCCAAGTAGAAGAACATGTATTTATCTTTTAAAAATAACAAGCCCTTTATGTGAATCTATAGTGGAAAAATATGGGAGTTATTAAAATCACTGTAGAGGGGTAAGAGATGATTCTAATTCAAAATGAACTGAATAGAGTGTGACTTTTGCTGCTTGCAGTGGCAGTTGTTTAGTCTAGGCAGCCTCCCATAAATCTGAACAACACCCATGACACTTCTGCAAAACAAAATGAATACCAAAGGCAACAAAGAGCTTCACTTTAATTTCTAACAACTGAGTCAGTTCCCAGGGAAAACATGTGACAGCTGATAGATACAGGGCCTGAGAAGCCCAGTATATATACACCAGCTATCAACACAGTTGCATATGGATTATCTATTATCAGAGAGACACTTGAAAAAAAATCATTAAATGCAATCACAACAATGTCCCATCAGCAATATTAGACATGATGCTGGAAAGAGCAGAACAGAGGGAGTTGCTCGTTGCTGCCAATAACAGCAGCCAAAATGTGCCCCACATTGAATTTGGTTATAAATTCTCACTTTGTCTGTGTTGCCCAGATTGCACCAGGAACACTCAAAATAGGCAGGACAACAATCATAGCACTGAACTAAAATTGGCATGCAGTGGTGGTGGGCTACATTTTAGGTTTTTTTCTTTACAAGTCTTTAACTTCCCTTTCATCAATTAGCTCAGTATAAGCTGCAATTTTCTTTCTAGAATTAAATTATCATAAACCATCTTTTGCCACTTTCCACTGGCTTGTCACACCCTCATTGGTTGATTGAAGTTAATTACTTTTATTTTTTTCTTTCTTAGGTTAAGGTAAAGTCACTTTAATCACTAAGGCTCCACAGAATAAATAATTATAGAAATTACTAACTTAGTACCTTCCTAACATTTTGGCAGAAATACAGAAGCAGTTCAATTCACAGGAAAACAAACATAATTTCTCAATTGCTATTGAGAAATACTTACATAAAATTCACAGAAAATCAGTAATTCTATGAATATAATAATTCAAATATTCTATCAGTCTGTTTACCATAGCTATAGCTATCAGAAACTCTATTAGGACAAAATTGGGGTTTTTAAAATTTCCAAATCAGAGGCAAGTGCAAAAAAGAAAAGACAGCAGTAAACTTACCAAGCTAGATCTCATGTCTGCAGTGTCACATGGCCAAACTTACATGCTCATTCAATACAAAAGGACTCACTGATCAAGATTTCCCCCAGTATCCTCCAAATCTATTGCCCAATAGTTTCAGTCTAGTAAGAAATATTTCTGTGATGAATTAGGTTTTAATATATCTTTTCTTATCCTAAATTTTTCAAGTGTCTGATCAAGCATTAAAAATATTATAGCTAACAACATTCTTTCCTTTTTTTCTGTTTTAATATTTTACTTTTTTTTGATCTTGAACAGCAGTTTGTCTTAAATTAAACATACTATGTTAGCTTTTAAAGAGAACAAAACAACACCCGTAACTGCCTGGCTAAAAATCATCCCGTGTTCATTTCTCATAACAGAATAGAAAGAAAATGGTTTTAGTTATTACAACTGAGGTGCATGATGTGCATCTTTGAGAGGAAAAATTCAGGTGCACAGGCAAGACTCTGACGTGCTGTGCCAGGGAATGTGGATGCACAGACCTTTGCCTCCCTGTTATCATTAATTCCCACATTGTCCCAGATATCAGTGTGGATGCACATTATCCCTCTCCTCGTGGTTATATGAAGAGCAGTGAATTGACACAGAGTATTTCTGCTATCCTTATTCCCTGTCAGTAAAGTGCAGAATGTAGTTATTGCAAATTTCCTCAACTAAATATTGTGTGTCCAACTGTCTATATTGGTTTTGTTACACTTATGAGCCTTTGATAAGCCCAAGAAATCCCTGATAAACCCTGTTGGAATAAATGGCTTTTCTTGCAGATTTTTTTCTGTGTTTTTCAACAGAGGTCTCCCAGGAGAACCTGAGAACTGGATGGTGAGGACTGTGGCACATGCCCCCTTGTTCCAGTGCTGTGGGGTTCATCCAGCAGAATTCACTGGTCTACCAGCAGCCAAAAGGGAATTTGGGGTTCATTAGTATGCTGGTGATTCTCAGCTTATTTCCTATATTTTACCAGAAATGTCATTCTTCTGCCAAGATGCAGACATGAATGAGAACAAACTTGGCTGGAGCTGACTCTGCAGTGGACAAAGGCAATGCTGGCAGCTGGCACTGAACCATTCACACTATTCTAGCCTAAAAAGCAGCATGCACTCTGAGATCACTTCTGCATCATGCAGACTTTTACTGACCAAGTCAGCAGAGGCGACAGTGAATTTGGTTTGGTTTGGTTTTTCAGTGTCAAGTCACTAAGACATTCAGGGAGACTGGAGCATCTCCAGCTCTAGAACTTGCTCAGATGGCAGGATGAATGTCCCATGTGCAGCATTACACACAGCATCTTTTTTTGGGAAAACACACGTCACTGTGCTATATTTGGTTGCTTTGCTATATGGCAGGGAAGATTTGAATTGTCTATCTGGGCATGTGGATTTTTCAGCACATGTAAAACAGCACAATGCAATGGAAGGCTATATTTTCTAAAGCAAATATTAAACACAATGTGTTTTTTAAAATTAGGATCTGATATGAATGTTTATTGGATATTATCAGAGCTTTGAAGGGATGGACCAGAGGGAAAAGGAAATTATGCAATGAACTGGAGAGAGGAGACATGGAAAACAAAATGTTCTGGCAGCATATAATACATTATCACCTTCTGTGACTTAGCCACATAAACTATGACTATTATAGCTTTGTTTTTATGTAAAGAACTTAGCTCTGAGAATTCTAGGTTGAATTCAAATGTAATGCAAAATAACAAGGCTGATAAATTCACCTACTTGGTTTTCCTGGCATGACATGAAGAGGCAAATAATTCTGCACTGTTTTTCTTCTGACTGTACTACCAGGTTGGTCACTAGAGATGATTGAAATGATGGTTTAGAGAAGAAAGAAAGCCTTGGGACAATTAGACAACTTTCTGCTGATTAATAAAAGTGAACAATTAGAAATTATTTCTGGGTACATAAATTAGATAAACAGATATTACTGCTTGCTAGAAGATGACAATAAAATGCTGCCTATTTATAACTAATTTCTGTGTATTTATACGACAGTGAAAAGATTCCACTGTCCACAGTAGAACTGAGTGAGCATCTCACACAAGTCAATATATGTGAAAGTGTAAGGAGCAAAGAAAATATCAGTGAGGCAGTTTTCCAGAAGCCAGCAAGTGATTGTATGTGTGTGTCTCAGGCCATTAACAAACATCCTTGGTCAGTCAAGGATTACTGTCTGTAGCATTCCACCCACTTTTATCATTTCCAGACAGCTACCACATTTATCCAACTCCTGTAGGAGATCAGTTCACATAAACATGCCCAAACTTCTTTCAAGCAATATAAATTAGACCAGTTTAAACCATCAAAACAGGTGATGTGAGGTAACCTGGAGATTTTCCTTGCAGCAAATGGGCAACATTGGAGCATTGGCAACAGAACAGCAAGGGTGGTAATTTCTGACAGGTGGGAAGTGACAAAAAGGTGGAGGTGGTAACCTCTTTGCTGATACAGATGGATGCAGACAAGGATGCCAGTCCTATGATCTGAATACACTCTAAAGCACATTTAGGTTCTTATATACAAAGAAAACTCTGCATCCAAATAGTTCTGTTTCTATTGTTACGAAAGTGGGGGGTTTTTAAAAAAATATGTTTTTAAACTGCAAAGTCTATTTATATATAGTGGAAAAGAGAAGCCTTCTGGAAGAATCTTTTAACTATTGTTTTACACAAGATTCCCTCTCATTTTGTGTCTAATTCTTTGCATATGAATAGCAGTTCCACTTTCTTTGCCCTACAAAATATGACAGATTCTAGATAAAACATGTCAACCCAAGTCAGAAACATGAGCTACAGTGTTATATGCACCACCTATGCACAATATGGTAAAGCAGCTTTTGACAAACTCCAGTAGTAAAGAGAACAGTGCAGAAAGGTAATCTCCATATTTGTGCACTCAGGTTTCCACTGCCCCCGTTATTGCTGTCTCCCCCATTCCCAGAGAACCAGAGTTCCAATACTTGGATCTGCACCCAGCTGTTGCTGCTCCCTGTGAAGTGTCCCTGCCCAACTTAAATCTTTTCAGTTCAGTTCACATTAGTCCACAACTGCTAAAGAACCCCATATAAATAAAAAATAATCCAACTGAAAATGAATGCTAAAAATTATCCTTCAATGTGACATACTGTTGCAAAATACCTAGGACTACTACAGGAACTGAAACAACAGATATAACTGGAGATCTGGTCAGGGAGATATCTATACTGAATGATCTATTAAAAAGAAATTAATTTATCTTGAAAATTTGTGGTTGACTTATGCCTTGAAGCATTTTGAAGGTTATCCAACCTGCTGCAGCTGTTCAGTTCACATGTCCTTCCTCTGCATTAAGAGCTATGCTCTGGGCCTGGAAAAAGTGTTCAGCAATGCATGGATGCACAGCAAAGATTTAGAAATTGGATATTTTATGTATATGGTCTCTGAATATTAAACACTTGAATCTTCCAAGACAAATTCCCAAAGTAATGTTTCATTCACATTAAATGCTGTAATAATGAGGGGAATATCATATGTTTTATCAAGTGCACGTAAGCATTTTAGTATTTATAAACAGCATTTAATAATCAAATGTATATATTTAAATATGCACGTTTCTATGTGTGCATGCACTTTGCACAACAGTATGTAAGATAATTATATAAATTATTTAGCTATACTGGATGACTATGGACCAAATTATACACTAACATGGAATTATACTATTACATTGCCCTCCTTCACTGCCCTCTAATCCATATTTACTGCTACTGGTTTCCAGAATTTTGGTCCCAGAACACCTTAAAAACCTACAAATTTTGAAGTTATCAGAAAACCAAACAAAAGAAGTATTTTTTTCTCTGCCTATCTCAAATTTGGAATTCTGCATCCAAACCTTAAGTACTGCCAGAGGCCCAGAAACTGAATTCTTCCTGTCACTGCAGTAACAGGTTCAAATTGCAGCACTGCATGCCCTTGCAGTGCTGCCAAGAGGCAGCTTTATTTCACTTGAAATTGAGATTTAAGGCTTTGAGTGAGACACAAATCACATGTCTGGCCATCTGACTCACTGGACCTTAGCATCATGATTTTTAAAAAGCAGGTTTTGTAATTTTATACATATTTTCCCTATGACTGGAATCACGATGTGTAAAGGTATCTGGAGTTACGGGTAAAACTCCTATTAAAAGTTTTCTATGCTATTAATAGTTTTAGTAACATTTTGCATTGTACCATGTGGATTGTAGCAAGTATTCCACAAAATAGTATCTGCTGTAATAGTTTTCACAGGACTCCTGGAAAGGCCTTCAGAGCTCAGCAACAACTTTGCCAATTTTAATAATGGCTCACCCTAAACTCAGAGAGACAAATCTTTATAGGACACCGTTGTGAGACCCCTTTTACTAAAAGAGAAAGTTGCACTAGAGCATTAAACAAATGAACTTCAGAAATTCTTTGTGAACATTGGCACAAGTGATAGCAATTGTTATACTCCAGTCTCTGTCCATCTATACAAGAAAAATTGTAACAAAAAATGCATGATGGCATTAATGAAAGTTCTAACACCAGTTCTGTACACAGAATGTACTTAAAATACATCCCCAGTAAATTCTTCCTCTTAAAGAGTTTAATTTTAAAACAAATTCATTTGGTATTTGATAAAAGTCTAATTTCTAGACAGAATTGTATGGAAATAACTTTTGTAAACAGTGTGCACTGCAGAGGTTTTAGAAGAAATATCTACAGGCATCTACTTCAAAAATCAGTTTGGAGATATTCCAAAGGATACACTTAAAATGATCAAAGCCTTTTAATACTATATCAGTGAAGCCATCAAACTCTTGCTCAGATGAACACACCAAGAGATTGTCAAAACAAAAAGTGTTTATCTGCTGGAAAAACAGGATTTCCCCTCCATTATTTTGGCTTACTAAGGCTTTCAGACAAAACCAGTAAAACAAAACTATTCTATTATTTAAAAAAAATAATTATTAAAAAAATCAAAGGGCATAATGGAAAAAAACAGGAACTTATTGGAGAGGCAAGAGAAAGGAGATAAGAAGAAAGGGAGGAGAGGGAGCCTTTTCAAAGGAAAAAAACATTATGACGTGGTCTATTAGTTGTAAGCAGTCACCCAGGTCTCTAAGCAGTTATAACCCTGAATAAAATGGTTATTTTAGTGTAATGATGCTTGTTCAGCAATTACTAGTGAATGCACATTAGTGGAAATGTTCTGCAGAGTTAAGAACCTCTGAATGCTCCTGTCTGTGCATGCATTCCATAATCAAGTCATAACACCTGTACTGTGATCTTACAGATCTTAAGCATTTACAAAAGCCCGTAGCAATCAGACCACTGTTCCTGTGTAACTGTTGTTGTTTACTCAGAGGCACTTCTAGACCATCTCAGACTTTAAAAGAGATCACTTTTTTGACCCAAAATGTACACCTTGGTCCCAGCTGGAACAAGCAACATTTATACATAGGAAGAGTTCCAAGCTTACTCATTTACTGTTTTACAAAATGTGCACTAGTAACTTCTTCAGGTTTTCAATTCCTTCCTATTATGACTGTTGTCACAAATTTCATTTCAGAGGCACTGGGATCACAGAGTGAATACACTACAACAAAGAAAGATCAGCAAAACTTAGAAACCAAATTTCGACTTTATACAGATACAGCTGAAGGCAGCTGCCAGATTTTTGTTAATCAGTTGGAGACTCTTGACAAATGCAGTTTCAATGCCTCTCTTCCTCTGGTGATGATAGTCCATGGCTGGTCGGTATGAACTCACATTTTATTTTTAATTCATATTATATCCAATTTCAAATACTTTCCTTCCCATTTTGCTACAGAAGCAAGTTCAGAAGTAAGGTTGTGATACAAAGATGATAGATTTCACCGGTAGCTATCATGGCTAGAAAAAATACAAAGTGGATATCCCCGACGGGTTCTGAAGGAACAATCCACAAGCAATTTTTCACATGGGACTCCCATGTCAAGGATTAAATTCAGCCCTGGTTTAAAGCCAGCAGAGCTTGAACAAGTGAATTAATGTGCCATGCCCTGGAGAGCTGAATAACAGTTTCCTTTCTCTGACATGTTCACTGCCGGATATTTACAGACTTCTTGAAAAGTACCCACAATGTCCCCACATCTTTCTCACAGATATACCTTTAAAAAGAACTTCTTCACAAGCCTCTTCAGTTGAAAGCAAAGCCTTCACCATCAATTAATTATCACTGAACTGCTTTCAATAAACTGTAAAAAACCAATTCACCATTAAAAAAAGATTTCTCAAAAGCATGCCAATACTAAGAGTGACTTTTCATCAGCTTCTCAGTTAGAAAGAAACAAAAGAAAACGTGGGATAAGAAACTACGCAATTTTAACAGATCCTTGAATTCTCATAGAATCAATGGAATCATATAAGGTGGCACAATGAATTCTTGCACATCTGCAAATACGCAGAGGAACTTTGACCACCCCACATGATGCACATAACTCCCTTAACAAGTAAGAGAAATACATTTAACTACCTTAATAAATAATAGCCAAGCCTTGCAAAGAAAAATTTGTTCAAAACCCACACCCTCCTCAAACCACAGACCTGAAGCTGCTGCCATTGAAGTTCATCATTCACATTAACTTGATGTTGGGCTATTAGAGGAGTGTGTGTGGAAACCCAGACTCCAAAATTCTAATACACTAGAATAGATAAGGCTATTTTATCAATTGAGGAAATACGTACCACTGGAATAACAATTAAATCTGAAAGATTCTAGTCCATCAAATCAGAAACATGCTTTGATGCAAGAAAATTGTAACCAGAGATTCAAAAAGGAATGACTCAAAACAAGCAGCTTTCAAAATGGAATGGCTAGAGATGACAAATGCCTGCTGGCCTGCAATCCTCCAGCTTCCCTTCTCCAATTCTTTTAGCTTATACTTACAGGGATAGCTGCTCTTCAATGAAATGAGACATTTCCTGGCCATTTCTGTCAGTGACTGTCTTTTTAACCAGTACTACCAGTTATCTCCAGGCGACTTAAAGTGTTTGGGGATATCATGTTCACTTATAAGAGTTCTTACTACAAAACATACTCTATTATACCCTTATTACACTGACTTTTAATTTTTTTGGTCTACCAAAACCTAAAGATTCTCAGCACTGAAGAAGGCTGAAGTCCCCAATATCTAGTTTTAAGCATTAACCCCTCCACGTTCATACTATGGTTTTTTGTTTCCTTATGTTTTTCAGAACAATATATTTTGCAGAGACTGTTTGGGTTTTTTCTTATTGTTTGTTTTATTTTTTTTAATTCTAACAGGTGGATGGGATACTAGAAAGCTGGATTTGGAAAATGGCAGCAGCTCTGAAGTCTCAGCATAACCAAATGAACGTGATTGTTGCAGACTGGCTCACACTGGCTCACCAGCATTATCCCATCGCCGTACGGAACACACGCACCACAGGACAGGAGATAGCACAGTTCCTGGAGTGGCTGGAGGTGAGAACTCCCACACCAACACATCTTCCTCTGGAAAAGATGTACTCACTTGTTCTTACACTGCCACAACCTTTCTCAAAAACAATGCTTGCTAATGCTCTCATTTCAGTCACTCATGTTTCTTTAATGAAGTGTATATTTTTCTTCCGTAAACTTTCATATGACTTTGTAAAACTTTCATCATGGAAGAGGAAAAAGAAAGTGGTCTTGTTTATGAAAATATTTTTATATATCTTTAGAGGTGAGATAGTTTCCTGTTACTTTGACTTTACCATAAGCATGTGTGTAGGCAGCTGACACTGTTCCACACATAGAAAACAGGAAGACATCATCATTTGTAAGACATTAGTACATGAAAATGAGTTTATGTTATCTGTGCTCAACTTCTGCTTTTAATGCAGACTGTGATTTTTTGCTGCGGTTTCCCAAAGATTAAGATAAAATAATGGCTCAGAGATGCAGAACGTGAAGGGAGAGCTTTCAAGGGGACTGTCATGCTTCACAAAGCAGATGACATGGAGGCAGCAGTGAGTACAGAGCCACACTAATGCAGTGACTATTTATCTAAACTCCTGCTACATGGGAAGCAGTGGCCATGGCCGGATTGAAAAGGCTGCAGCCAAGTCTGCAGAGGATCACTGGTGTCCAGCACAATTTAAGAAAAGGCAGAAAGCAAACAGTAGTGAGAATTACTCACAGAAACCAGGAATTCTAAGCAACTCCTATAGTATCAGTCAATCAATCAGTCAATCAATCATATTAAGCTACTTGATTTGAAATTAAATCATACTTCTGTACCTGACAATGAATTTTTGAATATATTATTTTATATATGGTGAGGCCTAAGGTGGAAGAGAAATGTACTGCAAGGCTGAAAGGTTTGTAGCAAATACTATTAAAGGCCTCAGCAGGAATGGCAGGGCTAGAAGAAGCTGTCAGGTACCACACCCAGTTAGGGACAACAGGCACAAAAGATAAGGCAGGAAAGTCATTCTTTTTCATTGTGATATTAGAAGAAACTTCAGCTCTTTGTCAAATATAGTTGAAGTTTCTGGAGCCTAAAGTAATTTTTTGAAGCTGTTTAATTATTGAATGAATCAAATGGTGGACTTTGATCAGTTCCCAGGAGGACACACCACATTGTCAATAAAGATACTCTGTGATTTCTCTAGTGTCAACAAACAAATCAAGGCTTGAACAAATTACTCCTTGCTCCAGTATTGTAGGTAGTTACTCCTGTACTGCAATGTGTTCCAGAATTTAAATATATCATAAATTTTCACAGCACTGAGTGTCTAACCAGTAAATGCTCCTCTTATTGAGAAGCACCCCTCCAGAGTTTGAGAGTTAAAACCCCTTCATTCCAACTCCCACAACTATCTTCCTGCTATGCTTCTGTCTGCTTACAGACAGATAATTATTTTAGATTCTCAATGGATGTAACAAAACCTGCAGTGCTGCCCAACATTTTAATAAAGAATAAAGAGTAAGTAAATATTAGTGCTCTTATTCCAAAAATTAATAGAGCATGATCTGTAATATGATCAGGCTCAATAGTATCTACTTCAGCATCATCTGACAAGAAAATTGGTCAGATCTTGTAATTTCTAAGAGCTGCCTCTCTCACAAGAAGTCTGCCAAGTTTCACCTCATTTTCAGGAGAGATTGGTATTGAGACTGCACAGCCACTCCACTGGGACAGGAAACATCCACAAAGAAATTAAAAGTGAGATTTATTTTTCCTGCAAGCAAAATATGCCACATTTTTCTTTACAAGTCAGAAAAACTTTGAGCCTTGCAGCTCAGGTGAAATGCTTAAGATGTACACAGCATTGATCAGGTAGAAAGAAGGACAATTCTGCTTCAATAGGTTTGTTACAAATCAGACACACATTTGTACAAGAAATATCACTGCTGTATCATTTAACATGTCTGATCAATATTTTGATCCCTTCAGTTCAGCTCGTGCTGGTATCTCAGGCAAAAAAAAAAAAAAAGGCACTTTTGTAGAGGATTGTTTTATCCATTTTATAGTCATAGGAAAGCCAAATGCTGCAGACAAAAAGCTGCAAACATCTGCATCAAATGACAATTGCAAGGAACAACAAAAATCCCACTGTGTTGATGATTTGCCTGTGCATAGAAGGTAAGTGGCAGTGCCCAAACATTGGGCATTTTCCTGCTGCATGAAAAAGAAGCAAGAAATAACCCTCAGCCAATAGAAATTTACTGAATGATTCATGCACCTCACTCAACCACCATCAACATACAAATTTCTTGTGCTACAATTCACAGTATTCCTAGCTTGTAATAGATATTTCACTGTTTACTTTTCACATTTCTTCATATAAATCAAGTTGCCACTATCTTCCAGGAATCCGTTCAATTTTCCAGAAGCAATGTTCATCTAATTGGGTACAGCCTAGGAGCTCATGTTTCAGGATTTGCTGGAAGTTTTATCAATGGTACAAAAAAGATTGGAAGAATTACAGGTAAAAGACTTATACCTTTAAGAAAAATAACAGTCAGTTGAATCAAGTTATGAAGATATTTGACATATCAATGTCATATTAGCTGTTGAATAGCATATTTAGCACATTTTAGAAGTTTCATCTCTATATCATTAATATCATTAGAGTATCCCTAGTAGGTGCTTAACACCTGATTGACTAGTGGCATTCTGAACCTTCTATAATGTTTTGTAACTGTACTAATTATGAGTGTAATGAAAATATATTTATAATATTATTGATAAATTGTATACAGTACCTCATCTAATGCACAGTGGCAGCTTAAAAAACCCAAACAAAATGAAAACAGAAGTGCATTTTGCACAAGACCCATATTAGCTATATTTAATTTATCAGAGAAAACCTTTTACTTTAATAAGACTTAAGAGTGAGGCAAATACCCATTCTTTGAGGTCACAATTTTGATCTCGGATTCATTGCCACATACCACAGTCTCTCACACAACTGGTTCTTGTGGCAGTGCCTGAGTGTCAAGAAGCTGAATTTACAAAATCTGTCATGATATTATATCAGTGTATCCATTGAAGGATTTGAAGGACATTTCCACAGTGCTGCCCTTCAATCCTTATTAGAACATAACACCTTGAAAATTATTTACTGTAACAGCTATATGCACTCTTCAGCAAAAGTTTTTCAGACTTTTAACAATAAGCTCCAAAAATTGATAGTGATAAAAGTTATTAAAACTAAAAAGAAATATATGCCTTTGGGGGACTTCCCTATATGCTGCCTGTGTTAACAGTCTTGTCTGGTAGTATCTTTGTGACTGTATTATTCCACAGTACCAACTGAAGAATATCAAATTTAGAAGCTTCTGCTCAAAGCTGAATGCATCTTTAAATGAAGCATAAAGTTCTCTTCTTGAATCTATTTCCAACCAAGAAGAGCACCATGCAAAAAAGTCCAGAAAACAAAAATCAGCAAGACTCCCTAAGCAGAGTATTATTTCTCTGAATACTGCAACAATCTGCCTTGAAGATTTTTTTAAGCTGAAGAATTTTTATATATAAAATCTAGCAGACATATAGGGCTTTTAAGTAATAAGTGGAGCTCTAGAAAGTTTCAGGTCCCAAATGTGGGTTAAAAGTCAACCTTATTGTGGGACTAGTGTCTTCCAAAGAGCCTCTGAAACACAACCACTAGAGTTTGAAAGAACAAAATTACGTAAAGGTCCGTCAAGCGACACTGGCAGCAAGCACAGTTTGTCTCTGACAAACACGTCTGTCCCTGGGCCTGTGTCCTTGTGCAGGTCCCAGTTAGTGTTTGTAACAGTGCCTGTGTTTGCTTTAGGTGTAACCATGTACTCTCTGTGGGACAAGCATTCTTATTATTTCCATCAAAGAAAGACCTTGTAAAGCACCAGGTGCTGCCTGTTTTCAGACATTTATAACATACAGCAGCAGAACAGTCCTTCTATATAACAATGGGATTATTTGCCTTTATTGCAGGCCTTGACCCTGCTGGTCCTTTGTTTGAAGGGATGTCACCAACAGACCGTTTATCTCCAGATGATGCAAACTTTGTAGATGCAATTCATACCTTCACTAAACAGCACATGGGCCTCAGTGTCGGCATCAAGCAGCCTGTGGCTCATTTTGACTTTTACCCCAATGGAGGCACCTTCCAGCCTGGCTGTCACATCCTGCATGTGTACAACCACATTGCACAATTCGGGATCGCTGGTAAGAACCAACGGCACACAGTGGGGGCAGCTGTACTGAGTCTGTCTGGGAAACTATCTAACTGCGACTTAAAGAGCATCTAAGTATTATTATCATCTTATATGCAAGGTTTTTTCTTGTTTAGAGATCAGTTATCTGATTTTTATGTCTTGAGTTCATATTGGTTTTACTGACTCCAGTAAGAAACTGAGCTGCCTAGCACTTGTGAAAATGAGGCTATGAGCATCCTGCTGTCAAGCACCTCTGAATAATTTAATAGTATTTGTTTCAGCAGTAGGGGAGATGAGAAAATTTATTCTAATTAAGCCAGATTTGTCTAGTGTGCCATTAATTACTTCAAATCAAACACAGGTCTGTACTACTCACCTCCTGAGTTCAACTTTTTCCAGCTCCATGTCCTTCAGCAGTGCAGCTGACACTCTCTCCAGGATCTGACTCTCAGGTTGTATTTTCTATTGACAAAACTAGCCAGAACAATGAAATCAAGGCTCATATTTACAGTCTGATACAGTCAGGCTAGAGAAGTTTAAGCAGAAAATTATTTAACTGTATTATCACGGAGGTTGAACCATTCTATTTTTGAATTATCCTAGAAACAAAATTGCTACAATGTATGATTTCTGAGGCAAAACATGATGTAAAGGGTAGGGGGGTGTGGGGGGAAACAATAACATAGGTTTATAGTTTATAGTTGGCTACAGTACTTCTCTGCAGTTGAAATGGCAAAAAGAAACAAAGGCATGTAAAAGTTTGTGGTTGCATTTTTTCAGGCATCACTCAAACTGTGAAATGTGCCCACGAGAGGTCAGTTCATTTGTTCATCGACTCTCTGCTGCACAAGGACAAGCAAAGCACAGCTTACTGGTGCAATGACATCAACACTTTCAACAAAGGACTGTGCCTCAGCTGTAAGAAGAACCGGTGTAACACCCTGGGCTACAGCATCAGGGAGGAAAGGCTGCCCAAAAGCAGACGGCTCTTTCTGAAAACAAGAGCGCATATGCCCTTCAAAGGTTTGTGGGAATACTTTTTACAGTATCCAGATTGATCACAAAGTGAAAGACTGAGCCTAAGCTTTGTGATCCTATTTCCTCACTCATTAAAGGTTATAAAATCTGTGGGAATAATCAATTTGCTGAGACAAGTGAGAATCCCAGTAGGTCATCTTGATGCCCTTTCATCAAGATCCTGGCTCTCATATTTCTGTGGGGAAAAGCAAATTTATGCTTGCCCTGGGCAAACTGTGGGGACAAGGGCTTGCAGATGCCCGGGGTCCTGATCTGCAGGATTTTCCTACAACTGGACTGTGCAGGTTTGCTGTAAGATACTCAGGCATACAGCCAAGCCAAGCAGCACAATTACTCTGGGAGGCCTGTAAAACAACCTGTCCTGCATTTCCTCAAATTTTAGCTGCAATTAGACTAAGAAATTGCATATAAATTACTACTTTTCAAACGATGGACAGACAACAGAATAGCATGGACTATTGCAAGGCTGAGCTGTAGCACTACAATTAAGACTGGCACTCTGGCTTTAGCTCTACTACATTATTGGGTCAGTGTGGATTTTTGGCTGTATGATCAGATAAAGAGGCCACGGCCTGACAGGGACGCAGGGCACGCCTACCAATCTCCATTGCCCTCAGGCGAGAGCCCACTGCTGCTGTTGAGCAGACGTTCCCTTGCCACTAGGAAGGTTTATGTACATTTTAAAGCGAGAACAAGCAGGACGATGTGGGACAGCTCCCTTCTGAGGGGCTGTCAGCGTAAGTGCTCCTGGCGCCCGGCTCTCCTCACCAGCTCCTTCCCCGGCTGCCATGAGGGGAGCGGGGAGCGGAGCGGGCAGGGCTGGGCCGGGCCGCGGGCACGGTCCGTACACACGGAGGAGGCTCCCCTCAGGCGGAGGCGCTGCCTGACCCCGGCACAGCCCCGGTACAGCCCCGGGTACAGCCCGGCACAGCCCCGGGTACAGCCCATACACACACATGGAGGAGGTTCCCCTCAGGCGGAGGCGCTGCCTGACCCCGGCACAGCCCCGGGTACAGCCCGGCACAGCCCCGGGTACAGCCCATACACACACGGAGGTTCCCCCTCAGGCGGAGGCGCTGCCTGACCCCGGCACAGCCCCGGGTACAGCCCATACACACACGGAGGTTCCCCCTCAGGCGGAGGCGCTGCCTGACCCCGGCACAGCCCCGGGTACAGCCCCGGGTACAACCCGGCACAGCCCCGGGTACAGCCCGGGCACAGTCCGAGTACAGCCCAGGCACAGTCCCGGGTACAGCCCGGGCACAGTCCGAGTACAGCCCAGGCACAGTCCTGGTACAGCCCACACACACACGGAGAAGGTTCCCCTCAGGCGGAGGCGCTGCCTGACCCCGGTACAGCCCAGGCACAGCCCGGCACAGTCGTGGTACAGCCCATACACACACGGAGGTTCCCCCTCAGGCGGAGGCGCTGCCTGACCCCGGCACGAACATTGAAAGGATGAGGAGAAAGGCTTTAATAGGCTGCTCGCATTATGTAATTTGTCTCCCCACAGTGCCCGGCTACCAAAAAAACCCCAACAAAAATTCAGGTACTTTTAAAATAATTTTGGAAGTCTTCCACTAGCACAGCTGTGAAATATTCAGTGATGACTCCAGAGAGTTCTACGCAGCCCTGAATGATACTCAGAGCAGCTGAACCTGCTGACTTTCTTCTTAATTCTGTTTAAATTGCTCAGGAATCTACTTGGAGTAGATTTTAAATCTCCAGAGGCTGTGTCTGGCTCCGGGACAGCCAGGGTCAGGTCCTCATCAGAGTCAGAGAGTGGCCGGCTCTGGGCTTGTGCTGCCTGCTGCTGCCACACTGGGCACGGAGATGTGATCCTGTCTTGTGCTCCTCTCTGGATACTGAGCTAGGCAGTTTGGGGTAAAATATCTCTGTCCTATTGGTTTCGACTTCAATTAAATGTTGCATTTTTATGCTTTGCATAAAAAAACATCCTAGGCACGTATGTGGATAAAAGTACCTCAGACAATGATCTCCTTTCACAAAAGTTCCCAAACAACGTGGCAACTGTAGGAAGGTGCTTACTAAGTCATATTTGTAATCCTTAAAAAAAAAAAATTTTGGAGATCATGTGAGAAGCACAAAGAGAAGAAATTTGAGAAACTCAGCATTACACTTCACAATCCCTCTGTGTCTTCACAAAATCTAACATTTAATTTTCAAGTTAATGACAATATATTCTGGACCGTACATCAATCCAGCTCAAACAAAATCCCCAGTTTCTTACACAAAAGTTAACATTTTTAATAAAGCTGTGATGGTTCCCTGAGTTTTTATATGATTTTTCCCTTAAAGTAAAAACCATAATCACAGGAAAACCTTAGTTTGTGTTTGATCATATACTGAAAAATCAGTTTTTACATAGAGAAAAAACCCAGAGAAAGACATATTAGTTATAAAAGTGATCTGTAAACAACCTTCTCTGCCTTTGTCCTCATCAGGGTTATGGCACAGAATCAGTAATTTTGTTTTCTGCTGATAGAGATATATTTTCAAAAGAATATACATTGTTCACTAACATACAAGAACTATAAAATAAAAAAAAGGATACAGCTGTTCCAGGAAATACTTTCCATCATAAGCACTCTGAGTAGCACAAAAAAACCAAACCAAAACAAAACAACAAACAACCCCCCCAAAACCCACAACAACAAACAAACAACTGTGCATATGCATAAAAAGATTATTCCATTAGCAGTATAAGGAGCCATTCTCAGATGTAGTCAAGACTGAACTGGGTAAAGATTTAGTCAAAAATTAGCATGCAATAATGTTCCTTTATATCTAAATCTATCAGTTTTGTCTACAAGGTTGCTGAAAGAATGAGCAGATAGAAGAGTTCTGGACATTGAAATGTAGCTGACAGTATCTGTATGCTCATGCTCTAAATATATATTGTTTATCTTTTTCATAATTTACAAAATATCAAAAGGATTACTTCTTAGGCATTTTTCATGCTGACAATACTCTGTTCAGGCTTTCCTAAACAGTGTTGTTCTAGAAACTCCCCAGACCTTAAAGCATTAATGACATTGTTAACAGATGTGTGTTAAGCACAACATATCATTATGCAGTCAAGGAAAGTTTGTGAGTCATCTGTTTTGCAGGGCAATTTTCCAGTTGATCAGAGAAACAGCCTGACCACACTGCAGAAGGTCTTTGATCTGTATCATACATCTCTAGTCATGCCCAGTCACAAGGATTTGCCTGGTCACTAGATAGAGGGCTTGCCAGAAATTCTGACAATTAAACTTCAGAAAAGCTAAAATATTTCTCATAGAAGAATATTTTATCCCGAAAACAAACTCAACACTGATTATCTTTTTCTCCATCCTTTAAATATGGCAACAGGGCCTCAAATGCTAATAGATGACACTGCACAGCAACAACCAGAAAATATGACAATGTTTTAATTTCAACAAATTATTTTGCAAAAAAAAAAAAAAGTGGAATAACCATCAACGTCCTGCTCTGAAAGGCAAAATTATTTTGCCTAAGAAACCTACTGATTCTTTGACCATTCATTTTGCCACTTTTTGCAAATTCTTCCTTCTTACAGTGTATCATTATCAGTTCAAGATCCACATCATCAATGAAATCCAAGGCAAGCCAATAGACCCAGCTTTCACCATGTCTGTGGCAGGGACTAAGAAGGATGCTAAAAACCTGCACATCCCACTGTGAGTATTGTATCACATGCACTTGTGCATGTGACAGAAGATGCCAGTTTGTAATATCATATCCCATTGATATTCATGCTATGAGGGAAATGGTTTAGTACAGCTAAGTGAAATACTCCCCAAAAGTCACAAGTTCTTACAATGATCATACAGCTTGTGCAGAAAAAAATTGTGAGAAAACAAACAGCAAATTTGGAAATTTTCCTGTCCACTTACATTGGTCCATCCCATGGCTAAGACAGGGAGGTGTAATCAATTAAAACATAAATCAGCTGTAATTAAGATAAAGAATTTTGAATATTTATTATCTGTATTCATGAAAGCAAAGGCAAGAGTGTGGGTCAGCATTTGCTCTAGCAGGCAGAAGTCATAACATAGATGCTATTATGGGACACCTTCTCTTTTGCTGTCAGAAACCACTACTGCTTATCAGCTGTTCAAGCTTCTACCACTTCTGCTTCTTTCTTAGCATGTTGTCACATATCATCACTTTTTTGCACCTGGAGGAAGAACATTCTTGAGACATCAATGTTTTGTCCTGGAGAAGGAAACAGTTCTTTCTCTGGTTTTCAGGGGGGGAAAAAGTCCATTATTTTCCTCTTTAATTCATAATAATTAAGACAGCATTATTTTCATCTTGTTTTCTGTAGAGTTGAAGGTATTACTGGGAATAAAACCTACTCCTTTCTCATCACCCTGGACACTGATATCGGAGACTTCATAATGATCAACTTCAAATGGGAAGGAACTCCAGTTTGGGAAAATATCTGGGACACATTTCAAACCATAATACCATGGACAAAAGGCACCCGTCGACCAGGACTTATAGTGAAGGCAATAAGGGTGAAAGCAGGGGAGACACAGCAAAAGTAAGTGTAATGCAGGCTCAGTAACACCACAGGTGTTTGGCACTCAGGTTATCCCAGTTCAAATACAAGCAGCCAGGCCCCAGCAGCCATACCAATGGATGTAATTACCTCACTCCATAAGGACCATGTGAAATTTCAATGAAACAAGATACTATGTGAGTCAAATAATGATTCCAATGTTAACACCATTAACTGTTCAGTTTTCTACTTACAAAAAATGTGCCAAATCATAATTATTCGACTTTCAACACCTACTTCCTAGAGAAACTCAGCATCATTCTTGAAAATACACATTGAAGGATCATGTGCTCTACTACACAGTCCTCTGATTATTTTGGGTGTTCTTCTTTCCCCTGTTTATTGCTTTGAAACTGGATCACCAAGTCTGAGCAGCCTTGTTCTTTACATACAGCAATGCTAACAACATATTTGAAACTGCCTTCTATACAGAGAAATTTCAGCCAAAAGACAGAACAAAAAAAACTTATAATGATTCTCACTGCTTTATTCCTTTGGGAATTTTTAACTGAGCACTTTAATTAAGGTTAATGAGAAATGCACGCCTTACCTTGTAACTAAGGCTCAGTCTTAGAAGGCAATTTTTCCTTGGTATATTCCCTTTCTTCACCACCACAACTGGTGCAGAATTCCTGTGGAACAATTCTTATTGGCAGAGCTGCATCTCCTTAATATTGACACAAAAAACAAATTAGACAATTTAAAGACACATTTCATAAGATAATCTGTGCATGCTGGGAAGCAGAGGAAGGATCATATTCTCCTAGGTTGAATCCTCCTGAAAATGTATTTTGGAGGTTTTTTGGAGGTTTGGATTTTTTTTCCTTATCTAGCACTTGGTACGTGCTCCTGCCATTAAAATAAAGAGAGTTTCTCTAACATCTGCTATTTTAAAAGCCATGACCCAAAATCAGTACTGACCTAGCTGGCAAAGCAAATTAAAGCAAAGCATACATTGCAAACTAGGGAGCTCTATTTAGGTGCCTGTACCTTGAGATAAAAGGTATGAATGTGAGAAGTAATTTTCCTCATCAGGAAACTCTTGTCCAATGCAGCTCTGTCAGTGACCTGGCACAAGCCAATTACAGCTAATGTACTACTTTCCTCATCTAGGAAATTATTAAGTGAGGGGGCACTTATACTGACAAAAAATAATGCTGGTATCTGCAGGTACCTAATGCTTCTTAGAAGTTTTTTTGCTGCAAGTGGAAGCACTTTGTGCCAAGCTTTTAGTGGATGCTGATTATGTGCTGGGTTTTGTTCTTTGCAGTCTGGGCAGTGACATTCAGTTATCACTGAAATACTGCATTAAAGTTTGGGGGAGGGAATGAAAGATTATTAGGTGGTTCTAAAAGGAGAAACAAAGGACACTCAAGGAAATGTACTTTCCTCAAAGAAAAAAGGTAGGTCGAGTTCTGCCTTCTTCAGAAGACCAAACATAGTGTATTGCAATTTTGGAAATTCAAAAATTAAAAATGGTAGTAAACACAAAATTTATTTTTACTTCTCTTGTGCTTTCTCAAACATTTGAACAGTTGACAATATTTTATCTCTGGGCATCTCTGCCTCTAGATGTTTGTGATCTTTGTACACATGATGAAAGATGCTTTGTTAGATTATCTAATGGCAAAGATATAAAGATGTAACAGCATAAACTTAAAAAGCAGTTAACAAACAGACCATTATGAGCAATAAAATACCAGATTCCAACATTTGGTTTTAAAATATTTCTGTAGCATATGCAGTTGCTGATGTTAACATCCTACAATCAGCCATCCTATACATAGCTGATTTTTAGCAACCTCCCAGCTAAATACCAATATTGCAGCAGCCCAAATAGGGCACGATGCACTCAGTACCCAGGAGCTGCCTGCTCCTCTTCTCTGTACCTACAGTCTGGCAGGCAGATACAACTCTTTCCTCACAAGTCTATAAAAACAGAAATATACCTTCCTGTAAAAGGCACAATAAAGAACTGGCTAAAGAATGGGAGATTCTAACTAACATTATGCTCTCATGCTGTCTTTTCTTTTCAGATATACATTTTGCCCTCAAAGCATTGACAACATTCACCTTCATCCATCCCAAGAGAAGACTTTTGTGAGGTGTGAAGATCTCTTCCAGAGACAAAACAGAAAATGAGTAAGAACACAAAAAGGCAACTCCTCACCAAAATATTCAAATTATGATACATCTAGTAAGATGTTTTCAAAAATCACAGCATCAAATGTCCTAGCAGTTTCAGAGATGGTGAAAAGATACATTAAGATATTTAATTTTTGTCATATGACAGTAAGCTGGAATAGGCACTTTGTTCATCTAGGACCATACTCTGAAAACTATCAATGAGCAAGGCAACTGTCAATTTTCAACTGTTTAAAATCTGAAAGAGAATCAGTTCACCAGAAATAAAAATATTATTTGATAAAATAATTTTAGTAAGCCTTTGAAAAACTTAATTTTGTTGGATGTAAGGGGAAAAAAGAAACTTTGTTTCCTGGTAAATACTATGAAACATTAATAGCTATGACTAACAGTTAAAATTCTGCTAAATGATTTCCTAATGAAGGGAGAGTTAAATAGTTCATAAAAGAAAATACTGCCAAATAGACATAAAAATATAAAATGCTGTAATAACCAAATTAAAACCTCAATAACAGTACAATCTAAAAATTCTATTATAAACGTTGTTCTCTTTGAAAATGCTTTGCTTTTTAACTATTTTAATTAAAGAACTGATTTAAATTGCTAGCAATTTAATTATTTGAATGATGCTTAATATATTACACAAAATTCCAGCACAACTAAGTTCAGTTAATTTTTTGCATTTAAATCATATTTATCTGTTTAAGTGAGGTCTGAGATTTCTCAATTCTAAATCTCTGCATACCAGATTCTGGCATGACTTGAAACTGCCAGAATAAATGAAAAAGGTTGAACCTTCAAACAAACCTTCAAACAGGACAAACCTTCAGAGCATAAAAACAAATTTTGTAAGGTCAAACATATACAATTCCCTTGTTTCCTATGTGAGGATATAAACAACAAGAAACATTGTCTCAGATTCTTTCTATTCTATGGTTTGTGCATACTGAAACAGAAATCAATATATATGTATTCATTTGTCACTTTAATGCTAA
The DNA here is from genome assembly GCF_903797595.1 of Erithacus rubecula. Lineage (NCBI taxonomy): Eukaryota > Metazoa > Chordata > Aves > Passeriformes > Muscicapidae > Erithacus > Erithacus rubecula. The sequence goes on from NC_136666.1 coordinate 15,292,558, forward strand.
GCATAAGATTAATTAAAAATCAAGGTTTCTTGAACTCTCAATTTTGAATTTAATTTGTGTTAAATGTTCTCTAAGTGGCAAAAAAATGTGCAAGAAGCTACTAAGAACTGAAGCAAAGCATATTTTTTAATACCAAGATATTTAAGGGAACTTTGAATCAAAATATCCTGATGTTATCAGTAATAAAGTAGGATTTATTTAGACAGCCCAACAAACGAACAAGCTGAGCAGATCCTGCAAGCTGTGAACAGTGATCAGATGTTGAAGCAGAGATCTCTGCCAACCACTCAGAATATTAACTTCTTTTACAAGCCATCTCTTTAAATGAACAGGAATATTAAATACAGAATCAGAAAGGCTCACAAACTACAACAGGAACATACTTAGATCTCAAATGAGAACTGCTGTCCATCCTGAGGTGTACATTCCAGAAACTGTTCCAATATTTTAAATGGCTCCTAGGAGTAGCATCTTCATTAGATAAATATTTATCTATTTAAATACAAATCCCATGCAAAAGAATCCTTAGTTCTTCACTGAAAACAAAGGTTTGTGCTTTGAAAGATTTTGTTCAATGAAGCAAAGTTTTTTTAAACATAATAGTATTTCTGCCTTTTGTGTCAAAAATTACAGTTTAAATGATTAATTTCATGCTTCAGGTTGCTATCTCAAATATTTAAATTTTAAAGCATAGTTATTTTATGAGAGCTCTGTAATATGTTCTGTGTTTGTGTAAGAATCAATTGCTTAAGTACAATAGCTGAGTCAAACAGGAGCATGTAGAGAAGGGAGTTTCAGCCAAAGGTATCTGAGTTAGGTAAGCACCAAGGCTTTTGTTTGGTTGATTTTTTATATTTGCAGTAGCTATAATCCACTGAAGACACAATTGCTAGAGACAGTGACAGCATTTTTAGGGGCATGAAGTTACAATGGACCATGTCCTGCAGAATGACAAGCAAGGAACAAAGGACAATGTGGCCATTTTAGTTTTCCAAAGCACAATGGAAAAGGAGAGTAAACAGAGAGAGAAATATGTGTGGTTAACTCTAATTAGGCATCTCTCTAGATTGTTTCTAGAATTGAATTGTTGCTTCTGCAAAAACCTAAAGACTTGCCACTTTTGTTGCAAGGTTTTCTTTTTTTTTTTTTTAATAATTGTCTATTTAGAGAATAATTTAATACTGTCACTGAGATTGCATTTACTTCAGTTATCACCAACTTTCTAAGCTATGAATTTTTTAAGCTTTCTGAACCAAATCCTACCTCTACTCCTCAAACAAAGACTTTAGATGTTGAAGGATGACAGAGCAAGACACAAAGGCTAACTCCTGCAATACAGAAACTACACTCAGAAACATTTCAGACAACAAAATTAGCATTTCTTGCAAATTACTATCACTTACTTGGTAAGAAGGCTGATAAAGGGATCTAAACTTCAGGTGAAACAGGCATTATTTCAGGAAAAGCAGGTGGAAGAAGGGTCAGAAGTGTCTACATTCTATTCAAACTCAAGAAATTAGGCTACTGCAGATCGATGACTTCTGCTGGTTTTTTTTTGTGAAAAACCATTCTCCAGTTCTCAACTAAGAGAGGCTGGCATAACCTCAGATAAGACAATTTGAAATGAAAATGAAAAAAGATCAGTATTTGAACTCTTGCAGATATGATGACACCTCTTCTGATGCCATTTTTCACAAATCATACACCAAAACAAATTCTGCCCCTGCTTTGAAAGCCATTAGACTAATTGCTGACATAAAACTGGAATAAAGCCCAAGCTGTACAATATTCAGTCTCACCACGCCTGAACATAAGTCACACCTACAATTTCAAGTGCCTATAGTGGTGCCTTACTCTGTGCTCACTGGAATTATTCCTGTCTCAAGCACCAGGTGCTCACTCCTGTCAAGAGCACACACAGCTCAGGTTGACAGAAGGGCTGCTGTTCTTTTCATCACCTCTCTGTAATAATGAACCTCCAATATTCAGAAATAAAAACCTCATCATCCCTTTTTCTGTTTTCCTGGAAGAATTACACAAATTAAACACTTAATTAAACCCCAAATTACATCAATGGTATGGTAAAAATTTTCATAGCTTAAGAGGACTTTGGTGCCCTTGCCATGCTCATACCATTTTAACTATGCTATATATGCTTCTAAACAAGGTAAATGCATACACTTAATAACTAAAATATGCAAGATTAATTCAAGATTAAAAAATGCAGGATGAATAAATTAATAGGTACAAATAAGATTATGTAAAATAATAGCTAGAAAAATTATGTACTGGTTTGTTTCACTTATATATAAAATATACATAAAACTTGCATTTGAGCTGCTTAGGCATTATTCAATCCCCCTGGTCTGTGTTCCTACACAGAGATTTAAACACAACCTCCACCACCTCTATGAGGACTTGCACAAGGGCTCTGCTCCAAGGGATTTTCCTTTAATGCCCTTTGCACAGACAGTGCTATTTAGCTACAGGGAGAAACACTTCTATAAAAAGTCATGGGGGTGGTGGGGAGAGCACTGTGAGAAAGGAACTCTCTTTGGTAACATCAAAGGCCACCCTGCTCACTTCAGGAAACAGATGTCCAAGCTGGCCACGCTCAACAAACAGCCCTAAGAATGGAAGACTTCTTTAAAGAGAAGTCTTATCACTTAAATCAACCATGCAACACACACAAAACCCCAGAGACTCAGCTTAGCAGCTTTAAAACACCTTGCAAAAAGCACATTTGCTCCTTCTGTAGGTATCATCCACCAACTGTGTATTCAGAGTATTGCATATTAATTCCAGTATTCCTCTCCAAATACATTTCCAAAGGTATCCATCAGTAACAATGATGACAGGCTTGAACATCCCACCAGCAACTTGTTTTCATTTTGAAGGTAAAAAGTTTTATTCCTGTGATTGTGTAATTTTAAATTAATTTCATGGCTTTCCCTAAACAGGTTAGACAAACGCATTTATTCTTTTATATAACTGCAGGATGTTAAAATTGAGAGGAGCACTTTGATAGAGATAGTACAACTACATTTTGCCATGACAGTAAAAGCCAAAAATCAAGCAAAGTAGAATCTCTATACTCCTCTTTGCTTTCAGGGCTCAACAAGTAAATGGATCTTCAGAAGATGATTTCATCAAGTCTATTTATTAATGCATTTCAAGTTTCAAAAAACCTTACATATCTTTGCACAATACTTTATTTTTTGCATTTTTTAGTAAAAATTTCCAAAGTGAACAAAAAAAGAGACTGTATAAAACACAGTGGACATGAAATTGACAGTAGTATTTCTGTTTCATTGTCTTGAACTTCCTTTCGGCTTTACCACATCTTGACTTGCAGTGGAGAGTTCAGTGCACATTTCTGTTTTCAAAAAACATTTAACTTAGACTCAAAATAAAATAGGGCAGCATTTGTCTGCCAAAATCCTACCACAGGATAACATTACAGGCAAAAAATTTACATGTTCCAAAGTCTACCACACTCAAGAAGTTACTAAGAACTCTTGCTGAATAAAAGTCACCATTTTAGAAATGCAAACCCACTTCCAATCTTTGCACAGTCTTAAAACAAATGTATTTAAAATGACTTAAAAGCAACTACATACACTTCTAACTAGTTAAGATCGTGTAGAATTATTTATATAGTCTATTGGACTTGGGGTTTCATGTACAAAATTTGTCTCTAAACCATGTACAAAAAGCTGTATTTTGAAAAAGTTACCACATACTGTACAAGTTTACAAGGAAGAGATCCCATTATATTCTGTAACATTTTTGGCCTTGCTGGCTTGCGTCACATTATGAGAATGATTGTGTAAACCTTATACTCTTAAAAACAAAACAAAACCAAAAAAAAAAAAAAACAAACAAAGGAAGCCTGTCCAACCCTTAGTAAATTTTCACCTAAGCAAAGCCAGGAAAATTATAGCCATTTGCATCTCTAATTAGCTTGGTGCTTTTGGAAAACAAGCAATAAATACATCACAAGCTTAAACATTTTGTAATGCCCCCTTTCATCTCCTGCATAGCAGTAAGCACCTTAAGACATCTTTTATTTCATCTTCAAAAATGCCAATTATTTACATTCGTAATAAAAACTCTGGAATGGGACATTGTGCTGTTGAACTTCACTACTGGTATAAATGTGGGAAAACTGATAGACCTAACTACAGTTTTAACTCTGCCACAGTAGCCAGGCAAATCACTCTACTTTAGTGGTTATCAATCAACAGTATCATGCTGAAAAGTTATCCAAACACCTGATAAATTAAAACAGAAAAGGAAAAACTACAACTTTTCTTTCTTTCCATAACCCTTAGAACATGAACTTGATCACCAAACTGTAAGAATATCTGAAGAGCCCAAATAAAGTGGTTGCAATTTTTAAAACAAGTTGAATAACAGGCAGAATTTTCTAATAAAGCATGGAAACATTTGATCTAACTATTCATTATTTCACTGAATAATCAGACAAATTAAAAATATTTATGTTGAGCTACAAGGAAGACACATAAAACACTTTTGAAACATTCTGACATTCGCAAAGTTTGCAGAACACCTGTTAAACCTAAGACCATCCAGGCTTGTACGCTGTGTCTTAGCAGCTGTTGGATAAAGATGAAATGAATGCTTGAAACAACTTTTATAATGATAAAAAAGTGTGATTGGATTCAAAATTGCTGTGTAAAGCATCACAGGACCCTTGACCACTACACACCATCATCCTCTGTTATCCTGAGTATGTCAATTAAACAGTAATTTCTTCATTAATAGCGGAAAAGTTTTATAATACAAAGAAACATCCATATTGCAATTCTCTTGTTTACAATTGCACACAAGTACGGGTGTACGTTAGAAATACATGTCTGCATATAACAATGTATATACATTGACAAGTAATGTCTCCAATGCTGAGGTGGTCTAGCTTCCTAGCCTTGTCTGGCAGTTGAAAAATATATCTTTTTCTCAATTCTTGAGCAAAAGTTTTACTACAGCCATATTTGCCTGCAAGTGAAGAAAATGCAGCAATGAAGAGCACAGAAGGGGGAAAGAATCATGATATGCTAGGACTTTGTCCCACTAAATTAAAAATACTCAAGAAAAACACTTTTCTTCTTTTTGAGCTGGAAGATTCTCTCATTAAAAATCAATTACTTCCACTTGTTTTGAGGGCATATCATGCTTTTTTTTTTTTTTTTCCTCTTCAATTTTTGAGAGTTAGACTGGGGTCAATGACTTAGTAGGTTTTCTTTGGAGTGAGTTTTCCCATTGTAGGCACTAGGAAGAACCAAGGCAAAAAGCTGCAGTCAGCGTCTCATATGTCCCATCTGATAACTCTCTCGGGGCCTTTGCCGCTGGGGGGGGCTGAGTGGTTTGTGGTGGTCTCCTCCTTTTTAAAGTGCCTGTTTCAAAGAAAAGTAGCCACTATTAAAATTTATTTTAAAAACTCAAGTTATTTCCAGAAGAGTTGTCCTGGCCATGCAAATTGAAACCAACTATTTTTCTGGAAGGCTTTGGATTTAGACCTGCAGGAGTTTTAACTAGATGAGTAAAGGCATGGAGGACATACAGAATACATTTCAGTATTTCAACAGTACTACCTTAAACAGGCTAATTCTTACAAAATGTAGCATGGAATAGGAAATAAAAGAAACTGATGCTGGAAAAAGTCTTCAGAGCTTTCTTTTGATATGCATATTATATTATAGTAAAATAAGATAAGAATTAGATTTTCATTAATTATTTCACTAGCACCAATTCATTTGTAGTTTCACAGTGCCAGACTAAGAACTGTAGGTTGAAACACTTGAAATTTCTCTTTGGAACTAAACAGGTGAGGAGAAAATATTTCTCTATAAATAGCTGGAGTACTCACCTGGAAGTGGTTTATGAGGAGGCAACTTTGGATTACTGCTTGGAGTATGAACACTGCATATCTTAATGAAGCCAGCCATCAACATAATCAATGCAATTCCCATAAGCAACACTGCCCACCAATAAGCCTAAAAAATAAAACCACAACAATAACAGAAAGACTGAGACACGGGACATTGAATATGGCTTTTCACTGCATTTTAGAAGTCATCAAAAAGCTTTCCTTAAAAGAAGTCAGAGCATTCAAATATGAAGAGTCAAAATATGAAAAAACAGTATATTAAAAATATGAATGAATAGAGGTATTAACATACTCTTTGTTATTTGTTTGTTTCCATTCTCTTCAATCTAGCAAACTTATTTGCTGCACACAGGGTGCATAGAAAAAAATCTAGTAAAACAATGGCTAATTATATTTTTAAGAATGCTGAAGCACTCTGCATATCAACATGTATCAACTGTGAATCTTGATTACCAAGAACATTTCATATTATAAACACTTACTATAACATTTCATATTGTAATATAAAAGTACACTTACCACAATCCATTCAGCAATATTTTCATATAATTCTGGATTAAAAATTGCTTTCTTTAATCTAGCTAGAGGGCCATCAGCATCTACTAGCCGACACCTCATGAACACATCACAGTAGCCTTTAAAATCATTACAGGGAGATCCAGGTTGCAAAGTAATGGTCTCAAGATTAAAGTATTCCTGCCATCGACTCGAGCCTGTGCTTGCACAAGTAGCTGGGTCCACTGAAAAGTGAATACAAATTAATCAAACCATTACTCTATTAAAACATCTGTGTATGAATACCACCTAGTCTTGAATTGTTCAAAATGCTTTTCTATTAATCTGCAAAAATACAGAATATATTGCTTATTTCCTACAGAGTACAATGCAATGTCTGTCTGAAACTACATTTGAACAAAGCACTCTCAAAGCTACAAAATCTCAAGTACAAACACCATCAGCAGGTTCCTCAGATTGCTCCTCCTCTATTTACACTCATGATTCAGATAAATCTTACTTTTTCTCATGCAGCAGACATGGCACAGTTCTCTATCATCCTTGCCATCTGAACTAGCACATGTGCACTCCTCCAAGCCATGCTTCTCACAAATAGAGCCAGCACATTGCTGTGGGAGACAAAAGCACAGCAACACAAAAATCAATTCACTTTTAAGCACACTGACATTAGAAAAGATATCAAAAATTAATATCTGAAAGCATAACCACAGGTCTAAAGATCTAAAGAGATCTAGAAAGAGTCTAAAAGCAACTGCTTCAATTTTTTTCCAAAGCTTATACAGAAAAATTATTAGTTTATCAATGTCAATATTTTGGCATATTTTCTAGTTTTTTAAAAGGTGATTTACCTTATTTTATTTTTTAATACAGTATCTTCTTTTATAACCTGAAAGTACCCTGCAAAACACCCACAGCACCACACTTCATACTGAAACAAGACTGCTCAAAAACTCTGGTTAGAAAAATAATACAGGAATACACAAGTATTTCTCTTGGAAAATTATAAAAATTATTGGCAGAAAAAATTCTGCATTTAACTTTACTGTGCGAGGGTCCTTCAAACTCCAACTTCAGTGCATTTATAATTTTGTTTCAAAATCAGCAACTATGCAAAGACAATTCCTCTATCTTTAAGATGGCTATAAATTAGCTGAAAAATATTACAAGCAGTACTTGATTAAAATCCTGGACTCTGGAAAACAAACTTAGAGCAACACAAGTTACAGATCTTTAAGAGGATGATTTTTGCTTGTGTTTGCTTCCAAGTAAACATAGATCGCTTTAAAAGAGACTTCCCATCAATATTTTATAGCAACTACCATGTCCTCTTTAACCCATGAATCTAACAGCAGTTCAGAACCAGTCTAATTCCATATGCTTTAACATCAGTGATATATGTACATGTTTGGAGTGTTGCCAATAAACCAAATTCAACAGTTCTGGGTAACCCCAATTGTAACTCGACAAGTCTATGCCATTAGGGAAAAGAGGTGAACCCTAGAGGCAAAGCACTGAGCAAAGGCAGGAGACTGAATTCAAACACCAGGTGCCAGCCAATCCCCAAAAGCATGGGCACAGGCAGCCATTGGCCAGTGAGCTGGGTGATAATAACCAAACTCAGCCAGATGGGACCAAGCATGTGGGTTTCTGAAAACCAGGTAACAGAGAGCCACACTTCATAAAACTCACTATTGCTGCATGAACTGCAGAGTGTTGTGCCCTGTCTGTCTCAACTGCCACATACTGGTAGGATATCCAACTCTCTAAAGTGACAGAATTATTGACCAAGACTGAAGAAAAGTGAAAAGGTGGTACTAGAAAATAAAACACTTTCTTAATCCTGATTTTTACAAAAAACTTTAAATGTAACTTTCTCAGACAGTACAGCTATCTTGGGATTTGTTACCTACTTCTCAATTCTTGCATTTCTACTGCTATTTTGACTGACACCAACAAATCAAACATCTATACAGAAAACCAGACTGAGCTTGCACTCCTGTGCAGTAATTACAGAAACCATATCAATTCACAATACAATACATTAGCAGTTACATAAGACTGTAAAAACCATACCCCCTTTATGCAAACTTGGGTGTTCCTGTTGCACACTGTGAAGTTTTCTTTGGGTTCAGATATTGGGCAGAGAGCACTGACACCGTTACACATTCCTTCCTTAGCACAGTCAGAGTCATTCCGACACTTATCTGTCCTCGATTTGAAATCACACTGGGCAGTGCAACATGGGCCTTGGCTGGGGCTGGAAAGAAACACCAATTGTGGATGCCAAGAAAAAGCATGAACCACTCCAAATGAACTATTCACCCTGAAACCTACTCAAGCACTCAGCAAATTTCTGATTTGTGCTAAACAAAATGTGACTTGAAAATCATTTTTCCCACGGCATAATTATGCTTATGTAAAATGCAGGTAAGCAGATTCAAATTCTGAAATCCCCATTACAGTTCCCACTAAATGCCTAAAATTAAAGTTTAACACACATGCATAATACCTGCAGTTTTTGCCTGGTCTTAACTTGCATTTTTTATCTTCTGGTTGGTTTGCATCGTAACAGCAGTCATCTTTACACTGGTCACTGTATCCACAATCACACTGTTCTCCTTGTTCAACCAGTCCATTACCACAGATGGGCTGCCCAGACTCTGAAAAATGGCAGTACATTTATGCATAAAGCAGTACAAAGAACATACAATACTTATAAACCTTAACAAGTATCCACCTAATCACAGCTGGACAAGCTGGTCAAGCTGGACTTTAGACTAGGGCTCAAATCAACTTGCATTACTACTTGACACCCACCTTAGTCATTCCCACAATTCACAGAACTTTAAGCCTCTGAGTAAAAGGTTTTGGATGATGAGAGTGAGAGTGTAAGAACAAGCTTTCTGCTCAGTCTCCCAGGGAGATGCATCCTTTCCTGCACTCTTTTAGCAGTCAGAGGACCTTGAGGCAAAGGATGATGGGCACTGGGGTGAATTACTCCAAAATCCAAATCTACCAAGTAGATGTGCAAATCTATGAGCTCACAAAATTCGTGAGAGCTCACACATCAGACTCCAGAAAGAAAAACTCATGCAAAATTCTTTTTCATGTCTAAATAGGATTCCCTGCAGTATGTGCTCCTTACCTCTAGCTCACAATGAGCATGACTGAAACCAGTCTGACCCTGTTTGTTTACTCCCTCCCACTAGGCATTTACAAAGACAGAGAAGAGCCTCCCTCAGCCTTCTCTGCTCCTGAACAATCTCTCTTGGACTTTCCTCACATGTCAGATGCTCCAATCCCTTAATAATCCTTGTGGCCCTTTGCTGGACTCACTCCAGTATGTCCTGCTGCTTCTGTGCTGGCCAGCCCAGAACTTGCGACAGTACTAGAGAACTCAAATTAAATTCTTTACTTGCAGAATCTTTCAGTAAATTTTAAAAAATAAGACAAATATAATAAAAGAAAAATAATTAAGCATTACAGTAATATCTTAGCTCTTCTCCTTTCAGGAGGATTAAATACATACCAACAAAACAATTGTTTCTCTTTTTCTCAAGAACTTGGCTGATATTTCGAATGCTACAGATTGAAAATTTATTGTTGTTAAGTTTGTCCCCAGACGTAGCTCTTGCATACATGATATAATTGCCATTTTCCTTCTGTCCCAAGTTCTTGGACTCTCCAGGAGTGCACTCCATTCCAGAATCATGCTGCAAAACAAATATTTTACAACTATCTCAATCATGGCTGGTGCAAAAGTGAACTGGATTTGGTAGCCTGAACACAGAATTAAAAAAAAATAAAAATAAACCACTATCTTACACTCTCAGGTTTCTCACAATACAAAAACTATATGTAAACCCAAGGCTTGATTTTGGGTTCTCTTTGTACTATTGTTGTTTTTGTTTCCTCCAAGACAATACTAGCAAGTATCTAATTTCTTAAGTTTTATCTTATTTGCATTCTTGGTAATTTACCCCCAAGTCCATGTCCCAGAATGAACAGTGACTTGGAAAAGCTGCCATCTTCTAAAGAGTGACTTTATGATCACAAAAGTGTAATCAGCATTCTGTGGAATCAAAGCAGGAGGAGTTAACAGAAACCACAGTCCATTCTTCTTGTTTGCTTTGAGGGAGGTACAAAGAGAACTTCAAGACAGAGCAGGAGTCTGACAGTCAGGGACTACATCTACAATATCCAGTGTAAGGAATGAAATACATTACATATTGGCAAAACAAAAAGCCTCATGCTTTCAAGCTTGCTGCAAACAAGCTGCATCCCTAAATGTCTGTGAAACAGTTCTGCTCAAAAACATTCTTCATGGTATCCTATTTACCTTCTCTATTTTCTTAGATAAACTTTTAAATATAAATCACCTAACATAAATGTGAGCCACTTGGTGAATAAAGTGTCATCTCAATTTTGCAGTGCTTCCTCCTCTCTAGGATAAATTACAACACATATAATAAGATGTGTGTGACTCTTCATAAAGACAGAAGTATTTAGGGAACAATAATAAAGTACCTTTGTAAGGGATTGAACTAATATAAATAAACAATTCACAAAATGCACTGTTGCACCACTGCTGTCAAATACTCAAAAAAGGGCTGGGCTGCCATCCACTTTGTTTGTATACAATGTATGTGCACATCTGCTCATGGAGTCAGATTCTGCTTTCCTTGTTTATAAGAAGTAAAATCTCCATCTGTAAATCACACCCTATGAAATGGCTGAGTGAGTTAACAGATCACCAGTAATACTTACAGGGGAACCAAAGTTATGCCCGACCTCATGTGCAAAAGTAATGTGAGAAACCTTGGGAGGCACATGAGAGCCATAGTTCTGGACAGTGATGATTCCAGTGTTTAGAGACTTCTTCTTACCATCTGAATACAATTTGCTTTTTTCACATATTCCACCAGAGCTCCCTGCATTCAGACAAAAGTACAACAGTCACACATTTAGGGAAAGAAGTGTTATGTTACTTGTCTACTGACATCCAGAGCAACAACCAGTTTGCCTCTGCAGATTTACAGACTAAGAGCTCTCTATAATTAATATCAACACAACCTTGAAAGTAGATTAGATTTATTCACACAAATGCTCTCAACACTGATTGGATACATTCACACAAGAAGTTAACTGGTTTAGAATAGCTTTTGAGAGCTATTTTGGGCATTCACTGAATGGATGAGCCCTTATTTCACCACACCTGTAATACAAGACTAGCAGGGTGCAATGTCCAAAAGGAACAGCCTCAATCTACATCTTATCTGGATTTCAGAGTAAAAAAATGCACTGTAAATTCAATACTACCTAGAAAACCTAAAGGTTCTGCAGCGTAGTTCTCATACTTGTAAGCTCTGCTTACATAGACAGAAATACTTTCTTCATCTGTCACTTTACTGGTCACTCACACCTACTGTAAATAAAAAGCAATCTAAGTAGTATCACCTTTGTATAACAAAGTATGTATGTTTTTCTTTATTGTTCATATCCTGCTCACCAGAAATACAGAATGATGACTTGAAATGGCACAATATACTAAAAATAAAATTAAACCATAGCAAACCAAAATTGTGAAAAGCTAGGAGATTTTTGTCTATTTGCTGTCAGTTCAAAATATGGTTTCTACCTTTCTTCTAGTGCCCACCTACAGTATTTTATCTGATAGCACTGAAGGCTTGAATAGAATTACCTGAAGGGGCTCCAACCCAAGCTAGACCAAGGACTCCATCATCAAAATCACGGTCTGTGAACACATAGGCCAAGCAATAATCATCATGATTCTGTTCTGAGTTCAGTTCCAGAAACTTTTCCACACCAATGTTAGGAAATCTAAAGGGATTGGAAGAGTCCTTCTCATCCACGGTTGTGTTAATCTAGAAGTAAATTGAAACAAACTGTAAGACATTTCCACTTGCACTGCTGTCAGTACCATGCTATGTTACATAGTTAAAGATGTTTCAAATTTAAAAACCCTGACTGTAAATTACTGCCCCAATCTCTGGAAAACCAAGTGCTACTAAAAACAAAGAATTGCATTTGTGTAGTAAATCCCCATTCTCTTATTTCCTTCTATTTCTTTTCCATCAGTACCCAAAGAATTATATTTATCCTCCTAAATGATCACTTTTACAAGGAAGTCCCAACCTGGATAACCATTCTCTATCTTAGTATTAAAGTTCTTGAAGAATAGCAATAGTTATTCAGTGCACAACAGTGCTGAAAACAAAGTCAGTTGATTCCTACAGAAAAAAACTGACCACAGCTTAATAACAGAAGTAGTGGGTTTTGACAATAACAACTAAACCCAAACCAAATAAATGGTTTAGGGTATCATTTACTGCAGAGACACATGGGCTAAAGAATGGTTATAAAACAATAAATGGGTACAAGTGAACAGGAAATGGACATTTGAAGAATACAGCCTCCAAGCAGCAGAAGTGAAGCTGAAAGCATTTCCAACACAACTTACTCTGATTCTTTTCACCATGAAGCTGATGTTACGGATCCCTGAAAAATCTGTGGACTGGTAAATGGTATCAATTGCTTTAACATGGCTGGAAATCTGTTGAAAACAAAAGTATCTACAGTTCAGTGTGCACTACACTATAGCTGATCTTAAACAGCAACAGCTGCAAGGCCTGCACTCCTACACAATATATGATATTGTGCTGTAGGAACCCCTAACAGGCCTCTTGAATTAAATGATGGCACAAAATGGAAAAAAACCACTACCAGAACCTGCATCACACCATGCCAGATTCCCCCAGAGGATTTTGCCATTTCATTTTTTTTTTTAAACACTTAACTCTATCAACTTCCAGACAGCTATTTGTGATATTTCTTAACTCACTGCTTTGGTAAGACACCACTGTGGTGACAATCATATTCAAAGTATTGTATTTCTTTCTTGGAGGAAAAAAATTACTTGTCAAGAATTATTCTTTCATTTCTGGTAGAAGACATATGTCAGAAAAACTAACCATTTACCTTTTCTAGCAAGCAGAAACGCTAACTCACTAAAAAGCTGATTTTGACTTCTAAGCTTTGAAAAATGCTACTCAAATTTCCTATGTACTGTGTGATAAATAGTAAAATTAAGATCTGCAAGTGGCAATGAAACTACAGGAGAAGTATGTTAACATGCTAGCTATACTTCTAGCAAATTATCAGCAAAATCACTAAATCATATCAACCCTTTTCCCAGTTAATACTATACTGACAAATAAAAAGCATCTGCCTTTAGCTGCCACTGCTTTTTTAAGCATCCACTGTATCAGATAGTACAGAAATAGACTTGAGCATCATTAGCTCACAGCATTTTGAGCTAGAATTTCAAAGGGAAGCCTATGCAAGTGTTAAAACAGAGGCTTGGCAGACTATCAAACAGGACAGAACTCTTCAGGAAATATTATTTTTCTGAGTAAAAACTGGAAACAGTCAGACTGTAAGTCCTGCTCAGAGGTGCTAAGCCCACCACAGCTGCCATTAAAGGTGGCACAAGTGCCCAAGACTTTTGTCATAGAAACAGCATCTTTTTAGCAAAATAAAAAATGTTGTTTCAACTATGTCAGACCACTTTAACAAATGAAACAGGACATTATAAAGTAAAAAGCAAAAATACATGTAGATAACTCACATAGAATTTATCACGACTACCTGAAGCAAAAGCAGGTAATTTAAAACAAAGGGTTTGGAAATACCTGTGCAATCACAGCTTCTCTGGTTCCATAATGCTTGTAGAATAAATGATCAGTCTGGATGTACAGCTGACATGTGTTTTTTTCAGCCTGAGTTGCACGCTTTTTTCTCAAAAGCTGTGGATCATCCTTCTTAGGCTCTTCAATAGGCTTCTACAAATGCACAGTAAAGAAATACATTAAATTTGTAGTTCCACATGTTGCATTGGATTACCTAAAAATAACCACAGTTCTAAACATACTCCACTAATACAAACAGATTTTAGTTCTTTTTCTTTAACTTGAAAAGTCTGATGAATCTTGAATTAAGACTGAATGAAATACATTATGCTCAGTTTTCAAGTACTTTGAATGTAATCTTAGAAAAGCTCTCTCTGCACTTCATTTAATATTACAAAAGGCAGTCAATGTTACATAGATTTGTTTTTTCCTTCATGTGAGCTTTGGAACTTTTCCTTTTTATAATCCTTTTCTAAGATAAACAGTTGGTAGGTTAGGAAAAAAATCAGCACTGGTGGGACTTAAATGTACCTTTCCTAACACCAGTTATTTCAAATTGTAATTACCTTAGCTACCTCAGCAAACAGAAGCACTTTAGCAAGGAAAAAATGGGGCATGGAACAAGAAGTTGAGGGAACACTGGTTAGTCCAAGTGGCATCTGGCAGCACGTTGGCCTTACAGCACCCAGTGGTTGATGGCTCTCTCTCTCCATAAAGTTTTACAAGCAAATTTTTGGGAAAGCATACTATTGTTACCAATGATGAAAAGCACATTAATGTTGACAATGTCTGGAGTCACAACATCAACTAAGTTACTGATGCTATTTAAAAAGCCATATTGTATAGTTTTCTGGGTATATATTTAGCTGACACCACAAAATTATGCCAAGACTTAGAACAGCTCAGAACACAGCTAAATCTAAAAGAAACTCAGTAACTTGCTGTTGGAAAAAAACATTTCATGACCCATGGTGGGACTCCACCCAGGTGCACAGGCTCCTTCCACAGGACACTTACCTCCCACAGCAGCCAATCTGTAACATGCTGTACCCTGGGAGTTTACAGGGCTGTTGGGAAGACTCTCCCACCAATACAATTAATTTTCTACTGAAAGCACTCAGATATCCCCAGTGTGTTATATTAACAACACTTGAAAATCTAGAAGTTATTACTCTCTAGAACCAATGTATTATTTGGAGATAAGGAAACTTTGAAACTCTTCTTTCTAAATTGCCATAAAGTATATTGCTCATTTCAAGCTTGATTTCCATAGCCTTCTAAAATTCTAACTGTTGAAAAATTTGAGATCCTCTAGGATTCATTAAGACTGTAAAGTAGCACATCAAGGCTACAGAAGCAAGGGGAACAAGAATTTAGAAAAATTGCATTGAAAAGAAACCTCCAGCAATAATTTAAGTATCTCACTATGTGGAGGGATGATAGCTCACCAAAAGTAAAAGAGACAACATACAAGAAATAGGAAGTTATCACACTAAGTACTAATCAACATAATCCATTAGCCTTTGTTGTACCTCTGTTGTTGGTTCTTCTATACCAGTCATCTGGTACTTCTGCATTCTTTCAAATACTGAATGATCTGCACAACCTCCTTGTGGTCCATATTTATGTGGATATTCTAA
The DNA here is from genome assembly GCF_903797595.1 of Erithacus rubecula. NCBI lineage: Eukaryota > Metazoa > Chordata > Aves > Passeriformes > Muscicapidae > Erithacus > Erithacus rubecula. Next base: position 15,308,334 of record NC_136666.1, read on the forward strand.
AAAGAGGAAGGCCAGGTTGAGTTTTCAAATTCCAAGTACAATTCCAAAATATGGCTGCATCAGTGCAACTTATTCAGTTGGTGTCCAATATTGTGCATGTGGTTTGAGGGAAGCATTAGAAGATTCAAAGTTTATGCAGCTTTCTTTCATTAAACATTTCCACTAAGGCATTCTTAGTTTTACAAACAGAACAAAACTGATATCTTCTTTTCTTAACATTCTTTTCTCAGGCAGCACAACAAAACAGGATGAGCAGTGCCTAATGTAAGAACAAGAGCTTTTATTTAGACATCTGTACCCACTTGCTTCAACTAAAATCAGCCTTCAAAAATGACACAATCACAATGGAAAGTTATTAGATATCAAGCATACTAAAGACTGCTGGGGTAAGAGAAAGGGTTTTATGTTACTTGATAAACCAACTAAGAAACCTCGCTAAAATTCTTAGAGGATTTTAATATTTTATTCATCTTCCACTGTTTCTTTTTAAGTTTTCACATTCTGCTACTTAACGACCAATACCTAAGAAAGGAAATGCTAATGGATAGAACCATGGTTTAATTAACCCCTATATGTTAGTTAAACATGCTGGAGATCCAAACTAGTGAGAATATCCCACAACCATCCTTTAACAAGGCTAAGTAATAATCTAGTAAGAAACTCTTTAAAGCCATGACAGTTAAAATTACAAAAAAATGAACACAAAACAGTCTGCAAGACTGTCTGCCAAGGGTTTGCATGTGCTAGAAAAGACAAATTCCCCCCAAAATCTGAGATTTGAACCATCCTGGTAATCACAGGAGACAGGTAATACAGGATGGTTCACTTTAGAACTGTTTCTAATTCACAGGGAAAGCTGCCTATGACATTTCCATTTGCTAAATGCTGAACTGCCTCCAAACTGTGGAGGCACCATTCCCTCAACATCTTTTGAGACTTCCTACTTCCATCATCCCCTGCAGCAGTTCCATTTTGAAATATCTGAAGCTAAGCAAGAACTACATGGTGCCAGATGACTTGGCCAGTTTTGACCCACAAGACAGAAGTCTGATCCATGCTCTTGTGAAGCTTTTCAGTGCTCTGAGATGTGCCAGCTTTCTGAGCAGCCTTCTGCCAACCTTTGGGGATCAAGAGCTTCTTAGCCTATCCCTGCCACAACCCTGAGAAGTGAAAAGGAAAAAACCTGCTTTCAGCATGAAATGATTGCTAACAGTGAATGCAGAGTTAAGGAGAAAACAGAAGACTATTTTCCAACAGAGCTACAGTAGAAGAGATTAATAACAGATTCAATCTTCTAAATAGAAAAAATCATTAGGCAAAGAAACCCTCAACTTTTTATTTTCCAGTACTGGCCACTTTCAGGTTTTGTACATCCTGGTAGAATGTTAAAAAATAAAGGGTAGGATAAAATAATATATCTAAAAACTACCCACAATATCTTGTCATTTCATAGCTTCTGACTACAATGTCTTATTCTAACTAGATGGCAGATGATTTTTAATGATATATACAACTCCAGACGCTCAAAATAAGATTTTTTTTCTTTTAAAGATCACTACTACCTTCCACAAAGAACATTTGGTTTTTCTTCTTCTAATTATCAGTTAATAGTACGATCTGTTCAGCATTTAGGTTAGCTACAAATCATTACTGGATTTAGGCATCTTGGGCAAGGATGACATCAAACTTCCATTAAAAATGATGAAAACACAATTCCTCAACAGCCATAGAGTTTTGCCCAATACTAGCAAAAGCAATAATGTCAGAGTAAAACTGTAATGTAACCAGATTTAAAAAAAAAAAAACCCTTATTACAGATTTCATTTGCAGCACTCTGTGATGCTGTGCTCCCATGACAACTGTCATCACAATGTGATGAAAAAGAAACCAGGTTCTCATTAATAACACAGTTTGCAATGTTCAGCAGATAGGGCTCTGCAAAATTACAAACCACTTCACTTTATGTTCCTAGTTGCATGGCCCTTCCAAGATCATAAAAACAATTAAGTGACCATGTTAATTTTCTGGAAGGCCTGAACAGGATTTTCCTGTATACTGCTGATCTGAAGAAATATTGATTTTTTTATTTTACAGTATGAACTCAGGGATACACTTGAAACAAATATGATTTAAATACAGTAAATATATCCTCATCCTTAAAGAAATATTCCTTAAATTCCTTAATGTAAACAGCAATTTGCATCTTTATAACCCTAAATTATAAAACATTTTGATCAAGACTGGTTTAGAAACTAAAATCATTGAACTTGTGTTTCAAGTCATGAATAGAAGGCTGCCTTCCACTGGTCACCAGATCCACTGTAACAGACAAAAGCTGCCTTATAAAGTTGACAATATAATCCCCATTTACAAAACAACTTTTGTTTAACTACTGAAAAAGAACTCATTGAGATGCTAATCATATGTTGCATTGTGGTTTCTGAAAAGCACTAAAAAGCATATTGTTTCAAAAGGCTGCAACATGGGTGACCAAAAAATACCCAAATTAAAGCAAAGATGACTTTTTACCTCAGTCTCTCCCGAGTTAGAAATGTGATAATTTTTGTTGCTTTTGTCCTACATAAGATAGTAGTGGTTTGACTATTTCAGGAGAGCTAGCTTTAGATTACAGCAGTAACAACAAACCCACTACAAAGCTGAGCCTTTTTGGGTTGTTGGGGTTTTTTTTTTTTTGAGCTGCAGTTCAATGCAAAAATAGGTCTCATGAAAGACAAAAATAATTTAACTTCAAAAGCACTCCTCAGAAAGAGACAGAAGCAGTTGTATACTCCAGATATTTCAGACAACAGAATCCTAGAGGCATCTATGATCCCAGTGACTGAAGAGACACTACACAATCAGAACAGAGGAACATCAGACTGCACTGGCAGCAACCAACAGGACTGATGTGTTTTTAAATAGTGCTGCTTAGACTTCACTCCAGGATGGGCTATTTTCAACCCTGCTGAGTAAGCAGCAATGTTCACTCACTTGGTGATTTGGAAGCCATAATGTACTGCTGCTTTAATGTGGTTAACCAGAATAGATTTAGATCACCCCCCAAATAATCTGATTTTGTTACTAACTGATGGTTTTGATGCACTAGATTCAAGAGGAAAAACTATGTAAGCTAGCATACCAATACCTGAATAATTAAAAACATCCCAACATACCCTGCTTCCATTTAATAAGACACCAGTAAGAACCAATTTCAACATTACTTTTTCCAAAGCAATTGCCCAAAGCACTGCATTTACTCCTCCAACAGAGATCACTCCTACAAAGCAGCAATAGTAACTTTCATAAAATCAATTTATCTGATTCTTTAAGGCACAGTTCTATTTCTGTCAGTATTCAATAACAGTGTAGAATATTTTTAGTCACCCACTACTTACACCATAAGGAACTGGGACATGAGACAATCTTCTTGATTGTCTAAGCCTTTGAAAACTGGGCACATCACTGCCTTATGTCTCTTACTTTCCTCCTCCCTCTCTTTTCAGCAACAGGGTTAGTTAATAAAACCCTTTCTGAAGCTGACAGTGACTTATTTACACAAAGTCCTACATAAGTGGAAGTCCAACATTCCCACTATCAAGCAGTGAACTGAACTGTTCAGTGAGACCTGTAAAATGCAACACAAAACTTAGATGTGTGAATTATTCACAGAAACATGATGAAAGACGTATCTTACATTTCCATGCCAGACTTTAACTTTTTCACTATTTTTTCCCCACTACTCTCCTGCTACAGCAGCAAAGCCAGTAAAATAGTCCAACTGCAGAGAACAGGGAAAGTGCCTTCTCCCTTTGAACTGACCTTCCCCCTGTTGAATGGACCAGCAATGCTCTGTAGAGATGAAAATGAAGCTCATGCTGCAGCTTCTCTTTGAGAATCAAAAATATGGTATGTTATCTTATGAAATTATTCTCAAGCACAGGTCTTGTAAGCACCAGGAAAATATACACTTAGAAAACAAATACTGTTCACAAATCCAGTAAATGCTTTAGTTCACAAGCTCTTTAAAATTATGGAAATTCTATTTGCTTTTGGGTTAGTAATCATATTTACAGAATGAGATAACAGGAAGGACAAACACATTTGCTAGCTCATAGCAATTTTAATATACTCAGAGACAGCACACATACTGCCACTGAAAGTAAACTACAAAAAATCTTCCCAAATTTACTGAGTTTTTAGTGGAGAAAGATCACTTCCCTTCACTGCATTCACACAAGAGAAGCAATCAAGGAGAGCAATATGCAATAACCCTGTTTTTTTCTACTGGCTTACAGCATGAGAAAATTATTATATACAAAGCCAAATCACAATCAGAAACTTTCCTCATCTAACTTCCTATTCTTTGACACTTCTTTTCAGAATGCAGTCTCATCATGACATGCTTTGAAAATGATAGATACATGTATCATTATCATAGTGGTTCAAGTAATTTCTAGTGATCTAAGCCTAGTCATCCAATTCCAAATGAGATTTCAAACTCAAGTCTTCCAGGGTTTGCACAGTGGCCTAATGGGACTTTTTTTAAATAAAGTTATGGTTTATATTGATTTTTAAGCAAGACTGACATCCTGAAGTTAGCTGGAAAGACACTGTTAGCTTCAATTACCAGAAGTTAGTCTACAATTGATGCTGCTAATATCTACCTTTGATACCTCCTTGACCCTTGAAGGATTTGAACTTGGAATCACAACTTCCTTGCAGTACTTTGGAGATTCAACATAACTTAAGCATCAAACAAAATTGATTTACATCTGTGTTACATCTGATGACTGATCATACATAAACAGGCAGGTAAAGGGCAGGAGAACTCATGCATCAGTTCTAAAAATATACAAGTATTTAATGGTACTTTTTCATCCTCCTGAGCATTTGCCACTGACACTAGATTTCTGGGGCTATACTTGTCAAATTTACCTACCATTCTATGTATACTTCCATCAGCTATTCTGTAAAATGGGACATACTGGGTGCCACCACCTCTTCTTAAGAGCTCCCTGAAGGCACATGTAAGACACATGCAGGGGATGCTTTTATTTCACACAAAATAATTTATTTTCAAAATCACATGGAAGAGCAATCAGTATAGAGCATTTTAAGAATGTAATTTTCAAAGAAACGTGTATCCATAGGAAATGTACTGCTTACACACTTAAGTCTGACTGCTAAGGATTTAATGGCAGAATAAAGGCTGACTTTGGTTTGCCATAAATCTCTCTCACACCATAACTGTGTGTTATGAATCACTTGAGGACAGCATAATTCAGTGTCACACACAAACCAAAGTCTCTTTTAATGCTTACAAATGGTGTACAGGTTTTGACAATTAATAAAAATAATATTTCATCTGTAGCACAAAATGGAAGTACTCACTGATATCATCTTCATGATAAATGACAGAGTGGAATGGTAGGTTTCTGTCCTTTATGTATCTCTCTGCTGGTTCAATATAAAAGGTCCCACTGTGAGTTTGGATGAATCCTTCAAATTTTCCATCAATAACAGATCCATGAGTAAAACTTCCCTGCTCACCTGTTAAGAGACAAAGTGTATTAGTTTTTTATACCCTTCAAAAATCCTTTTATTCCTTTAAACTAAGAATGGCACCTGATTTCTTTTTTCTTCAATGGATTCAGCTTTTCTTTTTAAATGCATCAGACTCTATGAAGAGTATGTTTATAAACAGATTTGAAATTCAAGTTTTATGGGTATGAAAATTATTAGATAAAATACTCATTTAAGTGTGACTCATGTAAAAGCAGATGGGAGTTTAAATGTGTTAGATGCATTATTAAAGTTTATCAATAATCTAATCATACAGATACTAATTTTCTCCATGTGCTATTAAAAAATTCCTGTTTTAAATTGCTGCAATTTCACCCATTTTAAAGTGTTATACTTACCATAAATGTGTCCAGTGTAAATATGGGAGGTATCATAATCAATTACTTGGTTTGATATTTCTACCTTAAAGTCATCACTAAAAAGAGATGTATCTCTCTTCATTCGAAGGTTGAATTGTCTAAAATGAATAAAACAAGACAGCAAATTGGCCTTGAGCTTCAGCCAAAAAAGCACTAAATAAAGTATTTCAAAATAACATTCCTAGGCAATTTGCAGACCTGGTGAAATTTATCTGTAGAAAATGATTTTATTTTAAAGCAAGATTCTTTAGATGCTTTTGAAACAAGTAGCTAAATTTACAAGATTCAAGCCAAAAACCACATTAGAATTAAACATATAATTTTAAAAGAAAAACAGCTTTCACTTCTTTTACTTTCATTGATGACACTGAAGATTTAAATAACTTAAATGAAATGTAGGTGAGTTAATCAGTGCTTCAACTGAAGTCCAAAAAATAAGATGGGCAACAACATCTAGTAAAAATACTCAAACTGGTAGAGTTACTATGTAAACAGCTCTTTCATTACATGATTTGGTTCAGTTGCAACACTATGTACTTTAATGCAATCCTACTGCCAATCTTTATATGAAACTGCTTCCTTGTATGACAACAAGAGTTTCGTTCAAACAAGCAACATAAGTGTCTTAAAAAACCTGATATTATATTAGCTCATACCTGTGACAACCATTATCTTGCTTCAGAATTTCATTTGGCATTCCCCCACATTTTGTAAAAACATTTGTGCAAATACAGATCATGAAGTTGTTGACACTTCAGCCATTCCAATTTTAGTCATTTTCTTCCTATATTTTTCCTTCTTAGCACAATGATTGATTTGAAGGAATGCTGTAGTTATGTCACCAATATATTACACAAAAAGTAACTCTGCTAAGTCCAGTACATCTGGGTTAGAGTTTTCATCTAAAAACACTGACCAGCAGAGCTGACCTTTACAGTGAAAGTGTATCAAAGTTTGCCACCAACAAAATAACCCAGGCAATTAAGAGCCATATCCAAGTTGATTAAAGCTAGTCACTTTTTATTAATGAGCTGAAGCATACACAAAGTGTATCTTCAGTCTCCACCTGCACGTTAAATATGACAACACAGTTATAAGGATTTTTGAAACATTAAGATGTACATTCAAGATTAAAAAAAAAAAAAAAAAAAAGCCATGCCTACACTTAAAACCTGGGAAGGGCTGTAGTGACTCATGTTGACTATTCTGTAATGCAAACAGCATTTCACAATCAAACTGTATTTATTATTATTGCCACAGTGTTAATAAAGCTTCAAAGCAAGTACTCTCCTATGGCAGTGTGTCACAGGTATCTCCCACAAAGTTATGAAACAAAACTGGCACAAAAAGCTGTTATCTGGCATACAAAAAGGGCACTTGGTGCTCTTCCTTTTCTCAGTCAAACTGCTGGAACCAGTGACAGGCTCACAGAATCCCTAAGTGACCACAGGATATTTTGGAAAAAAAAGAGAAAGGGAAAAAAGGAGATGGAGGAGTTGCTCCACAGCTGAAAGAAGTGGCTGGGGAAAGGAAATGAGGGAGATGAGTTGGCAGCAGTATGTAATACAACTTCAGTACAAGGAGAGTCCATTTTTAGGTTCACAGTCTTTTCTTCCCAGTAGGAACCAGAAAAATCCTCACAACCATGGCTCCATCAGCCTCCTCACAAGTCAGCATCTAGGAAACACTGTTCTGCTTTAGGTGCAAGTCTTATATCCTTACTTTTCCTACCTAAGAACTCAGACTCTCTTAATGGAAAAATGGAAGGAGGGGCTATAAATGGACAGGGATAATAACTTGATCTCTTCTTTCTAGCTGCTTCTGAGAGGCATCCCATAATCTACTCAGTTTCCACAAGACTATCAGACTCATTCCAGCTCTGAACTATAGTAAATAAAAGGCAGCTTAACAACCTAATACTGGATTTATACTACCCACAATTCTACAGAACCATCACACTTTAAGATTTTTTTTTCCTATTGCTTTAACTTACTATTAAACCTGCTCAACATACTTCATCACTTAACTGATAATTTCCATGGTCCTGCTACTGACACTAAAGAAAACTTATCTTTGAAGCTGCACATGATAGGGTGTCCAGGTTTATCACTCTTTCTTTGATCCACCTAGATGCACACAATCACTCCCTAGTAAGTATTGATGTAAATCTCAATCTCTACAGTATTTCAACACTCAGCCATCCCAGCTAGAATGCTTGCAACTTATATTTGTTTTCCATTAACACCTTTAGGGTGACACTTGTGGTTATTCAAATGTCTTTCCTGACCTTCATAAGTCAGACTTGCAAAACTTGGTATTCTAGAACACTACAATGAGGATGCAAAGTCTTTGCCACTGATTACCCCTGATATGCACAGCTGCAAACAAGCTCAGTAACAGAAACCATCCAAGTAGGATTACAATAAGATACATGTTGGCAAATTTACACTGCAAGAAAGTATCTCTCAGTCCTGAAGGACAGTGTACCGATTTCAAAGGCAGAACAGTCTTTACCCAAGGTTGACTTTTTTTCCTTTCAGTAAAACTTCTTTGGAAAGTTCAGTAAAGAGTCAACTACCCAGTTTCCTGTATAGTGAAAATAACCCTCCCATTTGTATTTACATAAAGTTGACTACTTATATGCAATGCCATGTTCCAACAAAAGCAAGATACCAAAAATCAGAAAACAGGTAAAGATGTACTAGAATAAAAGCACAAGCAAAATTACTACATGAATTCAAACTATGAAAGTAGTTAGGAAAGAAGCTTTCTTAGTTTTGCAAGTAGAGACAGAAGATAAATCCACTAGTTGATAATATGACCACATAGTTTAGTTACATTCATTTAAATATACTGCTTTCCATTTTAAGAACATGACTTTTTCAGAGCATGGCTAACTCTACCAAAGTTTGCTGGCCAGGGAGTAGAGCTGGAAACAATTAACACCAATTTAAGCAGTACAGTGGAAATGCTGCACCTCAGCTGGGATGTCCCACCAGTCCAACACCATTCTATCAGGTGTCTCCCAGGAAAACCTAAGTCAAACATCAAATAACTTTTCTCCTGAAGGCTTCACATAATCCAGCTCAATGTATTTAAACTCAAAAAATGCAAGACAGTTAACCCACAGATTCAGCCTCTAGAATCTTTAAACTTCATTTCAGTTAAAAACTACATAAGAATTTAGGACCCTGCTTCCCAGTTCTTACAATATAAAATTGATTTACCTAAGCACCAGCATAGGGTGGGTTTGGCTTTGTTTTGTTGTTTTGAGAAAATAGGTGTAAGAAGTAACACCTGATTTACAGGCATCTTGTCTAACAAGTTATCTGCCAAGTACAATAGATAGGTAATGATTGAAGAATTACCACAGAGCAGTCAATAATGCTAAAAAGACTACAGTAAGAACTAAATTTCTTTTTCCTTTTCAAGTTTAGGACAGCCTAAAATGAGTTGCAAAAATTCATTTAGTAAAATTAGTAAAATTCATGAAAATAATTCTCCTAAGTCTCAAAAAAACAACCAGTAGGTTCTATTGGATAACTACTAAACCAACCTACTTAAGAAGTTGAGCTGTTTAAGGGTGTGTTTAACTGAATATGGAATGAAACAAACACAACATATATTTTCAGATTAGTCCAGTAGTACTGAATCTGCTTTTTGTTCTGACAGGCTCATAGTACATAGAAGACAGACCCATTTCATGAATTGAGCACTGTGCTGTATGCACAATTTAAAAAGTACTTAAATACCATAAAAAGAACATTTAGTGTAATAAAAACCTTTAGCTGACAATACAAAGACCTCTTCAATGCAAGAGTAACTAGCTCAGTTACTTCAGTCCATCTCAGCATGCTCAGAATGCCACGTTTAAAATTCAGCTTATCGAGTATTATTTCTCTGCAGATATCCTACTTTGTTTTCATACCCTACTCAAATATGGCCAGCAATTATCTTGTTTAAACACATTTACTGGCTCTGAATAATGAGAGCAATATGAAGGATTACAGATTACTACAGAATCAGGTATTAATTTTTTTAAAAAACCCTCACACTTAAGAACTGAAATTTTGTGGCCCTTAGCTCTCCTATAAAGACCATGTACAGACAATACATTCCTACAAACATGTCTGAACAACTTGCAGTATTTCTCAAAAAATAAAATTTTAGGTAAAGTCTACAGAAAATGTAGCTAAACTGCAAAACATCTGAAAGAAATTAATCCTTTATTTAATAAGTAGGTGTTATCAGGTGTTCAAGTACCACTTGAAAATTCAACTGTTCACTCAAGTTGTGTGGGCACCTTTCCCAAGCAAGAGTCATCAACTAATCTAGGAGTAGTGAAAGTGGGTGTGGATGGACAATTAACAGGATCAAACAAAGAATTAGAAAGTATACGTTACTAGTAACATATTAAATAAGAAGTTGACTGAAAATAGAGTTAAATATAGACATACTTTCTTCCCTTCTGAATGCATCAGCATCTCAGGAATTGCCAGTTTTCTCACTAGGTAAAGGAATACAGTTAGAATATCACACATCATCCAAATTTTTTCAGCTCTGTCCTCAAAATCACTATTAAGTATTCAGCATATTTCTGACATTCTACAGTGGATAGAAATTCAGGTCAGTATCAATTATGATTAATATATTGCAAATGTTTATACTGAATAAGGGAAGAAAACTTTGCAGTTTCTCAGCAGTTGTGTCCTGTAAGTGAACAAGTGTAAATGCACATTTTGTGGTCAAGTGAAAACTGTGTGTAAAACCCAATGTCAGTGTAAGTGATGTCCCAGCTTCCATTTTGACACTACTGACATTACCTTGACATGAAAAATGAAGTTACTCCATTTAAAATGCTCCACTGTATCTCATGCCAGTGCCAAGGCATTGCTGTTCTTGGAATCAATCCATGTATTTTGGGATTCTGTGCTCTATTTTGCTTTTTGGGGTGAAGGGCTGTGGGGTGGGCTCATAAACTTTGTATTAACCAAGTTCTGGTATTAATACTGTGCATTCATTACCTTTGTGTGAGCCTTCCCTGGATTCAAAGGGCACCTTAAATTAATTCACACTAGAGCACTCAATATGAACTGGCAGGTAAAAGAGCTCTGATACACAACCAGGATCATTTCAAACCTTCATATTCCTTCCAGGTTGAAGTATTTTAAAAATAAACAAATTTTGCACTGCTGGGGAGGCAATAATGCCAATTAATCTGTGATTTATTATTAAAAAGAATTAATAAGGATTTGTAGCTTAGTTTCAGCAATTTTAATTGTCCTATTAAGTATTTCAGCAATGAATAGTACAGCGGTTCAGTCTAGTGCATTGCATTTACCATAACAAGTTGTATTTTATATTACCAAACAAAGATTTTGAAAAATTTCTATTCTGAGCAGTATATTGTGTGGCATCTAACTTTCAGATGAAAGTTAAACAGAGAAGGCTTCTCAGTGATGGCATATTATACATTCACTTGCAGAATTACTTAGTCAAGTGTGAAAAAAGGTAACATTGGGTTTAATTCCATCATTTCAGTATCTATTTCATTATTAAACAATTAGCCCATAGTTAAATGGCTGCTTTAACTTGGCATAAATATGTAATATTTAAATTGTGTTTCTATTTTTTCATTTTTAAACAGAAGGGTACTACAAGATACAGTTCTTAAATCCAAACAGCCTACTGAAAAGAACAGATGCTACTTACACAATCCTAAAATACTGGTAACTGCCAGCCATTTTCTGGACAATGGAACTAAGTTTGATTAATGCTTATCTGGCATATGTCAGCACTACCACTGAAAAGGTTGGTACTGCATCTTCTCTCTCACCACTGCTGTTTAGTTCTGCACTCTTTTTTCTTAAAGCAAATTTGCCTCTACACTGAACAGAAAAACCAATTCACCTCACTGAAAAATAAGCAGTCCAGTCACTTTCCCACCTTGACTGGCCAAGTGAGCAGCAGGTGCTTCCTTTGGCACACACCAAAAATGAAGTTTAGAAGTTCCAGCTGGTCACAGAGATATAGCCTGAGAACCACTGTGGCCCAGCTTCACTTGCTGCTGCCAGCAGAGAACAGAAGTAAATATTAGGACAGTTTTTCCATTGTTTCCTGGCTACAAAATGCAGCCATTTAATCAGAATCCAAATCAAAATACAAGACTGTCATTTCAGCCTTTGTAAGTAAAAGCTGTTTACTGTATTAAGGGGGTGCAAGTTGGACAGCTATGGGCCAATAAACCACTGCACCTGGATGAACCCTAATTGACCATTTGGTAAGAGGCCATTCAACAAAGATCAGGTATAAGTTTTCAGAATTTCAACTCTCATATTTACTGAATATCTTTAAGTTTCACTATTTGCATTTAAATGCCACAGCACATTAAAAGTCCACAACTTGTATCTAAATAGTTCACATGTTTTGCAAAAGCTTTATTTCCTACCTTCACACAAATAACTCAAATACTGATAGAAACGTTCTATCTTTGTCCTTCTCAGTGATGACATAAATCACTTAGTTATTTACAATAAACCAGCTGCAACTGCAAAAAGCCAATCCTATTTATACAGCTCCTCAAACTGCTACACACCTTCAAAGCAAATAAACAAACTGTGAAGTAAAACCCAATTCACTTGATCCTTCCTAATTCAAATTTAAAGCAAAACAAAAATATTTTGTAAGAACACATCCAAATTAATTACGAGGAACTTTGGACTAAATTTACATCCTGTCAACTACCCTCTCTTTGGCAGGAAGCATTAGATGTGCCACAGGAAACTACCCAAATCCTAAAGTATGTACTGGTTTGACCTTACAGTCAGTTTCCAATCAGCCTCCTCAGTTAATGATGGATTTGTGCCTCAACCACAGGGATTTATGATCAATTCCACATATAAACACCAACATTTTTCTTCACGAGTAACAGCAGCTGCTACCAAAGTATTTCTAAACCTGACTGACTAAAGTTTGGTCTGCCCCTGTGAAGTAAGAGAAAAAATTTTTTTAGACCTCGTTATCCTAGGTGCAACTACCATTTTTACAGGATAAGGATTTTTAACCACCTCTCACACCACAAAGAGAACTCAGAGGCTAAGCTAACAGCTCTGTCTTACAGAAGATTATTATGGGATTTTACCAATGACAAGATGAACCTGCTCAAGTGGCCTGAAATGTGACCTGCTCCCAGAAAGAAGGGTCTTGTCCTTTTTCTATCACTCCTTCAAGTCACACAGATTCTTTTTTCCAAGTAATTTTTAGACAGATTAGTTCCCAGATGCTATTCCTTGCATGGCTTTAACACTAGCAGTGTTAGCCCAAGGATGATGCTGAGAATGTGGTTAGACCTGTTTCTCTCTGCAGCAGTGCACACTCCAGTGAGCTTAAATTATCCACCAGTCTGCAGCTCAGAAGTGGCAGCATTAGGCTCAAACTTCACTGTCTTGCAGCCTTGCTGGAGATTTAAAAGTAGCAAGGTTTACACTGTGAGGAGCCTCTGAAGCATTCTACTCTGCAGTCCTGTTTATTACAACAATTTCATAGGGAAAACTAGAGACTATCAGTGAAGATACAGCAGAGACAGCAGCACTATGACTCTTCTTTAAACAATAAAATTCCTTGGACTAAAAATTACACCTAAAAACACAGTTTTAAGGACTGGACTTCAAATTCAGGATTTGGGTTGTAGTTCTATGGCATTTAGAAATACAACCCTAATGCTGACCTGCTGGAATCATGCACTGAAATTCAGTCATTACATCATAAACCTCCAGTAACAATACTGCATTCCCTGAAGAAATTACATGCTGGCACAAAAACAAAACACTTAGTCATAAAACAATATCCCAAACAGATTCAGGAGACCCAGGTTTACATTTTCTCTGTTAAACTTCTTTTGTTTCTATATATAGCTAACAATTATTTATCAAGTTCTAAATACTTAAATTGTAACTGAAATAACAAGAATGAGCATTGCACATTCCTGAAATATATTAAGAAAGTGGTGCTGCAAAAGAGGGAGTCATAGAAACTAAGACACAGACACAAATATTTTAACTTTCTTCCTATTTTTCCTGGATTATACAAAAAGCAGACAATTCCAAATTAGAACAAAATCTTCCTAAGTGAAAACGTACAAATTATACTTCAGTTGGTCACACTGAATACCTTTAGTACTGGATCTTGCATGTTAAATATCATGCAAAACATGTCTTGTAAAAGCAATCATCTTTCCCCATGTCAAATAATTCCTAAATTTCACAATAGCACAAAAAAGCAGATACCAGTACACACAAAACAGAATACTTTTTGGCCTATTTTGTAGCTTCAAATGAAATTTGAAATGTTACTTTTTCTCAATTAAATGTCCTCAGTCAGTTTAGCACAATTCTGGAAAAAGAACCAAAAAACCAAAACTACAAAGAAAAAAAAATCAGACAAAAATATATTCAGCACAAAACTGCATTATGAACTCAGAATCAACTACCATTCTGTTTTCCAAGTAGGATTCCAATATTTAAACTTCAAAGTGGACTAATAGTTACCATCACATGTTTGAAGAAGTGCTTGCAAGTAACAATTTCATACCTAAACTGGATATGAGAAAATACTTCATAGGAACTGTAACAGTGCAATGTGGTTTATTCTAGCTAATGTTATTTCAGTAGTTGTATTTCACCATTTACATTTGACTACTATGAATAAAATATTAAAAGCAAACACCTAAAATATCACCAACCTTCCATGAGCATGAAAATCTAGGCGCAAGAACTGCTCTTCATGTGATACTGCTCTTTTGGCACGCTGGTGTTTTTGGTGTAACAAATCCACATCGTAGGACAGTCCTTCATAGTGTCTAATATATTTATTTAAAGGATTTCCATACTGGCCTGAAAAACAGAAAAAAGTAACATTGTAAACATACTACCAGGCATGGCAGACCTGTGGTGCAAAATAGTTGGTAACAAGGACCCAAATTCCACATTATATTAATTTTAACTTATTTTTCTCCTTTGTACATGTCAGATTCGTTCTACTCCAGTCCCACAAACAGGACACACAATGTGCAGCTACAAGTGCATCAGATGGACCTTGGAAAGCACATTCCACCTGAATTTCAACCATAACAAGTATAGCTTATTTACTCCAAAACTACCCCACAATGCAAACTCCATCACTGTCAACAGAAATGCTTCACAAATGTTTCAGAAAGGCACTCCTGATTCAAAATAAGAAGTGGAGCAGCTGAATATCTTTGGGATTCCTGAAGTTGTGCTTCCAACTTCATTCTGCAGTCATGACACCAGAGTATCTGCTCAGAATGTTTGCATTCTACATGAAATATCTAGGAAAATTAAGAGCAAATCATGCCACCAAGCAACATATTTTGTATCACATGGAATGTTCTACCACATGGAAAAGTTTTATTAAAATTTATCTCCAGAGATGTAGATTCATTCAGTCTATTTTGCACAATTCCTTCCAGGGTAATATTTATGACTCATGTTAATATGAGCTCATAGCAGAAAATGGTGAAGATTTTGACCCTCCTATCCTGATGGAGGAAAATACACCAATTACCAAGAAAACCTCAAAATACAACTCGTGGAGAAAACCAGAAGAACTCTGAATATGCAAGAAGAAAAATTAGTATCTCATCATCAATTTAACTTCAAACCAACTTAAATGTGAGTTCTCAGCGACCACATGTGGTATTTTTCTTCAGATATCTAAAAAGATGACCAAGTAGTACTTTCAGATGCATTGCTTGTATTTAGCAGCCACGTGCACAAGATGATATTGCTGTATCTGTTTAAAATTCAATTAATGCTATACTGCAGAGAAATCACATTCAAATTTCCTCACAGTACTGTAAGCTTCTGCAAATGTTGACTCTTCATTGTTAACTGCAAATACAGTCCAATAACAAAACTTCATTCTAATTGCCTCTCACTCTTAGTCTCAAAATACATGTCCATTCTCATCCAGCTTCCCAGAAAGGAAAGCGTCTGAAAATGTTTAAAATGTGTTTTGAAGCAAGTCTACATTAATTCTAATCCAAATAGGACCACTGCAAAGTTTCAGCTGTTCTGAGGATGCAGGATATGGTCTGTGTCTATTGTTTCTTTCAACACTTCCAACATAATCCCTCCAAAAGGAACCATAACCTCCTATAACCCAAGAACTTCTGCAAACCAAACTGGCCTGTGACTTTGCACAATATACATGTGCCTGACTACAGACTCATGCTTTCCAATTCCAGGTGCATGACCCAGAAGTGCCAACATTAAAGGAAATAAGCTTCAAAATTAACTGATATATGCTAAAAACTAAGCATTTTAATTGTTAAATGAACCTGAATCTAGAATACAATATTAATAACTTGCTTTAAGAACTTGATTAAAACTAGAGAGTAAGTACACTGCAGAATGTGCAAACTTCTGTGCTTCAGAATCACCTTTACATTTGCTGTGGTAGGAAGCTTTTAATAATGCACTCCTTATATTTATTGTTGCAGACCATTTTTATCGTCAGTATTGCAAGACACACTTTGAACAGCTTCAGGAACCCAGAAAAAAGGTTTTGAAGTGTGACAATTTACTGAAGACCCAATAACACTTGGCATTCAATCCAGGTCCCATGACCACATGAAAAGATGAGAGGCAGCATTTAACTGAGTCACAAAGAATAGTTTTTAAGTGCTAACTACTGTGACAAGTCAGCAAAAGACTACTGACATTAGAACTTCTATAACTGTTCTCTCTGCTAAGGAATAACAGAGATAGTTTTAAGCAAAGATCTTTCTTTTTAAGAAAAAAACCTCACTTGGTATGATCACACTTTCTTTTCCCTTTCTTCAAAACTTTAAGAACTCCTTATGTTTTAAGTACTCTCATAGCAAACACTCAACACAAACACTCCTGCTGCTCTCTTCTTGCTTAAGCAGAGCAGCTGCACACCACCTAGAGCATTATGGCTTCTCCAAAAAGGAACTTAAGGCTTCAAAATGAACAGTTTCACTTCCAGAAGCCTCTATAGCATCAAGATTGCCCTCGTGTTCAAAGTCTGCAACTGATCAGATTCTCCTAATCAAACCAACTACCTATCAAAAGGGATTATCTTCTTCACAAAGGTAGCTTAATTAGTAGTTCAACCTTGGTAACACAAGAATCTATAGAGGTTTCTGAGGCAAAAGTTCATTAAACCGGAAAGAAAACTTCACTGAGGTACATGAGTCAGGTAGAACTGCTGGCTCCAGTTTCTGTAATTAGAAGACTGCATCAAAAAGGAAGAAGTCTATCACAGGATCTGGAAATGGCAGACCCCAAGAAATCATTATGATAGCACATACCAGATCCCAACGTTGGTTACAAACTACTGCCGTTATTTTCTGTAAATGAAAAGCTAGGAGTTTGGGCTTTTTTAACAAAGATTGCATGACAAAGATCTTTTCAATGAAGGATACAACCAGGAAACCTGCAACAAGAAACACAGAACCATGACTCCTAAATGTAGTTTATGGGAACCGCCCTATAAATTCCATGTGTCATGCTGCCATTAACAAAACAAAGACAGTGTGATGCCTTTCCAGGCAATCCGGTGGAATAAGACAACATTACACTTCACCTAAACACTAAGCGAGGAGACAGAAGCCCTTCAGGATCCAGACATCAGAGAGTGACAAGGGGATGGCTTTTGAACTTGACAGTATAGTCTTCCAAAGACTTGCTAAACTAGATGTGGCATTTCCTATGACAAATTCCCTGCAGGAACGAAGCTTTACTCTCACGGGGAAGGACTTTAAACAGAACCAGCAGAGCATTTAGGCAAATGTCTCAGTGTGCCAGTCCCTGTGAAAGATGTTTTGTGTGTGCAGATATACAACTCTTCAGGATCCCTAGAGAGCTGTGAAGTATCTACAGTTGTTGTTGTTGTGAACAAACAAATCCCACTGGACAGGTATGGAGTCTGAGGATGTACTCTCACCTTCAAACCAGCCTCATGCAAAGGCTAAATTGGATCATCCATGTGATTCTAGCTGTAAGCTTCCTGCCACAAGGTGAGCAAACACATGTAACAGTTGTTGGTGGTATGTGCTAAATGATTCCCTGGTTGGTGATTTCCCCAGAGAAAACCTCAAAGAGCTTCTCCCCCCAAGACAAACCCTCCCCAGCCTGCAGGAGAGAAGCAGCTCCTGCAATGAGCGAGGGAACACTTCAGCCACCTGGATATACAGAAGCCCACAGGATCAGATGGGATGCAGCCAGGAGTGCTGAAGGGTCTGACTGACACCATTTTAAGGCTTCTATCACCCTTCTAAAAAGTTACTGTCATAGAGGGGAGTTCCTGACAAATATCATCCCCATCTTCAAGGAGGAGGGCCTGGAGAATTACAGCTGGTCAGACTAATCTCGGTGTCTGTGAAGATTCTGGAAGGCAATTTTTATGGAAGCTATCTCCATGCACAAAAAAAAAATTGCTACTAATAAACAGCACTGTAAGTTTACCCATATAATTATAAATATCTATTAATTTTATACACATCATTGTAAAAGAGAATAACATTCAACTTCCCATAAGAGGATAAATCAAGCACACACTGGTTCTAAAATATGAAGTTTGCATTAAACCACTCCCATTAAGACTTGCATGACAGATGCAAATAGCTCAAGCACAACTCAAGTTTGTTAGGGGGGGTGAAAAAAATCACAGAATACAACCTGACAGAGTATCAGAAATTGTTCAGAAGCCAAGCTAACTCACCAGACAAGTCTTATTACTGCAAGCATCATCACTAATTTGCAGATTCAAAATGCCAGCATGTGATAAACATCTTGTAGAGAATTATTATTATAATTTTAATTAAGACAATCAAAGCAACTTTTGCTTCAAGTTGTTTTCAACACAGAGTTTATCTATCATATACAAAAAGCTCCCTTTCCATGGGACATTGAAGAATGTACACTGCATTCAGATTTAGCAAGTCAGAAATTCTACCATATACCTCCTGACTTGGACTTCTCTGAAGAATTTATTCAGGCTGTTGTTTCAAACTGCCTTTTACATCTCCTCTGTTCCCATTCTTCCCTTGCACTGGCACTAGGTTCAGCTGAAAAAATATTCTCTCTCTACTGGTCAAGTGAGTTTTGGGTGAAAGAAAAACATGTAATCAAGAAGTCAAGTCAGGATCATTTCCCTTCACTGAGGCCTCAATTTAGGGCATGGTCAGACAGTAAGGCAACACCAGTGCAAGCAGATGTCTGCTTTTTATTGACTCTCTTCCTCTCCACCCTGTGAAAGCCCCAGTTCTTCTTCCCCATTAGGCCTGGGTTTACTCAATAAAGCAACTCTAGTTACACATCTGGTAGAAACTGATTAATTTTTTTTCCTTTGGATTGACTTCCCATGCCAGGAGGAGAGGTGGGAGGGCAGCACCACCAGACAGCAGTAACTCAGTACAATGGCTCTGCCATACTGCAAAAATGAACCTTTGCATCCTTTAAAAGTATAAACAAACTGCTGTCTGAGGCTTTTGGGCAACAGCATTTCAAAACAACTAAACACCTGATTTAATTTATTTTGAATTACTACAGGCATTTCTGAAACAAACATCTGACAGCTGTCTCGACTAGACACTGTCCCAACCATAATGCTTTTGTTTTAAACTCCAAATAAATGCTGGAGGCTGAGTGCTGCCATATTTCTGATGGCTACTGTTTCTCTCAATTTATAGTAAGAGCACAACAAAATCACTCAGATGCTGATAGCTCATAAATGCCTTCTCACAACTCCCCCATGTGTCCAGAAAAAAAGCAGAATTTTTCCCATGCTTACTGGGAAATAGGTAGTTCAATATCCAGCAGCAAAAGACACTAAGATACAATTTGGAAGTCCTAGCAATATAAAAGAGTGTGTTGTACCAGTGACAACAAACTATTTATCATAGATTTGCAATGATATTTAACATTTGATCAGCCTAGCCAAAGCATGGTCACTCTTGTTAAATCCCAGCTTTTTAGAGGCTTCAACAGTTCTCCTTGGTGTTTGCTATTGACCATTCCCTTTTTTTTTAATGACCCTTCAGTAGAAGGGGAGGTTAAATTAGTTATTGCCATTCCTCTATGAGCATCATTATATATGGATAATTAAGTACTGATTAATATACCTGCATGCATCTTCATCACATGCAATAAAGCACACTACAAGAAGCTGCCAATAATATTACCCAACTTAAGCACCACTTCACACACATCAAAATTCATGACAGCACCAGTGAGTGAACAGATCCTTTAAGATAAGCAATTCCAGGGGTGTTGGGGAAAATGCTGAGATTCACATTTAAAAAAAAACAACTCTTACAAGTCAAGGTACATATACCCTATCTCAAGACACCATATACCAGAAGCTAACTTCTAACTTTCCTTAAGGACCATCAGAAAGAAAATACAAGAAGTGGCTTTTCCTTCTTATACTATTTGAACAGTACTCAAACTGACCTGCTGGACCACTGATTTTGTGAAGCTAGTATTTATGCAGTGGAAGCCAAGAAAGCAGAAGGGAACACTAGAAGTGATCTGATAGCAGAACCTGATCAAGAAGGTTTCTGGGCCTATTAGGCCAAACTTCTAATAATGTGTCTGCTTTAACCACACAGACATAACCTACCAAAAGCTGTGAAGCAGCCCAAGACAGACACTGCAGTACATTTCACCAGTGCAGCAGCACTACTGATTGCTTTTGATTTCATTCCCTTCACATAATTTTAAGAACAAACTACAACAGAAAATAATTTTTTTAAACAAAACAAAGATTTCACTAAACCTTCTCAAATAAACCATCCAGATTATGCTGCATAATTTTTTAGAAGTTGATTTTATGATTCATACTTAGCTGTGAGCTAGTGTTACAGTTGCTTCTGTTATTCTACACCTTTATATATAAAGATCATTACAATTGAGTACGTAGAGTGCCTGCACAGTACACAGGCACAGCCTTGCATAATTCTGAGAGTTCAAACTCAGGTGTCCTGTAAAAAACTCCAATCTTAGACCCAACATACAAACCCCTAATTATTTTTAAAGTGTAGATTAATGGAATTTCCAAAATTACTACTATTTAATACCTACGTGGCTTAAAACCAGATGACTTTACTGATAAATGTAACTTAGCTTCAAGATGTCTGTAAAATTAATGAGGCCAGATGCACCACACATAAATAAAATGCAAATTGATGAGTTCTTTTCAGCTCTTTCCAGTTTGCACTGCTCTCACAGTAACTTCTTTAAGAATCACGAACTTGCCCTTTTCACACAGATATTAATGCCTGCCTAGAAGGAAAAATACAAATGAAGAATCCTATTTGTCAATAAATAAAAACATTTACAATATACAAGAAACTCTAGAAATACAAACACAAGTAAAATAGACCTTCCTAAACTTAAAAGGCTATTTTTAACATACAACTGTGGTAAGTCTTTCATAATTACATTCAGGCTTTCACCAAAAAGGTTCTGGATATTTTAGAGAAGTGAACTGGCATTATCACTAGATTTCTATCCAGCATTATCAATCTTTCTTTAAAGATTTACCTGAACTGCTACACACCAAAGATATGCACCTCTCTTAGTGAGGTGTGCTTCCTAGTGCCCAGAAATGTTGAAAGTGCCCATTCTTCTCTCAAAGAAAAAAAATTAACAGGAATTTCTGAAATACATTTTATGAATTTTCTTATATGTATCCAGAGGACTGCACTTTACAGGCTTACTACACATTTTTAAGGCACAACTGCCTGCCTGGAATTAAACAGTGAAAACAACCCTCACAATTGGTTAACGAATTATTTTGAGTTAGTTCTGTGCCAGCACCATTTAGTTCAGAAAACAAAGAGGCCTTGAAAGCATGCCAACAATTAAGTCTGAAATATCTTGATAGCTTACAAAAGTTTACAAAGAAAAATGTAAATGCTTTTGTGTATCCCACTGCTAATCATATAAATAACGGGATGGCTTCTGACCATGCATATCACCCTGCTTTTTATCTCACAGCTTAGCCACAAGTACAACCTACTGAAGTTTCCCATAGTTTGATATTACTTCTTGAGAATGTGCGAAAGAACAGCATTTAGCGCTATTTTCTTTGTTAATAAACTTACATATTGATGCACACAGAGGCAGAGCCCAGAAAAATCAGAGAGGTGCCAAATGAAATAGAGGAAATAAGTCTTTATCAGTTGTTCCACCCACAGTACTCTGGAAACACCCTCCCAAGTCCACCCTTCCCGAAACCTTTTTCTGTACGAAGTCGAAACTATTTTCCCTGCCATGACTTGACCAATTAAACATTACCAAGCGCAGTGGAGAAATTGCCCAGTTCCTAATGCCGAGAAACAACTCCTAACGGAGCCAATACAGTTACACGTCCCCATAAACACAAGTCACAGTCGCACTTCGGGAAGAACCCGGGCTGTCGTTTATTTCCTTAAGCTGAACTTTCCACCTGCCCGTCCTTCCTGGTTTCGGAGAGAAGGAAGCGGCCGCGAGGGCGAGGGAAGGGAGCCGGGAAGCGGCCACAGGGAGCGGGCGGGAAGTCCTGAGGGACGGACGCGGAGCCGGGAGAAGAAAACAAACACAGCCGAGCGCGGAGACAAGGACCCGAGGGGCAAGAAGAGGGGAGGGAACTGACCCGGTCCCCGGCGGGGAAAGTCCCGGGGAAGGGGCGGGGGCGCCAGGCCGGCCCCGGGCGGCGGGGGAGAGGCCCGGGCGGGCTGAAGCGGCAGGCGGAAAGGGGAGCCCGGCTGGCGGCCCGGCCGCGGCCCTGGCGCCGGGGCGCCCGGCAGAGCGGGGCCCGCCGCCCCCGGCCCCGGAGACGGGAGAGAAAGAGAGAGAGAAGAAAGAGGGAGAGAGCAAGGGAGACGGCCCCAAAGCAGGGCCCCGCGAGGCCGGGCGGCTCCTCACCTCCAGCGCCCGCCGCGCAGGAGCACAGCAGGATTATCGTCCCCGCCAGATCCATCTCCGCCGGGCGCAGGCCCCGCCACCACCGCCGCCGCCGCCGCCGCCTACCCACGGCACATCCGCCCCAGACCGGCGCCGGGCGGGATGGGGAGGGGCGAGCCGGGCGCCTCCCTCCGCTTTGTCCCCCGCCGCTCCGGAGGACTGTTCCCGCCCACGGAACGGCCGCGGATCGCCGGCTCTCCCGGCAGCGCTGCCCCCTCTCCCTCCCTCCCCTCCACGCGCCGCCGCTCCCTCCGCCCTCGCGCGCGCCAGACGCCGCCGGCGGGCGGGGCCGCGGGACACGCCCAGAGCGCGCGGCCCCGCCCGCCCCGCGCGCACGGGGCGGGGCCGCACGGGGCGGGGCCTCCCGCCGCTTCCGGGGCCGCGGCTGCGGAGCCGTCACCGCCGCGGGGCACGCACACACCGCGCGGGCTGCCGGCCTTTGGCCCCTTACCGCTTATATGGCTTCTCCTTGCAGAAAACTAATCTACTTTTAGCGTTTCATCCTGGTTTCCTTCGTCCCCTAACCAGATACACATTTTTTCCTTGCACAAAATAATTTACTTACTTTCAGAGTTTTATTTTAGGTCACCGATTTGTCCCGATGCTCTACATGTTGTGAAGTGTTGCAGTGTCCCCACTGAACACGGACTTGTCATTCTGAGACTGTCTTGAACAACCTTCACAGTTCAAGGGTACAGAAAAATCCTCCCGTGGAAATACAAATGTGAGACACCTGAGCAAAATATTTCCTCTCCTGTTTGTCCTTATGCTAATACTTCCATCAACTGTGCCATCTCAAAAGATTTATTTTTTATATTAGAGTTTGTGCCAAGTTCATCAGTTTACTGTCAGCCCTTTACATTTGTGTTTTTCTATTCCTATTGCTGTGTCAAAATAAAAAACAACTTCCCTCTGAACACTGGTATAGGTGAGAAAAGGTGTTATGGAAATGCACATAGAATGTAGAATTACAGTGAATGATCGTCAAGTAAGACTGCAGAAGTTGATGCAAGTGTTTACACTGTTCAAATTAGAGAGCCGCTGAGAATAAAATGAGAGGATAAATCCGTATCATCCCAAGACTATTTAAAATTTGTCATGAAAAGTGGAAGATTTCTGTAGGGAGAGGAGAGGTTCACTGGGGTAAAGTCTGAGTAATACACCCACATTAATTCTTACAGAATCACAGAACGTTAAGGGGTTGGAATGGATCTCAAGGAACATTTCGTTCCAGCTCCCTGCCACGGACAGGGATGCCTCCCACTAGACCCTCAATGCTTCCAGGACGGAACATCTGCAGCCTCTCTATGCAACCTGTGTCAGTACCTCACCACCCTCACAGTAAAGAATTTCTTTCTCATACGTTTCCTCTCTTTCACTTAGGCTACTCAAACAAATTGTTCAAGTTGTCTGTTATACTCACCATAGCCGTATTTGTTATAGTACTGTCTAGGAAACCGCAAGGCAAAGCACCGAGCACTGGGGAGAGCCGGACTCACCTGTTTCCCTCCCCTTGCCGCTGCCCGCCCCGCCCCGGCCCCCCCGCCCCGGGCCCGCCGTGACCCGCGGCCGCTCCCCCCCCGCCCGCACGTCCCCGGCGGGGCGGGGCTGGCGCCGCTGCTGTGATGGCGTCGCGGGCGTTGCGGGCGGAGGCGCAGCCGCTGCGGTGCCAATAGAGAGCGGAGCGGCCGGGCCGGGCATGGAGAGCCTGGCGCAGCCCCCGCCGCCCCCGGGCTCGCTGCAGACGGGCGGCGGGGGCGCTGCCAGCCGGCTCCGCCTGGGAGAGGCGGCGGCGGGCGAGGGCGGCTGCAGGGAGGCCGAGGAGGGCGGCGGGCGGCGCAGCCCTTCTCCTCCGCCGGCCCCCGCTCCCGCCGCGGCCCCTCGGACCGCGTCCCCCTCCCGGGCCGCGGAGGGTGAAGCGGCGGCGGAGGGCGCGGGGCTGGCGGTGCCGGAGAGTCCCGGAGCGGCGCCCGCCTCGGAGAGCGGTCCCGCGGGAGCCGGCTCCGGGAGCAGCGGCGCTCCCAGCCCGCCGGGGGAGGAGTCCCGCAGCCTGGACTCGCTGGAGTCCTTCTCCAACCTGCACTCCTGCTGCCCGAGCAGCTCCGAGCTCAACAGCGACGCCGACGAGGCGGTGGTGGCGGGGGCCTCCTCGGGGGGCCCGGCCGCGGAGCCCGAAGGGGACAGGCCGGCGGCGGGCTCGCAGCTCCTCTCCGCTTCCAAGGAGCGCTTCCCGGGGCAGTCGGTCTATCACATCAAGTGGGTCCGCTGGAAGGAGGAGAACACGCCCGTCATCACCCAGAACGAGAACGGCCCCTGCCCGTTGCTGGCCATCATGAACGTGCTGCTGCTGGCCTGGAAGGTACCGGGCGGGCGGGCGCCATGGCGGGGCCGGGCGGGCGGTGCCGCTCGGGCAGCGCGGGCGGCTCCCGTGGCGCCGGCGGCGTTCGGGCTCCTGAGCGTGAGGGCACCGCGGCAAGTTCGTGCCGTTTAGGACAAGGACGTTGTGGAGAACGCTGGAGAGGAACTTCTGACAAGGGCATGTGGTGACAGGACAAGGGGGAATAGCTTTAAAATAACAGGGGCAAGTTTAGATATAAGGAAAAAATTCTTCCCTGTGAGGATGATGAAGCACTGGCACAGATTGCCCAGCGTGCCCCATCCCTGCCAGTGTCCTAGGCCAGCTTGGTTGGGTCTCTGGGCAATGTGGCCTAAGGAAAGGTGGCCGTGCCCGTGGCAGAGGGGTTGGAACTTGGCGATCTTTCAGGTCTCTTTGAACTCAAACTATTCTATGATTCTTCCAAGGAGTACCCAGGCTTATTCTGCTGTTAAGCACGTCTCACATATAGAACTTGGAAAATAAACACCGCTGTGCAGTATGTTGCCGATACACTACTTAGATGCTGTTGTTGTATAGACTTACTTCGTTGTTGTCTTAAAATATCTAGATGATGTTTACTAACCTGAACAATATATTATATATAATAGTTTGCAGATGTGTACAGGTTTCTAGTAAGTAAAGATTGGTATTTATAGCACTGAGCACATAGGGGATATTTTTGGAAAATAGGTTAGTTTCGTATAATAAAGTGTATGTAGAGTTGTACAAAATGAGGAATTGTACAAAGTATGGATTTGTGCAAGTAACTGCCTGAGTAATGGGGACACATTCATACAGTTATGCAGTTAGATTGTATTTAAATTAAAGTAAATAAGATAGTGATCAAGTACAGCTTTGAGACCTGGAAGTTCTTGTGCTCTGTAGCCATTGTGGATGTGGACTTTCCTTAGTCTTAAAATAACTTCTTTTTCCAATCTTTTAAGTAATTAAAATCTAAGGCATAATGTAGTTATTAACATTTCAATGTGGAAGGAGAATCTGTTGGAGGAAAGCTGTCAGGTTATGTACATTGCAGAACAAGAATGAAGGGCACATCTCAGGAACTGCTGGCAGTTCAGCCCTGGAAGACTGAAGAGCTGATAGAATGGAGTCCTGAAATAGGAAAGCTTTACAGGAGTGGCTTTTGTGTTGTAGGAGCGAGGAGAAGAAATTTGGTATTGGAAGAGTAAGAGGTTGTTTGCAGTGTGACAGGTGACTTAGAAAGAGATCAAAATGGAAATACATTATCAGAAGAAATTTGTTTAGATGCAGGTAACTGCAGAAGATGAATGCTCTTGGTTGAGTTACAATTTCTGCATGTTCTTTTGAGCAGACTAGCTCAGGTATTAGGAGAAAAACTCTGGATACAGTGATGTTGATGTTTAAGCATCAGTAAAAGCAGTAGAGGGAAGTTGTGTGTGATTTTAAGGTATTGCCTTATTTAGGTTCTGCTGTCCTCAAAAATGTGAATGTTGTCACAGGCTTCAGTACTGAACACTTGCTTTCTGTGCTCATTCTTTGGTGTCTAGAGGTGACTTGAAAAACTTGCCATTCCTTATCATTTGGGGGGGCATTTTAAAAGAAACTGCTAGTTACAAGATCTTCCTTTTAAATCTTTGATTTAATGAAAGATATAAATGGGACAGCACTGGTCCTGTTGTTTGAATTCAAGTTTTTGGAGATTTTATTCCTTAACATCCTTCCTTTTCCCTCTGCTGCTGCTCTCCAACCAGAATTTTAACTGACATTCTACTGGGATCAAATGTTACATTAGTGAGAATTAAGGTAATGCCCAGTTTTATAAACAGGCAAAAACCAAAACACCCCTTGGGGGAGTGCCCTACTGTTTCTTATTACTCAGATTACAGGAAGTTTTCTATAGTTCTGTCTATGTAAAACCTCAGCAGAATTTACATGAGTTGCAGACAGGCAGTTAAACTGGTGAAACTGTCATCATGAGTTACTATTTATAGGTTTGAGGGTTTTCCTGTTAGTTGGTTATAGATTGTAGTTGCTTGTAATTGATTTTCCTAATTACTGCCTCTACAAATTGGCCTTTCTTTTCCCCAGTTCATAGTCAAGAACTATGTTGACAGTGGTTGGGGTGGCAGCTCATCTGTACATCACTGGCAGTAGCTTGCTATATGTGATGGGCCTTCTCACTCCTCCTAAACCTTCTCACTCCTCCTAAACCAAGATAAATACTAGACTGGATTGAGTAATTATAATTTGGGAACAAGAAGGCAGACTGAAAGATGAAAACAGGTAAAAGTAGAGTGAGAATACCGTATTACGTATTAGGTGAAAAGAAGTCACGTGAAATGGGGGAAAAGGGCATAAGAAGAAGATGAGGAGGGAAAATAGAATCACAACAGGGCATAAGAAGTTAAACAGTTATGCTTTGGGTTCTATTCCCTCTATCAGGCAGCATTTTTCCTTCTCAGAACTCTGTCCTGACAGGATTGAGAGTTCTGGTCATCCTGTGGCTGGATCTGGTCTCAGCCAACTTAAGTGTAGTACTGGTTTGGCAGTTGGGGTTTTGGAGATTCTGAAATAGCAGCACCCACTGTGACTGTTCAAATTCCATTTTGAAAATACCAGGTTTTGGAACTAAGCTTGTGATAAGGCTGCTACCTCTCTTTTATCCACTGCTTTCAAAGGATGTATAAAACTTTGAGGTGGCAGATTGCAGAAGCTGTATTTTAAATATTAAAATGATGAAATTACTTTTCTTTTGAAGAGTTTTTGCAGTCTGCCTGTCTAAGTGTAACTTGCAGTTGAGCCTGTAGGAGGGAGAGCTAAGGAGGAGTTCCGCTAAAGAAGTGTTACAGAAATGTTGTTCTAAGAAGGAAAACAAAAGCACTACGATATCAGCTTGGAAAAGCAGCTGTTGTGCAAAATAGTGTTGTAACCACTTAGACTTGCGTGATGCAAATGAAGCAGAAGTACAGATTGAAACAAACACTTTCAAGTGTATTTACAAGCATGAGTTGTGTCCTCTGATGTAGTGTAGCACACTGGTTTTCAGCTTATTTAAATTCTGGAGATTGCCCAGTTTTTGCTGAGGCCTGTCGCTCCCTATGTGCAAAGTTTGCTTTTTAAGTGCCTTTTGTGATCTAGTTCAAAGATGTGTTGTAGTTCATGCAACACTTTCTGATAACTTCTGGCACTTCTTCGAGTGTAATTTGGGGCGGGGGGAATGTGGGAATCACCAGATGCTGAAAGCTTAGTGAGGTGCAGTGTGATTCTGCTCTGTGCTTCCTGCCTAGGGTGTGATGTCTTGTTGCTGAAAAACTGTGTGAGCCTTTACATGTAATGTATCTGAAATGTCCAGGGAAGACTTTAAAACATTAGCATAGGGAAAACATTATTCAATTTGAGTATAAATATTATTAATATTGGCTTGAGAAGTGAGTGCATATGGGATATCTTGTCCTTTTGTAAGAGAACAATGCCAGTTGCATATTTGGAAATGTCTTTGAAAGTTTTTTGTGCAATAATCCTCTCAAGAAATGGAAGGAGTTGTTCCCTACACACCTAGTTTTACTAAAATTTTGGTAACTTCCAGAACTGTATGAATTACCTATTTAGGTATCATGACAATTACATAAGTAAATGTTATATAACCATTTTCTTGCTTAGATGTTTCCAAACTCATGTGCCGAGAAGAGGTAGAGTAAAAAATTCTAGTTAGAAGTTCTTAGTTTAAGGAGCAAGCCCATGCCGAGGGGCTGAGGGGGACAGGCTGAGGGGGGGACAGGCTGAGGAGGACAGGCTGAGGGGGACAGGCTGAGGAGGGGACAGGCTGAGAGGGGGACAGGCTGAGGGGGGGACAGGCTGAGGAGGGGGACAGGCTGAGGGGGGGACAGGCTGAGGGGGGGACAGGCTGAGGAGGGGGACAGGCTGAGGAGGGGGACAGGCTGAGGAGGGGGACAGGCTGAGGAGGGGACAGGCTGAGGAGGGGGGCAGGCTGAGGGGGACAGGCTGAGGAGGGGGACAGGCTGAGGGGGCGACAGGCTGAGGGCCTGGAGTTGGCAGCACACAGTGGGACTGTCCTGTGGCAGCTTCATGAAGCTGCTCTTGCCAGGCCAGTGGCACTTATCTGCAAAGAATATTAATTGGTTTTTGTCAAAGCTGCTTGAAGCTACCGTTACCTCTCTGGAACACTGTGTTCAGACGAGTTGCATGTTTTAGATAAACTTATTTTGAGACTCTATGTCTTATATAAGACTTATTATATAAGCCATTAGAAATTTTCTTGGACCCTTTTGATATTCATAGTATTTTCAGAAGTGTTATCCTCTGTGCATGACTATATCACTTAATTTTTTTCAAGCCCTTCTATGGTGTAGAAGAATACGGTGGAAAATTAGTGTTATGTAGTTTTGGGGTTTGTAGACTAATTCATAGGAACTCTGTAAGTTTTATTAGACAGTCTGTTCCATTTGAAAATTTGTTTACCACTCTTATCTTTTAATTAAAATATGCCTCAACTGCATGTCATGCTGTAGTTGTGTGAGAAGGATTAAGTTTCCCACTCTTGACTGTAGGAAGTAAAATGTACTAGAGTTAGAAAGAGCCGACAGGAGGAAAGACCAGGAAACTGCAGTAGAGGGGTGCAGGAAATGGGTGGGAGTTGAGGAAATGCATTTTTCCTAAAATGTGGAATTGATGTAAAATCTAGCAACTAAACATTGAAACCTCCTCAGAAATGCATCCCTCAAAATAATAGATTGTGATAGACAACAGCAGCTTCTACTACTGTTGCTTACATTGTTTTCTTCTGTTGTTTTATCTGGATAATGACTGTGGTTCTGTATGATGTTTTGCTCTCCCTTAAGTTCCAAGTTATTTTGCTCTCCCATTTCCTCTTCACTGTACGTTTCCTGCCACTTAAGTGCTTGCAATGAAGCTCTGAACAGCTGGGAAATGTCATGTTCTCTCTACATCCTTAAGTCAGCTCAGTTCAGAAGTACTTAAAACAGTGTTAAAACCCCATTTAAAGGTGTAATCAAGGTCCCACTACAGATGCCAGCCCTAAAATTATGCCATCAAGTAACCAATTAACTTGCTTAGCATTTAATCAAGCAGTTAATTTTGAAACGTAGATAAAATACCCAGCTTTGAGAGATCCCTGAGATATGAGTAAAACCACTTTGCTTTTTCCGCAGTAAAAAAAAATATATTACAAGCTTTACAATTGTGGGGGAAAGTTCCATTTGTGAACCAGTGATATAAATAATATGTTGTGCTATTTGTACATAGAGCTCAAATATAGGTGAACCGTGTAATTGTGCTTTAGAGTTGGTGTTTGTCATGTAAACATGCTTCTAGGGGTTCCAAATATGGTGCAGAACAGAAACCCCAAAGCAGTGCTGGCTGAGCTGCTGCAGATGGTTTAAATGAATAATAAAAAGACCTAACTTCAATCCTCAGAGTTAACAGTTGAGGGAGCAGTGCTAATATTCTTCATACTGTACTGGCATGTCTGTGCTGTAGCACTTGAGGCAGGGCTGGTGGAGTGATGCTGCTCTGTGCCTTCGGAGCTGTGATGGGCCCTGGCTCAGGGGTGTGCACAGCTCGTGTTTGCTAAGGCTTGAATGCTGCCAGTCCCAACTGGGAGCTTAAGAAGCAGCTTTTTGAACTTGGAGTCCTGTTGTTTACATGGCTCAGTACACTGTATTTATGTGAATCCTCAGTATGAATATTGTGAACAGGATCAAAGAGTATGAAAGCATTTAGCCTATTAGTTTTGGGAAGAGCTATGTTTTGGAAGTTACAATCGGTTCTCGTTCATTTAATATTTTCAAAAACCATGTGCCATGCATTCATGCCTGATTTTTCTTCTTTAATTCCCAGATCCCAGTACTACCATCTCTGGGTTGATTAATGTATGGCATATGTGAACTCTACCCCAAGAAAGGACGTATTTATTAGAGTGTAAATAACAAAGCCATATTAACTTGGGTCTCTTTTTCCCAAATTTAATGAATTGTGAATTCATATGTTTAAGACATTTACTTTTTGTCAAATACAATTAAAATTGATAAGACACTTGTAGCCCAATCACACCTCATTTTCACTGCAAAGTTACTAAAATAGCTCAGTTTTCATACTGAAAACCCTCTTCCATCACAATGTGAATGAAGTTAGTGTGTTGCTATACTGTATATTTGAGTTTAGGGCGCTGCATCAAAGGCTTTATGTATATTGCTCTTTCATCTCCTGGTTTTCTACTTCTTCCTTCTTCTCCACACCCAGAAAAGTAGGTGGACCCTATTAAATCTCAAACATGAGATAAGTCTCACATCATTCTTTCTATATGTGTCAAGGAGAACAGTGATCATTACTGGGGAACTTGTTTTAAAAATTCCCAATATAATAAATACCTTTTCTAGACTTCGAATGGCAAGATGTTAGAGGGTGATTGGATGAGAAAATGAAAAATTGAAGAGAGCTGAAAAATCAACCCCCAAGACAAACCAACCCCAAACCCTAGAAAAATAAAATTCTCATTTATGCAGATAAAAATTGAGTAAGTCTGTATCCTCCTGTGGTATTTCTTCAGATTGCCATATAGAAGCATATCCTTGTATATGTTTGTGCTTTGGCTATTGCACTTCTTCCTGCAGTGAATTAAGTGTTCAGCCAAAACGTTTACCCAGGATGCTGGAAGAGATGAGAATGCAGGAAGCTTTTAGCTCTGCCAAGGTGGTTGGTTTTAGCAGGTGATGATGGTGGGAATAGATCAGGGAAGAGGGGAATGGAATCTTCACCTCAGAGTTCTGTGTGTCTGGTCTGCTCTCTGTGGAGTTAAGCCAAACCCTTGGAATGTGAACTTGGGATGGGAGGCTGGGAGGTCATTTCCTTGTACCTGCACAAATCTTTGGCTTCCCTGTCCCAGCAGCTACTGACACGAGATCCTTTAGAGACTTTAGAGTCTGTGTGCAGAACTTTTTGGGCTAATACTCAGTTTAGAATTTTAATGAAGGTAAGGAGTCAAAGACTTGAGGAAATTAAGTTTCTTAACAGTTCCCAGTCTGTTAATTCTGAGCACTTGTAGTTGAGCCTCTGCAGTGAATGGTGTGAGCTCCTGTGGAGTGGGACGCTGGAGAAACATTTTGGTGGGAGAAGGGGGCACTATGCAGAGATGTGCAGGTGGAAGAAAGTGCTGTGTGCATGTGGTTTCTCTAAAAATAAAAATGCCTTTTTAATATTTTCTTGTGGCTGCTATTTAGTAGAGGTCTAGTATGCTAATGGCCTTATAAACTGGTGAGGGAAATGTAATCGGAAGTCTTCTGTCTAGAAATACTTTTTAAATTGTAGTGTTTTGGTGTTTTAAAGAGAATATACTTTTACTTTGACAGATTAAACTGCCACCAATGATGGAAATCATAACGGCTGAACAGCTGATGGAATACTTAGGTTGGTAATTGCAATAAATTGCTTTCATTTGTGTGTTGTACTTCGTAGTGCTTAGTAACATAGACTGTTTTATTTATTTACTGTTCTATTCAGCTTTTTCTTTGATTCAAGAGAACTACTTACAGCATTAAGTTACTCATGCTTTTCCTTAACTGTTTTTAGAAGTTTTCTGCACTGCTTTCCAAAGTGATTGGCCTAGTTGATGCTGTTGGCTTAGTGCAGCAACACATTGACAGATTTAAAATTATTAATGTCTTTTACAGTGTTGTTTTATTATAGTTGACAGAATGCAGTAAGTCAACTCTGTCTTTAATTGTCTATAGTAGCTCTAATGCTTGGAAGTATGACCAATTAAAATAGCAAGAAAAATTATTATAATTCTCACAGTGATTGGGGATCTGATTTGCAGGCACTCATCTGGCATTGTATTCAGTGTTCAGCAAAACTGAAGCTCTTTGTATCTGACAGGGCTGGAACTTTAATATTCCTGATGATCCAGGTGTTAAAAGTGCAGTTGTGATAGTACTTAAGCTGCATGTACCACTTTTTCTTCCCTTGCAGCTTGACAAAATATAAAATGTTTGAACTTAATGGACTAGGTTTGATTTTTCTTTAGTGGGAGAAAAACCCTTACTTTATTTTTTCTTTTTGCTTCTAAAGAACATAGCTTGTTCTTTTCAGAAGCAAATTGCTGACTCTTCTGGTTGAAGAAAAAACGTACCTGCATAATTTTCCAAAAAAAAAAAAAAAGAAAGAAATCTTGTTCCTTGTGTCTAAACATTTCTTATAATTGCACTGATGACACAATACTGTCTGAAGTCACTACATAATTTCAGTTGTCTAGATGTGTATTCTTTCTTGAAGGCATATTTTAGCTTCTGGAATTGTCTTACTAAGTTGAATAATAAAATTGTGTTCAAATTATTTAGGTTCCTACTCACTCAACAGGATTAGCAGTTACAGTTCTTCTACAGCTAAAAAAAAAAAGCTGAAACCAACAAAACAGCCTTCTACCACTTTCAAGTTAAAAGAGTATAAATTAGGAAACCTATATTTTTCTGATTTTAGTAATGGAGCAAGGGAATAAGTACAAAAACATTGAAATAAAATCTGGAAAGTGGATACTAGTCTCTAAAGATGTTATAAATCTTGAACCTCAGTGCTTGATTAGTTATTAACTAATCTATTATCTTTGTGTTGTAGTCAAAGTTGGAATACAAGTGTTGTGGTTTAAGCCTAGGCAGCACCTTGCTCACTCCCCTACCAGTGAGTTCAGGTAGAGAATGGGGAGTGTAAAAGCCAGAAAACCTGTGGGTTGAGTTCAAAACTCAATATAGGGAAAGCAGAGCAAAACAGGGAATGAATTTGCTGCTTTTCAGGGGCAGGCAGGTGCTCAGGCCTCCCAAGGAGGGCAGGACCCTGTCATGTGCAGTGGTGACTTGGGAAGAAAAGTGGCATTGCTCCAAATGTCCCCCTCTTCCTCCTCCTTCCTCCCACTTTATATCCTGGGCCTGTGTCAGGTTTTCTGGAACATCCCTGTGCTCAGTGGTGTCACCTGTCCAGGCTGTGTCTCCTCACAGCCTCCTGTGCACCCTCAGCCCTCGCCAGCTTGGCCCTGTGAAAAGCAGGAAGGGCTTGGCTCTGTGTGACCCTGCTGAGCAATAACAAAAACATCTCTGTGTTATCAGCCTGTGTTCAGCACAAAGCCAGGGCACGGCCCCACAGCAGCCACTGCAAAGAAAGTTAACTGCACTCAAAACCAGCATAACAAGTTTTATAGAATTACTGGTGTATAAAACATGGCAAACATTCACAGTCTCAGTGAGGATAAGCAGTTGCCTTTTTAAATTGTGTACAGAATTACATGCCTTAATGTGAACAGTTTGACCTTTTTATATTTTTAAGCTGAGACACAGTGGGAGGTCATTTTTTGAATAATGAAGAGATTGGTATGATCCCCAAGAGATTATGAAATGCTGCTTTAGCAACAGTGTTGGCCATTTGAATTTTATTAATATGATCTTACTAAGTTTGTTATATTTATATTTTGCTCCATAATTATAATTCAGGTTGTAGAGCAATGTGATTTCATTAATTTGATAGAAAATTTCAGTTGTGGTATTTATTTATTATCAGTCAGCTTCAGTCAGAAATATTCATAGAAATGTTGAAGCTTTGATTGTGGAATAAATTTAATTTCAATTTTGCTTTCTTTTAGGAGACTACATTCTTGATGCAAAACCTAAAGAGATATCTGAAATTCAGCGACTTAATTATGAGCAGGTAAGGAGCTGCTCCTAGAACACAGTTGCTTATGTCTGAGGAAACTAAAACTATGTTTCTACATAGAGTTCTTCATCTTATTAAAAACCAGAAGCATACAGACCATTAGTTTGTTTTTTTTTCTGGGCTTGATGTAGAGTAATAATTTTATAGATGTGCTATTAGTGAAGAAAAACTCAGTATCTATTAACACAAGACACTTCGCCCCCATCCTGTTATGAGTGCAATGAAGTAAAATGGGTTTTATTGAGGAACTGTAACACAAAGGTACTAATAAAAGTATATAACAGGGTGGTTGCTTTTTGAAGTCTTCTGTTACATATCCTTACAGTTGCTCTGTTCTATGATGTCTGCCCGAGTTTCTCTGAGGGTGTAAACTGAGTAAGAGAGATCTGTGTTCTTAGTCGTGATGGACAAAAAGAGGTTGATGCCATGTTATGAAAGGTGATATTATTTGCACTGGCCAGTATTTATATGTCATCACAGAAGTCTTTCTAAACTAAAGATGATGCTATTAGTATTTTAAATTATTGATTTAGTATAAATTTTCCAAGCTCTGTCTATAGTCACAGCTGGCTTTTTGATTATTCATGGAAGAGGAATTTGAATTTTTTAATAGGTGTAAGGGTTCAAGGTAGTTTGTTTATTCCTAGGTCATTTTTTTCTTGTTCTCATTCAGTGTTGAAAATCAAATCGAGTAACTTGAGGTTGGTTTGTATCAGATTATAGGAATTACTTTTGTAATAATGAAATTGGCTATTTCTTCCACACCATTCTGTGCTGTAGAAGGTTATAGCTATAATCAACTTACAGGAGGGTGATGAAAACTGTTATGCCTGGTGAAAGTACAACCTCTATAGATTTCTCAAATATATAGGTTTACTACATAAATGTCACATACCTAAAATTTTTAACTGTGTAATTTCAAAGAAACCTTCTGTTCTAGAAATCTTCTCAGTTCCTTTGAAGGTACGGAAATAGCTGAAGCAGAAGTGATAATGTTGAAATTGTAGTGAGAATCTTCTGTGGTTTTCTGGTCCATTTGATGTAATCCTGCTTTGTTTGCAAAGTAAACATTGCAAAATAAATGCAGCTATTGTCTGTAGATGTATGATCTGAATTTGTGGATAGCTAGTGCTTACCATGGACTTCCTATTCACATAGGAGAGTAAGATTATGGCAGAATTTCTTTCAAAACATCTCAGACAGGTTTTTATATTTGATATCTGGTCCCTACTAATGACATGCACTTGTTAAGGTGGTTTGGTTTGCTTTTAAGATGATAAAAGCTGAAGCCAGTCTTGAGAATTACTTAAAAAATCTTGCTAAATTCTAAACCTTGTGACATAGCAAAGTTGTCAATAAGATGAAGCAACATGTAGTAAGGAAGTGGGAGCTGTTCCATTCCTGATCATGGAAACTTGACAGAACAGGGCAGTTAAAGGGCTACAAACATTAAAACATTTATAGCAGCCATGCTCAAGTGCAGATTCTGATTAGAAGACAGAGGCAACTGTCTTTAACCATCAGTAGTTTTAGTCTCTGAATCTTTGCTGTCTCCATCTCCTGTCCAATCTGTATTTCTTTGGTCTTTGTCATGCTGCTTTCCCACTGTTGTAAGCCTGAATTCCTGTTAAGCAACAGAATGTTGCAAAACCCAAAAACCCCCAAACTGCAACAAAAAATGGCCTAAGTTTCCCCAAATCTTTTGCACAGACTTTCTGACCATATTTTTTATGGGCTTTTCTCACTTAGTGGAAATGGGGTTTTTTTTCTGCATGTCAGGAATTGGTTTTTATCTGCTGGTTGAAAGTAACTGT
This sequence comes from Erithacus rubecula, assembly GCF_903797595.1. Lineage (NCBI taxonomy): Eukaryota > Metazoa > Chordata > Aves > Passeriformes > Muscicapidae > Erithacus > Erithacus rubecula. The sequence goes on from NC_136666.1 coordinate 15,345,175, forward strand.
CTCACAAAGCACGTTTTCTTTGGCTCATCTTTCCTTTCTGTGATTGGAACTTCATAACTTGATAATTCTCCTTAGGATTCCATTGGAATCACTACTATAATAAGTGCTACTTTCATGACTTCTTTCTACAATAGAATCTACAGGCCTTTTCAAGGTATGCCCAAAATAAGACAGTATATGTTTTTTATTAAAGAAAAAGAGTGGTGAACAATTAAGATTCTGATTCTAAGTATTGAACCCTGAAATTAGAGTTGGCAAGTGGGTCTGTAGATCTTACTGTTCATTATGTAGTGACAAGTATTTCAGTCTGACTTGTAAGGGAAGGCTTAAAAGGGGACAAGAAACCTCAAGGAAAGTCCCTTGAAGATTCCCTTACAATTCAGTTTTCTTGCAGACATCTGGCTTGTGGCTTTGGGAAATAGACCTAAAGCAATCAGAACTGCCTAAAAGTAGTTTGAGTGTAAAAAAGAAACAGAGGTGATTGGAGGGGGATTCTTATATTTCATATATCTTCTGGCACAATGTGTAACACGAATGTGCATTGAAACATTTGTTTAGGTATTTACCCCCTTGTAATTTTTTTTTTATTCTGAAGTATTGAGTTGATGAGTACTAAATGATGAAGGGTTACAATAGTAACCACTGAGTGAACAAAGCTCTATTGGGTCATCTGTTCTTTCTTTTTTTTTCTTTTTGTCAGAACATGAGTGATGCAATGGCAATTCTGCATAAGTTGCAGACAGGTCTGGATGTCAATGTGAAGTTCACAGGTGTCCGAGTATTTGAATACACACCTGAATGCATAGTGTTTGATCTTCTTGATATCCCCTTGTACCATGGATGGCTTGTGGACCCTCAGGTAACTCATTCTTTTTCAACTATTAAAAAAAAAAAAAAACTTATTCTGAAGGTATTATTTCTGAATTTTAACAAGTCAATAATGAATATGGTAATGAATTTTTTAAATCTAGTCAGAAAAATAGAGGAGTGAATACAGACTGTGTCTTTTTAGTGCAGGACCTTTGCAGAGCCTCGGTCTGTAGTCAAACCACTTTAAAAGCCTTCTATGACTCTGTAAAGGAGAATTGTTTTTCTGAGGGAAGTAGCAAGTTGCCCCAGATACAGTGTCCCAGTCATCATTTTTGCAAGCTTATTAGAGAACACTTGGAAGGAATACAAAGTTACTTTCCTCCTATTTTAAAGTTTGATTTATTAGTCACTGCAGTTGAGAAATGAGGATAGTGGAACTGGTTGGAGAGAACTGCATCTTTAGCAAACACAATTTATTTTAACTGTATTATTTAATAAACAAGAAAATGGTATTGTTTATTTAGGGGGAAACTGGTGAGTTTGGCTGGAATAATAATGCCTAAGAGTTTTTCTTCTCAAGCCTTGGTGAGAGTTGCTGCTCTCTTACCTTGGCCCAGCTGATCCAACTCATGCCATGTTCTCCATCTGCCTTAGCTTTTGATGCTAAGGGTTAACTGAAGGATTTAAAATAGGATCTGAAATAGCAAAATGTGTAACACTCTGGGCTAAAATGTTTTGGCCTAGATTTTTTAAGGGGATAACATCCTCTCTTTATTGAATTCTTATTGTCTTATTAATAATTGCCACTGGCATGCAGTTCTGTTCTGTTCTTTTCAAAGGTAAATTCTCCATGTTGTTCCTTTCTGCTGCAGGTTGCTGACATAGTAAAAGCAGTTGGTAACTGCAGTTACAATCAGCTGGTGGAGAAGATAATTTCTTGTAAACAGTCAGAAAACAGTGAACTGGTTAGTGAAGGTAGGTAATGTTTTTCTGCATTTTATCAAAGTATGTGCCCTGCCAAATCTAAGTTACATATTTTCCATGTGGGTCATGCTGAGTAGAGATACAAGTGGGAAGAGCTGCATTCTGTGTGCTGAGCTGCTTTCCCTGGGCAGGCAGGCAGCACTGTGCTTGTCTTCTCAACTTCTCTGATGCATTCTCTTGATCTATTCAGTACACGTTTTCAAAAGCTGGCAAGAACTTCCCCTATTGTGGCAGCATTCAGATTTCAACTTAGCTATGTATTATCTCCTATAACTAGAATATGTATTATATACTCCATTACAACAGATAAAATATTAGAACTGGATATAGCATTTCTGAATATGGGAAGGTTTGTTTACAATGCTGTGGTTTTAGAACTTTGAAACTTGTTGTCCCCTCTCTGAATATGTTCCCTAAGGCTTGTGGTACTATGGGGATGTAGGGGGGAGACAGGAAAAATACTATTGTTGTTACCAGGTCTTATATTAGCAAGTGTGTAGTAGACACACATAACAGTATGTGTTGCTTTTGCAGGGTTTGTAGCTGAGCAGTTCCTAAATAACACAGCTACACAATTGACATACCATGGACTGTGTGAGTTGACTTCAGCTGTCCAGGAGGGAGAGCTTTGTGTGTTCTTCAGGAACAACCATTTTAGCACCATGACCAAATACAAGGTACATCCAGCATTTTTGTCTTTATTGCTGTGTTTTGTGTTTCAAAGCAAGTAATGGTTTTTCACTGATTTGAAATAGAATTAAATTCCAGGTTTTTATGTTATATGTAAATATGGCTTACAGTGTCTGTAAGGCCTGTAGCAAATGTTACTTAAGAATTAATGATTAGTAGTTTAGTCACTGGATCCATTACTCCTTTAAATCTTCTTGTAGCCTTTTCCTTTATGTTAAGTTTACTCCCTGTGTTAACTCTTTGTGGTTATGTATAGTTATGTACACTTCTTACATGGCTTAAATTTTCTTGCAGTTTGTGGTTGGCATGATAAGGTTAATTTACGTAATTTCTTGTTTCTGAAGATTTAAAAGTTTGCATTACATTTGGGCCAGTAGATGAATATGTCCATGTGCAAAATCCCAAATATTTGGAGAAGTTGAGATGAGCTACAATATTGGTTCCCTTTGTTAGGGAAGATAATTTTTTAAATTACTTTTTTATCTGTATCTGAGGAAACAACATGGCAGCAATTGTGAAAGGAGTATTCCAGGATACAAAATGCAAGTGTCAGCTTGGTTAGTGCTTCTGGAACTCCTTCCTCCATGGAATGGAGCTTGGCAAGTTGACATTCATTTATGGAGCATCTTCATGCTAAAATTACTTTTGCTAGGATGGTAGTGTATGAGTTTTCATCCTTGTATAGAACTCTTAAAATTATGACACTTTCATTTGTCACTACTAGTCTTTTTTTTTTTTTCCCTTTGTTAATCTTAACTGTCAATGCTAATCTTTGGCATTTTGTGTAGCTACTCATAAGCTGAGCTAAAGGTCTGAACAGTCCTGATAAATAATGATTGACTCTACAAGCAGGTAACACACTTGGTTTTCTGACTGGAGTACATCTGAGATATGTTTTAAATCTGTGTATATGATGCCACTCTGTTAAAGCAGTAGGGCAAGCAAAAGGATCTTTCTCCTCCCTTCTTCCATTTAAATAACCAAAAAATATGAAATATATTCTGTGTAGTCAAACATTGCACTTCCTGATGCAGCTCATTTAAACCACAATTTTGAGTATAGTTTTCCCCCCTCTCTGCTTTTCTAAATGTAGTTCTTGGATTAGCTGGTGGTAGCTCATGAAACAAGCCTGTACACTGTTTTATGTTTTCATTGTGGAGTGGAGAGGGAAGAATAAACCCCAACCACAACATAACTTGGTTTTATAAAAGAAAACAGTAAAAGTACAGCCGTACTTCCTGGGTACAAATGGTATCTAGAAAGGCAGGATACCTCTTCTACTTTGTCTGAAGGCTATTCTAGATAAAATACATAATAATGTATTATGGAAATAATGCATTTTTGTGCTATTATTAAAGCCTTTAAAATCTGAAATATTATTTGTATTAAATACAGTCAATGCAAATCACTTTGTCTTGTGGATTATAAATACAGATTAGTTTTATTATGCATAGGGTCTTTGTAGTCTTCCACAGCCCAGTATTTAGATTAAAGGCCAGAACCTGGTGGGTGTTTGTCTGTACTTTATTATAGCTTCATACTTGTAAACATGTAATTCTCAGTTGAGATCCTGTTTCCTTATAGAAATAAAATGCAACACTTCAATGAGTTAAATATCCTTTGCCAATATTAATAATACAGAACAGGTTAAGGCAGTGATTAAAAATGTGTCTGAGTTTTTCCTGTAAGAGCTATATACAAGTCCTAAGAAATACAAAGTTAAAATATTTGAAGAAGAGTATTGTTTGTATATTTAAGGTTTGCTGCTGCTCAGTCACAGTGATTTTCATCTTGTGCTTTTTGCAAATTCTTAGAATTCTGAAATGCTAAGTTTTGAAATAGAGACTGTTATTCTTGTGTTTCACAGTCATTATGGGGAATGACTTTGTACTTTATGTTTAATTTCCATGGTATTTACGTGTTTTAGTTCCTGAGGTTATTGCCTGTAGACAGTGTTCATTTTGATTTGGATTTCTGTTGATTGGTACATGACGGAATTTGAGATACCAAGAAACTTTTTTTTTTTAATTATTATGATAAAAAATAATGATTTTATTGATAATTATTTTATCAAGAAGATAATTTTTAAAAGGATACTTAAAGGCCAGCAGTAACTCTCTTGCCTGCTTCTAACCTACCCAGCTGTTTGCAGTAGCTGCATGCCTAGGGGGTCTTTTGTATCAGGTCTGAAATAGACTTGACTTGGGCTTTTAGCCCAGAGCAGCTATCCAGAAAATTTTGGACCTCCATGTGAGTGCCAAACGCATTGTTGCTACAGAGTTCAGGTTTTTTTTCAACTGCTTCACTCTTTCCATCTCCTGGGTTTAATGCTTGCTCTGCAGATGGAGTTTCCTCACAGTTTGAGCAGTAGTCAGCAGTAGCTGGACTATGGAGAAAATTCCATCCACTGGAAAAATCGAGAAATAACATATGCCAAGGAAAATGGAGGTATAGAACTTCTAGGGCAAGAATGATGCAATTATTTTTTCTCTTTCTCTAATGCTGCCTTTCTGTCTTTCCCCTCCAAACCAATACATGGAAAGGTATAAATAAAGCAGCTATAAAGTTAATCAAAAGGGAATTACACATGTAATAAGTTATATCCATGTAATAAAATCGGTGTATTTTTAGAAACAGAGCTTGAGGTATGAGCGATTGTTGTTCTAATTAAACTAACATTTAAACTTTTATTTGGCAGCTTTAATTTACAGCTGACACAAGGACTTGTACACTAGGGATATTTTTAAAGTGCAGTGTGTTTGTGTTTTTTTTTTTTTAAGGCTGACATTTTAGTAAAAGGACTTGGATTTCTGTACCTTGTCCATTTGCCCAAGTAATAATTTTTTCTACTTCCTGTAGAAAAATTCCTTTAATGACATACTAATAGTCTTGGCTCATGTGATTATACAGTAATAATTTTCAGCAGTTAAAAATGTGATTTTATTTTTTTGCCTTTGCTTTTCATTATGCAGATAATAAATACATCAAATGATAATTCCCTAGATCAAGGAAAAACAGGACTGTAAAGAGGGGATCAGTTTGGTAAGAAGATCTTAGTTCAGTTGGAACGTTTTACCAGAATTTACTATGTCCTTTACTGAAAAGTATCAAGACACTTACCTGTTTGCATTTTTAAATATGCGTGTTTTCTACTTTATAAATGTTGTGTTTCTGCTTCAGAACTCAACAGATAATTTTATTCCAATAATTGCAATTTTTCCTTGGGCATTTAAGATTGGCACAGTAGAGGCAATGAATATAACTGCTTAAAAACATGTTTATTTTTCATTTTCTTAAGAGGTGCACAGTTCTTATGCTGAGGGTTACTCTGAATTCAATAGTACATACTTTCTTAAAAAACTCTTTTTAATATTAGTATATCTGAATGTTTTAACTGTCAGAGAAAATTAAAACAAGACTCATTCATCAACTTAAAACACCTTCACAAAAATGAAGGGATCTGATCCAGAAGTCCAAGAGAATAATTACATATTAATCAAAACATAAGACTTAAAATGTTGGTCTTTACTGTATGAAGCTATTGGGCAGGTGTTTGGTTTTCTTTTTCAGTTTTCTGAGTTGCTGGAAACTTGGTAATTGGAATTGGAACAAATATTTTAATAACCTTTATCTTAATTATTTATTCTGATTTTGAAATTATCCAAGGAAAGAAGGTCTAGTAACATCCCCTGTAGCCTGTATTTGTGCATTTCAGAGAGGGATTGTTTTATTGTGCAAACCAGAATACTAAGAGATCCCTGTTTGGGAGAATAATCTTGCTTTATCCTCAGTTTATTTCAAGGTTTTTTATATGTGAAACTATAAAATCTGGGCATTGGTCTAAATATTGATTTTTATGATAAATAATTAGTCATAACTTTGTTAAAGTAAACTGTGTCTACAATAGTTAAACACTTGGGACTTTCTTTCATTGTTTTAGTCTCTATTGACTGTAGTTAGTAGCAGATATTTTTGCTGTTTATTATGTTTTGGCATTTTGAGGGACAGTGTTAACCCATGAGACTGGGTATTTGTTTAAAACCCTACATTTAAAAACAAACCTAAAAGATAAGCTGCTAATACTCTAACAATGTCCAGTTAAGCTTTTTCTGGGGGTAGAAACATTCTGTGAATCGTTGATGCTGTTCTCAGTGAGGGGCATTTTAAAGCCATTTTTGTGTTCATTTGTTCCATGAGCTGCCCGAGCTCGGTGTGCGCGGGGACCCGCAGCGGCTGCACAGGCCGGGACTGTGTGTGTCCCTGTCCCTCTGTCCCCCCGGGGCTGTGTGTGTCCCTCTGTCCCTCGGGGCTGTGTGTGTGTGTCCCTCTGTCCCCCGGGACTGTGTGTGTCCCTCTGTCCCCCGGGACTGTGTGTGTGTCCCTCTGTCCCTCGGGGCTGTGTGTGTGTCCCTCTGTCCCCCGGGGCTGTGTGTGTGTCCCCCTGTCCTTCTGTCCCTCTGTCCTCCGGGGCTGTGTGTGTGTCCCCCTGTCCTTCTGTCCCTCTGTCCTCCGGGGCTGTGTGTGTGTCCCCCTGTCCTTCTGTCCCTCTGTCCTCCGGGGCTGTGTGTGTGTCCCCCTGTCCTTCTGTTCCTCTGTCCCCCGGGGCCGTGTGTGTGTCCCCCTGTCCCTGTGTCCCTCTGTCCCCCGGGGCTGTGTGTGTGTCCCTCTGTCCCCCGGGGCTGTGTGTGTGTGTCCCTCTGTCCCCCGGGGCAGTGTGTGTGTGTCCCTCTGTCCCTCTCTCCCCCCGGGGCCGTGTGTGTGTCCCCCTGTCCCTGTGTCCCTCTGTCCCCCGGGGCTGTGTCCCTGTCCCTCCAGCCAGCCCGGGATGTGCGAGTCCCTGCCCAGGGATGTGCTCGGCTCCGAGGCCCCGCGGAGGTCAGAGGATAAAAGATAAAAGATCAAAAGCTTTTCTCGGACCACGGGCTCTCCTTGCTGGAGTCTGGGTGTGCCGCTCAATGTGGCTGTGCCTTTAGCAGTGGGAAAAGAGA